>NW_022681458.1:123696926-125013926 GCF_009764315.1 Trachypithecus francoisi | reverse complement strand
TCCATAGGTCCAGCTTCATCCTCAGGTTGATTCACTTCGTTGTCAGAAGTTGACTGCAAATGGCTGCCTGGCGACCTGGTTCCTAGGTCTTGTGAATTAGGAAAAAAGTATATACCTTCAACAGTAAGATATAAATCCTTCCACATTATTCAGGGTTCTCTAGAGATACAGAAGAAATAGGATATATGTATATGTAACAAGGAATTTATTAGGGAGAATTGGCTCACATGATTACAAAAGCAAAGTCCCACCACAGGCAGTCTGCAAGCTGGAGAATAAAAAAAGCTGGTAGCATGCCCAGTCCAAGTCCAAATGCCTAAAAGCCAGGGGAGCCAATAGCGCAGTCCCCAGTATGAGGCTGAAGGACTGAGAGCCCCCGATAGGCTGCTGGGATAAGTCACAGTGTCCAAAGGCCAAAGAACCTGGAGTCTGATGTCCAAGGGCAGGAGATGAAAATGCATCTCCCTGGGGAAAGAAGATAGAGAGGAAGCTCTGCAAAACTGAACATCCCCCTTCTTCTACTTGCTTTCCGTTAGCCAGGCTGGCAGCCAATTGGACGATGCCCATCCACATTTAGGGTGATTCATCCTCTCCCAGTCCACTGACTCACATGTCAGTCTCCTCTGGAAACACCGTCACAGACACATCATATATAATGTTTCATCCAGCTGTCTGCCATCCCTCAATCCAGTCAAGATGACATCGAATATTAACTAGCACATCTTCTTTGCAGTTGACTTGAAAATTTAGAATACTTAGTTCTAACCAGTGCAGCAGAGTCTCTGTACTGTTGGATCCAACAATGGAAGTGGAAGTGGTGTAGACACATTCTCTTCCTTCCCTACCCCCTGGCTAAGAATATCTGTATAGTATGTTAAGATTGCGTAGATGATTTCCTCCATCTTTCCATGTCTCCCTCCACAGTTACTGTTACCCAGCTTTATCTTACCAGCTACTACAACATCTCTCTAACAGTGCTTCGGTTGCAAGAGTCCCAAAAATTTAGGAAGTGCCATTTATTAGATCTGTTTGGAGAAGATTCATAAAGCCTATTGGCATGCTAAACTCTATGAGAAGTCCTATAGCTGAAAACAAGTTTCTTTTGAGATACTTAACTCCTCATTTTCCAAACCTAATGAATGATGGAACTCTCATGTTGCATGTTGTCTTTTTGAATCTTACAAGGTTTTCAAGGAGAACACTTTGAGAAAATCTACCATATTGTATATAATAATTATCTCAATCAGAAATTCCATCTTTTGTTACCATACTTTGGTAGACTAAGAACCTATGATGAGATTGCAGATGTCAGAGCGAGTGTATTCTTTCCATACCTGATGAGGTTCAGGACACATTACACATTACCCCGGGATATTTTAAGCTAAAGGAATTTTGAGAAAACAGCAAAAGCAAAAGGGTTACTCTCACTTTCCCTCACCCTTCTTCCCTGAAGCAGGTCGTAAAACCTAAGAAAGATTTTCTGATCTTCTCCTGAAGCAGGTCATAGACATTTATGTGAGAGGTACCCTCCCTATATCTGGAGGAAAGGAGCATCCTTATCTCTGAAGATGCAGGAACATAGGGAAAAATCTGCACAAACAGTCCCTGCTAAGCTTTCCAGTTTGTAACAATCAGATCAATTTTTTTTTTTTTTTTGCTGTGTAATATTTCGGCATGACTATAAACTCTTCACACTCACTCTAAAACAAAACAAAACTCAGGTTTAACTGTTATTTCAGGTCTTCATTTCATTCTGGAAACTCTTGCGTCACATAAAAGTTATATGACATAAATGTGCATGTTTTTCTCTTATTAGTCTGTCTTTTATTATAGAGGCTTCAACCGTGAACCTAAGATCAGAAGAAGGAAAGATATTTTCCTCCCTTATGTTCCCCATGCAGCACACTCAATCTCTAGCCAAGAGTCAGCACTATGGACATCTAAACAGTGGATCTGGTAAATCAAATTGTGATATCAAATCTCAAATCAATAACCAGCAGTTTGCACTTAATATTCATTATTTCCCTAATTTCCCCTCCCTTGATCTGGAGTGGAAGGTAGGAGATTAAAACGTCTTGCATCTCCGAGAGTTCAGTTTTCTCTCAAGGACATCATGGTCTCCAAAGTTGCTGTCCAGAGCTGTTTCTTCTGTCAGTATTCTTTGTCTTCCATGTGACTCTGAGAAGAGGCTGGTAGTTACTTCATTTGAGAAATCCTAAAAGCAGGGTTCCAGCAGAAAGACCTGGAATACCCAAGTATATGACCAGCTCTTCCTCAGAGCATCACACAACCCACCTTGAAGCCCTCATCTTCCCTCCAGCCATTGCAACCCTTTCTCTTCTTCCTGCTGCTTTGTCTTCATTTTCCATAAAGCACAACATTTACTGCTGAGGATCTAGATATGGCCTCTGCAAAACACAGTGTCCACATATGTAGCTTTAGTTTTGCAGTTTCTTTTCCTTTGTGAAGTATTTTCTCATTTGATAATTGTTTAAATCCCTTTTCCTCTCCATTCTTGAGATGCTGTTTTCTCATCAGAGAATTTATTTTGCATCTCTAGAATAATCTACATATTTGTTGTACATCGTCTTTAATTATAGTGGATACAGTAGTGATTATTTAAAAATATTGTATGGTAACTGCATTGTCTATTTTTTTCCAACAACCTTACCAAATATTGTTATGACCACTTTGTAC
Source organism: Trachypithecus francoisi (assembly GCF_009764315.1). NCBI lineage: Eukaryota > Metazoa > Chordata > Mammalia > Primates > Cercopithecidae > Trachypithecus > Trachypithecus francoisi. Next base: position 125,011,229 of record NW_022681458.1, on the reverse strand, counting down.
CAGAGGAAGCATGCTGAGTGAAACTGCCCCGAGACCACGCAGTGGGGAACTAGTGAAACTAACCCCAGGTTGCTCTGATTATAAATTTCTGTGCTCTTTCTGATAAGCCTGAGGGAACTGCCTTTCCTAAGTTTTGATGTGCACGATATATATAGTGAAGACCTCCTTGCATTTGTCCGATGAAGACTTTTTGAACAGACATGTGACACAAGCATATATACCATTTTTTGAGTGATTTTTATATGGTGACCACCATAGCAAGCTCTTACAAACCTTGTCTTTAAGAACATTTTATAAGGTTAAATTGTGTCATTTGATGCTTATAAATCACAGTTTGACATGTTATAACACTAAAATAAAACTAAAAAAGGAAAGAAAAGGTTTCAACCCCATCTCTGATTTAGAATCACCGCAGGAACTTCTAGAACACACCAATGCCTATGTCTCTTCCTTACAGATTTTGTTTTAATTGGTCTGAGTAAGATCCCACCCCCACCATCAAAACCAATTTTGACTATAGCTTTTGAACACTTCTTTGTTAAATCTAATGTTTAGCCAGAATTAAGAACCTCGAGATTAGATGATTCAACTAAAACCACATAATTGACTGTTTGTAATTAGATCTATAGTCTCCCGGTTGCTATCCAAGTTCTCTTTCCATTAGGCTCAGTGGCCTCCAAGGTTTCTTTCTATGAAAATATACAAAGGCATTCAAAGACTCTGCAATTATAAGCCCCTGGCTCTCCTGAAACAGTTGGATGGATAGAGATAGTTCTCTTGTTCCCTTGCCCCAAGAATCATCTCTGATAACACCACCCAGAGCTGTAAGACAGCCAGGGGCCCACCAAGCTTTCCACAACTCCACTTTCCCCTTTTCTAATTAAATTGGCTTGTCTTGAAACTCCCAGCTATCCAACTAGTTTTTAAAACTTACTGTTTTAAACAAGCCACAATTTTATATGGCTAAATATTGTAAAAGATTAAATGGGGATTCAGTAGATTTCCCAGCCACTCAGCTTCTCTCCCCAGAGCTGCCTAAGCCCAGTGTCTTTTCAGAGATATCTTATGCCTATATTTTAAAAAATGTATTTTTTGTTCTTATTTTCTACAAATAATAATACAGCATATGCAGTAGGAATGGAAGCCAGGCCTCCCACCCCTAGCACAAAATTTACCCTCTCTGTATTCACCAGTTCAAATCTGTTTTACATCTTGTTTTTTTTCACGGATTAATGAATTTTGAATAGCTTTCCATACCAGTATATAGGTGCCTCCTCATTCTTGCTTATGTCTTTGTTCAATTATATTCTACCCTTCTACTGATAGACATTCGGTTTGTTACCAATTATTTTATTATTATAGACAAACCTTTAAACTAATGTATTTCATGAGTTTGTCCATGTGAAGTATATTTCTAAGATAAATTTCTAGAAACGAACTTCCTGGGTCAAAGTGTGTGCATAATCTTGATAGATATTGCCAAAATGGTTTCTTTAGCAGTTGTACTGATTTTTATTCTGAGCAGCACATCTGAGTATCTGACTCTCCCCATAGCCTCAAAAATGCTATGTATTACAAACGTTTTGATCTGTATGTCAATCAGATGAATGGAAATGGCATTTCAGCATAGATTCATTTTTTTATATCTCCTTACAGAATCAAGTTTTACAAACTAATTTTTAAAATCCTCTTTTCCTGTGTTTTTCTTATATTATATTTTATTACATTATATCAGGATTGCACTAATCAAACTTGCTATTATTGTAATTGTTTGTTTCAACCTAAACTTAAAAGGCTAACGCATGGGCTAGCCTGGGAATCTAGTCAGCATTTGCAACTTTATTTATATGGGAAAAAAATCACCTATAGTTCCATATAATTGAATTATAGACACATTTGACAGGCATGCAGAGTCCAGCCTGACACTCTCTGTGCTCCACATCACACGTGTGCAACATATTTGATGGGAAGTAAATATCTGTTCAGATTCACAGCATAGTACTGAACAGCAAGTACATTCAGAAATTACCTGCTAGTCCTCTTCCAAGAGCTCATTTCTTTCCCTAAGTAATTGTACCTTGAACAAAGGTCATTAAACAGCCATAATAAAAGAGTTCGCATTTTAGAAGGTTTTGTGAATTTTGTAATTTTCCTTCACGTCAGGGAGCCAGGTCCTCTCTAAGGTTCAGATGGAGTACACTTTAAACCTCAAGGCCCTCAAAGATTAATTTATGTCAACAGATTGCATTCAGATGTGATATGGAGGCCGGAGGGGATAGTAACTTCCATAGTTTCACACTGGAGGTAGCCCAACAGGAACAAAAACCAGGTGATATATTTTGGCTGTGTCCTCACCCAAATCTCATCTTAAATTGTATTCACCATAATCCCCCTGTGTCACGGGAGGGACCCAGTGGGAGGTAATTGAATCATGGGGGTGGTTATCTCCATGTTGTTCTCGTGATAGTGAGTGAGTTCTCATGAGATCTGATGGTTTGCACTTCTCGTTGCTGCTTCCATGTGAAGAAGGACATGTTTGCTTCTCCGTCCACCATGATTGTAACTTTCCTGAGGCCTCCCCAGCCCTGCATAACTGTGAGCCCATTAAATGTCTTTCCTTTATTAATTAGCCAGACTCAGGTATTTCTTCACAGCACCATGAGAATGGACTAATACACCAGGCCTCCTGCCACCAGTCCAGTGGTTACTGTTCTGTCTGTGTTTACCATTTCAAATGCATGTCTCTGTTCATCAAGCAACAATCCCAAACTGAAACTAATAATTATCCTTCAGCATTAAGTACAGACTAAGGGTCACTCTGAACTTACAATTACCATTTTTCTTTTCTCTGACTTTGCATCAAACATGTACATAGACATGACATAAACCCAGTTACAATATCCCCTGGGGTGGTATCATATTGTGGGGCCCAGATCCCCTCCAGACAGGCTCAGCTGAAGGGCATCTTCTCAGCCTTCTGCTGAGCCTCTCTCTGGACACTGCTCTCTCAGTAAAAGAGAATCTACTTGGCCAATGTTATGCCTCCTTCCTGGGGCCTACCTAAGACTGGCCGATGGGTAGGAGCGCGACTGGGATAAGACTCCGCCCTCTTTTCTCAATTTGGACAAAGTTGAAGGGCTCTCCCAGCCCCAAAGCTTCCCATGAGATGATTGAGGTCTTAGGTATGACTCCAATGACAAGTCAATAGGAGGAAGAAATGGTTGGAAATATGTTGCTGTGGTTTGTTATTAAAATAACACCTGGAGGGGTAGAATTGGGCAAAAATCGCTTTACTGCTTCTCTTTAAAGAAAGTTCCCTTCAGATCCAGGGCTTCAGCCCGAGGTTGATTTTCCTTTCCTGAGGACACAGACTTGGTAGTTGAAAGGACACTGAAGCTGGAATGCCATTCTTTCTCTTATGGAAGCCCCTTGGTGGCCACCGCTAGCCTTGGGCTAGGAATTTCAATGTCGATTGGAATTGGGTATTCATTATTTCTCATTGTATTTTTTAATGTGTTATATTTTGACTATGGAAAACGAAGATTAAAAACAAGAAGGAAGAAGAGAAGGACTATCAATATCAGTAAAAAAGAAAGTCTGTACCTTTATTTTGTGTTTCATAAGGTGCTGGGTACCCTGGTATGTGCTTTATATGCAATGGTACATTCAAGCCTTGCAGTAACTTCCTGGAATGAGCGCTGTGATCCTGGTTTTACATGAAGAGACTGAGATGACTAATGCTAAGTAATTGGACTGAAGTCAAGTACTTAGTAAAGTGAAGAACCAGGATTTGAATGTGTGGTCTCATCCCAGCTGTGCTAGTCCCCTCTGTATAGACTCTCCCTCCAAAGAAAAACCAACGTTAAAAATACCCTTGATGTAACAGGAGTTGTAGGATAAACAAATGGTTGAATAAGAAAAAAGTTACATGACCTTAAAAATGCATCCCAGGTATCACTTGTAAATTAAGAATATAAGAAATATATTCGGCCGGGCGCGGTGGCTCAAGCCTGTAATCCCAGCACTTTGGGAGGCCGAGACGGGCGGATCACAAGGTCAGGAGATCGAGACCATCCTGGCTAACACGGTGAAACCCCGTCTCTTAAAAAGTACAAAAAAAACTAGCCGGGCGAGGTGGCAGGCGCCTGTAGTCCCAGCTAACGGGAGGCTGAGGCAGGAGAATGGCATGAACCGGGAGGCGGAGCTTGCAGTGAGCTGAGATCCGGCCACTGCACCCGCTTGGGCGACAGAGCGAGACTCCGTCTCAAAAAAAAAAAAAAAAAAAAAAAAAAAAAAGAAATATATTCAATTAGCTCCAGTAATTACTCATAATTGCCTATTCAATGCAAGAGCTCCTGGTGAAGATGAAAGATTTAAGATTTAAGAATGGGATCTTCAGTTTCAGCATACACTTATTAATATCTGGTTATGAAATGGGTGTCTTTTGGATCTTTCATATGCATTGGCCAATATAAACTTTAAGTTAATTGTCAGTCTAGTATTAGGAATGCATAAGGTGAGTTTCACAAAGTAGGAAGAACTTTCCCAGGAAACTTTTATAAGAGGTAGTAAAGCTGGATATCAAATGCAGGTCTACGGAATTCAAGCAAAGCTTTTGCTCTGCTTCCCAATGGTGTTACTATTGGAAAGGGACATGCAGGGCCAACTGTTTCAGTGTTTCCAGTGCCGTGTTCTCTGTAGCACCAATAGTTTGTGAAGTATTTGGAAATTCTAAGCTGAACTTTGTTAAATTTGTTTCCTTATTGCAAGAAAAAAAATATCTCCCCAAATCCTAATATGTTAATGTGAACTGTGCATTTCCGAGAAATGGCATATGCAAAGATTCCCCAAAGTATTCTTCCCCATTGACATCCTTCCTTTTTTTTTTTTTTTTTTTTTTTGAGACAGAGTCTCGCTGTCTTGCAGAGGCTGAGGTGCAGTGGCATAATCATGACTCACTGCTGCCTTAACCTGCTAGGGTCAAGAAAACCTCCCATATCAGTCTCATGAGTAGCTGGGACCACAGGTGCACATCATCATGCTTGGCTAATTTATTTCATTTTATTTTTGTAGAGATGAGGTCTTACTACCCTTTCCAGGTTGGTTTCAAATGCCTCATCCCTCCTTTTCTTATCGGCTATTAGGATTTCTAATATTTCTTGGAAAAATTCATTCAAGAACCATGAAGAAGAGTTCTATCAACTCTATGGCCAATAGGTTTTTAGTGATTAACTTATGTCTCTTAGAATTTCAGTTTAATTCAGCACACATTTATGGTGTGCCAGCTATGTGCCACATGCCAAGCAAGAAGTTAGGCCATAATGATGAGTACCCTAGGAAGATAAGCACATTGATCTGCTCTGTCTCACAACTCTTAGAAGTAAAGCTCTACTGTATTATCCTCCATTAATTTCCTTTTTCTCCTCTGGTACTTTTTATTTTCTTTTTGGTATTGTACTTAATGCACGTAATTTCTGAATCCAATGTATCGTAAGGAATTCTGTCTCAGGAAATTAACTGGCATCGTGATATCTCTTTCTTGCTTTAGAAATAATCACTAAGTGTGTTCATTCTTTCATCTATTTATTTGTTTACTGAGGGTTCCTTGAGTACCTAATCTGTGCCAGACATTCTTCAAGGCACTTGGAAAACCTCAGTGTATACACTGAGAAAACATTTATGCCCTCCTGGAGCTTATATGACTTGCAGAAGTTTAGACAGAGACAAAATAGGTAAGATAATGATATGATATGATAGAAGGGTTTGAGTGATGTGGACAAAATAAAAAGGTAAGCAGGGTTAGGAAAGCTCAATTGCTGAGTTGACAGAGGTGGGGCAGGTTGCAACGTTAAAGAGGTTCATTGCAAATGCATTTGCAGAGGGTGAGATCTGGGGAAAAAAAAGGGTTAAAGGAGTAAAGAGTGAGCCATGTAGTTATCCCTGGAGCCATCCAGAAACAGGAAGTAGCTAGAGCAAAGACCCTAGTGTGTTAGAGAAAAAGCAAGTCAGCCAGTGTGACTGGAGAGAGTGAAAGAGCAGCAAGAAAGGTGAAGTGAGAGGTCTCAGGAAGTTTCATGCATCGTGCAAGACTTTGTAGCCACAGTAAAGATTTTGTCTCTTACAACTCTGAGTTGAAATAGGAGCCACTTCTCAAGACCGAGTAGAGGAGAGCCATCATCTGATTTATATTTTCAAAGCATGTCTCTGGCTTCTGACGAGACAATAGTCTCCAAGGAGATAAGTGGTAGAAGCAGGACATCGTCATGGGAAACGCGACACTGGCTTGGAGCAGGGGAAACAGTGGCAAGAATTAATGGGATTCTGTATATGCATGTATCTTTATTAAGACATAATTGCTATACACAGAACTACACATATTTAATGTTTACAGTTTGATGAGTTTGGACATATGCATACATCTAGAAAGTACACATATGACTATGCATACACAGTCAAGGTAATAGACATATCCAGCTACTTCCGAAAGTTCTGTTCTTGCCCCTTTTGTGTGTATGTGGTAAGAATACTTAACATGAGCTCTATCCTCTTAACAAAAATTTAAGTGCACAATACAGTATTGTTAGATATAGGAACTATGCTGCTGTACAACAGATCTATAGCACTCACTCATCTTGCATAAAAAATTCTGTATTTTTTTTGGCGGTAGAGCTGATAAATTATTGTGAGATATGAGAAAAAGAGAAAAAATAAAATTTCTAGGATTTGGGAACTATTAGAAGAATTGAAGTGCCATTCACTGGGATTTCAAAGGCAAGTTTGGAGAAAAAGTGATGTTATTTTGGGTGTGTTGAGTTTGAGACAGGGAGATGTTGAGAAGGCGGTGCATCTGCAGGTGTAGAGTTCAGGAGCGCAGTCTACTTGGAGACTCATGTTTGGGAACATGAGAATAGATGAGATCTAGTCAACGAAAAGAAACTGATCCTACAAACAAAATTTGACAGGGGACTATTGCCAAGGTGGGAGGAAAATGCAAACAATGAAGTGTCCAAGAAGTAACTGAAGAAGTGATCAAATATGATTTTCAGTGGAACTGGGGTTGGATATGTGCTAATTAACGGCCAGCAACAGGGCAATTAATAGGAGGCATTACAAACTATCCTAGTGCCTTCATATCACTCATCACAAGTGTCACAAATGAAACTTACTTGTGTGTTGCTTGTTTAATATGTCTCCTCCGCCTTACTATAAGCCACATCCTTTGATGTTTTTTTGCTGTGTCTCAGGTTGCCAAAGGATACTGACTCATAGTAGGTGTGCTCATAAATATTTATGGAACAATGACTGAATATTTATTGAGCAGTAATTGAACATATATTGAGCAGTGATCAAACACTGAACAAAAAAATAGAATGTAGTCGATTACTTATTGAGAGTGTGGAGTGTGCTCTTGAAGCATAAAATCCATTGTTAAGCAGTGGGGTGTACGTTGAGCTACAGGAACTGAACACTTTAGAGGTACAGATGTCAGTCTCAAGAAGGTCAAATCTGAGGCTGAGCCTTGCAAGCTGAGAATAATTAAAATTGACAGAAAGGTACAGGGAGAGTTATCCAGGCAGTACTACAATGACTATTCCTTCACAGCCCCATAAATAACAGTTTTCTTTTTCTAACTTTATGTACTGCCATCTATGATAGAGAAGCTAAAAGACATGCTCGAAGTTACTGAGGTAAACAGTGATTTAAAAAATAAAGATGGGAGTCTAGGTTTAAAAATGATAGTGATATAAAAATAAGTAGAACCATTTGTCTAATGTATGATAAGATGTTAGACAGTGAGAGAGGATTCTGGAAGTCAACAATACTTAGTCCATATACCCTCTTTATTGTTTTCGGGACTATCTTGTTAATGATATTTAAGGTGTTGAGATTCTATGGACTCACATCTGTCAAACCATATTTCCAAAGTAAAGTGTTAAAATCATTGAGTATGTCCATATTTTAGTAGAAGCAGGATTATTATCTTTTATTTTTATACCTTCTAAAATATTTGTTATGATTTTATCGTATTTTTATAAAGATTGTACTGAAGACAGCTTTCAAATCATGGGACAATCTTGATTCTGTCATTTGACCAAACTACATGACTACCAAGGCTTAGAAAGAGGAAAATATTTTTAACTCTATTTTATCTGTAAGCATTGTTTATTCTTACCTACTCTTAACACTCACAGAAATATAAGATATATGAGAAAGGTAGAATCGTTTCCATTTCATTTTCAGATGTATTACAGCATCTTAGCATTGTCTCTATCCTTTTAGACCCTGGATAATCAAAGGCTAAGCAGAGCTCAGAGGGTCAGTCTTTCTAACCATAGAAACGGCCTCCTTCCTCTTCAATATCCATGACTTTTTATAATTTCCAGTGAATGCAAATTACAAATGTCCAACTTTCATTTCTATGTTTAGATCCCTTAATTCAGAAAAAATAACAATGGACCCTGACTGTAAAACCCACACAATGTTGCAGGCTTTTTGCTTGCTGGGACTTTCAGTTCACTCTTCCAAGTAGAAGTAGGAGAATCTTACTTCCCAAAAGGGTGATGAAAGTTGAACCTCTGGGCTCACCTACAAAACGAACTAAAGGAAAGTCACTTGATTTTCCCTGGATTTCTACCAAAGACAAATCATGCAGCACACAGGGCTGACATGGAAAAGTTAGTTCAGTGAGAGGGTAGGGTGTCTGCTGCTCAAGACGCTGTTTGCTAACCACTGACCAGCTCTGCTCCATTCCACAATACCATCCCTGACACACTGAGCAAACCCTCGTGAAAGTTCAGGGTAAGAAAAGAAGATCTAAAAGCTAGATCCTTATTGTATTTCTGTAAAATTAAAATGAGATTTCTACCTTTGGCAAACATTATTTCTGTTCTTGAAAGAAATATGAAAAATGAAAAAAGCAGATTTTGAAAATCCACTCACTTGGCCCATTTTGCAGAAAAATAAACTTTGTAAACACTTTGGAACATCTATCCTCTAAGCATTTTTTGTACACATCTACTTAAATGTCTATATTTAATTTTTGAAAGTATCATTCATTTCTTATACAAAGCACATATTATTAGAAATATTAAGTATATTATAAATAAAGTATTAGAAAATTTTTAAAAATGACAAGGAAAAGTATTATTGATATGGGACATAGAGACTGTGGACCTGATTTAAGAATAGCTGTTTCTACAGAAGACCAAGCTCGTGGTTCAAGAGTCATCTCTGAGACTCAATGGAAGTGACCTCCTGAACTGAAGACTGATCTGATCGTGCTTATCAAAAACCAGGCTACATACTTGCAAAATTATGGACAAAAACTCTACATATAAAAAAGCTGCTCATACTTTTAAATTAGAAAAATAAAAACAAAATCTAGTCAGAAATAAAAACCAGATTACCTATTGAGAGCTGAAACTAAGATCATGTTTTGTCCCTGTGTTAAACAATACTCAGAATAAGCAAGAGTGGCTTAGACCTTGCCACAGGAAATACATGTTTCATAAGATACAACTGAGAACTGGCTCAAATGGCTTTTGATCAAGACTGACAGCTTGCTCATAGAGACTCACTTCAAGATTCCTGATTCTCTGTGTCCATCAATCCAAAGGTCTTAGGTCAAAAACTCTGTCCAGTCCCAGCCAATTTCCCATCTGGCAAGATTAACTTTAAAATAATCCAATTTGGGCCCTAACCACCAAAAATATCTGCCCCTGCCTTCTAGACACTACTAAGACTCTGACAGAGTAAGTTTCTCTGTTAATATGGCAGGTCCAATACATTTAGTTTTCCTTTAGCAAAGTGTGTTTTTCGTTGTTTTTTGAGAGTTGTCAGTAGACTTTACTAAAAATCCCAAATCACGGTCTCTCTAGATCTCTTGTGCTCTGAACTAGATTCTCAAAGATTTTTTTGATTGTTTTAGTTCACGTTTTGAAAAATATCTGCAGTGTTATTTGTGTCTTTTACTGCCTCAAGCAAAGCAGACTATAGTTTTTACCTGGTCATTTTTAATGTCTTTTCATTCATTTGCTATTTAATCCATGTTTTTTGTTTCTGTTTTTCAAATCTCAACTTAGTGTCTCTTTCTCCCTATTTTCTTTTTATATACTTGTATCTGGTTTCATTGTGGTCAAGTCTTCTGGAATACTGTTAAGTTTTTATGGATCGTTATTTTTGCTCAAGAAGTAGATAATTTTCATCTGCCTTACAGGTGGCATACTGTCACTTGGAACTCTTGGACAAATGTCCAGGCTACAATGCTTTTATCAAATGCATGAACTCCCTTCAACTGAAACGTGATCTGACCTGTCTTCACTACCTCTCTGTGTGATACAATTACAATGGAGCCCATGAAAAACTACAATGCTCAGCAACCCTGTTATGCACCTGCTTGTCTCCAGCACTATCTACACTTTTAACTGTTGTAGACTGTTAGTGCCTGATGGAATGTTCCACTTCTGGATTCTTTCTCTTGTTTTAATCTTGTACAGATATCACTGTTTATGTTCTACAGTGCTCTAGAAGTGAGAAACTTCATGTAAGAATTTGAGGCACTGTATTATGGAGACGCACAGAGAGAGGGTAATACAAATTCTCACTCTGATTGCCTGAGAGCAGACCCGAAATGGGGACAGACTTATCGTTTTCTGTGTAGAATATGCATTGCCTGTCTGCCCCAAGAGCATGCTACTTCCAGGCAGACAACCTTGCTGTTTGCAGAGCATGTGTGATTCTAGAATTTCACTTCATGCTTTAGCTCCTCCAGCCTACTAATCTTAAAAAAAAAAAAGACTCTCCAGTTTTGGGCCATTAGATTAAATGTCACACTCTTCTTATGGCCTTCATTTTGTTTGTTTGTTTGTTTTTATTTGGTTTGTTTTAGTGAGAAATTTGAAAAGAGGGGGAAAAAGACTGAAGCTGGATTTGCAGAAGCCCCTGAGAGTAAGGGGTTCTCATTCAAACTCATTGTATTGATTCACAGAAGAATTAGCTTACATTGAAAATGTGCTTCCTTTGACTACTGTCTACTATGATCTCTGTGTCTTTCCACAAGATGTTGACTGGGGCTCTCTTTTGCCTGGAGACCTCGCTCAATGTGGCTCACCCACTTCTGTGGTCCTGCCAAGGGCCCAGCACTAATTGTTTTCTCTTTGAGATCTAAGCGTGTGTTCTGCTTCACCGTGACAGAGGCCCAAAGCATCACCACTTCATTGTGAAAACAAAACATCTTTATCCAAGCATTTTATGAGTTCAGTAACTTTACTACAGATGCATGGGATTGTAAGAAGAGGTCAATTCGGCCGGGCGCGGTGGCTCAAGCCTGTAATCCCAGCACTTTGGGAGGCCGAGACGGGCGGATCACGAGGTCAGGAGATCGAGACCATCCTGGCTAACACGGTGAAACCCCGTCTCTACTAAAAAAATACAAAAAAGCTAGCCGGGCGAGGTGGCGGGCGCCTGTAGTCCCAGCTACTCGGAGGCTGAGGCAGGAGAATGGCGTAAACCCGGGAGGCGGAGCTTGCAGTGAGCTGAGATCCGGCCACTGCACTCCAGCCTGGGTGACAGAGCAAGACTCCGTCTCAAAAAAAAAAAAAAAAAAAAAAAAGAAGAGGTCAATTCATGGATTTTCGGTTTGCAGTTATCTTGCTGTTTCTATGCACGGTCTGAAGCAACACCAAATTATTTTTACTTGTCTCATGAGCAGAACACTTTTGCCTGTTCAGGCCCTGGAAACTAAACTTCTATTCAGAATTGTGCTTATCAAACCACAGGTTTATCACAGATGCTAAAAAAAATGAGGCAAAACGTTCTCTGGTCCTTTGTATTTACAGTACTTTTAGATTGATGTTTTTTCTTTCCAAAGCAGACTTCAGAGGCTGAGAAATGTCATGTAACTTCCAGAAAATTGCACAGCTAGTAAGTGGCAGATATTGAGATACTGAGGACTCTGAAAACTCTTCATCCAGACTAGGTATTTCTCTGTGTCCAGGCACTGTTTTGTCTTTCACAGGATGGTCCAACACTCACCTTCTTTATGTGCCCTCCGTAAACTACTTAACTCACTTGAGGCCCTGTTCCATGTGTGTGAAATGGTTGTAATATTCACCTGTAAAACAGTAATGTGATTGAGACTTCCAATAGGTAAGGTGGAACTGGACATGTCATAAACACTTCATATTAATTTTCTTCTTCTTCCCTTCATAATTCCTTGGTCAACATGGTGACCAGTATACAACTTAATGTGTCACAGAAAAATGAATCTTCCAAATAATGTTTATTTCAGATGGATTTGGTGAAATGAGGTAAGGTCCTTGTAGCAGATAATTATCTTGTGTGACTCCTGTTTGCATACCCAAAAGCAAAAGTGCACCGGTCACTAGTGTTCCCTAGAAATTTTCTGTAAAGTAATAGCTTCACTCCAGTATGATAGCTCAGCTGTCACCTGTTCTTGGAATCCTTCCCCTACTCCCAATTAAGGTCAGGTCCTTCCCCTGTGTTTTTTCCAGCTCCATCATGTATGTTAATATGTTCAATTGTTTACCTTTTTACTGCTCCATGTAAATACCAGCTCTTAGTGTTGTGTATTTAGCATTTTTGCTTCAGCAATGTAGTTACAGAAATTAAGTTATAAGTGTAACGGCAGACATTTGATTAATGTGTGAATGAGTGACTATCAATCTCCTTTTACTCCCAAGTAAAACATTCTTCGAAACTACCAATTGTTATACATTGCCCCAAGTCCTTTAACTAAACTTGGCCAGGTCACTCAATAGATGCAGGGAAACATTTCTTTCTTATTCTCCATGATTGCTCCTTCTGCTTCTCTTTGTAGTCTTTCTGCTTCCTCGTTCGTTTTGTGCTATTATCTCCCTGCAACTATTATTCCACAACTTCTCATTTTGAAAACTATTCAGTTAAGCTTCTTCAATATGCCAACTGGAATCCACTCTTTCCAGCTTCCATTAGCTCTCCTTGTCCGTGGCTGAGGTTACAGATGAACCCATGACAGTTCTATTATGCCAACAAGAACACTGCCAGGCTGGCTGGTCTTCCTGCCAGAGAAGGTGAACTGGACAAATGATAGACAGCCAGTGGAGCCAGGATGTATAGTCACAGAATGAGAAGCACTTCTCTAAGACTGGCCTTCTCTCCGGTCTTTAACTCTGGCATGGGCATGAAAGAAAGTGGCTGCCCTGAAAGAAATCAACCCTGAAATCAGGTCACTCTCAGGGTTCTGCAAAGTGTTCAAGAATGCAAAGAATATCTTTGGTTTCCGGAAGCCTCTTTTCTACAACATTTCTGCAAACCCATCTCCCAGTTCCCCGAAAGAATGAGTTTCTTGGTTTGATGTTCAAAACTTGTTCTCTTCTCTAGAGAAATGTAACTATCAAAGACACTATCTGTTGTTCACAGATAAGATGATATCAGAGAATGATATAGAAGAGTGTAAGCTGGTGTAAATCGAAGTCTTTGGAAAAATAGAAAGTTTAAAGGGAAACGTATCTAATGATGTGCAGGGCAGTAGCCTCTTTGAGGAAACACACAAAAGCTTGGCTTGTCTGTATTTTTTAAATATGAGGCAACATGCTAAAAAAAAAAAAAGGCTTTAAAGAGAGGGCCATAAGGTAACTGGTCCTAGTTACTATCTCAGGATGCACAAAGACTTCATGATGTGTACATTCGGGGCCCAAGAATTTTAGTCTTAATCACTTATTTTTGGTTAGGAAAATACACAGCCTTACATATACTGCATCTCCAATAAATTTCTGTTAATTTGATTTAGAAATTATAGATAAAATAACCTAGTAAAAATATTTTATACCTTCTGTTCTTTAAAAAAATCCTGAAGTCATGTCTCCTCATAAACTTCAGATACTGAAGTTTTTTGGGGGATAGATTTTTAAATGTTTTTGAAGTTATTTATATTTGAGTAAATTTATTGAAGAAGTGTAAAGAATTAATATGAATGTGAAGGTGTAAGACTGACCATGAAAACGAAGGATAAAAAAAAAAAAAACAAGCAACAAACTATCTGCATTTACACAAATTACTCTAACTGTATATACATTTGTGTTTAAATGTATCAGAAAATATAATGAATAATTTAGCATTCCAAGCAGTCATAGTTGGAAGGAGATCCAATTTTCCTAATAACACTAAGCTTGCTTAGAAGACTCTCTAACTCTTTCTTTTTCTAACAAATTTACTTTGGAACAAAGATCTCATATTTTTGATACAATTACTGGCAGCAAATTTTCATCTTTCAACAAGAATTTGAGTTTAGAAATAGCCAGAAGTCGGCTGGGCATGGTGGCTCATGCCTGTAATCCCAGCACTTTGGGAGGCAAAGGCAGGCGGATCATGAGGTCAAGAGATGGAGACCATCCTGGCCAACATGCTGAAACCCTGCTTCTATTAAAAATACAAAAGTTTGCTGGGCATGGTGACGGGCGCCTATAATCCTAGCTACTTGGAAAGTTGAGGCAGGAGAATCGCTTGAACCCAGAAGGCAGAGGTTGCAGTGAGCCAAGATCACACCACTGCACTCCAGCCTGGGTGACAGAGTGAGACTCTGTCTCCAAAAAAAAAAAAAGAAAGAAATAGCCAGAAGTCATTTCAAAACCAAGTCTAGGGAATAGGTGAGTGAGCAAGATGTCTACACTGCATCAGGTCTCAACTTCCTCAAATTGATAAACAGCATCTACAAAATGTCCATAACTAACAACATACTTAATAGTGAGAGACAGAAAGATTTTCCCGAACTTTAGAAACAAAACGAAGATGCCCTCTCTTGTCACTTTTATTCAATATTATACTGGAGGTTTAAGCCAGAGCAATTAAGCAAGAAATGAAATAAAATGAATCTAAATTAAAAGCAATAAGTAAAACTCTCTATTTGCAAATTCTGTTTTCTTATATTTATTAGCAATGACCAACTTGAAAAATTAAGAAAATTATAACATTATCAGAGGTCATTAAGAAACTAAAATGTGTTTTAACAAAAGAAATGTAAGACTTGTACACTGAAAAATTGTGGAGATAGTATGAGCACTATTGTGAGTAAAAATGATCAGGGATACAGATTATATGTATGTCTGTCTATATTTGTGTGGGTGTATATGTAAACACATACACACTTACATATTCACCTTTTTAATCATCTAAGTGGATGGCCACAAAGAGCTATATCTGCAAATGCTTGTTGTGAATTAGCTGCTAAAGTGTCATATTAAATGGAAATACAAGTCAGGTAGGCAACCATAAGTACAAAAAATGTGTGTGAATAGACAGGGATCATCGGATGATAGGCACACACCCGGAAAAGCAACACAAATTTAATGTTGGGAATGAAACCTCAGGGAAATCACCCCACGTGGAGCAGTTTCATAGCTTTCTTTTGCTCAATCTGCCAGTCTAGTGCTCTTAGACCTGTCCTTCTGCCCTGGCGGAGGAGGGGAAAGAGGCTTCCTGGTAAGTTTGTAGTCTGCACTGAGCTGTTAGCCATTCAACCAAGAGGACTTATGCCCCCCAACTCAGTCTTCTAGACTCTGTCATGCTCTGTAGTGAAGAAGAGGGAGGAAAGAAGAGAAACAGTAAACACTACTGGAGAACGCCTTAGCTAGTCTTTCTCCAGACGCCCTATAATGAGCGGGAGGCTGCCTCAGGATCATGCAGTTAAGAAACCGTTTAAGCTTTGGTATCTCTATTAGTTTGCTATTGCCACTGTACTAAATTACCATAAACATAGTGGCTCAGAAAACACAAATTTATTATCTTACAGTACTGGATTTAATTAAATTAATTAATTAATTAAATTTTTGAGATGGAGTCTCCCTCTGTCGCCCAGGCTGGAGTGCAGTGGTGTGATCTCGGCTCACTGCAACCTCCGCCTCTGGGGTTCAAGTGATTCTCCTGCCTCAGCATCCTGAGTAGCTGGGACTACAGGTGCGCACCACCATGTCCAGTTATTTATTTATTTTTATTTTTATTTTTTGTATTTTTAGTAGAGACGAGGTTTCACCATGTCGGCCACGATGGTCTCGAACTCTTGACCCCAGGTGATCCTCCCACCTCAGCCTCCCAAAGTGCTGGGATTACAGGTGTGAGTCACCATACCTGGTTCAGTACTGGATTTTAATAATACTGTTTGCAAAGTTATCTGTAAGCATCTGAATAGTAAAACCGGTAACCAAACAACTTCAAAATTGGTTCTTTCATAAATATATTTTCAGCTACTAAAAACAGGTCTCGATCTTTTTCCCTAGCTCTCCATTTTACCTAATGTTAATTAGGAGAGAAAGTAGGTGTCATTGAAAAAGAAGCATTGGTAGTTTATTTTTTAAATAGCAATCAATAGAATTTATATATTCTAACACATTATTAATTAGGTAGCACTATTGAAATTGTCATCTGCATCACCCTCGTGCATTTCATTTAGAAGATCTAAGTGCTGGGCTGTTGCTAAGTGGTACGTTCATCGTGTTCTTACTCATTTGTAAAAAGATGCACTATTTTAATTTATCTATCTTGCTTTTCTTCAGACTAAATCTCTATCTATAGTTAAAATAAAAAATAAACCAGAGTAAGCCATAACAATCACAACTCAGTGTTGCTAATGACCTTGATCTAATACCAGTCTTATTTCATCACTGACAGTTACCTCTCCAGCGCCGCAGTGTAATGCAGTTACCCTTTTGCTCACTATCAAATCATGCTTCTTTTCTGCTGCCCAGAAATCGTCTTAGAATTTTAGTAAGCAAGTGAGTGTGGTCTTTTAGGAATACCATTGGGATCATCTTACGTGCACCTTAGTTTATTTTTTCAAAGTAAAGCATTCACAAACTTCAACACTTTATTATGATAGCAAAATATCTGCAGCACATTTTAGAATCTCATCTTACTGGTCTTGCAAACTGTTGATTAAAAACAGCATTAGATTCACGTGTTTGTAACTTGTCTTATGGTAAGTAATTTTCAGAAAACTGCAAGTTCAAACAACTTGGTATTTTTCTTTTTGTTATTTCTCAGTTTTAGTAAGTAGTTCAAGCTGATTGGTGCTTTGGGCAAATGTAAGCAAGAGGGAGGGGAAAAAAGGGTGGGAATAATAGTGGAATGGATAATTTTGCTGAATATGGGAATAAAATGAGACCATGAGAAATTTAGCAACATTGTGGCAATGTCACTTCAATGCTTTGTCCTTATTTTCTCCTCTTTTCTATTCCAATTAGTTATGATGAGCAAATTTGGCAGCCAAGATGAAAACTTTTTTGAAAAATAATGGATACTATGAAAAATACAAAGACAGACATATAAAAGAGTTATAGCTACATCTTTAACACACCCACAACATTATTTTATTTATGAAAGCTGAGATTTTCATAAGCACTTCTTTCCATTTCTATTTAATTCTAAACTGCTTCTCCAAGTTGCTGTGCAATTCCTCCCCCATGCTAATGACAGCAGGTCTCCACCTCCACACAACTGATAATTAGTTTGCTGTGATGCTGTCTTTGTTTCCACTGAGTTTTTATTTGGGTCACAGTAATAGAGGAAAATATGAGTGAGAAGAAACTGGGCCTCAGAAGCTCTAGGAAGCACTGCCTAGTCCATTACAGAGGTGATGAAAAATGCATATTCTGATATTGTTAGAATAGCTTAGAAGAAAAGTGCATTCCCACACTACTCCATAGAACATTCTACAAAATGTCCTATGGCTTAAAGTCTAAGGACTGGATTGCTTTCCATACAAAGGACTGTGTAACTCTGAAATGTGTTTCACAATCATTGTCTACTTTCTTCTCCCATGTATATTAAGCTAATTCATGCCGTTGGGGCTCAGAAACTAACACCCTAAAGCATGGCACTTTGGCATGCTGAGCCCTTAAGAAAAGAAAATTAAAAAGTCTTACAAGCAGTCACAGACCTGATAACTTTCTAACATTTTCCTGCTTCTCCCCACTTCCAAGTGCAGAGACTGGTTGCCATGTAGGTTGCATCCAGAGAAGCCATGAATGCAGGGATTTCCAAGGGTTTGGGAGCCCACCCCTTGTGCCAGTTTGCCCAGCGTGTGAGACATGAAATTATTCTTGTGTTTTAGCATTTACATCTGCTCTGCTGGATTTTAGACAATTTCGTTTGTTTGTTTTGAGGCAGGGTCTCACTCTGTCACCTGTGCTGCAGTGAAGTGGTGCTATCATGGTTCACTGTAACCTCCAACTTCTGGGCCCAAGAGATCCTCCTGCTTCAGCCTCCTGAGGAGCTGGAACTATAGGTGCACATCACCACATCCAGATAAGTTTAAAATAATGTTAATTATGTTGCCCAGGCTGGTCTTAAATTCCTGTCCTGAACTGATCCTCCTGCCTTGGCCTTCCACAGTGTTGGGGTTTCAAGGGTGACCCACTGCACCTGACCTAGGTTTTGGACTTACATGGGGCCTATCATTCCTTTCTTTTGACCTATTTCTCTTTTTTGGAATGAGGAATGTCCACCAAATGTCCGTTCCAGCAGTGTTATCTTGGAAATAAATAACTTTTTTTTTTTTTTTTTTTTTTTTTAATTTTACAGGTTCACAACTGGAAGAAACTTTCCTTCAGTCTCAGATGAGACTTTAGACTTTGGACTTTTGAGTTTGTGCTGGACCAAGTTAAAACTTTTGGAATTATTGGGATGCTATGATGGCAGTTTTTATTTGAGAAGGAGATGAGTTTTGGGGGCAGGGGTGAAATTGCTATGGTCTGCATAAGGTTTATTTCTCTCAATCAAAATTCTTTTTGAAATTTGGTCTTTAATGTGTTTGCATTGGCAGGTGGGGACTAATGGGTGGTGCTTGGAGCATGAGGGCTCTGCCCTTGTGGTGGCTTGGAGCCGTTCTGGTAGTACTTTAAGAGTTCTTGTTCTGGTGTAGCTGGATGAGTTCTCATGGGAATAGATTAGCTTCAACAAGAATGGGTTAGTACAAAGCCAGACTGCTCACAGGTTTGGCCTCTTCACACATATCTGCTTTCCCCTTTACATTCTCTACCATATTATGAGGCAGCAGGAAAACTGTCACCAGAAGCCAGGGCCAAGTCCTTGAACTTCCCCGCCTGCGGAACTGCAAGTTCAATAAGCCTCTATTCTTTATAAATTACTCAGCCTTAGGTATTGGGTTATAGCAACACAAAATGGACTCAGAGAAACTCTCAAAAGAGAGAGCGGAGAGAGAAAAAGACGTTCTTTATACCTCCTACTGTCGTATTAGGTCTTTTGATTACTTAGGAAAACTGAGTCTCCTCTTTACCATAGAGTAAAAGTTTCTCTACAACTACATGACTTCCTGTTTTTACTTTTGAAATCTTTTTATTATCACTCTGGCTACATGAATATTACATTAGGGTGACCTGTGATTTTATTTTGATCAAATGTTTTAAATCTTTGATATTTGACAAACCCCCTAAAAATCAAAATAAAGGTATTTTGATCCCCAAACTAACTTTTGGACAATTAAGGAAAGCCTCTAAAAGTCCCCCTAAAAAGATATTAAACCTATGAGGCCTATCTAATATGTTAAATTGTATGAAAACATTGTCAAATAAGAAATAATACTTAACTTTCTTTAAGTTACATTTGTATGGGTATGTTATTAATATGTGTCCAAAGACTGTATGCAATTTCTAGATCTCTGATATGTCTTAAAATAATGCTATCATTTATAACCTTTGGTTATTACAGTTAATTATTGTATAAACACCACAGAAATAATCAAATTTTCTTTTCAATTGCTTTTCTATTATAATGAACTCTCTAAGATCTTTAAACATTGCCATTTTAAGTCTTGTCCATAACTAATTGCTTTGTTTTGATGCTTTTTCTGAAAGCATTTTGTAGGCAATTATAATCCTAAGGTGTTGTTTCTTCAAGGAAGTATATAGGAAGAATATAAAGAACTTTGACAAGTACAAGTTTCTGAAAACTGAGAATTTCCAAGACTCTTATAAAAAAGAATACTAAACTGATAAAATTGCTAACTCGACATTAACAATTGGTTAGCAGAACAATAATTAATTACTTGGGACTGAATACATGGAAAACTATGATTTTTTACAAATGTTTATTTGAAACATTGCTGATTCTTTTTATATTTTATCTTCCATATTTAGCAAGACTGTTTTTCTTTTAAGCTTTCTATAGCTTGCTTCAATTTCATAATGTGTACTTTTGTGAACAGAACTGAAACATTTACTTTTTTTCTCCCTGATTGATCCCTCCAAAATTTGTGAACTACTCCTGAGTATTCTTATTTTATGGCAATGTAGTTACCTACGTTCAATAAGAATTTATTATTTTTCTAATAAAACACAATTGGAAACACTGTTACATTAACAAAGCTTTGGCTGAATAGTCTAACTTTCAGATATAATCTGACCAGTTTAAGGAAATGAATTTGACTTTATGAAACCAATAAAAAGCCCCCTGGAAACTGGTCTATTGCTTTGAATCAACAGTTCATATGGCTGCCATGCTGGTAAGTAAAGAAAGTCACTCTCTGATAAAGCCAAGAACTTGGAGATAGTTTGAGAACATTACTGAAAAGAGCGATATTAACCCAAATCTACAGGCATTATGGGCAGAATTTGTGGATGTGTCTCATAAAAGGCTTGGCTGCACAACTGTTAAGAAGCCTTTTAAAAGTCTAATTTGAGATTCTTCATAAAAAGTTTCAGCAACGCAGTATTAAAAAGAACCTGATGGTTAAACTCATTTTTTCAAACAAATTGGACTTCCTGTGATTATCTTTGGCAAAAATTAGAGTGACTGAAGAGAGAAAGCACGTATTTCAGAAGAAAACTATAATATACCCATTTTTAGGTTCTAACCCTTCTCATCGTGTTTGAGATTTTATCCTTTGCTTGTAATTTGGACTAGATATGAATTCTTTGTGGTTTCCTCCAGTACCTGGTTATAAGTCTCCAAACTATTACAGCATTTCCAATTTTCTCCCAATTTTCTGACTTGAAATAATTAAAATTAAAATTATTAGTTTTCTGAAGCCCTACAAGACAAAACTGGTCAGCTTGATATAACCTTCACGAAAATCACCGTAACAGCTTATTTATAGACATTTTCTCATAACATGCAAACTACAATCCAGAAAAATCTGATCTGTCAGATCGGTACTGACTGCTTCTGCTCCAGCTGAAGATGCTTCAAACTCAAATCTAGAAATTATCTTAACTGACTGCCCTCCGGAATCCAGAGAAACTAGTGTATAGATTGCCACAGACTTCAACCTTTGATTTGCTTCTGATTTAGAAATGCCACATATTAAAGACTCGTTCACCTTAACTGTGATGGGAGCTCCGTAAACACCACTTCCTGAAATAAGACACAAATGTTTAATTGGACCAACCTAGTCCCAGAAATGGAAGTCTTGTTTAATGAGATTCTTTGCCATTCCATTACTAACATTTTTCTCTCCATAGCCACCAACTCAGCTCTTAATGTGTAAAACTTCTTTTTTTTTTTTTTTTTTTTTTTTGAGAGGGAGTCTGGCTGTCGCCCAGGCTGGAGTGCAGTGGCCGGATCTCAGCTCACTGCAAGCTCCGCCTCCCGGGTTCCCGCCATTCTCCTGCCTCAGCCTCCCAAGTAGCTGGGACTACAGGTGCCCGCCACCTCGCCCGCTAGCTTTTTTTTTTTGTATTTTTTAGTAGAGACGGGGTTTCACCGTGTTAGCCAGGATGGTCTCGAACTCCTGACCTCGTGATCCACCCATCTCGGCCTCCCAAAGTGCTGGATTACAGGCTTGAGCCACCGCGCCCGGCCAATGTGTAAAACTTCTAAGGAAATTTCAGACGGGCAAATGTTGGGGCTCAGAAATTGATACCCCAAAGTATGGTACCTTTGCCTGCCGATTGCTTTGAACCAAAGAAAATGAAAGAGCCTTAGAAGCAGCTTCAGAACCAATGACTTTCTAATCGTATCTTGTTTCTCAGTACTCCACCCAACACAGGGAGGGGTTGTCTCTGTAAGCTCCCCTGTCTCACTGGGCAACCTTCTTTCAAAAGTAATGTAAGTGTCTTAAAACTCCTCCATAGAAGTTTTATTTAAATAACTTAGAAGACTAACCACATCCAGACAGACTTTTTATCTATTCTTTTTGTGTGTGTGTGAGACAGGGTCTCACTGTGTCACCTAAACTGGAGTGCAGTGGCAGTCATAGCTCACTGCAGCCTGGAACTGCAATGGACTGAAGCAGTCTTCCCACCTTAGCCTCCTGAGTAGGTGGGACTACAGACGCACACTACCTTTCCTTCCTAATATATATATTATGTGTGTGTATATATACATATACATATACATACATACACACACACACACACACATATATATATATATATATTTGTTGTTGTTGTTCGTTTTTGGTAGAGACAGATTATCACTATGTTGCCCTGGATGATCTCGAACTCTTGGTCTCAAGGGGTCGTCCCATCTCAGCCTCCCAAATAGCTTGGGATTATACCTGTGAGCCTGGACTTTAATCTGTTCTTGTGAGTGTAGTTCCAACAGATTACTGGGAAGACTTTGTTTGCATACTGGTACAATCTTTATTCACAGTGAAGTTCTACCCTTTACCTTCACACAACTTGTTGCCACAACTCCAGAGCTCAGAAATGCTTTGTTTCAGATTATGGTATATTATTTGGGCATACTCTATTTCCCTGAAAATCACTGACTACTCCTCAAAACTGCCTGCATACTCCATTTTCCTCCCCCCAACCCCGACCCCCAGAAAGAGAGTATTTGAGTCTCAACCATCTGACCCTTTCTTTTGTGTCTTGTCTTATACTTCGTATGTTTCCAGCGCATATGAACCCATCTTCACAAAATTGTGACAGTAAGAGAAATCTGATAGAGCTGACTCCACCTTGCTTCTGACTTCTAAGCCGTCCTTAGTCATTCTAAGGACGCTGATAATAGCCTTTCCCTAGACTAACCTGCCTTTGTAAAATTAATGAAAGCCTACAAGATTAGGAATATGAGAGAGGACAGACCTCTGCTAAAATTGTGGGCATACTTCCTCTAATCCTTTCCTGCTCAGGAGTCATGTGGCCAGAGGTCATAAGATTTGTGACCTTCTCAATTGTTCCTGTAGATAACATCTCTGTTGCAGATTCTAAGATTCTCTTTTTAAGATGTTTTCTAGACTGACACCCGCAAGACTTGTGACTCATCACTCAACTGATTCTATGGCCCCACCCAGAGGCAGACTCCGGAAGAAAACTATTTTCCACACCCCTGTGATTTCATCTCCGACCAATCAGCATCATCCATTTCCTCACCCCTACCCACCAAATTGTTCATAAAAACCTAACCTTCCAAGCCTTTGCGGAGACTGATGTGAGAGAGAACTCCAGTTCCCCCATGTGGGCTGCCTGCACATCAGTTAAACTCTTTACTACAATGCCATGGTCTTGGTGAATTGGTTTTGTCTGTACAGTGAGCACAAAAAACCCATCAGGCAATTACACATATTTGGATGTTAAAAATTTGTCCTCCTTTTCTCCAGTTAATCTATTGTCTGTTTCCTCCTGCAAACTCAAAACTTCAGAGGGGAAGGAAACAATTCCCTTTGCCTTTACAAGGCCCTGGTTACCGTATCATTATTCTGCGTTATTACACTCCACACTAGTTGGCCATCTCTTTTTCTTTTCTCCAGCTTAGTCAACAAAATTGTACACATTTATCCTCTTTATTCCTTTATCTACAACTTTAATTATACTACGCTCTTGATTATGCCAAGCGCACTGGAGACATACGAAATACGAGCCTTCATTTGGCTCTCTGACAAGAGACTTACCTTGATTCGTTGCTGATTAAAGTGCAAGAACATGTGTTTACTGTTCAGGTTGGTATGGGAGCAAGAGGGTTCTAGCACTTTCTAGCTAAGCAATACTTGGCAAAGTTTTCAAAACTCCAAGACCTTTCGTTATGTAAAGGTGGGTATAAAATTTACCTCTCAAAGTTGCAGTGTGATTGAATGAAACTGAGCAAACATAAGACACTCAGCAAGAAGAGTTCTCTTCCTTTTCTCTCTAGCCCCATTAACATTTTTCCTCCACAAGTACCCCAAATCTCAGAGAGATGATGTTATGGCTCTTCTGTGAGTATAACCCCTAAGATCATATGCTCTTCTTTTGACCTTGTTCCTGATATTTCACCTCCCTATTCACCATACCCGAATGTTTATTGTCAAATGAGCAACCACGACCTTTGGTTTCGTTGGACCGCAGTGAAAAATATCCCAAAGTATGGCACTTTGGTATGCTGAGCACTTTGAAATAAAGGGAAAGGGAAGGTCTTAGAAGCTGCCTCAGAACCACGGACTTTTTAACTTTTTCTTGTTTTTCCCGCAACCCCCAATGGCAGAGAAGGGCTCTCTCTGAAGTTCCTTATCTGACTGAGGAAACTTTTTCTAAAGAAAAATGCAATTGTATTAAAACTCTCTCCCTAGGTATCTCGCTAATCAGCAGAGATGAACCACCAGAGAGGAGAAAAGACTAAAAATTATCACGACACCCATTCAGACTTTTTATCTATTTTCTGAGGCCAGCTCCTGGCATTAGACTTTCTCAACACTAACCAGGCAACTGAGGTTAAAGTAACAAAAGGCCCTTATAGAAGAACTTCTTATTAAGAAAACCTCCACTCTGTACATTTGGACAAAGAGAGTGCTGCTGAATAACAATTTGTGTCTTCTGTTTCTAGTCTTTTCAGACTGGCCACTTGGCAGGACCCAACATTTGGGCCCCTTTAGGGAGGGGAGACATTTTTTGTATAATATGGCAACCTTTGTTTATAGCGGAGTCCTGCACCTCACCTTCCTTGGTCCCAAGCTATTATCTGTATTGTGGTCACATTTCATTTCCAAAGACCATCATTTAAAAACTGTTGTCTGCTCTTTGCCCATTCATTTATCATAAAAAACATTTACTACGCCTCAGAATTGCCTAGATTTTTTTTTTTATCTCCCTCATCCCTATAAGGAGGGAGTTACTTAAGCTTCAGCCACGTAGTCGTTCATGAAGTCTCGTGTTTTTTTTTTTTTTTTTTTTTGAGATGGAGTCTCGCTCTGTCGCTCAGGCTGGAGTGCAGTGGTGGGATCTCGGCTCACTGCAAGCTCCGCCTCCCAGGTTCACGCCATTCTCCTGCCTCAGCCTCCCGAGTAGCTGGGACTACAGGTGCCCGCCACCACGCCCAGCTAGTTTTTTGTATTTTTTAGTAGAGACGGGGTTTCACCGGGTTAGCCAGGATGGTCTCAATCTCTTGACCTCGTGATATGCCTGTCTCGGCCTCCCAAAGTGCTGGGATTACAGGCTTGAGCCACCGTGCCCAGCCAAGTCTTGTGTTTTGTATGGCTGGCAAGCTTGTCCACATAAATAAATGTGTGTGTTCTTTCTCCTATTAATTATTCTGTTATCAGTTCATTTCAGCAAACTTCAGATGGTGGAGTAGAAGGTGTTTTCTTTTGATTTTCACCCCTACAAATCTGACATACTTGGCGGGATACCACAAATACCTTGATCCACTTGAAACTACAGTTGAGAAAACCTAGGACTGACAAGCTGGCAAAAGGGTAAGAGATCTTTACCAGTCAGCCTCCTTAATCGGTCTGTAAAATCCAGTTGAGCGAGTGTTAAATATCACTTCCTATCTTTCCTTCCTTTTCAATTTTACATTGATAGGAGGAAAATATTTGTGTAGACTGGTCTTTACAACTCTGGTTTATTTCTGGTATGAATAATCATGCCATCTCATCCCTTTCCTCCCAGAATTGGTCTTCATTTTGCTCTGTCTCTGTCTTTTGTGTCATTTGTCATAAAAAGAACTTTGGGGTATAAAGTTCTCTTTTCATCTTATATCCTGACAGCCTGGCTTTGTGACCAAGTGAGAATCTTCCTCCTTTGGTCTTTCCTAGCCGGGAGTCCCATTTTTGGGTCCTGCCAAGTGGCCAGTCTGAGAAGTCTGGAAACCCAAGACACAAATTGTTATTCAGCAGTATTCTCTTTGTCTGAATGTACAAAGCTTTCAGGGGAGTTTCTCTTAGTAAAAAGTCCCATCCCTAAGGGCCTTTTGTTATTTCAACTTCGGTTGCCTGGTTAGTGTTGAGAAAGTGTAATGCCAGAAGTGCCCACCCAATGCCATAGATTGACAGGTCTGTGACTAGTAGACCCCATATTTTGGGTGGAGCCTAGAGATACCATTTGTAAGCATCATCTTTAACCACCTGTGGTAACAGGTATCTTTTTGCTGTCTTAGTCTATTTCTGTTAATGAAAATTTGGGGGTAATGGCAACTGCATCTTTTGCACCCTTTTTGGAAAGCTCTTGCTTAAAGAGTTTATTCTGAACCTGGAGATTTAGCTTCTAGTCATTCCATAAAGGGGTTCATTGGATTGAGTCACTATTGGAATAAATGTACCACTGGATATCCTAATAGTCAATAACCAGACAATAGGTTCTTTAAGTTGGAAAGTCTTCTATATTTGAAAAAAAAAAATCAGACAGCTTTCATACTATGCAATTACACAATTGGCACTTATGGGAAGAGTTGAAAGAAAAACACATAACGGTGTCATATCAAGTCTTAGAAATTCTCCTAATAAAATTAAAAGTAAAAATCTGACCTAAAACAAAAGTAAAATCCTTTCGACTAGAAGATCATTTGGATGTCTGGGTCCCTGATTGAGACTTTTCCTTCCCCAATTCAGTTCAATTTAAAGTAAAAAACTGGCTTATTAAAAACAGCCGCGTTTTTGAGGTCTTTCTAATCTCTCTATAGGATCCTGTTTCTCCCGTGAAAACTTCACAGTGTACCGAAATTTCCTTTTTCTGAATCCTTGTTAACCATATGCACTGTTTCCTCTGTCTTTCTTTCTTGTGGACATGATTTTTGCCAGGGATAATGTAGAACTCCATAGGCCTTTCTGAAAAACTCCCAAGCTGACTCTTCTATGACTTGTTCTTTCATTTACTGATGCCTCTACTTCTTTTGGATGGCCTCAAACTTCCATCTGGTTCCCTCGATAATATTCTTCTTAAAGCTTCTACCTCCTCCATTTGGTGGTCAGTGGATAAAAAATTACCAACACAAAACATCAGACTTCTGGCTATTATATAAAAACATCAAAAATAGGCCTTTAGCAATCCAGATACCCCTTAAGGAACGCAGAAAATGCACCATGCAACCCCTTTTTGGAGTCCTCAGCCTTCCTCATGGAGCCCCACGAGTCCTGGACTACTTCCACTGAGGTCTGAAGCTCTGCACTGTTTTACAGTCAGCTGTGTGATCTTTTGGGTTTTTAGGAGTACCAAGGGCTACTTTGTACTGTAAGAGGACACTTGACCTTTCGGTGTTTATTAACTCATGAGTCACCAGCAAGACCAACAATTTTAAAGGTAATTGGCAGCAATTGCAGTAGTGGTTATTATGCAGGGGGCAAATTCAGATTTGTTTTGTTTCTTTGCATGCTTAGGTCCTTAATTTTTAAAGATCTTGGTACTCTGCCTTCCAGTTACACCTGTTTTTTACATGTAAGTATTACGCCTCAGAAGCCACAACTTCTTTGTTGGTTCTGTTTGTTACTGGGCTCTGCCTTGAAATCAAAATCCAGTTAAGAAACAAAAAACAAATTGAAAAGTCATCTATCTAACAAAATTGGTCTCTGAACTACAACCTTCTTATATTCAACTGGTGATTTAAAACAGGCTTCTAAATTTTTCTCATAGGCTCTCATTTGTATAATTTCTTATAAAATCCTGTAATAGATTGCTATTATTTTATATTACATTGACATATATTTTAAATATTCCTCTTTGTCCCACCTGACAAACCCAAACACCTTCTTGTAAAAACTTATGTTCTTTCTCTGTGCTGATGATATGTAAATTTCCTACCTTGTCTTTTCTAAAACTCAATAAGGACTTTGTCCATGTGAGATAGACAGTCTTTAACTTTCTCCATTTACAAAGACACAGTTTGTATCCAACTGTCCTTTTATTTTGTTTGTTTTGTGTTTTCGGTTTTTTTGTTTGTTTTTCAAGACAGGGTCTTGCTTTGTTGCCCATGTTTGAGTGCCATGGTGTGATCATGGCTCACTACAGCCTCAACTTCCCAGGGCTCATGCGTTTCTCCCACCTCAGCCTCCCAAAGTGTTGGGACTACAGTCATGAACCAAAGCGCCAGGTTCCAATTATCCTTTTAAACTAGTGAGTTTTACTTGCCTCATGATTAAAATTATAAAATCAGAGCTATAAATTATTTATTTTGATCCGCCTGTATTTTTATGTATGCATGTGTATATCTCTGTTTGTATTCTGTCTACATGGTACTAAATTGACTCAGCGATAAATGAGCATTTATAAGTGTAAAAAATAAGCTCAAATGCTTCTAAAGTTTATGTGGATTTATAATCTTTGGTAAATAAAAATAACATTACTTGATTTAAAATTAATATGTCTGCCAACATTAAATCTAATACAGACACACAACTTGTATCTCTATTAGATGTTTAAAATCATAACAGTATGAATTTGACCTAAATGCAAGTTAATTAAATACATGTAACTGGAATAAAAGTTTAGAAATGAACTTTTTAAAATAATAATTATGCTTTATATCAAGTTTACTTAAAGTTTTTCTAAATCTCTTTGGTAACTACATCATTAGAGTTTTACTAAATTAAATTAAATGAGTATTCATTGAATATCTAGGTCATTTCCAACTAAGATGAAATATTAAAACATTACTTGTTAAACATATGTTTATTTGTTTTTGGTTTTTTAAGTTTATAAAAAGGCAAAATATATTTGGGCTAGTTAGGAAATATGTATTTTTCCACACTGAAATATTATTCTATGAAGTAACACATATTTATAGAAATTATAAAATTGTATTAGTCTACAGAATGCTGGTTTACAATTGCTAATAATTAAAATTTTAATTAATATATGTAATTAAAATACTAAAATTAATGGAAACAATTCTGTGTGCAAGATTTACAAGAGACCATCCTGGCTAACACGGTGAAACCCCGTCTCTAATAAAAATACAAAAACTAGCCGGGCGAGGTGGCGGGCGCCTGTAGTCCCAGCTACTCGGGAGGCTGAGGCAGGAGAACGGCGTAAACCCGGGAGGCGGAGCTTGCAGTGAGCTGAGATCCGGCCACTGCGCTCCAGCCTGGGCGACAGAGCGAGACTCCGTCTCAAAAAAAAAAAAAAAAAAAAAAAAAAAAAAAAAAAAAAAAGTTACAAGAGAAGTAAGAAGTGTGTTTTGGTGAGAAAAATTATTTTAAATAGACATGAAAATGTATTTTTGTTAAAGAAAAAGTAATTTTTGTCTAATTCAGAGGTTTTTAAAAGGTTATTGAAAAATATGGATTTAGTACAGAAATAAACAAGGCAGAAAGAAATCATTAAGTAGAAGAGAGAGAGATTTAAAGAAAGTTACATGAGTAAAAAATATGTATCTATTCAAAAGAGTTGTAAAATGTCTTAAAAAGTCATAAAAATTTTATAAAGGATGAATCATAAAAATTTTATGTGCAATCAATTGACAAAGATTAAAAGGAAATTATTTATGAGCTTTTCTTAAAATGAGCTTTAATATCAAAAGTACACTGATACAAAAGTAAACATTAATGTTTTCTTTGAATTAAGATTTTCATGTAATATTGATAAAAAATTAAAATTAAAATAAAAAATTGTTAATCTTTTGAGTGAATTACAAAAAGGGGAAGAGCGAGAGAGACACATTCTGTGAGCTTGAGCTCTCTTTGCTAAGTCTTCTGATTAGCTGGAAAAATGGAGTCTACTTTCTATGAAAGAGAAAATAATTTTTTCTTAAACATCTATTTAACAACTTGTATTTGCTTTTGCATCTTTTAATTCTAACTCTGGTTAGTTGAATGAATGATTATTATTTTATAATGATCTGTGACCCTACTTTTAATTAAGTGTTTTAAACTTTTATTTAAAAAAAAAAATCCAAAATCCAAATGAAATCTTTTATACCTCAAACTGAGTTTTGGAAATTCCAGAATAGCACCTAAAAGTACAAAACTGAGATAATTAACCAATTAAGGTTATTTGATATGTTTAATACATAGAAAGCACTGCCAAATAAATAATTAGGTTTGACCTTTTTGGAGTTACACATGCATAGATATACTCTTCACACGTGTTCCAAATCTTATGAGTTTCCTAAATATCTGATATGTCTTTGTATATGTTATCAGTCATAATTTTGGCTATTAAATTATTGTAGGCTACAAATATAGGCAAATTTCCTTATCAATTGTGACATTGTTATAATGAACTACCATCAGATATTTAACCATGGTCATTTTAATTTTTGTTACTCAGAGCTGATTGTTTTATTCTAATGTTTTGTCTGAAGCTTTTTAACAGGCAATTATAAATGGGAAAAAATAATTATAAAGTGTTGTCTTTAAAGATATATGGAAAAAAATAACTCCAACAAGTACAATTTGTGGTAATTTCTGATATGATTGGACCCGGTAAGAATTTCCAAAACTAATGCAAAAACTGAACTCATTAAATGGCTAACTCAACACCAAGTAGAACAAAATTAATTACAAGGAACCAAACTAATGAGAGGTTATAATTTTGATGAATTTTTGTTTGAAACATTGCTGATTCTTTTCATGTTTTGTTTTCCAGATGCAAAAAGACATTTTTCAAGCATTCTATGACTTCCAGCAATTTGGTAATATATACTTTTGTAAACATACTTGAAGCATTCTTTTTGTATGATTTCTTTAAAATTTGGAAATTATTTGTACTGGTCTGTTATCATTATGATGAAATACCTGAGACTGGGTAATTTGTAAAGGAAAGAGGTTTAATTGACTCACAGTTCTGCATTACTCAGGAGGCCTCAGGAAACTTATAATCATGGTGGAAGATGAAGAGGAAGCAAGCACCTTTTTTACAAGGCAGCAGGAAGGAGAAGTGCTAAGTGAAGCAGGAAGAGCCACTTATAAAACCATCAGTTCTCGTGAGAACTCACACACTATCACAAGAACAGCATGGGGGAAATCACCCCCATGACTCAACTAATTCCCATGATTCCCTTCCAGGACACGTGGGGATTATGGGGATTACAACTGAAGATGAGATTTGAGTGGGGACACAAACAAACCATATCACTATTTGTGAGTATTCTTATATTATGGCAGTATAGTTATTTGCATAAGTTCAATAAGTATCTGTTCTCTTTGTAACAGGACAAATGGAAGCGCTGATTGTATTACCAGGGCTTTGACTGGAATATCGCATCTTCCAATATGACCAGGCAGCTTTGACGAACTGAGGTTGATATGAAGCTACAGAAGCCCCTGGAAACCTGGCCTCATACCTTGAATAAAGGTTTTCCTCACAGAGTTTCTAGTCTTATAAGTAAAAAAGTCACTTCCTGACAGATCCCAGAGCCTCATGCTATTTTGAACCTCAAGAGAAGAATCCACTCAAATCTTATAGGTATTACAGGTACAATTTGGGGGCAAGTTCACAAGAACATCTGATATAAACTACAATCCAGAAAAATCTGTGAGATTGCCACTTCCTGGTTCATCTCCAAGTGAAGATACTTCAAAACCAAAGCTAGGAATCATCTCAACTGACTTCCTTCTAAACTGTAAACAAACAAAAAACTAGATTATAGACTACACCAAACATTAACCGTTGTTTTTCCTCTGTGCCCATAAAAATGCCTCTTGTTAAAGATCTGTTTGCTTGAGCCATATAGAGACTTATCTTTGATGGGAAGCCTCCAAACACCACCTTCTGAAATAAAACCCAACTGTTTAATTGGACTGACATATACCCTCAGGTGGGAGAGTGGTTTAATGGGATTCTTTGCCACTGAGCTACTAAAATACATGTTTTTTTCTCTTCACAGCCACCAACTTAGCTTTTGATGTATGAAACTTTTAGAAATATCTGAGCATGGAAATGTTAGGGCTCAGAGCACAATACACCAAAGTATGGGGCTTTGGCATGCTGAGCACCTTTGAATTAAAGGCAGTTGGAAGACCATAGAAGAAGCCTCAGAACCAACGACTTTCTAACCTTTTCTTATTTCTCAACCCCCACCTTCACCTGTTTCTCTGAGGGGCTATCTCTGGAAGTTCCCCTATCTGACTGAGGACAGGTCTTTCAAAAGAAATGCAACAGTCTTAAAATACCTCCATAGGAGTCTTATCAAGTAACCTGGAAAGATTAACCACCTGAGAAGAGAAATGACTAAAAGTTGTCACCACACCACACACTTTTTATCTCCATAAATTCCCTGAGAAACTTTATGTACACAATAAAATTATCTTTGTTCACAATGAAGTTGCACTTCTCACTTTCTCCAGAGCTCAGAGGAACTTTACCTCAAGCTATTGTCTTCTCTTTGGTTCCATTCAGTTTTCAGAGAACCACTTACAAAATATTGCTTTTTGGACTGATTTATTTCCCCTAGCAATCATTTATTACCCTTCAAAGTTGCCTACATTCTCTGTCTCCTTCTTGCCTACGAAGTCCTATTTAAGCTTCAGCCATCTGGCCCTTCTTTGAGTCTCCTATTTCATATGGCTGCCATGGTTATGCATGTTAATAAGCATGGATGCCTTTTCTCCTGTTAACCTGTCTATTGTCAATTTATTTCAGTGAACCTTCTGGTGGCAGAGAGGAAGCTTACCCTTTTCCCCAGCAGTTTCTACATCCATCTTCTTTCTAAGGATTTTAATTTTCACCTGATCAGGATAAAAAAACTACCCTCTTTAGACCTCCCAAGCATTTCTTTTATATATCTGTTATAGAATTACTTATCTCACCCCATCCTATTAGAACTGTTCAGAAAAACACTGTCCTAGAGGCATTGCATACTTCACTCTTCTCTTTATCCTCTGCAGAAACAAACAGGCACCTTTATCATTTGCATTTCTTTGAGGAGAAGCCTTGCTAAAGACAATGCTTATAAGCACTTAAAGCGAGTGATAAAAAGAAGGAAACTTTAATCAATCTCCTGGGGTGTGAGAAGGGAAAAGGAACTAATTTAGGGGACAAAAAAATGGACATTTTGGATTGAGCTCTGGGATGAGTTCAAGAATTGAATGAGCTCAAAGAATTCTGAGGAAGAAGCAAGATACTTTATATTATACCTGTAATGTGAGCAAGGTTAACTACGAACCCACTGCCTCATGCATGGAGGCTAAGGATAAAAACAAAACGACTGGTTTAAAGAACAGAGAACATCAATGTAGAATCTGCAATGTAGAAACCATCTTTTCCCCTGTGGAATTTTTACTTAAAGTAGCAACTTGGAGAACTCATTTATCTTATATATGATATATGAAAAATGGGAACAATACATTGTCCTTCAAAAAACATGTGTTGTAGGACCTGAATTAAACATAAAAAAAAACTTTTCTTCTTTCTGTAGTTCTGCTTTTTAAATTTTTCCTTAAAACTTTCTTTCCATAAAAGCCTTCAATTTTGAGCACATTCTATGTGGCAATCTCTGCTCTATTTCTTTTGTAACATAAAAATACTCATTTAATTTTCACAACAATCTTAGGATATAAATATGTGAACCCAAAAGTGTCTGAGACAGTTCTCAACCAATTTGGAAAGTTTATTTTGCCAAGGTTAAGGATAAGCCCTTAACACAGCCTGAAGAGGTCCTGAAGACATGTGGCCAAGTGGTTGGGGTACAGCTTGCTTTTAGACAGCTTAGGGAGAGATGAGACATCAATAAATACATGTAAAATTTACATTGGTTTGATCTGGAAGGGCAGGACAACTCAAAGGGGAAGGGGCCTATCCAGTTCTTAGATTAATAGATTTTAAAGTTTTCTGATTGGCAATTTGTTGAAAGAGTTATTATCAATAGAAAGGAATCTCTGGGTTACAATAAGCAGTTGTGGAGACCAAGGTTTTATTACGCAGATGAAGCCTCCAACTAGCAGACTTCAGAGAGAATAGATTATAAATACTTCTTATCAGATTTAAGGTCTGTGTTGATGTTAATGATGTTGGCTTTTCCTGAATCACAAAACTGAAGAGGGTATAATGTCAAACCCCCACTTCTGATGTGGCCTGAACTACTTTTTCAGGTTGACCTTGGAATGCACGCAGCTGAGAAGAGGGGAACATTCAGATGGCTGTGGGGGGAGAGGGTTAGAATTTGTTTACAAGTATTTGTATAATGCTTGCTTTTTTCTTTTTGTTTTTTTGTTTTTTTGTTTTTTTAGTTTTTGTTTTTGTTTTTGGGACATGATCGAACTTTGTCACCCAGGCTGTTGTGCAGTGGTGCAATCTCAATCTTAGCTCATTGCAACCTCTACTTCCCAGGATTGAGTGATCCCCTCACCTCAGTCTCTCAAGTAGCTGGGACTATGGGTGTGCATCACCATGCCCAACTAATGTTTGTATGTATATATGTATGTATTTATTTATATAGTTGTATATTTATTTATTTTGTCAAGATGGGGTTTGGCCATGTTGCCCGGGCTAGTCTTGAACACCTGGGCTAAACTGATCAGGCTGCCTTGGCCTCCCAAAGTGCTGAGATTACAGTCATGAGTCATCACGCCTGGCCTATAATGCTCATTTTAAGGATGAAGAAATTGAAGTAGGCCTTAGGTTATACATCTGCTAATAAATTTGACCGCAGAGATTTCTGCTCTGAAGGAATCTGCCTCCAGAGCCCATGTTCTTAGTTGCTTTAATAAACTTACTTTCAAATGTAATATTATTTAGGTTTTACTCTGCCAAGCACAGGCTTTTTAATCATAGTCGGGGTTACATATGAAAAAAGCTTTATGCTTTACTTTTGGAGCTTCTGCCCACGACTATCACATGTCTGCACAGGCACACACACAAACGAACACCAGAAGATCTTGGCTGAAAAACAAGTTTAGTGCTTTAAAAATCATGCTGAAATCCTCATAATTATAGCACAACTTTGTGGAGGAAGCTTATTTTGTGCAGGCCATGCACATGGCTTATCAGGAATGGTAATCCCCATGCACAGGCTCCCTGGGGATACAGTCTTGATGATGAGCCTTCCACAAAGAAACATCATCCTCACCTTCCCTCCTCTGTCTCCACTTAATGTACTTTGGCTCTCTCCCATGGCTGCACTCCACTCTGGTACATTTTGCAAACATTTAATCCTATTTATTACTTATTTGTTATCTTCATTTATCCTCCTTATACTCATTTCATGTCTTCATTGTTGCAGCTGGCATGGCTGAGCTGAAATCTCAAGCCTTTAGCTGGTGTGGTTCATGCTGATACTCCCTGTACAAAGCCTTGAGCCGTCTCACTCACTTTAGAGGGCTGCAAGTTGAATGGGGCCCAGCAAGCATGCCTCATCCCCCTAGTAGAGGTCTATAGTCATAATTTATTCAATGTCTTTAAATGAATATGAGTTAATGCAAACAGATTCCTGTTTATGAATCCTCACTCTCATTTGCAATACATAAATAGTTAGAATGTACAGTATTCTACTGGGAAGGAAGCTTAGAAATGGCCTCACCTCCCTTTTGTATTTGAGAAGTAGAGAAATAGAGGCTAAGGCAGCAGGAGTGACTTGATCAATATATTTAATTATGTTAATAAGTTCCAGAGTTGGAGCTCACAACCAAAGTTTTTTTTTTTTTTTTTTTTTTTTTTTACCCCAAGATGAATGCCTTTCTACCGGTTTATCTTATGCCAAAAATTAAATAAAAAATGAACCACTTCGGCCGGGCGCGGTGGCTCAAGCCTGTAATCCCAGCACCTCGGGAGGCCGAGATGGGCGGATCACGAGGTCAGGAGATCGAGACCATCCTGGCTAACACGGTGAAACCCCGTCTCTACTAAAAAAAAAAAAAAAAAAACTAGCCGGGCGAGGTGGCGGGCGCCTGTAGTCCCAGCTACTCAGGAGGCTGAGGCAGGAGAATGGCGTGAACCCGGGAGGCGGAGCTTGCAGTGAGCTGAGATCCGGCTACTGCACTCCAGCCCGGGCGACAGAGCGAGACTCCATCTCAACAACAACAACAACAAAAAAAATGAACCACTTCATGGAGACCCTGTGTATTAGAGAAATGTCATTGATGAGGTAAAGCTTTTACAGAATTCTGTGATATGATTGTGAATTGTCTTCTCCCTTTCACATTAGTAGTGATACCAGTTTAATTTCTCACTACTCACTACCTCATCATGAAAAGCTGTGTCTTAGTCTGTTCAGGTTGATATCATAAAATACTGTAAAGTAGTTGACTTATAAACAAAAAACATTTATTTCTTACAGTTCTGGAGGCTGGAAACTCTGAGATTAAGGCAGCAGCCGGTTTGATATCTAATTAGAACTGGCTTCCTAGTTCGTGGTTGGTGCCTTCTGGCTGTGTTCTTTCAGGGCTGAAAACGTTAGGCAGCTCTCTGGGGTTTCTTTCCTAAGGGCACTAATCCCATTCATGAAGGCTTCACCCTCACTTTCCAAAGGCCCTACCTCTTAAAACCATCACATTGTGGGTTAGAATTTCAACATATAAATGTTGTGGCAGCACAAATATTCAAGCCATAGCATCCTGTTACTGATGAATAACTCTGCCTCCTTTATTTTCATTAATCGTCAAACTCCTCTACTTAGAGCTGGAATAAAAGAGCATTTCACAAACTATGTGCTTATTTGTGTCTTTCCCACTCAAAATACCTCAACCAAGATCTCTTAAGTTGCTTTGAAAGTCACAGAACTACAAAAACCTTAGATTCATGAAAGCTTGTTTTATAAAATGCCCCTTTTCCAATGGGGAAAAGCTAACCTCCTCTTTGTTTTTCCTGAGTTCTACTCCAGAAGTCCTCCTGCTTGCCTTCTCTGTCGATTAGTAATACTGCATGCAGGCTCTCTCCTCCTCCTTGCACTAATCACATTGTTTCAGAATTGTCAGTTTACAAGACTATCAAAGTCCTTGAGAAAAGAAACCCATTCACCTTTGAACTTCCTCTGTTGGCACATCTGTGTTGGCTCCCTACTTTTTACCCGTCCCTCGAAACTCCAGGGAACCCGATTAGCTGACTGTTAGGCTAAAGCACTCCAGGCATTCTCCTGGAGCCCCATTTTCCATTTACAACAAATCTCACTCCCTTTCATTATCTGTCTCCAAGTTCCACTTTCTCTGATGTTTCTCTCAGACCTATTTAAAGCTGACGTATACGTCTATGGGCCTAGACATTTAATTACAAGGGCTCTGTGCCCAGTGGTCAATGTCAGTACAGCCTCATATTCACTCTGGCTCTGGGAACTCCCTCTGTGTCTGTGTCCTGGACTCCCAGGCTGCCTAGAAAGTTGGTTTAGGTCTTTGGGGTGAAACAGAACTGCTACCAGAATTCAAGAATACATGAACTTTTTACCAATTCAGTGGTTCCCTAGGAACTAAAGTTGTCATGGAATTGGGCTATTTCTGTTTGGTTCACCCTACATCCTCACTGTTCATCATAGTGCTTAGCCCATAGTAGATAGACAATTCTTTTAAAAGACAAGCCAGCTAATGGATAGTAATGAACGTATTTTTGGCTCCTGTTTTTCCTAATGCCATCTACTTTTCCCAAACTGCACTCTCAGAACCTAACACAAATACTTTCTCCTTCTTTTCTGTCTCTTAAACCTCCAATCTCCATTGTTCTCTCTTTTCTCTATTTCTCCTTGCACACACAAAAACACATCCACACACACCCACATCCACACACACACAAAGGCCATAATTTTTTATTTTTATTTCAACTTTCAGTTGGAGTAATTGAAGGTGGAATAGCAAATGAGCCAGTGCAAAGATGAGGTAATGCTTTCTTTCCTTAGCTGTCTAGTTAGCTGCCAACATGGTCTAGTTAATTCTGAAAGCCTCCTTAGGAGGCAGGGGTTGGCAGGCCTGATTTAGCAGGCTAAATGGAAAACACACCTGTCCTTTGCGTGTGATATGAGGGTGTTGTGGAAGTTGTGTTAGAGTTATACATAGATGAGGCTTGGATCTCCACCTCGGGCTGGGTGCTTCTGCCTCCCATAGTGTGGTCCACAGGTGTCATCCTCTCCTATAGATGGAACCTCTGCCCCTGACTTATTTGCTATACTTGATTCCCTTGGACGACTTCAGCGATGCAAGAGACACATTGCTGAATGGTATGACTCATAGGGCACACAAGATTCTCTCACTTGTACCAAGCTTTTTTCCCATTTGTTTATAAGAGTAGGTCTTGACTTGAGTCTATGGAATTCTGTTTTGGTACCCCCTTTTGCAGCATTAGGATCAAGTCAGGCAACTGGAGATGCTATGAGTTAAAGATCTGAGATCTCTGCTTGGTAAGTTTCTGACTTTCGTGAGAACTTCTGTCACCAGATCAAATTCCTCCTCTGGGAAAGTGTTCCTGACCCACTTGGGCACACATGGGTGTCCTGTATGCCTTGCACGTTAACTTCTATAACATCATAAACTTACCAAATTGCTTGTAAGATTATGATCTCCTGCTCAGAAGAAGCATATTCTAATCCTTCTTAATTTTTGTATATTACGGAACAGAGTACATTGATAGTTACATGTTAGATGTTCAGTTAATGTTTATTGAAAAAATAATTTTGAATTCATTGAATTTTAGAGAGGCAGCATGAGGATTGCAAGTAGACAGTAGTTCTGCCGGGTGAGGTTATGGGATCCAGAAGGAGGTGATGTTTTCGTCACCCAAAGACCTGCTCCATGGACAAGTATTCTGCAGAAAACTCTAGCTGCCCAAGGAGTCATTCCAAAGCAGCTAATAATACACCATATCTGTTAGTCAATTTTCAGCTGAGATGACGCAAACAAGGACAGAACAGCTCTACTAAATAATTACCTTATACACATACCAAAGACCGTGATTTATTATCATTATTTTCTTTTTTTTTTTTTTTTTTTTTTTTTTTTTTTTTTTTGAGACGGAGTCTCGCTCTGTCGCCCAGGCTAGAGTGCTGTGGCCGGATCTCAGCTCACTGCAAGCTCCGCCTCCCGGGTTCACGCCATTCTCCTGCCTCAGCCTCCCGAGTAGCTGGGACTACAGGCGCCCGCCACCTCGCCCGGCTAATTTTTTTTTTTTTTTTTTTTTTTTTTTTTTTTTGAGACGGAGTCTTGCTCTTTCGCCCGGGCTGGAGTGCAGTGGCCGGATCTCAGCTCACTGCAAGCTCCGCCTCCCGGGTTTTACGCCATTCTCCTGCCTCAGCCTCCGGAGTAGCTGGGACTACAGGCGCCCGCCACCTCGCCCGGCTAGTTTTTTGTATTTTTAGTAGAGACGGGGTTTCACCCTGTTAGCCAGGATGGTCTCGATCGCCTGACCTCGTGATCCGCCCGTCTCGGCCTCCCAAAGTGCTGGGATTACAGGCTTGAGCCACCGCGCCCGGCCTAATTTTTTATATTTTTTACTAGAGACGGGGTTTCACCGTGTTAGCCAGGATGGTCTCGATCTCCTGACCTCATGATCCGCCCATCTCGGCCTCCCAAAGTGCTGGGATTACAGGCTTGAGCCACCGCGCCCGGCCCATTATTTTCATTATTCACTTTGCTGCAATACAGATTCTCAAAGACCATTTTTTACCCTTTTACTCATTTATCCTTTTACCTCCTTTATATTATCTGCCTGTCCTACCTGGTATTTGGCTGTGGTAAAATTTCTTAGGTTAACTCTAGTATCTACAGATGATAAGCTCTCTCAAACCTGTAACAAACTAACACTTGCTGGTAAATGACTTGCCTGATTTCTGACAGAGCTGGGAATGAATGCGATCTCTAACCTGTGCTGTAGGTGCCAAGCCCTGACAAATTTTGTTTGTCCTCTGTCAAATGAGAATAATATATTTTCTTTACAGATCAGTTTTAAAAACTAAGTCTATAGGAAAATGGTTTATAAAAGCAATATAAGCATTTTATTTTATTTATTATTATTATTATTATTATTATTATTATTATTATTATTGTTATTTGAGATAGAGTCTCACTCTGTCACCCAGGCTGGAGTGCAGTGGCGCAATCTTGGCTCACTGCAACTTCTGCCTCCCAAGTTCAAATGATTCTCCTGCCCCAGTCTCCCAAGTAGCTGGGATTACAGGCAGGTGCCACTGTGCTTGGCTAATTTTTGCCTTTTTAGTAGAGACAGGGTTTCACTGTGTTGGTCAGGCTGGTCTCGAACTCCTGACCTCAGGTGATACACCTGTCTTGGCCTCCCAAAGTGTTGGGATTACAGGCATGAGTCACAGTACCTGGCTGATATAAGCATTTTAGATTTAAATTTAGAGCCTTAAAATTAGAATCCTCATAACAGAACCTGTCTTAACATCCTAATTTTTTTATATTTTAAAAGATTCAGGGTACATAAAAACTCACAATGGAAACTGGGACTATCAACACAATACTACAACCTTGGAGACATTCTATTAATTTCTAACCACACTTTCTGGAAAAATACATTTTCTGGACCACCACTGCAAGATGTCTATTGAAAAGGTTTTTTTTTTTTTTCAAATTTTCACTAATGAGCAGGTACTCTTATGCTGAAAATTGTTTTTTCAGAAAAATTCAAAGTGGAATTTATACTTTCCTCCTTTTTTAGATGATAAAATACAAGGCAAAAGAAATTCTAATCCTTTTCTCTTTTCCTTCTTTTATTTATTTATTTATTTATTTATTTATTTATAGTTGGCGTTTCACTCTTGTTGCCCAGGCTGGAGTGCAATGGCGCCCTCTCAGCTCACCACAACCTCCCTCTCAGCCTCTTGAGGAGCTGGGATGACAGGCATGCACCACCATGCCTGGCTAGCTTTGTATTTTTAGTAGAGACGGGGTTTCTCCATGTTGGTCAGGCTGGTCTCGAACTCCCGACCGCAGGTGGCCTCCCAAAGTGCTGGGATTACAAGTGTGAGCCACTGCGCCCGGCCATTCTAATCCTTTTCTTTATTTTTAGCTCCAGCACTGCATTTCCCCTGCATCCTTACAATGGGGTAAGCTTCTTTCCTTCAGCCCATCCTCTGTGGCGCTATGTTGCAGTTGCTGCTTTAAAGACTTTGCAAGAGCTCCAGAATGACTGCTTATCAGGGCCCTGGAATATAGCGACTCCATCCTCCCTCACAGAGCAACCCATCTTCCCTTAACTAAACCCAGCAGCTATTCATTCCACGATTGAACCCTTTTCCCATTGTGACATATTCCTAAAAACGGAGAATACTGAATTTGGCATCAGAAATGCACAGTCCACCAGTGAACATATCTCAAGTTTTCTGTCTGGAGGGAACACACACACACACACACACACACACATGCATGCGCGTGCTCCACACACAAATACCCACACACATAAAATGTGAGAAATACTTGACAATTTAATTATGAGGAAAGTATTATTATTTTTTCCCCCGAATGCTGCCAAATAATGTTCTTGAATCTTTATGTTTTTTCCTTTTTTTGGTGCACAGAAAGCTTGCTTGATGAAGAGGTTAAAGGTTTATAACATAGAGCATAATTTTGGAGCATGTGAGGTCAGGTGAGTCTGAGCTTGCATGGAAGTGGCTGTGGCAGCTGCTCCAGAAATCAGAAGTGGGCAGTAGAGGCGGGACTTGAGGCCTTGCAGGTGTCTGATGTCGCAGTATTTCAGTTAGAGACTCTATTCAACTCTATTCAATATTACTATTAGTAAGGGAAACGCGAATTACAGTGACAATGGGATATCACTCAGGTATATTAAAAAGTAGAGCCTTGACAAGGAGTGCTGGTGGGCAGGTGCTTCATACAGTGCTGGAGAAAATTTCTATTGTGACAGCCTTTGAGGAAAGCAATCTATCAACGTCTGTTTCCACTAAATATCCACATACTCAACAGTGTAGAAATCTCACTGCAGGGAAGGTAGGCTATAGAAATAAATGAGGTAGCATAAATGGATATAACTGTAAAGGTGCTTGCTGTGGAATTATACGTTAGGACCTAAATGGAATCAGAGTGGGTGTTCACGTGGGGAGGGTTGGCTAAGAAGACGTAACATACCTGCACCGTGGAAGACTGTGTGCACGTTAAAACAGAATCAGTTGGTATCATATCTATCGACTTGGAGGAAGTAGAGAAGGGATACAATCTTAATTTATAAACAAAGAATAACTAAAAATTATATATATATATAATTTTAATATATAGTTAAAAAGCTGTGGAAGGAGTTATAAAACATAGCCATCACTTTGCACTGGCCACCTAGAGTAGTGGTTTTCACGTGAGGCAATTTTGCCACCTCCCCAACCCCCTTCCTTTCTAGACATTTTTGATTGTCACAGTATAGGGGACAGGTGCTACTGGCATCTACTGGGTAGAGGCCAGTGATGCTTTTAAATGTCCTACAATACACCAGCTTGCCCCCACGAAGAATTATCTGGCTCAAGATGTCAATCGTGCTGATGCTGAGAAACCTTGACCTCGAGAATGGAGATGAGTAACGTGGAACATAAAAATGACTGTGTAATTTTTAAAAGGAATCTGTGAGAACACAAACAGACACTAAACAAACACACGATCAAAATCAATCACATTAGTCTGGACAAGAGTCAAATATACACTAGTCTACGCTGAAATATGAAATCAGGTACTTATTTTCAACTGTCCCAGTTTGGGGTTTAGTTTTTCTTCATGTGACCAGAAGGCAGAATCTTGATACAAAATAGTCTTTGATACATCTAATAGAGAATGAGAGACTCTTAATTTTTTTGAATATCATGGAAAAATGAGCTATTTACATACATTTTTTTTTTGCCACTTATCATATCGATGTGCTGAAAATCCCAAAAGTGAAGAACTGCCATCTGCTTTGGACTTACGTATGAATAAGCATGTTAATTAATAGGAAAAGCCACTTACAGAAATGAAGGAATGAAATAAGTGGGCAAGAGAACCTTTATAGCTATTTTGTCCTTCACTCAACAAGTGAATGTGTTGGCAGCGTGCCAAGTGCAGAGAGAAAAAGGGAGTATAGCACCATCCTGCCTCTCAACAGGTAGGGTAGGCCAGAGCTAGACCAGGAGGGGAGACAGATACTCAGTGGAAAAGGCTAACAACTGTCCCAGGAGGTTCGAGTTGTTCCCAAAAGAGGGGAGTTACCAGTTCCACACAAGTAGAGGAGAGGACGTAGGAACACTGCCTTTGATGAGCTTTGATGACAACACAAGGATCCAGTAGTAGGTGCTGTAATGATAGTGTGGGCCAGGGGACTGGAGAGAAATAGAGGGAGGCATATTTAGGAGATAGAGATGGAAAATTGACTGGAAGTGGTAGGTAGGAGAGGAGGGGGAAGGAGACTTTGGGGTTTCTGGCTTAGGGAACAGAGTGGCTGTGTAGCCAGGACTGACACTGGATTGAGGTAAAACGTTGCAAAATATTCTGCCCCAGGATTTTATAAAGATCCTTTTTCTATTCTCAGACATGATCTGAAACTAAAGCGAAACTCTAAGTGCTGTTTTTCAAACTCTTCCCTTGGTTTATTAATAGCTTCAACAATTACACTTAATAGAATTTTAGACATTCCTTAAAAATGATAAAGCCTGACTGTGGAGCATAAAGTAATATAATTATCTCATTATTTCCTCATCACAAGTCTATGCACTGTACCTGAAATGTGAGACAGATGCATCCATACTTTGAAGAATTACTGATTATTCAAGCCATAATTCAACACCAGGCCTTATAAAAGTGAGTGGTTAAAATACATATTCTGTTTGAACTGAAGGCATATTTTAACAGCGGTTTCTAGCTTAACATTATTTAATGTTTAGATGTTAATGTTTTTTAAAAATTCAGCTCTTCTACATAGCAAAACAAGCCTACGTGACTTGCCCCTGTTTGTTTCGCCCTGAGATCTCATCCCTGTCAACTGCTCTGCCTGTAGTTTTGGGGCCAAGCAATACTGAACCAGCACCCACCAGTGTGTGCTGTGGCCGCTGACTGCAACTCCTTTCCTCTGCTCCACTACCTCCATTGCAGTCTTAGCTCATCGCTCCAGGCTTGTTGTACTTTTGCATCTTTTGGGAAACCCTTACTTCCTTTTCATTTCCCCTATGAAGCCTCACACAGACTTCAACCCCAGATCTTATCACTTACACTGCAATTTTTAAACAAACAAAAAAGGAGTGTGTCCTGTCTCTGCTTATCTGTGTCTGGCATACTGCTGGCTTCATATCTCCAGCAAAAGTTCTGGCACATAATAATGTGTATCACACACACGCACACACACATGTTCCATTACTTTAAGGGTGCATCTAAATGTGTGTGGCGTGTGTCTCTTCGTGAATTTGAATATGTGTGTGTGTGTGTATTTTAAATCAGTGATCTCAATATCTGCAATTGGACAACTGTACTTGGATATATCAACTGGCTCTTAAGACTTTAATAACTGCCTATTAGTAACTTCTCTTTAGACCAAATAACATGTTATACAGAATTATGAAAGCAGAAAAAGTGCATTTGTTTCTCCTCCTTTTTAGAGCAGTGGTTTTCACTTGAGACAATTTTGCCACCTTCCCAACCCCCTTCCTTTCTAGACATTTTTGATTGTCACAGTATAGTGGACAGGTGCTACTGGCATCTACTGGATAGAGGCCAGTAATGCTGTTAAATGTCCTACAATACACCAGCTTGCCCCCACGAAGAATTACATGGCTCAAAATGTCAATCGTGCTGATGCTGAGAAACCTTGACCTCGAGAATGGAGATGAGTAACGTGGAAAATAAATGCTGAGATTTGGAAGACATGGTTTGATGTTTAAATGCCCTTTTAGAAAGATAATGTAGATAGCTCCATTAACTGTCGGGTTGGACAGGGCCTAGATGGGCAGCCTTTGTAAGCAGTGGCGAGCAAAGTGGCAAGAAAAGTGGTCTGTCTCAGGCTCCCGAGACAGTCTGGAT
The DNA here is from genome assembly GCF_009764315.1 of Trachypithecus francoisi. NCBI lineage: Eukaryota > Metazoa > Chordata > Mammalia > Primates > Cercopithecidae > Trachypithecus > Trachypithecus francoisi. The sequence continues at coordinate 124,966,240 of NW_022681458.1, read as the reverse complement.
TCAGTCTTAACTTTTCTACTTAAAAGCTGAGTGATGTGAAAATTTGCTTCAACTTTGCGTGCTTTAGTTTTTTATCTGTAACATGGGATAACACAGCACAGTTTATAGTTGCAATTTTCAAAAAGGTTTGAAAATTATTATTGTTATCATCATTAGTATTAGTATTATTATTAATTCATTGGGTTGTCAAATCTGAACGGAACTTAATCTAAAGGTAAGGTCTGCCCTGAAATCATGTGAGGCTTTTATGGTCTTAGTTGCAACCACCTGGTGTCAATAGCCACCTATCCTCCAGCAGAAATATTCATGTGTGAATAACCACATGCTGCTCAAATTAAGCAGAGGTTGCTGCGTAGCACCCACTGCATGCTCAACGTAATCTTTCTAAAACCCAGAGTATTTGGGATTCTAAAATACATCTGAGTTTCAGATATAAAATTGAGTAACTGTACCTACCTCATACAGTTTTTTGTGTGTGACCATGAAAGTCAAGTTCTTAGTGTAGACCTTGGCATACAGCAGGACTCACTATGTGAGAGTCATTCTTTCCTTTCTTTTTTCTTTTTTTTTTTTTTTTGAGATGGAGTCTCACCCTGTCGCCCAGGCTGGAGTGCAGTGGCACAATCTCGGCTCACTGCAAGCTCTGCCTCCCAGGTTCACGCCATTCTCCTGCCTCGGCCTCCCGAGTAGCTGGGACGACAGGCGCCCACCACCACATCCAGCTAAGTTTTTGTATTTTTAGTAGAGAAGGGGTTTCACTGTGTTAGCCAGGATGGTCTCAATCTCCTGACCTCATGATCCACCCGCCCTGACCTCCCAAAGGTCTGGGATTACAGGCGTGAGCCACCGTGCCCGGCTGTGAGAGCCATTGTTAGCGTACTGCAGATATCACAAATATGAGACAGCCTCCTTACATTTTATATAATACATAACATGCTTTAGTGTGAACCTATTTAACAATACAGCGACTTACGTATTATAGATATTTATCACCAATTCACTCGTGCTAATTGAGATAAAGAGATATTAGGCAACTTCACAGGAAGAAAAATTATCTGGTTTCACTTGGAATCACACGCAGGTCCTCTGACCTCTCTTTTGTAATAACCAGCAGGTTACTAACCCACTCCAGGGCTACTAACCCTTTCCAGGAAAGTGTGGTCTGCGGGCATGGTGAAGATCACATTTTACATACATTAGTGGATGTACAGCAGAATCCCCAACTCCTGCTGGCCCAAATAATTATGGCAATAAAACCAACCCAGTTGAGAGTTGAAGGTGGGGTCAAGGCCGGCGAGTAGTTGAGGTTCTGTTGGGGTCTGTGTCTATGTCTCTGTAGTGTTCTTAGCTCTGGCTTCCTCTGTATCTGGTCCATCCTCAGGCAGTAGTTACATCAGGCCTCACATCAGCAGGTAGGAGGAAGAGCTATCTTTTCTGTTCAAGATGAGAATGAAGAATTTTCTTTCCCAGAAACTCCTAGAATTTTTTTTTTTCATGCTGCATATGCATTAGACCCAAAAGAGACTATATACCTGAATTCCGAAAGTGGTAATCACTGCTATGAGGAGTAGATGTTGTTCAAGCTATGCAGGATCCCCTTGCAGCTCAGGGTTTCTACTTGCATGCTGAGCCAAGAACCCCTGGGGGAGATAAAGTAGCTTCGCAGAGCCACCTGTCAGGCTTGCTGTAGGAGGGGCGACCACCTTGAGAAAGAAGTTGAACAAGATCAACAGCTCTCAAGTATTTTTTTTTAAAACCAGCAAAAACCTTTATACTAAACATTAAATTAAATTACATTAAAAATATATCATCTTATGAAACCTGACACTATTTATAAAACAGAGAAGTGGAGCAGCTCCAGTGATAGCTGGGCAGAAGCCTTGTTCAGCTTGCGTCTACCTTGACCCAAAGCAAACCCTGAGGCACCTCCTTGGAACCCTTGAGATTTGAAAACCACAGGGCCAGATGGTCTCTGAGCTCCCTTTTAGCCTTCAAATCTTACATATTATATAATCAAGTTTTCCTCTGATGGAGGAACGATAGCATAGGCTAAGTAGTATCCAAAACTGACTAACCAGACAGAAAGGTGCATTTGGGGCAGAGCGTGGTGGCTCATGCCCTGTAACCCCAGCACTTTGGAAGGTCTTGACGGGAGGACCCCTTGAGGCTAAGAGTTCAGAACCAGTCTGAGTAACATAGAAAGACTGTCTCTACAACAATTAAAAAGATTAGCCAGGCATGGTGGTGTGTGCCTGGAATCTCAGCTACTAGGGAGGCTGAGGTGGGAGGATCTTTTGAGCCCAGGAGTTCAAGGCTGCAGTGAGCTGTGATTATATCACTGCACTCTAGCCTGAGCAACATAGCAACACCCTGTCAAAAAAATAAAGGCTTATTTGTTTGATGTATGCAGTATATACATATGCATATACTGTATACACATTCAGGTAAATTTCCCTTAATATTAAAAGAAATTTTGAAACAAAAATTGCAACCGACACTAAAACCATGTATTTAATGATATTTTATTAGATAAGAACATGTTCATAATTTAACATAAGCTGCCAAATACATTCCTAAAGCAGGATATGCAGGAGTGGATGGATGGATGGATAGATGAACTGATAGGTGTATAAACACATATATAGGTGGCTTTTGAAATGCCTGGGTAAAAATGATGAGATTATTAGAGACTTTTATTTTCTTTTTCCTATATTTTGTATTGTATAAAATAAGCATGCATTACATTTCTAAATGAAAATAAACAAACTCATAAATATTATTAATTTAAAATAATCAAGATGGGACTCCTGAGCTTAGACTGTGAGAAGTCAGACAGAATCAAGTGAAGGCCCTAAATCCATTATCCACATGAAAATAATTTAGTCGATTGGTGCCTCAATGTGTCCCCTCAGCTAAAATCATGAATCAACTCTGTGTTGCGCCTGCTTCCAAAGACAAAATATGGGTCTCTCAGGGCCCACTACGGAGATTCAAACGAGTCGCTGCAAATCAAGGAGAAATAGCTTTTCTTACTGGCTTTGACAGGGCACTTTTGAATTTGAGCTATGTTTCCTTTACCCCTGAAGACTAGGAAACTGCAGGTTGTGAAACATGGAAATCAGTAATAGAATGCAGACAGAAGTCCCCCATTTCAGTAATTCAGATGAAGTAGTACAAGATTGCATGTTGCCAGCTCCTGGCCGGCACGTCTGAAAGCTTGAGAAAACAAGGCATCATTATCGCATTATTCCTTGTGAATCTGGTACCTGGAAAATATACAACGTCTTGGTTTTCCTACAAATCATCCACGCACGGTATTTCTGAAAAGACCCATTGGGCCAACACATCAAAAGCTACTTTGAGGGACAAGGAATATAACGTAGTATGTTTTCAGTTATTATTGAAAGTAACTGAAGTCTGAGATTTAGCTCTAAGTCTGAAGAAAAGTAGTAAGTCCATCTACAAGTACAGTTTTGGGGTCCTAGACAAACCGCCAACAATTAATTGAATGGAAAACAGGGATGATCTAGATTAAAGGTTTCTGGTATCCCTCACACCATCGCTCCCCCTGCCTGACCTCTGGTTTTATTGGATTCCACATTACTCTCCCTGGACTGGCCTGTCTGGGGTGTATGCTGTATCCTCAATTAGCCACAAAGACATGATGGCATGATCCAGACAATGGCACAATCTAAATTCTAGACGGTTACCAAGGGTGGAAGGGGTGTGAGGACACAGCCACAGCTAGATTTTTTTTTCCTTTCTTGTTTTTAGGTCAAGAGACAAATAGAAATGTATGTTAAGACAGAAAAAGAAAGAGGTATGTGAGAGCAGAAGCTGAATTTTGAGTTTCTAGGCAATTCTGTGAACAAAAATAGTGCCTGTAGCTTGATTTTCTGTTGGCTACCGTTCACATCTTTCTTGGGTGGGTCTGATGTACCAGTTCAGTGTCAAATGATACTAAAATGTAGGGACTATGCCTTGTACAAGTTCCTATTGTGGTAACGGAGATTCTAGAAGTTTTGCCTCTTCTGTTGCGAATACATTTAATGATTGGATGCCTAAATGTAACGTTAAAAAAAAAAAAAAAAAAAATCTAACCACTCCTGACTGGTGATGAATCGTATAATAATTGAGAGTAGTTACCTCATAGACTATTTTGGCATGAATTGAATGTGCAAGCCTGAGTGACTGTTACATATCGATGATGGCACAAGGTTAATTGAGAAACAATGATGAATGTTCTTGATACATTGTTAAAATGCACACACAGTAATTTCTAATCTATTCAGAGCCCAGAGCCGAGTCCAATTCATTCAACAGCCCCTGATGAAAGAAATGATCACTGGCCGGGCATGGTGGCTCACGCCTGTAATCCCAACACTTTGGGAGGTCAAGGTAGGTGGATCACCTGAGGTCAGGAGTTCGAGACCAGCCTGGCCAACATGGCGAAACCCCGTCTCTACTAAGAATATAAAAATTAGTTGGGTGTGGTGGTATGCGTCTTTAATCCCAGCTACTCGGGAGGCTGAGGCAGGAGAATCACTTGAAGCTGGGGTGGGGCGGAGGTTGCAGTGATCCAAGATCACGCCATTGCACTCCAGCCTGGGCAACAAGAGTAAAACTCCGTCTCAGAAAAAAAAATAAAAATAAAAATAAAAAAATAAAGAATTGATCACTAAGAATTATGCTAAAGACTTACTCACATGCAAAACTCACTTTTGACTCAATCCCATGTATCTCTAACCCAATTTTTCTTTTCAAACACTTCACTTTATTGTTAAAATACATTTGATGCCTTGAAGGACAAAGAATTTGCTCTTCAGCAAAAGCTATAATTTCTTCTACTAAGGAGCCCCATATGAAATGCCTTTTTTTTTTTTTTTGAGACAGAGTCTCGCTCTGTCACCCAGGCTGGAGTGCAGTGGCACAATCTCGGCTCACTGCAAGCTCCACCTCTCGGGTTCATGCCATTCTCCTGCCTCAGCCTCCCTAGTAGCTGGGACTACAGGCGCCGGCCACCATGCCCAGCTAATTTTTTGTATTTTTAGTAGAGATGGGGTTTCACCGTGTTAGCCAAGATGATCTCCATCTCCTGACCTCATGATCCGCCCGCGTAGGCCTCCCAAAGTGCTGGGATTACAGGCGTGAGCCACCGCGCCCGGCCGAAATGCTGATTTTTATGGCTCACTGGGTCACCTACTTCCATTCAACTTCTAGAGACTTTGAATTGTGTGGAGTTTGTTTATTACCTTTTTTGTACCAGGCTGTTTCTTGCCTTCTGCTTCCTTTCCACATCACATTCTACCATTATTTCAAGACTCCCCGGAATCTTCATTTCCAGTCGTAAGTAATGATCCCTTCCTTTGTACCCCACAGTACCATGAGCCCGTTTGTATGATCATATCTGTAACATGCCACTGCTCTTATTTTTTAAGTGTCTGCTTCTCCCGGTTAGATTCTAGTAGGGCAGAGATCATGTTTTACTAATTTGTGCAAACCAGAGCCTAGTATAGAGTTCATCATATAGTCAACTATTAGCAAAGTTTCACTGAGTGAATATACGTGACCGTCAGGTAACTTGTACAAATGAGTTACTTCTTTCTATGGGAACATTAGAAAATTAGACAAACTAAGGACCGCAGTTAGGCAGTGCTATGGGCTGAATCATGTGTACCCAAAATTCATGGGAAATTTGAACTTCAAATTGAATGGAAGCCTTAACCCCCAGTGTGAACATATTTGGAGAAAGGACTTTTAGGAACTAATTAAGGGTGGAGACCTAGCAGGATTGGTGTCCTTGTAAAAAGACAAAAAATCTTTGTTTCCTTCTTTCTCCCTCTCTCCCTACACTCCTCTCTCCCTCTCTTTCCCCCTATTCTTTTCTTTCCTTCCTCCATCCAATGACATGCACTGAGGAAAGGCCATGTGAGGACTCCATGAGAAGGCAGCCATCTGCAAGCCAGAAAGAGAGGACTCACTCGAAACCAAACCAGCCATCACCTTGATCTTGGACACTCCAGCTTCCAGAATTGTAAGAACATAAATTTCTGTTGTTTGAGCCACCCAGTGTATGGTATTCTGTTATGGCAGTCTTAGTGGATTAACACAGGCAGGAAAAAAAAAGATACATTATTAGAAATCATCTAGAAAAAAAAGATACAATCTAAGAAAAAAATGAAGCAAAGAAGCTCATCTGAAGGGATTCTTAGGAAGACGTGAGAAGGCCTGAAGTTGTCTCGCAGTGTTACAGTAAGGAACCCAAGAGCACTGGAGTGCTTCTCTCACTACCAGGAATATATACCAAGTTTCATTTATAAAGGCTGTCTCATTTTCATCTAAATTTAAAGAAAAACAGTGATGAAAGTGTCAAGGAGTGGCATTACCTCAGCGTGCTTAGGCACCTGCACAAGGCCCTGGGGCTGCTGAGCGCTGGGCTTAAACCTGTATGGGTCCCCCTCTGCCACCTGCCAACCTCAAGCTCCCACTGCAAATGCGGTTCATGATGTAATGAAGCTTCCTCTACTTTTCCATAACTTTCAAAATAACCATTTTGATGACATTTGACACTGTCCTTGAAATTATTCCCTATTTTTCTTAATGAAAGTTTCCATAAATCCCACGGGGCCTCTGACAACCTTCTAATAGGAACATTGTTTGAAGAGATCTAAAAATACAAATTTAAAAAAAGAAGGCTCTTCAAAAGAATCATTAGGGAAATTGATGAGGCCTGTTTTCTTTTCTTACTCTCTCCAAGGGCTTGTTAAGGGAGGGCTTGGGTACAGTAAAGGGGGTATTAGAGGAAGGAAGGAAATTAAACTATAATGGAAAGTTATGATTCTAGCCAATCTTGACCTTTCACTGAGAAGGGAGGTAGAGATAAAGGTTATTATTAATAGAGGCGGAAGAGTTTACCAACCCACTAAGTAGGAAGTTCCACTCAGTCACATCTTTTCTTTCTCACTCAGCACCTTCCTCCTCCCTCCTTTTCCACTCACAAAAACACAGACACACAGCTCACACTTCCACCTACAGTCTACATTAGGGACCACAATGTATTGCTCCAATATGCCAGCATTCATGTCAACACAGGGTCCCGGGAACCACCTCAACCAGCTGACTTAGTTTCTGACACTAGGCATAGAAATCTGTAGTTACAATAAACACCTCGGGAGATTCCTATGCATAAACTAACATTTGAGAACCACTCCATCTCCCTGAACTTAATGCTCATTAAAAAAATAAGTAACGGATTCAGGTCCCTTGAAGTCGAAAATTGCCTAGAGCAGACAGACTGTGTAAGCTAGCCACCTTCCATTGCCATATGAAGCACGTGCTTGCTGATTAACCCAACAAATATGCCCGATGCCTACTACATGCAAGACACTGTTCCTGTTATGCCCTTCGGATAAATATGTATTTCAGATAAATCCGTGGAATAGAAAAGATCACCTGCCTTGTGGAGATGATATTTTGTTGGTTCTATCCAGAGGCCCTTTCTCTTTCATATCTCCACTGTCTTGATGGGAAACATGGTCATCAGCAGGGGCCTTGGGACACAACTGCAAGGGACATCACATGCACAGTAGCAGATCCTCAGGGAAGGCACTGCTCTGGCTAAAGGCCCCAGACTTTTGCCACTGGGAAGCTGGCATTCAGCCCTAGCTCTGCCTCAGAATGGCTGGGGACCTTATGTCATCATTGGACCTCATTGCTCTTTGTATTCCCTCCATATTTATTAAGTTGGGAAATTATCTACCTATCCAACTCTAACACCTGGCTTTGAAGATCAAATATGAAAATAGGTGACTTTTTTTTTCAATTTAAGTGGATTTGTCAAATAAGTGTTCACTGGCATCAAACAATCTCACTCCTGACATAGCTCCTCTATCACTCGTGCCCCCAATATTACTTATTCTCCTTTACTGAATATCTGTAGTATATGTCAGGCTCTATAAATCAATACTCACATTTAATCCGTACAATGGCCCTTTAGAGTTGCTGACACAGTCACCCCTCCCCATCCAGTTTTCTTTTCCTAGGTTTTAGTTTGCCCCCAGTAAACTGCAGCCCCAAAATAGGTGAGTACAGTACAGCAAGACATTTTAAGAGAGACGTCACATAACTTTTATGACAGTATATTGTCATAACTGTTCTATTATTAATCATTGTTAATATTTTGATGTGCCTAATTTAGAAACGAAATATTATTATATGTATGTACGTATAGGAAAAAATACATATAGGGTTTGGTCTGACCCGAGTTTTCATGCATCCCCGGGGGTCTTGGAACATACTCCCCTCGGATAAGGTGGGGCACTGGACTATTTCCATTCAGAGATAAGGAGCCTAACTCGGGGTTGAGCAGCTTGACCCGTGAGTTGTAACACGCACAGGGTCTGTGAGAAGTTGAAGCCAGTGCACTCTGTTTCACGGACCCATGTTCTTTCACTGCTTCCCAAAGCCTCTGTTTTCAATTTTACAAATCTACCAGATAATGTTTCAGTGTAATAGGCAAGAAGTTGGCCCAGTTAGTGCTTTTATATTTATTTATATATTTGTTCATTTTTAATTGCAAACGCATTAAAACACCTGATACTTCATTTAGAAGATAAATCTACAGGTCAAGAGGCACGTTTTCTCTCCCCAATTCAGCTTAACCGCTTATTTTATCACTCAAACAAACCGGTCATGTGCTTTTCCTTTGCTAACCTTTTAAGCCTGTTTAAATAGTTTCTGGCTTAAATCTTCTATGCTTTAATTTTCGATTAATTTGGTTTGAGCCTTCTGGTAATTCAGCTTGTTACATAAAATAGTCAATAAAATTCTTAGCACATCTGGTTTGATTTTAGTTTGCAACATTGGGATTGGCTGTCTGTGCCAAAGGAAAAGAAAATTGAATAAATTTAGTCTGCTAGCTGAGCAGGTAATAAAGATTCATGTTGGAAAACAGGGCAGGTGATGGAGAAAGGGTTTGCAAGCAGAGTTGGGGTGTGAATAAATGACCAAGACTGGCACCTTGGTTATGTGAGGTCACAACTAAGCTTGGTCTATATGAAAGAAAATATAACTTTATTATAAAAAAGTCTTCCAATATTAGCAATAAGAAGGGACTTTCCATAAAGAGAAGAGATGCTCATGTAAGCCCAACATTTCTTCCTTGAAATTCACTTTGCTTGTGGGAGGAGCTTAGTAAATCATTATGCCCCATTAACACTATAGCCAAGTGTAGGATCTCAAATACCCTGAACCACAGAGTACTTGGCACTCAGACTTTCAGAGCCGTGTTTCTCTAACGGTAAAGTTGTTGTGAATGACCCGCCAGCTTTGTCATGTATTGTGGGTTCTGATTCAGTAGGCCTGGGGTGGCATTAGAATTTGGCATTTCTAATTAACTGCCTGACAGGTTTAGGGAAGACTCTGCTAAAGCTATGGAGGGCCAGCGGGGAAATAAAGTAGTGAGTATCAACAACCATGTAATCTGGTTGCTAAATCATCACTTGCTTCCCCACCTGTATCTCTTCTTCTTTGCTTGAGACCTAAGAAATGCCCACTAAGCATTCATCGTCCTTCAGCAGATACAAAGTCCTTCAGTTTGCATTTCAGCCCCCAAAGCAAGAACTTGTCTTTCTGCTTTCTGAATCTGGGGTCACATTATATCAAAATACAACCAATAGAACAACAATGGCTGAGGCTAAAGGCAAAAACTCTTGAGTTCACAGATTTCGGGTCCAGGATACAATGCTCCAGTTTGGTAATAAAATTCAAAGGCGGAAGCAATGCACAGGAAGATGAGTTCTAGGAGAAGCAAATGTTGGTGATTTCAGTGAGCAGAGTTTTGTTGTAGACAGTAGGTTGGTGTCCTTCCCCAAGTCGTATGTTGAAGCTCTAATCCCAGTGTAATGGTATTTGGAGATGGGACCCTTGGGAGCTAATTAGAATCAGATTAGGTCATGAGAACGGAGCACCATGATAGGATTAGTGTCCTTATGAAAGAGGAAGAGACAGAAGATCTCTCTCTCTCTCTCACCGAGGAAGGGCCATGTGACAATATAGCTAGTAAGAGAGCAGTAAGCAAAAAACCAATCATTCTGGCACCCTGATTTTGGACTTTCAGGCTCCAGATTCATGAAAGGCAAATGTTTGTTATTCAAGCCGTCCAGGTTAATAGCATCCTAGACTAACTAAGATAATCTTCTTCATCCCTGCCTCCATGGGAGGAAGAGAATTAGATGGGAAACCAGGCCGGCCACAGTGGCTCACGCCTGTAATCTCAGCACTTTGGGAGGCCAAGGCAAGAGGATCACCTGAGGCCAGGAGCTAGAGACCAGCTACTTGGGAGGCTGAGACAGGAGAATCACTTGAACTCGGGAGGCAGAGGTTGCAGTGAGCCAAGATCACACCACTGAACTCCAGCCTGGAGTTCGACAAAAGCGAAACTTCATCTCAAAAAAAAAGAAAAAAAAAAAAAGAGAAACCAAGTTTGCAAATACATGACCATGCAGGTGTGTTCTGGGGTAGACACTGTCCTATAGCATTCTCATTCTGGTGATGGCACCTCAACCCTCTCTAGAGAACCTGTGTAGTGTACACTGTTAGCCCATGCCATCTGTGTGAAGCAGGTGCCACACTTCTTCTCTGTGTGGCATGTGTGTTTGGCCAATGTCTAGGCAACCAACGGAGGTCATATTCCTGGCCAGAGTCATTAACTCTCTGATCATGTGGAACTCAGTTCTGAATTTCCATAGACTCCTTTGGGGGGGGCGGAGGGAAAGACTGCGTTCTTCTGTTTGGGACACACTGTTAGGTTGTCATCCTGGGACTGCTTGTGTCTAGCTCACTTCCAGATAGAAAGATCTGCCTGGGAGTGAAACAGAAGTGAGAGCCAGAAAGAGTGATTGAGACTGAAAGGGTGGGAGAAACTGGGAGCACTTTGGGGAGGAAGAGAGGGACCATGTAGCTGGGACCTTATCTAATTATTGGATTCGGAGGTTCCTTGAACTGGTGTAGTCCTCAATTACCAGCTAGATAAATTAACCATGCTCCTGTTTTCACTAAGCCGTTTGAGTTGTGGTTCTGTCAAATGCAGTCTCATGATCTCTAACTAATAAAAGATGCTAAAGAGACAGATTTATATACAAGAAGCAGGACGAGTGCAAAGAACTGGAAATTAGTTTGAGTGGGAAAGATGAGACCTGATTAAAAACAATATTTGAGAACTGAACAGAGACATATATATATATATAGGTAATTAATAAAATGTGCCATAAGGGACACAGGCAAAACAACATTGTCTTCATCCATTATGCATTGCTATAATAGAATACAAAATATTAGGTAATTTATTTTTTAAAAGAAATATATATCTTACAGTTCTGGAGGCTGAGAAGTTCAATATCAAGGTGCTGGTGCATGGTGAGGGCCTTCATGCTGTGTCACCCCATAATGTAAAGCAGAAAGGCAAGAGAGAATGAAAGAGCACAAGGGCAAGAAGGGGCCAAACATACTTTTATAACAAGGTCACTCTTGCAATAACAGTAATGGGCAAATCCCTAATGACCTAATCACCTCTTAACAGGAATTCTTTTTCCAACACTGTTGCACTGGGATTAAGTTTTCAACTCTTGAACTCTGGGGACACAATCAAGCCACAGCAGACATGATAACTATTTTCCTCTAAAAAATGACATAAGTAAGCAAAATAGTTTTTAGGGTCTTGCTTTCAACTTTCCTAAATGCCAAACAAACAACTTATAGGTAATAGTCAATACTCATGAGAAGCACTTGGATAATTTTCATTCTTCCTTCACGTCTGTGAGAGGTGAAGCCAGCTGGACTTCCTGGTCAAGTGGGGACTTGGAGACCTTTTCTGTCTAGCTAAAGGATTGTAAATGCACCAATCAGCACTCTGTAAAAACATGCCTATCAGCACTCTGTGTCTAGCTAAAGGATTGTAAATGTACCAATCAGCACTCTGTAAAAATGCACCAATCAGTGCTCTGTGTCTAGCTAATGGATTGTAAATGCACCCATCAGCACTCTGTAAAATGGACCAATCAGCACTCTGTAAAATGGACCAATCAGGGCTCTGTAAAATGGACCAATCAGCAGGATGTGGGCGGGGACAAATAAGGGAATAAAAGCTGGCCTCCCCAGCCTGCAGCAGCAACCTGCTAAGGTCCCGTTTCAAACTGTGGAAGCTTTGTTCTTTTGCTCTTCATAATAAATCTTGCTGCTGCTCACTCTTTGGGTCTGCACCACCTTTAAGAGCTGGAACACTCACCACGAGGGTCTGCAGCTTCATTCCTAAAGTCAGGGAGACCATGAACCCACAGAGAGAAACAAGCAACTCCAGACGCGCCGCCTTTAAGAGCTATACCATTCCCCCTGAGGTCGGCAGCTTCATTCTGGAACTCAGTGAGACCAAGAAGCTACCAGAAGGAACCAACTCCGGACACATTATGTGCCACCTTTAAGAGCTGTAACACTCACTACGAGGTCTGCAGCTTCAGTCTTGAAGTCAGTGAGACCAAGAACCCATCAGAAGGAATAAATCCGGACATATCTGTGCATTACTAGCATTACCTCTGTGAAACACTTCCTGACTCCCCAGCTTCCGGTTAGGCGCCCTTTGCAGTGTCACCTTTTTTGTTTGCCTGTTTTTATGCATTTTTATTTATTTATTTATTTACTTGAGACTGTCACCCAGGCTAGAGTGCAGTGGTACAATCTCAGCTTACTACAGTCTCAAACTTTGGGCCCAAGCAATCCTCCCACCTCAGCCTCCCGAGTAGCTGGAACTACAAGTGTGTGCCACCACACCCCACTTTTTTTTTGTATTTTTTGTACAAATGGGGTTTTTGTACAGATGGGGTTTCACCATGTTACCCAGGCTGGTCTTGAACTCCTGAGCTCAAGAGATTCCCCTGCCTTGGCCTCCTAGAGTGCTGAGATTACAGGTGTGTGCCACCGCACTTGGCCTGCAGCGTGACTATTGCTCTTTTGCTAATTCCTGGGATAATCCCCATTCTATCATAACTCGATTGCCTGTCCCTAGAGTACTCCTTGGGGGCCAGGGCTGTGCGTTCCCTCTCTGAACCCCAGTGCCTGGCATAGGGTCAGTGCACAAACAGTGGAGGTTGAATGAGTGAATGAGTGACTGAGGTCATCTTCAAAGAAACACCTAGGGTCTAAGAATACCTTTGAAAATTAGGAAGCGGCCGGGCGCGGTGGCTCAAGCCTGTAATCCCAGCACTTTGGGAGGCCGAGACGGGCGGATCACGAGGTCAGGAGATCGAGACCATCCTGGCTAACACGGTGAAACCCCGTCTCTACTAAAATATACAAAAAATTAGCCGGGCGAGATGGCGGGCGCCTGCAGTCCCAGCTACTCGGGAGGCTGAGGCGAGAGAATGGCTAAACCCGGGAGGCGGAGCTTGCAGTGAGCTGAGATCCGGCCACTGCACTCCAGCCTGGGCGACAGAGCGAGACTCCGTCTCAAAAAAAAAAAAAAAAAAAAAAAGAAAATTAGGAAGCAAGTTGGAAGTCTCTGGCCATTTTTGTATGGCATGAACTGAGAGATGCCACTGCTCCTTGTTGCTGACTACTAGTTTCATTTTCTCATCACTGTTGTTCTTGTCTCTTTCCAATTCACTCTCAACATTGTAGCCAGAATGTTATTTTTTGAAGGAGGTTCTGTTCATATGACTCCCCACTTAAGAATCCTTTACAGCTGTCTAGTGCTTTTGGAACTCTAAGTAATTAATTGCTTCTCACTGCCATCAGAAACCTGAAGGATCTGGCCCCTTCCTATCTGGCTCCTATGACCTTCTGTAATTCTAATGAACAATTCTTGGTTCAGTGTTTTCGTATCATCTGTTTTCTTGCAGGGTCTACTTTTCCATTTCTCCCTGTGGTTATCCCCTCTGATATTTCATATCTCAGCTCAAATGTTACTACTTCACAGAAGTCTTTCTTGGTCCCCTACCCTACGTCAAGGGCTCAATTTATAAATTCTCCCTTTGCAAAGTACTTCTCCTTAACATAGAAATTATAATTATTTATGTTTCTAATGATTTGCCTAGTTATTTATTTAATTATTCTTGTTGCCAAAGTATACAACTTATAAAGTTGCTAAAGTACACCATGTATACACTCAGAGCCTTTGTTTGTCTTGAGCATCATATCTCCCCAGGACCTAGCATACTTCCTGGCATGAATAAAATTTATGATTATTTGTATTTACTTTTTATCTTTTTGAGACAGGGTCTCACTCTGTAGCCCAGGATGAAGTGCAGTGTCACAAACATAGCTTGCTGTAACCTTGGACTCCTGGGCTCAAGTGATCCCCCACTCAGCCTTCTGAGTATCTGGAACTATTGGCATGCAAAATCATGCTGGGCTAATTATTTAATGTTTTGTCAAGACAGGGTCTTTCTATGTTGTTTAGGCTGGTCTTGAACTCCTGGCCCCAAGCAATGCGCCTCTGTGGCCTCCCAAAATGCAGAGATTACAGATGTGAGCCATGGTGCCCAGTCTGTTATTATTGCTATTATTACTATTATTATTATGATTCAGATAGGTGAGTTAGGTCATGCCTCATCATGTGGAAATAACTGATCCTAAAGAAGTTGCTCTTTTAAAATTTTTATCTTTTCCGTAATCTTTTAGATAATCTATATATTTAATTCCATTAATAGCTGAAAACTACACTATGTTTTAAAGTGTCAATGTTTTAAAGAAACAAAGAGAAGTAGCAATTTTGACAACTGTTTGATTGTAACTTGAACACTTGTCTTGGTTCCTGAGAGCTGCATTAACAGCTGTTTCTAGCCTCAGAAGAAGGGTCAGACATGTTCCATGGCTGTTGACACGGACAGGCTGCTGCCTCTCTGTCTGTTATATACATTTGCACAAGTTCGCAAGGTAGAATCATCTATTTTTGAAACTCACCATTTAGAAATATGTATCATGACTGAATACATAGTTTACAAGAATTTCTTCCATAACACTCTGGCTATGTGTCCAAACAGACACTGTCCTGTTTGAGTAGATTCAGGGGAGTGATACTTGGTTTCTGCCTCCCTCTTCCCCATATGCTGGTAATGATTCAGCAGGGCTTACACAAAATGAAAAAAAATAGACCTCCCAAATGTTCATGAGAAGGAGTGAGGGTGTTTCCACAACACAGTGGAAGCTTGGAAGCTGGTGGAAAACACAATTCATGGTGAACTGCAGTCAAATACAAAAAGATAGATTAGCTAAGAAAGGAATAACAGGAAGGTGAGTTTGCTCCTTTATGTAGGCAAAGAGCAACTCTATGTAGTCAGAATACAAAAAACAAAGAGCAACAAATGATTCAATTCCTAGGAAGAAGCTCTGAGCAGTAAACACACAAGATCCAGGTCAGAATCTGGTGACAAGGTACATTTCACAAAAGGCAAAAAAGGAATTTCACATTGGACTAGCTACTTTCTAAACTAAGTAATCTTTACAACATACTCAGCTTACTCAAGCCTGGAAGTCTTTGGTCAGGGGAAAGAGCCAAAGCTACAGATGACAAAAATGGGTACCACTATGGCTTTCAAGTATCTCCCAAAGTTCACTTGTTGGAAACCTAATTGCCAGTGCAAGAGTGTTGGGAGGTGGGGACTGATAAGAGGTGATTAAGGTCATCAGGGGCTCTGTCCTCATGAATGAATCAATGCTGTTATTTTGTGGAGCAAGTTAGTTACTTCAGGAGTGAGTTCCTGATAAAATGGTAGATGTGGTCCTCTTCCTCTCTTGCTCTCTTGCCCTCACTTTCTGTGTCCCTTCATATTCTGCCATGGGATGATGTATCACGAAGACTCAGAGACATGCTCTTGGATTTCCCAGCCTCTAGACACATGAGCCAAATATATTTCCATTTATTTAAAATTACCCAGTCTGGGTTATTCTGTTACAGCAGAATAAACTAAGCTAAGACAGTCACATAAATGTGAAACATAGCAAAGGGATAGGGATAGCATGGTTTTACTTACTTATTTATTTATTTATTCTTAACAGTGTATAGTCTGTGTAACAGTTGACTAGAATTTCTACAACCAAATATAGACCATGTGGCTTAAACCATAGAAGTTTGTTTTCTCACAGTTCTGGAGACTGGAAATCTCAGATAAGTTCTAGCTGATTTAGTTTCTGTTGCAGCCTCACTACATGGCTTGCAGACAGTTGCCTTCTCACTGCGTTCTCACAAGGCCTTTCTTCTGTGTGTGCAATCTTAGGGTCTTTTCCTCTTCTTACAAAGACATCAATATAGTCACTTTGGAAGTTAGGAATTCAATCTACGAATTTGGGGATAATAAAATTTAGTCCATAATAGTACTTCAGTGACATTTTCCCTTAAGGAGTCACCTGTGGTGAGTGTCCTCCAACAGTAATCCGAAGTGGAGTTTTTAAGGGGGATCCAGAAATTAGTCACCCAAGAGATCAGAGACAAAATGGCAACAGTTGCTGTTGCATCCGGAGTATCATCATAGGCCTGATACAGTGCCAAGATCTGGGAGAGGATGAAACATGGTTTGAATAGAAGCTTTTGGGAATGAGGTTTTAGGATGTACACAGTGAATGGGATATGAGTCTGCCCTACTTTCTTTTATGGAGTATAATGTACATGAGTGTCACATAGCATCATAGGTAGTAAGCCAAGCTGAGCAGCATAATCTCACATTATTATGAAGTCATTTTCCAAAACAGTATCAATGAAATTTAAGTATATGAGGATAGCCAAGAATACCACATTATGCATAAATCCTTCACTAGTAATTTCCTTCTTATGTCCTTGCTTGGGGAGCAGAAATGCAGGCAAGAATCAAGTGTGATGGATAAGAGCAAAATGAATAGTGCAATGTTGGTTCACAAATTGTAAAAGGCATGATAGTTTAAGAGGTTAATCGATACTACACTTTATTTAGCAAGTACAGCTGTCCGGTTTTTGGAGATGACATGCTACCTTTGCAAAGAAAATAAAGATTCAGAGACTACCAATTGCCAATGTTATATAGTCCATCATCAAAGCAAAAGAGTTAGCACTAGCAATTACAGATCAACATCTTTGTAAAACATGTGATGCCTAATCCCAAAACTGCTAAATCACAAATTCAAGAAGAAACAAGTGTGAGCTTAGATACTGCAACTTCTTCAGGGAGCTCATTTTGTTTAAAAACATGTTTTTAAACTTTTGACTGTAGTATTTTGTACAGAAGTATTTGAGGATATATTTGTCTCCAAAGCAGAAATACATTATGGCTAGCATGCTGGGGTTTCATATTTCCTGTAACTGGATCTGATGGGCAAGTATATTTCCCCTCAGTGTTTCAAGGTGACAGCTGCAGCAGAGTCTTGCCCTTTGGCCCTCTGGTTACCTTTGTTTAACCATCTGGAGAAGCTGCCTGCTGAAAAGCTGCTGTTGGCCCTCAGGCCAAACCTGTTCTAAGTCCTTGCAGCCTGCAGGACAATGGATGAAGGCAAGGGAATGAAAAAGTTCCTGGCCCTACTTTGCTTAAACCTTCTGTCTTCAGCATAAACTAACCTTTTTCATGTGGTCTGCCAGTGCTTCTATCCCTGCCACTCACCTGTGGTCCAGCCCCACTTCTGTCCCCTCTACAGGAGGCATTGCAGACCTGATGACCTTCCTCCATTGTACCAAGGATTCTTACCCTCTTCTTCCTCCCAGCCTGCTCTACTCTCTGCTCCATGCCTGGAAATACACTCCTCACCTATCTTCACGTGACTCATTCCCATCCATCCCAAATGCATCAGCTTAAACCTCCCTTCCTCCAGCAGATCCTTCCAATAGACTCAGTGAGGTGACTCTGCACTTGTTACAGTTTATCAGACTTATTTGCCTTCCTTGTGATTATGTGTCTTTGTGATTACAGAAATGTTTGGGCTCAGTGATAGTGTTTAGAGAATAAGAAAACAGATTTCTGTGTGCAGTAAACCTAAGATAAGAGGAAATGCTACGGAAGCCAGTGTAATCAAAGACAGGGGAAACTCATAGATTTTCTCATCCACAGAGCTGGAATGAGTCATGACTTTGCTGTCTCACCTCTAAGAAAAAGTTGAAATTAATATTAAATAATGGAAGTGACGGCAGTTTTACAAAGGAAAACTGATTTGTAATAGTGTGAGAAAGAGATTTAATCCTCACCAAATATTACATGTGTTCTCCTAAACTTCCTAGCCATACTTGAATTGAGATTGGAGCCATCAGACTAGTTCCAGCAAGTAGACACAAGCAAGAGTGGTGTGTATTAACTATGGGACGAGATGGTTAAAAGCTAGGGTACCACATCCATTAGTCCTTCCCTTCACCATGGCCTTTGTGACCTCAGACACCAGGCATTCCAGATGGCTAAGCTTTAGATGAAGGAAGGATGCCTCATCCACATCCAACTATAATGTGAGAAATACATTGCTGCATTCAACATGGAGAGTTTGGAAGTTTGTCTTTCATCAACAGTTAGTATTAATTACTTAGCCTAGTATGGAAATTGGTAGCTTGAAACCAAGTGCTTCTGCATAAAGACACATGTGCGCGCATGTTCATTACAGCACTATTCACAATAGCAAAGATGTGGAATCGACCTAAATGCTCATCAATGATGTTCATTGCAGCACTATCCACAATAGCAAAGACGTGGAATCGACCTAAATACTTCTCAGTGATAGATTCGATAAAGAAAATGTGGTATGTATTACACCATGGAATCCAATGCAGCCATAAAAAAGAATGAGACCATGTCCTTTGCAGGGACATGGATGGAGCTGGAGGCCATTATCCTTAGCAAACTCACACAGGAACAGAAAACCAAATACTGTATGTTCTCACTTATAAGTGGGAGCTAAATGATGAGAGCACATGGATACATAGAAGGGAAAATGCACTGAGGCCTTTTGGAGGGTGGAGGGTGGGAGAAGGGAGAGGATCAGGAAAAATAACTAATGGGTACTGTTGAGACAGCCAGGTAAGAAGGGGTCCCCAGAGAAACTCCAACCAGCCTGCACACTGGGAGGAGTGTCGACTGCGGGGGAGCCACAAAAATTGGCACCAATTGCAGTGGGGAAGAGCCTGGCCCCTCCTCTTCCTGTATGGAACCCGGGATTCAATGTGTGATGCGGGAAGCATATACTGGCGGGATTCTCTCTCTGGCTTTGCAATGAGTCCCTGTCTCCCTTTTCTTTCCTTTTCATCCAATAAATTCCATTTTTCTTCCCCTTCAAATTGTCTGCGAGACTTATTTTTCATGGCAATGTGACAAGGACCCCCTACCTTTAGCTAAACTAAGGAGACAGTTCTAGGACCCTGTGGCAGGCCAGGTCTCTCTAATGGCTGAACAGTCAGCAGTCAGGCCTCTAGAACAATTGTTTCAGCACTAAGGGGTTAAGTGAAACATTCAAAGCTGATAGCGCCAGTGTCTTTACACAAAGGTTGGAAAGTAGCAAAAGCCCACCAAGAGTTTTGCCTAGGCCTTCCCTGGGCCTTGAAGTATGACAAGATAATGAAGGAATTCTTAATAGGACCCATTTAGGATTAAACAGGTTTTATTGGGGGGTCTGAAGGAACTCCCCAAATCTCCACGATTTGGCTGGAGACAAGATATGGGTAATCACCCCAGCACCTGGACCCATTCAGATGAATTAAATTTACTGAGGCTCCAGAGGAAGGTCTTCAGGACTCAGATCTTAGTTACAGATTAGAAGAAGTTAATCAGTTATGTCTTTAGATGAATGAACACTTACACATACATATATAGCATAGAAGGTAAATAAGTTCTGGAAAACTTTGTAATTTTGAGTTGGTCTAGTGATATTTTCCAGGTCTTCTTCTTGTACCCAGTTACAGACATAAAATCGCTTCTTTCCCAGCTCATACGCATCTCATTGTTGGGTCATGAAAATAAGCAGCCTGACCCTCGGTTCGGTTCTGGAACAGTGTTAGGCTTAATAATTGGGTGATGAAAGAATCTATAACAAACCTCCATGACACAAGTTTACCTATGTAACAAACTTGGGTTTCCACCCCTGAACTTAAAGTTTAAAAAAAGAAACAAATAAGAAAAAAGAACAAGGGAGTGTGTAAGTAAATAATTGGATGTGTGGGAGGGTGAGGCAGGTGGATCACAAGGTCAGGAGTTTGAGATCAGCCAGACCAACATGATAAAACCCCATCTCTACTAAAAATACAAAAATTAGCCAGGCCTGGTGTTGGGCGCCTGTAACGCCAGCTACTCAGGAGGCTGAGGCAGGAGAATCACTTGAACCCAGGAGGGGAGGTTGCAGTGAGCCAAGATCACATCACTGCACTTCAGCCTGGGCAACAGAGCGAGATTTCATCTCAAAATAATAATAATAATTGGATGGGGATTACCTTGCTTAGTAGTTCTCTGATGGGGGCAAGGAATCTGATACAGGAAGTTGGAAAGATGGAGAATTACGTTTGGTGATGGTGAAATCTTTATTGAAATCATGACCTTTGAAAGCAGACTGTATGCACAGAGGACTTAAGTCTTACGGGAAGAAGCTGCAAATCAGAAGAGTATATCAGCTGTGTGTGGTAAGGTTCAAAAAAAGAGGAAAAAATATTGTATGCATGAGGGAGCAGGAGACATGGGAAGATTGCAGAAATGTGGGAACTTTTTGATTGGAAAAAACAGTGTCTTTAGATAACCAAAAGAAATGATAGGATTTTATAAAGACTTTCAGCAGCAAAGACCCAGTACAATCTCTCAGTTGGATAAAGCAATTCAGTGTAAAGATCCAAGGGGTGTACCCTTCTTATGAATTTTCCCCGAAAGATTACTTGAAATTAAGTTGCGAGAGACAGTCTCAGGGAGGGGGTGCTGAGACAGAAGACAAAACATCAAGGCCGGGCGCGGTGGCTCAAGCCTGTAATCCCAGCACTTTGGGAGGCAGAGGCGGGTGGATCACGAGGTCAGGAGATCGAGACCCTCCTGGCTAACACGGTGAAACCCCGTCTCTACTAAAAATACAAAAAACTAGCCGGGTGCGGTGGCGGGCGCCTGTAGTCCCAGCTACTCGGAGGCTGAGGCGGGAGAATGGCGGGAACCCGGGAGGCGGAGCTTGCAGTGAGCCAAGATTGCGCCACTGCACTCCAGCCTGGGTGACATAGCGAGACTCCGCTCTCAAAAAAAAAAAAAACATCAAAAAGAACTGTGGGTATGGTTACTGGCATGGAGAACCAAGCATTCTGACCAGTAGTTCCCTTAGTTTTTGAGGCAGATATTTTACCAAATATACCATGAGTTTGGGCCAAGAAGGCTTTTTTTTTTCTTTTTAATATGCATTAAGTATGTACAGCTTTTCATATGTCTATCATGTATCAAAAAGCCATTTTAGAATCACCTAAGAAGTAATTTTCAATAAGATTATCAGTAAGTTTTTTTGTTTGTTTTTTATTGTGTAGTTTATTTATTTATTTTTTAAATTATTATTATACTTTAAGTTCTAGGGTACATGTGCATAACATGCAGGTTTGTTACATATGTATACTTGTGCCATGTTGGTGTGCTGCACCCATCAACTCGTCGGCACCCATCAACTCGTCATTTACATCAGGTATAACTCCCAATGCAATCCCTCCCTCCTCCCCCCTCCCCATGATAGGCCCCGGTGTGTGATGTTCCCCTTCCCGAGTCCAAGTGATCTCATTGTTCAGTTAATATTTGGTGCTTAAAATATTCCTTGTGGCTTGAACTTTCTGTGGCTAGGAAGTGAGAGGAGAAAGTATAACCCCAGAAGGCATATCCCCTAATTTCCATTTTTGCTGATGCCACAGAAAGTAATAGGAAAAGAAGAACCTTCCAGAGAGGAGTCTAACAGCCTGGATAATGACAGGCAAAGGAGCTGCTCCAGAGAGCCAATCAAACTTCCATCTTCCAAGGCAGGAGGATGTTGCAGCGTTTGCTGAACAGGATTGCAGAACGCCTGCGGGCTGGGAGCTGCTGAGTGGCAGAGCGCCCTTCTCTAGTCTCACCCTCTGAATGACTAGCAGTGTCTACTGCAGCTATCCTTTTCCTGTTCTACTTTTGCACATTGGACATATA
This sequence comes from Trachypithecus francoisi, assembly GCF_009764315.1. NCBI lineage: Eukaryota > Metazoa > Chordata > Mammalia > Primates > Cercopithecidae > Trachypithecus > Trachypithecus francoisi. Next base: position 124,944,131 of record NW_022681458.1, on the reverse strand, counting down.
TGTGTCTACGTTTATGGGGAGAGGGAGTATTGAGAAGGGATGATATTCATTTTTTTTTTTTTAATTTAGTTCTTTTAAGTCAAGGTCTCTGTACTAAGAGAGGCCACATGCTGACTTTATGAAAACACTACTACTCACGTGGTCTTGGAAGTAGACAGGGTAATTGGATGGCACTTTGGAATGTCTTTCAAAAGCGTGAATGACAAAAGTATGGTGTATCGTGACCACCAATGAGTGGAGGGACAGGAAAAGGTAGGAGTGTACATGTGTAAGAGGGTAGCAGATATTTGGTGACAGAAAGGCTGGTGGTGACAAAGACAGTGTTCACCATCCATTTCATATCCTCCATTACACTTAGCCATGAAACCAGACCTGCACAGTACACTGTGAGGATGTGTGCTGTGGGCCATTTCTGGGCAGTTAAGAGCCACTGTGCATCTTCCACTTTGTTTTGCTTGCCTTTGCAACTTTGCAGGGTGCTTGTTTTAAGCAGCATGCTACAAGATGGTGAATGACCACCCAATCACAGACCTGAGAAATAAATCTTTGTGGCATTAAACCACTGGAATTTCAAGGGTGATTTTCTGTTGTGAGTAGCTAATATTAATTACCTTGACACGTTGCATGAAAAAGATGTGCACTATCATTATAATCAAGTGAATAGCAGCCTGCATGATATGAATGGATCTAGTAAGATATACATATAAAAAGGCATAGACCAAAATATGAACAGAAGGGGAAGGTACCACATAAATATTCATAATAGGTTTTAGGACTTTCTTCATTGAACATGGAAATATAATATACTGCTCAGGGGAGGATTATCTAAACAGTTTTGTTATTTTTAATTTCCTACAGAATTCCTTTAATCATTTATTTCTTGCAGATGATTACGTCTTGGAAAAAGGCTGAGTGAAAATCAGTCAAAGTCAAAATGATGGTAACTGCCATGGGAACATTAGGAAGTTACCCTATATGGTCTAAAATTGGGAGGAACCCTCAGTTCTGGAATTGTCCACCTCATTCCTGGAAAACTCATTAATAATCCACCTCTTGTTTAGCATATAATCAAGAAATAAACATAAAAATGGGAAACCAGCAGGTCTTGGGGCTTCTTTGCCTATGGAGTAGGCATTCTTTTATTCCTTTACTTTCCTGACAAAATATTTATTGTAAGCACTTACTTTTCCAAGTCAATTAATGAAAGCTCTTTTCTGTCACACACACACAACATCAATAAATAGATAGAAGAAGATCCATACTCAATTTTTTCTCCCGGGCCTTTCAATGGTCACCAGGTGATTTTCACTCTCCTCAGTGACCACTGCCATACGGGGACCGGAAGGAAAATTAACTCATTTCTCAAATAATAATGTACTTAAAGAGAAGTCAGAAAGTCTTCTCTATATATCCGGACATACGAGGCTGAAACTGAAGTATGTACCTGGTAGGCCTCTGTACACCACATAATCCATTCCACATAAACGACTCTCCCACCTCTGTCAAACATGAGCCCTAATGGTCAAAACTAGAGATGGTAGCAATCCAAATTAATCTTCAGTTATGCAAAAAAAGAAAAAAAAAGAAAAAGAAAGAAAGAAAGAAAGAAATCAACTTGAGAATCATGCGCAAGCTCTCCTCTCTAGTTTTTGTTGTTGTTGCTTTGTTTTTGAGATGACCTCTCGTTCTGTCTCCCAGGCTAGAGTGCAGTGGTAGGATCTCAGCTCACTGCTACCTCCGCCTCCCAGGTTCAAGCGATTCTCCTGCCTCAGCCTGCCGAGTAGCTGGGCACCTGTAATCCCACCACCAACCCCGGCTAATTTTTGTATTTTTAGTAGAGATGGGGTTTCACCATGTTGGTCAGGCTGGTTTCAAACTCCTGACCTCGTGATCCGAACGCCTCGGCCTCCCAAAGTGCTGGGATTACAGGCGTGAGTCACCACGCCTGGCCCTCTCCTCTCTAGTTTTATACAAAGCTACATTTTTAAATATTACATAAAGCCATGGATTCAGTATACTGAGTAAATACATGTGGCATGTGCTCCCTTCCACATTAAAGTGAAAGTGCGAATTTTTTGTTGCCGGAAAATATGATCATGTTACTTTAGTCTAAAAACTTCCACTAGATGCGCATAGCATTTAGCATCAAATTCAAGCTCCTCACAAACACCTATAAGCCTCTAAATACCTCTACATTCCCTTCTTGTACCTATCTCATCCTTATTCTGTTCTGGAACTTCAGGTACTGGCCTTCCTCCAGTTCTTCAAACTGCCAAGCCTGGTCCTGCCCCAGGGCTTTTGCACTTGTCATTTTGTGGTTTCCATTGCCTAGATTTCTTCTCCTCCGGTACTAAAGATGGCTGGACTCTTCTTAGTATTATTTTACAGTCCACATATCATCTTTTAAGAGAGATCCCTGCCATCTTAATTCAGAATACGTTTACCTTGAACTCTAGCCTGAGGATTAAAAGAAAAAAAAAAAAATCCTGTTTTACTTATCTCATAATACTTCTCATTATTTAAAATTACCTTACGTTTTTTCTCATGTATTGCTATTGCATTTATCTGTTGCGCCCAAGGCTCTTTTTCTGGGATCAGAAGAGTGTCTGGTACACAGAAAATAAGATATCGGTAAATATTTCTTGAATGAATATGCTATGTGGGATAGTAGCATAAGTGCTAGCCTCAAGAGGAAAGTGCAATTGAATGCAATCAGAGCATCCATGTCAGGACAAATAAGACACATCCCAGTTTAATACAGGACATCCAGCCTCCCTCCACCCTACCTTTTCTCCCAGCCCCATGCATCCTGGGATCAACTTCACTCTCTTCCTCAAATACACCATGCTTTTCCCTATTTGAGGACTACATCTACGTTGTCCCTATGTATCTACATTCTTTCTCGTCTCTGCTGTCAAACTACTCAGCCTCACAGACTCAGCTCTACTCTCCCTGCTTCCTTTGAAATCTGCCCCAAGCATGCTTGGTCCTGGCCCTACTCTCCTGCAGGTGGTGTTGGTCAGTCTCTGTGTTTGCTGTCCTCAGGTGTTTTACTAGGACAATTGTAGAGGTTTATGGTGATTACCTCAGTGTATGCATTTCAGTCACTACCAGCAGAATCTCTTAAGAACAAGACCTTTTCTTTCTTTTCCTAGACAGAGAGAAGTATGCATAGTGCATAGAACGTGGCCAATACCTAGTAAATGCCTTTGATTTAAAAATATAATTGATTGAAAATTATAACTATTTAAAAATAATTTTCACAAGTTCTATCCATATAACTTGCTAAACATTATGTTACTACAAAGTGTTACTGATATTCTTTTAGTTATTCAAAACCTATTTAAAAATACTTTTATTTCAATTATGCATTGGATTATTATGAACTGCATTGGATTATGCATAGAATTAAATTATGCATTGGAATTTTAATTTTTTATTTCTTGGTATTCAGAGAGTACCATTCGATGCAATTCAGTTTTGAAATTTTTATAAGATTTAGAAATTTCACTACTTGGAATGTATCCAAACAAAATGATCAGAATTGCAAATGGAGAGATACCCATTTCTATTGAGTACAGTAGAGGAAATAGAACTATCCTAAATGATCTACAGTAAGGAAAGGGTTAAAATATCTTATTAAACTCCATATGAGAGATGATTTTCAAGTACCAAAAAGTGTTAAAGTTTTTAAAAATATTTATTTGCTGAATCACAAACTATTATATTGGTGGAATTTTTAAATTTAAGAAATAAAACAACTTTCACCAATAAAATTATTTTTAAAAACTCAGATAATAATTATTCTTGTTACTTATTCATATACTTAATGCTTTAGCTCTATCTCTACTACTTCATTATTGCATTTTTCTGAAACATGTGTTCTTTCAATATGGTCATTTTTATAGAAAACTGCTTACAGTTTTCTTCAGAATTATAGATTAAAATTTATATGTTGGAAATTGTTGACATAACTACCTGCTGCTTCTTTGTAGACCATGATATTATTTATTCTGTCTTTAGATGCTGAGATTTCTGGAAAATTCAGAAAAACATTGATAAGTGGAGGATATTCTTTTTTATTTTTATTTTTTGAGATGGAGTCTCGCTCTGTCGCCCAGGCTGGAGAGCAGTGGCCGGATCTCAGTTCACTGCAAGCTCCGCCTCCGGGGTTTACGCCATTCTCCTGCCTCAGCCTCCCAAGTAGCTGGGACTACAGGCGCCGCCACCTCGCCTGGCTAGTTTTTTGTATTTTTTAGTAGAGACGGGGTTTCACTGTGTTAGCCAGGATGGTCTCGATCTCCTGACCTCGTGATCCGCCCGTCTCGGCTTCCCAAAGTGCTGGGATTACAGGCTTGAGCCACCGTGCCCGGCCGATAAGTGGAGGATATTCTTAATTCTAATATTTTTCATAGGGTTTTTAAACATATTTCAGTGAAATATTTTATATATGAAGTGTTTTCCCCTCCTTTTATAATATCTTTCTCTAATAAAAATAATCCACAATAAAACTTGTCAAATAAAATGCCTCTATGCTTCTCTTCAATCTGTCATCAGATTGAGGTTTATGTGAAATCACAGACTTTCTCAATTTTATTTCTTTCTGATATAACATATGGATTTATCTAATTAAAAATAGGGCCTCTATCAAAATATTCTTCCCAGAAATTAAGAGATTTCAACATGCAATTACGGTTTTTTAAAATTAAATTTTGTACATATTTGACTGCCCATCATTTAATTTGCTCCATTCCTCCTTTGCTTTTGTAGAAATAATTTTCAATATATTCCTGTTTGTAAGGTTTGTTTTCAATAATCGTAATTTTCTAAAATCCTCAAAAGCTGAAGGTTTTTGGTTCTACATTAATCGAATACTTTGAAAGATTTTTTTTTTAAGAATCTTGAAGATACTGGGAAATGTTCTCAGTATTGAATGGGAATTAAAAAAAGAGAGAGAAAACTAAATAAAGCACCCTAAATGAAAAATTATGTAATTTTTCAAGCTTTTCTAGCTGTGTATACTTTTTTGCACTGTAGCATGCCTAAAATTGGGGTGCATCTTCCTGTCAACAGGTCACTGTTGGTCCTCACAGGATTGTGCTTGGCCACCTGAAAACTCTGTAGACTTGGGCAAAGATGGGCACAGCTTTATCATTTTATGAGTCATACACATTTCTGGTAATGCAAATTTTAAGTTTAATTGCTATTTAAAATGGCTTTAGAATATTATGCTGTGATTCAACATTGAAAAAACATTGTTTACTTGGAGACACAGCAGCACAGAAGACCATACCATGTTGGACACAGATGTGAATGTGCCAAAGAAGAATCAAGAGAGGCAGACCGTGAATGTGGTTTTGTCCTAGGAATATGTTACCCAATTAATTTTGCATCTATTTTTAATGTATGCTCGAGACTAATACTACGATAATAACCTCTGCCTATAGAATTTGAAGGCCATTTCAAGGCATTCTAAGAGGTACAAAGCAGTGTGTCAGTGTTTATTTGGCAGCATTTTTTTTCCTTAGGAAATAATTGTAGGTCTGACAATCACTGGAACCTTAGATTAAATCATAGGTCTATGCATATAAAAAAAAGACCAGAAGAAAATATCTTAAAATGTTAATGGTGGCTCTCTCTGGCTCACAGAATTACAAATACTAATATTTTTCTTAATTTACTATCTATAGTTTCTAAATAGGTAAAAATAATTACATAATTACATACAGAATGAAAATATTAATAGTTTCCAATATTTGTAATAGCAATATTAACTATTTATCTTTCATTATAGAATGAAGAAGGTATGGTAAAACTTGTGTAAGTATATATAATTACATCAGTGAAAATATTTATTGTGTTAATAAAAATGAAAGCAAAAAACACCAAAATGTTAACAGTAGTTTCAAATGGTTGTAGGGAGCAGTGATAGAATCTATCTATGGAGGTATCTCTGCCTCCATTTTCTCTTTGCCAATTTTTCAATAATAAATATATATGCAAACCAAATTATATGAATCAACAAAAAACAAACAATAATAATTACAAGATTATGAATTACAAAATAAATACAAGATTATCACATTCAAAATAATTGGCATGTATATCTCTGTTTAGTTGCATCTATTGTCCATGAGAAACTCACTCTGCGGCTGTCATTGTGGCAAGTTTTTCATCCATACCGTTTCATTTCCTATTCACAACAACTCTATGAGGAACATCTATAATTATCCCTACTTAAAAAAAGAAAAAAAAAAAAAAAGGAAGCTGAGACTTGGCATGGCTCAGGGCCTCTGCAATGCCTGTGGTGAGTAAGAGCTGAAACTAGAAGGGGGGCCCATTCTTTAACTCCGATAAAGTTCAGGACCATGCAACACTCATGGGTTGCTCATTGGACCACCACGACAAACATCATCACAAAACGGCTACTGAGTGAATTGCAGATGGAATAGTTCCCAATTTACATGAAAACAAACTGTAGTAGAGAGAGGTCAAGTAACCTGTGGATGACAGCAGAACTATTCGATTTGGTGAGAGCATTAGTCCAAGACCTGCCTAAACAAAGGTGAAGACCTGTGACCTGTGAGTAATGGAAATTGAAATAGAGGTCCCCAAATCATGTTTTAAATAGTTCTGTGGCCAGCCTGGCAGTTGAAGATGACTTTTCTAAAATTTATGTTGTATCACTAGGTTCAATTTCAAAGATACATGCTCAGAGTAGGTACAGGACCTTTTATAACAGTGTTGCAGTCAAGATGTGGACTGAATTGATTTCTCTTTCTTTGGCAGATGAAGATGGAAAATAATTGTAGTAATAACTTATGTAATGATTTCCAAACTCAAAGCACTGGGGAAAACACATTAAATAGCTCAATGCTTTTTGAATATGGCATTCTATTAGCTATTGAGTTTCAGGAATGGCTACAAGACTGGAAGGCACATTCGATATGACTTAGTGAATAGTTCATCTTCAGATATGCCATGCTGAGTCGGACCAGCGATCTACCCAGCCTAACAGCTTGCTTCTCACAGCAGTTCCAAGGGGAAGTCGAGGGAAGCAGAGATAGTACCCTTTGCAATGTCTCCAAAGATTTATAAACACCCTCCCCAAAACTCAATTTTTAGATGCACATTTAAAAACGTAACATATTTCCTGAATAAATTTGGAATAATAATTATAAATCAGAAAATAAAAAAAGCACTCATAATCCCACCGGTAGGACTTCTCCAGTGCCACACTACTTGGTAAAAGTGTACACATACCTAAGCATCTTCAATGGTCACGTTTACACTGTGCGTAATTTCAGCCAAAGCCACAAGAGGCACTGTTGTAGAGTGCAAAGAGCATGGCACAGGAAGTATGCCTGATTCAAATTACAGATCTAGCTTCGCATTAATTCTTTAGTCTCTCCAGCTCTCAGTTTCTTCAGCCATAAAATGATGGTGATATATCTATTTCACAGGATTACAGTGACATTTAAAAATATATACATTGAAGGCCTGGTCCTCTGTCTGGTTATGCAATGAATATTCATAAGTGGTAATTGGTTATAAATGTATAGATTTCATTTTATTATATTTCTTCTAATGCTGAAACAATTTTCTCATGCTTCAAGAGATAGACCTTTGTTTTAATATTGGGGAACTGATGACAAATTTGTATTCACAACCTTATACATTTTCATATCCCTTAAATATTCTTCTGTAATTGTCTACACTTTTAGGCCATGTGAAACAAATTTTATATCTACATCACTATATCACTTTCTTTAGACAGCTGAAAATTCTCCATACATTCATTACTGTAGATTGTTAACAATAGTTTAATCACCTATTTCATTAAAAACAATCTTTATTAGAGCAATATATAACTTTGGATCTTTGCCAAAAATGATAGGTGTCTAACTAGTGAAATTGTCTTTAGAAGATTAAAAAGCAAAATATACATACCAGACACCTTGGAAGATTGAAACAAAGCACAATACAACAGACAAAATGTCAATACTGAGTGCTGTTTTGATGACTAGCATCTTTGGGTCACTGGCCACATAACTGCTCTGATTATATATTGGCCTGCTCACACAGTGGTTACTATTGTTAATTAGAAAACTGAATTGTAAAATCCTAAAGTCTTACAGTTTGACAGAGGACTTAAAAAGGCATCTTCATTTAACTTGTCATCTAGGAGTAGAATTCTCTTCTACTACATTCATAGCCAATTTTCATTTATTTATTTATTCATTCAAGGAAAGTTTGTTGAGTTTCTCTGACTTTCCAGTCACTGTTCTTGGCTTTGAACACCAAACCAGGAAGAAGCTTCTAGCAGTATAGAACTCAAACATTCATTGCAGGAAAAAATGGGCAGGGTATCTAAAGGAATAAATAAATGACTTCGGAGAGTAATAAAGTGCCTATTAGGAAATAAATCCATAGAAGGGAGTGGAAAATCACTTGGGAGATGGGGGGTTTCAAGGGTTTAATTAATTAAAATAGCAAGAATCATGAGCTCCATTTTTTATTATTACCTGAAGCATGCTGAAGAAAGTTAACTCAAAATAAAAGTATTTACCATAATTTATGGATCTTCCATGACATCAAGAGAAAATAATTTATAGAGGAAGCAAACAATTTTTTAAAATTCTATTTACAAGAAAGGGCCACATCTCCTTGTGAGGAGGCCTTATGTTGGACTCTTTCAATTCCTGTGTCTCAACGCATTGCCTCATGTATAGAGTTTTCAATAAAAATCTGTTGACTGACTGACTGACTTGATTTACAGTGACAGTTTAATTGGTGAATTGAGCAGAGAAAGTGAATGGTGATTACTTCCAAAAAGTTTTGCTATCTACTACTTAATTTTTAGCAGTTTGTCTCTAGTACTAAATTATACTGTCCTGGCCAGGTGCAGTGGCTCATGTCTGTAATCTCAGCATTTTGGGAGGTCAAGGCTGGAGGATCACTTGAGCCTAGGCATGTAAGACTACCCTGGGAAACATGGTGAGTCCTTGTCTATATAAAAAAAGACTAAATTAGCCAGGCATGGCGGCAGAAGCCTGTAGTTCCAGCTATTTGAGAGGCTGAGGTGGGAACATCACTTGAGCCAGGGAGGTCAAGGCTGCAGTGAGCCAAGGTTGTATTATTGTATCCCAGCCCAGGCAACAGAGCAAGCAAGGCCCTGTCTCAAATAAACAGACTAACATCAAAAATCAAAATTATACAATCCTTAGACTTTATTAGTCAGTATTCACTGTAAATATCAAAAATTTGTGTTTCTGAACACTAAAGCAAAAAAGATGTAGCTTCCCTTGAATTTTTCACTTAAAAATAAAACATTAATGTTTCTTTTACCTATAGAAATATTGCAGACTCCACTAGTCAGGTACATCAGAATCAAACAGAGTTGACTGGGGGAATCTCTAGGCTCTTAGATGAGAATTATGACCTTGTACACTGATGACAAATCAAAAGAGGGGTAGATTGGAAGGACAAGACTCATATTACGGTAGATAAATCTGTGGATACATTTGCTGCTCAGATCTGATGAATCTAAAATGCTCCCAATATTATGTGGTTCTTCAATTTTTCTTTTTAAACATACGGATGGTCTAATTTGAGCTTCTCTAAAAACACAATAAATAAACAAGGCAGTCATCATCAGTATAAATTGAGAGAGGGGACAATGCAGAGATTAAAGAAGCTTGACAGGGACATGGTGGAAAAACATATTTTGAAGTTTCTAACCCCAAAGGGCTGCAAATCCTTTATCATCCCTAATTTACATTGATTAGCACCCGGCATACTGGCCTAAGTCCTTGTATTTGGGTTTTGGTTGCATTTTGGGTTATTTACAAGTTGTGTGCTGTCAGAATGTGAAAACCATGAACCCCAATTCTTCATTTATCCAATGGAGATAATGAGACCGCCTACCTCACAGAATGTTGCGAGGATTCTAAAATGTTTATCGCGGTGCCTGGCACAGGTAAGCACTCAATTATAGCTAACGTTGCTGTGTCTTTATTTCCTATCAAGATATGCTATTGACCTTTGAGTGAGTGGGAGTCAGACTGTGGCTGCTGTTCTTGGGAGTATGGCGTGTGTGATGGACATGAAGGATTCATCTCTCAGGGACAGTCCCACACATCTGAGCCATGGCTGGCCTGGAGACTTGCGTTCAGAGCATGGAAAAGCTAACAGGTCCTTGTGGGTATCAAACTTGGGTACTGATCTTGTGACCTCGACTTCTTTACATGCCACCCCCCTATTCGACTCAGCTAACAGAGAGTTTTAGTTCAGATGGAACTTTCCATAACTAACAGGAGCTGCTGAAAGAGAACAGCTACATTGAAAGCACAGTGTAAATCGTGGACTGGAGAATTTCTCCCAGAAAGAGGGCGACCTGGAGAAGAGGAGATGGGCAGGCTATGCAGAGAAAAGAGGGAGATTCCGGGGCCTTGCCAGCAATGTGTTGGTCTGTGGACCAACAGAGGAGCATCACTGCGGGCTTTTTGGAAATTCAGTATCTCAGGTCCAACCTCAGTTCTGCTGAATCAGGATTTTCTGTAACACATCCCCAAGAGGTGTGTGTGCACATTCTACTTGAGGACCACTGCTCTAAAACAATTGCTGTTACTGTGTTGCACGTCCACATTGCCAGAAAACTTTCATAAATCCAGATGCTCAGGCCCAGTCCAGACCAAAGAAATTAGGATATCTAGAAGTGGGACCTAGAGCTCTCCAAGTAATTCTAAGGTGCCACTAAATTTGAGCATTGCTGCTCTGGAATGTAACTGTAAAGAAGTTATGCCTGCTTCCAAGGTGCAGTGTGTGCTGGGCAGAAGAAGCAGGCCGTCCCCAAGAAGGCATGAGTCAGCAGGGAATGAGAGACATGGCACTCCCAAGGGAAAGGCCTCTGTGAGCCAGAGCCAGGCAGATTCGAATTGAGTTCCAAAACCACCAATTAGTAGCTCTATGGCCTGTGGGAGATCATTTTACTTTTCTGGCTTTTGGTTTCTTTATAGTTAAAAATCAGGATTCCAATACCTAGTTTAGAATTCTGTTATCAAAATAAAATGTGATTTATTTACAACACATGCTGCATAATGAGAGATCAATAAATAATAAGTATTGACTCTATGAAAATAGTATGAATAACAATATATTTTACTACCTGAATAAAAAGGTACCCAAATGAGAACTTAATAGAGATTAAACTTACAGCATCCAATGATGTCCTTGAAAGGAATGAATGTTTGAGACAGTGTCCGCAAGATTTACACACCTGAGGTCTTCTCTTTTCTTTTCTTTCTTTTTTTTTTTTTTTTTTTTTTTTTTTTAGACAAGGCCTCATTCTGTCACCAACACTGGAGTGCAGTGGCACAATCCTAGCCCACTGCAGCCTCTGCCTCCTGGGCTCAGGTGATCCTCTCACGTCAGCCTCCCAAGTAACTGGAACTACAAGTGCACATCACCACACCGGCGAATTTTTTGTTGTTGCTGTTCACTTTTTGCAGAGGGTGGGGTTTTGCCATCTTGCCCAGGCTGGTCTTGAACCCTTAACCTCAAGCTATCCAACCTCTTTGGCTTCCAAAATTGTTGGAATTACAGGTGTGAGCCACCACACCAGGCCACACTCAAGGTTTTCTTTATGAGCATGTAGAAAGACGGAAAGTCTAAAACTGTAGATGAGATGAGAGCCAACACATAAAATTGGCTGGCAATTTAAGTGACTCTATATAATCTAGTTTCCTCCTGTTTAATGTATGCATTACATAGTATACAGTTAATCTCACTTCTTAAGATCATGCTATGAAAAGAGAGCTCAGCCTATGTCCCAGATATTCCCAAGAGTGGAAAGGGAGGGAAAGCTGTCAAAGTGGTCTTAGCTCATGAAAGTTATTCTCTGGGGAACTCATGTGAAACTGCCCTGACTCAGGCATTACAAAGGTATTCGAATAAGAACTATTAGCGAAGAGAATGCTATCTGGGATCTCACAAACTAAAGCTACTCATGTTGCCTGGTGGAAAAGAGAAACACATCCAAACTATTGGATGCATATTCCCACTCCAAGAACTAACCTGTTCTAAATTCACAAACTATACTGAGAAGGCTGAGGTGGGAGGACCGCTGGAGCCGAGGAGATTGAGGCTGCAGTGCGCTATGATCATGCCATTGCACTCCAGCCTGGGTGACAAAGCAAGACCCTGTCTCAGAATAGCCTGGGGAACTCTGGCTCCCTTGGAAGTACCATTTCTCTCATTCCCCACTGACTCATGTCTTCTCGGGGAGAGCCTACCGCTTCTGCCTAGCACACACTGCACCTTAGAAGCAGGCATAACAATTTTATGGGTGTGTGAAGCTTGTGGACACTGTTTCAAACATTCACTCTTTTCTAGTACATCGCCGAAACTGTGAGTTTAGTCTCTATTAAGACGTGCCCGGGCCTTTTAGTTTCTGAAGAACATAAGATGTTCTTTTTTTGGTACTTCTTTCTTTTTAAAAAAATTAATTAAATTTTAAGTTCCAGGGTGTGCAGGATGTGCAGGTTTGTTACACGGGTAAATGTGTGCCATGGTGGTTTGCTGTACCTATGAACCCACCAACTAGAAATTAAGCCCTGTGTGCATTAGCTATTTATCCTGATGCTCTCCCTTCCTCCACCCCCCTGACAGGCCCCAGTATGTTGTTCCCTTTCTGGTGTCCATATGTTCTCATTGTTCAGCTCCCACTTATAAGTGAGAACATGTGGTGTTTGGTTTTCTGTTCCTGGAACACAGGATGTTCTAAACGCCATGTTGAGGGCGAGGCCTACAAGAGTGAGCCAAGCAGAGCTCTTGCCCTCCAGAAGCTTATAGTTTAGCAGAGGAACCAGATAAATCAAAATAATTTTAACGGTTTTGTTAATAGTTCCAAAAAGGAGAATGGTAGTATTTCAAATACTTAACAAGTGTTTGCCCACAAGGGCACTGGTATGACAGCATGGGACCCACTTCTAGATGGGTCAGGGAGGCCGCCAGATGTACCTTTTAGATTCTCAATTATGAGAAGACTTGGGGTTTTCTAGGGCAGAGCTAGGATGGCCAGAAGGTTATGGAAGCTATTTGGATAGCTTGGATATTTTACCAATTATTGAGGAAATATTTTGATATGCAGGTTCAGCAGTCTCAGTGCACCCCAGATCTAAATAAAGGTAAAGTACAAGTACTGGGCTAAGATGAAAAGGCCCTGCTATGGTCTCAATATTTGTGTCTTCCTTACCCCAATACTGACATGTTGAAACATAATCAACAATGCAATAACATCAGGAGGTACAGACTTTGGAAAGTGACTAGTTCATGAGGGTGAGGCACTCATAAATGAGATTAGTGCCCTTATAAAAAAGCCCCAGAGACCATGGGAAGACACAGCTAGAAGGTGCCATTTATGAAACAGAAAGCCATCACCAGAAATAAACTTTGCCAGCACCTTGAACTTAGACTTCCAGATCTCTAGAACTGTGAGAAGCAAATAAATATATTGCTTATAAGTCACCTACTATGTAGTATTTTATTACAGCAGCCCAAACAGACTGAGAGTCCCACTTTCATTCTCCATGGTCAAGGCAAATCTTCTCAGCAAAAATTTAATATTGCCAAGACAGAGTACGTTTCCATTGTCTCCTAAATTTATTCCTATGTGCTTGACTGAAGCCAGCATCTCTGCAACCAGAGTTGGCTTACAAGAGTCCACAACTCACAGAGGGCGCACCTGGGTCGCAAAGGCACATGTGCCAGGATGTCTCCAACTCCGGCACTCACAGCAGTGCTGCAGCAGATGCTAGAGTCAGATAGCTCAACTCTCTGCTCCCGTGCTGGCGAGACTTGTGACCTCTTTTACTTAACCTCCCAACAGCATCACACTCTGACATTCCATTGTGGTGCATCCTGAGGAGCACTTCCATATAATAAAAAGGCCTGACTGCCTGCCAAAAATGTTGAGGGGAAAATGCTCTCCAGCAAAACTAGAACAAGCAAGAAGGTGATAGCTAAAGTCTACCTCCTCAACCAAGTCCAAACCAAGACTCTGGCAGGACTACTGACTCCACAAATTCACACAGGGGAAAAAAGATTTGCTTCTGCCTAGGCAAGCAAATCCTGGACAGCCAGCCAAGAGCAAAGTTAAGGCAAGAATATCCTGAGAATGGTTTTCATGGTGACCCGAAAGTAGGTCAAAAAAAGAGAGCAATGGACATGTAATTGGAGGCCTGGGTTTGAGCCCCAACTCTGCAAGCATCTGTTTAACATTCTTTGGACTTCTGTTTATTCACTGATCCAAAATGACAGTAATGAGATATTATCTATTTCATACATAATAGAAACTAATATTGACTCTAAAGAATCACTTCTTGGTCTGAATCTCAGACCCTCTGTACTACCCATGCTACTTTAGAAAAACTGTTCTTTCAGAGCCCCAGCTTTCTCACCTGTGAAATGGGAAAACCATTTTTCAAGGCTCATTTTTAAATTTGAGTTAATGTGTTTATCTGTTGTGTGCTAATTATGCACTAGGAATCTTTGCGTGTCTTGGAAACATTCATGCAAAAAAAAAGGAAGCTTACAGTCTCCTTAGAAAACACATTTTAAACTACATACATTAATAAATAGAAACTTCCAGCTGTTGTCAATTTCAGAGAGGTGCTTGGTGCTGTGAGTATATTCTGGAGAGATCTGCATCAGTCAGAACAGACTGGCTGTGAACACTCTCTAGCATGTAGGGCATAAAGTATCTGTTACAGCCAATTCCAAAGATGAATAAAGGGAAAATAACTGCAGGTAGGTTTATCATTTTCATTTCAAAGACATGACAATTGCTTATTGAACACCTAATTCTTTATACTGATCAGTTCTAAACCTCAAAACTCACTATTATGCCCATTTTAGAAATAAGGATACTGAGGTTTGTTGTAACTAAACATTAGGCACAAGGTGCACAGTTAGCATACTAATAAGCTGGCATTCATACACAAGTATGTCAGATTTCAAAGCCCTTTGTTTTACCATCAGTAATGTTTAGCCCTTTTTTGGTGCCTATGCTTGTTGGGATCTCTACCTATGTTTAAACTTCTAAGCAGCTCTAGTCTTGAGACCCTGAGAACCTTATTGCCTTGGATCTTTGCATCTGACATATGGAGGACTGGGGATTCATCCCTGGCAAAGAGGAAAGGACAGGGAAGGTGGTTTCTGAAAGAGAGTGAAGATGTAACCTGCCTGCAGACAAATGCCACCAGGAATCCTGGGAGAAATTATGCACTCTTGGGAGAAATTACATGAAGGAAGAGCTTGGGTTAGTTACAGAAAGATACTGCTGTTCGGCCTCAGCCTGAGGAAGCAGAGTTCTAAAAGATGCCTCTCGCTTTCTGGCATAAAAGATCCCATCCGACTTCCGTACTTGGTCAGCAACAACCGTGCAGCCAGCTTGTGAAACCACTGCTGAAAAAAGCAACCAAAATCTCATTTCTCCTATTCTTACCTAATTGGTCCCAGGAGAACCACATTTGCCAAATCTCCTCAAATTGTTGGCTTCTTCTTGTTGCTGACCTGTAGGATGACGCTAGCTTTAAAAAGATGGTAATCTTTTAAATATCTTCACGTATAAAAACAAAACAAAACAGCATCCTTTTTGAGAAAAAAATTACCTGAAACTTTACTTGGTAAAATGTTTTTCATAACTCTATGTTTTCTACTTCGACCCTGTTCAATGAGATATTTTACTGAACAGCAATTTAGAATACTCTTTTTGCAAACTCTCTGAGTGCCATCACTCTCTCAAGGGATAGGAGTTTGGGAAATAAATAAGCACTGAATTAATTTTAATTAATTTACTTAAAGTTTAAAGAATGTGTTTATTTTCGTAGACTCCTTTTAATCTTCATACCAATTTTCTCTAATGGGGAAGGAGAAGGGAGGGTAGAAGAAAAACATAGCCTTTTTGCCCCCTTTTTCCTTTGTATCTATTCTTCAAAAATATTCTCTCTTAAATTGATCTGACAATTCTTTGAGGATTCATATACTATGCTGCTTTATAGCCCCATAATCTTCCCCTCATTGCTGGAGTGTTATAGGAGTCCAATAAATATATTTTTTGTGCTTAAATATATTTTATTTATATCATTAGGACAAAATTTTTAGTTTGAAAGCTAATTTCAGTATTTCTTTGTTCTAGAGTGGCAGTAGAAGAAATACCTTGGTCTCCTATTTAGAAAAACAGCTTAATGAATATTTTGGTTATGGGAAGGTCTAAACCAAAGTAGTTAAAGCAAGGTACAATAACAGAAATGGTGGCTTCCTTTCTCAGGGGAAATGATTATTCTGCTGCATGGGGATTTTTTGTTATTTTTAGAATTGCTTAATAACTAGATAAAATAAATATATTTATTTTTTAGGCAAATGGGCTCATGTAACAAGATGGGATAAGAGAAGCATCCTGATTTGAAGACATAATAGTTGCAAGGGACTGGGGCCTACAAAGCTAGAGGCCACTTCATTATCTTGAGCTAAATAATATCTGATGGGCATAGGTAGAATGACACCCTATACTCAATGTTTTGCTGTCTCCCTTTGGTGCTGAAATCACTCACCATTGTCACCAAAATGTCAGCAAAAGCTCACTCAATACAACAAACAGCCTTGTGCCACTGGTGGTGTAGGAAACTTGTGGCAAAAGAAAATAATCACAGTGGCTGGGCGCGGTGTAATCCCGGCCGTAATCCCGGCACTTTGGGAGGCCAATCATGACCGTAATCCCGGCACTTTGGGAGGCCAAGGCGGGTAGATTTTCTGAGGTCAGGAGTTCGAGACCAGTCTGGCCTACATGGTGAAACCCTGTTTCTACTAAAAACACAAAACAATTAACCAGGCATGGTGACGGGCACCTGTAATCCCAGCTACTTGGGAGGCTGAGACAGGAATTGCTTGAACCAGGGAGGTGGAGGTTGCAGTGAGCTGAGATCACGCCACTGCACTCCAGAGCAAGACTCTCTCTCTCTATATATATATGTGTGTATATATATAATTATATATAGTATATATTAAAATATATATGTATATATAATATGTATATATATATATATAAAATCACAGAGAAGGTGGCTGAGATGTTTACACAGAAGTAAGAGGTTAAGGATGACAATCAGGTCTTGAAACACATGCGGTAGGAATTTTCGGATGTAGTTGAGAGAACACTAAATTTTCTAGAAGCAAATGATGGATGGATATTTAAGTCACGTGTTTAAGTATAAAGTAAAGAAAAATATTAGGAGGATGAAAGGTATGGAACAGAGGTTAAATATACATTTTTTTTTTAGGTGACAAGGGTATAATAGGTATGTGTAGGGACTGGGGAGGGTGAAGGTAAGGAGTTTGGAGTATGGGTGGTAAGGGACGAATCCCTGAACCCAACAGATTTCACCAGAAAGCGGGAAAGCACACAAGCTCATCAAATGCAATGGTTGTGATTCCTCTCACATCCTTTCTCTCTACCCTATCTACAGCCAGGTGAGAAGCGATTCTGTGTAATTGGTAGCACGTTTTAGATGCGGTCAAGCAATATGCATCATTCCCTAGTTAGGTTCCAGAGAGGATATGGTTGGATCCCCTGATAAGTAAAACTAACTTTACTTATCAAAATCTCAGTGTCTTCAATAAGAAAATAGAAATTAATGTCCCTCCCTATCATAGGAATATTGGTGAGGGTTGAATGAAGTCTGAGGGCCTTTAGCACAGAGTCTGGTACATAGTATAGAGTCAATGAATGTTACCTGTCATTACCTCTATCACATGAGTGCATACTACACAGAGAATTCTGGGTGGTTCCTCTGTTTTCTGGTAGGTGTCATAGCTGCATTCCATATGCAAATTGTGCCACTCCCTTGTTAATCATGTGATTTGAGGTTTCTTAACTTAGTGGAAACCTAGTGGAAGCTTAACCTAGTGGAAGACAGGCTGACAAGTTCACTAATTTAAAACACATGCACATGCACACACACACACAAACTTCCTATAGTTTTAACCAAGAATATAGATAAATCATAGACATTATCCTCCGAACTAGAACATTTGAAGATGAAAAAGTCAGTATAAATAGTCATACGCAGACAGCAGACATCCATCAGAGCTGTCCCACGAAATACTTGGCTATTAGGCCACCCTAGTGTTAGCTGTGTCTGGGATATGCGGCAGCCCATGGTGCTCTAGAACCTGTCTTGTTCAGGTCTCCTATCGACACTTGGCAAGTGTTCAGTAAATATTGAAGATAAAATTAAATGAGTGAATAGAGACAAATTCTACATACATCCTAAACTGAGGCACAAATAAGATCAATACTAAATTATGTTAGAAACATTCTTTAAAGAGGTGTGTGTTTACTCATACTGAACTTAGGACACAAATAAGAAAATCTGAGAAAGGAATAAGGATTGGAAAAGGAGTAAAGAAGAAGACATTAATTTAAAACACTGGTAAAGTCAAAGGCTAGAAACCAATGTAACTCAACATGTGTGCATCTCTCTCCACCTTAGTTCAAACTATTTGCTAAAGGTCACCTATTTTTCAGTCAGAAATCGCAGCTTGGAATGAGCAGATTGGGTTTAATGAAAGCATTTCACATCATCTTAAACTCTGGATCATTCAGTGGAAGTACCGCATCATCCACATGAGGCTTGTTTGCTCAAAATATCTACGGATTTGCAGAAAATGTTGAAGTCACTGACTGTCTAGGGCTTTGTTTTGATTGTGGATAGAAAGTGAACCCATGATGGGCCACCTGGGATATTAAGATTTGGTCATTTCCATATAAAGATGAGCATAATGAATAATTAGGCAAAGGTAAATGTTTTCAAAAATCTGTTTATGTTATTTCTCTATAGGAGCAAATGCCTTACTTCTTAATTGAATTATCACTTTTTTCCCATAATTTTTCCTCTCGAAGTTCATTTGTGATTCTTCTGGTGGAAATTAATTAAAAGAGTAGAATCTGCTTATGTCTTATTATGAACTTATTTTTAATGTCTCTCCTTAAATATAGCATTGGGTCCATTAGGCCTGATGATCTTGGATTTTTTGGGCAACTCCAGTGAGCTTATTATCCCATCTAACTGAAGAAAGGGCTTCATCTGTATTTGTGAAATCTGCCATCCCTGCCTTAAAATTTCTTTCAGCTTTTTTAATAGTAATCCCCCCCCGCCCAGTGAAGATGCTGCAGATACGCACTGGGGGAGGAACTGGCACTGAGAGCTTAACTCAATGATCTGGCTGTTTCCTCTGCTGGGAGAACAGGGGCACTTGATGAGAAGGTAACAAGGGCAGTTACAGAATGACCTGTTTCCTGAGGCTGGCCCCCTTCTGCATATCAGTATGGTGGTGATTGCTAATGCATGGACCCTGGCTGCAAATGAATCTAGATTCAAGTCATAGCTCCTGCACTTACTAGTTTCTTTTTTTTTTTTTTTTTGAGACAGAGTCTGGCTCTGTCGCCCAGGCTGCAGCGCAGTGGCCGGATCTCAGCTCACTGCAAGCTCCGCCTCCCAGGTTCACGCCATTCTCCTGCCTCAGCCTCCCGAGTAGCTGGGACTACAGGCGCCTGCCACCTCGCCCGGCTAGTTTTTTGTATTTTAGTAGAGACGGGGTTTCACCGTGTTAGCCAGGATGGTCTTGAACTCCTGACCTCGTGATCCACCCGTCTCGGCCTCCCAAAGTGCTGGGATTACAGGCTTGAGCCACCGCGCCGGGTCTTACTAGTTTCTTGATGTTTGCCCTATCAGCCTTGAATTGCCTGGTTTTCTGATGGCAAAAGACAAATCCATGCCCCGCCTCCAATAGAGCTGTTCTTGCTAGCAGATCCACCTATTCACAAATGATGTGCTAAGGTAATTGACAAATGGTTGAAATGGCAATTACAAAAATAATGAAAAAGAATTATCGGCCTAATATTTATTTTAATGTAAAATGGTGATATTTAGTAAACCTCTTGGAAATGAAAGTTAATAAAGACTGATTTTACCCCATCACTTATATAAGAAATAAGCATTGGGGTTTCGCGGAGACAGGAATAAATATATAGACTGCCTAGCTTTCTGCATCACTCTTGTATATCATATCCATTTTGAAAATATGGCAAATGCAATACCAGGACTTGGCAGTTTATAGGACTCCTATGGTTTCTCTCCTTTGGCTGCGGATTACTCATGACAAGTGCAATCAATAAAAGCTTTCTTGCCCAAGGCCAAAAGGGGCCTGAGCTTTCGACCCTTCAGGTATAAGGAAAATGAGACCAGGAGAATATGCTGAGGCCAAGCCCATTTTGCATGGTGATGTGCATTGTTGGTTATTTATAGAGAAACAAACCCCAGGTCAAAGTATAAAGTCCTCACTAGCAGGCATTCTCTTTTCTCATTTATTTAAAAGTAGCCTGTTCTTGGTTGGGTTTCAGGAAGCAACATTTATATTTTACATGGGGTGTGGGAAAGGAATGTTTTATGATAGAATCTCAGGGCTGGAGAGGCCTGTCAAGGTCATTAAATTCACCTCCCCCATCTGATGTCTGCACCACTTCAGGTAGGAGGTGGTCCCATCCACTGATGTTTCCTGAGCCCCATTTTTCTGTGGCTTCTTGTTTTTGTCATGGAATCCATGTCTCCTCTCTTAATCCTGCCAAAATAACAGCCTTTACACCGAACGTCTGTAATGTTTTCCAGCCTTTTACATGTTACTGGGTTTTAATTTGTTTACTCTGCTGGTGTTTGTCCCCTGGGTGCACACTCATTTGTCTATAATATTCTTTAAATGTGTAACACTTAAAAATAACGCCCAAATGAAGATTTTCCCTGACCGGCCCAAAGAAGGATAATATTAAAGGATTTATAGATGAATTGTGGGGGAAAGGCCCTGTCACTTGTTTAGCTAATATCAGCTTTAGACTTGGGAAGTCATTTTCATCTAGACTCTGAACTTGGAATGTTGAAAGGTTGGGCCCAAATGTGTCCTCTCCTTGGATTGGGCTCATCATCCAAGCATGTACAGATTTTGATGAATTAGTATTTTGAAATCTACTAGGTACATATATCATTTAAATAAATCAAGGGACATAGTTGTATAAATACCAACTAGGAGGAGCTGTTCCACTCAGTTTTTTCTTGATTCGGTCTTTAATTAGATAAGTCAATATTTCCTTTAAGTTAAAAGCAGAGATATAATCTTGCCTATTAAGGTCTTTTGTTTTTACATCATTTCATATTTGAAGTGTGCCTGACATGCCCTTAGGCATGGGATGTTAGTTTTCTTTCCTCTTTATTTCCTAGTTCCTCTGAACTTGTTAGCTTTAGACTTGTATGCTATCACACATGGTAAATTTAAGTTCGTGGGGAAAATCTTATTTAAGAAGCTGTTCCATGTACTTTTGGCTTTTGTGGCTCTTAAAATATTTCCCAGGAGTAGTATTTCAGTGTGAAGTTTGCTGAATAAGGATGCTAGGTTTATTTCTGAGAAATCTCATAGTACTTGAAATTAAGAAAAAAAACAAATAACGAAAACAACAAACAGACCCTTTCATTTGGCAGACATTAGACAGTTCCACTGGCAGCAAACTTGCCAGGGCAACCAAAAGTCACATGAGGAATCCAAGTCAGGAGAAAGTCTGATGACCAAGTGCAGGTCTGTTGTTCTCAGTGGGTCACTTGGGAGGCATCTACGGCATCTAATGAAATTCAGATCATGCAGGGTGTGGACGTCTGAGATTCAGTAAGCATGCAGTAAATGCCAAGGATACTGGAGATGGTAGACAACACTAAAAAGTCATCCTACTCAAGCAAGTCTAATGCCATGTGAGAAAAACCATGGTAAAGAGGTACTCTTGGAAGAATGTAAGAAAAACTGTGGGTCAAGAAGCAAGGCAGCCATAGGAAGGAGGATTAGAGATTACACAATGACCAGAGATAAGGATAAAACAATGGGTCAGAAATTGCAATAGACACAGAGATGTCAATATGAGGCATCAACAGCCAGAAGATGGTGCAGACACGTAGATAATGAGATAATGTGGCAAGATCTGGGCCCATGCAATAGATTTTTTTGTGTGCTGGATTTGAAAATATGGATTTAGGTGATGGGGTGATCATCCAGGGATCTGTGGTTCATAAGCAGGCATGTGACTGTAGCTGATTGGACAGAGTGGTTTAGGTTTAGGGTAATGGAATTAGAATGAATGGTCTGATACTGAGATTTAGGAACTCAACCTCATTACCAGGACAGCCCTGATGAAACAACTGGAAAAGTTCTTTTTCTTACTGTTTTTCTTTAGTCCCTGATATGGTTTGTCCATGTCTCCCCTCAGATCTCATCTTGAATTGTAACTTCCACAATTCACACATGTCATGGGAGGGACCGAGTGTGAGGCAATTGAATCATGGGGGTGGGTCTTTCTCGTGCTGTTCTCCTGATAGTGAATAAGTCTTATGAGATCTAATTGTTTTATAGAGAAGAGTTTCCCTGCACAACTTCTCTCTCAGCCTGACGCTGTCCATGTAAGACGTGACTTGCTCCTCCTTGCCTTCTACCACGATTGTGAGGCCACCCCTGCCATGTGGAACTGTAAGTCCATTAAACCTCTTTTTCTTCCCAGTCTCTGGTATGTCTTTATCAGCAGCGTGAAAATGGATTAATACAGTCCCTTTATTTATGGGCACAGCTGCTTAAAGAAGTCAGGTGGCCTGGGATGGTATCAGAGCTTCTTGACCTCTGTCCAGATACCACAGGGAGATAAGACCCCCAAACCACCACATGCTGGAACAGACAACCCCTAGTGGCCTTTAGATCATCAACATATTATTATAATGCAAAGATGCCCCCTCTAAAATAAAACTTCTGCTATTTTGTTTACATGGTTGTATGAAGACATGTTTGTGAATTAAGTCTGCACATGCAAGCATTCCTCTCTGACCCTGCACCCAGTCCTTAAAAACCCTATGCTTTCTAATGTTTGGGAGAGGGTGCATTTAGAGCAAGAGAGTGCCTTCTCCGTTCCCTGGCCAGCAAAAAAAACAAAAACAAAAACAAAAAAAACCTGATTGTCTTTTCCAGCTGGGGGTTCTTTCTGTGTAACCTATACAAAATGGGAAAAGATCTCGGTTTACCAGTGACAATATTGGGGCAGGGGAAAAGCAGTGACAATAAACATAGAGAGAACTTTTTGTTCTTTTAGTGTTGGTCACTTTCAAGCCTCCACAAGCGTTAGAAAATTAAAGTGTACCTTATAACTTAGATGCTCTCTGTGAAAGGTGTTAAAAATGGGAGGTGGCTAGTGAGGTAGATGTCCAATATGTGGCTATTCAGCACCTGACCTATGGCTAGTGCAAATTAAGATGCACTCTTGGTATAACATACACACTGAGTTTTAAAGATCTTAATACAGAAACAAAGCAAAACAGAAACAGCAAACTAAATGATTAATAATCTCGAATTATCATATATTGACATAATATTTGGGGTACATTGGCTTAAATATGTTGCTAAGTTGATGTCAACTCTTTGTGCTTTTTTAATGAGGCGATTAGAACATTTAAAGTTGCATATGTAGCTTGTTTCATATTTCTCCAGGCCAATGCCAGCCTACATATGTGGACTCACATAAATTTGTACCTCTTCTCCAGCACTTTTGCTAACTGGACGTATGTAGTTGGTCAAGTTACTTAAACTTTTTGAATTTCAGGGTCAACATTAAAAATATTGTTGGCCGGGTGCGGTGGCTCAAGCCTGTAATCCCAGCACTTTGGGAGGCCAAGACGGACGGATCACGAGGTCAGGAGATCGAGACCATCCTGGCTAATACGGTGAAACCCCGTCTCTACTAAAAAATACAAAAAACTAGCCGGGCAAGGTGGCGGGCGCCCGCAGTCCCAGCTACTCGGGAGGCTGAGGCAGGAGAATGGCGTAAACCCGGGAGGCGGAGCTTGCAGTGAGCTGAGATCCGGCCACTGCACTCCAGCCTGGGCGACAGAGTGAGACTCCATCTCAAAAAAAAAAAAAAAAAAAAATTGTTATAAATAATGTTATAGGGAAGAGAGTTACTACAAAGATAAGTCATTTATAAAGAACACACATTTTCATTATGAAGGAGATTTTACAAGTGGTGCCCCCACTTGACTCCTTCTGGACTTTGTTGGGGAGACCACAGTACCATGCTCCAATCACATTCAGGTGAACCAGGGTTTACAGCTCAGCAGGTCGGGGTTAAGGGGGACTATCCTTTTGTTCCTTTCTAGGATTGGTAGGTCAACATGGCATCCATCCTGAAAGCACACCGTGTATCTGTTCTGTCTCTGGGAGATGGAAATTATAGGGGTTCTGGTCTGAAATTCTAATTGTAAGGAGAAGATGGAGAAGGAAACAATGACCGCAGCTGAGAAAAACTCATTAAGTCTCAGTCCCAGACACTGGCAAATTAAATGAGGACGAGAGCAGATACTCAATAAGGGGGAACCTAGAAGTCCATCTTTCTCTTCTAGCTATCAGGATTTCCATTTCTCATCTATTGTTTCATATCAGAACACTGATCTTGGATAATTGCTTTTAATTTTAGCTTGCATATGTATAATGTCTCTCACTATATCACCCACTATATCTTTTGAACTCAAAATAACCCGAGAAATAGGCAAGTCTGGTAGCATTCTAACACTACAGATGAGGTGCTAAGAAACAGGACTGATGCTTATTGAGCATTTCATATGTGAGAGGCATTATACTGGGTATGTTGCACACTTTATCTTATTGAATACTCCTAGATCTCTTAGCCAGAAAATCTGAATGGCTTTCTTAAGGCTGCACAGCTAGTGAGTACCAGATTCAAGTCTGTCACCATGCCTTCTACATTTTAGCACTTCCCTTTGGAGAAGAAGGTCAAGAACTAGGCAGAATTCATGAGGACATGACTGACAGGGTCAGGCATTTGTTCACCCAATAGTTAGACATAGGTTTCAGAAGATTCATGCATTGAGTTCTTTACCAAACAGAACCTAATAATCTTTTCTATTATGTTTCCAATTATTTTTCATAAAAATATTATTAATGAAATAATATGATATAGATATGATTGAAGGAATGTTTACCTCATTGCTGGTGTTGCACATTTAATCAGTTCAACAATGCTGTCAGGCAGATAGATACGATTATCTAAGTGTATAGGAAACAGGCTCAGAGCACTGAAGCAATCTGATCAGCACACAGCTAATGAATGGTGAGGAAGCTATATTCACATTTATTTAATTCACCCACTCCTTCTTCCTCTTCTGTGCAATGACAAAGTCAGAATTACATTATCTTGACTCTAAAATTCTAGGGTTTAGCATGTTGTCTGTTTCTTTTCTGCCCTCCTCTGAAGAGGTGGGGGAGAGAGCAGATGGTTTCTGCAGAGTTCTCAGGCTTCAGATTCCCTTTCTGTAAGCACATTCTGTATAAAAATGTCTGGTATATATATGCTACAGCTAGTTTCTATTAAAGAGCACTTCAATCCACTTTCATCACATATTTAAAAGTAAAGTTTATTGCCAGAAAAAGTACCTACTTCATAAGCCAAAGCAATCCATCTCATCGAAATGTAAGAAAATAAATGAAAACTGGAAGTCCAGATGAGGCATTGGGAAAACTAAAAATATCTCAGAAATAAGCTTCTTTGCTTCTTAATTTTTGATGATCGCTATCTATAGCAAAGTCTCAAATGTGGACGACAAGAAAAATAAGTTTATGTCACAAGCACACACAAAGCTTAAAAACCATACCAAGAGGAATTTCTCAAGCAGAAAACTGTATTTATTTGTTTTAGAAATATATAAAGTAAATTTAAAATGAAGGAAATTAGGTCAGGCACAGTGGCTCCCGCCTATAATCCCAGCACTTTGGGAGGCTGAAGTGGGCAGATCACTTGAGGTCAGGTATTGGAGACCAGCCTGACCAACATAGTGAAACCCTGTCTCTACTAAAAACACAAAAATTAGCCGGGAATGGTGGTGTGCTCCTGTAATCCCAGCTACTCAAGAGGCTGAGGCAGGACAATCGCTTGAACCTAGGAGGTGGAGGTTGTGGTGAGCCGATATTGTGCCAGTGCGCTCCAGCCTGGGCAACAGAGCAAGACTCTGTGTCAATAAATAGATAGACAGATAGATAGATAGATAGATGATCCATCAATCAATCAATAGATAAAATTAAATGAAGGAAATTAAAGCTGTATCTTTTCCAAGCCAATTTTTTTCTGATGAAAACTAAGAAGTATAACTTCAGAGAGACCCTAATCAGATTTGCTTGACTCCTTTACCTTTTCCTTTCAACAGTCCTGCACGCAGTTAATGGGGAATTTTCCCAAAGTACATATTCATCCTGTTCCATCCTTACCCAGAGACCGCCTTTTTCTCTTGCCTTCTAGCCAACGCCCATCCCCAGGCCTCTCTGACCACAAAATGGGCCTCAGTTGTAGTCTCCTGGCCCAGACGTGCCCCTCCAGAATGTCAGCCACACTACTGTTTCCTTCACACCTTCTAATCCTACACTCCTAATTTTGTCTCTTGCTGCTCTCCTCTTATGGAATTTATTTTCCTTTCTTTTTAAATTGTGTGCTTCTCTCAAGACTATGCATGTAAAAATCTACCTATTCACACATTTTCTCTGAGTTATGCAACTCATTTTCATCTTTCCCTTTTTTCTTTCTTTCTTTTTTTTTGAGACAGAGTCTCGCTCTGTTGCCCAGGCTGGAGTGCAGTGGCCAGATCTCAGCTCACTGCAAGCTCTGCCTCCCGGGTTCACGCCATTCTCCTGCCTCAGCCTCCCGAGTAGCTGGGACTACAGGCGCCTGCCACCTCGCCCAGCTAGTTTTTTGTATTTTTTAGTAGAGACGGGGTTTCACCGTGTTAGCCAGGATGGTCTCGATCTCCTGACCTCGTGATCCACCCGTCTTGGCCTCCCAAAGTGCTGGGATTACAGGCTTGAGCCACCGCGCCCGGCCTATCTTTCCCTTTTCTAGAGTTGCCTGGCTGTATTTTCCAACCTTCTTCACATGGAGACATTCATTGATTATATGGGTATAGTACAGTAGGAGATTGCTCATGACTACAGGGACAGGGGTTCTACACAGGCCTGGACCAGCAGCTCCAACGGCTGAAAGAATCAACATCTCTCTATTAAAATAATCCTATTCCTTGCCGCAGTCCAGCAGTCAGGAAACTTTGCTTGATGGGATTGCAGACCATAACTTAGGAACCCAGCATGGGGGCACATAGTGTGATAAGCATACATATTCTAACAATGGGAGGACTTAGGTGGAAGAGAAGGAGATTTGGCATTTTGACTCTGTCATTTTGATATGACCATTTACATGTATTTTGAAATATGAATATTTGACATGACTCTTTTCGATAAGGAATTTTGATGTGGTAACATTTTGTCTTGGCCTAAAACACACACACACACACACACACACACACACACAGGCACGCAGGCACGTGCACATGCGGCATTTAATTTACAAACATAAAATGACCAAATTACATACTCAGTAGTCATTCTCACTCCTCTCCTTAAAAGCTTACAGAACCTTAAAAACTTATAGAACTCAAATATTCTGCTTATCACACAGATGTGACCCTGGCCCATCTCCAAACATGTATGAAAGAAAGTTGGAGTGTCCTACATACTCACCACCTACTGGCCCCTGACCTGGGAGCTTTATTTTTGTCATTCCATCCTCACTATGATCTCTGAAATGAGGTATGTAGCTGGGACCTGGGCCTATGGCCTTTACGCAGAATTACTGCTAAGATCCCTATGAGAGATTTGACATCTGATTATTTAAAAATTATTTCATAACGTCTTTTTTTTTTTTGGTTTGAGATGGAGTCTTACTCAGCCACCCAGGCTAGAGTGCAGTGGTGCAATCTCGGCTCCCTGCAACCACCGTCTCCCAGGTTAAAGCGATTCTCCCATCTCAGCCTCCCGAGTAGCTGGGATTACAGGCAACCGCCATCATGCCCGACTAATTTTTGTATTTTAGTACAGACAGGGTTTCACCATGTTGGCCAAGCTGGTCTTGAACTCTTGACCTCAGGTGATCCATCCGCCTCGGCCTCCCAAAGTGCTGGGATTACAGGCGTGAGCCACCACACCTGGCCACCATGATAGCTTATTTATACTTGTACATTTTTTAAAAAATGTAAGAACTGTTATGCTTTCGCTACTCCAGCACTAGTTTGTCCTCATTAACACCCGTAGACATGATTTGAGTAAGTGGGATATCTATCTGACCAAACAATGCTTAGCTTTCCAATTGACTCAGATTTTTACATGGCTTTCTTTCAGTTCGACTGGATGTTTTGACCTATTTTAGTGTAGAAAATCTTGAGATTTCTTTTTTTAAAACATACGTTTTTCACTTCTTTGCTCCATCACATGCTGTAGGATGAGGTCGTGACTTGAATGGATGGAGATCCTGCGGCCAGCTACCAATGGTGCAGCTGCCTTATCTTCTTATAGTCAGGGCTGCCTTTGTTCCGCCTGCATTTGCTTTTCGGGTCAGTCTGCAGAGGCCTTCCTCTCTTATCACTTTCCGCGTTCAGACTACAGGCGAAAACAATCCCTCTCCCTGGTGCTTATCATGGCTGTTCTTTCCAAGTGATTGCAGGCACAAAGTGTCCCAAAGCTCCTGTCGCTCACTGGAAGCACAGCTGGGAAATCGACAGAGCCCTGAATGTCTTATCGCAGGCATTACTAGCAGATAAGCAGTCCTGGGGTGCTCCTAAGGCTCAATTCAAGACGACCCCAAAGAAAGAAACCTAGCTCAGCTTAATGGGACCCCTGATTTGGGACCTGTGGCCACTTCTCAAGGGCACAAGGTACTCAAAGTTTCTGCGCTGGGATGTGACTCTTAAAATGTTTTATTTTGTAACTATGGAAAGGATTTCCTGAAATAGGTGACCAGATTCACATTTTTATTTTTTCTTAGATATTCATTTAAAATACTAGGAAGTCAGCAAGGTAGAGTGGATAAAATACCAGGTTTGAGTCCCGTGATCTTGAGTTGAATGTACTTACTTTCATTCGCAATGCCCAGGTGGTAGCATTTCCCTTAGAGGGGTGGTGGGGAGCAGGAGGGACTCTCCTGGCTTCCTGCTTTAAAGCGCCCCTGTTTTGGTCCTCCTTTGGGTGTTGCTGGTGTCTCCCCATGCATGCCATGAGCACTGAGGGGTCCTGGCAGGCTGTGAGCGAACTTGGAAGCCTGCCCTCCCCCTGCCTTTCCACCCAACCCTCTCATTCTGGTCTACACCATGTTTCATGCATCCAGACTTCAGAATTTCCTGACCAAATGGCTCTAAGCTCACTTCTGGGCCTGTGAAGGACTCTCCCAGTGAAAATAGGCCAGGCCACAAGACCAGTGTGGGCACCTATGGGACCAAGGTGTGGACACTGGGGCAGTATGGGCAACCCGGAAATGTAAGCTTGGCCCCTAATGATGAGAAGGATGGAGTCAGATGTTGGATGGGTGGGGGTGATGTGTATCACGTATTGTTCTGATTTCACCCTAGACTTCCACATTGCTGTGAAAGTATACTTGTTAACAAAGGAGTAGAGAACACAAATTATTTAAGTTTGGTAGCATCATTTATAACATTTACATAAGTAAGCATATGGTAGGTGGGCCTCTATTTACAGTTTGGCCCCAGGCCCCATCTTGGTCAGAAGAGCACTACCTCACTGTAGGGTTGGGGTACATTCCTTAATCTCTATGAACATGATCCTTCCTCTGTAAAAGGGGGACATTCATATCTATCTTTTGCTTGAATTTAACTTTATAATATCTGTACAACACAGAACATATACAAAGTGGTCAGTACATCCATTTACAAATCGATACTCAAAGGGAAGGAAAAACACAACAAAACAACACAACAACAAATTCACCCTTGGATTTTACTAATGTCCAATTACAGTCGCTCACACATTTCTTGCTACTCTATTAAATGGCAGTTCTCTTTGACTGTTTCAAAGCAAAACCAATGTGGACAGTCACAAACCACTGACTGATACCTGGCTTTGCCAGTGTCTATTGGTCCAAAGATAACCCTGGGTTCACACAGTCAAGGCCAATCCCCTTGTAAATGTGCTTTGCTTGTACAGAAAGCATTGCTTTGAAATATTGAGCTGGATCCTGACATTACCATAAGTGTTCTCACTCCATCTGCACCCCTCCCTCTGCATACTCAGACACTTCTGACAGAGGTCTCACTTGGATTGTGAGTCAGCCTCGGAAGCTGCATATTTTAAAGTTCGAGAAACTAGAAGTTGCGTCATGTTTTCCCTCTGCTCCTGGTTTTCAACTTTCCCTTCTTAAAAACAGTTTGCTTGCCAGGAGCATTTTCCCCAAATTCTCCCAAGCTGTGAACATAACCTTCTATACAGAACGTTTTATATTTTCCAAAGCTGCATATTAGAAAAATATATATTTCTCCCCAGATGCTTATGCTGTATAAACAATGCAAGTCATTCTTCTAGAAAGCTACATAAATTTTATATATTTTTGTATCAAAATGTTCTCCCCTAATTTAATCAAAATTGATAAATGAGTATAGAAACAGGAGCTGAAGCCCTAAAGACTAATATATTTAGTCTTCCTGATGGACCATATGCATATTTACACTTCACAATTAAATGACATACAGGGAGACGTGCAATATCCCAAAGAAATCCTGACAGCTTTATTAATTCTGCCAACAGCTCACGGGGTTGTTGGTCACAGGGGAATATTTACTGGATTTCTTGCCTATAAGAAGTGTTATGTTTGGAATGGAAATTAATCACCATGACCCCAAAGATAAGGATTTGAATTTTTACTTGAACTGTTCACGCTACATAAATTCAGCAGCCATTCCTTCGCAAATATTCTTCTGAGCAGTATCCACTCTGTTCAGGACTCAATTTTCACATCCTGTTAGAAAATGTTTTCTCAACTTTTCAAGTATGCTTTTGGGATGGCAGTCGGACGCCCCATCAGGTATCACTCCTCCCCACGCAGCCTGCACATTCCATTCAGGGGAAGGCAGTCTTTAAAAATTATGAATCTTAAAATAGAGTTTTACCATAAAAAACTGGAGAGATAGATCAGATAATGACTGCTTCCTAATGATAATGAGGACAGTAAATAATTTTAAAGCCTTCCCAGCATGGTAAAAAAAAAAAAAAAATTATCTCGTCTATCTTTCCCACATAATAAATCTATATTATGCTTAAGCCAGCAAAAGCATATGTAATTTCTATTCTATGGAGGTGTATTTTTGGAAAGGCAAACAAGATGCTGTCTTTTCGCCATTCCTGGGCTAGCAGACAAAAGACAAAGTGTCGCTTGTCAGATGAATCCTAATTGGCTGACAGGGCTGAGTTTCATGGCATCACTCCATCTGCACATGCAGACCAGAGCATTAATATGCTGGGAAGTAAAACATGATATAAAGTTCATAGTGCAAGAGTTAAAGTAAGAACACTAACACATCAGTCAAATATGATTATCCCAAGACCTATCAAGAGAAAGCATCAGGAAAAATACTCCTCCTGCATGGAAGGCTGAGAGGGTTACAACAGCCAAGTCCTGCACAAGACACACAAGGCGAAATCTTTTGACAAATGCACTAAACAAAATTAGACTTTATACATCAAAGACCTATTCATAATACATTCTGAGGGCTGCCCAACTTTTTTTTTGGAAGGTGAAATTTAGCTCTCTCCCAGAGACAAATGAGTCAAATAGACAAATAGAGTCAAATAGACAAATAGAGTCAGTTTCTAAAGTCTGTAAAGAAATTGATACTGTATTCATAAATGCCACGTGGTTGATTCCATCCACTCAGTTTAATAATATGTTGATTGAGTTCTTAAAAATGGTCACGTCGAGTCCTGTAGACTGGAAAACTCTGACTGGTTAGCAGACATGGTGATGCTGGGATATCATAGCGCAAGATGCCTCAAACTTACATCCAAGTCTGTAGATATAGGCAATATCAATGGCCACTGGTTGGGCCTTTACCATGTATAAGGTTTGGGAATAGGGCTTAACATTTCAGTCTTATGGGGTCAATAATTTAATTTTTCTTTTTAGGGATGAGGAGACTAAGCTTTGGCAAGATAAAGCAACTTACTCAAAGCCACGGAGCTAATAAGGATGGGAGCCTGGTGCTGGGAACATGGAGGTTGAATTCATAAGCTTTGGCTATGTAGTGGGAGCTAAGAGAAGGTTGTCAACACCAGACACATTTGGGACTTTGCAGTTGGTCTCCTTGTGGCTACTGAATTATCTGCTTGGAGGTTTGACTTTGCACTGACCCCAACCTGACTGACTGCTCTTTTCACTATTCTCATGCTGCAAATGGAAACGTGAAGGCCCATTAATTTTGTGTAGTCCAGCTAGAGCTGCTGGAGCAGAAGACAGGTCCCTAGCTCCCAGGCCGGCCCTCTGTCACCTAGATAAGCCAGAGTGTGCACACACTGCACCAGCTCCAATTTCATGTCAGGATCCTTTACCCATGAATTAGTTTCACTCCTTGCATCTCAAAACCTTGCCAGAGGGCCTTCTCTCTTCCCTAACTTGCTGTAATCTCTGTCAGGCATGTTGCCCTCAGTCCCCCATGCTTTCATCTCTGAATGCTTCCTGGAAGCACAGGCACAAAGCCTCCTTTTTAGGGAGAGTTTTTTGGGTTCTCAGAATGGCTGGTGTGAAGGATAGTGATCGATTAGGACAGGAATGATGATGTTAAAGTGGCGATTTGCACCCCATGGTCATGAGGGGCGATAATGACCCCATTAGTGCAGTCAGCAAGCCGTTATTAGCATAATCAGAGTGTGCAGAGGTGCCCTGCTGCCCATTTGGACCTTAATGGCGGCAGAAGGTGAAATTGACACCAAGGAATGAGACAAATGAGCACGGATGAGCTGTGCTGGAAGAGATACAGTTCTCGCTTAAGGGATTCCAGATAGCAAAGCAGGGCACAGTAGGAGCTTTATTCACGGTCCTTGGGCACCTAGGTGGGGAAGGGACAGTGTGAGAGAGGCTGGACGTTATTTTACGAGTCCCTGTCTGAAACTTACACTTCAAAAACAGTGAATTTACATGCTTCTAACCAAAGCACCTTAAGCGAGAAGTCTCCCCATGTCCTCTAGCAACACCATTTATGGGTGAGAACAGCCACTCTGTCATCTCTTAGCAGGTCTGTTTACTGACACTTCACATGACTTTCAGCACAAGGCACACTAACTTGGGAAAAGAAATTGTCATATGCCCAAAGACACACCCAGTCACACAGATAGAGACTCAGATACACGTGCTCATGCACACAATTCACAGACACAGGTAGACACATGTAGGAGGAGAGCATTCCAGTCCAATGAAGAATGCAGATAAAATATCAGGAATGACCAGGGCTGCCATTGGCTCTCTGTCTGCTCTGCTTCTGGCATGTGAGCAAGGCCACAAAACCACTGCAGATGGTTGAGGGGAATCAGCCAGGACCCTCCTACCTTGGCCAGAGTTGGTCTCATTCCATCCCACCCTACATGAGCCTGAGCTCTCCAGTGACAACCTAATTTCAGTCTTGCTCCTAGCCTTTTGCCCTGTGTTAGTACGTCTCTCAGAGATGATTCTGGAGTTTCCCCCAGGAACCCTGACTGAACTGACTCTCAGGCTGACCATCTTTATGTTGCCTCAAAAGGCAGAACTGTCTGAGTTCTGGTGTCTTCGAACCTAATCCTGGTATTAGCCTGGCAATTGGTGTGTGTGTGTGTGTGTGTGTGTTCCTGTGTGTTGGGGGGGTATAGATTTGGGCATTTCATTGTTTACTCGAACACTCTCAACCAGACTATTATTTCTGTGTTGTTTTACAGGAAGTGACCATTTGTTCCTGTTACCTATAAAAATAGGATCAAACATTTACCAGGTTAAAATGAACTCACTTTGTGAATCAATTCAGAAGTTTCTTATGAACACCCATGGTGTGAGCATCCAGATAGTTTTTAAGGTGAGTCTCGTTTCCATTTCTCTGACATGTAGGGATTGAAAACATTCTCTTCCTACCTATAGCAAAATTGTGCAGGTACAAGGAGCTAATAATGTAAACCATTTTATAGTCACCTATCTTGTGACAGACACCTTAAATACCTTACCTCCAATCCCCTTATAATCCTACATGAGAAATATTGCAATTTGCATTACACAGAAAAGAAAACTGGACAGGGAAAAGGTAAGACAACCATGCTATGGGCACAGGAGACTCAGTGGTGGTGGAGCTGGGATTCTGGCCAGGGCTTTGTGGATATATACCTCATGCTCTTTCTGGCATGACTATGCCCCTTCAGAGAGACTTTGGGTATACTTTTTTATATACAAAAGAGTGTCAATAGAGCCTCTAAGTCAAGTACAGTCTCTGAAACATTGGCCAGGATTACCAAGAGAGGTTGCTCATGAACCTGCTTACATTTTTGGTAAGGGAAAAGGGGATGGTCCTGGGATTTTACCCTAGGGACTCTGAAGCACATATTCACCAGTGGTTACTGAGATAAATACATATGATTCATAGTCCATATTTTTTTAAAAAAAGTTCTTCTATTCGGGTGGGATCTCCTGAAGGAGGGCTTTATCTGACACGGCCCATTGCTCCACACGTACATCCTCCATCTCCTTTCTCCTTCTTGTCTCAGCATCCTAGCCCACTCCCTACTGATGAAAAGTCACCTGTCTGTCAGTTGCTGCTTCTCAGAATGCTGTCGGAAAAATTCTATTTTATCCTCCACCCAAAAACCCTAGTGTCTTCTCCATGACCTGCAAAGTGTCGAGGCAGTTTTGTAATCCGACTAGCACTTACAAGTGAAAGGTGACCAGGGGATAAATTGCTAATATTTATATCTTAATTTCTTTAGTTTGCAGAGTGATGCTGGTATTTGTTAAGCAATAGCAGTGTTAGCAAAGATGATGCTTGTCATAGAAAAATCTACTATGTATTTAATCTCATTTTCGGATTAGCCTCACACTGGGTTTATGGTGTGGACAATCATTTCTTCTTTTCCACTACTCACTGATTGATTTATTTCAAACTTTTTTATTGTATATCTTTCATCATACTCCTGCTTAGAATGGGGTGAGTTATTTATTTATTATTTTTTGAGACAGGGTCTCAGTTTGTGGCCCAGGTTGGAGTGCAGTGATTTTGACTCGTGGCAACCTCCACCTCCTGGGCTTAAGCCGTTCTCCCACGTCAGCCTCCAGAGTAGCTGAGACTACAGGTGGATGCCACCATGCCTGGCTAATTAAAAAAAAAAATAGAGAGACAAGGTCTCACTATGTTGCCCATAGGTCTCCATCTCATGGGCTTAACTGATCCTCCTGCCTCAGCCTCTCGAAGTGCTGGGATTACAGGCATGAGCCACTGTGCTGGCTGTGGTGGGTTATAAATAACTAATAAGTAGCTACAATCATCATATAAATATAATGAAACTGAAAATTGTGCTCGTTCAATCTGCCCATGTTCCTTGACCCCTTCAATTGGAAAATCCTGCTAGCACTGAACCAGCACCCCTTTCACTACAAATACAGCACTTTCTTCTCTTACTCAAGAGCGTGAGGACTGCTACCTGAACAGCCTCTGTTTTTGACAGCCAAGAAATAAGAAAATGTCACTGCAGAAATAGTAACTTGCCTCTAGCTCCTGAGTACAGAGTGGTCTAGTTACAAGGCAAACACTGCGGCAGGTAGCAGGCCAGTGGAACATCTCCTGAGAAGGAGGACTCCCACTGCCACCCACCTGGATGCTGGGACTTCAGGACATAATGAGGCAGCTTTGTGCTTGGGGCAGGAATTGGGGAATGGGGAAACGCTATCGATGCTTCTGCTGCTGCTACTTCTTATCATCAATCACTATTGATGTTTTTATGTAGTTACAGTTCCTGCCTTCTCTCAAATCTCACTCTCTTTTGGGGAGCAAGACAAACAAAAAGCTTACAAAATAGAGTGCGACGTGTCCTCCTCATGGGACAGTTGTGGAAAAATCCTGAGACAATAAATTCTGCTGAGAGGGAAGATTGTTGGTAGTTTAGGCAGGGAGGCCTGCATTGAAGAGTTTTATGCAGGGAGGATATTTATATTTTTAGAGATCTCTATATTTAAATGAGTCCCAACACAGAATAGCCACTACCTCTTTAGTAATAAGATTCACTGAATTAGCAGATAAACGTGGCCTTCATTTATGTGGGCTATCATTGATATAGGTATGTATCACTTTTCAGAATGACAATTTCTTAAATTGCCGTAAAGAAATTTCTGATACATAGAACTCCTTACCATTATAATTTTATTTTACTTTATTTATTTATTTATTTTTTTGAGACGGAGTCTCGCTCTGTCCCCCAGGCTGGAGAGCAGTGGCCGGATCTTGGCTCACTCCAAGCTCGCCTGCCGGGTTTACGCCATTCTCCTGCCTCAGCCTCCCCAGTAGCTGGGACTACAGGCGCCCGCTACCTCGCCCAGCTAGTTTTTTTGTATTTTTTAGTAGAGACGGGGTTTCACTGGGTTAGCCAGGATGGTCTCGATCTCCTGACCTCGTGATCCGCCTGTCTCGGCCTCCCAAAGTCCTGCGATTACAGGCTTGAGCCACCGTGCCTGGCTCTAATTTTATTATAAAATTTGAGGTATATTTCCACACGCAAAAAATAAAAATATGAAATTATCTCTCAAGATGCTGTTAAAATGACATTAAAAGGGAATAATTATTTGGTAAATAGAGTCACTTTTCAAAATTATTTAAGATGTGACAATTGCACTCCATTTGTGTCTGTGTGTCTGTAAGTATGACATGTATTATATCTAACTACACTCAGAGCTGTAGGGAAGGAATTCCACATTATAAGTATGACATGTATTATATCTAACTAGAGTCAGAGCTGTAGGGAAGGAATTCCACATATTTTGCATTGGATGGTATTTTAATTTTAGTGCCCAGCTCTTACTCTGAGAATGAACAAATGTTTCCCTTTGAAGCTAAAAATGTACCTCTCTCATCCAAAACCTTTTGTTTTATGATACATATTAAGCTATGCTGGTTAAAAGTATTACTGGATATTGATACATGCATTTAAAATTATTTGAGATTGTTTACTGTCAAATTTCCACGATGCATACATGCCCTATTGCAGGAAGGCATGTGAATCACAGAAGGCAGTCATTATAAAATCTTTGCCAAAATGTTGCTTTTTGTCCAGTGGATTCTTTTTAAGTGAGGCACAGGATAGCACAGTCACAAATGCCTATCTCCCTGGAGGACTGCAAATCCACTAGAGAACCACTTTATTCCCTTACTATAGTGTACATCTGGCCGCAATTTGAACTTATACTTTTTTAAACATGCAGTATTGTTTCCCAGTCTTCAAACAATGAAGGGTGAGAGAATGCACTATATGTCTGAGACATCCAGTGGGGGCACTGCAATGTCATCATACATTTGTCCAGCTCTTTTACCCAAATGCAACCTCATAACCCATCTATACAACATATTCACAATCTTCCAAATTGGGTATAATGAGTCCTCTTTCCTCAGCAGTGTCATCAATCCAACAGTTACTGTTTTGAAATGCCTGTCAGATCATCTTTGGTCATGTACAAAGAGCATATTCTAGGGGCCTTATTATGTGGCTAATCTTTGAAAACTGTTTGCTGGGAACAAATTAATGAGATACTGCACCCTCTTCTTTCCCCTGATGACTCTAGGCTGCCTTCTCCAAGTTAACTCATCCATCGCCCATACCCCAGAACTGTAGCCACCCCACAGAGGCATCACACAATCTGCATTGCTGTGAGCATTTGTGTCATGCCAGGGCATTTGCATGGGTCATTTTCTCACTTGGGGGCTAACGTTTAGCTATTCCTAGAAATATTGTTGCTATATGAGGACAGCTTTAATGAGCAACGGGCAAAAGATAATCCCCAGCAAATGCATCAATTGCATGGCTTTCAAGTCAAATTTATAATGATGGAAAAGTAATTTTAGAAAACATTTCAGTTTGATCACTGTGGAATGAGAGAGCCAGGGCAAATAGTCAACAAATTACTATCGAACGTTTACTCCATACAAGACGAAGTAGAGAGATGAAGATGAACATCAGACCAGACTTTGTTTTCCAATATCACTCTATCCAGTTTCATGGACAAGACTAACTCACATGGAGCAACATGTTGTAGGGGATTATAGCCAAATCTAGAGAAGAATTGTTCCAAGTCCAAAGAGATGACCCAGGAAGGAGAAAGGGAGTGCAGATGTACAAAGGATTACTTTTACTTGAAGTAATTGAATCAGGAGAGGTGTTGTAGACCTGGGATTAGAGCTGAACTGGATCTTGAAAGATGAGAAAGAATTTAAAGAAGGTGGAGACATATGTGTCAAGACAGTAAGGGGAATTTGAAGGAGAATTCCAGGTGAAGATGGCAGTATGAGCAAAGGCTTAATGATCCAGAAGCTTGGCAATGCATAACCAGTCATGGACATATTGAACCAGCAGTGGCATTGTGCTAGGTGCCCTGGAGGAATACAAATTGTGTGCAAGCTGCTGTGTTCAGTGCATGGTGGCCACGCCCCAGCAGGAGAGCTCAGAGTTAAGTGTGGAGTAATAGCAGAGGTCGCAAAATAATGAATATTTAAAGAGTACTGTTTTCCTAGGGTTGACGTAACAAATTACCACAAACTGGTGGATTTGCAAAAGAAAATTATTCTTTCATATTTCTGGAGACCAGAAGTCCAGAAGCATAATTCCAACAGGGACACATGATCTCTGAAAGCCCCAGGGAAGAAGCCTTCCTTTTCTTCTCCTAGCTTCTAGAGGCTCCTGGTAGTCTTTGGGACTGCATGGTTCGTATATGCATTACTCTAGTATCTGCCTTTTTCTTTAAATGATCTGTCTTAGGTGTCCTCTCTGTTTTTGATAAAGATATCAGTCATTAGATTTATTTGGCCCTAATTTCAGGATGAGTTCCCCTTAATATCCTTAACTACTTAATCAGCAAAGACCTTATTTCCACATAAGATCACATCCTGGGGTTCCAGGTGCACAGGAATTTTGTGGGAGCACTCTTCAACTTACTACATCAAGTCTATTTGTGCACAAGTTTAAAACTGACCCAAAGAAGTGGGTTTAATCTTGTAGCCCTTCTATACATTTCCATAGAATAGAAGAGTGACTTTCTTCCTCTGAAACTTAGTAAAACTAAGTACATCCTTCTTTGAATTTGCTAATCCATATTCTATTGGGCATCTTTTCCCCAAATGAACTCATTTTGCTTTCAATAAAAATCGATAGAGGCAGGTAAGCTCCTTCCTTGATTATTTTCACGAGCCAGCTGCAGGAACTTCCTTAGCAGCTAGGGTTTCTACAGTACCGCCTTATTGTACACTAATTTCATGTATGTTCCTAAAGATGGTGAACTTATAAAACCACTGGAGACTCACAACCAAAGTTTTATTTATTGATACGCCTTTTTCATGCTTAAACTTTAAACTTAAAAAAAATGCTGGCCCTCTCCTGAATTTACACTGGTATAAGGATCATGTAATAGCAACTAATACTATGATCCAGCTTCTTGTCACACATACTTCAAAGGTACAGCATATTCTTAGTTTGCATTGTTTCTGAGTTAAGTTTAAGTTGCTCACTCTGAATTGATGGCAGCTAGAAAGACATTGACGATATATTATCCAAACGAAGGCATTTTTTTTTTATATTGACAAGTGGCTCAATCAATAATTACACTAGAACAACAGATGTAAGCAAGGTACTATATTTTTCTGAGCAAACCTATAAGATACATCAGCCAATGTATCTATCAAGTCTTATATCTTAGGCCCCCAGCACAAGTCC
This sequence comes from Trachypithecus francoisi, assembly GCF_009764315.1. Classification (NCBI taxonomy): domain Eukaryota; kingdom Metazoa; phylum Chordata; class Mammalia; order Primates; family Cercopithecidae; genus Trachypithecus; species Trachypithecus francoisi. Next base: position 124,904,189 of record NW_022681458.1, on the reverse strand, counting down.
TGTGTTTCAGCCAAACAGATGTCATTTCTGTTATTTTCTACGCAGTTAAAAGATGTTACATGTATTTTTTTCTCAAACAATCTTGTGACTTGTCACAATACCCACTTAGGTAATGTTTCTTGAAAATGACATAGCATTTAATTATTCAAAGCCAGTATTTATTGAGAACCTACTCTGTGCCTGGGCTGGGTACATGTATCTGGGTAAGATACAGCCTTGGAGACTCAGAGAGATTAAGTGTCTATGAAAATGCACACAGTAATAAGGGACAGGGACAGGAATGGGGCATGGATTCCTTACTTCAAATCCTGTGATAATTGTACTTGGCACCTCTCTTAAAAGATTTTTTAAGTCTCCCCAAATAGGGGTGATTCTGGACTTGGTGTCTTAAAGACTCCCACATCTTTCTTGATCTCTTATTCCCATCGCTTTTATTTACAGTTTTTTAAAAAAACTATTATTTTATTTTTTGAGACAGAGTCTCATTCTGTTGCCTGGAGTGCAGTGGCGTGATCTCAGCTAATTGCAGCCTCTGTCCTGTCCCCAGTTCAAGCGATTCTCCTGCTTCAGCTTCCTGAGTAGCTGGGACTACAGGTGCATGCCACCACGCCCAGCTAATTTTTTGTATTTTTAGTAGAGATGGGGTTGCATCATGTTGGCCAGGATTGTCTCGATCTCCTGACCTCATGATCCTGCCTCATCCTCCCAAAGTGCTGGGATTACAGGAGTGAGCCACTGCTCCTGGCCTAAAAATTTTATTTTTTAATTGAGATGGGGTCTCATCACGTTGCACAGGTTGGTTGTAAACTCCTGGGCTTAAGCGATCCTTCTGCCTCAACCTTCAGAGTAGCTGAGATTATAGGTGCATGCCACCACACCTGGCTGCTTACTCCTATTCTCTTCTAGTTACAAAATCTGTTACTTTCCTGACCTCTCCTTGCTAACCTACGTTCTTTCTTTAGGACTTTCTCCCACAGCTTTGTACAAACTGTGCTGCTATTTGAGCTTTTGCGTAACAATATGTTTGCTTATATGGGAACCCTTGTTAGATAATATCTTATCTAGCGGAAGGAGGTTAAGGAATCTATGTATGCCGTAGGACAAGTTGCAAAACAACTGCATACTTCCGCAAATCAGTCAAAAGTCAGTATTCTGAGTTATCCATTTTGAATGGCTAGGCAGCACATTCTGAAATGAATAGACGATGGCTCTGCTATTACCTAGTGTTGCAAGAAGAGATGTTGACAAATGGTTCCTGAGATCCTGGGCCTCCATCACGTTACTCCATATAGCATCCCATCATCCACCAAGACCCCAGCTTTTATTTTAAAACCGTGCTCAAATGATTTTCCTGGGAACTGACTTACACAAAATGTCAGTGGCTTCAAATCTGGTCATTGTTAAATATCTGGCTCTCCCGGTGGTTTACCTTGTATCCAGATCCACTTACATTTTTCTGTCATGTTACTTAGTAACCCGTGTCCACCCACAAGCATGGCAGATGCTTCATCCATCCGGGGAGCATGTTTAGCAGCATCACCCAACAGGAGAAAGGCTGGACATGCTGTGCAGGAGTCACAAAAGGGAGGCTAGCCCTCTTACCAGCAGAAGCAACAGACACTGGCATGCCATGACATCTGGAATTTGCAAATGCCTCAGGACTAAGAAAATACATCTGGGAGCAGGAGCAGGGATATTTTGAAGATACATTTACATTTGAAGGAATATTTTCTTACATTTGAGGGAAGAAATGTGTCTTTTGGGATTCTGATAAAGTCTTGGTCAGCATTCAAGTTTGCTTTAGATAAGGATTTAAATATTGCTAACTTGAGTACTTTTTATATGTCAGGGACATTGAGAGTCTGTGTAGATTGCCTCAGTGAATTCTTATACCACTCTAAGGTAGGTTTTATCAAAATTTTCCAGATGTGAATTCTAAGGCTTAGGACATAAAATGCTATCCAGGGTGATATCATTAGTAAGTAGCAGGGATTCAAACTCAGATTTGCCTAAATCCAAAGTTCATGCTCCAAATCCGTTCATAAAGGAGAATTTTATTAAATACACTTGAATTAAAAGAGACTCAAATGAAACAGTATAATCCTGATCTAGTTTGAATTAAAAATCCTCCTTCCCATCATCTTCTTATCTAAATCCATGGAGTACAGTTACAGGTTGCTGCCAGCAGTGTATCTACTGTTGAATAAACAAAGGTACTTGTAAGTGGAAAAAAAAAATGATTTGGAGTCTCCTATCCTGATTAGTATCCAGTCCACCAACCACTCTAATAAGTAGTGCCCAATTATTTCTAAAATACATTATTTTCTTTGGCTTCTTTCTTCTTGTTTAAATAAGGAAATCACACAAGTCATTGAACCACAGAACAATATTCTCAACAAATCCTTAATATGTCCATTTATCTGAAGTCCTGCTGATTAGAGAAAGCAAAGAATTATAATTGTCTCGAAGAATTGCAATTGTTACTTTTTACAGTAAGGCAGCTGGCATACCTGCCAAGAAGGTAGTGGAACAAAAATCTTCTAAATCTTCTATTTACTATCAGAAAGGTAAAAAGTTTGAAGAATCAAATTTTATAGGCAAGAAGAAATCAAGATGAAACAAGATGAGAATTAAAGGTATGTATGTATCGGTACGTATATTTACACCACACATATATTTATTTAAACAAATTTAAATATATATATAAAAGTATATATGGTAATACCTTAGCATCTTTTACAGGTTCTTGGAAACTGAGTCTTTAAACAAAACAATGTACAATGAGTCCTCAAATAACATTGTTTTCTTCAATATCTTTTCATTATAACATTAATGAGAAAAAATTTGATTTTGTTACCCATGATTTTGCTCAAAGTCACAGTTTCCAGGAACCCACGGGGGACGTTAAGTGAGAACTTACTGTATTTAAATCTACAAATATAAATACATATAATTTAAGTCTATAAGTACATACATATTTGCTGCACTATTATATATGTGTATATGTACACTATAGACGTAGATGTTTAAAGTATCAACTTTAGCTTAAATAATAAGATCGCCTTCTACAAATATCAGTCTTTATTCGCATCTTTACATTTACATTTAAATAAGTCCATGTGTATGGTTTCAATTTCCAAAAACAAATGGGTTTATGAGATATTCTTATGATTTTGGAAACTTTAATACTTCAAATTTCTTTGTAATTATGCAGTTACTTTTGAAGCCTTTTAACAATGTTATAAAAAGAAAGATTTTGCATTGCCTACGTGATAATTTGACTTTCCATTACACAAAATTGACAAAGCTATTCATTGAGTTGTCACTTAATTGTTTCAGAAATTATTCAATAAATGACAAATGTATTTCAAGAAGAGAACTCAAACACATTACTTGGAATGAGGGGGGAATGTACGAAGGAATCATTAGTAACAGATTAGCGTCCCCTCCAAAGAAAATGAAACGAGACTCAAGGGCTTTTTGAGATGCCAGCTCTCTCCAGAGACGTCTCAGAAAAAAGATGGCCTGGACTCTGCTGGGCAGGCTGGGCAGTCATCACCCATGAATTAGGGACGTGAACTCACCTATGCACACCTATGCCAGCAGTGCAGCTTTGGTATTTCTGGGTATGAGGGATGCAGGAGCAGCAAGCTTGATGCAAGAGGACTTAGGAACAGGCCTGTAAGCAAAGCTTATCTGGCAAGCACAGGATCTTCCCTTAAATTATGTGTTTATTAAGGGGTTTAGGATGCCCCTCCCAAGCTGTGGCTTGGTTCTTCTTTTATACGCATGCATACATTCTTAAATTCTCATGTATTTATAGCCCTCACATATAAACACAGTGTCTGAAACACAACATAAGTGTTTGCAAAAATATGCACTAGATAGGGAAGGCCTGGAGGATGCCCAGGCATGAAAGTGTCCACCCCTCAGAGGAACGTGGCTTTGGGTCACAGTCGTTTGCACCTGCACTGCATTTTCCTTTCTCTCATCTACATGCAGAGTGCTTCATATTCAAGGGAGGTGCTGCACCCAGTTAGCTGAGCTGTTCACACGTAGCGGGCTAGCTTGCTCGTGCTTACCTGCTGCGTCTTCTGTTCATCAGTTCTTTTTATTCTGTTTCGCAGTCCATTCATGGAACTCTAGCTCTCAATTATTGCTTCATAAATACAGACAGGTAAGAAAAAAATGTGGCTGAATCATTGCAAAATCAAAATAGTGTCTGGGAGAAAAAAAATCATAGCACTTCTTCTACTGACAAGTCAGAAACTTCATGCTTTCATCTATGTGCCCATCTGTGCATATTCCTCCATGGTGTACCTGTCCATGCATTCTTCTTACCTCTGACAGGAAATTTCCACATTCTACTCTTGAATCCTCCTTAAGTTAGTACCTGCAGAATGTGCCTAACAGATGCTTGATACCCTAAATTACAGTCAGATAAGACAGGATGTTAGGGCTCCATGATTCTTTGGGGAGATTTTTGCAAGTACATCTTCCTGCCTACAAAAGGGGGAAAAAAAGCACCCACAGCATTCAAGTTGAAATAACTCCAACCCAATTTTTATGACTCCTTCTCTGTACTTCCAATACTTCTCTGTACTTCCAATACTCCCTTCCTACAAAGGGGAAAAAAAAATCACCCACAACATTCAAGTTGAAATAACTCCAGCCCAGTTTTTATGAGTCCTTGTCTGTACTTTCAACACTTAGGGCAGGGGGTGAGGGAAACACTGCTTCTTTTTCCTATGAGCTCCTGAATCAACTTCCGAAAAATTCTTGAGTCACTAAATTAGAGAATTATTTTCAAGGCAAGTCTAGGGTGTTAGACAAACTTAGGGCCATGATTCAGCTTCTGTCTCTGATTCCAAGAGCAGCCACAGCAGCAGAAGTGGTCTTTGGTTACAAGGCAGTAGGAAACCTGCCTCTCATGTGCACAGTTGCAATTGGTCAGAGACGTGTAACACAAGAGCAGCTCCTGCGCACACTTAACGTTGTTTGCACTCTCTACTTTTATTAGCCTCACAGGATCAGTGACTAAAATCAGTTACCTTTATTTGCAATTAACATTAAGGCCCACAAAACTGGAAACTGTACTTCAGAATAGTAGAAACTTATGGTTACTATATTATGCTTTTCTTCTTAATGTCGATTGTTGTCATTGCAATAATAAATTCAATGAAGCCTGCTTTTTTTTTCAACTTCAAAAAAAAATATTTGAGAGCTTCTTGGCTTTGTTGATGTCCCTGCCAGGCCTGGAATATTTCCATTTGGCTAGAGCCAGGTAGACACCTGGGGCCTTGAAATTTGACCTAGAGTCCTTTTCTTTAGGCATCAGTAACTCCCCCAGGCTCCTCCTCCAGTTCCTCTGTATGCTGCCAGGACCCTGTGCGAATTGTCCTTAATGAGCCTGCTTGGGTAAACTGTCTTCACGTGTAACCACAAGATCTTATTTTTTCCACTGAATATTTAGTTTACTAAGTGAGAGAAAGACTGATTTACTGTTTGCTTTTCCTTTTGTATACAAAGCTCAAAAGAAAGCAAATCCTGAGAGCCAGTGTCCTCTGGGCCTCTCCCCCAGGTGCATCACATACACCTGCCTTTCATGGCAATGACATCCCTTATTGTTGATAATGCTATGTAAAGATCCTTGTGTGGTTCAGTCCATTTAAACTTTACACACTGTTGCTCAAAGTGAGGTCCTCAACCAGAAGCACCAGCAGCACCTAAGATTTCATTATAAAAGCCAATTCTCAGTCCCATCCTAGGCCTACTGAATACTTTCTCTAGGCAGAGCCGAGCAGGCCTAGCCTTGACAGGTCCTGTGGGACATTTTGATGCATGCTTGTTTTTGAGAGTCTCTCCTTTACAGATCATATGAGGTGACTACCCTCATTACATCCACTTTACAGAGGAAAAACTGAGTGCTTTAGGGTTTTAGTCATTTATCATAGTCACAGAATCCACGTCAGACTTCAAAGCTGAGATAATCTATGTAAGAAAACAACAACAAAGAAACACACACACACACACAAGAATTCATCCATGTTAGCTAAAAATTAAATAAATAAGGATTAGTTTAAAATCTCTTCCACTCAGTCATTACACCTAGATAGCATCATTGACTATATTTACATTTAAAAAATCCCAATACTTTGCTGAATGTTAAAGTTGAGATATTAATTCTTGTCGATGAAAAGAGTCAAACTCTGTAAAGTATTTTAAGAGGTTGATTCTGAGCCAAATATGAGCGATCACAGCCAATGACACAGCCCTCAGGAGGTCCTGAGAACATGTGCCCAGGGTGGCTGGGGTATAGCTTGGCTTTATATATACTAGGAAGGCATGAGACGTCAATCAAATACATTAAAGAAATACATTGGTGTGGTTCATAAAGGAGAGACAACCCAAAGAGGAGCGGGCTTCCAGGTTATAGGTAAATTTAAACACTTTCTGGTTGACAGTTGGTTGAGTTTATCTGAAGTCCTGGGATTAATGGAAAGGAATGTTCGGGTTAAGCTAAAGGATTGCGGGGACCAAGTTGTGCAGAGGAAGTTCTCAGATAGCAGACTTCAGAGAATGCAGGTTGTAAAACGTTTCTTAGACTTAAAAGGGTGCCTGGCTCTTAGTTGATTATAACCTGGATCTGGGAAGGAAGAAAGAAAAACAAAGCGGAAAGGGGATTCCTATAGAATGTGGATTTTCCCCACAAGAGACTGCAGAGTAATTTCAAGGTATGGCAAGGAAATATATTTTGGGGTAAAACATTTTGATTTTCTTCCTTGTTATGCCAGAGTCAGACTGGAAAGTAGGTCATGATATACAGGGTCAAATAAAACCCATCTGAGGATAATTGATGGTTTGCAGGGTATGACTCCCCAGACCTCTTCAGTAGGAATCTGGGCAAGATAGAAAATCAGAGCTTAGGTTTTGGAGACAGTCACTTTAGATTAAGAGGAATCAGTGAGGACTAATAGGTTTATACATATTGAAAATACAATTATAAGTTGGGATTACCGAGAATCATTAAGCACCTTAACAATAAGATTAATTTAATAGCAGTGGATTTAGGAGAATTAATTTTAAGCTGATCATCCTCCTCATTTTGATATCAGCTGTTGGATCCTATCCCACTACACATGCAACCAGTTTGTAGGGGACTGAAAACATCTGGTCTCCCCTAGAAAGTGTCGTATGAATATTAATCCTGAAGACTACACATTGACTCCCTATCTATGTGATGTGTTTAAATGCCACATGTGTAAATGTGTGAGTGCATTTACTCCTTAAAAAGGTTAGACCCCATGTTGGGAAATCCTCTGAAACATTTCAGCAAATTCTAGTGTTAAGAAGAGAAAACAGATGGTCATCAGTGAGGAACCTTCAAGGGCTAAATGTGGAGCCAGAGGGCTGGAGGGAGCCTGCTGAAGCTGGGGTAAAGACCAGCTGTTGCTTTCACAATGCTGATTGGCCAGTTGTTCCCTGTTTCGTTTTCTGCAGAGCTCTATCCAGTGATAAAATCATCTAAAATCAGCAAAAGAGTTTAGGACAGAACCACTGGGACAATTCAAGGGGAATTATGAGCTTTAAGATCCTTTAGCAGCATGATTTATAATCCTTTGGGTATATACCCAGTAGTGGGATGGCTGGGTCATATGGTACATCTAGTTATAGATCCTTGAGGAATCGCCATACTGTTTTCCATAATGGTTGAATTAGTTTACAATCCCACCAACAGTGTAAAAGTGTTCCTATTTCTCCACATCCTCTCCAGCACCTGTTGTTGCCTGACTTTTTAATGATTGCCATTCTAACTGGTGTGAGATGGTATCTCATTGTGGTTTTGATTTGCATTTCTCTGATGGCCAGTGATGATGAGCATTTTTTCATGTGTCTGTTGGCTGTATGAATGTCTTCTTTTGAGAAATGTCTGTTCATATCCTTTGTCCACTTTTTGATGGGGTTGTTTGTTTTTTTCTTGTAAATTTGTTTGAGTTCTTTGTAGATTCTGGATATTAGCCCTTTGTCAGATGAGTAGGTTGCAAAAATTTTCTCCCATTCTGTAGGTTGCCTGTTCACTCTGATGGTAGTTTCTTTTGCTGTGCAGAAGCTCTTTAGTTTAATGAGATCCCATTTGTCAATTTTGGCTTTTGCTGCCATTGCTTTTGGTGTTTTAGACATGAAGTCCTTGCCCATGCCTATGTCCTGAATGGTACTACCTAGGTTTTCTTCTAGGTTTTTATGGTATTAGGTCTAACATTTAAGTCTCTAATGCATCTTGAATTAATCTTCGTATAAGGAGTAAGGAAAGGATCCAGTTTCAGCTTTCTACTTATGGCTAGCCAATTTTCCCAGCACCATTTATTAAATAGGGAGTCCTTTCCCCATTTCTTGTTTCTCTCAGGTTTGTCAAAGATCAGATGGCTGTAGATGTGTGGTATTATTTCTGAGGACTCTGTTCTGTTCCATTGGTCTATATCTCTGTTTTGGTACCAGTACCATGCTGTTTTGGTTACTGTAGCCTTGTAGTATAGTTTGAAGTCAGGTAGCGTGATGCCTCCAGCTTTGTCCTTTTGACTTAGGATTGTCTTGGCAATGCGGGCTCCTTTTGGTTCCATATGAACTTTAAAGCCGTTTTTTCCAGTTCTGTGAAGAAACTCATTGGTAGCTTGATGGGGATGGCATTGAATCTATAAATAACCTTGGGCAGTATGGCCATTTTCACGATATTGATTCTTCCTATCCATGAGCATGGTATGTTCTTCCATTTGTTAGTGTCCTCTTTTCTTTCACTGAGCAGTGGTTTGTAGTTCTCCTTGAAGAGGTCCTTTACATCCCTTGTAAGTTGGATTCCTAGGTATTTTATTCTCTTTGAAGCAATTGTGAGTGGAAGTTCATTCATGATTTGGCTTTCTGTTTGTTACTGGTGTATAAGAATGCTTGTGATTTTTGCACATTAATTTTGTATCCTGAGACTTTGCTGAAGTTGCTTATCAGCTTAAGGAGATTTTGGGCTGAGACAATGGGGTTTTCTAAATATACAATCATGTCATCTGCAAACAGGGACGATTTGACTTCTTCTTTTCCTAACTGAATACCCTTGATTTCTTTCTCTTGCCTGATTGCCCTAGCCAGAACTTCCAACACTATGTTGAATAGGAGTGGTGAGAGAGGGCATCCCTGTCTTGTGCCAGTTTTCAAAGGGAATTTTTCCAGTTTTTGCCCATTCAGTATGATATTGGCTGTGGGTTTGTCATAAATAGCTCTGATTATTTTGAGGTACATTCCATCAATACCGAATTTATTGAGCGTTTTTAGCAGGAAGGGCTGTTGAATTTTGTCAAAAGCCTTTTCTGCATCTATTGAGATAATCATGTGGTTCTTGTCTTTGGTTCTGTTTATATGCTGGATTACGTTTATTGATTTGCGAATGTTGAACCAGCCTTGCATCCCAGGGATGAAGCCCACTTGATCATGGTGGATAAGCTTTTTGATGTGCTGCTGAATCTGGTTTGCCAGTATTTTATTGAGGATTTCTGCATCGATGTTCATCACGGATATTGGTCTAAAATTCTCTTTTTTTGTTGTGTCTCTGCCAGGCTTTGGTATCAGGATGATGTTGGCCTCATAAAATGAGTTAGGGAGGATTCCCTCTTTTTCAATTGATTGGAATAATTTCAGAAGGAATGGTACCAGCTCCTCTTTGTACCTCTGGTAGAATTTAGCTGTGAATCCATCTGGTCCTGGACTTTTTTTGGTTGGTAGGCTATTAATTATTGCCTCAATTTCAGAGCCTGCTATTCATCTATTCAGGGATTCAACTTCTTCCTGGTTTAGTCTTGGAAGAGTGTAAGTGTCCAGGAAATTATCCATTTCTTCTAGATTTTCTAGTTGATTTGCGTAGAGGTGTTTATAGTATTCCCTGATGGTAGTTTGTATTTCTGTGGGGTCCGTGGTGATATCCCCTTTACACATGCACACGTATGTTTATTGAGGCACTATTCACAATAGCAAAGACTTGGAATCAACCCAGATGTCCATCTGTGACAGACTGGATTAAGAAAATATGGCACATATACACCATGGAATATTATGCAGCCATAAAAAAGGATGAGTTTGCGTCCTTTGTAGGGACATGGATGCAGCTGGAAACCATCATTCTTAGCAAACTATCACAAGAACAGAAAACCAAACACCGCATGTTCTCACTCATAGGTGGGAACTGAACAATGAGATCACTTGGACTTGGGAAGGGGAACATCACACAACGGGGCCTATCATGGGGAGGGGGGAGGGGGGAGGGATTGCATTGGGAGTTATACCTGATATAAATGATGAATTGAGGGGTGCTGACGAGTTGATGGGTGCAGCACACCAACATGGCACAAGTATACATATGTAACAAACCTGCACGTTATGCACATGTACCCTAGAACTTAAAGTATAATAAAAAAAAAAAAAAAAAAAAAAGATCCTTTAGCTGACTATTCTAAGCCAGCTTCATAGTGAAGCCCAGGCTTTATCTCCATGTATTTCGCATTTCAACCCACAGGGTAAGCCAAGCACCAGTGTCTGAGCAAGGAAATGTGGAGGAATGGATGCAATGGGCCTGGAAGATTCTAGATATATCTCTGCCCTGGGTAGGGAGAAAGACCTGCTACAGAGGTGTTAAGGGACATTTTCAAGGTCATTCAAGCAACCAGTGGTGCAGCATAATCAGATCGTAATCAAAAGCCTCTGCATTTCCCTCTATACTTCATTTCTGTTAGTCTGTGACATTGTAATAACTTGCTTTTGCATTGGTGGTCTCCATTAAATCAGCAGCAAGATTCTGGGCATGCTAAGTTCTTAATTGAGCTTTTAATAATTGCCAAAACTGAAATTAATATCTATATTAAAAACTTATTAGTATATGTGCATGACAGAACAAAGGAGAGAACTATTTTAAAAATCCTGACAAATATATCTGAGAACATGTTCCTACGTGTAGTCTTTATTATTTAACAAAAAGTTAAAACAGAGAAGTGTTAACAAACTTTGTTACAATGGCTAATAAACAATAATGTATTAGCTTAAAAAGATATGAGGGTACTCTTAGTCTACAATATCTATCCAGTCTCTCTCTTCAAATTCATTTTCTATCACTAACCAGGTATATCTTGTATCTAATTTATTAATTCTTTGTGTCCTTAATACATCTTCCTTTAAGATTTTGCTTATAGCATTTCTCCTGCTGTAAATGCACCTCACTTTCACCATTTTCTCATCTCAATTTTTGAACGTTTATTGAATTTTTGTTAGACATACAGTACTCTGTAGTTGCTGACAAGCCAATATAACTTAAAGATGCTCTCTTCTGGTTCAAGTAGTCTAAGGCCCTCACATTCATACATCGCCAGGAACACCCTCTCTGAAAAGCTTCGTGCATGTGAACTGCTGCCTTGGTACCATATACACATATACTGTGTTGCATGCCATTGATTTGTCTCCCTAATGGTTCTGCACACCCAGAGATGGAAAAAACCATAGCTTAAGCCCCTTTGCAAACCTAGCACCTTGCACAGTGCTTGGTGTATAATGAGAGCTTAAAATATATATGTTGATGGTGATGAGATTCTCACTCTCAAATTATTTTCTGAAATTGGTAGACTTAAAATACTGTATCAAACAGTGATCAATACTCAGGATGTTCTAGGCCAAACTGGTAGAATAAATGTGTATAAATCATGAAGATCAGAGAGCATCTCCTAGAGAATTTGGAAGTCACTCAAGGATGAAATCGGGGAACTGAGGACCAAACTGTATAATCCATTGCTTAAACTGACCTCTGTGTGAGAAAACTGCCAGGTAACAAATGCAAGTCCTTCATGTTAAGGCAGATTCGAGAAAGTTACAGGAAATCACAGACCATCAGAGTGTACAGGCCAAAAGCGTCTATAATAAAGGACTATATGACTGTCTGTTTGGGGAGAGGCAACATAATTTTAGTAAGAGAAAACTGTGAGTTGAATATTAATAAAATATGGAATATTCACAGGAGATGATAGGGTAGAGAAGGGGCTTGGCATCAGCTGTGTGATGAATAGCTGAGGATGTGGGGACAATGAATTACGGCAGAAGAGACTCACTGACAGTGTGGGAACTGTGCTTATGAAGGAAAGGGCTCAACATTGTGGTTATTCATGGATATAACATGGACAGTACATGGTTCTTCTGGCATATCTTTCAAAAGGACTGCTGACAGGACCTGGTCTGAGTGGACTTAATTAAAGAGGTTCCTTTGTTCCAAACAAGTTTACCCACTTTACCAAGCATTGGCTCACACTGCTGCCCAGAGTTGGAATTTTAATATTCGTAATGATTCAGCATGTCTACACACCAATCAGGAAGAGGTTTTGGAGCTGCTAAGATTCTGAACATTGTTGCTGGGTTCGTCCCTGACACACCTTCATGCCTGGTTATTTAGTGAAGCGAAGGACAATGGCTTGTGCATAAATCACGATGCATCACTAAGTGGCTGTTTGGTGGCCTCATTCATGAGCATTCCATTCAGTGCCAGATCAGAAACTCTCCAAATTGGATTTTTAGGGCATGAAAAATTGCTACTGTACATTGCAAAGGTATCCTTTTAGGATTATTTTTCTGAAGCAAACCTTGTGAAATGTAATAAATCTCTTCAGTACTGGTGGATGGATTGTCCCATGCACAGTATGTGCTATGTATTGTTTGGTAAATCAATTTTAAAGAACACTACAAACTATATATTATCTAAAATTTTAGATTCACAGAAGACCCAGTAAAAGTAAGCATTCAAGAGATTCTCTGCTTCATTGGCCAGGTGTGGTGGCTCAAGCCTGTAAACCTGAGGTCGTGGCGGGAGGATCACTTGGTCCTAGGAGTTGGAGACCAGCCTGGGCAACAAAGTGAGAACCCATCTCTAAAAAAAGAGTTTTAAAAATTTCAAAAGAATTAGCCGGATGTGGTGGTGCATGCCTGTAGTCCCAGCTACTTTGAAGGCTGAAGTGGAAGGATCACCTGAGCCCAGCACATCAAAACTACAGTCAGCTATGATAGTGCCACTGCACTCCAGCCTGGGTGACAGAGTAAGACCCTGTCTCCAAATACACACACACACACACACACACACACACACACACACACACACATATATATATATATACACACACATATATATGTATGAATATATATACATATTCTCTATTTTCTTGATACACCACCTTTAAGCCAGTACTTGATGTTTTAGGCATTGACTTTTTCTGAAAACTGAAACAAAACAATTTAGACAGTTTTGTAAAACCTTTCGTTTGACTATTGTTCTTGTCTTAGTTATAAGGCTTAATTTTGGTGAATTCAGAGTCTGTCTTCTAATTTAAAATTAAAATAAATTAAAAATAAAAAGTAAAAAAGCAAAGCTCTCAAGATAATCTCTTTCAACCAGCAGCATAATTTGATGAAAGTATCAATAAATATTAGTCACAAGGCAAATTTCACAGATTTCTGTGAAGTGTTTGCAAAGCACCCTGAAATTCTAGAGGGTTTTAGAGAGTCCAAGCACTATTTACAACATATATAAATACAAATAGATGCTATTGGTATCTTCACACTTTTATATTTAGCAACATGTGAATTAAACAATAGGTCTTAATATTATTCTTAAAGAGTTGGCTTGACAAAGTTAACATTTGAAGTGAGAAACATAAATCAATTTTGTGAAAATCAAAAAATACAAATAAAAAATAAATCAGTGTACTAAAAGAGAAACAGAAACTACAGTTTTGCCATCAACTATATTTAGGAATAAATCTTAGTTGTGAAATATTTGCCACCAGTTTCTGGTTGTGTGAGCTTGGATTGAGCTCTGGGAGCTTCAAGCCTCTTGTTCCTGGAGATGTTAACATTGAATCACCAATTTATAAAGTGACAGTTTGATACACATGCAGAATTACATTTGCTTACATATGGTGTGTAATGGGTGTTTAGTAACTGTGAGTTATCCCAGTGTTAAGTAAGAGGACATCTACTTTTCCAGGGTTAAGCCTAGTTACTGTACATGACCCATCATGGTATTCCTGCCTAATGTCACTGTATTTGACTCTTCAAATTGGAAGTTGTAATGTTCCCTCCTCAAATCACTTCTCCTGCCTGTATTTACTTAGTGAAAGGCAGATCCTGAAGCTGCCTCTCTCCCAAGTGCCCTGCAGTCACTGCAAGCATCTCTGGGGAGTTTGTTGCTGGAATTTCCTGCCTCACTGTGCATGGAGGACCCTGCTTTTCCTTCTCTGCCCATCCAGCAACTTTTACCTGCCTTACCATGTCAAGGCTATTTGGGATGCAAAGTAGTGTATGGAGAAAGTCTCCTGCCCTCACCCTTCAATTCAGGGAGTCCTAGTAATTCTGCAGTTCTCTTAATAATCACTTCAAAATAAGTTCCTGCCATGTGTCTAGTGATACTGGGCACAGGGGCTAAATGGACGTACAAAGAGATCCCTGCCTTTGAGGAGCTTGGAATCATTTAGAAACACAGGTAAACTGACAAGGGCAAGGAAGTGAAAGAGGCCTTGTGCCCACTGCTCATGAGCCCAGAGGAATTGTCATCCCTTGAAATATATCCCAACCCAGGGCTAAGCTGAAAGTAGGTTATTTAGTTCTAAAGAAAATGAAACTCATGATTAAAAAATAAGAAAAAATTTAGGCACAGTAACTCAAAGCTACAACTCAATCTAAAAACAACCAGTCCCGGTGACAAGTACCAGAGAAAACAAAAAAATCCCACATCGATTTATCCCTCTGAAGTCAACATAAAAACCTTAAAATTGCTCCTCAAAACGGAAGGTGTGCTTATTTCTTATCTCATATTAAAAGCCAAACAAAACAAAAACCTGTAGTAATTTACGGGGACCTCACAATTGAGAAAAAAATAAAATGGTCCCCAAAAGACATCTTTTTTTCCCTTTTTCAACTTTTATTTTAGGTTCAAGGGGTACATGGGCAGGTTTATTTCAAGGGTAAATTGCATGTCCCTGGGGCTTAGTGTACAAATGATTTCATCACCCAGGTTTTGAACATAGTACCAACTAGATAGATTGTGGACTCTCACCCTCCTCCCTACCTCTCCCTTCAAGAAGGCTGTGGTGTCTATTTTCTCTGCTTTGTTTCCATGTATACGCCCTGTTTAGACTATTTTTAAAAATGAAGAAAACTTATGCCCTTTATAAATATTATAACCTAATATGACAAGTGACCCAGAATAAAGATGACATTAATGCTATTCTCAGGATTCAGTCTGCCATAACTAATCTTAATCCTCAATTTATAACTGTTTTCAATTACAAACCCAAGTGATGGGTAGGCAATTAACAAATAACAACGAGTATATAACACAGAAGTTGTTTCATTTTTATCAGTGAGATGCGCCCAACGTGGGAATGTGAATGTGAAGACAACACTAATGTAAAGTATAAATTGGCATCGATTTAAGAGGAAAGAATCTGAAAAGGAAAGAATATGCTATTAATTTCCAAATCTTCACATTTTACACACATTTGGATTAAAAAATGGTGACTTATTTTCTCAACGAAAAGTAATATAAGCTTACAACTTATTTTATTCAGTGCCTTAGGTTCTGAAGCTACCTCCAGGTGACTTTTGCTATCTGCTTCACCTCCACCTTTTCCTCCATTAATAATTTGCTGACAGCATTTCACCCACACAGTGAGGTCAAGAATGTGGGGCTGGGATTAGAGAGGAAAGCTGTGTTCTGTAACTTGGAGCAAACTGTCCTTCACTCTGAAGCTGAAGATTGTTTTCAATGACAGAATAATTCTAAATTTTCTATTTGTTTTGTAGTTTTAGTTTTCAATTATTTGTGAATCTACGATAGAGGCTGCTTAGTGGCTTTAAAGTCAGATCAGACTTTAAAGATTCCCGAGTCACGAGTCACACATTGGACAACATTGATCAAACGATGTAATTGAGCTAGCTGTGTTGTTACAAAATATGTGAAGTGCCTGGCATATAACAAACTAATAAATACGTCAATAAATACTTAGTAAATAAGTATAATCACATTAATAATCATACTTTGTTGGCACCTTTACCTGTTTTTAAATTAATTTTTGTAGATGAAGAAAGGGAGGCTCAGTGAATTCCCCAGTTTACTACAAAAAGGGGAACATACTAAACTATCTTGCAACAGACCTCCCAATTTTCCTAGGAACTGGAGCCATGCTGGGCATGGGCCTTACAAATTGTCTAATTATTTCTAATGGGCACTCAACAGTTATTAAACTACCAACAATCTGGATATTGGAAAATGATGGAAATATACTGTGGTTACCATGAGCACATCTCAGTTTTATTCATTGGAAGGAAAAAGATGTCCTACCCAGATGCTGTCTTCTTGTTTGTACTGTTTCCAGTTGCGCCCTGTGTCACTGAACATCAGGCTGTAACTCGTCACCCAGTCAGAGCTTCCGTATCTTCCCTGTGTGGCCACTGCTGTAATCTCTACTCTGTTTCCCAGGTCCATCTGGAGCCACTGTTGAGCATTGGAATCTGCTGGGGACCAACCGCCAGTTCCTGGAACAGGATCAGAGAGAGAGAGAGAGAGTTGTAGTAATGTGTCACATAGCTACAATTTTCAACTATCAAAGGGAAATGAAACAGTGTTCAACTAACATGACTCTACCCCCAAATGGGCCCTACTCTTCCCTGCATCTGTACTTAATCCCCTGGCACTTTCCATTCTCCACCTCCATCAAAATCTCTCTCATTTCAAAAACTGTATCTTCCATGCTTCCATCCCTATTCCCTTAGTCATTATGACTTCTATCTTACAAACTTATAGTGACATTTGTTTTATTTATTTCTCTTCTTACAACTTCAGCCTTTGATTGCAGATATATATGAACTAGGCTTACATGCTCTCTCTCTCTCTCTAGTATATCGTTCCTTCTTCTCTTCCTTCTCTTCCTTCTTTTAGTGTTCTTTCATTACCTTCTCTCTCCTCTGTCTCTGAATATTTTCTATGAACTTATCATGGGCAAGATATTGTGCTGCAGATACAAAGATGAAAGGACACCAACTATGCCTTTGTATCATTCATTTATTCGGCAGATGTTTGTTGAGCACCAGGAGTATGCTGGGTGCTGAATAAAGAGAGAGATGCTGACAAAAACATATAAAGTGATGTGAAAGAAACTATCACAAGAGATAAACAGCAGGTACACAGAGCACAGAATGCCTCAGGAGCTGATCAGAGAGGCCTTCTAGAGATTGCCATAGTAGAGGTGAAGCATGAGGGATGTGCAGCCAAATCCCAGGGAAAAAAAGGGTGGCAGGTTCGATGGAGATTAGCCAGGGAAAAGGGAACAACATACACCAAATCTCAGAGGCATGACAGTGTCTAACATTCTTGAATCCTCGTGTGATTCAGTATACTTAACCTGCAGGGACATTCTGACACACATACAAAAAACTGTTTTGGCCCGAGAATTTTGCATTTCTCACATCTGAGGTTTGCAGAAGATCAATATTAGTTCTCCCTTAGTTGGAAGACTTGTAGCCTAAATTTTCTGTTTTTATTTCACATAGGAATAAAAAAGACAATATTCATTTATACTAATCCCAAGTTTCACAAAGCTTCTGAAGCCCATGTGGGAGCTACTGCAGACTGTATTATGCCATGGGTAGGGATAGCATAGAAGCAACTCAGGACATCAAGTAGGGAGAGGTAATTGAAGTTTTCGTTTAAAGGAGTTAATCAATAACCTTTTTCTTTCAATCTATGTCATTGAAAATCATTTCTAGCGATGTTTCAGTCTACTTTCTCGCCACCTTGGAAGGAGTCATTTGGACATCTCCTTGGTAACTGAGAGCTTTCCAGAGCCCCAGCTCCTCCTGCAGAGTCTCTCATAGTACAGGGCTGCAATAGAGACAAAGTGATAGAGGGCATAAAGTCAATCCTATTCTGTCTTTAAGGATGGAAAAATAGAGCACTTAAAGGTACATCTTACAAATTGTGGTTAATTTTCTTCAGTAAGCAGCTAGCCCTTAGCAGATTTTGTTTGAGAAAAGTTTTGGTTTTTTTCTTTTTTTTTTCTCACCATTCCTGAGAAGATTCAAATGCAGGAAAGAAGGGGAAGGGAATGTGCTCAGCATCTTTTGTGGAATATGTTTTATTAAGTGTTTTTTATGAATACAGTGGCAGATATGGCAGATAGTTACTAATATCCATTCTGTCTTCCTTCTGTGGTAATAAAATTGTAGTGAGTGCATGGCTTAATGGCAGTTTTCAGCTTTCTGTACTTTAATGGTTATAGCCATGTGGTCAAGTTCTCTCCAATAAGAATGTGAATGGAAATAATTTGTGCCACTTCCAGGCTAGCGTGCTCCTTCTCCACTTGCTTTCCTCTTCCACCACTGATGGATGCAGCCGACAACAAGATCTAGATGATGGTAGAATCACAGTATGGAAAGATCCTGGATCCCTGCATCATCACATGGAGGAAAGCACTTGCCTACTTGAACACATTCACCTAGTAGATGAATGAGAGCTAAACACCTATTGTGTTTAAGTCAATGTGCATTGGACTCTATTTGACACTGCAGTTTTGCCTACTTGAATAAATATACAATATCCTTTTAAGTAAATAGCATTATCTCCATCATAAAGTTGAGAAAACTGAAATCCAGCAAGTTTAGAAAATTTGGCACCCAGGATTAAAACATAGGATAAATCCAGCTATTTGCAATTATCCTTCAACAGAAAAAAATAAAAAATAAAAAAACAGTTTATAAAACTCCAGAAAATTAGTAAGGAGGAAAATCACTGGAAGTGGGTATTTGAGCACAGATTCTGAGATGCCAGATCCAGGAGTATATTTTTATCATTCAACTCTGTCTTCCTCAACATATTCACAATTCCCATTCCCCTCTGCCTTTCTCTAGCTTTTCAAAATTGACAGAGAGGCTTATAGAGAGGGAGGTTTTACATTTCAAAAAATCCAAAATTATTCTGAACATATTCTTTATTTCTATTCCATGTCTTCTGCTGCCCAGTTCATGAGGCTGCATTCTTTCTCAGTAAAAAAAAAAAAAAAAGAAAAGAAAATGTTGTTGAAATGGTCTTCTCTCAGCAATATTAAAACATGATAGAAAATAAATTTATATGGTGATTTTATCTGTAGTGAATGTATGAGTGATTTTATACTTTTCTGATTTTTGCATATAACATAGCTTCCATTATCAACATGTTATTCTTTTATAAGCTGAGAATTTTATTACTCATATGTGATTTATTGCATAAAGAATATGTTTAGCAATTTGGGAGCTGATGGTTTCGTATAGGACTTCTGATGTTTCTGTGACCACCATTATTTTTAAAATGAAAATTCTTCAGCCTTAACTATTTCTCTTTTACCCTCAATAGTTCACAACTAGACTTCCTCATCATGCTTTAAAGCTTTTCCTTCATCTACTCTAATTAGCATATGATAAGAACTTATGTGAAGAATGGAGACAAGGAACTAGAATGACAAGAAATTTTGCCTTGCAAAGAATAAAATAACAAAGGACTGATCAAAACTAAACCAAACCAAGACAAACCACAACAAAAAACAGAGAATGATTTAATCTTAAAGTTTCTGCAAATTTGTCTAAAGAAAATCACATCTCTTTTTCCCACAGTAAAAAAAAAAAAAACTTAGCTTATTAATCTTCCCCAAATTAACCAAAATGGAATAGTTGTTGTTAGCATTCATCAACACATCATGTTAAAAATTTTCTGAGCCCAAGAGCTTCAGCCAAAGCTCTTCAAATGGAGAGATGCTATCTGGGTGATAATTGCCGAGGACTCTTTCCTGCTGTTGAAGAGGCTCCCCTCATTACAGCTAATAGGGAAGACACCCAGGGTTGCCATGGTTGCTATGGCAAACGTTTTGTTCTTTCCACCAAACAATAAATGTGTTTTCACAAATGATGAGAGTAGCCTGAAGAAACTATTTGTAGTCGCTATAAAAACGCACTGCAGGCTGGGCGCGGTGGCTCAAGCCTGTAATCCCAGCACTTTGGGAGGCCGAGACGGGTGGATCACGAGGTCAGGAGATCGAGACCATCCTGGCTAACACGGTGAAACCCTGACTCTACTAAAAATACAAAAAACTAGCCGGGCGACCTGGCGGGCGCCTGTAGTCCCAGCTACTCGGGAGGCTGAGGCAGGAAAATGGCGTGAACCTGGGAGGCGGAGCTTGCGGTGAGCTGAGATCCGGCCACTGTACTCCAGCCTGGGTGATAGCGAGACTCCCTCTAAAAAAAAAAAAAAAACGCACTGCACCCACACTAGCTCCTTGTTTCTGAATTATTCCTTAAATTAGGGGTATAACGTACACACAGATAAATGCATTTGGCAAGTTGAAGGCGTCAACTAAGGCAATGCTGTCTGTAATTTTGGCTGATGTATCAATGGCTATTAAACACAAAAATTCCTATAAACTCTGCAGTTTAAATTTAAAGGATATTTAACAGAAGTTTACATTTAAAGGGAAAACTTGCATTTAAAGAAAAAATAATCTCACCTTAGAGAAAAACTGGAATTGTTAAAATATTTGACAAGCAAAAAATCCAAATAATTTAGAGGCTATGTCTTAGATATTTGTAGCATACTCCAAACCTCATACTCTGCAAACTGTATTATCTGACTTTGGAGGAAAAGATGGAATAAAGAGACGCTGGACCAAAAGTTAGGCGATTTGATTCAAGACCCAGCTCTTTTCCTGATGTTACACTAGATGAGAAATTCTCAAATGAGCTCCATCATGCAAACAGGATAGTTGACAGCATTTCCAAGATCATAAACTAGGAAGTAGTAATGCAGGAGCTCCAGATTCAGGAAACCTGGATCCAGCACCCAGGTCTTCCCTGGGCTCTAAGTGGCCTCTCAAGTGCACCAACACATCCCTCAGGTCCTCGTCCTCCTGCTTGCTCATAAGAGCAATTCTCACTAGAAACATAATTCACCTTGACATTGTTTCCAGTATCTCAGTTGATTCTCATAGAAATCAGCAGTGGCATTTTTTTTTTTTTTTTTTTGAGGCGGAGTCTTGCTCTGTCGCCCAGGCTGGAGTGCAGTGGCCGGATCTCAGCTCACTGCAAGCTCCGCCTCCCGGGTTCACGCCATTCTCCTGCTTCAGCCTCCGGAGTAGCTGGGACTACAGGCGCCCGCCACCTCGCCCGGCTAGTTTTTTTGTATTTTTTAGTAGAGACGGGGTTTCACCGTGTTAGCCAGGAGGGTCTCGATCTCCTGACCTCGTGATCCGCCCGTCTCGGCCTCCCAAAGTGCTGGGATTACAGGCTTGAGCCACCGCGCCCGGCCAGCAGTGGCATTTTTAAAATTGTTTCAAAGCAGTCTCAATGGGCCAAGCAGCTAACCCAGGTGTATGGCTAAAGACTGCACTCCAACACAGTCCTTCTAATTTCAAGTCCCTGCCTGAGGTTTCAATAGGAACCAACATCTTAAGAAAGCAAGAATAGACTTGTATGGAGAATTCTAAGCAAAGATTTTTTGTTTTTTTTTTTTTTTGCTTCGTTTTGTTTTTTGAGACAGAGTCTCACTCTTTTGCCCAGGCTGGAGTGCAATGATGTGATCTCGGCTCACTTCAACCTCTGCCTCATGGGTTGATGCGATTCTCCCACCTCCGCTTCCTGAGTCGCTGGGATTACAGGCGTGCATCACCACGCCCAGCTAATTTTTGTATTTTTAGTAGAGATGGGGTTTCACCATGTTGGCCAGACTGCTCTCGAACTCCTGATCTCAGGTGATCTGCCCGTCTCAGCCTCCCTAAGTGCTGGGATTACAGGTATGAGCCACCATGCCCAGTTGCAAAGTTTTAAGTAAGAAAAACAAAACAAAATGAAACCAGATCTCCTGCCTCCTCCAGTCACTCCATGCTCACTTCTTTATACTAAGACACTTACTGCTAATCCTGCATTCCAAACTGCACACACTGGGATAGGCTGTAAGCATGAAGCAGAATAACCAGTAGAAAATGCAGAAATTCCTCAGTTTCTACACTCATTTCCACTTTTAACTCAAAAAGGGAAATGAGAATTGACTGATGTCACACATTGGAAATGGGCACAAAACGGATTATATACAGGTCTCTGCAAAGTGATATTTCATAATTGTCTTTCAAAAAAAGAGAGTACATTTAGTCCAAGACTAACTGGAGTTAAAAGTGTCATACACACACACAGCAACATAGCATTTTCACACCTAACCTGTTTTTTTTTGTTGTTGTTGTTTTCTTTCTTTCTTTTGACGGAGTCTTGCTCCTGTCACCCAGGCTGGAGTGCAATGGTGTGATTTCGGCTCACTGCAACCTCTGCCTCTTGGGTTCAAGCGATTCTCCTGCCTCAGCCTCCTGAGTAGCTGGGATTACAGGTGCCCACCACCACACCCAGCTAATTTTTGTATTTTGAATAGAGACAGAGTTTCACCATGTTGGCCAGGCTGGTCTCGAACTCATGATCTCCAGGTGATTCACCCACCTCGACCTCCCAAAGTGTTAGGAATACAGGCATAAGCCACCACCCCTGGCCACACCTAATCTGTTTTAAAAATACAGCCTGGCCGGGCGCGGTGGCTCAAGCCTGTAATCCCAGCACTTTGGGAGGCCGAGGCGGGCGGATCACGAGGTCAGGAGATCGAGACCCTCCTGGCTAACACGGTGAAACCTCGTCTCTACTAAAAATACAAAAAACTAGCCGGGCGCGGTGGCGGGCGCCTGTAGTCCCAGCTACTCGGAGGCTGAGGCGGGAGAATGGCGGGAACCCGGGAGGCGGAGCTTGCAGTGAGCCGAGATCGCGCCACTGCACTCCAGCCTGGGCGACACAGCGAGACTCCGTCTCAAAAAAAAAAAAAAAAATACAGCCTGGCCATTTTTTTTTAAAGCCTAAAATAAACCCTATAGGAAACACGTTTCCCAGGCAGGTACTTCTCCTGCCTTCCAGAAGGCCCTGTGAAACTACAAGCACATTCTCACAAATTACTGTGAGGCTAGTTTGAATTACTAGCCTTATCTTTAATTATTAAATAATCGGTGCCTCTGTAAGTAAAAATTCTAGATGTTTAGGGACAGAGCTACCTGGTAATGTATAGGGAGACCCCCTGAAACAATTGCTACGGAATAAAGGATGAAATGCTCCTGATTATTGTAAATACAAAATTGCATGCAGGATTGTGTAAAGACAATGCCAGGATGGACTGCCAGAATGAGCCAATAGCGCATGATGTGCTTCCCCCTGCAGAGAGCCTATGAATGGACATGCAGTCAGGGAGGTTTCACATCACCAAGATTGCTATCAGAAAAGCAGATGTTCATAGCTCTGGGAATGGAATGCGACCCTTGTGGAGAGCCTATAAACAGATGCATGGGGGGAGCCTCTCCATATGGATAAGATAGGGCTCATCTTGCCGCAGCTCTTCTAGGCCTCTTTAGGGTTAAGGCATACTCCTGTCTAAGAATTTCTGGTCTAACCAGTTGTCTAGCTTCACATCCTGTTTCTATGGATTGTTTGTAACCAGCTTTTGCTGCAACTGTTACTGCTGATTAATAGCTTGCTAATCATAGGTTATGGATAGACTGTGTTTCTGTTTTAAGGCTCTGTTAGAAATTACCGATGCACACACTGTATTGCAAATTCTTATCTCTGTATACCATACTTCTGCATACAGACATTATGTTAAAGAATTACTTCATCCCCATGTGACCGACCATCTCACCTCATAATCAAATGACCCTAAATCCCTCACTAACTTATCCCCACCCTCACTAAACTTAATAATAAATGCTGATATATCCAGTGCATTGTTGGCACCGTGGGACCAGAAGGTGGTGACCCCTCTGGACCCAGATTTCACAATCTTGTGTGTGTCTATTATTTCTTGATCTGCCAATCTGCCTGGGAACAAAGACAGAGCCCCATTGCATTGCATGCTGCTGGCCAGATCCTGCAATAGTAATGGTAATGAATAACAGAAAGATGCTGTCCCATAAATATTGAACATTATGCAGTATGTGTAAGAGTAACAACAACATTCATAGACACACTTGTAGCACTCAGAAGGGCTTCCTGCTCCTCCCCATGGAACAGGATCACCCATGTGTAATAGGACCTGTGGCTGGGCAAGAATCTTTGAGGCAGAAAGCTGTTGGCAAGAACCCTGGGCATAACCTTTCTGCTCCTGGGCAGGTGCAGGAGGGCTAAGGTATTGCAGCCTGGTCCAGGCCATGCCTCCTGCACTTCCATTTCCACATTAATTTAGGGACTAAGGAGTTAACCAGGGGAAAATAAAGTGGGAACTTGGCCAGGCACAGTGGCTCATGCCTGTAATCCTAGCACTTTGGGAGGCCAAGGCGGGCGGATCATCTGAGCTCAGGAATTCAAGACCAGTGTGGCCAACATGGTGAAACCCCATCTCTACTCAAAATACAAAAATTAACAGGGCATGGTGGTGCGTGCCTGTAATCCCCACTACTCGGGAGGCTGAGGCAGGAGAATTGCTTGAACCCAGGAAGCAGAGGTTCCAGTGAGCCAAGATCATGACACTGCAATCCAGCCTGGGCAACAGAGTGGGACACCATCACTAAATAAATAAATAAATAAATAAATAAATTAAGTGGGAACTTGCCAACACACCATGTGGGTTGCAAAAATGATAAAAACCTATAAGAAAATCTGGAATGACCCTGATTGAGACCAGTCTACAGAAGGGAGATTCATGTAAGGGAGGAGTGAGTTTGGACAATAATCAGACCTGGTTATCATAGACTGATTAAAGAGTCTGCCTAAAGAGTCTGCCTAAGGAGTAACGTCTAGGGAGAGTGGTTCTGTATATGACTTAGTTTGGATTTCCTGGAAGTCAGTTATGAAACAAGGACTTGAATGCAAGGAGTTCATTTGGGAAGTGATCCCAGGAAGATGAGACAGCGGAAAGGAAAGCCCATTGGTGGGACAGCAGCAGGCCATCATCCCTGTGAGTGAACTTCATCCCACTGGGATAGGAGGTACCTTAGGGTTATCTCATTCGAGTGGGAGGGACCTGGGGTTTTTAATACACCAACTTGGTTAGGTATTAATTGAGGGCTTCTGGAGAACAGGGTGGCATCTAAAGCACTGAGAGAAACACCGAGAGGAGAAGTTCAGCTATTAGGGTTGAAAGTGTTCCTGTTGAGGATGTTCTCAGGTCTCTATCCAGATCCTCTCTAGAAGGTGAATTCATCCTCCAGCTGTGGGTGCTAGATGACAGCTAGAACTATCCCCTTTTCCAGAGATTTGTCCTTGGCCAAAGAGAAGCCTTCTTGCCTGGGAGCTGTCACTTCCCCTGTCCCCAACTCAGCGAGTGTCGACAGATACAAAGTTCAAAAGGCTGGTTGGTCCCAGTGTCTCAATGACAGACTTTATAGTGTAGTCTGATGTGGCATCGGAAGGAACCTTGTCTCAGTGGAGACTATACCCTTGCTAGCTTTCCCCTCTGCCTTATCCTGCTTCCCTCATCCCCTATCTCCAGAGAGCACCGCCTCAATAATTATTTCCCCAAGAAGCCCTGTCTCTGCTCAGCTTCCAGGATGCTGGCTTTGGCTGAAATGGTGAAGTCTGAAAGATATGAGCACCAACAGCCTCTGAGACAGTGTGTGCACCTGGCTTCACACTGGTGTGTCTGTCAGCGTCTATGGTGAGAAAGCTGTGTTATTATTTTGTAAGATGCTCAGTACTCAGACAGTTTTGCTGATGTCCTCCAATAAATATCTTCCCTTTGGAAAAATGGAGCAATCAAGGCCCTGATGGAGCAGGAAAGGAGGTCTGCTGCCTGTTTCATAGTCCAGAAGTTATAAAAGAAGTGAGAGGATTTGGCAGAAGGGCAGTCTGAGCTGGGAAGAATCGAAGTTCAGTCCCAAGATGGATATTCCATATTCATGACCCCTACAGACCAAGGGCTGATTCATGTGTGGATAAAAACACGCAGGCGTTTTAAAAAACTTGGATGGGAGGGTCATGTATACAAAACTTTAAGACTTTAAAACTAATTGTTCAATATGGTAGTGAATATTTAAATTTAAATTTCACTTAAATTAAAAATTGAATTTCTTAGTCACAGTAGCCGCATTTAAATGCTCAATAGCCAAGTGTTGCTAGTGGATACCTTGCACAGCACAGCTATACATATTTCCATCCTTGCAGAATTTTCTATTGGCCAGTGCTGCTGTAAAATTTCTCTTATAAAATAAGTAGAAGCTCAGTTCCATTTTAACTTGGCAAATCAATACACTCCAACTCTGCCCATCTGCTGCTCAGGCCTAAGAGACTGTTAGTGGATTCTAGTGGATTATGTATACCTGATTTTATATATATATATAATATATGTACATATATATATATATATATATATAATTATTGAGTTCTTGCCATGAGTAAAGCAGTGTAGAAGATTCAGCAGTAGGGTAAAACACTGTATGAGATTCAGCAGCAAGGTAAAATACTGTTCCTATTTTTAGGCATATAGAGAAAAATTACTCTCCCAAGATTATCAAAGGGAAAAGAGAGACCTGGAATTGGAAGTGATTTGAAACTGCAGATGTCATATTGATGACATTACCACTTACATTTTTTTTTCTCATGAGCAATATACTTTATGTACAGTTGAGCATACCACATTTAACTTAGATTCTTGGTGTAATTTTCTTTTAAAAGACAGTGTCTGGTCAAATTCTGGTGTTTTTGACTTTAAAAGGTCACTTTCTACCTTGTGACTTTGGACAGGTAATTTCCCTACTTCTATAAAAATAGTATGGTTAGTGTCTAACATACCAATGATAACATTATATATATATATATATGTATATATATACACACATATATAAATATATATAAACTCACAGGCATCACAACTATGGACACAAAATGATTAAATATGAGTGTATCGAATTGCATTACTCTGAATGAGAGAGAAGGAGAGAAAGAGGAGAGAGAGAAGGAGAGAAAGAGAGAGAGAAAGGGATAGAATGAATATTTATAGACATGGTTGATTATTTTCTTACTTCATATCAGATGATTAATCTAAATTCAGCGATGGTAATTCCATCCTCCTTGACTGTGATTGTTTCAGGACTGGATGGATGACCAGATTATGGAAGCTGGTGAAATAGGAAAGGGTGATCCCGGGTCTTGGGTCCTTGAAGAGTTTCAGTGCTCTAAGAAGTGGTTCCCAAACTTTTGTGAGCATCAGAATCATTTAAGGAACTTGGGAAAACATAGGTTTCTACTGCCAGAATTCCTAATTTAGTAGGTTGGTGTGAGTCTAGATAATCTACATTTTTATCAAGTTCCTAGGAGATGTTCATTATGCTGCTATTTCAGGGCTCACACTCTGATAGCTTCAAAAAAACAAGCCACAGGAGGTCGTGGTCTCACTGATTCCCAGAATGTTGTAAATCTGGCTGAGATGTTGGGCAGGCTTATCAGTTCCAGGACAATGCTGCCACTGAGGGTGGTATTGTTGAATTAAATCTGCCAGCCCTGGAGCCTGCCCTTTTTGAGAATTTCCTTTTGTTTTTAATAATTAATTTGTACCTTTAATCCTTTTGTAATGAAAAAAAAAATCCCACAGATACAAAAAGTCTCACAAAATGAATGTTTAGCTTAATAAAGTATTATAGGGTAAAGATTCTTATAACCACCCTGTTCTGGAAATAGAAACATGAATGCTTTTCAATCTTTATCTGAATAATTTAATATTTTTCAACCAGTGTGAGCTGGATTCTGTTATTTACACACAGAAGCACACTAATAAAGATACCCCAGAATGCTTTCTGATTGCTGTGGATATTTTTGTAGAAAAGATTCATTAGAAGCCAGTCCTTAGCAAAACAAATGATAAAAGTTCTTTGATAAAATCTGGATTTTTAATGCAACATGTTCATTGGCTAGAAAATTAAAGTCCAGACATGATCAACCAATTGCATAGATGAATATAACTGGAATAAGCAAGGAGTGAGATACTCAAAAGGAGAAATGAGGAGGGCATCACCATAAAAGAAAAGTCCTCAAATTGAAAATCTGGAGAAAGATGAACTAAAGATTAACTTCCATTTTCTGGTTCTTTGGCATTTGTTATATGTTACCATTTTCACTTCTCATGGTGAATCCTGTAAATCTTAACTCATCTTTTTAAGGGCATGTCCACGATGTTTAACTGAAAGACTTCTTCCAGAGAAGAAGACTCCAGTATCCAACAACATATCCAGTAGACTCCTTCTAACTATTCCTGGTTAGACAAAGAACCACACAGTGTTCTAGTTGAACATATCTTATCTCCTCCTAAATGTGACACACATTGAAAACATTGTAAACTGGCATTGTAAATTGCTGTTGTAAACTGCCAATCACTAGACAAATGTAAGTCACTAATAATCATGCTTTAATTCTATTCTTACAGTTTTGTTACAAGGCTTTAAGTTAAATTCAAAGAACTAATGAATTAAAGAAGCTCTTGTCTCTTTGCAAAGTGTTAGAAACATGAAAGTGGTGGCTCTGCATTTCATGGAGTGCTACTTAGAGGTCATCTCAACCTGGCCCTTCAAAGGAAGTGACTTACAATCAAGAAAAAAAAAAGTAAAGAATGAAGTACATGGATTTCGCTTCTTTCTTGGAACTTTTTTTTTGTGTGTGTGTGCCAAATGGTGATGCTTAAATCTGTGAATTATTAGACAGAAAAAAATTTTCTACAATCCCCTTCCTTCTCCTCCTATGTGGTTTTGCAATTAGCCAGCCTGAATAGAGGGCTATCACATTGGATTTGTCTCCATCTGAGACAGGGTCCCAAGGTTCCTGTTAAATAGCAGAAGGTTTCTGTCCTGTATCTTTAGATGATCTATAGCTGTCCTAGTAAAAGAGGCCTAGGGCATTGTTGAAATATCCAGGTCAAGGTTAGTTTTTCCCTCAGGCATATTAGGCCACATTGAGATTTTAGGGGCACTCAAAAGGCAAGATATATAGATTTCTCTTTCTTCCTTGATGTCTGAAAATCTTTTCTTTTGGTTAAAATACTGAGAACCCTAGGGGAGAACCAAAATTATCTGAGAGCTAATTATGTCAAGAGCACCTTTATTCAGGCTAAGATCTCACATCAAGATCAATAAAGAAATTGATTAGGCCGGGCGCGGTGGCTCAAGCCTGTAATCCCAGCACTTTGGGAGGCCGAGACGGGCGGATCACGAGGTCAGAAGATCGAGACCATCCTGGCTAACACGGTGAAACCCCGTCTCTACTAAAAAAAATACAAAAAACTAGCCGGGCGAGGTGGCAGGCGCCTGTAGTCCCAGCTACTCGAGAGGCTGAGCCAGGAGAATGGCATAAACCCGGGAGGTGGAGCTTGCAGTGAGCTGAGATCTGGCCACTGCACTCCAGCCTGGGCACGAGACTCCGTCTCAAAAAAAAAAAAAAAAAAAAAGAAATTGATTAATGAGGGGTAGACAGACCTAGATTCAAATTCAAGCCCTATTAAAATTAGATGTGTAGTTTTGGGCCACTGACTTAACCTCTCTGACACTGTTTCCCCATCTTAAAAAAAATGAGGAAAATACCAGAGTACTAAAGTGATGATAGAAATGAAGAACCAAAGTTTTCGACACGGTTCCTTCTTTTTCTACTCTCTCCTACCCCTAAGATCCAGAGTAAGTAAGTCATAGAGATGAGAATTGAAAGATCAAAAGGTTCAATGATACTCTAGAATGCTGCATCTCAAATTTCAATTTGCAGATGCACCAGCTGTTAAAGCATGGGTTCTGATCCAGGAGTCAAGATGCTGCATTTGTAACAAGCTCCTGGTGGATGTCCCAGCTTCTACCCACCACACACAATTCGAGTGGGAAGGCAGAGTGTGATGCACCAGAGGAAAGCATAGATTTGTCCCATGCCTGGGGCAGCTAGGACAGGACACAAGAAAGGAAAGGTACTGAAAAGAGAGAAGGGGTTTCCCAGGGAGAGGGGGTAATCCAGTGACCGATTTCTGCATAGCTTACTGTCTTTTAAAATAGATGAGAGGCTGGGCACAGTGGCTCATGCCTGTAATCTCAGCACTTTGGGAGGCCAAGGCAGGTGGATCACCTAAGGTCAGGAGTTCAAGACCAGCCTGACCAATATGGTGAAACCCCATCTCTACTAATAATATGAGAATTAGCCGGGCATAGTGGCGTGCACCTGCAGTCCCAGCTACTGAGGAGGCTGAGACAGAAAAATTGCTTCAACTTGGGAGGCAAAGGTTGCAGTGAGCTGAGATCATGCCACAGCATCCCAGCATGGGTGACAGAGTGAGACTCCATTTCAAAAAACAAAAAAAAATATATATTATATATACACACACACACACACACACACACACACACATATATGTGCGTGTGTGTGTGTGTGTGTGTATAAATAAAACAGAGTAGATTAGATCTATATTCTTTGGGGCTTAATAAATCTAGATAGAAGACTCATGTTGTCTCCAGAGAGCAGACGTTGTAGTGTTGCTTGTGAAATTAGATTCCCAGGATTTTCACCTTGAAATCTGGAACAAGTCCCTGGACAGCTGATATGCTAATTGTGCAAATGAACCCTGATTTCTGCTTGCTCTCGACCCTAATCTCCTCATGGATGGTCTGATGACATCAAGATGAAAACCAACTTCAGAAGACCTTTAGGGTCCTTAGCATTTTGTAAGCAGTGCTGCTCAAGGAAGTGGTAAGGAGGGTGGTAAGTGTGCAAGGAGTCTGTGCCAAAGCAGGAGGTAAGGATTTTAAATCTTTTTATCCATCCTTGAACCCAGGAAGCTGAAAATGCCTTGACATAAGAAATCAAATTCTCCATGGCAACAAAACTGTCATTCTAGAAACACACAATCTCAACGTACACAGGCAAGCGTCTCAAAAAATATATTGAATGAGGAAGATGGATTAAAATTTCAAGGAACAAATGATAAACATAATTGTTTTCAAACTCTATTTGGAAAAAGAAAAAAAAAAACACATGCGATAGAAAAATACAAACCTCTCCTCTCATGGGGCCAAAGATGTCTATTTCTATTTTCCTTTTAATCATCTAAAGTAACTTAAATCCTTCCCCCTCATTTTCAAGAAGGCCTAACCCACAACTCCGTGGCTTCATGCTATACCACCAGCCCTTGTACTTCCTGCTGACAGTAAGTGCTTCTCCAAAGCCCAGCTGACTCTAATACCCACATCAAAAGCTTTCTTGCCACAAAACAAATCACATTTGACAAAGACTGAACCATCCTAAGCCACAATTATATAGATTGACTTGGCAACCTAAGTTAATGGTGATCTGACCTCCAGCTTAATGTATTTTGTCGTGTTTTTTTTTTTTTCTCAAAAAGTAATTAGTTCTCTTCCTTGCTTTTCATTTTATTTGTGTGTGATGAGATGAAGGCTGAAGTGTTTGTGGAAGTGAGAGAACAAAAATTCTATTTGGCAAATCCCTTCTATCGATGAGATAGCAGCATGGAGACTATTACAGTTGGGTTTTAACTATTAATCCCTGCGTCGTGTGCTGGATTGCCCACACCTTGACTGACACAGCAATACCTACAGGCCAACGGCTGTTTCCGAGGTTGTGTTTTCTCTCAGAAATAATAGTTTGTTATTGATGGAACTCATTAAACTTGGTTTACTCAGGGTTTGGGGAGTTTGTCAGATAACATTTGCCCAGCACGTTTTTCCTTCAGTCTTTATTTAAATGTTTGAGTTGGTCTCTTCTCCTGCTATGGCAAACTGATGAGCTGTGCACACTTTCTTCCTGGGTATGGGGCAGACGTGTGTCTACCTGAGTTCTGAGTACACGTGGGGGGAAAGTGTTCCCTCGTCATTTATGTTGAGTGCTTGCCAAGGTTTCATATAATTATCAAGGGACTCAGCAATTTTCAGTGGTGTCCAAAAACTCCCAGGGGAGCTCGTCAGTGTGAAATAGTTCAGCAGCGATGAGGTACAAGGATTTTATTTAGTACACTCTATCCTTTTGAGCGGGATTTGATGCTCTGAAAGCCATGGGTTTTACCATTTAAATTTCATCCTGAGTGGGATACCCAGTGAGATACCAGGATGTTCCTTGACAAGAGTGTTGGAAGACTGAACGGTGTAGAGTAGGAGAAGTTCACTAATTATGGTGATAAATAAACCAATGAATAAATGTGTGTTAAGAAAACACTATTTAAAGCTTTGAAATCGTAAGAAAATATAATACGATCTTTCAACATCATCCTGGAGCAATTTTAAACAAATCCACGTAACAATTATTTAATTCTCCAGAAAAACGCACCTGTCATTTAGTTTGGCTAGTTCCTGGGTGAGTAGAGCTTAGGTACTGTGAAGTTGTCACATGCTAATTTATAAATGTGTGTCCAATAGAGAAGATATAACCCCCAAGTTTTATAACCCTGTAAGACATTGTGATGGTTAGTACTAGGTGTCAAGTTGACTGGGTTAAGGGACATCTAGACAGCTGGTGACGTGTTATTTTTGGTTGTATCTGTGAGGGTGTTTATGGAAAATATTGACATTTGAATCAGTAGAAAGATTCATCCTCGCCAGTGTGAGCAGACACGATCCAATCCACCAAGGGACCAGATAGAACAAAAAGGCAGAGGAAAAGGGAATCTCTCTCTCCTGGGACTGGAATATTCATCTTCTTTTGCTCCTGGACATCAGAGCTCCAGCTTCTTGGGTCCTTGGGCTCTGGGACTGATACCAGTGGTTCCCTAATTTCTCAGACCGTGGACCTCAGATGGAGGGTCACACCATTAGTTCCCCTAGTTCTCAGATCTTTGGACTCACACTGAATTACACCACCAGCCTCCCTCTTCTCCAGCTTACAGACAGCATATCGTGGGACTTCTTGGCCTCCATAATCATGTAAGCCCATTTTCATAATAAATAATTTCATATTTATGTGTATATGTATATACGTGTGTGTATATGTGTGTGTGTGTGTGTGTGTGTGTATATATATATATATATATATATATATCCCATTGGTTCTGTTTCTCTGGAGAATCTTGACTAACACATACATTAACTAGTTTTGTATCTGCCTAGCAATTTCATTCCAATATTTTCTTCTACCTCCCCCCACTCTCACCAAATGTCTCTGAATATGCAGTTCCCAAAAATACTCTTTGAATTAGCTTTACCATCTTACTGATTCTTGCCTTAATATGTTTAATACACACACACACACACACATGATGTGCTGAGTTTATATTTGTATGAGAGCTATGTTTTTAACTTATTGAACATTATACTTTGACAAGTATTTATTGCTCACCTATTTTAAACTATTACCCGGGGATTAAGATAGTACATATATATCTTAGTACCTGCTCTTTAAGAGTTTAAATGTAATTCTGAACACATGTTTGTGTTTGTGAGTGTGCGTGAGGGGGAGAGAGAGAGTGTGTGTAAAATCTGGTGTTTGAACATTTAGAAGGGGAGGGATTCGGTGTTGAGTGGTAGAGCTGAAGGAGGCAGGCTCATCATACCCTCTTGGAAGAGAGATTAGAATGAGGCTAAATAAAGCAGGCCATTGTGACTGCATCGATTAGCAAATATGTTAGGGAGGAGAACGTGCTGGAAGTTGAAGTGTTGAGGCAGAATATTATAAAATATGGCCCAGTGTAATGGACAAGGCAGAGTGAAGAAATAACCAGCATACTCAGAGTGATTGTTTATCGCTTTCCAAAGTCAATGATACTTTTTTGGATATGACACTGCTCTAACTTGAATGTTTGTCCTGTGAAACTCATTTTGTCAGCTATGAACAACAACTCATGTTGTCACCTATGAATCAGAAATCACAACGACATCTACATAAAGTGCTTACCTCTTAAGGGTGCAGCCTGTAAGAGGTAATTGACTAGCTCACCAGTATTCTGACCTCATGAACAGATTAATCCATTTGCTAATTAATGGATTAATGATTTGATGGATTAATGGGTTGTCATAGGAGTGGGACTGGTGACTTTATAAGATGAAGAAGAGGGACCTGAGCTAGCATGTTAGAGCACTCAGCCACCTTGCTGTATGATGCCCTGTGCTGTCTCAAGACTCTGCAGAGTCCTCATAAGCAAGAGGACCCTGACCACATCTGGCCCCCTTGAACTTGGATTTCTCAACTTCTATCACTGTAAGAAATAAATTTCTTTTCTTTGTAAATTACTCCGTTTTAGCTATTCTTATATAAAAAACTGAAATGGGCTAAGATATGTAAAGCACAGACAACGAAGACAAAAATGAACAAGTGGGACTATATCAAACTATAAACCTTCTGTACAAAAAAGAAAAAGCATTTAAATAATTAAAGGCAACCTATGAAATTGAAGAAAATATTTGCAAACTGAATATCTCATAAGGGGTTAATGTCCAAACATTTAAAGAACAAGTACAACTCAGTAGCAAAGAAACAACCCAATTTAAAACGATGAGCAAAAAATGAGCAAAAGACTACATTGACATTTTTCCAAGGAAGGCATACAAATGACCAACAGGCACACAGAAAGATGCTGAACACCGCTAATCATCAGGAAAATAGAAATCAAAACCACCATGAGATGTCACCTCACACTCATTAGGATGGCTCTTATAAAGAAGGAGATAAGTGTTGGTGAGGAGGTGGAGAAAACAGAACTCTTTTACACTGTTGTTGGGAATGTAAATTAGCATAGTTATTATAAAAAACAGCATGGAGGTTTCTAAAAAATTGAAACTACTATAAAATCCAGTAATACCACTACTTTGTATATATCTGAAGGAAATGAAATCAGTATCTGAAAGAGATATCTGCAATCCAACGTTCATTGCAGCATTAGTCATAGCAGCCAAGAAATGGAAGCAACCTAAGTGTTTCCTGACCAATAAAGGTATACAAAATGTGGCATATATACCCTGGAATATTATTCATCCATAAAAAAGAAAACCTGCCACTTGCAACATCATAGATGAGCCTAGTGGGCATTGTACTAAGTGAAATCATCCAGGCACAGAAAGACAAATACTGCATTATCTCACTTATATGAGGAATCTGAAAAAAGTTGAACTCAGAAAAGTAGAGAGTAGAACAGTGGTTGCCAGGGACTGGGGTGTGAGGAAAAGGGAGAAATGTTGGTCAAGGTACAAACCTGTGCTTGTAAAATGAGTACATTCTCTGGATATAATTGTACAGCACGGTGACTATAGTTAATAATACTCTATTGTATGCTTGACATTTGCTAAGAGTAGATCTTGTGTTCCCACCCCAAAACAAAGAAAAGGATAACTATATGAGGTGATGGATGTGTTAACTAATTTGATTGTGGTAATTATTTCAAAATGCATACATAAATCATCACTTTGTACACTGTAAATGTATACAGTTTTGTTTGTCAACTATACTTCAATCACATAGGAGGGAGGGAAGTAAGTGAACTATTAAAAATGACACACAGCTTTCCCTGTCTAAAACACTGAAGTTATTCTGGCTTTCTGGGCAGGACAGTGTTTTGGAGCTGTGGCCAATAACATGGCCATGGGATTCAGATCACTTAGGGGAAAGACTGGGATGGCCATTGCTTTCCTCTCTGTGTCACCTATGAATCAGAGATCACAATGACATCTACATAAAGGGTAGTTGTGAGTATAGAATTGGTGTACCTTAAGGGCTCGGGACAGTGAGGGCTTATAGGAAGTGCTCAATATAGTGGTGTTAATGATTATTAGTTGTGTGCTGCCAGGCATCAGCTTACAACCGGGGGAAGAGGACAGGTGTAATTCTTAGGCACACAATCTCACCATCCAGAGAGATGCTCCTTTACATTTGCACCTATATTTGAGATCATCTGAGATTTCAAACCATGTGGTACAATTTGCTCTTTTGGATATATTTCATGTCTTTGTAAAACAAAAGAGAAGTTTTAAAGGAAGACACATTAAAAGGGAGTGTTCATTGAGACAGTGTTATAATTGCTTCTAAGCCATGTCAGTGGATAGACAGGACGTAAGTTTGGTCTTAAAAGGAAGAAAATAAATCAGTACTTTATACTGATATTTCCAATATAAACAAAAATTATAAGTTTTCTTCTTAACTTTCTAAATTTTATATTTTTCCACTAATGAAACAAAGTCTGTTCTTAATAGCATTAATATAATGACTTTCAAGTTTTATCTTAATATATCTATACACCACACATATATATATTTGTGCATGATTGTATATGCATGTATATGTTACTGTATCCATCTGTATAAACATATATATTCATCCTACTATATATGAATATATTTATGTAACCAACCATGTATTTATCCACCTTTTTCTATATGAGAGACTCCGACTGTATATATTCAACTACATATGTGTGTGTATGTATACATTTTACTCCATATATTATATACACATATATATCACATAACACATATACATGGTTTATTATAGTATACATAGATATCTGGACATATTTAACAACATAATTATATTGATATTATTACTAATGACAAATGTTAGCTGTCGATCAGTTTGCAATTGTATGGTAATGGTATTATCCATGTCACTCTTTATGAATACTGTTTGTGACTATTTGTGGCAACTATGTGTCAAGGATCTAGAACAGTGCCTGACAAATACTAGGTACTCAATAATTATTAATAGAAGGATTTTTTACTCATTAATTCCTCCAGTGTAGCAAATTTGCAACTCTTGTTCCATTTTAGAATCACCTGGAAAGCTTTTGTTTATTCACACTATCAATATCCTTGCTTGGGTCCATCCAAGACAATTAATTCAGAATATAGGATGAAATGGGCTCAGGCAATGCTCCTTGTAAAACTCTCTAGGTGATTCAAATACACAGCCCTGGAATGAGAACCACTGATCTCATATCTCCCTGAGCCAGCGTTTAATTCCTGCTGAGGGCCATGGTTGGGCCTTGGTGAGTAAAGGAGAGGCTGCCCCCTTGGGCGTCTTGGAATATGCACTAGAGGATGAGTTCTAGGTCAGTGCATCCCAACTGTATCACTATGTCTTCTGCTTGGCCTTCCTAATTTAGACTCTTGTTGGGAAACCGAAGAAAAATGAACCTTTCTGTACGCTCATGCTAGCCTTGGATTCAGGCACTCAAATTCCCTGGTGAGCAGAACAATTGTAATAAGTTGGAGCAGACACTTGTACTCATTCAATATCTGTGTCAGGGAGAGATGTGGCCTGTGATCAGACCCATAGTTTCCCCCAGAAACTGCCCAGGAGCTATTAGGCAGTAATTGCTTTCTCCTGCCACACAATTTGGGTGGGATTGAGACAAATCCTTTCTCTCGAAGCTCTGTTGGAAACCGTGTTAAATTCTGCCAACCTGTGTTTCTTCCTGAAATGGAAAGTGGGCTTCCTGCTCCATTTCAGTTCTCTACCCTGCTGTAAGAAAGATATTTTGGATATGCAAGTCTGGTCTTAATCTGCACATAATGTTGCAAGGCAGACATTCCTGGGCCACTTTACAGATAAAAATCTGAGGTCGGGAGAGGTAAGTGATTTGTATACTGTCAGAGAGTTTCTAAGTGGCATAGCCCGCATTTGGACTGTGGTTGATTGATTAGTTTTTAACTTTCTTTTCTTGCTGCTACATCCCTTTTCAATACTAGTCAAGCAATTTGTTAATGGGATTAAGAGAAACACGAACTTTGAATTCGGATAACTTAGGTTTGAATCCAAGCATTTCCCCTTTCTAGTTTTGCTGTCTTGGGAAACTGATGCCTCAGGAACCCTATCTGAAGGTAAAAGGTAATAATGCTTACAACAGCTTTGTGAGGAGTACATATAATAATAAAACTAAAATGCTTAATCAAGTTTTTGGCACAGAATATTCAGCAAAGGACATTAGTACAAAATTTTAATTGAAATTTTCCTGTTGAATCTTTGACCATTCTTTTGTTTTTAGAATATTATTCTTAAACAGCTTTCTCAACAAAACAGTGACACTTGCTAACTTTTAAATTACGAATTCCATTTTAATAGAAAATTGGTGAAATGAGGTACAAGACAAACAACAAACATACAAGTAAAAACTATAAATCAATCTCACTAATAATGGAGATTAAAATTATAAATTAAAATGTTAACAAATTAAATTATTTAGCATGTTAAAAAAAAAAAAAAACAACAACCACCACCACCAATTAGAACTTATTCCAGAATGCAAAGATGGTTCAATGTTGCAAAAACCTACTAAAGTAACCTACTTAAGATATCAACGGAAAATATAGTCAAAATTAAATAATATAAACTCGAATAGATCAGTAGCTCTCTTTAAATTGCATACATGCTTTTCGTGACCTAGAAAAAGTTTATAATATTCAGTAGATATTAAAATATTATCAGATATCTAAAAAGTGCTTAAAAATTGAAATAATTCAAATCTTTTTCAGTATTTATCTACCTATGCATCTATGCATTATAAAAGTCAACATCTAAATCTGACTAAAACATATCTGCTTAGATATCCAACATCGTATTTGTTAACAACATTTCATATGAGAGATTAGTTAAGGGCCTGCTCTTACTTCACACAGATTTTAAAGATAAAAACCATATACTTAACCACAGTTATGTCTAGCTGGTAGAATAACAGATCGTTTATCTTTTCTAACTTTTAATTAATAGTATTTTTGTATTTTAAAAATCAGCAATATTAATTTTCAAGTAAAATTAAAGTTATTGAAAGCAAATGGTTTTTATAAAGTAATTTTCACAAAGACCTCCTGTGATAATCAAAAAAGGATATTATGGTTTGGGTGAACACGAGTCAGCATACTTTGAATGACTATTATGCTATAGAAGTATGCTTACATGGCCGGGCGCGGTGGCTCAAGCCTGTAATCCCAGCACTTTGGGAGGCCGAGACGGGCGGATCACGAGGTCAGGAGATCGAGACCATCCTGGCTAACATGGTGAAACCCCGTCTCTACTAAAAATACAAAAACTAGCCGGGCGAGGTGGCGGGCGCCTGTAGTCCCAGCTACTCGGGAGCCTGAGGCAGGAGAATGGCGTAAACCCGGGAGGCGGAGCTTGCAGTGAGCTGAGATCCGGTCACTGCACTCCAGTCCGGGCGACAAAGCGAGACTCCACCTCAAAAAAAAAAAAAAGGCCGGGCGCGGTGGCTCAAGCCTGTAATCCCAGCACTTTGGGAGGCCGAGATGGGCGGATCACGAGGTCAGGAGATCGAGACCATCCTGCCTAACACGGTGAAACCCCATCTCTACTAAAAATACAAAAACGAGCCGGGCGAGGTGGCGGGCGCCTGTAGTCCCAGCTACTCAGGAGGCTGAGGCAGGAGAATGGCATAAACCCGGGAGGCGGAGCTTGCAGTGAGCTGAGATCTGGCCACTGCACTCCAGTCCGGGCGACAGAGCGAGACTCCGCCTCAAAAAAAAAAAAAAAAAAAAAAAAAAAAAAAAAGTATGCTTACATTAGATTTTCATTCCTCTCCTCCTAAATCTTTTCCTAAGGACTGCCATTGGACATGATTTCAGTGTTTGAGAGTGCTCACTTTCCTCCATTTACACACCGTGTAGTTATTTAGTGCTTGGCATTAGGATTTCAGTCAGCCTACTTACCAACTCTCCAGTTGAGTTGAGCTGGGCTGTGAGTGCCAGTGAGATCTGAGGAACTGGAAAAAGCCATTGGAGAGAGCAGGGATGCTAGTGGATCATCACAGTTATCTATAATGATAGGAGGAGAAAGGGAGAGACACCAGATTCTATTAGCAAGAAATATTCCATGAGAAGAGAAGTTGAGAAATTAACTACCATCATTTATTAACCACCTGCTCTGAACAAGGTCAGGTACTCCCTGTTTCCATGTGTTACTGCATCTACTCCTCACAGCACCCCTGAAGGACAGGTCTGGTTTTCTTTCACAGACGGGGAAAATTAAGTTAAAAAATGTCAAGTAGATTGTCCAAGGTCTCAATGCTAGAAAATAGCGCAGCAAGAATTCTCACCCAGATTTTTCTGATTCAAAAACCCAACTAGCTACATTTCTTTAATAAGCCACTGGAACAAAGCCTCAAATTATTGCTATCAAGATTATTCTATAAGATGGGAGATGATTAAAAGGGGAAACATTGTTCGACTATTCTCCCATCTTCAGTCCCTAAGAGCTCCCATAATAATTGTGTCTAGAGGAGTAAGATAATTTAAAATGTCTTATTCCCAGTTGTATGAAAGTCTTCAGAAAACAATTTACTTATTCTAAGAACTTATTTCTACTCCATGAAGCAGTAGTGAATAGTCCTCGATCTTGTATATTGTGAATCTGATATTTACTTCAACAGCTATCCTTCCAACCTATCCTAACTATTGAAAGTATTCTTTCTAAGGATCCTTTGATGATGTCCAAATGTGGGAGAGGATGGGGCCATGAGCAAAGATGATTGTCTTGACAAGGTAGATATATCCCTCTGGGTTGACACTGATGTCCTGACCAGTCAATCTCATGGAGAGGAACTGCTCTTTATTCTTAGTATATTTTTGCCATGCTTGGAATTTTTGTCATTCCCAAAACTCGTGATGAGGTCTAATGTCATTGTAACAATATTAAGAGGTGGGGCCTTTCAGAGATGATTAGGCCATGAGGGTTCCACCCTTACTGGGTTAGGTTTACTGCCTGAATAAAAGAGCTTTCAGGAGTGGGTTCTCTCTCTCATTCTCTTGCCTTCTGCCATGTGAGGATGCAACAAGAGAGCTCTCACCAGACGCCAGAACCTTGACATTCAACTTTCCAGCCTTTAGAACTGTAAGCCAATAAATTTCTGTCCCTTATAAATTGCTCAGTCTCAGGCATTCTGTTATAGCAATACAAAATGGCCTAAGACAATTGGTCATCTAAGTTTTTTGTAATAATTCACTTATCTCTTTGTATTTTCCATTGGGTGGTACACACTTTGTGGGACCCTAGCAGAGAATCTGATACATAACAAGCCTTTGATAAAGGTTTGTTAAAAGAATGGGATTGTGAGCTAATGAAATAAGAAAGGAAAGAATGAAAGGCAGGATTGAGCAGTCAATCAATCAGCCAATTAATCAGCATAATATTACCAACATTCTTTTCCTTTTTTTTGTCTTGTACACATTTAATTTTATAGGACATTGAACAATGACTTCATGAAATCTAGACATACCTCATGCAAAACAAATTTAAAATATGCCATTTAGTTTGAAAGTAAACTTCATGGTAGTAAAGGCTCTCAGGAAGAATTGGTTTGATTTCCTTTTTTTCTTTAAAGAACATTTACATAGGATTAAGCTTGTTTATTCAGCAAATTCTTAGAGAGTAGTATTTTAGCTAATTGCAGAAAAATTAATTAGAAACATAAGGATTAAATTATTGGTCATTAAGTGTGTTAAAAATCAACTGGCAAAGTGTATTTTGAGTTTTTCCCAAATACAAATGTTGAAAAATATTTTGAGGTGTTTGACAAATACAAAACCGAGCCAGATTCTCACTGAAGAAGAATAACATAAAAATCGCAGATATGGTTTCTCCGCAGTCACGGTCTTTTGGCGAATAGAAAGCAGATCAGTACCATTTTACCTCTGGCAGAAGATGCAGGTGACAGAAGGTGCATATACACCTCAAAGCACTTGTGTAAACGCACACATTTGTTGCATTATTTATATATTAGAAAACAATATATAATAATCACTGATTAAATTATATTCAACATAATGTAGATCTTGCATATGTGTATGCCTGGTTTGTCATCAAGAAGCCTCAGATGAACGCAGAAAAAAAAGTGAGCTCCATAGAAACATACAAACCACACACACACAAACACACACATAGGCCTTAAGCATCAAGTGGTATCTACATTCACAGGAGCCTCCTAAGCCTCACCCATCCAGATGTGTAGGTATAACCATCCTCCTGTTTCAGGCAACACTCTCTCTACCACTTAACAAGAAATCACAGCTTTTCTGACACCCACTTCCACAGGAAAGTTGTAGCTCTTTTTAAGGTAAAGTACTATAGCTATTGTATATAATGGTTATGTATTTATTAGACATTTAGCATGTATACAACTCTTCTACTACTTTTATTAGGTTTTTATAGTCTTTTATGTATGACTGATGAAATTTTTGAGTATTGTACTCCTAACCCTACTTCTCCCCTAAATCTTTTCTTATAAAGTTTGTATTGTACAATTAGCAAGCCATTTTTACAAATGCATATATTATGTGGTCGCAGAACTGACTTTACCCCTGTATATGTTTCTAGTCAACTCAATCATACATTGCTCAAGAAACAACTCTGGAATTTATTTTCCTCCTTTTTTTTTTTTTTTGTAATCTTGGCATTCATATGTAAATTGTTAAAATGATCACAGAATAGTAGAAGTAACTTAATCATTTCAAATTAATTCAGTCCAACCAATATTTATAAAGTCTCATTTTGTTCATATTCTCAGAGAGGCAATCAGGATAAGTTTGGGTAAAATAGAGTCTAGACCTCAAGGAGCTCAGAGGCCATTGAGAAATATAGAGATGTAAACAAATAAATAAACTGATGAGGAAATTTAGGAGACTTTCACTATGATCACAGCAAACCAGTAAAATTGGAATCTGTCAGTCCAGACTCTCAGGCAAGTGATATGTTTTGTTCTTCCAGACCTGTGCAATCCTCTCCATTATAAGGTGCTGACCTCCAGGAGAACTAAGCTTCCAGAGCTCATTAGCCTGTGGCAATAACTGCCATTCCCTATTGTCTGTTTTCTCCTCTGGAAGATGTCTGCCTTG
Source organism: Trachypithecus francoisi (assembly GCF_009764315.1). Classification (NCBI taxonomy): domain Eukaryota; kingdom Metazoa; phylum Chordata; class Mammalia; order Primates; family Cercopithecidae; genus Trachypithecus; species Trachypithecus francoisi. The sequence goes on along the minus strand of NW_022681458.1, from coordinate 124,861,305 downwards.
TATCTCAGTTTCTAGGGACAGTGGTTCCAGTTTGGAAATTAGTAAATTCATAAAAAACAATCTATGCTAATGGAAAGATCCTAGGAAGATTTTTCAACAGTCCTTTCCTCATAGACCCTATGCATTTGAACAGTGGCTTATGGAAAACATATCTGAACTTTTGATCTCCTGTGCCTAAAAGTAATAAGAATGGGAAAATCTCAGATCTAAAAGGAAGAAAGTCCCCCCGCTCCCCAGAGCAGACAAATCTTTTCGTCTGTCACCTCTATCTCACATGAACCACTTTGGCAACCTTGCCTACATTGATGAGAGAGCAAGTCTCTTATGAAATTAGCCTAGTAAATGGGAATGTAAGCTGATTTTTGCCTAATGTTCCATTATTGGAACACCAAGCAAGTGAGAGTTATCTATATCCTACTGCTCAAGGTTATCGCCAAGGTCTGATTGCAAAAATTCAAAAAATTGCAACCTCAGTCATAAACGGGTTAAGGGTTGGATGATAAAACCGTTCTAAATTCAAATGTCTGTATTATTTTAAATACGTATCAGATTCTTAAAGCAAAGGAAGAATGATTTAGCGTAAATGAGAACAATAAAACTTGTTTGTTTTGTTTTGTGATTTGGGATGGGCTGCATTAGTGGAAAGTGTATTGAGGGTTAGAGTTGGGAGATTCCTTTTTCCTAGATTTGCTTCTTCTCTTCATTGGATGACTCCAGATTATACATTCAGGTACACTAAGCTTTATTTGCACTGTCTGCAAAATAAAGAGTCATTTTCACCATATCCAGCCATAGAGTCATTTTAAAGATGGAATAAGAATAGATGGGAAAATCCCTTTTAAGTATAAAGCCCAAAATGAGAATGGGAAGCAGTGTATGAATTGCCTGCTAATATTTGCTACTATTGAGAGAAATTATTTTGATGATTTTATTTCCTGGATCTTTTTTCTCGCCACAAAACTTGCCCACACATTGGTGTCATAGATAGCTCATTGACATTAAAGGTTTACAACTGGCCAGATGAACAGGAGAAGGTGAAGTGGAGGGGGAATAAAATGGGTGAAGACACGTGGGTGCATAAAGATGACATTGCGCCTCCATTCTCTCCTCTGCAGGTCTGCAGCACTGTGGAGTTTGGGTCAGTACTACCCCCAGCACGTGGCTGGAGAGCAAGGAAAGAAAACGTTATCTCCCCCAATGCTCCTGAAGCCTTCAACAAGCAAAACCGTGCTCTCCTTCAATTTCAGGCTCCACGTGCATCTCAGACTTCTAACAGTGTGCCTGCACAATGCTGAATCCATCGCTCTGTTCCTCCAAAAGTGTTTGTGAATATTCATCAGTGTTTAATGTAGAAAAGAAGAAGGGGTGAAGAAACTAGGGTCTGAAGAAAGGTGTTTGAATTATAAAATATATATAAATATAATCAGAAACCGAAAGGCTTCTCTCATATTCACTTCCAATGGGACACACAGCTTGAGATAAACTATATTGATTTCCCAGGAATCACTTTCCAAGAATGAACCAAATTTCACAGATGCATTGGCCTAGTAGAATATTTTCAAAATGAGATCTTTAAAAGCTTCTTCATGGGTCTTTTCTCTAAAAGAGTTATAGCAAAACTGATGCAATAGAAGGCTATTTTAAAAATGCAAATCCTTATTCATATGTATGTTTGATTCCCCATTTTTCTTCAACAAATAACTTTGCTGTCATCTGTACTCATTTTCTTTACAATGTAAAGGCCACCACTCTCCCATCATCCCCCCCAAATAAAAATCTACTTCTGTGGGTATAACCAAAAGCACCTTAGCTCTTTCTGTCCAGTAGCTGTTTAAAAACTCCTAGTCCTGTTTGCATATGATTCATAGACTAAGAGGATTTCTGAAACAGGAGGAACCTCTGAAATTATAGGTTCCAAGCCTTTCACTTTACATATAAGAGTATGGGGGGAGCTTAGGGAGATGACAGGACTGCCCAAGATTATTCAGTTAATTATTTGACCAGCTGGAAGGAAAACTCAGGTTTCCTTACTGTTTGTAGGTGACCACTAGTCCCGTTCTCTGCCACCTTTGCAGAAGGCAGGTAACCATTAGTAGTAGTAGTATTCATAACAACTGTTATAATGGATGACCTTTTTTCTGCAAAGTGAAAGACATTATTTTATTTCCTGGACAACAGAAAAACATTGATGAAGCGTAGTTTATAACTTTCAGGATAATTTGAATTTCCCTTCTTTTTTTTTTTTTTTAACCTTTTTTCTCTTGGTTTTTAATAATCTCCCCTAGCTAAACCCTACCCACCCGGGGGGGAGAAGTCAAACAAACAGAAAAAAGGCAAAAGAAAAAAGGTAAGAAGAGACAAATAAAAGAAACATTCATTTCCTTATTAATATTTGCATGGACAAAGCATTTTGTTTGTTATTTCCAATTCAAAGAAGAGGGGATAATATGTTCTTCAATATACGTATGCAGTTAAATACTGAAGGTCTTCTTTCATATGAATTACAAGGTAAAGGCAAAACAGAGAATTCTAAGTAAATATGATATTTACACAGCTTTTGAGAAATTATCATTGACTCTTTAAAATGATTCTACTTCGAGTAACATTTTTTGTTACCAACATATATTTTTATTCATTATTATTAAAATACCAATAGAGTTACAGATGATACTGAAGTTAAATTGTGTGCATCATCTTGATTACCACAGTAAATTGTCTGTATGTGGGGATTTGGAGCTTAAAAGAGTCACTTGTATTTATAGGTGAGATAAAATTCCTCTTAGCATTGCACACTTAATGGCCTACTTTGTTTAAAAGATATAAAGCATGCATTTTGTGGAGTGCCTACAACAGTGCTTAGATATGACAACTCATGCCTTTTGCTTCAATTATTTTTTCCCTTGTTACCTATAATTTCACTTAGAAAACAACAAAAATAAATACTGTAATATTACTCTTGAATCTGACCCTGCCCGCCTTCTTCACGATGAAATCCTAAAAGATAAATTACTTCATAATTAGTAGACCAAAAATACAGCTTTCTAAAATCAGTCATGAAAGGAAGGCCAAGTCTTCTCTATCCTGACATTCTTTTCCAGATTAATGTAGAACTTGCTGTTTGATCATCTGCTAAATACTCATGGTTGTGTTTCTTGCTATGAGAAGACAGAATAAAGTCAAATACATAGACCCTGAGCTCAAGAAAACAATCATTTACTTTGGACTGAAAGACAATCCATACATTTTTTGAAATAAGCTCCTTATGTTCATGAGCAATGACATGAAAAAGACCATTGGTCTAGGATCCAGGAGTCCTGAGCCTTCTGCCTGCACTAGTAATGTACTCTCTTTTTCACTTTCCCGTATTTCAGATTCCTCAACTTTATAACTGCAGGGGTTATTGTTCATTTATTTCATCAACACAATTTAATTGAGCACATACTAGGTGTCAAAATTTCTGTCAAGCTTTGCAGAGTAAAAGTAATTGTCATAAATTCATCAAACATGGTGGAGATAAACACAGCATCACTCCCTGCACTGCGGTAGTGACTGGTGAGGGGGCAGAGTAGACTGCGGGAACACCCAGAAGAGGGAGTTAATCCCTGTTCAGGGATCAACAAGAGGGCTCTGGAATTCTTTCCAGGCTTTTAAAGCAATTCTATGTAAGATTTTAGGAAATAGTTTATTTGGAGTTACTAATTTCCTGCTGGGAGGATATCATCATAAACCCCATAAGCATAAGGTAGCAGCAGCAGGCCTGACTCCTTGGGAGCCTCCTGGTGCAGTTGTCTCAGTTGCTCACAGTCACTGCAGCTGCTGCAACGGGGAGACCATCACTTTATGCTATGGATGAGGGCTCTATAAATTTTTTTGTCCATTTCACAGTCTCTGCAGTATCTAAACTAGGCTTTGAACCAAGGTCAAAGTGACTGTACAAAACCTGAGTTGAAACCTGCTTCTAAACTCTAAAATGATGGCAGACCGCTCTCTATTTGACAATTTTGTGTGAATATAGCTCTTTCTTTTTTGAATTTCAAGAGCATCTGTACACAGATATCCCACAATAAGCCCAAACTCAACAGCTCTGAAATACCCTTCCCTCAATTGTTTTCTTCTCAGATTACAGCTCAGACGAAAGCAGTGTTTTGTTATTTTTGATGTTTTTATTTTCAGTGTTGCCACTGATTTTTTTTTTTTTTTTTTTTTGCTATGTTTTGATTCTCAGGTTAGAAATAGTTTTTTTTTACAATAGACTGTTTTGCTTTATTCTTTTCACTTTCATACTCTAAATCTAATTTACCAGTGACTTAATCTAATGCAACAAGTTGGTAATTCTGTACCAAGAGTTATGTTGTTTACAACTGAGCCCTTCATATGTGACAAATATAATCAGCTAATGATGTGCAAATATAAAGGGTGAGGCTAGACAGATTTCTCTTTTTCCCCTGGTATTTAGTATTTGAGACTACATAAATTAGTCAGTACTTCTTTGTTGAGTGAAAGGATGAAAGACACAAGTTCCATCCTGTTGAATTGTTGTTTTCTCTTGGGATGATCTCTCAGTTTTCCACTTATTTATTTTACCTTTCCCACGATTTGATTCTAGTTCTGGATATCCAAATATTATGTCATAATTTTTGCAACGGTCTTTTCCATTAGTTTTCTCACTGACAGAGCCAAGTAGTACCCAGCTCTAGTCCCATTAAGCCATCTTTTAAAAACCCTATTTTTAATATGTTTCCTTCAAAAATACTTAACCAGGTATGCCAGCCTTAAGCTTGGCTTCCAGAGGTGGCATCATGAGGATGAAAGAGCAGAATTACTTACACATGGTAGGTCGCAGCTAATCCTAAAGTTGAGGAAATCATTTGTGGTACTGAAAGTTGGTCAAAGAATCGAAAAGTAAGACCAAGTTCAGGAGTAAGGGACCTGTTGTTAGGATCAGCTTTGTTAGAAGCTGAGGACTGTGCCTCCAAAGGCATCACTCTGCCAGTGTTTAACGTCAAATACGGTAAAGCTATTAAACCTTTAAGGTTAGGAATAATGTGTCATAGCTTAATCAGAAAGCTATTAAACCTTTTATAATATTGGGTATATAAGGTAAATAAATAAATAATTATAAATAAAAGCATAAATAAAGAATTAGAATTTTCTGGAATATGAGAAGCTAAGAGTGGTGGCTGGATTACTTTGAAGGGTTTTATAGGAGACTAATAAGAAAAAACACAAATCTTTGAAAAAATAAAATGTTTCCTACTTTAAAAGTTTCCACAAATTTCACTCTGCTTCTATACACCCCTATTTCCCCCCTCCCTATCTATTAACACTTCTCACAACACACTCACATGCATGCACACACTCACTCCTTATAAAGTAGTGCCAAATTATGCTCAGAATTTATTGGTTCCGAAGAAAAGTTACGTAAATGAATGAATTGGATGGTACTGAATGATAAGATTGGGAGAAAGAAAAAATATGGAAGGTAGACATTTTTAAAAATTAAAAGTAGAGATGATGTCTTTATATTTTAAAAAGCTCATTGTCCATATGATGAGGGAAAGGAGGCAACCAAGGAATTTGTAAAGACAGTATTTCTGTTCATTCAGTAGTTTTCAGAATTGAGAGTTTCTCTTCTAGAACCGTGTCTTTCTCCGTAGATATCTATTCTTTTTTGAATATAATGGGGCTAAACTTCCAATAGCTAATCATGATCCTGCATTGAGTGGTTCTAAATTACACTGAAAATCCTTGTTGCTCAGGAAACCATGATCTTAAAGTGTAGCTCAATCAATCCATACACATTCATAAACCTTTTTCATCTTGCATGGGTCTAGGCATAATGTTTCTAAAAGTAAAATGAACATCTCTGTATGTCTCATTCTGCTCATTGGAACTTAGGAAAATGCCTGATTAGAAAGATAGGCTTGAGTTGAGTACTGGCCAGCTGGCTGGTAGCACAACCAATGGGGTCAATGCCAAACATTTAGAAGTGGATGGGATAAACATGTACTGATAATTTGAACAAACATTGACCTTTATCGGTGTTTGTAGATCAGAAAATAATGGCAGCCCAGAGACAGAGGAGTGGTCCTACAAGACCATAATGTGGCTGCTTACGTGTGTGTGTGTGTGCGTGTGTGTGTGTGTGTGGTGTTAGTTGGAAACTGTAGTATATTTGCAAAGAGACCAGACATTGGAATCCAGCCCAGTCTGAATTCAGATCCTGACTCCGCAGCTTACTAATTATGTGTCCTTTGGGAAGTTAATTAATCTCAGTTTTCTCTACATGTAATGGGGATGATAACTATACACAGGCTTGTTGTGAGAACAAAAAGCGACAATTCATGTAAAATATCTAAATCGATGATGGGCAGATAACTAGATGAATTTAAGTTGCCTTCATCTTCTATTGCTTTCTAAGCTCATCATCTCCAGTTCCAACTATTGTCCTTGAAAAATGATATTCCCAGGACCATCTACTATATCTTTTAAAATTTTTCCATCCACATGGTTTTTAGGGTTTTTAGCACTTTCTTTATCATCTGTTCAGAATGTGGAGGATAATTCTGTACCAAGGGCTATGTTGTTTACGCATTACTTATGCTCCAAGACCAAACATAGTATACTTTTTAGGTTTTATCACATTTTTCTTGTATTCAACAAATATTTCTTAAGTACAGTGTCCCAGGCATCATGCATCATGCTATCTGATACAATACCTGGTGATTTTTAAAGGGAACAGAAAGCATAGACCTCATATAACTTTTCAAGGGATGAGACAGGGTGGGACAGCTGGCTGGAGAAAATGTTTGAATTTCATTCTAGTTCATATATATAATTTATTTTTAAAATGTGAATATATTAAAGTAGGGCCTCCCAAGCTCATGTTTTGAAGATCATAAGCTTAAAAAGAAGGAAATTCTGCACTTATACAGGCAGTAGGAACCAAAATAGTTTAAAAACAAAATGAAATAAAAACAGGGAAATACTGTTTTGGGCAAGAGAGTCACATCAATTAGTATTTTAGAAAGTTCGCTCCAATTTCAGTATGGAAAGTGTCTTGGGTGGAGATGGAGATAGAGTATTGAGGGTAAGAGACTGTGTTAAGAGACCCAATCAGGGGATTTGCAATAGTAAAATAATATATATATGATAATGGTAGCCTGAACTAAAACAATGACAACTGGAATGGAGAGAACTTTGTAACTTTAGTCATACTGTATTGGAATCATCATGACCTGGTGAACTAAAAGGAAGGTAAGAATAATAATAAATAATTAGTTCAGTATTTCTAGTTCTATTGACAATCTAGTTTGTTCTCCTGAAGAACTGGGAAGCTCACAAATCAATGTCTAAAATTAACATATCTTTATAACACACAGAAAAGAGGTGATAAATGGTCCCACATTTAGATGACTTCCAAATCATAGTTAAAGCTTCTCATCTTTCTTTAGATAAATATAATAATAAGTGTCACAAGACTGAAAACATATATTTATATTCAGATGACAAGTCATAATATGTCATAAGGTGATGGTTTTTAATTACCCAAAGACAGGTGAGCAATTAATTCCATATTCAGGACATAAGAAAGATGACATTGACCTAAGTTTGGTAGTCTCCCATGCCTTCAGAATAAAATTTTAGTTCCTTGCTTCTGTATATCCCATCATGATCAAACTCTTGGTTATTTAATCTTCTGGCACTCCTTATTTCTCAGTCTGTGCTTGGATTTGCCAATTTATTGGCTGTGTTTATATCTGACTCTGTTTTGGATGCCTGCACATCACCTTCCCCTTGCTCACTCATCAACAATGCACTCAATGCACAGGATGAAAATACTCCAGAGCCTTCCTTGATCTCTCCAGGCAAGATATTCCTTTTCTCCTTTATGGGGTCTTTTGTGTCTAGTACTCCACCTCTACTAGGAGGACCAACTCAGTGACAGGTGTTTATTTTGAAGATGATGTAGCACGTGGGTCCTTGAGCTCTTTGAGGCCCTATCTTACTCACTTTCCTACTTTCATTGCATTTCACAGTGATGACCACAGAGAATTGCTTACTGGTTAAATAGAGGTTTAGATAAGGGGAGGACAGTCTTAAATGAAGACTAAAAAATCTGAGTAGAAACTGTACAGGTCTCTAAAATGGAAAATGTTTGGGCAACAGTAAAGTGACTTATGTTTCCAAGTCACACAGGGAAGTGCGTTCAAGATTGTGAGCACTTGAAGAGAATATCTATGAGATTGGCATTACCATTTTTCCTATGTGTGTGATTTCTAAATGCTTTCTTTATTTGAACTTTGCAAAAATCATCTCAGCCAGGAAGGACAGCCAAGATGGTGACCATTTGACAGATGAGGAGGCACAGGTATGAAGGTCACAAGAGTATCAACTGGGTAGGCAAAGCATCTTCTCTCTGATTTACTTGTTTCAGCCTCCAACACCCTCTCATTTTGCAAGTAAAGAAATCAAAACTCTGAACAAGTTGGGGAGATACCTAGTCATTTGGAGGAGAGCCTGGTTGTGCAGGGCCTTGAAGTCTGATGAGTGAGCAAGGTATGGTAGGAGTGAATGTGTGAGATAGAATGGAAACATCACAGCTATGGGTCCCGGTACCTTGTGTATCCAGTTGTTCCGCTGACTGACTTGGTAAATTGGGGCCATGCATTTCTTTCTCTGTGATATAGTATTCCTCCACGGAAAATGAAGATGATGATGCCTGTTACCCATGGGGAGGTCATGACAAATGAGGGTTGTCATGGACCACCAACAAAGACAACAGTGCTTGGCACAAAGAAAATGCTTAATTGGTGATAACTACAGCTTTGCAATTATCACTATCCTGTGAACCTCTGTAAAGATTTTTGAGTAAGGAAATGATATTTAGAAGATGAATAAATTGGGATCATAATGTTGTAACATGAGAATGTTTTTAGCTTTCAGTAGCTACCACTCCCTCCTGATTTTATCACTAGGCCTCTTGGTCTGGATTTTTGTATTTTGGGGATGAGAGCTATTTATTAGTCAGGAATGGACAATAAACTGGCATGGTTTGTCCCCAGTCACCATCTGGTTTCTGTGATCCATGATGGATATCTCTGCTTTCTATATTTATTATCTTCTAGAAAGATATTTTCTCACTGGAAGGGAAGGGCATGAGCAGAGCTCAGGGCTAAATCTCAAGCCCAGGCCTCTGGTTTTTGACATTCTCTCACATGCTTTTATTCTTACAAAATGTATCCAAGCTAAGGCACTGGAAAGAAGACCTGAATGTATTACATTGAGGTAAATATTAACTATAGAGAGTTCCTTATGTCAATTTTGGAAATGCCACCTTTCATAATAACTCAATAAGAATCCTGAGTGTAATATGCTGGACTGAACTGTGGTGTGCCATTTGTTAAAACTGTACACTGGAGAAAGTTTGCAAGTCAGAAGTCAGAGGAAAAGAGTAGGTCCCAAGAGACAATCATTCCTTCAATTACTCTGTGGTCCAGATAACAAACCCACCTGATATTAAATAGGATTCTTCAGTACTCTATGAAATGACCTACCAGGTACTCAAATATAATGATTTTTTGAGACATTTCAGGCCTCTAGATAATGATTTTTTGGGGACAGGCTAAAAATAAAAGCTTGTTCCAGGCAAAATGCTTCAGCATGCTCTACTTTTCCTTGTAAAATGATGTTCTTCTTGCTCATCCTGAATTACAATTGTGATTCTTAAGCAAATGTTGGCTGTAGCTATGAAGACATAAAATGCTATAAATGTTATATGGGCATGTCCAGGTATTCAGTGCTGTAATTTAAAAGCATCAATAAAGTTTAAGTTGTATTAGAGTTTGCAAATCTGTCACGGTCAGATGAGTTCAATTTCCATTTTTCCCTCACCAAACCCTTCAAATTATGCATGAACAGATTAAAAATAGCAGGAAAATACATTGTATTGTGTTCACTAAATATCTCCCATTTTGAAGAAAATCTTTAGCAATCAAATAACATGAGAAAAGACACACTGGAAAGCAATTATAACCCCGGGAAAATTTCATTTCATTGCTGAAGACACAAAGTGGTGTATTTCAAAACTGTGAGCAAAGATTAATGGTGATGAAGGGAGTGGTAAGTGCCCGTGAACCAAGACATTTAACTTTAATGTCATTGCAAAACATGAGTAGTCATCATTTCAAGTCTCAATCTCAAACATCAACGCATTCATTGCTATTTTTTCTTCCTTTTTTATCCCCCCAACATTGTACTTTGCAAATTGAATGGTCTGACAATGAGTTGGTTTGAAAGTTAAGGGTTCTTTTCCTGAATAAGGTTAAGTTTAGCTTTGATGACAGCACAGCTTGGAAATCTCCTGCCAAGCATTTCCTCCGGGCAAGAAGGCAGAGGATTTTCACTTTCTCTGTCAGCTTTAGCTCCATCTCAAGTGGTTAGGAGTCAAGCCTTGGAAGAGCAAAGACAGAAGGAAAAAAATAAAATCTTTAATGCATAGCATTGGTCTGAGAGTTCCAGATAGAATTTTTCAAGTGCATTTTGATGAACTGGGTCACAGAGTCTAGTTCCTTAAAGTTTGTAAAATGTGTTAGGAAGGGATTCTCATTTCTTTAAATGGAATTTTAACTTGGTAATAAATTTAGTGTACTAAGAAAATGTGAATGGGTACCATTTGATACTAAACATCATATTTGCCATACAGAGTTGAGCAGAATGTATGTGAAAAGTTAAAAAAATAACTTGTTTGCTTATGTTTCATATCTATTAATATTTGGGCTGTATAGTGCTTTTTTTCTGCCCATAACCTGTGCCTTCAAAACAACTGGACCCTGATGAAATTCCTACCTTGGTCATCTCCCTGTAATCCCTGCATGTATCAGGTTTCTGTCCCTTATTACTCACCCAGGAACCTGCTTTTGATTTTCTAGGGTACTCCCCGGGACAGGGCTTCTCAACCTTTATTGTGAGCATGAATTACCTTTACAAAAATGCAGATTATGATTTAGGGTCAAGCTCCTAGGTGCCTCTGATGCCTCTGGCCCATAAGCTGCATGTAGATCATCAAGAACCTGGAGCACTGGTGGTCTCTCTTCTCTAGCTATCCCTCATCTTACTACTTTATGCAACTTCCCCCACAGGCCCACTCAGATCCCCAGAATCAACCTAACCCTTGTGATAGCACACAAAGAGAGCTTGGCAAACAGGTCCCAACCCCATGGTTGAGGGAAAGGAGATGGTAGATTGGGAAAATAAGGGGTTATTCATCCAGGCATTATGTTGACAGGCTCTCCCTTTGCATCACAAAATGTCCTGCAAGGTAAGCCATATCTGTACTGTTGCTGTCATCATCATCATTATAACAGCATACACCAATTATTGAGTCCCCACAATAGGCCACTTGGACAGGTAATTTACATAAATTAACTGATTGAGTTAGGTGTTACTGACCTGGTTTTATAAAGAAATTGAGCCTCAGTGCATTTAAGTAACTTGCTCAAGGTCACAGTGCTGGGATTGGCACTAGATCTGCCCAAGGTTCACTGGCATTAATCACTTAGCTACTATCCAGCAGAATGGGCCCAGAACACTTGGTTGATCCATTCTATTCCTCTGTTCTCAATCTTGGGACCAATTTCAGAATGTTTAGGACAAATACAAATGATTTCTACATATACTCTGCAAAGCACGATGTGTATCAGAGTACACTCAAACGAAACTTTAAATCACCAAGTAGGGACTAAAGACCCACTTTTAGAACTTCCAAATGGAAATTTCATTTGAGCCCTTCCTTGATATCTTAGATCAGAAGTTAAAAAAAAATCATGTACCTATGACCACATCTTCAGGATCTACCAGAGACACGAAAACACACAGGCTGAGAAAAAAAAGAGGCAGCAAAACACACAGAGGAAAAAGGAGAATTATCTCTGTATTAGTCCATTCTCATGCTACTAAGAAGAAATAACAGAGACTGGGTCACTTATAAAGAAAACAGGTTTGGCTGGGTGTGGTGGCTCATGCCTATAATCCCAGCATTTTGGGAGGTGGAGGCAGGCGGATCATGAGACCTGCCTGGCCAACATGGTGAAACCCCATCTCTACTAAAAATACAAAAATTAGCTGGGCGTAGTGGTGCATGCTTGTCGTCCCAGCTACCTGGGAGGCTGAGGCAAGAGATTCGCTTGAACCCGGCAGGCGGAAGTTGCAGTGAGCCGAGACAGCACCATTGCAGTCCAGTCTGGGAGACAGGGCAAGACTCCATTAAACACACACACACACACACACACACACACACACACAGAGAAAAGAAAACAACTTAATTGACAAAGTTTCACATTGCTGAGGAGGCCTCAGGAAACTTACAATTATGATGGAAGAGGAAGCAAACATGTCCTTCTTCACTTGGTGGCAGGAGGGAAAAGTACAAGCAGGGGAAATGCCAGATGCTTACAAAACCATCAGATCTCATGAGAACTCACTCACTGTCATGAGAACAGCACGGGGAAAACTGCCCCCATAATCTAATCACTTCCTGCTGGGTCTCTCCCATGACACGTAGGTATTATGGAAACTATAATTCAAAATGATATTTGGGTGGGGACATGGTCAAACCATATCAATTTCCAACTTTGGATTGGGTCTACTCTACTGCCACTACTTGTAGGGCTACAACTAATGGCTTTTAGTTTCTTAAAAATTAAAATTTTGTTTCCTAGACTGGACATATGACTAGGCCCCTACGTTTCAGTGACCTTCTTGGCCTCAGTAGCAGTTTACTTCGACTTTCAATGAATATCCTAGAAAATGGGGCTATGGACCTTTGGATTCTACCTGTCTTCTTGCCTCAGTAGATGCTTTATATGGTTTGGCTGTGTCCCCAAATCTCATCTTGACTTGTAGCTCCCCATAATCAGGACCCTGTGGGAGGTAACTGAATGATGGGATTTTCCTGTGCTGTCCTCATGCTAGTGAATAAGTTTCATAAGATCTGATGGTTTTATACAGGGCAGTTCCCCTGCACATGCTCTCTTGCTTGCCACCATGTAAGATGTGACTTTGCTCCTCCTTAGCCTCCCACCACGATTGTGAGGCCTCTCCAGCCATGTGTAACTATGAGTCCATTAAACCTCTTTTTCTTTATAAATTACCCAGTCTTGAGTATTTCTTCATAGCAGTATGAAAATGGACTAAAACAGTAAATAGGTACTGGGTAGTGGGCTCTGCTCTAAAAATACCCCAAAATGATGTGAAAGTGACTGTGGAACTGGGTAACTGGCAGAAGTTGGAACAGTTTGGAGGGCTCAGAAGAAGACAAGAAAATGTAGGAAAGTTTGGAACTTCCTAGAGATGCATTGAATGGCTTTGACCAAAATGCTGATGGTGATATGGACAATAAAGTCCAGGATGAGGTGGTTTCAGATTAAGATGAGGAACTTGTTGGAAACTGGAGAAAAGGTGAAGCTTGTTATGCTTTAGCAAAGAGACTGATAGCATTTTGCCCCTGTCCTAGATATCTGTGGAACTGTGAGTTTGAGAGAGATGATTTAGGGCATCTGGTGGGATAAATTTCTAAGCAGCAAAGCGTTCAAGACATGACTAGGGTACTCTTAAAAACATTCCATTTTATTCATCTACAAAAATATGATTTGGAATTGGAACTTATGTTTAAAAGGGAAGCAGAGCATAGAAGCTTGGAAAATTTCCTGCCTCACAATGCGATAGAAAACAAAAAACCATTTTTTGATGAGAAATTCAAGCCAGCTGCAGAAATTTGCATAAGTAACAAGGAGCCAAATGTTACTGGCCAAGACAATGGGGAAAATGTCTTCAGAGCATGTCAGAGGTATTCATGGCAGCCCATCCCATCACAGGCCCGGAGGCCTGGAAGGAAAAAATAGTTTTGTGGTCTGGGCCCAGGACCTTGCTGCTTTGTGCAGTCTCAGGACTTGGTGCTCTACATCCCAAACATGGCTAAAAAGGGCCAACGTAAAGCTCAGGTCATTGCTTCAGAGGGTGCAGGCACCAAGTCTTGGCAGCTTACATCTGGTGTTGGACCTGTGGGTGCACAGAGGTCAAGAATTGAGGTTTGGGAACCTCTGCCTAGATTTCAGAGGATGTATGGAAATGCCTGGATATCCAGGCAGAGTTGTGCTGTAGGGGCAGAATCCTCATGGAAAACCTCTGCTAGGGAAGTGAGGAGGGAAAATGTGGGGTTGGAGCTCCCACACAGAGTGCCCACTGGGGTACTTCCTAGTGGAGCTGTGGGGAGAGGGCTACCATCCTCCAGACCTCAGAATGGTAGATCCTCCAACAGCTTGCACCGTGAGCCCAGAAAAGACACAAACACTCAACGTCAGCCCATGAAAGCAGCCAGGAGTGGGGCCGTACCCTGTAAAGTCACAAGGGGTGGAGCTGCCAAAGACCAAGGGAATCTACTTCTTTCATTGGCGTGACCTGGATGTGAGACATGGAGTCAAAGAAGATCATTTTGAAGTTTTTTTTTTTTTTTTTTTTTTTTTTGAGACGGAGTCTTGCTCTGTCGCCCGGGCTGGAGTGCAGTGGCCGGATCTCAGCTCACTGCAAGCTCCGCCTCCCGGGTTCACGCCATTCTCCTGCCTCAGCCTCCCGAGTAGCTGGGACTACAGGCGCCCGCCACCTCGCCCGGCTAGTTTTTTGTATTTTTAGTAGAGACGGGGTTTCACCGTGTTAGCCAGGATGGTCTCGATCTCCTGACCTCGTGATCCACCCGTCTCGGCCTCCCAAAGTGCTGGGATTACAAGCTTGAGCCACCGCGCCCAGCCCATTTTGAAGTTTTAAGATTTGATTTCCCTGCTGCATTTTGGACTTGCATGGGGCCTGTAGCCCCTCGGTTTTGGCCAATGTCTTCTATTTGCAATGAGTGTATTTACACAATGCCTGTCCTCCCCTTGTATCTAGGAAGTAACTAACTTGCTTTTGATTTTACAGGCAAAAGGGACTTGACTTATCTCACATGAGACTTTGGACTGTGGACTTCTGAGAAAATGCTGAAATTAGTTAAGACTTTGGGAGACTGTTGGGAAGGTATGATTGGCTTTAAAATGCGAGGACATGAGATTTGGAAGGGGCCAGGGGTGGAAGGATGTGGTCTGGCTGTGTCCCCACTCAAATTTCATCTTGAATTGTAGCTCCCATAATTCCCATGTGTGTTATAGGAGGGAATTCAATTACCAGTGGGAGGTAATTGAATCATGGGCGTGAGTTTTTTTCTGTGCTCTGCTTGTGCTAGTGACTAAGTCTCAAAAAATCGAATGGTTTTATAAAGGGCTGTTCCCCTGTGCACATTCTCTTGCCTGATGCCCTGTAAGACATGTCTTTACTACTCCTTTGCATTCCGCCATGATTGTGATGCCTTCCCAACCATGTGTGAGTCCATTAAACCTCTTTTTCTTTATAAATTATGCTGTCTCAGGTATTTCTTCATAACAGTATAAAAATAAGACTACTACAAAGCTCACATGCAGACTTCACTCCTGAAGCTGGCCCCGTCCTGCTCTCCAACCTAACCTGACTGGTTGTTTACAACTCACAAACCTGCAGGATGGATTTATGCATTAACATTACACTACTAAGGACATCCCAAGATAAAGTTAACATTCTTTTTTTTTTTTTTTTTTTTTTTTTTTTTTTTTTTTTGAGACGGAGTCTTGCGCTGCCACCCAGGCTGGAGTGCAGTGGCCGGATCTCAGCTCACTGCAAGCTCCGCCTCCCGGGTTTACGCCATTCTCCTGCCTCAGCCTCCCGAGTAGCTGGGACTACAGGCGCCACCTCGTCGCCCGGCTAGTTTTTGTATTTTTAAGTAGAGACAGAGTTTCACTGTATTAGCCAGGATGGTCTCGATCTCCTGACCTCGTGATCCGCCCGTCTCGGCCTCCCAAAGTGCTGGGATTACAGGCTTGAGCCACCGCGCCCGGCCAAAGTTAACATTCTAAAAACCAAAGTTTTCCTTCAAAAGCTCTCAGAATGGCCACTGAATCACATTTATTGTGGCTGCTCTGACACTCCCACAATTCATTTTTATTTTAGTTCTAACAGAAATTTTAAATGATCACTGAAGTAATAATATTGAGAAAAAGAAATTGGGAGAAACTTACTTCAGAACTACAGGGGCCATAACAAAATGATAGAGTACATTCTTTCACCTTGATTTTAGAAATCATTTTAAATGATTATACTAATACTTTTCATGTTTGCTTTCCAGAACTTAGGGCATACAGTAAAAACCCTGATATTTAAATTAACATCAGATTGATTTGCATTGTAACAATAATCTTGAAGCATGCTTTATGAAGTATATGTATAAAATATACATATAATATATATATGACTCAGATTTCAATTACGCAAACACTATCTTGGGGGCCGAGGACAAAGCAAAAGCAAAACATTAATGATGAGGCTAATGAACACAGTCCATAACTTTTACCAGTGTTGATACTGAGATGAACCAATATTATGGAATGTGAAAAATGCATTGAAATATTGCTGCTCTAAGCTTGTATCACAGACTTTTGAGAACAAATTTATAAATGCAAAATCCTCATCTTCTGAATCAATTTCAAATACCGCTTTCCTTCTTTAATCATTCCTGAGCTCCCTGATTGCATCTCTTTTCCCAAATTCAGAACAAGACAATGGGGCACCTGTCATTTACTGCTTAACGTGATACTTACTGTCTGTCTCTCCAACTACACTGTGATTCTCACAAGGTGATTTATACATTACTCTGTACACCAGAATGGTGAGCCCCATGGGGAGATGTTTAGTGGAAAAGAAGCATGGTTTTAGATGTACGCCCTTGAATACTCTATTTACCTTTTCTAAGCTTTGTTTTCTTTAACATAAGATGACAGAATTACCTTTTCTTAGCAAGATTGTGTTGAGGAGGATTAAATATGATCATACATAACAGATGTGGCTTATTGTGAAGATTCTGTAACTGCTGCTTCTCCTTCATTTTCAAATGTCAGTGAAGATCAAATGTCTTCTGACTCACTGAGTGATTGATACAATTTCCATAATCATTAAACATTGTTTCTCCTCAATATTATTCTCTCCCTTTTTGGCTAGGTTTAAGAGTAGTGCATTTACCTGAGTGGTCCAGGCTGAGAGACAAGTCCTTCTCAGTTACTATTGAGTGACCTGCAGGTTGAGCAGTGCTTCAGGGCTGCATGCCTGGTACCAGATGTTTGAGTGAATCGTAGAAATGAGGAGTAATTAAATTGATTCTTATTTACAAGCCTTGCCCTTCAATTCTTGGCACTTCTGATGGGTGGCCCAGCAAAAAGAAAAAGTTAAACATAGCAGGATGCTATCTCTTCCTTAGGGTGAAACAGATCCCCAGAAAAATACTGACATCACTTGGGCTGACTCCAGAGGACATAGGCGTCTTAGAGGTGATTTGGCCTGAAGATGGCTCTGCTCCAGAGGACAAACAAGGCGGCTCTATAAGAGGGGATGCAAAACTGCAGGAAACCCACTTTTCAGTCAGTATTTGGGTATTAGATGAGCAACCAGAGAAGCAGCCAGAGTGTGGGCAATTTGTGCCTCTGGACTGGGATTTCAGGATACAGGTAGGGAGTAAGAAATACATGGCAGGACGTAAGTGCCTGCAGCTTCGAAACCAGGTTACAGATTGAGAATTAGGAGTTATCATTTAACAGACATAAAGTTTTACAGTGAAGCAAGATGAATAAGTTTTAGAAATTTTTTGTATAACATTGTGACTTCAGTTAATACTGTAGTGTGCATTTAAAAATGTGTTAAAAGAGTAAATATCATGTTAAGTGTTTTTTTAACCACAGTTCAAAATAAAAACATATTATAAGATATAAAATGGGGTGTGACTTAAGATGTAGAGGAATTTAAGTTATTGAGGTCAGTCAAAACAAGATTATGTCAATAAATTTGAAAACCAAGATAAAAGGGAAATATTTTGAGAGAACCATAACCAATCAGTGGTGTCTTGAAAAGAAATATATATGAATAAGAGACCACAGCAATTTAGAGTAAATTCTAAAGAGAATTCAGCATTATTCAATATGACAAACATGGCTTCAGATTAGAAAAATATTTAATATTATTTGCCAAATTGAAAGTGAAAAGGAGATAACTAATATGATTAGTTCAATACATTGAAAAAGTCAATATCTAATAAAAATATATTAACATCTGTTCTTGACAAAGACTTTTAGCCAATTAGGATTGGAAGGGTGTCTATGCCAATCTAGAGTAAACATTACCCTTATTGATGAAATGCTGAAAAGATTGTTTTAGAATCATGAAAAAGACACTTATGCCCACCATGAACATTACTCACTTGACATTGCAAATGAGGCCCTAGCCAGCAACGTATGCAAGAAAAAGAAAGAAAATTTCTGTTGATTGGAGAGCAGGAAGCATAACTCTCATTATTCATGGGTGATATGATTGTATATTTAGAAAACCCTGAACAATCTACATAGAGATTATGAGAATGAAGAAAAGTGTTTATCAAGTTACTATGCATAAAATCAGTGTACAAAGATCAATTGCGTTTAGATACACCAGCTATAAATAATTGAAAAGGTGATTTTAAAAATGGGAAATTCATAGTAGCTTTAAGAACCTTGGAATACTGGCCAGGTGCAGTGGCTCATGCCTCTAATCCCAGCACTTTGGGAGGACGAGGCGGGTGGATCACCTGAGGTCAGGAGTTCAAGACCAGCCTGACCAACATGGAGAAACCCTGTCTCTACTAAAAATACAAAATTAGCTGGATGTGATGGCACATGCCTGTAATCCCAGTTACTCGGGAGGCTGTGGGAGGAGAATCGCTTGAACCCGGGAGGCGGAGGTTCCAGTGAGCCGAGATCATGCTATTGCACTCCAGCCTGGGCAACAAGAGCAAAATTCTCTCTAAACAAACAAACAAACAAACAAATAAATAAATAAATAAAATTAAAAAATAAAAAAAAACCTTGGTAAATCTAACAAAATACATGAAAAAATTATAAAATATTCTAGAAAGACCTTTTAGAAAACCTAAAAAAACAGAAATACTTTTTTTCCTACAAAGACTCAATACCATAAAGTTTGCAATTGTGATGTTCCCTAAATAGCTCTATGAATTCATTGAAATTCAATCCACACTCCATTTCAGAATTCCTTTTCCTCTCTCCTTTCATTTTCTCTTTCCAGCTTCGCTTCCCTTTAACAATGACAAGCTAATAGTAAAGTTTATCTAGAAGAGTAAAGACCCAAGAATATGCAAGATGTTCCTGAAGAAGACGAAACTAATGAGAAGAAATATCTTGGTACATATAAGGAATTATAGAAATCTGTAGTAACTGCAGTGTGAGTATTGGCATGGGATAGAATATTACCACTGTAAAACAAAGTAAGGCAAGCAAACACAGCCCCAGGATATATGGCAACTTGGTTTATGATAGAATTAGTCCTGCAAGGTTTTTTCCAGTAAGAAATGAATAGAGTTTACAGTCAACAGAAAACAAAAAGAAATCATGTGGCAAGAAATTTGGCATACTTCTCATCCAGACACAAAATAATACGTGTCAGATAGACTAAAGGTTTGATTGTAAAAGGGAAAACTGAAAAAAAAAAACCTAAAAAATATATCAGACAATGTCTTTATGACTTTAAGCTAAAGAACTGTTTTTTAAGCAAAATACAGGGAATTTAAAATATCAGAAAATAATAGACTAATTCCCCCATGTAAAAATGAACAATTTCTGGGTACATGTGGACATAAAGATGGGAACAATAGATGCTGGGAACTCCTAGAGTGGGGAGAGAGGGAGGAGGCTAAGTGCTCAAAAACCACCTATTGGGTACTTTGCTCAATTCCAGGATGATGGCCTGACTCATGCCCTAAACCTCAGCATACTCATGAAAAAAACTGCACGTGTACCCCTTGATTCTAAAATAAAAGTTGAAAAAAAAAAAAAAAAAACTAAGCGCTTCTGTATATTAAAATATATATGTACATGTATATACATAAGAAGGGAGTAAAAATCTAGGCCACAGATTGAAAGATAATTTTGGCAACCACATAACTGACAAAATATTAGAATCTAGAATATATAAATAATTTCTACAAATCGATTTGAAAGAATGCAGATGGTCCAGTAGAAAAATATTCAAAATATCTGAAGATAAACTTAAAAAAAAAAGAAACTCAAATGGCTCACAGTCTTTAAAAAGCCTCACTGGTACTTAGACAGATAAAAATTAAAGTGGAAATGAAATGCCATTTCACATCCTCCATATTGACAATAACCAAGGTTTCTTTCAATATGAAGTTTTGATGAGAGTCAATAAAACTGGAATGCCTATATATTATTTGTAAAATATGAATTGGTACAAATATTTGGACGGTGATTTGATAATTTCAATAAAGTTAAAGATAAGCATACCTCATGTCCAAGAAATCCCATTGCCAGGTAAATACTCTAAACAAGTGTCCTCCCCATGTGTGCTAGGATATGTGTGAAAGTATTCATAATGACTCTACTTGTTAGAGCAGAAAACTGGAAGCAAAACAAATATCCACTAACAATAAAATAAATAAGCTGTTGCATGTTATTCCAAAGGAAAATCATTCAGCACTGAAAATAAACTGTAGCTATATGCGATAGTATCAACGGAACTCAAGAAAATAATATTGCCTGAAAAAGTCAACTCAATTTATTTATATGAAGTTTAAAATCACACAAAACTAAATATAGAAGTGTAGGTGGTAAAACTTTCTTAAAGAAAATCAAAAGATTAATAACACTAAATTCAACGGGATATGCAATCTGCAAAGGTGGAGGAAGGAGGGATCCACAGACCAATTCCAACATACTGGCAGTTATTTTCCCTAAATTGAGGTAATAGGCATATAGATATGTATTTGTGATTATTCGTACCTTATACATAATGTATACATATTTTTATATTCCTGCAATTTACTGAAACAGAATAGTAGAAGGAAGAAACAAAATATGTAACATGTGAAGGAAAGTATATGAAAGATTGAGATATGATGTAGGAACCTTAGGAAACTGAGACATGAGATACATGCTACTATATTTATCCAGACCACCTACTGTTTGACTTAGAGGTTTTGCAGAAGGTGTGTGCTCACTGCATGCCTTGCAGGCAGAAGACAAGGAAATGGGCTGAGTAGCATCTATGTAATGCCAACATTGTCCCCAGGGCTTGGGGACAATGCAGATGAGAAACTGTTACAGGACTTTTGAGACAGGGATCCTGTGTGACCTTTGATTGTCATGGTGTGTTTCTTCAGTATTTTACCAATTTGCTAATTAACAAATTTACTGAAAATGGCTCTTTTAAAAATCAACCTCTTTTAAAATGTTTTGTGCCTGTTTACAGTGGAAAGTGGGATGCTTTCTGGATGCCTTGGGGTTCAAGATAACACATGGTAGCATTCCACAAGATATGTGATACTTTTGTGGCAACAGAAGTCTCTCTGTTAAGGAGTATGGGATAATGAGTGTACTACCTTTGCATGGAAATATGGAAAGCAACAGTAACTAGGAATTGCCAATCCTACAGACTATACCATGTTATTCCTGAGTATCTCATGTTATCGCTGTGTATACATCTTGTTTTTTTTTTTTTTTAAATTGGGCATTTAACCCTCAACACAGTTCTTCCAGGTAAATATCATGCTTACTATAACATGAGATAACTGATAGTGACCAAGAGCACATTATGTAGCTATGAAGTGAAGATCTGGGGTGTGAATTCAAAATCCACTCCAGTCCCTTGCTTTTAACAACTGTAGTATGCTTATGCCTTAGCCCTTCTCACCTAGGGACAGGATTTCATTGTGTGACAGCTCATTTTTCTTTATCAGAGGTAATATCTTGAACAATTTAAGCCATTGTGCATGTAGCTTGACCATTTTCTTCTCCCCCTGGGTATTTTTTAAATCATTACTTCCTGATCAAGAAAAAAAAAAAAACCTGCTATTTTTTACCTAGTATCATTTATTTTACACACACACACACAAAGTTTGGGGGGGAGGCACTCAAAATGACTGCACAAAGTACTGTGATTCCCAGCCACAATTAGGTACATCATCAAATCAAATCAGAGGCCTGCGCTTCATACTAACTCACTCTGGGCAATTTGGCAGCACTCTGCACAGAATCTCAGTTCTTAAAAAACTGGAGCAAATTATAGCTCCTCATCCAAAACCATAGCTTGTGTGCCTCTGCTTAGAAGAAATAGAATTGGACCTGGGTACAGAATCTTGAGTTAGGACAGTCCTTATTTCTAGGTTCATTTTCATCACTCCCTACCACACCATTGCTTTATTCTCTGTTTGACCACTCTACTCCCCTCTGCATCCTCCACAAGCCATCATTCATATATGATTATGTGTATTTTATATTTAACGTTGCTACCTTTTTGAATTGTGTGAGAGTGTGTGTGTGTGTGGTGTGTGTGTGTGTGTGTGTGTGTGTATTTAAGATGTGTAAAAGGAATTGGGATATACAGGAATGGACAAACTACAAACTACAGTCAGGGCCAAACCCAGCCTACTGCCTGATTTTGTAAATGACACCTTGTTAGATGACAGCCATATCCATTAATTTCCATCATGTCTATGGGGCTTCTGTCGGTGTTGTGGGACAGTGTTGAGTATTGCAAGAGAGCCTCTGGCTCACAGCTCTTAGACCCTTTACGGAAGAAGTTTGCAGCCCCCTGAGCAAGGGTGTTCACTGCATTTCTCAACACCTCTAAAAGGACAAAATTGAGTATTCTCAGTAACGTTCCCCTAGCATCCTGTGTGAGAATTTCTCCAGGATGCACGTTCAGAGCAGGAACTATGGGGTCACATCTGCTCTCCCTGCCAGCTGGCTCTCCAGCTTGGCCACGCCCAGCCATACCACCCCTAGTGGGGCCCAGCTGCTTGCTTTTGCCAGAGTAAGAGATGTTCAGTGAATTCTCATCCTTGTTCGAGTGTGCATTCTTGATTTTTAATATGACTGAATTTCTCCTTAGATGTTTTTTATGCCTTTTGAGGTTTTGTTTTGTTTTGTCTTGTTTTGTTTTAATTCTGAAAGCATTTGTGATCTATTTGGCCAGTTTTCTATTGGTGTGGTTTTCCATTTAGTTATGATTTTTGGTTTGCAGGACCCCTTATATATTATAACAGCAATTACTTACTGAATGGGGACACTACAAATAACTTCTACTTTTCCCTTGTCCATCTATTAGTTTTTCCCGTTGTGTCCAATATTGAAAAGAAATGCTTTTCTAGAAGATAAATGTGTGATTAGTGAAGCTATTGTTATTGTATTTCTATATTACATATAGTATAGTTACTACATTATGTGTAATGTTACCTATAATATATAAGGTTATATATAAAATAGTATATGATTATAATTACATTATTATTATTTCATTGTTATAATGTGGCAACCTAAGGTAAGAAAATTATTCTAAGCAAAATTTTTTTGTGGATTCAGTTTTTCCAAGTAATACAGATTAGGAACTGGTTTGATTGGAAGTAAACTGTTTTCCAATATTTAGAATAATTTTCTGGCCTCTAAAGGAAGCACACAGAGGACTAGTGGATGCATCCTTGTCAGTTTACCACATGTTCTAGAAAAGAGAAAACAGGCCTCATTGCATTACCTGAACACGCAGCGCACCTATTTATATATATAATATGTGGGACCTAGTTTATATCTGTGCTATATGCAATTTGAGTTTTGTTAATAGCTATGGTGGGTGGTTGGTCCCATTTGTGGTCCTCCATAGCTGGCCTTTCTGAATATAAAATACAGCCAAGTCATTTGGAGAGGGTATGAGGAGGGTGCTGGTATACTAAGTGTTGGAAAGGTTCAGTAGCGCAGAGAAAATAAATGAGGGAGGGGTTGAGAGGTGATTTGGAATGAAGGGATATTGCAGCAGCTGTGTCCTGGATCCCATAAAGGGCTCTGGATGTGCCCGCCAAGGCCTAGGATGCGTGAGAATCAGGGTCGTGTGCAGCAAACAGGCACAAAGCTATTGCAAGAGAGATGCAAGCTAAGGTTGATTAGGTCACTTATGACCCGGAGCTGGTGGACAGCAATAAAGTCAGCCCACACCCGGTCCTGCTGCGTGTCACTTCCGTTTGTTTGCTGAAGTCTGTCCAGGGCTGAGGTTTGGCAGCCCCTCTTGTACCTCCTCTCTCTGTCTCCTCCCTCTCTACCCTCTCTTTCTCCCCAAGGTACGTACCTACCATCTGCTGAAGAGTCAGGCCTCAGGTCTGACATTCAGAAGATTTAACAGGAGTTAGCTTAAAAATAAATGCGCCGGGCGCGGTGGCTCAAGCCTGTAATCCCAGCACTTTGGGAGGCCGAGACGGGTGGATCACGAGGTCAGGAGATCGAGACCATCCTGGCTAACACAGTGAAACCCCGTCTCTACTAAAAATACAAAAAACTAGCTGGGCGTGGTGACGGGCGCCTGTAGTCCCAGCTACTCGGAGGCTGAGGCGGGAGAATGGCGGGAACCCGGGAGGCGGAGCTTGCAGTGAGCCGAGATCCGCCACTGCACTCCAGCCTGGGCGACAGAACCAGACTCCGTCTCAAAAATAAATAAATAAATAAATAAATAAATACAAATAAATGCTTCATATTTCATAAACCAATTGTGGAATAAAAAAAGAAATACTAGAGTAAAATTTCGATCCCTCCATGTCCAGTGAGGTATTATTTTCCAGGTGAAACATTAGGGGTTTGGTGTCTCTTTACATCATAACAAAACGTTGCTTTTCACAATCAAGAATGCCAACCTAGAGCTTCAGGGACATTTTTTCCCCATGCTAAGTGAAATTCCATTTTACGTTAATCTTAAAACAGCTTGTTATTCAGACTTTCCCTCCATTTAACAGATATTTATTGAACAACGACTGTTTTCCCACATAGCCCAGGATACTTGGGAAACATCAATAAACAAAAGATACAAAGATCTCTGCCCTGAAAAATACTAATTCTTAGCTAGTGGAGACAGACAATAAACAGTGCACATAACAAATAAGTCAACTATATGTTGAGTTGAATTATGTCCCCCTCAAAAAAATAAATAAATAAATAAATAAATAGAAAGAAAGAAGCATTGAAGTCTGAAGTCCTAACTTCAAGTATCTGTAAAGGTGACCTTGTTTGACAATAGAGTCTTTGCAGATTTCATCAAGCTAAGGTAAGGCCATAAAGGAAGGTGGGCCTTTATCCAATATGACTGATGTCCTTATAGGAAGAGAGAAATTTGGACATACAGATGCAGACGCACAGGGAGAATGTTATGTGATGACCCACAGATACACAGACACAGGAAGACAGAGGCAGAAATTGGATTGGCTTCCACAAGCCAAGGAAGACCTGAAGCTATCAGGGCATGGAAGAGACAAGGAAGGATCCTCCCTCAGAGGCTTCAGAGGAAGTAGAAACACCTTCATTTTGAAATTCTAGCATTCAGAACTGAGATACATTTCTGTAGCTTTAAACCATCCAATTTTGATGGCAGTTCTATCGTAATGATAAATGCTAAGAAACAAAGAAAAAAATATAGCAAGACCAGGAGAAGAAGGAGTTTTTGAGGAAGCAAGGGATGAGGTTTAATATTCAATAGGGTGGTCAGGGTAGGACTCCTCGTGGCCACGACATTTTACCAAGAGTGAGGACAATAGCCCAGGAGAAAGAGGAAAGTCAGAGAAGGATCTGAGAGTTTCAGCTGGGCAACTAGTGGGATGGAGGTGCCACAGCTGAGAGGATGCAGAAGCTGAGAGGTGGAGAGTATGTGGAGTTCAGTTTTGACACTCTGATTCTGGCACGACTATTAGATATAAATGTCAGTTGTGAATATCAGCAGGAAGCTACTGGCACCCTCAGACACATGGTTTGGGGGGAATAGAGTTAAGATACTGTCCTCAGAGTGTGGGGAGGATGGAAGGAAACCCCCACAGGGCAGTGAAGCACCCTGGGCAACCACAATGGGCAGCACTCGACTGGGGCAAAGAGGTGCCAGGGCTGCAGGGGGCAGCTGGTGTGAAGGTCAGGACAGGTAGGAGCCACGGTGTTCTCCAGGGGGAAGAGGCCAACTGTGGTAGCAGAGAGCAAGAATGGAAAATGCAACCAACATTCTGACACACTCTTCCCCACCCTTGTATTTCCTCATGCATCCCATGGATGGAGCCATAAAGAAACCGGAGAGAAAGAAAACCAACTGAGAAAGTCTAGGATCCCAGGCCAGAGTCGGGGAAAGATGGAACGTGTGAATCTGCAAGTTCGACACAAAGCGTCTTGCTCCACACTTAAGCAATGGAGTTAATTTTCATGGGAATGAAAGAACACAGGTTTTTCATCACCAGGTCCTCTGTAGGATCCCAGGAATGTCTCAAACTGAAGAGACACGAAGACTGCAGCTCCTTAAAGCCTGCTAGGGAGAGAGTTTTGTATTTTTCTTTTTCTTTCTTGTTTTTTTTTTTTTTTTTTTTTTTTTTTTGAGATGGAGTCTCGCTCTGTCGTGCAGTGGTGTGATCCTCTGTCTCCAGGGTTCAAGAGATTCTCCTGCCTCAGTCTACCGAGTAGCTGAGATTACAGACATGCACCACCATGTCCAGCTAATTTTTGTATTTTTAGTAGAGACAAGATTTTACCATGTTGGTCAGGCTGGTCTCAAACTCCTGACCTCAGGTGATTCACCTGACTTGACCTCCCAGAGTGCTGGGATTACAGGCGTGAGCCACTGGGCCCAGCCAGGCCAGTCTGTTTTAGGTGTTCTTCCACTGTACTCTCCTAACATCGAATGATTGCCTCTGCCATCTAACCTAAGCACACTGCCATATTTGGCAGCCGACTTGTCTCTCTCTCCATCCTGACTATACGTTCACGTAGGCAGGATCCATATCTTTTGCAACTTGTTCCCCATGACAGAGTTTCGACATCCTGGGCATTTCCATTGCCTCTTTGTCGAATGAAGGAGTATTGAAATTGTATCCTTTAGCTCTGAATCTACTTTATTTTTTCAGTTCCTTTGATGGAACACAACCCATTATCTCACATACTCTGTTCCTTAAAGTACACAAAGGTGAACTCAACCTTCTCTCTTCCTCGTAACATCGTCTGAAGTGATTTCAAGGAATGTTTTCTCAAATATCGGGACTCCCAAAGAAACTATGAAATGCTGGCAAAGTTTTGTCTTTTTTTCTTCTTCTTCTTTTTCTTGTTTTTCTTTGATTCTCCATATAAATATTAGAGTTTGACTCCATTTGGGAGATTTCATTGCTTGAACGTAAAAATGTCACATTTTGGCTGCCTATTTCAAAACATTTTATTCCAATTGTAAACAAGTCTCTCGCTTGTATTCCAATAAAGTAAAGCAAGTAAGATACATGCCTCCATAAAATAGATAAAAGTCTATTTCTTTTGTTAAACATCAACAATGGTTCAAATGTGGAATGCCAATTGGAAAATTGTATTATAGGTGGTTAAAATTACTTTCGGGAGACATATGGATGTTAGAGGATTAAGAAATAGTACAAGTTATATGTCTAGTTTTGACTCTACAATTTAGAGATATTTGTGATAAGATGAAATAAAATACAAACACATAATCTTTTTTTTCCCTTATAAATGGGATCAATCTCCTTTAAATGAGCAATGTAATCTGTTTCTTGCCACTTTTAATTTGAAAATATCATCTGAGTACGACAATTACTTTTCACAGTAGCAGTTAATATTAAGAATACTTTAGCAAATTACCTAGATTTCAGTAAGGCCAGAAACTCTACTTTCTCCATAATGACTGACTTCCAGAATCTAATAATCATAGAGGCACTTCATACCAAAGGGATGGCGTCTGTTCTGCAGGCTGAATAAAATTATCATTCACATTAATAACTATATTTGCTCATTACCAACTTGTCAAGCCAGATTTCTCCAAAGACATTTATTTCAGTCAACATCAAAGTTTGTCAGAAAATATGGTTTTCATAAAGACTGCAACTTTCCTTTGGAGCATTTTTTTTTTTTTTAAAAAAAAAAAAAAAAAAAAGGACAGAAAAACAAAATATTTAGTAACATTTGAGAAAAAAATTAGAGACCAAAGTGGTGTCATGGTACTAAGCCCAGAAAGAGGAGCTCTGAGTTTTAATCCTTGTTTTGTCTACAGACCCTGTGACTTCAGCCACACTATCCCTTCAACTACATTTCTCTATCAGTAAAGAACATTTGAGCTAAGTGTTAGTAAGATCCTTTCTCATGAATTTGTGGTCCTTATGTTTTTAAATTGGAGGAAAAACTAAACACAAAAGATAGATGTCTTCTGAGCTCAATTATTCCAAATGAAAGAACAGTCACATAGTGGTTTGGTTTACTGAAGTTTGTTAAGACTGTAAATCATGGTGGAGTAGATTAAAGCCAAAATTATGCAATTTTTGATTTGGACTTGGATTATGGAAGTGGATGTGGACAATGGAAAATAAAAAATTATTGACTTAGGATTGCTATTATGAGATACAAATGTCTTAATCATTCTTTACATATTGGTTGATGCTAATGTCATGTAGCTATAATACATCATAATTTAGAAGTTTTTCAAGAATTTCAAGGAATGGAAGCCTTTCATTGCAAGAAATATTTTTATCAAAGTCTATTTGGCAAAAATACCAAGCAAGCAAAACCTCTTAAAGAAGCATAGTGGGCAAGTGGAAGTTCAAAACTAAAAGGGGTGAGCACCCCCTGAAATACACAACTAAGAATCTCCATCCTTTGAGGTCTTCTCCAAACATCCCACACCAAAAAGTTTATGAATAACCAGATCTGTGTCATATGGACTTGCTGGCCTGAGGAGACGGGTAAATAAAATGTTCACTCAATTTCTTTTTCAGACCTTAGTCAGAAAACAAAGATACCTATTGGTTTTGCATTTGAACATGCAAATTCCTTAAAGACACCAATAAAAATAAAACACAATCCACGAAAAGTATAGGTATATATTTACAGCTTTAGTTCCAATAAAATATGTCACAAAAAAAGCCAGGCTTCTACCATTATCATTCGGTAAATGAGAAGGATCTACCTTTGCAAGATAAACAATAGACACATGGAGTGGTATCCTCCCAGAGAATGAGAAGACAAAGACTCATGCTAGGAGAAATCACACCTAGTCAATAGTTCATTTAAACAAAAGTTGAGAAAATACTTAGAACAAACTACCCACAGACATGGAATTTACATATATAGGTATATGTATACACAATATATGTGCATATGCATGTATGTAATATTTGTATATTGTTATTAATAACTATATTATGTAATAGATGTGTGATGTTATCAACAACATAGACATCTCTTATAACACCCTTATTCCGGTTTTAACACAGAAGAGGCAGTTTCAGAAAATTGGATAGGATGAGAGAAATTTCCATTTTCCTATTTTTTTTCTAGGAACATAGTAGTTTAATTGAGCTTTTGTTTTTCTTTTTCTACAAACATTTTTAATTAATTGAAATACCAGGAAGTGGTTGTTTGCAAAGCTGGGGTAGCTCTGATTTTTAGGTTAGGAGACTTGGTCCAATAAGCATCCTGTAGGATCAGTGTGGTAAACTCTGCCAGTTGAGTCCTCAACTCACACATGTAAAAAGTGTGTGAATGGAAACTCACCCACTCATCTCCTCCTTCTCCCTAATGGAGCCTTTAGCATTGGCTACCATCCATTATTGTGTTTAACTCATAAAGCACACACTGTCAGACTTCTCTAACTACCCTTGAAGTTTGCTCAAAAACATCATTGCTACCGATTGTTAGCCTAATAGTGGCTCTTATATCTCTATTCAGACCACCAAAGCAATAAATTTTTTGAATAACCTACATATTATAGAATAAAGAGAGATGAAGCTCACCCTTAAGAGTACTTAGAAAAAGTGGTCTAGCAAAACATAGGAAGGTCGTAATTTTTAATTCAAGCATGAAGCTTTTGTATCTTCTTTTCTCTTTGGAGAGAAGCCTCAATTCTCAAGCTCTGCAGATAGGAAAGTTGGTAATTGTTTCCAATTTTCCAGAAGCCAACATGCTCAGTGAAGTTAAAAGACTTGTTGAAAGTCCACTTGGGAGGCAGAGAAAAGGCCAGGCATATGAAGGTCCCTGCTCGGCTCTGCAGTGCCGTCTTTCTGAGGGGTTGATGTGCTGAGAGCAGCTTAGTATCCTACACCTGCAACCCCTATGCCCTTTAGATGAACCCATTGTTGCCTTTATATTTAGAATAGCAATCTGGAAGCCCTGCAAGGCGTGGAATCTATAGCAATAGATGCCAACAAAAGTCTTGCCAATTCTTAAGGTGTAGTCCAGTCTATTAAACAAAACAAAATAAAAAACGTCCATAAATCAAAGGGATTTTTCTCCTTGGTTAATTTGAGTTAATGACATTGATACAATTATGTTAATGAAGATTATGCAGGGCTCTCTTGATCAAGAGTTACATTCACACTCTTTCACACATATTATCTCCTATAAAATGCTCAACAACTTTCAGAGCCAATGTCAGAATCACAATTCAAAGTTGCAGTGACTGAGGCTCAGAGTAGTCTGGAACCTCTCCAGGGTCAAAAGATGAATAAAATGCATAGTGGGTCTGTGAGGACCAAGTCAAGCTGCAGGGCCTCCACACCTTCAAACCGCAGAGGGTCCGTATTGACTCCGGGAGTCACTCTGGCTAGCAAGGCTTAGAAATAGACTTTATGAGGGCTTTCAATCATATTAAATATTCAGAATTTACATATTTTACTGATTTATTTTGTTTATCTCCTTTTATTAGAAAATAAGCTCCACAGATCAGAAATTGATTGTTTTGTTTACTGTTGTATCTCCAACACTTACAAAAATTCCTGACACAATTGCTTGACAAATATTTCTCTCCTGAAAAATAACTAAAATTAAAAACAATTCCTAATTATCTAGAGGCCACTTGTGGTTAGAATATGTGTTTCCTAAATATTTTGATTTATTTTAGTCTGTTTGGCAGAAGGAAACTTTGAAGAACTCACAAAAAACTTAATCTTCAAAATATTGAAATCCCATTATATGCGGTCTTGGGTTCACTCATTTAGGTCAGGCTTAAGAAACCCAGAAGTGGAACCCTTTAGGTTATGATTAATCCAGTTTTTTATGATGGCAGAATGTCTGAAGCATGACAATGTCAGATGCCACTGCTGAATTCTACCTGGTGCTGAAATAATCCTCCGACTCTAAGTCTTTCTGTCCAGTTGTCTCTCTCTCTTTCTCTCTCTCACTTTGTCACTCTTCCCTTCTTTCTCATTGTTCCTTCTTTTATAAATAGATGTTTCTGTTAACTTATATAATCTTAAGAATCACTTTGGGTTTAGCTAAAGGACTTGATTTCCAAACCTCTTAAAGGATCATCATAAACAAGTACATTTGGGGAAACACAAGTTTAGCTGATTCATAAACCTTGTTACTACTGTTTTTCCTACCTTCAGGATCTTTTGTTTTCTATGCTGAATAGTTGATACTTCTTCTTCTCACGTAAAAAAAAAAAAATGTCTAAGCACAATGACCCTGGAAAGAAAGGCTTCCAGGAAGGCTTTTATGCACAGGGTCTCCCAGCTCCCAAAGCCATTTCTTGCCTTTCCTCTGTTGAAGTTCTGCTCAGAAGACCAGATACCAGAAAACCAGTGAGATAAGCACACTTTGTATGATACCACCTGATTCTCTCATTTTTGTGCGCATCCCTACTCCCTGATCAGATCTTCAGTGACCTTCTCCATCTCTCCAATAAACCATAATATCAGAAGATGATCTACCATTGAGTATTTATACCCCCAGATACTGAGTCAATGTTTCCTCTTTTTCTGCATTATTTGCATTTAACTTTATCTTGAATTTGAAATAAAATCTTATCCCCTGGTAAAATTGTTTTAGTCATTAGAGGACCAGGAAGGGAAGCTGAACTTGAAGCAGGATCAGCTCTAAAAAGGCAATTAACTCAATGAGAGTTTGCTGTATACTTATCACAGGTCAAATATCCTGCTAAAAGCTATGGATGTAAAAGTATATGAACCTCAGACTTTATACCAATGAGGTCCCTATTTGGGCAATGCACCACCTTGTTTTTGAGGAATGCTGATGTTGACAGTTCACCATCTAAGTCTCCCCTCTTTCATATCCCAAAATTATTTTACTCGTTCAAAACTCAAGCCCACTAGGTCCTCTCTTACTACTTCTCTTGTCCCCATTGTAACATGCATATTTAAATGAATTCCCAGGGATTTTTATTTATTATTTAACCCTTCCTTGCAGACCATTTGAAGAAAGCACTGATTTATGCTTCTGGATCTAACCACTGAAATCAGGCAGATCTTAGCTCAAATTCTAGCTCTTCCACTTTTAGTTGAGAGTTCTTAAGTAGGATACCCAAAGACTCTGGACCTCAGCCAATACAGTTATGCATGAAGGGTAATATTTATTGCAATGTGATGTCATGAGATTTAACCAGAGCATAATCATGTCTTGGAAATGCAGTGACTAGCAATGTATAGCCATCTCTTTTTACTACCTTTTCTTTTTTTCCCTTCCTGGTTACTCTTTTTTCTCTTCTATTGCATTTGAAGAATTGTGGAGTAGGGAAGAAAGAAGCTGTTATTGTACTGTATGTCACAGGAGATCTGATCAATCTGGTGCTTTTATTTCTTTTGTTTCTACCTTTGCCCTCCTAAGTGTCAGGCCCCAAACTCATGGCTCGCATTTCCTCCTCCTCCAAAGACAAAGCTTGCCTATGAACAAAGCAGACCCTTTTAGCACAAGAAAGATGTAAGACCCAGGATCACTCAACACACTGAGTTTGGACTGCATTTTTGTTCATTTAGTCAGTTAAACGCCAGAAGAATTGTACTATGTCTTTGAAGGAAGGCAAAGAAGTGAAATGATTGAAATTTGACTTTATAGGAGGACCCTGGTGGTTCTGAAAGACCATGAAGCTTATTTAATTTGGCACTTCCATATGTGAAATATAGTAAATATGTAAGAGGCGCTAGGGAAATTGAAAAGATCATCCTTCTAATAAAACTTAACAAGGCCAGCATGGAGACATCTCCGCCCTCAGGTTGGAACACTTAACCACTGCTTTTGATGATGAGTTTAACTAAAATATGAAATTAGATGTTATACTTAATACGGCCTTTGTTGTAAAAGGGAAAGATACATTAATACTATACACATGTACATATACAGTATAAGTATCATCTAGAACTATTCTTATAACTATATTTCTATATACAAACTTGCATAAATGTGTTTGTATACACAAAACTATATAGGCTTAGAACCTTTCATAAGCATTTATTTAGACTCATAGTCACATACAAACAACTTTTGTGAGTAAACATTTTATTTGTATATTTTTATATATGTATGAGTAGCTATGCAGATAAGCAATATTTACAGTAATTTTTGTCTGAACATAACACACAACTATAGAATAGATGCCCTCATGTGTAAGCCAGTGTGTGCACAACACATACATGGACAAATATGAGAATGTATTTTCTACATCAATGGATCTCAAAGTGTGGTTCTGGATAAACACAATCAGCATCACCTGGGGACCTTGTTAAAATTACAAATTCTCATGCCTACTCAGGACCAGGTGAATCAGAAACCCTAAGGCCCAGCAAGCTGCGTTCTAGCAAATCCTCCGGGGGTGCTGATAGACTTGTTGGCATGGTTACCGTGAGACTAGCTGCTCTATACCATACGTAGTAAACACACACTTTGCAATTATCTTATTTATAGGAGTATACGCATATGTCCTAGGCTAACAAATAAATAAAACAAATATTCGAACATATCCATGAACATGAAGCAACTGCTCATTAGTTGGGAGCAGATTATAACCAGTTAGTGGATTCAACTCTGATACGCAGAGAGACCTGTTCACAGTCCCCCTCCCTGGGAAGCAAAGAAGTTGAGAAATGGCCGGGGAAGACTGAACTCACACCCTGAGTGTGCATAAAAGAGGAGCCAAGGATGGTGCTGTCGACGTCAGCTTCCTCAGCTCCATCACACTGGTAAGACCCTATCCTGATGGTGCAGTTTAAACAGACACTCTTTCTTTAATGTGGCTTGTGCTCATTCCTGCACTGAGCTTGGGAGACGAATAAAGCATCCTCCACATAACATTGGGCCTACAGTGTTGTGTTCGCTCTCCTTGAAATCACACCTGTGCATGGCTTGATAGGGGACGAACAATTTTTAAAAAGTATGAAGACAACCCAAAAGAGCAGAAGGCTGCATATTAAGATACTAGATTTTTAATTTATTTCTGGCTCTTCCACGGCTACTCTGATAATCTAACATTTATTAGGAGTCTTTTATATGCCTAACACTAAGATACTACAGAAGTGTCCTGGAAAATGCTAAAATTTGTCCTTGCCTTTTGGCAGCTTATAGTCCAGTGGGTGGCAATATGAGTTCACAAGCCAGAACCAAACAAAGTCTCAGAGAGGAACCTTGTGCTGGGCTGAATAATGCTGACATAGTAAGTGGCAGGGAGAAGAAAGTGTGGGCTGAACATTTTAGTAGAAAGTGTGGGGTTTCAGCTTGGATTTGATATGCAAAAGGTATTTTAATAGGGGAGCTAAGGCAGAATATGTGTATATGTGCAGACATCCTTATCTGTCAATTGGGTTAATGATAACTGTTTCCTGACTGCAAAGCCACTGTGATGTGGATAGAAGATATTGAGTATGGGAAGAAATTGAAAAGTTCAAATCATTATACAAACACCAATATGGTGCATGTTTGAGTACTTCTCCTTGAGACCCAGGATAAATTCACTGGGTCTTTGTTTCCTATGTTTTATTACAACAGTATTGATTTTACCCCACAGTCTTCAGAGGAAATATGCACACATGCCATCTTCTCCCCAGTTTAAAGTATGGTTCCATCATAGGTCCAGTGCTCCTGTAAACCCTGGAGCACTAAAATCTCCTATTTGTTCCAGAATATCCATTGTCTTTCTCTTCAGGCTGTGCCTCTCTGGGTCTCAGCCATGGAAACAGAGTTGTCCACATCCTGCACTCTAGCACAATGTGATAGCAATGCCATTGCGACTCAAAGGGTGAATGCAGATTTTAATAGGTTGTCCCTTGAATCGGTCTCTCTGCCTTGCCCTTTCTTCTCCAATTCATTCTCCACACTGCTATCAGAGTAAGGTTGTCAGATTTAACACAGAAATACAGGATGTTCAGTGAAAGTTGAATTTCAATTTGGCAATGAATACTTTTTTAGTATAAATATGTCCCATGCAAGATTTGGGACATGTTGATACTGAAAGAAAAGATTCATTCTTTATCTGAAATGTCACTATATTTTATCTGACAACCATACACCAGTGTGCTGCTTCAATATGCTTATATTATCCCACTGTTCCTTCATGCAAAGCTCCGCCCACCCCAAAGCTGGGAAGAGCATATATGGTCCTTTTTGAAATAATTCTTTTTTTTTTTTTTTTTTTTTTGAGATGGAGTCTCGCTCTGTCGCCCAGGCTGGAGTGCAGTGGCCGGATCTCAGCTCACTGCAAGCTCCGCCTCCCGGGTTTACGCCATTCTCCTGCCTCAGCCTCCCGAGTAGCTGGGACTACAGGCGCCAGCCACCTCGCCCGGCTAGCTTTTTTTTTGTATTTTTTAGTAGAGACGGGGTTTCACCGTGTTAGCCAGGATGGTCTCGAACTCCTGACCTCGTGATCCGCCCGTCTCGGCCTCCCAAAGTGCTGGGATTACAGGCTTGAGCCACCGCGCCCGGCCTTGAAATAATTCTTACTTGTATTTCCAGCTTTGTCTCCTTCCATTCTTTCAGATACGTGAATCCAATGTTTCTATAACATAATTCAGCCAATAAACTTTCAGTCTCATAGACATTTCTCTGCCCATCTTATGTATATGTCTTGGCACATGCTGTTCTCTCCCAACCAAAAGCTCCTCGACCTCCCCCCACGCTCCAATACTCTACCAGCAACTTTTTGTCACTTAGCAAACATAGAACTCCCTCTGGAATCCTCTAAATGTCTTGGACTGAGTGGTTTTCCCTTCTACTTTTTGTCATAAAATTCCAGACATTTATCTGCTGAGACTTAATCACATAATCTATTAGGTTCGTGCAAAAGTAATCACAGTTTTTGCTATTACTTTTATGGCAAAAACCGCAATTACTTTTGCACCAACTGAATATAATTATCTACTTATCTTCCTCCCCATCTTGATTGTGAATACCTTGAGTGGGTGGATGTTTTCTTCTCCCTACTCCCAGCCTTTGAGAGGTTCCTGGCACATTACACTAAAAAATGGGTTTTCATGGGAGGCCGAGATGGGTGATCACGAGGTCAGGAGATCGAGACCATCCTGGCTAACACGGTGAAACCCCGTCTCTACTAAAAAAATACAAAAATTAGCGGGCGAGATGGCGGGCGCCTGTAGTCCCAGCTACTCGGGAGGCTGAGGCGAGAGAATGGCGTAAACCCGGGAGGCGGAGCTTGCATGAGCTGAGATCCGGCCACTGCACTCCAGCCTGGGCGACAGAGCGAGACTCCCTCTCAAAAAAAAAAAAAAAAAAAAAAAAAAAAAAAAATGGGTTTTCAATGAATGTATGAATAAAGTCAACTTCATTATAACCTTTTCTAAAGTAAACATTAGAAGGAGAACACCTGAGGGTTGCAATGAAATATATTAACTGTGCTTTATCTGTTTGCCAAATAAAAATGGACAGACCGTGGTTTACTGTTTGATCGGATTGATTAATGCCAGGTCTGACAGTTTTTGAAAGGAAGCTATTCAACCTGTGCAATACAGCACAAGCACAATAACATAAGTTCAATTCCACTGGTTTAAAACACATTGAATGTACATTTCATCCTCAACTTTTCGCAAGACTTCTATGTATTTCAAAGGAAATTAGACATTTTTACTATTTATCGAAAATAGTTAAGATGGAAAACTACTAAAGGTTTTTAAGATTACCATAAAATAATTAGTAGAGAACGCTCCCTTTTGGAGCTAACACTATAACATGAATCAGAGAAACAGAATTTTTTAAGCAACCTCATTTTTAGATGCACATTTCATTCATCCATTAATTGCTCCCTTATTCTACCGCTAATGGAATGTTTATTAAATGCCAGTCACTATGGCCAGTGGTAGGAATATAGCAATTAATGTCCACAGAGAAGAAGAATCTAAATCACACCAATGTACCTAGTAGTCTTCCTGATAAAAGTGATATATTCACCAAATATCAAGGGTTGGTATAAATTACAAAAATAAATAAGCAAAATGTGGAGGGTCTTCCGTGTTGAAGGATTTACTTGTTATTTACTTGCTACTTGTGAGAATGAAGAAGAAAAATCCTGTGTCACAAGCAGAGTCTCCATGGTAAGGAAGGCAAACTGTAAACATGAAAGATTCGGAAATTTAACAGTGAAATAACTTGACTGGTATGGAACAAAATGGAAGAAAGCTTCTGATTAAAAGGAGAGAAACAGCAGAGCCAAGGTGGCTTTATGGGTACTGAAGACACAGGCAGAAGATGAGTGGCAAGAAAACCTGATGCCTTGGAGACAAAGAATGACCTAAATGCAAAAATGTGAGTGAAATGTTATATGACAAAGGCTTGGTACTTGTAAAAACAATGGAGAATTTTAGTGGACACAGTTAAGTAGCTGAAAAATACTTAAATAGAAACATACGGTCTCATAAGAAGATTAGGGACTGGAGGGATGAGACTGAAGATTAATTTTCACTGAATTTGTCAGTGATGAAGTAGCTTTCAGAGCTTCCGGTGTGTAGGTCAAAATGCTTGTCTTGACTAATACAAGGTTTTAGTATTCTAGACATACTGTGTGAGCTTCGGCAAGTTACCTCGCCTCCCTGAGTCTCAGTTTTGTCATCTGTAAAATTGGGGCAATCAATCCCTTGTTAGAAATATTTGAGAATTCACTGAGATACCTGTTTGTAATTTCACCTACCATTACATTTAAGGAGCAGTGCCTAACTGTGTGTAGACTAATCACTTTTTCACATTTCATTTGAAGCGGACATGAGGGTGAGATTTCCAGTACTGATAAACAATATTCCTGTAAAGGATAAATAAGGAATGGACACATATCTAGTTTTCTGTCACAAAGGAAAATTAGCTAAATGTAATGGCTAAAAGTGTGCTCCCAATTCTGATTATTTTGAGAAGAAATTACATTTGTAAACAATTAGTATTAAATCTACTTTTCTTAAATTACAGATAATTAAATTTGTATATGGGTCAAAACCAAACTCTACATATTATAGCTGTTTGGATGACTTTATGTCTAATACATTTTGGAATCATGACATTCCCTCTGTCCCAGTGCCAGCTTTGAATCTCAAAATATCTTACAGCCAGAAATAGCTATTGATTAAATCAGTATTGAAAGGGTAAAAGAGAGAATCCTGCTGTGTATATTAAGGATTAGTCTGTCACATAATTAATACCATCATCTTCATTGTACAAATGATACCATCTTATAAATATATAGCATTTTCTGCATCTCAGAGTGCATTTATAATCTTAGTTCATCTTCACCTTAGCCAGTGATGCAGCCAGGAGATACATGATTTCTATTTGTTAGATAAGGAAGAAATAGCCCACATAAGACAAAGTGACTTGCTCAAGTACATACATACAGTGAAGATCAGAGCCAGGGATGGAAGTAAGCCTTTCTCAGTGCAGAACAATTTTCATGTAATTCAATGGGAAACTTCACCCACTTGATGTGTTAGCTAGATCAATTAATTTCATCAGATATAGAATAAAAATATATCAAGAGATAGGCAGTTAGCTAGCTAGAAAGAAATATTTTTAAAAATGTAAAAAACAAAAGGAAAACCTGAATATAGGGTTATTTGCATATGGTAATATATATTCCTAGAATATCTTTATGATGTTTAATATACTATATTGCTACAGCTTGATTATATACAGAAAAGAAACTCCTACTCAATCTAATTTTGATGCAGAAACATAATAAAATCACTCTTACCAACACAGAAATCCTTACATACTTTACCTTAATTAATTCCACAATTATTTATTGAGCCTTCAAGACAAAGTCCTATCCTAATTACTATAGTTATTCAAATAAATATCAAACATTTTATAAAATATGCAATATAAAATATAACTATAAGATTAATATTTAGATGGAATTAAATACAAAATTACACTGAAAATGTGAAAACAGAAGAAGCTTTGTTCTTTTTCTTGTTAATGTATTGGGTCTAAATGAGTTGACTGACTAGTTTGTTTGTTTGTTTGTTTTTAATTCTGGCTTTTCTCAAACTGCCCTTCACATTATCTTACAGAAGGGGGATTCATGGTGGCCTTGGGTGTCTCTGACCTAGCTCTTTTCCTGTGGAAGCCTTTGGCTTTTAGCAGGCCTAATATGTCTGTAGGGAGAGGGAGGCATGAAAATGTAGCTGAGGGTCCCATTCAAAGTGAACAATAAGAGGAAATGAGCTGGCCCGGGAGGGCATTTCCTGTAACTTACACAGCACAGCTTGAATTATTTGGGGGGAGATTGGGGGGGCTTTCATTTCCTGAAATCCAGACTGAAGAAATGGAAAGATTTCCTAACTGTGTTTCCACATAACATATTACTAAACAGTATCACAATTCTTCAAATAATTTCTAACAACTGTTGGAATTAGTTATAATGAGCCATAATAAAACTCATCTTGAATTTATATGCAATTTTAACCTTATCTACATATTTCTAATTTTCTCATTTTATTTTCAATTTATGTAGATTTAGGCTTTGGTTATTGAATCTTTATTTTCTTCATTTCTCACTAGCATTTATACGTATATTCAGATTGCAAACAGGAAACACTCGACATTTATTTTTTAACTGTGTTGAATGTACTGTTGGAACAAAATGGGGTCTAAAAATATTGATAAAATACTAACTTCGATATGTCTGATGGTGATGAAAAAATAATTAATTGATGGGGCAAAATATCTATTTCAAATTTCCACCAAGCGCTTCCAGAAAACAAGCAGAAAATAGATGCTCGA
Source organism: Trachypithecus francoisi (assembly GCF_009764315.1). Taxonomy (NCBI): domain Eukaryota; kingdom Metazoa; phylum Chordata; class Mammalia; order Primates; family Cercopithecidae; genus Trachypithecus; species Trachypithecus francoisi. The sequence continues at coordinate 124,821,139 of NW_022681458.1, read as the reverse complement.
GAATCATATCTGATGTTGGCCTAAAATCTTTGCTTCTTCACTATTTACAGGAAATTGATTTTCTGTGATGGAAGTCATCTCAGCCCTGCAGGCTCTTTGATGTCCTGTCAAAGACCGTTGTGCATGTTCATGCATTGTTTGCAAGCCACCAGGAAACACTTTCATGAAATTAATTGTTGCAGAAGAGACCAGAAGCCAAACTTGTTTTATATATATTTACATTCTTAATGTGTCTTAAATCACATCTTTTCATCTCTTTCATTCACTGTTGAATTACCCAAATCACATAGGTAGAAAGAAAAAAAAAGGAAAAACAATGGTTTGTTTTTTAAAGACGCTGTCTCTGGTTTTGATGGAAATATAAAATGTGTCTCCTGAAATAGCCTTGTCCTTGGGGAGCAGAAACGAGCAGATGAGCAGCATTAAGCTTTGGCATGGGGGCCAAGAATTGAAATTTATAAGTCAAACCTATCAGGAATGCATCGAAATCCTGTTAATTTTGTTAAAGCTACAGGCTTAGGATTTTAATAGAAGTTGTAAATACATTTGTCTTTTGGTGGTTTGGAATAACCCAACCCCTTCCACTCCATGTAACTTGCAGACTGACATTTCATATAATTAAAGGAAGCATTTTCATCTTGAATGATGATTGCTCCTGGTTTTGTAGACTGCAGCATCATACAACAATGTAACACTCTAAGAAGAGCTCTAAATTTAGTTTCTTGATTTTTAAAAAAAGAAAGGAGAATAAAAAGAAAGAAAACCTTCATACCTTTCCCTAAGCAAAATTGATGTGTTCGGTACCAATAAATGAAGTTAGGCCCGGCATGGTGCCTCAAGCCTGTAATCCCAGCACTTGGAGAGGTCAAGGCAGGTAGATCACCTGAGGTCAGGAGTTTGAGACCAGCCTGGCCAACATGGCAAGACCTTGTCTCTACAAAAAAATACAAAAGTTAGCTGGGCATGGTGGCACATGCCTGTAATCCCAACTACTCAGGAGGCAGAGGCAGGAGAATTGCTTGAACCTGGGAGGTAGAAGTTGCAGGGAGCTGAGATCATGCTACTGCTACACTCCAGCCTAGGCCACAGAGCAAGACTCCGTATCAAAATAAAATAATAATAATAATAAATAAAAAGCAGCTGAAGTCAGAGAATGAGTACAGGTACATGAGAATGCAAAGCCAGGGTCAGGGGCTGGGTGGGGTATGGAATGGGAGTGAGTGGGTGAAACATTCATATTAATACAGCCTTTCTTGAAAGAGCTCTAAAAATCAGAGAGCTTTTCACAAGTATCGTTTTCATATTCAGACTATTGCTGTTGATATCTATATATGGGCTGCTGATATCTATTTACAGGCTATATGAAGTCTGTGATAATGAGCACACTATCAAGAGTTCAAGCCTGTGAAAATCTTAAAAGGTGAACTTAGAAGTTTAAAAAAAAAAAAGTTCAAAACCAAAAATTCAACTGCCACCACCACCAGCGTCACGACAAAAACACCTCACTTCCAAGGTGGAAAATGAGCACCGCCTCTGAGGAACTGAGATCAAAGTTGACTTGGTAGTCTTAATGGAACACAAGCTAAACAGGACTTTCCAAAAGTAGACTAAAGCATTAAACAAAGCATTAAATAAGGCATTAAACAAAAACATTGAAATTACTATGGGAGATCTCAGCATGTAGAAACTACCAATTAATTCCCAAATTTTGATCAGGTTGGTTAGACTATAATTAGAGTGCTCAGCCTAGTTTGTAGTCCTAGAAACTGAATGATAATATTAAGAACTTGGATAAGGTCTAGTGGAAAGCAACACTTCTATTTAAAAGATAGAGGAATTAGACAGCAAGGGATAATAAAGGAATTGATTTTATAGCCTCGTGGATGCCTGGGTTGAAGGAGGGTGTTAATTTCTACACGTACAGTGAGTTCAACTGAAAGAAAAACATCACTGAGAAAAAACAGTTGCTTAGTATGTGCAATAACCCAGGAGTTGACAAGAACGGATGCTGAAGAACACGAACAACAAAAAAGTAAACCACTGGCTGGGCATGGTGGCTCAGGTCTGTAACCCCAGCATTTTGGGAGGCCAAGTGGGGAGGATCATGTCAGGTCAGGAGTTTGAGAGCAGCCTGGCCAACATGGTGAAATCCTGTCTCTACTAAAATACAAAAATTAGCTAGGCGTGGTCATGGGTCCCTGTAATCCCAGCTACTTGAGAGACTGAGACAGGAGAATTGCTTGAACCCAGGAGGCAGAGGTTGCAGTGAGCCGAGACCACGCCACTGTACTCCAGCCTGGGTGACAGAGCGAGATTCCATCTAAAAAAAAAAAAAAAAAAAAAAAGTGAACCATAAACCAAACAAACAAAAAATAACCGACCAACCAAACAAAAACCTGATACAGAAAGCAGGAAGAGCTGTTAAAACGATCACTGTAGGTACATTACAGCACTTACCACAAATATCTCCTTGCTATGAGGTTCTGCAAGAAGTATGTTTGTGTGTGCTTTGTGTGCACGCACACACACAGAATGAGCATTGATTAAAAATATCTACCACATGCCCTGCATTGCTCATACATTCAAGTGTCTGTTTCTCCCAGCCACCAACATAAATAGGGGATTTTTGCCACTTTTTATATTAGGACACATGGAAAAAGAAGAAATGGCATATCTAGATACACAACTTTTCAGATACAAAAGTCGGGATTTGAGTCCAGACCTGTTCTACCTGTTTCTGTTTTCTCATCACACTTTCTGATAGAGAACCAGAAGTTGTTTTTGAAGTAAATAAATAACTGTCTGCCTATTGTTGGAGCTCAGAAAAATGACATCCCAAAATGAAGGCTTCAGAAGCAAAAGATTTTCTCTGACCTTCTCTGACCCTCCTGCCTCTGGACCCTCATTCTCCCCTGGGGCTGCCCACAGAAACTAGAACCCCTTTTTCCCAAAACCAACCATAAAACCTAAAAATATTACTGTAACTTTCCTTCTGCCTTTCTGTGTAAAAACTAGCCATAAAGACATTATCTGGGCCAGGTGTGGTGGTTCACACCTATAATCCCAGCAATTTGGGAGGCCAAGGCGAGCGGATCACCTGAGGTCAGGAGTTTGAGAGTAATCTGGCCAAAACTGTGAAACCTCATCTCTACTAGAAATACAACAAAATTAGCCGGGCGTGGTGGGGCATAGCCTGTCGTTCCAGCTACTTGGGCGGCTGAGGCAAGAGAATTGCTTGATCCCAGGAGGTGGAGGTTGTAGTGAGCCAAGATCGTGCCTTTGCACTCCAGCCTGGGTGACAAGAGAGAAACTCCATCTCAAAAAAAAAAAAAAAAAAAAGCAAAAGAAACATTATCTGATCTACTTTGTCTGATTGTAGATCATAAGATCCCCCTTCCAGAGAAGATCCTGCCCCATGCCCAGAAGGAAGGAATGTTGCTCAGTGGCAGAGAAGAAGCTAGACAGACAGGCCTTGTTGGTTTTCACCTCTGTCTATAAACATTAGATCGTACCCTATTTGTCCAATCAAAGTTTGGAGAAATGTCCAAACTTCACTGAACCTAAGTACAAAAGTGGAGTTTCTCTTGTGTTTTCAGCTCTTCATTCTGAAGGCTCCTGTGTCATGTAAAACTATAATCAGGCAAATTTGTATGCCTTTCCTCCTATTAATCTGCCATGTCTCAGTGATTTTCAGCGCCCTTTCAGAGGCAATGGGGAAATTTTCCCTTGGCCCTTATACTAACCAATTGAGTGCTTCCTGATGCAGAGGTGACAAGACCCTTAGAAGGAAGACTGCTTCAGAGCTCTGAGGAAAGATTTGAGAATCTTTCCTCATCAAGCTTAGTTAAATGGTTTTCCTTCCCTTTATTTCATCCATAGAGATTAATTCATGCCCCCCCAAAATGAGATGTGAAATAAAGGATATTGTCTCCGCTTATTCAATGGTCATTTGCCATGTTTTAAAGGAACTGAAGTCTAGGGAGCATGCACAGCACGTGCCATCACTTCTTTAGACCAGGGACGTGGAGAACAAAGAAGATACTAGAAAGGAGGAGAAAGCTCCTGGAAATGGGGAAGTGAGGAACACAGCAAACTCTGGAACCCTCCTGTGGACTCAGTATTTTCAGCCACAAGGACTACCAAACTTGTGTGTTGGTTTTCACATTTTAATTAATAAGAGTGAAAACTCACACATGACCCAGCAATCCTATTACCACATATAAACCCAAATGAGAACAAATTACCTTACCAAAAAGACACAGGCACTAGTATATTCACTCTAGCACTGTTCACAATAGCAAAGACACGAAATCAACCTAGGTGCCCATCAGTTGTGGACTGCATAAAGAAAATGTGGCATATATACACAATGGAATATTTTGCAGCCATAAAAATGAGTAAAGCCATGTCCTTTGCAGCAACATGGTTGTAGCTGGAAGCCATCATCTTAAGCAAATTAACATGGGAACAGAAAACCAAATACTGCATATTCTCACTTTTAAGTGGGGGATAAACACTGGGTATGGTGGCCATAAAGATGAGAAGAATAGAGACTGGGGACTACTCAGGTCAGGGGCAAGGGCTGAAAAACTACCTATTGGGTACTATGCTCACTACCTGGGTGATGGAACCATTTGTACCCCAAACCTCAGCATCGTGCAATATGCCCATGTAACAAACTTGCATGTGTACCCCATGAATCTAAAATAAAAGTTGAAATTATAAAAAAGATCACAGGAGAATATATGGCTATTATTTGGCAATAAATTTTATAGGGAATAAAAGAGTCTAAAAGCCATTAACAATGAATTAATTAAATCAAATTTTTGTGGAGCATTTAATGACAAGGGAAAGGTCATAACGTAAATTCATGTTGAACAAAAGCAGGGTACTAAATTATATATATGTAAGCTTCTATACATATATGTGTATGTGCAGATCCCACTTGTGTGATATATACATGCCCATATAGACATCACTTAGAAATATTGCAAGTCTTGTTCCAGACCATTTAAGTAAAGCAAATATTGCAATAAAGATAATCATACACATTTTTTGCTTTCCCACTGCATATAAAAGTCGTTTGCACTATAGCTTATTAAGTGTGCATAACATTACGCCTAAAAAACAATGTGCTTACCTTAATTAAACATATTTTATTGTTAAAAAATGCTGAGGATCACCTGAGCCTTCAGCAAGTCATCATCTTTTTGCTGGTGGAGGGTCTTGCCTCAGTGTTGTTGGCTGCTGACTGATCAGGGTGTTGGTTGATGAAGATCAGGGTGGCTGTGGCAATTTCTTAAAATAGGACAACAGTGAAGTTTGCCACATGGATTGACTCTTCCTTTCATGAAAGATATTTCTGAAGCATGTGATGCTCTTTGATAGCTTTTCACCCACAGTAGAACGTTTTTCAAAATTTGAGTAAATTCTCTCAAATTCATATTCTAAATTCTTTGCTGTCATTTCAACAATGTTCACAGCCTCTTCACCAGGAGTGGATGCCATCTCAAGCAATCACTTTTTTTGCTCATCCATAAGTAGCAACGTCTCACACTTTAGAGTCTATCATGAAATTGCAGCAATTCAGTCACATCTTCAGGTTCCACTTTTAGTTCTATTTCTCTAGCTCTTTCCACCACATCTATAGTTACTTTCTCTGCTGAATCTCTCAAATTTATCCATCAGGGTTGGAATCAACTTCTTCTAAACTTCTGTTAATGTTGATATTTTTACTTTTTTTTTTTTTTCTTGAATCACAGATGTTATTAATGGCATCTATAATGGTGAATCCTCTCCAGAAAGTTTTCAATTTATTCTGCCCAGATCCCTCAGAAGAATCACTAACTGGCAGCTATAGCTTTACAACATGTATTTTTTAAATCATACGACTTGAAAGTCAAAATTACTATTGATCAATGGGCTGCAGGATGGATGTTGTGTTAGCAGATCTGAAAATAACACTAACTTCCTCAAACATTTTTATCAGAGATCTTGGGTAACTAAGTGCATTGTCAATGAGCAGTAATATTTCGAAATGAATCTTTTTTTTTTTTTTTTTTTTTCCTGAGCAGTAAGTCGCAACAGTGGACTTAACAAAGTCAGGAAATCATGCTGTAGACAGATGTGCTACCATTCAGGTTTTGTTGCTCCATTTATGAGGCACAAGCAGATTATATTAGCATATTTCTTAAGGGCCCTAGAATTTTCATAATGGGAAATGAGCATTGGTTTCAATGTTAAGACACCAGAGGCATGAACCCCTAGAAAAAGTCTGTTCTGTGAAGCTTTGAAAATAGGCACTGACTTCTCCTCTCTAGCTATGAAAGTCCTAGATCACTTTCTCTCCCAAAAAAAGGCCATTTTGTCTACATCGAAAATCTGTTTCGTGCAGCCACCTTCATCAGTTATGTCATCTGGATCTTCTGAATAATTCACTGCAAATTCTACATTAGCACTTACTGCTTCATCTTGCACCTGCATGTTATGGAGACAGCTTCTTTCCTTAAACCTCATAAGCAGAGCCGTGCTAGTTTCAGACATTTCTTCTGAAGCTTTCTCTCCTCTTTCAGCCTTTATAGAATGGAAAAGAGTTAAGGCTTTTCTCTAGATAGGGCTACTGCTTAAGAAAATGCTGTGGTTGGTTTGATCATCTGTCCAGAGAACTAAAATTTTTAAGGTCATTTTGCATTCTTATCATTTGAGGGCTCACTGAGGTAGCACTTTTAATTTCCTTCAAGAATTTTTTCTTCACACTCACAACTCAGCAACTGGTAGAAGAGGCATAGGCCTTAGCCTGTCTTGGCTTTTGTCATGTCTCCCTTGCTTAGCTTAACCGTTTCTAGCTTTGATTTAAAGAGAGAGATGTGCAGATCTTCCTTTCGCTTGACTAGTCAGAGGCTATCTCATGGTTATTAATTGTTCTATTTTCAATATTTATTGTTGTGTGTCACACAATAAGGAGGCCCAAGGAGAGGGAGCGAGATAGGGGAATGGCCAGTCAGTGGAGCAGTCATGACACATAACATTTATCACTTATGTTTGCTGTCTTATACAAGTGCACTCTTGGTGCCCCAAAACAATGACAAGGATAACTAACATTAAAGATCACTGGTCACAGGTCACCATAGCACATATAATAATAACTGTGTGAGAAATGTGTGAGAATTACCAAAATGTAACAAAAACATGAAATAAGCACATGCTATTGGAAAAATGGTGCCAACAGATTGCTCATTTCAGGGTTTCCAAAAACATTCAAGTTTTAAAAAGCATAATATCTACAAAGTGATATAAAGCAGAGTGCAAACAAAGGTACATTGTATATATTTCTGTGAAATTTATACGCACACACATGTGCACAAGTACACACACTGAGAGACAGAGAGTGAGAGAGAGCAAGCATTTACAAACATACCAAAGTAGAGACCATGATACTCCTGGGTGCCATTGGTCACACCTGTAATCCCAGTACTTTGGGAGATCAAGAAGGACAGATTGCAAGAGCTCAGGAGTTCGAGATCAGCTTGAGCAACATGGTGAGATCCTGTCTCTACTAAAAATACAAAAAAATTGCTCGGCATGGTGGTGTGTGCCTGTAGACCCAACTACTGGGAAGGCTGAGGCAAAAGGATTCCTTGATCCCTGGGGTCTGAGCAGAGGTGGCAGTGAGCCCAGACTCGGCCAATGCATTCTAGCCTGGGTGACAGAGTGAGGCCTTGTCTCAAAAGAAAGAAAGAAAAAGAAAAAAGGACCTTGATATCAAAACTATTAAAAGTCAATATTACTCACTGATTTAATTACAAGTGTTTCGTATTTTCTAAGTTTTTGTAATTTAGAAATTTCTAAACTGAGCACGTCTACCTTTTATCATCAGACAAATACATAAATATTTTAGTAGTTATTTAACAATGACTTATACCAAGTTAATTATCACATCCATCTTCATGTGGATGTATTTCTTGGTTCTCTCAAGAATTCCTACAAATTTCACTGCTATTTCAAGAGAAAAAATTCAGCCTTTCTCTACATAATTTATTTTAAATATGGGCATGAGGGATATGGAAACTATGAAAACCTAAAAGAAATTAAAACTGCATTTCATTAAATACTGGCAGAGAAAAGTAAATAGAAATGTTAAAGCATTAATTCCTAAATCATTCAGCATTTTGGTGTCATTCATGAGGAGGTCCTATGGCCAGCCTTTGAGAACACAAGGACAAATGAAGATAACCTCTGAGCTAGTAAGTTGGCCAAAAGAGACTGGTTTACATCTAAGTGAGGAAGGGAGTCATAGTATTGCTATTTGCTGATAAAGAATGTAAAACATAACCAAATTTGGCTGACAGAAATCCTTTCTGGACAATTTTCCTCAGAGAGCCGTGTGTCTGTATTTACTCTGTGTCCAAAAAAAAAAAAAAGGCTTGACCTTTACTGAATGCCCAGAATGGCTAGGACACCTTGCCCTTTGCTCTAGTAGATAGGCCTTGACTCTGGGGAAATAGTCAATTCCCAACACCAGAGACAGGAGAAAGCCAAGAGTCTGAGTTAAAGACAGAAACCATTAGCATAATGTGGCCACCAAGGACTTCAGCTCGCAGGATGACCCCAAGGACTCTGGTGATGGCTGCTCACATAGCCAATCTGACCATTCCTCTACCTTCTTATGACTCTTGGTGCCCATCCAGGAGCTGCCATCATATCTAGAGAACAGCTCAAATTAGCAACGTGCTGAGGGTTTGTGGTGATATCGTACTAGCACCCCAGTGATCAAAAACGATGCAAGGGCATTTTGTGGCTGCCCAAATGGGGTACCATCATTTGTGTGTTCAATATCTAGCAGAAAATATACTTCAGCTCCTTTCTCTGACCTTGCTCAAGGAGATGAAGCAGCTTCCGGCCAGTGAACAGGGAAAGAGCATTTGCAGAGGACAGGAGAGCCAACAGGACATCTGAAATTACTCGATGAAAGCCAACATTTTATATCCCTGCTGTAACTGTATCCTGTTCTGAAAAAGCAATAACCTTCTTTCTATCTGACTGACAGCCATATGGGGTTGTTACTATAGTTCTCAGCAATTTAGAAATGAAAAAAAAAAAAAAATTAACCTACATGGTGGGATAGAGAAGATGGGAAAGGAAGTAAGGGGTTTCTCAAATGGCTAATGGATCAGAACACAGCCACAAGAGCCTGTTGGGTTTCCTATGTAAGAGATAGGGAAGCCAGGCTCACTGGTACAAGGTCACACAACTGGAAGGAACGTGCCATGGGGTCTGTGAACACGGTCTTTCCACGCCATCTGTCTATTCGTTCTTCCTAGATTATCTGTCTCAGTGGGCATTTCCTGCCCTTTTCCTGCTCCTGTCTTCTTTTCACCAATCATTTGTCTACTACCCACAGTTACCTTTCACCATAGAGGCAGCCAGGCAGCCATATGCAGTGGGAAAGGCTGACACAGCTTACCATGGCCCATGGCCGCCACCTTGACTGTCTCTATCACACTCACCCAAATGCACCTCACCACCATGGTAGCTTACCCAGAGCACTCCATCAAAGGCCCTATCGTTTATCTGGAGGCATCGGGAAGCTGCAGCACTCTTGCCTGCCTTTCATAGAATGGCAGAGGACACTGGCTGTGTGATTTAATAGCACCATCTCTGCTGATGTCCCAAGGCGCCACTCATTTGAGAAGCGTCTGCACACAATGCTAATATTGGCAAGATTTCTGAAAAGCTAACTCAGGTACTAAATCATGCCAAATGAACAAGTCAAATCCATATTGGGCTGCTCCCAAGGTAACTCTCGGAAAGAAAAGCAAAGGTCATGCCAGTGACTGAAGCAGAAGTCAACCCAATGCCCTTTCAGGGAAAAAAAAAAAAAAAAAAAAAAAAAAATATATATATATATATATATATATATATATATATTTAAGACATAATGTCTGAAAGTGGATTTCTTCATAATTATCACCATATGCTGCCTGCCTCTCTTTATTCTTGCCGTTCCCTTCCTCAGATCCTGTGTCATCCTTTAGTGGTCCTGTTGTAGATGACTACCCTGCTTTTCTAAGTCATGCTGCCTCTTCTCTCTCCTACAGGTGAATATATCACCCATTTTCCTAAATATACAGTTGTGTCAGTTTGGCTTTAGCTGTAGATGCACTCTACACTGAGGCTACTCCTGGTCTTTACCCATTTTCTTTTTCCACATGAAGAGAAGGACAAGACAGATCCATGTATGCTGGTAGAAGGCTACCCTCGCATTACGCATGTGGAAGAGTAAGGCTCTGAAGGATAAGATCAATTGTTGGACTCTAGCTCTATGCAGACGATACTGGCTCCTAGAACCTGGGGCTACTGCCTTCACACTGCTCCCTTCATGTTAGGAAATTCACATGCTAAGCCTGAGCCTAAGAGCCTTAAATATGCATTCACTTTGTTCTGTACCTTAAATAAACAAACACTATGTATTAATAATTAGGCATTATATTTTCATTTTTGAAGCATTATAAATCCAAAAGACTAGGGTTCTTCAATCTTAGAAATGGAGTTTTCCAGTGGGTTTTGCTGGAAGTGCACCATTGCGTTACCAGTTATTATTTTTCTAAAAACAAATCACATTTTGTCCAGTGTTCCTTGAAAGTTCACAATAAATTTCAAGTCTTTGTGGTTTCTATTCATAACTCAAGATCCTTTACAGGAATTTTGCCCATACTAAAGTTTTCTTTCAAAAGGAACCATTTTTCCTTTTTTCTTTATTGTGTTTCTTCATCATCCTCAAAATTAATTTTTTTTTAATGGATGAATCAGTTTCTGCTTTTGTCCATTTGTCCTTTGAGTGAGTGGATAGCCGCGCAGTGCATCCTCAAACCCTTCATGTCCAACATTCCCAAGCCAGTCCCTAACCCAGGCCAATAAGAACCCCAAGGCCACCACAAGAGATATGAAAAGAAAAAGCAGCCCTCCAGCTCTCCTCAGTTTTGCCCCATGCTATTCTCTAAGTATGCATGAGAGCTGTGAAGGATAAGATCACTGATGTCCAGTCCAGTGGGAAAGAAGACAGGTTTGTGACTTGAACAAAAATAAAAAAGAAGCAGCAGCAGCAAGAAACAAACCAAGGAGGCAGTGCTGAGAATAGAAACAGCTAGCCTACTGATTCTAAGTGGGCATCGTGATTCCAGGAAGAGGTGGCATCTTTGGATTCCATCTGAGGAGTCTGATGATTGTCAGGTGTGCTATGTGAGAGGTAGGGATGGTCAGATGGAGTGATTTTTTTAAAGTTTACATCAACTCCAAAGTGCTAAGCAGATAGGTCAAATCCTCAATTGACAGTATGTATTAATATATAAACGCTTAGCTTTGTTTTGGTGAGAAATAAGTTTAAATAAATAGTAATGATATAATGACTGTAATAGCCATTGGTAATTTTTTTTTTTTTTTGAGATGGAGTCTTGCTCTGTCGCCCAGGCTGGAGTGCAGTGGCCGGATCTCAGCTCACTGCAAGCTCCGCCTCCCGGGTTCACGCCATTCTCCTGCCTCAGCCTCCCAAGTAGCTGGGACTATAGGTGCCCGCCACCTCGCCTGGCTAGTTTTTTTTTTTGTATGTTTTTAGTAGAGACGGGGTTTCACCGTGTTAGCCAGGATGGTCTCGATCTCCTGACCTCGTGATCCGCCCATCTCAGCCTCCCAAAGTGCTGGGATTACAGGCTTGAGCCACCGCGCCCGGCCAGTAATTTTTTTTTTTTACTCTATAGTTTTATACAGAGGATCTGAGATGGCAGATGACATATGTTAATGTCTTACAATATAAATGGTGCTAAACAATTCCATTTCCTTTCCTGGTTTGTTCTTCTTTCTATTGAGGCCAGGTCTAATCCCCACATGAGATTCTTGCAGAAATTTGAAGGTATTAAGAGGATATTTTGTAATATACCTTTTTCTTCCCCCAACCACATCACAGCAGGTTTGCTCCAACTTCTCTGTTAACATTCATCTGAATGTTTATAGGGTGAAGAACTTTTTGTCCAATAAATTGAGACATTTGGGTGAAGGGACATTGAGCTTATGCTTGCCACTATCACTGCCAAAGAAACAAAACCCATGCTAAGAAAATACTGAAAGTTGAAAAATATGCATTGCACTGTAGAGCTTCACCTTCTGCTCTCCAACAGTCCAAGGTCGAGGACTCTTGACCTTGCTTGCTCACCTTCCTAAGATAATTTGTTAGGAAATGATCAGAGATTTCTGATCATCAGAGAGGGGAAGGAAACCATTTATCACATTAACACATAGATGTGTTTCCTATAGCAAGACCTTGTTTAATCCTCACAACAGTCTTATGAGGCTTGTGTCCTTCTTTGTCTTTTATAGTAAGGAACTGACTTATCCCTGGTCACACATCCAGAAAAATCTGAAAAGCATTAGAATAAAATTGTGCCTCCTTCCTGGCTCTCTTTCTTCTCTTCCTCCCTACATCTCCTTCTGTCTCCTCAGGTACTCCCTCCCTTTCTTCCTTCTGGTTTGACTTCCTGCCCCTGCCTTGCACCACTTGGGATCCTACTTGTCTTTCTTCAACAGATTCCAGGCATCAAGAATCAGCACAAGAAGGGGAAGGTAGTTCTTTGTATGGGTGACCTTTCCTGAGCTCTTAAAAGCATATTGGGCTGGCCCTCTCACACTGCAGAGTAACTAACTGTGACCCTGCAGGGAGCAGCTCAGCTGTCCTTGAGATTGCTGTCTAGACAGGTTCCCTGCCTAAAAAGAGATGTGAAGACACAATCTGTTCTCCATTGCCCCACAATTATTTTCAGAATACTATGGAGAGTACACGGTAGTGAAATCAGTTTTTCCCCGTTAAACCTGCTACCTTGCTTTTATGCTTTAAAAAAAGAAGTGAGAAAAGTTTTTTTTAATTTAAGAATTTTTATGCAGTGTTGAGAAAAGTGAGAACCCCTTTGAAAAATTGTTTTGTTTTACTTGACAACTCCTGGTGAAAAGTGGAGTTAATATAATATTGCCAAGTAAAAATGGACCCTGGAGTGTAAACCTTTATTATTAATCTCTTATGGTTTTAAGTCTACAGTCACATGTGAAAATACATTAAGTAGAGACCACCCCTAACACTTGTGTTGAGGAGCAGAAGCAACATGTTTTATTGAATTATGGGTGGTTTTCCCAAACATGAGAACATCACTTAAAAGTAAAGTCTTCAGGTGGGAAGAAATACCAACAATTAAAGTGTCCCTGAGTATTGATTATTGTCTTTTGTTTGAAAGAGAGAGATATCTGAGGCATAGTTTACAGAAAAGAATATGTTAAGTTGGAGAAGTTAGAGACGATGACAGGGCAAAAAATACATACAAAAATGAGAAGAATGAAGAGTGTTTTATATTCATATATACAAGAGTTAAGGTCATTAAAGAAGGAAAAAAAAAGGGAAGGGGTGCAATGGCAGCCACTCTGTGGGCAGAGGCCTTAGATAGAATCCTGTGGGCTCCATCTTGGGGAAAGGCTTGGAGATGGATTTGAGGAATTTTTATCAAAGGACAAAGAGAAAGGATTGAGTCTGTAGCTTGGGGACTTCTTGGATTCGGCAGATCCCTCATCTCTACCAATGACATGGTAGTCTTTGTTAATAAAAGTGTTCGAATCATAAAGCCTAATTGTCTGATTTGTTTCCTCTGATGGCCATCACTGCATGGAAGGAAACCTAAGGAACTGGAAATAGTAGAGATCTTTCTTTTGGTGGTTTCTGTTAATTAGCTTGAATTACTGGCACAGTAATAGAGCTGCCACCACCATTAAGAATACGTAAGAGTGGAAGTCAGTAAGAGAACAAGGTACAACAGAAAACTGACAATAAGTAGCTGAATGATCTACCAGAGAAGGTTTTAGTATCAACTAGTCTAAGCTGATCTGACAGTTAGAGACCTAATGAAGGCTAGAGAGCAGCAAAACCCACTTCCTCATTCTTGGAATCCCTGCACTTAAATCTCAGTATACTTAAATGTCACTACTTCCAAGCTTTAGATTATTAAATGTGATTCAGATTCCTGCTGGCTCTAATGGGAACTACAGATAATTGTTAGTATAAAATCTCCCACATGATGCTTTAATCAGGATTACAGCCATTCGTTTTCAACAAAACAACAGTCCGTGTCATTCAGCCTGTCCTGTTTACAGACTCGCAGATGTGAAGCTGTAGGAACGATGGCTAATGAAGCAGAGCAGGCAAATCACAGACCCAACACTTGGCTGTTTCGAGAATTTTGTCTGCATTATTAGTATTCATGTTTCTACCAGAAAACATGAATTCTGGGATCTGGAAATCTGGAGAGTCTCCAGGTCTAGATCATATTCTTTCTTAGAGTGAGCCACGATTTCACACTCAAAATCCTCTGCATACTCATTAAGCAACACGGATGAATGAGCCGGCTGGGTGTGAAAGCAATGAGGAGTTTTGGGGGTTGTGTCTAAATGAATGGCACATGCGTTGTGGAGAGAGCCAGTCATTGCACCGCTCCACGTACTTGTAAAATATTCAGATTTTTACCAAAGCCAAGTCAGCAATCTAGGGGTTTTATGTAGAAAATTTCTGATTTTTAATCGTAGAGGCAGGGACAGACCCCTCCAGATTCTGTCTAATGTCTTTTACCCAGAATATGCTGCCCCTCCAGCTTTGGTGACTTAAAGCAGAGATAGAGGATGGCAGGCATTCTTCAGCCTGAGCACCTCAAGCCATTCAGAAACTTGGTCTTTGATGTGAAAATGTGTTTCACGTGCTTGGAGCAGGGGAGGTGACAGAAAGGTGCTGCTGGTGATGATTATGGCATCAACTCACATTGTTTTTAACATAAAGTGCACGCCAGGCATTCTGGTAAACACTACATATATGTTTTCTTATTTGATCTTCACAAACATATCAGACGTTTCCATTTTACAGAAAGAGAAACCGTGGCAAAGAGAAGTTAAGGGAACCAGTCCAAAACCTCATGCCAGCTACTAAATTGCATCCATTATGTCTTAGGTGCTTCCACACATGGTTTTAATTCTCAAAACAATCATGTGAAATGGGTATCATTCTAAAAATCCTGCAGAAGAGGAGAAAGCACCTCCGAGATTTACCTACTGCACAAACTCCTCTACCAAGCAAAGTGACTTATAAAGCTGGGATTCAAATCCTGGTCTGACTCAAAAGACTGTGGCTTTGACTGTCAACCCATTAGCTATCCTGTTAGAAACTCTGTTTATATCATCACCTGATAACTCCTAACACCCCTGCAGGGTAGGCAACAGTGTCCACACTTCACAGTTGAGATCAAGCTCTTTATCCACATGTACACAGGCATTAAGTCAGCCCGGGTGGATTGCAACCTGAGGATCAAGCCCTTCTCTGGCTGACTCCAGGGCTTGTGGTCTACCTGCTCCACCACACTGGGTCATAAAGTCTGCAGGCTCCCCATTTCCCTGCATAAACATGCTACCCAGTCCTTCCCGCCACCCATCCAGTAGCTTAGGACAAAACCTGATTTCTGCTTCCCCAGCTGAGGTCTACCCTCTACAGAGTCACCTAGGTGAGGTGAAAAATACTGAAACTGCCTCATTTAAACCCCTGCCCCAAAGCCTCCGGTAGCTTATGATTATGCTTAGAACGAAATCCACATCTCCTCATGAGATTTACGTGACCCTGTGTGATCTGTCCTTGGCCTCTCTCTTCTCCCTTTCTGCCTTTCTCTTCTGTATTTCCAATCACTTTAGTGTTCTAGCAGATCCTCCAATAACTCAAAGGTGTTTTAGTGTCATGGACTTCCCCTCCACTTAGAAATTTTTCTCCCAAACCTTACTTTTTCACCTTATTTAGGTGTCTGTTCAAATGTCACTTCCTCAAAGAGACATTATTGAAGGAGAAAAGTATATGTGCACATAAAACAGAGTCCCTGCACTTACCTGGGTTGATTTCTCTCTTTGTCACTTACAGCTATCTGAAATTATATTAATCTATCTATGAATGAACAGGCTGGGTGTGAAAGCAATGAGGAGTTTTGGGGGTTGTGTCCAAATCAATGGCACATGCCTTGTGGAGAGAGCCAGTCACTGCACTGCTCCATGTACTTGCTGTAAAATATTCAGATTTATTATTCTTATTGACTGCATCCCTCACTGGCATGTAAGTTCCATGAAGGCAAGAGTATATTGCATGTTCATGGCAGTGCTGCTTACAACAGTGTCTAAGTCTGCACTGAACACATCTCTTTGCATGAATTACTGAAGGACTTCAAAAGTGCATGTACATTCTCTAACATTTGGCATTCATTGTAGTATTTTCAGAGCCAGAAACACAAGGAGAACAGTCACGTTTTGAAATCCACTAAGAACAAATACTAGGGATAAACACAGATGTAAGAAAAGGAATGTTCTGGACAGTCTCCAGCTAAGTAAGTGAAGTGAAGAACAGAGTCATAGACCTTGGAACAAAGCATGAAAATGATTAAGCTGTGAATGTTGTTAAGGGAGATTTTAATTATTTTTTTTTAAAAAAAGGCATGCAGAAGCAATAACTGAAGTTAAAAGAAAGAGAAGATTTGCTCTTCATGGAAGAAGAGTAAATGTTACTTTATTTCTCCTTTCCTTAACTTGAAAGAAATGAGATGAAAGACAGAGGAGAGTTATCAAGGTGACAATGGGGGAGGCATATAATCTTAAGGGCTGTCACAAAGGGTAGTAACTTTTCTGTAGTGCAGATTTAAAGGAGGAAATCACATTGCTTTCAAAATGGAAACTTCAAGCAAAGCCAGTGTTGCTTTTATGGACCTTTAGAGGAGGAAGGTAGTTAGCATTTATAGTTCAATTTCATGTAGAACGAGGAGCCCTGAGAGCTAGCATTTCTGTCCTGAAGCATCTTCATGTAGATCAGACCCCCATGCCTGACTTCTCAAAGTATGCTAATCCCATCTTGACATTTGCAGTAAATGAAAACTCTCTGTCGGTAGGTAGATAAGAGGCTTTCCTTCTAAGGATCGCCTATGATGACAATTTGATATAAACAAATTAAGTATTTCTACAGCCCTATTCTCCAGGGCTGGAGGCAGCACGTCACCTTCCTCACTGCAGTGTTGGTGGGGTGGGGAAGCAGTGTGGTGTGGCCTAAATCTCAAACACTGATGGGCAGGATATATTTGCTTTGATCTGATTCTGTCAGTTCCTCATGATCTAGGCTTCAGTTTCCACCGTTGTGAAATGAAAGGATGGATGAGATTAAATATGCCCTATAGTCGGTTCCCAATTTTTTTTTTTTTTTTGAGACGGAGTCTTGCTCTGTCGAGTGCAGTGGCCGGATCTCAGCTCACTGCAAGCTCCGCCTCCCGGGTTCCCGCCATTCTCCTGCCTCAGCCTCCCGAGTAGCTGGGACTACAGGCGCCCGCCACCTCGCCCGGCTAGTTTTTTGTATTTTTTTTAGTAGAGACGGGGTTTCACCGTGTTCGCCAGGATGGTCTCGATCTCCTGACCTCGTGATCCGCCCGTCTCGGCCTCCCAAAGTGCTGGGATTACAGGCTTGAGCCACCGCGCCCGGCCAGTCGGTTCCCAAATTTAAGACTTCATGATTATAAATCTTTCATGGTCATATAAGAAAGGGTTCAAGAATGTACCAGTTGCATAATATTTTGGAAGTACACTGTCACTAGAAACTTGAGGTCCCCTTTTTTGTCAACTTCAAGGGATGACTTTTACTTTAGAGAACATTTGTTTCAAAGGACTCTGTATATCTTTGGAATTTCTACTTGGTTAATGATGTTTAGGGATATGAGGAGGTGCACAGAGGAGCAGAAGTCATGGTGGCATGCATGAGAAACATGCTTGGAAATATATTCTATGATATACTTGCCATTATTATGATTATTATACTTATTGATTCACATAGACATACAGAAACTAAATAATTCCTAGTTTACTTTTCAGAAAGACAAAAATTAGTGTTTTTATCTTAATTTTAGATAAAATCCTAGTTTTCAAATTTTTAATTTTACCCTTATCCTGATTTCTACTTTTCACTCTTCATTTCACCCTATGGATGGGAGCAGGACAGAAATAAAGAGGAAAAATCATGTTTCATTTATTTTAACACCCAAGTCATCTTTCCCACATCAATGATAAGGGTTTTGTCTGCATACTGTGGACGACTTGAGAAAAAACTCACCAGGTGGCAAGCCAGCTACATTGGACTTTGTGTGGGTGTAAAGCCCAGTTCTGCCACCTTTACTTGGTGTGGCATCAGATGAGTAACTGAACCTCTTTTTGTCTTGATTTACTTTCTGTAAAGATAAGAAGAAGATCTGCCTCATAATTTTTTTACAAGTTTAAATGAAGTAATACCTATAAATAATCAGTACAATGTCAGTTATAAATTAAATATGCAATAATGGTCTAACTCCAGTGTCCTACACTTCATTCAATAATTATTAACAAAAAATACCCAACATTTATTGAGTACTTATTATGTGCCAGGCTTGGCGCCATGAACCTAAAGTGCACTATATTATTTATTCTTTACCTTGTGGCATTTTTACAGAGAGAAATATGCGTAAGAGATGAGTAAATAGCTTGCCCAAGGCTTTCAGGTGGTGAGTGGCACAGGATTCAAGTTGAATGAGCTTTGCCACAATCATGTCCACACATACGGTGTGCATCTGCTACCCTTTTTTTCCTTTTATTATTTTCCTGTGTTTGTTTTCTCAGCTCTTAAGATCTTGATATGATTAAAGATATGTCTCAAATGTCATTGAACCTATAAAATATTCTCCAATCATCCATAATCTTCTATCGAATTCACAGATGAATTTTGAAAAGCTTTCTAAATTTTAATCATCAGGATCTGTTTAATGATGTTCATATTTTAATTTTTGGGGTCTGTGATAGAACATTAAACCATTAGCCTCTCTTAATCTAGGGCAGATACCATTTGTTTTTGTACTTTCCTTTCTTTTTTTTTTTTATCTGCATTTGCAATGAGTAGAGTTTATCATCTTTCAAAATCATTTTCTTTAAAATACAGATGACTCTTTACAGCAAGGAAGGGGTCCACATTCAATTGGGTAAGTATTACATCAGTGTACTGACAAATACATACTTAATAATTTTGAAACATCCCCTCCCCTCAATAAATCATTAAATAAATGCTGGGTGCTTGCTGAGTGCTAATAGCCTCTAGGAGCTGTCATGTGGTTCCTGTTAGTGCTTGTGTTTGCATGGGCCATGCAAGGCTACCAACTTCTGTCGTCTCTGTCTCCTAGGTGCTAGGAAGCCAAAGTTTATTTTCTCCAAATCCAACCTCATCATCTCCCTCACTTCACCTCCCTCCAAGTCTCCTTACATCCGGTAGAGTGCACTATGAGATCGGAGTCATACAGACCAAGTTTTCCTCTCAGCTCCACTCATTTACTGGCTGATGAACACAGTCAACATACTTTCGTCTATCTCACCTTATCTATAAAATATGAATTGAAACATCTACTTTTCAGAGTTGTTAAAATAATAAGAAATAAATTGATATATTAGGCACTCAGTTCACAGATGTTATCATCATCTAGCCATTGCTACAAGAAGCAAAATTAACTGTTAGCCTCCTTTATTATCTATACTTCCCTTTCTCACTGATATTTCCTCTGATCTTGCTGTTTTGTTCATCATTGTATGTATATATTTTTTTTCTATTGCATTATATATGGTTTATGCAGATGATCTCCAAAGCCTTTGTGAAACTGGCAAGATATAGTACAAAAAAAAATATAAGGAAACAAATAAAATTAAATAAATAAACAGCTCTTTGGCCATGAATTTCCAAAGCCTTGCACTCTTCAGTTACAAAATCTGTCAACAATGATGATTATTTATAAATCCCAAAGAACCAACAAAGTGACAAAAAGTAAAATTTAACACAGGGTTTGCTTGTGCAGAAGCAATACTAATTGCAGCCATTTATGTCAACAGCTTACCATTTTATACCTAATTACCATGCCTCAAAACTGCATTATGTGTATCATTAGGTGTGTGTCAAATTAATTCTATTGTACGTTTTATTTAATTATGCCACTATTCTCTACACCTACATGCTCAGTTTTTATAGTTTGTTGCTTATGGGCCATGGTCGATTGCTCTTAACTTAAAAAAAAAAAGGGCAAAGACAGCAAACACTGGAGAGAAGGGGATTAAAATATGTGCCTCTACCACGGATGAGCTTATTGTTGGGGAGAAGGAGGGACTCTGTTAATCTGATCACCTTAATGTTATCCCATTTCTCTTTTTTTTTTTTTTTTGAGACGGAGTCTCGCTCTGTCGCCCAGGCTGGAGTGCAGTGGCCGGATCTCAGCTCACTGCAAGCTCCGCCTCCCGGGTTCCCGCCATTCTCCTGCCTCAGCCTCCCAAGTAGCTGGACTACAGGCACCCGCCACCTCACCCGGCTAGTTTTTTGTATTTTTTAGTAGAGACGGGGTTTCACCGTGTTAGCCAGGATGGTCTTGATCTCCTGACCTCGTGATCCGCCCGTCTGGGCCTCCCAAAGTGCTGGGATTACCGGCTTGAGCCACCGCGCCCGGCCAATGTTATCCCATTTCTTCCCACCACTGTAGATTTTTGTATTTCTTGATTTCCATGATGGGAAGATTAGCCTTATTCTCTATTAGCCTAAGAAAGTCTTATTCAATCCATTGAGAGCCTAAATAGAACAGACTCTTAAAAAAGAGTGAAATAATATTCTCTTTCTTTGCCTGACATTGATCTTCTCCTGCCTTCAGACTTGACCTCTGACTGAAACTTTAACCATCATTGTTCCTGGTTCTCATACCTTTAGACTCAGACTAGAATTATACCATCTGCTCTCCTGAGTCTCCAGCTTAGTGACTGCGGATACTGGGACTTCCACAATCGTGTGAATCAATTCTTATAATTTCTCTCCTGTACCTATAATGAGAGAGAGTCTGTCCCTCTGGTGTACACAGACAATACACTATGTCATAGGCTATGTGTAAGGATAAACAATATCTGTAAAAAACAGGAATATTGTTTAGTGTTTGGAAGACTCTTAATAGGCAGTAGTAGTCCTATTTATTCTCCTTCTTCAAATGCATTTATCCCTCGAGTCCTTTAAAACTTAGATGAACATTTTTTTCTTATTAATTTCATAGAATTTTGATTTTTTTAATACAGTTGGACATGCTGTTTGTTAATACTCCATAGTGACTTCAGAATTGAGTGTATTCAAAACAAGACCATAAGGTTCTCACTCATCTTTACTCAGTTTTTGTTTTGTTTTGTTTTGTTTTGTTTTTTGAGACAGAGTCTTCACCCTGTTGCGCAGGCTGGAGTGCAGTGGCGCCATCTCGGCTCACGGCAAGCTCCGTCTCCCGGGTTCACGCCATTCTCCCGCCACTGCACCTGGCTACTTTTTTTGTATTTTTAGTAGAGACAGGGTTTCACCGTGTTAGCCAAGATGGTCTCGATCTCCTGACCAAGTGATCCACCCGCCACGGCCTCCCAAAGTGCTGGGATTACAGGCGTGAGCCACTGCGCCCGGCCCTCAGTTTTTAGCTATACTCTTGAAGAGTCATATTGAAATCACAGAATTGCACATATTAGCTGTAGAGGGAAACCTAGGGGTCACTGTGTCCAGTGCTTTTGTTTTTCAGATTAAGAAAACCAAGACCTAGTAAGGTTAAATAACATGATCACACAGTTGGTTAGTGACAACTAGGACAAAGTGTTCAAACTGATCTTTTCACTGATTAAAAACAAGAACTGGCAAACTGTGACCCACAGGCCAAATCTGGCCTGCCACCTATTTTTGTAAATAAAATTTTATTGGAACACAGCCACACTCTCATTCATTTACATATTGTCTATGGCTTTTCTGATATTACAACAGAGTCGAGTAGTTGTGACAGACACCATATGGCTTGCAAAGCCAAAAATATTTACTATCTAGCCCTTTACAGAAAAAGTTTGCAGATTCCGGTTTAAGAAAAAGCACATTTCCAAAGCTTCATCTCATAAACCGAGATATCACCTAAACCTTAAAAAAAAAAAAACGTAATGAAAAGAACCAACGAAAAAACCATGTTATGTTTTTACATTAAATGAGTTTTATCTCCCAAGAGACACACAATGTCATATATGCAATGCCAACAATAAAGGCAATTGTTCTGTTAAGGGGCAGGACTATGCATGTTGAAACCCATGGAGTGTCAATGTCTCTCAAAGCCACCTCACATAACTTCTCTCCCTAAGGTTTGAAATGACCATTACGAAATTCTTGGGAAGGGGGGGGGATAGCATTAGGAGATAAACCTAACGTAAATGATAAGTTGATGGGTGCAGCACACCAACATGGCACATGTATACATATGTAACAAAACTGCACTTTGTGCACATGTACCTTAGAACTTGAAGTATAATAAAAAAGAAAAAAATGTAAATAAATATATCTACATTTAAAAAAAAGAAATTCTTAATCAAAGAAGACAGATTAGAAGTTGAACTGTAAGATTCCTGTGGGTATCGAGGGCATCTTATTATTCCATCCGTCTATGGTAAAGCACTCTACTGGCCACCAGCCTTGTACCTTTAGCACACCTGCCCCATACCTGCCAAGGGCTCTTCAGGTTTATGGAAAGATATGTCAAATGTTTACCCTAGTGAGATGCCTTGGTAAGAGGAAGTGCATCAATCTGATGGCTAGAAAAGCAACAATCTATTTTGAGGACAAGAACATAACTATTAAGTAACCCAGAAAAAAATAAAATATCCTCTCATAGCAAGAAAAGAAGGGTATCATAAATGTATCAACATTTTTTGGACATGTTAACCTGTCTGGCACAAAAAGTAAATAGAATCAGCCCTCCACATTCATGGGTTCTATATCCATGGATTCAACCAACCGCAAATAGAAAATATTTGGGAAATAATTCCACAAAATTCCAGAAGGCAAAACATGAATTAGCCACACACAAAGTATTACATTGAATATTTGCAACTGAAGTGACATAGGCAAGTATTAGGTACTATAAGTCACTCAGATAGGATTTAAAGAAAAGGGGAAGATGTGCATAGGTTATATAGGTTATAAGAAAATACTATGCCATTTTATATAAGAGACTTGATCAGTTCAGATTTTGGTATCTGTGGGTAGTCTTGGAACCAATCCTTCATGGATACAGAAGAATGGCTGCACTGGGCATTGTACATGATCTCATCAACTCCTTCGATCACTCTAGGTTATGGATAATGTTTTCCAAGGGAGGGTTTCGGGTTTTCAGTAATAGAAAAGCCCAACTTGACTGGCTTAACCAAAAAAGAAAATTCATCATCTCAGGAAACAAGGAAAGGTTCAGTGGCTCCAGGATTGTTTAATTCAGTGACTCAACAATGTTAACAAGCCCCTACATTCTCTCTCTATTTCCACTTGACCATCTACAGCATGTCATCTTTATTTTCAAAGCTGCAAAATGAACAGAGTTATGGCTGTCTGATAGAATATAATGGGATATTTATTCTTAAGCACCTCCTTCTAGGGCAAGGATATTCTTTGCTTGCTAGAATTTTGTCATATAACCTTGTCAGAGGCAGTTCTTGGCAGAGATATTAGACTTCCATGACTTTGGTGTTAAGGTTAGGTTGGGGACTCTCTCCTCATGAGCCACAGTTGGGTGGAAGACAGGAAATTCTTAAAGAAAATTGTGGTTTGGTTAGGAAGGAAGACAGAAATGAATTTTGAATGGGTCACTAATGGCACCTCCTCTAGATCCCCTTTAGATTATGAGTGATGAAGCACAGAGAAGTTACATAACTTGTTCCAAACCATATAATAGAAGTGGAATTTCCTTTCTGTCTTTTGGTATGGACCCCTTCTTTTTCCCCTTCTTTCCTCTGAAAAGAATTGCTATATTCAAATTTTAACTACAGAAAAACAAGGTAGAAAGTAAGCGAGCAAATTTCTGTAAAGGAACCATAAAGATGGAATACTGAAAAAGAAACATAAGGTGGGAAACCTAGGAAACAGAAAAGTCAAAGTTGGCCTTTCAGTTTCTTGTCTCCAAGAGCCTAACACAACTTCTTCTCCATAGAGCACTAGCAAAGCCAAGCACCAATGCCACAGGAACAGGTGTTACTGAATTTTTATATGAATTACTCCATTCATTCTTCAAAAACATTTATCAAATGCTGAGTCTTTATTTCTCAGCCAGGTACTAGAAAATAAAAACTCATGCTCTCTCTACCCAAGGGAAGAGGGCGGCTGTGAGAAAGACAGACAGGTGACCAGACTCACATTGCAACCTGCAAATCCTGCGATACCAAGAATAAGGGTAAGAAGAATCCTCCAAGACTTTAACCATGTTCTTCATTTTACACTTGAATAAACAGAGACCCAAAGGTTTTAGAACTAGTGGAACACAGTCAGGGGATAATCCCTTATTACTAGCTAGCTCTTTTTGCATACAAACTATGTGTCAGGCTGTGCTCCATTTGCATTAGGTAAATATCAGGTGATTTGGTCTTAATAATAACTCTACAAGGTAGGTAATCTTACGGTCCTTATTGTACAGAGGAAACTGAGGCATAGAGGTAATCAGTGACTTCACTAGATCATGTTACTGGGTGCTTGGTGGAGCTGAAGTTTGACCCCGACCTGCTAGCTCTGTGAACTCTCAAAAATTAGGCAAAATGGTCTGGGCACGGTGGCTCACGCCTGTAATCCCAGCACTTTGGGAGGCCGAGGTGGGTGGATCACCTGAGGCGAGGAGCTCGAGAACAGCCTGGCCAACATGGTGAAACCCCTTCTCTGCTAAAAATACAAAATTAGCCAGGTGTGGTGGCGCATGATTGTAGTCGCAGCTACTTGGGAGGCTGAGACAAGAAAATTGCTTGAACCTGGGAAGCAGAGGTTGCAGTGAGCCAAGACCACAACATTGGACTCCAGCCTGGGCAACAGAGTGAGACTCTGTATCAAAAAATAAATAAATAAAAATCAGCAAAATGCTCACATTGATGAGGGTCTTCCATCCAGGCCTGGCACAGGAATTCATTCATGCCATTCCTACAGCAACTCTGTGGTTGAACACTGACATCGTGATGATTTTTCATCTTCATTTCACAAATCCATAAGCCAAGGCTTTGAAAAGGAAGTTTACTCCCCACAGATCAGCGTGATGATCGCAGTGGAGCTGGAGGCCCATTGACTGCCCCGTGATTCAAATCTCTCCTCTTGTCCCTAAGTCATCTCCACTCTTCCTCCTGCTGCCCTACACTGGTCTTGCTGGAATTCCAAACTGTCTCTTTAAGATTCTTTCCATCCCAGCACTTTGGGAGGCCGAGACGGGCGGATCATGAGGTCAGGAGATCGAGACCATCCTGGCTAATATGGTGAAACCCTGTCTCTACTAAAAAATACAAAAAACTAGCCGGGCGACCAGGCGGGCGCCTGTAGTCCCAGCTACTCGGGAGACTGAGACAGGAGAATGGCGTGAACCCGGGAGGCGGAGCTTGCAGTGAGCTGAGAGCCGGCCACTGCACTCCAGCCTGGGCGGCAGAGCAAGACTCCATCTCAAAAAAAAAAAAAAAAAAAAAGATTCTTTCCGACTTGACCAGGAGATTCTCAAAGCCTTAACCCTTTTACAAAATCAAGATTACCTTCCAGCTCTATTTGTCTATGTTTTCTGCAACATGACACATTAATTGGCACAAATCTACCCTCACCCTGAACCCTTTTTTAGATGCACTTTGCAAGGCCAACTGGGCTTCTGTTTTATGTGGGGTGAGGGTGGCAGGCCACGCACATTGTCTTCAGAGGAGCAAAGGCTTGCTCTATCCCACTTGTCTAGAAGAGGCTCAACTGCTTGCCCCCAAAATTTGCAATAGACTTGGTCATTAAGGTAAGAATTGCTTTCCCTGAAGTATCACAGATGCAGTACTCCCTTTCTCTAAAGTTTATTGATTTTTATTTTGTTTTATTTTTCAGGCCATGAGTTCCATGGCTCAGCACTCCTAGAAAATGGATGGGTGAGAAAACCTCAAATATAAAGCTTTTCTACCCCCTCTCCTCTGCAAGTTATGCATGTTAAATATATATCTACATTTCCCTGAAAAGCAAAACAAGAACTGAGATGTTCAAACAAATTAACCAAGAGAGAAAAATGCTGTTTAAGAAAACAAATTCTGGGAGATGGAACAGAAAGAGTGAAATCCTATTTTTTTCCTAGTAAACCAATTAAAGCAGATTTCCTTTAAGTCGGCCCATCACTCACAAGGCTTTACACACACACACACATACACACACACACACATACATACACGCTATTCATTTAACATTTGCTGCCCTGTATATTTCCAACTGCAGACACAGACCACGGATTCGGTTGAGAATTCCACAGGAGAACAGTGGTATTGGCAAACGAAAATGATTACAGGAGGTTTAAGAGCAGTTGCTGAAGGAACTGAAAACGTTTAGAGCATAAAAGCGAAGGTCAAGTTAGGGCGTTATTGCAGCCTTTGAATATCTAAAGAGCAGTCATGTAGAAAATGGAATAGACTCATTTTGCATTGTTCCAAACTGCAGAGTTTGAATGACTGATGGAAGGTACAGAGGCAGGTTTTGGCTCACAGAAACGAAAAAAAGAAATTGGAACAATTAGTGTCATTAAAAAAAAAAAAAAAAAAAAGGGAATGGTTTGCTTCTGAGAATAGCAGAGTCCCTCCCCTGAAGAGTTTCAAAAAGAGGCTTATATGGCCATCTGTCAAGGATTTTGTAGAAAAGATTCATTGTGTTAGTTGAACAAGAATTTTCAGTCCTGGCTGCATAGTGGAATCATTTGGTGAGCTTTTAAAAATTCTGATGCTTGGACCCCACAGCAGATCATCTGACTTAACTGGTCTGCACTGGAGCCTAGATATCAGGCTATTTAAAATTCCCCATCTGATTATAATGAAAAACCCAGGAGAGGAACTCCTGGGCTTGAGGCTGCATTCATCCCATTGGTCATTATTTGATGGATATTTATGGAGCAAATACTGGAGGCCTGATCTGCTCTGAGCCGGGTAGGAAATGGTGTCCGTTCGGGCACGTTAGCACCCCGACTTCTCAAGGCAGCACCAACCCTTCTTCCCTGGAAAAGTTTCTCTTTCCAGTGGAGGTCGCTTTGTCCATCGTGTGGCAGGACAGAGTGCAGGATAATTTTCGCTCCTTGGCTGCATCCCTCTACCCGAGAATAATGTGAACTTCTGCACCTCGGGGGAGGAGAGGTGTAGTTGTGAGGTGTTGAACACTGGCCCTTCGCATTTCCCAGTGAATTAGCTCCCATTCTACCTCTCCTCACCCCCATCAGCTGATAACACCCATTTTGCCCTTTCTTCCTTTCTTGACTCTGGCACCTACTCCTGTTCCCTTTATCTCCCAACCAAACTCCTTGCACTTGAATTCCTGTCTTACGGTCTGCTCTAGGGGAATACAAACTCAGCAGACACAGAATAACCCAGCTCATTCTGGCTCAAAGGGGCCCACACTACAAGGAAAGCCGACAAGAACAGAACTTGTAACTAAGGAGCATTATATTCTAGCTATTCAGAAGAGGACATTGGAGGTTAAAGAATTGATGTATCTACTTGCTATGGACTGAATGTTTGTGGTCCCTAAAATTCATACGTTGAAAGCGAATCTCCACTGGGATGGCATATAGAGATGAAGCCTTTGGGAAGTGATTAGGTCATGCGGGCAGATTTCTCAGAAACGGGATTAATGCTCCATAAAAAACGCCCCAGGGCCAGGCTCAGTGGCTCACACCTCTAATCCCAGCACTTTGGGAGGCCGAGGCGGGTGGATCACGTGAGGTCAGGAATTCCAGACTAGCCTGGCCAACATATAGTGAAACTCCATCTCTACTAAAAAACACAAAAATTAGTGGGGTGTGGTGGCATATACCTGTAATCCCAGCTACTTGGGAAGCTGAGGCAGGAGAATCGCTTGAGCCCGGGAGGAGGAGGTTGCAGCGAGCTGAAATCAAACCACTGCACTCCAGCCTGGGTGACAGAGCAAGACTCTGTCTCAAAAAAAAAAAAAAAGTCCCAGGTGGCTTTCTTGCCTCATCTTCATGTAAAGTATAGAGAGATGATGGCTGTCTATGAACCAAGAAGCAGGCCCTCCTCACCAGACACGGAATCTGCCAGTACCTTGATATTGGACTTCCATCCTCCAAAACTGTGAGACATAAATGTCTGCTGCTGAAGCCACCCAGCCTCTAGTACTTTTCATAGCAGCCTGAGCTGACTAAGACATTGACCCACTGTATTCAGTTCTCCTGCAGACTAGTCAGCATCTGGACCCAGCAAGGTTGGATGCCAGGGGCCACACTCTAGACCCACATTCTACGTTCCCACTTTCTACTGGAGACTATTATTTTAAATATTTATTAAGCATCATTTACTATGTGTGCCCCACTTCATGTTTGCTTTCTAACTCTTTCCCTAATTTTCAGTTTGTTTCCATCTTTTAAAGGAATTTCACTATCCTTTCTCCTATCTTCGGAAAATCAGTGAGTGATATGAATTATTTAAATCATGTCATTATGCTATGAAGGGTTAAGTTTTATTAATCTCCTTTAGTAATCCTGAACCTCACATTTCAGCCTTAGCCTAAGGGTAGTTTTAGGTTGGTTAATCACTCCTGGAATATTCAAAGTAGAACTAACCCTAGGGATGGTCTAGCTGACCTTGATTCCAGGATTCTGTATGGAGTCTCAGTCTCACCAGTAGTTTCTATAGAAACCAACATTGATGAATGAGGATGATTTTCATTTGCCTGTCTCCCAGTTACAACTTTCTTTTAATAGGAAACTAGAGGGGAATTATGATTGCCAAGCAGAGAAGTATATGCTATAATAAGATAGAATCACTGGCTATTTCCTTCAAAACTGAAATTTAGATGCTTGCTTGTTTGTTCTGTCCGTGGTCCCTCCAATCTGTCATGTTCCTCTCCAACACCCTGGCTGTGAGATCGCCTTGCTTGGAATGCACTCCTCATTCCTCTCTACCTTTTGAATTCTCTCCAGCTTTCAGTCCATGTCCCTCCACATGCTCTCTCCCTCCGCAAAACCTCCTCCAGTCCTCATTAACTGATCTCAACCCTGAAAAATATATCAATTTTAATTTCATACAGCATATATAATGATTCCATTCTGATGCATAAAAGGAATACTTAAGAATAAAGAGATGAGCAAAGGGGAGACCTGCGACTCCAGCTCTCCCACTTATTTGTTCACAGACCTTGGGCTATTTGCTTAACCTGCTTGAATCTCAGTTTTCTCATTTGCAAAATCCAGATGGTAGTAGAATCTACCATATAAGAAATTCAATGGGAAGTAGATATAATGCACTTAGAATGGTGCCTCGCATATAATATGCATTTAGTCAATAATAGTTAAATCATATCAGTTTGTATATGCATCACTTCATGGGGGAATCCTCACGTAAGGTACTTAGACGGCAAAGTCCGACAAGCCCTGTTTTACCCTTCTCCTGTATGTGCGCTGGCTTACCCGAGGTAGAGCACAGTCAGCAAGTTGCTTTACCTCTCTCAGACTCCACTTTCTTTTCTAAAAGAATGCATTTGCCACCATCCACGTCCCATAGTTTTAGTCAAGTTTAATGTAATGAGTCACCATATGGCAAGTGTGTGTTAATGTACTTTCAGTGGGTGTCCTATAAACTTATTCTCCTAGTCTCACTTATCCTCTCAGCCACCTCTTAAGAAGTTGTAATTTCCTTAAGTAACAGTGCCTGGTAGTCACCAGATAATTAGTTCTTGGTTATATGCCTGAGGACACATGTACATATGGTATAATCACATGCAGTGTATGTCCAGGCTAAACTAATAGTAGCTGTTATTGATTCCTGGGTTTGAGATCTTTGCTCACCTGGGAAGAAGGATAAATAGGGATTATCTAGGTTAAGGAGACAGCGGTGAATTGTCTTTACATGAGACAACTTCATAGAGCTAGGTCCTGTGTTATCTCTCAGACATAGTACATACATATTCTTAAGGGGCTTAGGCCAGTGAGTTAAGACATTTAATTGAAATTCATATGACAAAGACAACAGAGAAGAACATTTTTTAAGTGTTGATTTAATTAGTAGCCCATTAGGAGGTCCAAATAACGAAGAATATCTCAGTAACACAATGTCTAAAATCACACAACTAGTAAGTGGCAGATCTAATTTTTAAACCTGGTTCATCCAACTTCCCAGTCCTCTTGACAAAGTCAGCAGCACTTACCAAGTCCTAAAAGCAAGCTCATGAGGATGCTTAGAGAAGGGAGAGTCACTGTGGAGATCTGGCAATGCAAAAGGAACCTAGCAGAAAAGAGGGGACCAATGTGTTCCTCTCTCTCCTCTGTTTAGAAACCTCTCAGGGCTTGGCATTGCTCTTAGGATTCAGCCTAAATTCCTGACACTGGCCACAAGACTCCCACTGGGAGCTCCAGCCTAATTCGTCCCATATCATGGGCTGTTTCTCCCTTGTACTCATTGGACACGTACACTTCCTTTCTCTGCCCCACTCTGGGGTCTAAGTTGGAAAGTCACATCCTAGACCGTGTTAGGTCTTCTGCTTAGAACTTCCTGCTACCCCCACCAGACACTTCCAGCATCCCGTGTCCCTATTACTCACATATGTATCTCCAGCACTGAGCTTGGCCATAGGTATGTAGTAGGTGTTAAATAGGCATGAAAAAAATGACTGCATATACTTGGATATGTCAAAAGCACACGCTACTCTTCAGAAGGGACAGGGGCTGAGTAACAATCTCTAATATCCACACTACGAACTAAATGTTTGCATCCCCCACAAATGTACATATTGAAACCTTAATTCCCAGTGTGATGGCATGTAAAGATGGGACCTCTAGGAGGTGATTAGGTCACCAGGGTAGACCTCTCACAAAGAGATTAGTATCCTGATAAGAAGAGACAGGAGACAGTTTATTCTCTTGTTCTCTCTTTCTCTTTCTCTTTCTTTTTCTCTTCCTCTTTCTTTCTTTCTCTCTTCCCGCCATGTGAGGGTACAAGGAGAAGACAGCCACCTGCAAACCCGGAAATGGGTCCTCGCTAGACACTGAATCTGCTGGTACCCTCATCATGGACTTCCAGCCTCCAGAATTGTGAAAAATTAATGTCTGTTGTTTAAGCCACACAAGTCTATGGCATTTTTGTTATAGCAGCTGAAACTGACTAAGAATTCATTATCTGATATCTCTAAATTATCTGTTCCCATAATCCGTATCTATAGCCTATTTATAACTTACCAGCCTAGACTTTGGTTTGTAACTACAACCTCCATGGGGTAAGTGAATCAATGAATGCACAAAATCAATAAAGAGAGGCTGAGACACACACCTTGGGCATGTTTGGAACTATGTGTTGCTGCATTTCAATTCTCAGCCACTTAACACACTAATTTAAATATAGTAGAGGCAAACAAATTTAAATGTTTTGATATAACAGCAAATGGATACTTTCTGGTGGTGTTCTTTTTTTAATTGGAAATAAATCCATACGCTCTTGTAGAAAAAAAAAAAATATTCTGATTAGGATTTCATCCCTTTACTTTCCACAGTATTTTTTAAAGAGTACAGAATTAAGGGCTTTCCCACTTCATCACTGTGCCAGATTTTTTTTGAGTAATGCAGAGAGGGTACAAGAGACAGAGATCTAGGTTCTAACCACTAGGATCGAGGTTATCAAAAAGCAGCAGTGTTGGCCAGACGGTGAAAAGCCAGAATCTCCTCACTGCCATCAGTAATGGTCTAGGAGGGTCAAGAAGCTGCTTCTGCACTGTTCACGGATTCCAAGGGGATTGTTTTGGCGGCAACAAAAGACACATAGGTAGCCCAGCCAGCTGTGAGCTGTTCAGCGTTTGCTGGCCCTATACAAATGCGAGAGTTTCATTTTTATAGTCAGGTCCATAGCGGAGGAAGAAGCAGCGGTAGCCTGACTGTTGCTATTCTCACTTGGATTCGCACTGCTCACTCCACTACTGCTCTCAGACCTGGTGATGGCCTTTACAAAAGAGTTTAGTCTCTCTTTTTCTTTTTTTCTTTTTTTTTTTTTTTTTGAGGCGGAGTCTCGCTCTGTCGCCCGGACTGGAGTGCAGTGGCCGGATCTCAGCTCACTGCAAGCTCCGTCTCCCAGGTTTACGCCATTCTCCTGCCTCAGCCTCCTGAGTAGCTGGGACTACAGGCGCCCGCCACCTCGCCCGGCTAGTTTTTGTATTTTTAGTAGAGACGGGGTTTCACCGTGTTAGCCAGGATGGTCTCGATCTCCTGACCTCGTGATCCACCCGTCTCGGCCTCCCAAAGTGCTGGGATTACAGGCTTGAGCCACCGCGCCCGGCCTTCTCTTTTTCTTTTCCCTTCTGTTTGACGAAAATTTCTAAGCTAAAGAGAAGTAATGGAGAAAATTGTGTTATTTGCCCTGGTTGCACATCTCAGAGAGCTCTGAATACAGATAATGCAACTGTAAAGCCAGTGGATTTGTGATATTAGCCTTCATTTCAACTGATCTCAGAATGAAGTTGAGCTTTTTCTGAGTTTTTTTTTTTTTTTTTTTGCAATTGACACTATCTTGGAACACAAGGTAGCAAATGCATCTTCCTTCTTCTTCATCTAGTGACCCTTTTTTAAATAATATGCACCAAGATTTAATGTCTGAACAGGCTACTTCCTCTCTTTACTCATTTATCAAAATTAAATATAAGATATAGGGACTCAAAATGTAATGGCTGGAAGGATAATGAGAGTAGTGAGGGCTGTGAACAGACTAACTGGAGGAGATCTGGATGGCTGGAAGTGAAGAAGGATTTAATGAAACACCCATGACCTTGAAGCATTGCAAGGAAACAGGTAACACATGTGATTAGCATGGAATACAACTGAAAAAGCATAGCTGCTGATCATTTTATAGGAATTCAGTACATTCAAGGAAAACTATTGATAATGCTCATTCATTCATCTCACATATGCACATACATGTATATATATTTGTGTGTGCATATATATGTATATATACGCATATACATGTGTGTATATAGAGCTCTATTTTTTATATATATACACATTTCTATATATAGATGCATAATGTCTGATTGTGTGTATATTTGTGTGTGTATATATATACACACGTATACACACAAATGTGTACACACATATGTATATATACACACACCTGTGAACAAATATATATACAATATGTGCATATATATGAGATGAATGAGCATTATCAAGTTTGATATATATGCAGTAGTGCATATATATCTCTCATATAATATGCATTAGTGCATATATATATAAGATGAATGAGCATTATCAATTATTTTCATAATTCTGACATGAGCATCCTTATTCAAAAAAAAAAATCTGTGAACATTTCTCTTTCTTTATTTAGGATAGATTCCTAGAAGTGAAAATCCTAGGTGAAAGGTCCGGAGTGTTAAGGTTCTTAGCATTGAAATAAATTTAATATGAATTGAAAAATTTCTAATATTCCTGTGTCCTACCCCCTCTCAGGAAACTTTGGGAAGGGAGGGTTTTGTGTTTGTGTGTGTTTTTTTTGGGAACTCAGTTTAGCAGCATGAGTGGCTTTTGGCACAGTTAGGCATCTCGGCATTGAACAGTTCCAGTCTGAGCTGAGGTGGCAGCTTCCAGTGGTAAGGACACCTGCCCAGAGTTAGGACAGCTGCCACCAGCTCCCGGTCTCAAACACCTGCCTGCTCCTCTCTGTGCCTCCATCTCCCTTTCTCTTTGTTAGCAGGTGTGGTGACCTTTGTCTTATCTGCTTTAAATGGACTCTTCTGAGAATAAGACAAAATATTGCTCACAAAAGGCCTTTTAAAGTAAAAATTGCTGTACAAATGCCAGGTGTTATTAATTCAACACCCAGCAATGGAAATTTTCATCAACTGTGTATTATTTACAGTCACTACCAACATGTATATCACATTTCAACCCTTCCCATGAACTTCAAAGATCCAAATCCCATTAAATATATTTTAAAACATCAAATCTTCCCTATAATTAATAACAAGGATTGGGCACAGAATTCTCAAAGAGAGGCTTATCTCCATTCAGCAACAGTGTGCACTAATGAGAGACCGAAGGAAGGAGATAATTACAGATCAGAGTCTCCTTCGCCAGCCTCTGGAGACCACTGCACAGAAGAAACAGGCACCTGCCTCACGTGGCAAGTATCCTGCTTCTGAGAGCTCTCTTTTCCAAGACTCTGCTGTTCCTCCTCTGAAATAAACTACCAGGTGAAGGGGAACTGGGAGAAATCTACACCAAGAGAGGGCAGATCATGGTGCCAACTGCTCTCCCGCTTTTTCAGGGGCTGGACTGGCTTTATGGAGCATCACTGAACTTCTCTTGTCTTTAGTATTTTTCAAATGGTAACAATTCTTTACTTAATGGTATGAAGGTGATCAGATAACATCTGGAGGGCTTTTTTGTCTCTTGAAATAGCAGTGTGTGTGTCTGTGTGTGTGTGTGTGTGTGTGTGTCTGTGTTGGGCTCGAAATAAGAGGATTTTATATTAAATACTTCATTTTACACCATTTATTTTGTTAGGAATATATTTAGATTTCTTGATCAAAGATTAGAAAGCTTGACCGTTGTTTTCGAGTGGCTCATCGTCTTATGGGGGGAAAAAAAAACTCCAACAAAATAAAACAAGTAAATGGATAATTCCCACAGGTTCATTTCCAGGATGAAAAGAAGATTGAACAGCTGCAGGTATGTGGTGGAAGGGAACCTGTTGTACACTCAGGACTCAATATATAGCACCCTAGTAGAGTCTTGAAGGGCTAATAATAGTTAGGCCAAGAGTGTTCTAGAGAGGAAACGTTTATTACACAAAGGCTGCTGGTGATGGGCAGAACATGGCTTCTTCTAGAATTACAAGTAAATCTAGAGGGCTGATATACACATGTGGGGTGTGTGTGTGTGTGTGTGTGTATGTTTGTGTGTATGTGTGTGTGTTTGCAGGGGAGGGATCAGCTGGAACTAGGATCATGTGGGTTCTTACATGCCATATTTCGGAGACTAGAGACAAACAATAGGGTCATTTATCTTTCTGTCAATAATCAAATTAAATAGATTTTCTCTCAAACTCAGGGACAGATTCTCCAATTTGGCTTTGCATGCAGAGTACAGCTTCTCTCCAGCTCCAGATGCTCTGGCCATGCTAGAACAGTGGAAGCCCAATGTATGGTGGTTTAGGGATACAGTAATGAATCGTAGAGAAACCCTCCGGTGAAAAAAATAAACAAACAAACTTTAAGGTCTTCATGAAAATGCATACATACATATCACTGAAAGTCCATCTCTTAATATTTGTAATGAGGCCTGAAATCTAACTTCTTTGCATGCTGCTCCATTAAGAACACAAGGCTCTCTCAGGCAGTATTGTCAAAGTCCCTGAATGAAAACAGGGTGTTGGTAACTGTCCCTTAGGAAATCATGGCACAAATGTGTTTAAGAGCAGGTGGACTTCGGCTTATGCCTGCCCTTTTTTCTCATTTGCTTGCTGTTGCTGTATAGGGGAGGGCATGTGACAAGGAACAGAGAGCTCATGTACACTTAGTGTCTCATCAGTCTTGGGGCCTCACCTGAGTCTGATCACACACACTGGTGAGATAGCGACAGAGAGGAGGGAGAGGGGTCAGCCTCAACCGCCAAGCTTTTGCCTACACTTCCTCATCAGTTTTGGATCATCTCTAACTTTTTCTCTGAGGTAACGTTTTTCCGTTCTTCATTTTTCACTGAGGAAAGCTAATTTTGGTAAGATTACGCTCCCTGCTGAAATCTATGAAATCCCACAAAATTGAGTTGTTCGCAAATATGAATCATACTGGGTAACGAAGGCATGGGCAGAGCATCTCCTTGACTTTTCTTCTGATTTTAGAACCTGGAACCTCCTCTGATGCTGTTGACTTCAGCCACACAATGTTAGTCTCTAGGCTCAAGGCGCTCTGAATGCTACTATCTCTCCACAACAACCATTGACTTCTCCACATGTTCTCATCTTGCCATCTCTTCAATGGCAAGTACAAGTCCACCATTTTCTCTCCAGATTCCTGATATGGTTTCTGAACCTCGCAATAGCATTGATATATCTGTGTGTCACTCCTCACCAGAATGTAAGCTCCTTAGTATTAGACTGGTTTTCATTTCAATTTTTATTCCCCTAAAGCACCCAAAGTAGAATTTTGTGTGTGTGTTCCATACATCTGTATTTCTGAGTGAAAAAAAAATGTTTAAAATTGAACTTCTCTACGCTGCATTGGTTCTAATTACATCTGGGTAAATGGGTTCATAGTTTATTTTAGAATTAAAAGTTCAAAGACTTCACTGAAGTTTTCTCTACACCAAGTCCTATGTGGATCCAGACAAAATCGAGGATTTTTTCCTTATATTTCCTCCTTTTTCATTTATATACAAATAAAGTTTGGATTAACATGGAGAACACATTTGAAAGAAAAAAAAAACTACAGAGGAAAATAGACATTATAAAAGTGTCAAAGGCAGCTTTGTTGTTTTTCATGTATTCATTCATTCATTCACAAATTGACACCATCGCACACCCTATGTTAACACATTGACAGCACGCCAGTAGCCAGTCAGACCATGTTCTAGGCAGTACAAGGTGGTGATAGAAAAGGCCATCTAGCCCTTGAGGAGCTCGTAGGCTGGAGGAGAAGACAGGCATGTGCAAAACCCAGCACAATATAAGTCATGCTGAAGGGAAGAGTGTGAGGCAGGGGAACATAGGGGAGGAATTTCTCCTCCAGCCTAGGTTAGAGAGGTCACACTTCTTAGAGGATGTTCTTCCTAAAACTCCAAAGAAATTGTGACAGGACATCCCGAAAAGACAAGACTGCATATACAATGACAAAAGAGCATTTTCAAGGAAGAGCATGTTGCTTTCACTCACCAGAACTTTTCTGACGAAGGACCACTTTCAAGAGGAGGTGACAGTCTAAGAAACGTGCAGAAAAGAGGTGCATTGCTTTCAGCCATCCAGTTTAAGTATAGATTTGATTTTGCTTACACATTCCCTCGTCTTATTAACCAGACAGTCCCTGACTTTTGATGGTTCTGTTTAACATTTTTGACTTTCACAGTAACGCTAAGGTGAAACACATTC
Organism: Trachypithecus francoisi; assembly: GCF_009764315.1. Classification (NCBI taxonomy): domain Eukaryota; kingdom Metazoa; phylum Chordata; class Mammalia; order Primates; family Cercopithecidae; genus Trachypithecus; species Trachypithecus francoisi. Next base: position 124,783,912 of record NW_022681458.1, on the reverse strand, counting down.
AATGGAAACTCTACTTCAAGTACCTGAACAAACATGCTGTTTTTCACTCTCAGTACTGTATTCCATAAATTACATGAGATGCTCAATATTTTATTATAAAATAGGCTTTGTGCTAGATGATTTGCCCAACTGTAGGCTAATGTATAATAAGTGTCAAACTCATCGCATTTAAGGTTGGCTAGGCTAAGCTATGGTGTTGAGTAGGAAAGGTATATAAAATGTGCTTCAATCTATGATTTTTTTTAACTTAGTTGGGGTTAATTGGGGCATAGCTCCCTTGGAAGTCTGTAAGTTCTGTAGCTGTTTCACTTTTCCCCTCTATCGTTGGTTCTTTCTCATATTTGTTACCCTATGGCTGCAGCAATGAGAAAGCTCAAAATTAGAAGGCATGAAGCCATTTCTCAAACTTTCTCTGATTCACTTATAGCTCTAGGGATTTATACATTGGAAAAGACACAGACTCTATCCTTGAGAGGGTCAGGTGATTACAAGGCAAGATTACATTCTTAGGGAAAAAATAGGTATCTCTCTTTAATTGGAAATTGGACATCACAGCCTTTAAGTATGAAAACCACATGCTGTAGATTAGCCGCATGGCACAACCTCAACATTCCTCATCTGCTGTTAGACAGTTCACCTAGATTTAAGGTTCAATGCCACCACAACAGTCATTGTACAGGAGTTCAGATAATGGCATGATGAAAAAAGTAGGCCATCAATAAGTCTTCGTGAAGGAGATTGTAATTGTCCTAGCTTGGAGGACAGAAAAGAATTAACACAGTTTATATGGCAACACCATGAATTAAAAGACACCGGCAAGTATCACAGTTTGTGTAAACACACACACACAAAACACAAAACCCCAAATGAACAAACGAAGCCTGGTTCTTCACACCTGGCCTTTTGGTGGTGAGAAATATTAGACATGGAGGTGTAGACATTGGTGTATAGTTGCTATGGAGAAAGGAATAGGAGTGGACAGAGCTAGAGGATGAGACAAGCTGAAAGACTCCACAAGGGGAGGCAGAGTATTTGCAGCCTCAGAGGGAAACAGACACTTGTTTGATTAATGGAAGTTCTTCTTATGAGCACTTGAATTGCCTGTTCCTTTTTAAATTGTTTTCCTAGTCTTTCTTGAAGCCCATTCTTACTAATCCAGGGCACATGTATAACAGAAACGCAGCAGAAATCAAGAAAACAAGCTTACATCTTCCTTATAGAGGTGCAATGACTGAGGCCCAAAGAAGTACGAGCCAGCCCCAGGTCCCTTTGCTTCCCTGTGTCTAGCTTTGGTGGAAAACCGATTGCAATGTCATGTTGCTTTCTGGAAACACGCCTGGCCCTCAACGGGAGCTGGCTGGGGAATTGCCCTGTTCTCCAGCAAATATGAGTTCTCAGAAATGTTGCAAATGATAATGCTTCATAAAAGGTGAAAACCTTGGCCGTTCATTAGCTTATTCAGAGAAAAATTATACAGTGTTTGAGTCTTTCAGGCTTTCTTACTTCTTGCTCTTCTTGCCCTTCTATTAAGGGCCTCACTGCTTGTAAAGGAAAGAAATGGGAATGAATATGGAGCTCTGCTAGCCACATGGGCATACCTTGTCCCTTTATTTTAATGTAATTCTCCCAACAGTCTGTATAGCAGATATTTTTATACAGTTACACAAACAAAGAAACCAAAATACTGGCAATATAACTCAGGTCACACAGCCAGGAAGAGGTAAAATCACAATCTGAAGCCTACTTTTTCCAAGTATAAAGCTCAGCAATCTTTCTACAACATAACTTTTCTTCTGGGAGGATAGAGTCTTGGGGAGTGGTCAGGTCAGAGGAATATTGGGAAATCGTGGCCGCTAAGATGGGGAATGCAAGTATATGTAAAAAACTAGGTGGGAAAGATCATTAGGACTATTGACTGCAGCCAATTATTTCTATCTGTATGTCTTTCATTTCGATTATCCGCATGATTTCTGGGCCCCAGGACCATGCACAATTGGGTTTTATTAGATAGTGTGTTTTATTGACTAGAAGCAGACAATATGGATTTTATGAGAGAAATAGCATTGTGCCAGAACACTGACTGAGGTTAATTTACTAATAGCAAGCTTTCTGAAGAAAAGGTTGCCTTTTAATAGAGTGTTGTTTCCAAACTAATTTTAATTAATAGACTCCATAGTTTCTGTCTGGAACCCAGGTGTATTAATATACATAGCTTGCCTTGGCTTTACCATTTTTTTTTTTTTCCCAAGGGCTAACTAGTGTGGAGGAGTATTTCTTAATTGTGTCAGCCCTATTTCCCTTTAATATACACAGTTTCATCGTTCTTGTAATTTTCTTTTCTTTTACTGCAGGAAGAAAATGAGGGTAGGATTAGGCAACTAATGGTCCTGTGGAATGAACCTCTGAGAAGCTCACTAACACACAGAGTTTAGACGTTGACAACACCTCAACTTTGGCCTTTACAAATGAGTGACACCAGAATCGGGCCCCACACACATTTACAAAATGTGCTTGGGTGACGCATAGGACGAATTAGCACATTACACTGGTAATGTTGCAGGAAAGAACGGCAATTAAGGACTCATGGAAAAAGAGGAGGCTACTTTAGCCACTTCAACTTCCATCAGACCACAGCTGCGTCACAGCAGCGATAGACACACTGTCCTTTAACAGATGCATCTGTTGTTTTGTTAAAGGTATTCGTTCATTCAAAAATGTACTGTGGAAAAAATATAAAATATACATCGTGAAGTTTTGGTTTGCCATTTACTGTGCTAGGACATGGACACACAAATATGACCAAGGTGTGGTCTCAGCTGTCAGGGATCCCACAGTGTGCAGTTAGAACAGATCTGTCACCATGTCAGGGGTCTGATAGCTAATCCCTGACATAATCACATATCTGTTCCGACTGCAGAGCAAAAAAAAAAAAAAAGCATTCCTGGTGCTCCACAGAAAGGCAGTGCTGGATACAGAAGAGACACAAAGAGAGCAGTGCTCTGTGGACAGGTGTTGGCAAAGACTTCACAGGAGAGGCGACATTTGGGTGGAATCTTCAAGGACTCGTGAGATAAGCAGAGGGAAAGATTTCCTATACAAAGAGTGACACATGCCCTGGCCCTAACTGTGTGACCAGGTCCTTTAAAGAGAACTAGAGCTAGAGATGATCACTGTAGACCTCCTTCAGACTGAACGGAAGCTTAGATCATCCGAGGAGGCAAGTCACTGCAAAAGGTGTTGATATAAGAAGTTTGAAGAAGGCATAGGGACTCTCACAGACTTTTTTTTTTTTTTTAAGGACAAAAGGGCCTTGGAAGGGAGAGGGACACTCCCTTAAAACAGAAGGAGCTACGGAGTGGAATGGAAACCTCTGAGTGTGAGTTTCACTTTGTCACCAGGATGAATTAGAATTGTCAGTCTTTCTGAATCTTAACTACCTTTTTTGCATTTTCAAATGAAAAATGAGCATTATGATAACTAGCTTATCTTCTTCACAGGGATATTTTGCTGATCAATTATATCCCATGCTTTGTAAACCAGGCAGGCTTCTACAATGGAAGACATGCACTGTAATTATCATTCCTATTATTATTGCGGTTATTAGCATTGCTTTTAAGGAATTAAAGAGAGAAATGTGAATAGAGGTGCATGACAAAAGCAGCTTAGACAGAGGTGCAAGGAGTAGGTAGTTCAGTGAGCTAGAGAGAAGAATTCATTAGTACAGTTGGTAGGCTGAAAAATGGACACTTATGATTAAATAGTTGTGAACCTGCCAAGGTACTCAAACACACATTACTGCATCTAATCTGTACACACCCCCCTGCAGTGGACAGAACAGTAATTATATCTCTGATTTGCAGGTGAGAAAATGAAATGATTCTTAGCTGAGTGCTTAACACATAGTGAGTTCTCAGGAAATGTTAGCTATTGATAATATTGTTATATTAGCATTAGTAATATTGTATCACAGTTATGGGATGCTTCTATAGCTTGAATATTTGAATAGCCTCAGGAACAATAATGACCACTTGTTAACTAAATTGCTGATCTGTAAACTGGGATGAAGTTGATTCTCTCTGTCTCACAGAATTATTCTAACGATAAAATCAGATAGCTCATTTGGAAGCATATTATGTAATACAGTCAGATTAATGTAAACCACCAAAAAACCATGTTTTATAGGAAATATTTGTTTATCTGTGCAAGAAAATCTTAACTCTAACAGTTCAGCACAGTTCACCTCACTTAAATATCTAACTACGATCATACAGGCCATTAACTCTGTACTTTATGAAGCCAAGACAAGGATTTGGTGAGAATGACCACTCACCAGTGAGCACTATGAGCAACCTTGTGTATTCTTATTCTCAGCAAACTGTCGAGGAGGAGCAATAGGCTCTGCTCAGATCTCCAGACCTTTCCACTCAAGTGTAGTCTGAAAGTGAGCCCTTATGAAAAACCCAATAGCACTGTCGGCACAGGGCCTTTGAATACTCTCCTTTCTTCCTGCCAAAGTAGAGCAGGACCTGTCTGTGAAATCCTTTATCTCAGGAGAGTGTGAGCCTATTCAGAGGACTGTCTCTGTAGATGATTATTAATACACTTCTCCTTGGGTCTCTTTCATGGTTTTTCCTGCAGAGGACCAAGCCCTTGGCTTTCATCCACTCTTCACACACACACACTCATTGCACGCTCATGCCTGAGGCACAGCGCCAAGACACAGAGCAAAATGAAACGCTGTCCTTATCCCCGCTCATCTAAAAAGAGCTGTCCATAAGATAGGGCCTATTTCTTTCTAAAGCTTCCGTAGTGGGATGAAAAACTATGTAAACAGAAGAATGCTTCTAACATACCTGTGGGGCTTTTTTTCCTATAAAATATTTTATTTAGCTCTTGTATAGAAACCACCCACTCTTCTCAATGAAGAAAAACTATCAATGCCTTGCAGCTGCACTACGCAAGCACATTGGGGTTGAATCTGCATGGGGCTGCCGGAACTAAATGAATTCTGAGATTAATTCCCAATCTCTTACCTCCTGATCACTCACCTATCAGCACATCACTGAATTTGCTGAAACAATGATACAATCCAATCCCTGAATGCAGAGTCAGATAAACTTGAGAATGAATCCCACATCTGGCAGTTACTAATGTGGTCAATTTACTTAACCCTTCTCCATGTCCTCATCTGCAAATGCAGTTAGTAATACTTGTAATACAAGATTGTTGGCAGGACTGAATTGTCCTGGGGGAAGTGTCTCGTGGCATTTCTTCACAAGATAAACAACAAGGTGCCTTTTTATTTATTTATTTATTTATATTATACTTTAAGTTCTAGGGTACATGTGCACAATGTACAGGTTTGTTACATATGTATACTTGTGCCATGTTGGTGTGCTGCACCCAATCAACTCGTCAGCACCCATCAACTCTTCATTTACATCAGGTATAACTACCAATGCAATCCCTGCCCCCTCCCCCCACTCCCCATAATAGGCCCCGGTGTGTGATGTTCCCCTTCCCGAGTCCAAGTGATCTCATTGTTCAGTTCCCACCTATGAGTGAGAACATGCGGTGTTTGGTTTTCTGTTCTTTGCGATAGTTTGCTGAGAATGATGGCTTCCAGCTGCATCCATGTCCCTACAAAGGACACGACATGCTGCTATAAAAACAAGGTGCCTTTTGCGTATAGAATGTGTGATCTTAATAAGGGCATGGTTTTGAATGCATCACAACAGTATGGCTCTAAGGCAGAGATAATCTTCACTAAAATTTATAAATCAGAGAAGTGGGGCTCCATCAACTTTAAATAATGCACTTAAGATTGCAACGCTATCCCATCAGGGTCAGTACAATAACCCAAGTCTTAGGTGAAGGATACATCCACTAAAACACAGCTATTCACATAAATGAAAACTAGCGAACTAGATTGCCCTAATGTTTACATTTTTCAGAAAAATCAAACTCCACAAATGGCTATTGCTATGATATTTATTTGAATATTCTTCTCAGAGTCTTTATACTTCTGGGGACTGCTACTATTATTACAATATCACTTTCTTTCTTTCTTAATTATAAAAGAGAGAAAAAGCATATGAATAATTTTAATTAATGCATATTCTGTGTGTATTCATTCAATGTTTGAAAGTCTGCTCTGACCACAGCACATTACAGAGCACTAAAGGAGAAGATTATCTAAGACGGGTTAGGGTTAGGATTAGGGTTGGCAGCCTAGTATGACATATATTCAAAGTATGATTTAAAAAATTACATACACCCCGAAATAATTAAATATAAAAATGAGTTTGGGGCTCACAGTCAGTGTTGTAAGGGCTAAGAGGATACTGTAGCCACCAATGAAACTTCCATGGAGGATCCTTGGACTGCACCTATAAAGAAGATAGGTTTGCATAGGTGGGTTGACCAGACGTCCTGTCCGGCCCAGCCAAGCCTCATTTTTTGAAGCTTTTTCAGGAATGATCTTTTTTTTTTTTTTTTTTCCCACTCTCAAAAGTTGTATGGTCAGCCCATGAATAGGCTAAAGGGCAGTGATTCCACCTACAAGATTAGCTTCCATGGAGGAGGGGGCAGGTATACAGGTAAAAGACTGAATAAGCACTGTGGGAATGGAGCCTGAGTCGGTGGGCCCAGAGATGTGGCAACAGAGCACTTCGTCTGGGAAGGATCCTGACCACCAAGACATAAGAGTCTGTGATGCCTTCTCATTCCTTCTCCTGTTCACCCATATCAGAGTTAGTACTGTGAAGCCAACTAAATTTAACACTAAAACAAAGGTGATTTCTTGGAACTTACGAATGAAATGAAAGATGACCAGTTGCAGACCCTGACAATATATTTGCCATTTGTAATTTTCAGTAGCAAATCCTTGTCAATGGTGAAAGGGAAATCAGAGAGAGATTTTCAAAGTCTAATTACGATAGCTTGTGGCTTTGAATTTGGCAAATTGACAATCCATATAGAATGAAGATGAGATCCCAGACCAGGATTTAATGCCAAAAGATCCTTCTTTCCTTCGGTGCATGTAATTTACTATGATGTCTTCAGTGCTTTCAGGATTAGGGACAGTATCTGTTTACTCATTTGCAATCCTAACAGAAAGTCTTTTAGAAGGCAACATAGGTCAGCTGAAGGCGCCCTTCCCGCCAACATTCGTCAGGAAAATAACAAACCAAGATAAAGAGATTTTAAAGCAATCATTTTGGAGCTTCAATAAAGGCTTTCTTAATACTGTTAAACATGATTTTCAGGCCTTTCTCTCAAACTGCAATTTTATTGTGCTCAATCTAATACTTTGTGTTGGGGCAAGATGTGCCTATGATGTTTGCCAAAATTTGTGCACTATGAAATATTTAATACCATCTTTAACAGAGAATAAGCAAACCCCTGCATGGATGCAGTTCTGGAAATGTCAGGAAGTCCTACCCTCACCCCTCTTCCTTGCCCTTTGTCTTCTTGTAGTTGTTTTAAAATTATTCCCACGTAAATACTAGCAAAATGGGTATCATTGCCCCATGTCAGAGAAGAGGATGAGGATGCTTGGGAAAGAGAAGTTATGCCCTCTTGGCCACACAGTTCTTAGTCCAGCCTGGCTGTGGGACAAAGATATGCTTAACCTCAAAGCCCACAGAGTTCTCTTCATTCCACTGGCTTTAGAGACCTGTCTTTAAAAGAACTTAACTCACAAGTGTGACTGACTCTGGAGAAAAAATCACACCTTTATTTACTTCTTAATTTAAGAAAAAAAAAAAAAAAAAATATATATATATATATATATATATTCTACATGGGTGTCAAAAAACCCTCAGTTCCAAAAGCAATCTGCTCCATGTTAGCTGGGAAAGGGGTGTGTGTGTGTGTGTGTGTGTGTCTTTTAACATCTCTGTGTTTTGATTTTGCATCTGTAAAACTGGGACAGGAAGATTAGCAACTCAGAGATCTAAGGGATCTGGCACACAGTAAGCATTCAGGAAATTGAAGCTCTGTGACTTGTGCCTTTTCCTTCTATCGCACCTCATCACATGCTTGTGCTTCCAGAAGCTGTAAAGTGTGGAATTTGCTAATTCTAAAGTTGAGTGAAACTCATTTTGGTGAACCTCATAAAAGGGTTACAGAGAAGGAGAGAATGTGAGATGAAGGAGAAATTGCTCTCTTGGGCCTGGATTTATCTTAGATTGACTGTTATGCTTGCAGATACCATGGAGATGAGCACTTTATACTTGGTCTGATAAATAGAAACAATTTTACCAGAATCATTCAATATGCAAACACTTTAAAAATAAGCCAGGGCTGTTACGACTTTAAATATATCTGTGCCTGACAGCCTGCCTAATGTTTCACGATTTAATTAGTAATATCATTTCCCTGGACTTAAGGTTATCAATCATGTTACAGTTATTTCATTTCTGGCTGTCTAAATATAGCTGGATAGGGTCCTGGCATTGTTCCCTTTGCAAAGATGAGGGGAAATTTTCAAGGAGAAAACGGTGGCAGGAAGAAATAAGACCACTGTGCAAAACGAGCCACGAATCTGGCCCATCAAGTAATCCCATCTTTAATAAATCCATAGCTATTTAGCATCTCCTCTCTCCCCATCATGAATTAGCTGATATGAAACCTCCAGCAGAACACTTGCTAAAGAGCTGAGGAGGAAAAATGAACATACAAAAGCCAATTAATCTAATTAATGGTGGTAATAGTACTATGCATCTGTCTCATACAGTTCACAGCAGGCACTTCTGCAGAAGTGATTTTATTTAACCTCATTTAATTAGCGTTAAGTGCTAAACTGTTTGATACACACTATAAAACTCAGCTGATGTTCATCTAAGGGAAAGATCAATGTGGGATGCACTGGTAGGGAAAATTCAGGTTTTGACGTGGGTTGTAAAAACCGGGTGCATGAGATAGTTTAGGAATGATTGGGGGATGGGGCAATGAGTTCCCTATGGTACGTCTCGTGTCTCAAAACACCTCATAATTTTCCCATTTGTAGCCTCTTAAAACCTAATTTACCATTTGACCACAGCGACATTTGCTATTACTTGCGAATCTCTCCTCAATGATGATAAAAGTCCTGGAAGTCAGACATAAGCAATAATTGTGTTGACTGGGCAGACACACCGATCACGCACAGCAGTCTCTCCTGCAGCGCCACTGCCTTGGGTGTGCTGATGTCGGTGAAACCAAAGTACAGAAAAAGCAGAAAGCCTCCAAAATAATTCAGTAACACAAGTATGCTAAGCAGGGAAGGAAAATGCACATGTGTGTGCCACAGATCAGCTGGGGAGGAAGCCTTGTGCTTTTGGTCAGGGTTTGCACTGATGAAGTGTGATTTAAAGGGTCAATCTGTACCTAGTAAGTGGAAGTTAAGACACTTAGAGGAGGTAGGAAGGGTGTTCACTTATTTAATTCAAAGCAAAGGCCACCAGTTGTATGCATCTGTATGCGTGTGTGCGGGTGTGTGTGTGTGTGTGTATGGCAATAAGACCAAAAGCTTCCATGCTTTTAAGATACAGAAATGTTGTCAGTAGGATGGAGGTGGCCAAGGCAGGGAACACCCTGAACCTCCTGAGTGATTCAAATCTGTTATGCAGATAAACAGTTATTATGGCCCTATTGTTAACACTGCAGATAAACAGTTATTATGGCCCTACTGTTAACACCAGCACTTTCTCACACCAAAATTTACCCTAAAACAACATCAAAAAAGTAGATCCGGCAGGGCGCAGTGGCTCACGCCTGTAATCCCAGCACTTTGGGAGGCCGAGGCGGGCAGATCACGAGGTCTGGAGATCGAGACCATCCTGGCTAACATGGTGAAACCCCGTCTCTACTAAAAATACAAAATAAAAATAGCCAGGCGTGTTGGCGGGCGCCTGTAGTCCCAGCTACTGGGGAGGCTGAGGCAGGAGAATGGCGTGAACCCAGGAGGCGGAGCTTGCAGTGAGCTGAGATCGCGCCACTGCACTCCAGCCTGGGGGACAGAGCGAGACTCCGTCTCAAAAAATAAAAAAATAAAAAATAAAATATATATATATATCCAACAGGGACCCCTCACATGCCTTTCTCAACTTAAAAAGAGGAGTATCTTTTGAAGGAAGACTCAGGTATGGGCGATCGCATACCCAGGCACTTCTTTGAGGTCATATAACGAGAAAAATGACACGTTTGTCTTCATTTAGTTATCTATTTTAGTTTCTTGTTAGACCAGTATTGTGACTCTTTCAAGCACAGTGCACTCTTTTTACTTCCGTTCATGCCTTTCCCCCACAGCTGTGCTGCAGTGCTTAAAAACGTGCCTGTAAATCGCCAAGCCTACATTGCAGTCGAGGTTCTGTCCTTACATGGTTTGGTTGGTTGTTTGGGACAGGATGAATAACTGTTCTGCACCGTAGTGACCACACCTATAAAATTAGCTGGTTACACCAGATAGTTTCTAAACCTTTTATAACTCTTGTTTTCTCCAAGATTACCTTCCTTTTCTCTGAGCCTATTCATGTTCTATTCATCTCTTAAGACAGAGTTTATGTCCTGAGTCAAAGAGTACTTGTCCAGACCTGGCTTCTTTCTTCCTTTTACTTGCTACTTCATGCACCAAAGATGCCAAAGTTCTCTCTGGCTCACCTTTGTTCCCTGCCATTTGATGTCTCCCTATTTCTGCCCTCAATGGCCTTCCTGCTTTTTTGTCTCTCTAACCTTTGCAGCTAAGCCTAGGCTCTGGGAGGTGATGGGAGGAGCCTGGTTGGGAAACATCTACTTTGTGCTTCCACAGTAACCTACAGTCTTGGTTATTATGACACAGAACTTCTAGCCCTGTATCGTAATTGTTGAATCTGTCACTTGCATCAGACTTTGACAACCACAATGGCTGGTGCGCTATCCCCAGAACAGTGGTACTCAAACCTGTCTGCACAGTAGAGTAATCTTGGGAGACTTTAAATATCCCCAAGCCCAGGTCACTCCAAAGAACGATTAAATCAGATACTCTGAGGTGGAACCCAGTCATAAGAGCACTTTTTAGGTCCTCAAGGTGGTTCCAAGTTTGAGAACCACTGCTTTACAGTGTCCAACACTAAATTATTAATATTAATAAATGAGTACATTATTCCCTGATGTAAAGAGCCTGCAGTAGTTTCTTCCCGTCCTTTCTGTTCACTGTAGCTTTTGACTATCACTTTGAGGTTTTGATTGTATTAAATAAAATGCTATATCATAGTCTAGCTTATATCTTGTTTTTAAGAGGTGGGGTTTTCCTGTGTTGCCCAGGCTGGTCTCTAACTGCTGGCTTCAAGTGATCATCCCTCCTAGGTCTCTCAAAGTGGTGGGATTTCAGGCATGAGCCACTATGCCTGGGCTCCTATTCTATCTCAAATTATTGTTGTACATAACATAACATCACCCATATGGAATTTGGTGAGCTCATTTTGCGTAAAAATTACTGTTAGTCAGTCAGTCCCACAGTGCTATAGACAAAATTCTTAAAAATTGAAAGTGTTTTGTTTTTACTGGTGAGAACAAGATTTACCCATTCTATTAAAATATCCAGTACATACTGAGTGCCTGGTAATTACCATGAAGTGCTCCAAGGATCAAGTGTACAATAGGCATAAAAAAAGAAAGCTTCCTGCTCTTAAGAAATGTTCATTCTAAAAAGAGAAAAAAAGAGAAATGTTAATTCTAATTAAAAAAAAGAACAATAAATGAGTGATCAAAGGCATAAATAATGCACAGAAATTTCAGTTGCTGGGTGCTAAGAGGACAATGAAGCAGTGACGTGATGAGAGTGAGTGGGGAAGTTCCTTCTTTCTAAGTGGTCAGGAAACTCAGGATAGAATTCATTAGAACTGACACAGAAATGGCAGGAAAAGTCAGCCTCACAAAGACTCCGTTGCGAGAGTGCTCCAGGCAAAGAGAATACTAAGTGCAACGGCCCTAAAGAGCTTGGTGCGATCCACCAACAGAAAGAAAGCCAGGGTGAATCCACCATATCCACTAGTAAGATGGAAGTAATTCGGACACTCTGCCTCCTCCCAGGTCCTAGGCAGCACTGTATACATGAAAGAGTATTTGGTGCCGGATAGACCTGGGTCCTGTTTACTAGATATGTGATCCTGGACAAATTATGCGGTACAGGAAACTGAAGGTAAAACTGAACTATCTAAAATACAGGTAGATTTTTTTAGCATGTGGGTTATTATGAAGACTAAATGAGATGCACATGTTAATTCCCAGCCCATAGAGGGCCATTGCGAATGCTGGTACTCCTCCTCTCCCTTATGTGTCTCTCTCTGTCACGTAGCAGCTCTCTACAAATCCTGTAGCAGGCAGCTTTCATTAAGGAGCGTGAGCTGCTATCAAAGAACTATTTCTCCTTGACCTTCCACTACCCTTGTTTCCTTCCAAAACACTCTTCATGTTCTCTTGAGAGCTCAGAATTCCCACAAGCAGATTGGGTCAAGATGGTTTACACAGTGAACCATCTTACTGTCATGTCACTTTCTTCCTGGAAAACAAGGCTCAGTGCTTTTGAATCTTCTTTACTATCCCTTTAATCTGCCCAGTGACAGAGATGTCCTCTGAAAGGGACAAGTGTGAGAATGACTTGTCAACTGTTCCAAGTTGAATGCAAGATGTATAGTTTGCACAAATGACAATCCAAGGTGGGTGCTATGACTTTTCAGGGCCTTCAGTTACCAAAACATTTAAGGATATACATTTGGCTTTATAGGTTTTGTGTATGTGTGTGTATAACATGGGTGTGTGTGTGTATGTATTTTAAGCACAAATATATAAAGAGATATATACGTGTATTCTGAAGCATTTGTTGCATGATCATGAAAAAACCTTATTTCAGAAAGACTGAAAGAAAAATGATTTTAAAAGAATACTCTCGTTTAAAAAAAAAAAAAAAATACCTAGACCAATGGTTTGCAAGCTTTACTGCATATAAGAATTCCCTGAATACTTTTTTAAAATGTATGTTTCTGTGTCACACTCCCAGAGTTTCTGACTAAATATAGTTCCAAGTAGCTGGGACTACAGGTTCACACCACCATACCTAGCTACTTTTTTGTATTTTTTGTAGAGACCAGATTTTGCCATCTTACCCAGGCTGGTCTTGAACTCCTGGGCTCAAGCAATCCTCCCACTTGATTTCTGACTAAATAAGAAACTCAGAGTGAGACATAGAGATGTTACGTTTTAACAAATTCTGGGAGTGGAGCCTCAGAATTTGTATTTGAGAACTATTGTTCTAAGTGATGTAATCAATTTCGTGCTTGGGTGCAGAACAGGAGAGTAGGTCAGTAAGGGGTTTTTTAAGAAGTCGGTGCTATGGAAAGAAATTCACTTCTGCTGAACAAGGCTTTTTAAATTGAGTACTATTTGATTAGAAAATACAGTGTTAAGTACTCATTAAATTAATAGATTTCATTACAGATTGTTTAAATATTCTTTTCCTTCATTTCCCAACCTAACTTTTTACCCCAAATCAACTTGGATAATTTAGGATGCAGTGCTTCTTGTTATAAACTGAGATAATGAATTATCTCTACACAAATGTATGGAGCCTACGCTATGTGCCTTGTACTGTTCTGGGTATTAAGGACACATAATAAAATCTCTGCCTTCACAGAGTTTGTATTGTGCTAAGTGAGACAAGTAAGAGACAAGTCAATCAAATAAAATACATAATATATCAGACAGTAAGAGAATAATATCAAGTGGAAAAGTGGGATTAGGAAATGTGAGAAGAGGTGAAATTTAGATAAAGTATCCAGAATAGACCTCAGGTTTCTGCCCTAGGAAGATGCAAATTCTTGGCTTGGTTTATATTTTCTGAAAGCAAAACCGGAAAGTCAAATGAAAATAAGGGAAACTTAAGCAGAAGTAACACTTTGAGAATAACGCTGACAATATTAGTGTGCGCTACTGTCAGGAGAGGTGGATGGGAGACTTTCAGTGCTGTCTCACATTTCAAGGGCAAAGCTATGGAAATATTGGCAAAACATGCCAAGGACCCACTCAGATATCTGTGCTTAAAATTATAATCACGTTTCATTTTCTTACAAGTCCTGGCTTGCTTTATTTCACCCTGGATTCTAGCTAACTGGCAGTAAGTTGTATTGGGATGAAGGACCCAGTTAGTGAAAGGCATGCCACTCTGAAAGATGGGCTACGAAAGATGATGTAGGAGGAAAGTCATGGAGGAACTTCCTCACGAAGGATGTCCACTCCTTTAATGAGATCTTAACATAAGTTCTGGTGTACGGAAATTACTAATACACAAACACAAAATTCTCAATAAAACATGCCCCACATTTCTAGGAGATCTGTGCTACACGTTTACATTTATGTAAAAATGGAAGAGTTTATCTTCTAGGAAAAGCCCAATCACCATGACCCAGCTCAATGTATGTGCAGTGCTTCATACGCTGGTGGGGAGCCTGCACTGAGTCACCAAAGGGAAAGGAAACAGTGAAGCTCACCTCAGGGGACTTAGTGCATGGATGCAGTGAAGTAAAACTATGGATGTCCAGCTGCTAACCCTGTCCCTGCCATCTCTTCCCTTCTCTTTGATTCCTTTGTGGGAATAATTGCACAGAAGAGAGTTTTACCCTATACCCTTCTTCACTTCCTACAGAAAGGAATAGGTCATGTGCTCATGCTGTGGGGACGGTGATAGCAGGACTCACACCCTTGCAGACCTCCCTCCTAACTCAGTGCTTATAGTTTGAACACCTGGTGCCCACTTTCTCTCCGTACTAAGTGGGAGGGAGGGACCACAGCCTTAGCTACTATCCAGTCTGGGTTTTCCTTCTGCTATAAGTGCTGCTACGTTTTTCTTCTTATTAGTTCTTTGTTTATACCTAAAGAACAAAAGAAAACAAAAACTGGCCCTGTAGAACATTTAATGTTTATTTTTTCATTGTCGTAAGTTTGTGTTAACTGAGGCCAGATGTAGAGAGAAAGAAATTAACATTGACTGAGTGTTGACTGCATGCCAAGCATTGTGCTTTACCAGCCAGCACAGTTTGGTCTCAAGACTCTTTTTTTTTTTGTCTTTTTTTTTTTTTTTTCCTTTTTGTGGAGAACGGGGTCTCGCTATATTACCCAGGCAGGTCTCGAACTCCTGGGCTCAAGCTATCCTCCCACCTCTGCCTCCCTGAGAGCTGGGATTACAGGTGTGAGCCACCGCGCCCGGCCTCTTAAAATGAGCATGGTGGCTTGAAGGGGTGGCCTACTCCTCCACACCTGTGGGCGTTTCTCGTTAGGTGGAACGAGAGACTTCAGAAAAGAAATGAGACACAGAGACAAAGTATAGAGAAAGAAAAGTGGGCCCAGGGGACCAGCGCTCAGCATACAGAGGACCCAGCCGGCACCAGTCTCTGAGTTCCCTTAGTATTTACTGATAATTATCTTTACCATCTTAAAGATAAGGGAGTGGCAGGATAATAGGATCATTGTAGGGAGAAAATCAGCAGTAAGACATATGAACAAAGATCCCTGTGACATGAATAAGTTTAAAGAAAAATGCTGTGCCTTGATATGCATATGCAAACATCTCCATAAACCTTTTAGCAGCATTGCTGCCAGCAAGTCCCACCTTTTGCCCTTAGGCGTTTTTCTCCTATCTCAGTAAACAGAGCATACAATCGGGTTTTACACCGAGATGTTCCATTGCCCAGGGACGGGCAGGAGACAGATGCTTTTCTCTTACTTGAGATTAAGAGAATGGTGAAGACTTTTAACCAGCAAGCTGCCTTCAGGCACTTGTTTAACAAAGCACACCCTGCACAGCCCAAAATCCTTTAAACCTTGAGTCACCAGAGCACATGTTTCTTGTAAGGACAAGGTTGAGGGTAGGGTCACAGATTAACAGCATCTCAAATACAGAACAAAATGGAGTCTCTTATGTCTGCTTCCTTCTATATAGACACAGTAACAGGCTGCTCTCTCTTTCTTTTCCCCACAGTGGCTGATGCCTGTAATCCCAGCACTTTGAGAGGCTGAAGCAGAAAAATCGCTTGAGCTCAGAAGTTTGAGACGAGCCTGCACAAATGTGAAACCTCATCTCTACACACACACACACACACACACACAGAAACACACACACAATTAGCCAGGCGTGGTGGCACCTGCCTGTGGTCCCAGCTACTCAGGAGGCGGAGGCATTAAGGCTGAAGCAAGTCTTGATTGTACCACTGTAAGAAATCAAACATATATCTCAGTCCTGGGCCCAGTACAAACACATTCCTCCATATATCTCAGTCCTGGGCCCAGTGCAAACATTCCTCCATTTGTCTCAACTTCCTGGGCCCAGTGCAAACATTCCTCCATTTGTCTCAACTTCCTGGGCCCAGTGCAAACATTCCTCCATTTGTGTCAACTTCCTGGGCCCAGTACAAACATTCCTCCATTTGTGTCAACTTCCTGGGCCCAGTACAAACATTCCTCCATTTGTCTCAACTTTAGAAAAACACCACCTGGAGAATCCCTGATAAGGTCACAACCGTTTTACTGAAAGCGCGGGAACCAATTAAAAAAACTGCTAAATGTATAACTTAAAATGTTAACCAATTGCAATGCTGTAACCCAAAGAATTCCCTTGTTTCTCTGTAACCTTACATATCCTGTTTACATCGGGCTATAAAAAGCGAGCACATGCATCGTTCGGGGCCCTCTTGTATGCTGTGGAGCAGAGGGACCAAGTTCGAACTTGCAGTAAAGATCCTTGCCGCTTGGCTTTGACTCTGGACTCTGGTGGTCTTCTTCGGGGAATAAACGGTCTGGGCATAACACCACCTCATGTCAACCTGGGAGACAGAGTAAGACCTCGTCTCAAAAAAAAAAAAAAAAAAAAATCCTAGTTTCATCATATTACACCCAGGTCTGTCTGACTTCAGAATCTTTGATCTTTTCCTACCTTAAGGCCTTTGCCTGTAGCTCTGCCAGCAACCCACTCTATTTTGTTTTCAAAATGTATTACTCTTTTCATTTTTTTCCAAAAACTGAGGGCCTGCCTAGCCCTTACTTGGTTAGAATGTCAATAATCTTTCTGCCCCAAATATTTATTTCCAATACCCTGGGTTTCAGTCCGAAATTCCTAAACCTGGTGATTAACAAAAAATTTTTTAAAACTCTTAAGTGCCCATGGTTTATGAGATTGCTATGATCTAATAAAATCTGTAGCAAAACGTTGGCCAACTTAGTTATGAAAAGGTGTCCATTTTATGATGATTCTTTAAATTGTATGTCTATGATTTTTGCACATATCTATATATGTGTCATGTTTAAAAATATATATATATAATAGTCAAATGATTCTAGTAATATGTAAAAGATATGTAGAATCTTTGATTTTATATATCATGACATAAAAATATGCTAATCATCATAATATGCTATTATCATAATCTCAGTATCTACAGATATGTGGATCTCTAACTATATAGAGCTAAATACAGTAACTAATTTGGATTTATTTTTAAAATGTGAGGTTTAAGATTTAAATATTAATCAGTGTAATTCATTATATTGTCAAAAATAAAATCTTGGATGCAGAAAAAACATTTGAAAATATCCACCTTAAATATTATAAATATATGCACATGTAATATATATATATCTCCACATGTTTGGTATATTGCATATAATAAAGGAAATTATTTAAGTTAGTAAAGCATCTACAAATATATTCAATCAGATATCATTTATTGATGAAATTTTGAAATATTTTTTGCTAAGATTATGAATGAATAAGCTTGTCTATAATTCTTACTTCTACTGAGCATTTTACTGAAGGTCCTTTTCAATGCAGTAAGGCAAGATAATGATTTAAATATTAGGACCAGTCAGGAAAATATATAAATATCATTAATCATGGATGGTTTGATTATATACACAAAAAATGTGATAAAATTCATAAATAAATTATTAGGATTCATGAGGTTAGCAAGGCTGATGAACCAAGGTCAATTTACTAAAATAAATTTACTTCTGTATACCAGTAATAAACAATTAGAAGATCCTGTTCTTAAATAAGATACAATTTATAACATATCATAAAAATATTAATAGCTAAGAATAAATATAACTAGAGAAGGACAGTCTTATATTTAGAAAAGTTTAAAACATCATTGAGTGAAATATACAAGACCTAAATAAATGAAGAGAGAGATGGACCAGTTTCATTGATTCAGGACTTAGTGTTGTAATAATGTGAGATATTCCTGAACTAATCCTAATCTACTGATTCAATGCAATGCCAACTGATAATTGCAATACATTTTGTTGAGAAACCTGACAAGCTTATTCTAAGAGTTGTATAAAAAATTAAAAAGAAGAAGTATAGCTAATAATGCTCTTGAATAAGGTGAGGGACTTGTTTCCATTGTGTCTACCACTAATCATTATAATTACAGTAATTAGGACATGCAATATTGGCACAAGGTTAGGCAAATAGATCAGTGGGAAGGAATTGGAAACTTAGTAATAGGCATATATATATACACACACATATATAGAGAGAGAGAGACACTTGATTTATAGCAAAGGTGATGCTGTAGAGCAGTGAAAAAATTGATCTCTCCAATGATGTGGACAGTTCGAAAAAATAAAGTGTGACCTTACTCCACATAATCCACAAAAATATATTTCAAAGGATTATAGATACAGATGTGAAAGGTAAAACAATAAGGCTTCTAAATAATAGAATATATTATAAATTTTTAAAACAAGATGCAAGAGGCTATAAGGAAAAATCATTGCTCAATTAGATTAGTAAAATTAAGAACTTCTCTTTTCATTTAATTAAGAGAACGAACAAATACACAGTCAGATGAGATGACATATTTATAACACAAGACAGAACTAGGGCTCCACTCCAAGATATTAAAAAATTACTACAAACAATATTTTATATATATATATATATGTATCAGTTGAATAGATATGTACAATATAGATATTCAAATAGAAAAAAGTGGTCAAAAGACTTGAACAGACCTAGTATTTCATTTACCCAGCATGGAGGTATTGAGTACTTCTATTTAAATTTGTAAATAAAGAATTTTTTAACCTTTTTTTAAAGACATATAACACTTACGAAGTATACAAAAAACTTTAAAATAATTATCCCACATCAGAATTAATTGTATGATTATGAAATAATTTATCCTTTTACTTCTGACATTCATTTGGAGTGTTTTCAGCTTCTAGCTACTGTGAATCATGCTGTTAGGACGATGTGCATGTGATTGAGAAGGATACATATGTAGAAGCAGAATTGCTGAGCCACGGGATATGGGTGTACACATTTAAATTTTAGTAGATAATAGCAAATTGTTCTCCAAGTTATCTGGATATACTTACATGCCCAAGCAGTGTACCAGCTCTCTGCTAACTCTTGAAATTGTCCATTTCACATTTCTTTTTAACCTTAGGTATTCTTTCTATTGTGTATGGAATCTTATTTTGGTTTAGTGTGGGTTTTCCTGATTACTAACAAAAATAATGAACTATCTGTAGTGCTACAAACAACCACTTGAAAGAACCTTAAGGGAACGTAATATTGTACAAAAGAAATGAAACACAAAATGATACATTCTGTTTATAGAGTTGAAAAATACGGAGTGTTTAGGGATGTTTGCTGCAGAGGTAATAAATACTATAAAGAAAACCAAGAAGTACAAATGGGGTTTTTTGGGGAGGAGGGAAGTGATAATAAGGACTTCTGAATGCTTGTGATGTTTTCATTCTCAACATGATTGGTGCCTACATAAGCAATCACTTTGAACAAATCATCATGCTAAACATTCGTGTTTCAAGAGTTTATCTTTAGGAGCACAAAATTTTATCACAATTAAAAAGTAAAACACTAAACTCAACATAAGAGCTCAGTTGATACATACAAAGAAGTCTGTCTAACTATGTGAGAGGCCTATGAGAAAAACAGAAGCACAGCAACTAACCGCCATCCTCTCTAAGAGGAGTGTGACAAGTTGGCTTAGCAAGCATGGACTTCTCAAGCAAGGCAGGAGGTCAGAACACCTCTTAGATAAAATTATGATGTTTCCAATCAGAGCTAGAGCCATATTTTAGGTCTGAGACAGAGTTCTAGACATTCTTGTCCAAATAGTTAACTCAGGGGGAACCTGAGGGAAGTATTCCCAGCAAAAGTGGAAAATCAATGTCTTTGGAAACTAAATAAAATGATACCAAGGAAGGACAAGCTAAAATTAAGAGTCAGGAAGGTAATCCCTATGAATACTTAAAAAGCCAGCCAGATTTCTATACAAGCCTGAATGGAGCAGAACTCTCTATGTTTGCTTTCAAGGAGTTTCAAGTGTGCTTGCTTGGGAGAACACATGAAACTCCAGTATTATATTCTGAGCAGCATGGGATTCCAGCAAACTCGTATAGATGGGATACTCCTGTGGCTAGCTAAGGAGAAGTCATTCAGCGTTCTTGCCCATCAGATATGTCTTTTAGGACAGAAGTGAGAAAGACTGGCCAGTACCATAGCAGTGTGCATGCTGAATTATGAATTGTTTTCTTAAAAAAAAAAAAAAAAACCTGAATAGATACAGTGTAGTGACACAAAGTTTGGGGTTTGGAGAAATTGTAAGGACAGGAATAAAAAATATTACTTGGAATAAAGATCCACTGTATGATTAATGTGAAGAAGGGCTGGAAAGAAGACAAGGGGATGTCATAGAAGTTTTCATGCCAACTCCCAATAAATCATCTGCCTTGGGCCTTTGAGTTTTGAAAGTTTGGTATTTACTTTTGTGACTACTGTTCTGGCTTTGTTTCAGTGATCCTATGGCTTCTTCATGAGAGCTGTTTTTAGTTATTGACATCAGTGATGAAGCCTATTGTGATGGTACGGTGATGTGGGTTTTGAGGAAAGATCAATAATTTTATATTCCATGAATTTTCAAATTCGCACTGATACAGGCTCATATGCATCAGTGTACAAGTGATATTAAGATCATGAACAATGTCAGAATCAGGCATGCCAAGTTGAAAATGTATTAAACAACCCATCCACCATATCATAGCCAGAAAGGAGCCTCCAGTTTAACTGCAATCATGGTGGCTTCATGTAATTTCTCCCCAACATATACAGCTACACCTTAGCACGTTTCCATCATGGACTTCCAGCAGTCTTGGGAATCCAAATGCACTCTAAACTCTCAAGAGTTCCTCCTCTCTTTTTGTGTTCTTCCTTTGCTCTCTGTGGCCTTTCCCAAGTGGGTATGGAATTTGCCCAAATTTCATTTCATTTTTTGATTGTCTGCCAGCCAGATAATAACAGGCATCTGATCAAGGGTTTAGTTAAGTGCTCCATCCAGCAGTATTTATGCTACATAAATTATTCATACAATACCACCCTGGACAAATCGCACTTTGATTATGCAGTCATTTTTCAGTCCATTCATTTACCAGACAAGTAGAGATCACGGGAGATCAGAGGAGCCTCACTTGGGAATCGATAATGAACTTGGGCTCTTCACCTGCTCTGTGTCCTCGGCTCCCCGTTCTGGTGGCGAGCTTTCTATCAAGGGCCTTTGTGAAGATCAAATGAGGTAATAGATGCGAAAGTCCTTTGAATGGCAAATGTACTGAATAAATGGAGATGAGACAGTTATCCTTGGAAGGTGCACCTTACAGTAGAATACTTTGGGGTCCCATAGACCTGCCTTTAAATGATAAGATTTGTGTGGCCCTGGGAAATGACCTAAGCTATTTGAGCCTCAGTTTCATTGTCTATAAAATGAGGATACCAATAGCCCTCTCTCAGGAGAGGTGGAAGGAAGAAACCACAGATATAAAATGCTAGCACACTGCCTCACCTGTGGTAAATAGGCAATAAACAGTCTTCTCTTTCCTATGACTCTTTGAAGACATTGTTCATCTGACAGTCATAATAATTATTATTATTAATTTTGATTGTTTATTTCTTTTTAATATGAATGTGTTTTGCTGCCAGTTTCATTCTAAGGTCTTGAAAGACTGACCTTCTTTTTTTTTTTTTTTTTTTTTTTTTTTTTTTAATTGTTTTAACTTCCCTCCCTTCCAGGGCCAAACAGTTCAAATATATGCATGTGAATTCATCGATTATATGAGTCCAAATAGACTTGAATATGGAATCTCCAGTCAGTGTTTTGCTTCTCTTTGTATACACTTCCCCATTCACAAATCCGAATCCCAGTGCTCAGTACAAAAGGAGCAGTCCATACATAAAATCCGATGATTTAAATGAAAGATGCAACACTCAGGTTTACAGAGGCTTCCACTGCGCTCATGGCACAAGAATCACAACCTGGAGAAGTCTTCTGCAAATCTGCAAATGAGTGGACCTCCTGAAGCGAGTAAATACCAAAAAAAGTTGATTGATACGCCCTTAATCCCTAAGTAGGACTGAACTGAACACATGTTTGGCCTACTTAGAATAGCTTACAATAGTACTTTTGAGCACTTGTTATAATTTTGTGAAGTTATGTCCTAATAACTACAACTGTTGGTATGACTGTCTTGCACTTAAATTACTTCTAGGACTAACTACATTATTTGAGGAGCTCAATGTAAAATGTGGATCCTTTGTTCAAAAACCAGAATAAAGTGCCATTAAAAATGCTAAATTCCATATGCACATTTTTTCTTTCTTCCTGGTATCTCTGTTGACTTGTCATGGTGTTATTTACCTGCTATTTAACATCATACCCTATCAGGCAAGGGGCTACCAAGGTGACTGGGGGCCAGACCTTATGATGTAGCCAGCCACACCTGTGGCTCATCAGCTGTCCGTTTATCCCTCCTGTCAGCTACCTGACAGATGCCCTGTCCCCAGGCGGGGACATCGGTCTCTGATTTCCAGGTGCCAGCTTCTCAATCCAAGAAGGATGGGGAATCCCTGAAGGACCATTACCTTTGTTCCAGGATATGCCTGTTATCTGAACCAAGCGTGGGCAAGAGGCTTGCCACTACTGACTGACCTGCCTCATGGAATTTCCAGCCTGGGAAGGGACAGCTCTGTCAGGCCCCACACCAAGATGCCATGGGGATGTGTAACCGTCCCCAACTCTACCTGTGTGTGTGCCTGGGCTTCTGCCTCGAGTACAGGATGGCAGTTTTCACCATGTGAGGTGGGGGCTGAGTGGGGTTTGGGGCATCCAGAGGCAGAGAAGCTGGCAGCCTAAAATCTACCCGTGAGGCAAGGCTTTGAGGCCTCAGTGTGTGCCCCTTTCTCCCCTGGGACATCAGTTAAAAAGCACATATTTAAATACAAAATTAATTATTTCAAGGATTTTCAAGCAGGGACGCTTTAGAGCAAGGGGCCTGTGTGACTGCACTGGCTGCTGGCTCAGTAAGCTGCCCATGATTGATGACCTCAGATCTCTGTGCTTTTTGGGATCCCCTTGCTTGCTCCCCAGATGTATGCTACTGCTTAATTTATCTCTGGAAAGTTCTTATGTTATGGTTTCAATGTGATCGTGTCTCAGTAATAAGCTGGTTTATTAGGATTGTGGGAATATCATGAGGATAGGGGCATCAATGCCAGCCTAAGAATATCCCCTGTAAGGAGCACACATGAGCCTTATAAACTCAACTTGGATTAAAAAATAATTGATCACTTTCTGGGTTCTTAAATATACTAAGAAAGTTACTGTTATATCTGTACTGGACAAGTGGCTCTCCAGTGAAGGGTTTCTACAAACTGGTGGGTGATTGAAATTATCATGCTGTGTGGCAAATAAATATTAGAAAATAATACTATATAAGTGACTAAATTTGGAAATCATTAACTTTGAACACATTAAAAACTTCCCATGTACTTCTAATGTGCACATGAGAGAGGAATGTAGGCATTTTACCTTCCTTTTCTGAGACATGGCACAGAGCACAGGAGCAACAGTATCATACATGCAAACTCTGTTACAAATACTAACAAGACAGAGAAAAGGGCTGAGAGGGCAAAGGGGTGAGAAGTGGGAGGTAGTGTCTTCTGGGCTGCTCATCTTCTAATGATGATCCCTAAGCACCAACATTTGAAGTAGTAGAAGGGTAAGCCTATTCAATATTACAAAGGTAAACACTGAGAAAGAGAAGGTAATATTTAAAATAAGATCAGGTGACAGGTGCAAGTGAGAGGAAAGCTATTAATTTAATCATTGCTTATAACCAGAAGTCAACAGATAATGTTTAAAGAGAGAGAGGATTAAGGATATTATATGAAGTTAGAGCTCTAAGGTTGAAATTCCTTGTAGGCCTCAAGATTTTTACCCCAAAATAGTTGTGTGCAGTTTCACCCCGGCAATGTAAACCAACAGCTTATCTTCACAGGTGCAGGATAGAAAGTCATCGCTCTGCTCACCTGAGACAAATGCATATCTGACTGTTTCTTCTGCTCTACTGTTTATGTAAAAATGCAGATTCACTGAGCTCAACTAAATTGTGTATTCAGTGAAAGGTTGATCAAGGACTCAAAATAATGCAACCTTTTGTCTCTTATCTACCTATGACCCGGAAGTCCCCAACCACTACGAGTTGTCCCAGCTACCAGACAGAACCAATGCACATCTTACATATATTGATTGATATCTCATCTATTCCTAAAATGTATAAAAGCAAGCTGTACCCTGATCACCTTGGGCACAGTTCGTCAGGACTTCCTGAGACTGTGTCACGCGTGTGCATCCTTAACCTTGACAAAATAAACTTTCTAAATTGGTAAAGACCTGTCTCAGATATTTTGGGTTCACACACATTACTGGAACAAAGCCAAGAACATACAGTCTACTTGAATTATTTTGATACAGTCAGCAGAGGAAATACTGTCACAAAAAATTTGATTAACTAAAAGCGTACCTTTCTACCACACAATCAAATCTATATAACTGAACTCACCTATTAAAATAAAAAAAAAAATTCTGCGATTAGACAAAAGCAAATCTAAACTCTATACTGTATGTAGGAGGCACATCTATTAAACAAGTGATTCAGAAAGTTTTGAATATCATAATGAGCAAAGGTGAGTTGTGTTGTACTGAGTCAACTTTGTTAAGCTAGGAAATACATTTTCCAGATTTCCCTTTCCTATATGCTTCTGGGACACAAAAAGGTCACTTGAAGAAGATTCAAAATGTCGTCTGGATGCCTCTGGAAGGTCTTCATGATCTGGGACAATGATAGATGCAGTAGTTTCCAATAGCCCTCATTGTTCTCAATTCCAGGTCCAGCTTTTCTTCCTCACTGCTGGCCCTGAGAGCACAGTGGTCCCAAGCCCACCATCAGAGGCTAGTTTCAGACCCACAAAGGTAATCGCTACACAACAGCACCAACTCCTTTTCTTCCTGAGCTCTCATTTCACAGTCCTGACTAGGTGGTTGGATGCTCTGGAGTCTCAGACATGCCTGAAAGCGCCCACTTATCCACCACACTGGTGCTTCAGGCACACTGATCTGAACTGTTTTATTCACAAGACTTCTGATAGCAAATGTCTGGGTTTTTTTCCCTCACACCAACCAATTTTCAAGTCTCTAGGCCCCAATGGGTGTTGAACAATTCAACTCAATTCTGACAGTGTCTACTTGGAGTCAGTGTCAGATCCCACAGGTTAAGGACTCAGTCCCATAAGATGGCCCCTGCTTCAGATGCCAGCTGCAAGCCTCAGGTTGTCACTAGCACTTCTGACTGACCAGCTATATAGTGGGAGGTTTCCACAAACCCCTCCTCAGTTTCTATAATTTGCCAGAATGGCTCCCAGAACTCAGGTAAGCACTTTATTTAATGTAACTGGTTTATTTTAAAGGACATCCAAATGGAGGAAGTGCTTTTGGAAAAGAATGGGCGAAGGGGTAGTCTCCGTGGCTTTTTGGGATCAGCCACCTCTCAGCACCCCAATGTGCTCACCGACACAGATGCTCTCCAAACCCCTTTACAGGCTTTAATGGAGGTTTAATTTCATAGGCATCCTTGATTAGTTCATTGGCCATTAATCATTAACTCAACCTCCACCCCCTTCCCTCTGCCCAGAGGTTGGGTGGTGGAGCTTAAAGTGCTATAATTCCAACCATGCCTAGGGCTTGCTGGTGTCCAGTCTCCATCCGGCATCTATCCAGGGTGCTCCAGCCACCACTAACTTATTGGCACACCAAAGACACAGAACTCTGGAGATTCTAAGGACTTTAGGAGCTGTATGCCAGGAACTGGAGACAAAACCCACATATATATATATATATATATATTTTATCACAAGTGGTTAGTGAGGAAACCTTCTCGAATCCCTAATCTACTTCTAGACTTTCACTTCCCCACTTCTTGCACTTTTGTATAGGCCTAATTCCTCCAATAATAACTTGCATAAAGAAAGAAAACCAGCATATGAAGAAATACATAGAAACAAAATAATAGATTTCAGTTCTCCTTTTTCATTTCATGAAAGATCAAATGAATAAAAAACATAAACAAATGATTTACGCAATATGGTTTAAAAATGAGATATAATAGATATATAGTTACCCTCTGTAGACTAATAGCTGAGATTAAACATTTTTCAGATGACCCATTGAACAGTCTCAAAAAAATCACTAGGAAAGCATTAATATGTTCTCAAACATGGAAATAATGCCGATAATACTGTCTGATCCCAATAGGGTAAAACTAAAGTCAATATAAAAGCCAGAAAATCCGTTTATTTTACTACCTGGAAAGTAAATAACAACAAAAGCAAAACTACCACAATATGTTAAAACAACCACTAAGGTAAGGTATAAATAATGGATACCAAAAATAAGTAGAATGTCTACAAAAATGGCAACAAGGAACAAAAAAAAGTTAACATTTTAAAAATCTAGATAAAGCCAGGCTGATAGATAATGCTAAATAATTAGTTCAAGATATTGTTTTTCATTCATTGGACTTCAATAGGTCAGAAAAATTAATAAACAGTATTTTCATGAACGTATTCGGAAAAAGCCACTCTTTTCACTAATTGGAGCGTACATCGGTGCAAATTCTCTGTTGGATAATTTGGCACTCTCTCTCTAAAAATAACAAGTTTTCATATGTTTTGATTCAGCAATAACACTTCTAGAAATTTCTTAAACATGTATTCAAACATTTACAAAATGTCAGGTATGCAAAGTTATTTACTGCAACATTGTTTTCAATGGCAGTGATTAGTCATAGTCTAAATGTCTATTAGTGGAAGATTGGCTGAAGAAATTATGATACACCCACACAATTTAATACCGTGCATCTTCAAAAGGAATGAAGTGTTTTATGCACTGATCTGAAGAGATCAGTAAGATTTATTGCTAAGTGGAAAAGCAAGGTGCAGAACAGTGCATTTGTATGCTAATAGGTGTGTATTAAAAAGGAGGGAGGATGTCTTTATATCTTTATATATGTGTAGAGCAGCTCTGAAGGACACACAGCAACCTGAAAAGTGGTTGGTCCCAGGGAGGGGACTTGGTTTTCTAAGGGACAAGATGTAGGAAACTTTAACTACATATGATTACGCACATTTCTAACTGTGTACAATGTAAATGTATTAATTACTCAAAAACAAAAAACAAGGACAACAGCAACCCGACTACCAGCTACCAAAATTGTCAGCATGATATGCTCCTATGCTGTTTTGAATGGGAAAGTAATGGAGTGGAACCAGTGCTGGGCCAGGGGAATTGTGTGTAACTTCTAAAGCTTCTCTTATTTATATCAACTATCAGAGTCCACTCATGGTAATGCATTCTGCATGTGTTCAAGGTGGGGTGGGAGGAGAAAATAAAATTATAGGAAAGTGCTGTACTTTGCTATACATGTGACACTATACCATACAGCACTAAAAAATGCTCATTGGATTTGACAATCGGGAAATCATTCGCAAGCTTATCTGAAAACAAAAACAAACACAAAACAACACAAAAAATATTTTCATAAATGGGGGACATTAGGCAGAATATGGAGAGTTAAGGGAGGGCATTCAGTATTGCCCAGACTATCAGCACTCTATCTATTTGGTGTCTAGAATACACATGTGTCTACATGTTCAAGAGTGAGTGAAAATTCAAAAAATAGACGGGAAAAAATCTCTCAATGATGCTTACTGATATTTATGGACAAATAATATGTCAATAATTTATCTCAAAATAATGTAGAGAATAGAAAATTGGTGAGGTATGGAGTTGATGATGGATATGCGTGATACATACATGGAGTTTAGGATGCTTTTATTTTTTCCTTCAAAAATGAAAGAAAAATGAAGATTGTAAATGTTGATCACTTGGTCAAAAGGTTTGGTTGTATAGGAAAGTTGAGAAATGAGGTAGTATTTAGAGGAGGATACAAGTCAAAAGAGGTTAGGAGAGAAATACATACATGATCTGTATATAATATAGATTTACATGTGTATACATACACATACTATAGAAATACATAATTTATATAGTACATCTATTATGATTAACTATATTTTGATAACATAGATAATGCTTAAATTATATATAATATATAATCTCTATATGGAATCATATGTAATATAAATATATATTTATAATATATAAATGTTTATATAGAGTATATCTATTATTATTAACTCTATTTTAATAACATATATAGTGGTTAAGTTATATATAATATACAGTCATGCCTCACTTAACTGAGATCTGTTCTAAGAAGTGTGTCTTTAGGTGATTTTGTAATTGTTTGAACATCAGTGTGTCCTTACATACATCTAGACAATATAGCCTACTACAGACCTAGGCTTTATGGTACAGCTTATTGCTTCTAGGCTACAAACCTATACACCATGTTGCTGTACTGAATACTGTAGGCAATTGTAACGCAATGGCATTTGTGTATTTTAACATAGCTAAATATGGAAAAGGTATAGTAACAATAGAGCATAAAATAAAAAACGGTACACTGGTATTGGGCATTTAGCATGAATGGAGTTTGTAGGGCTAGAAGTTGCTCTGGGTGACTCAGTGAGTGATGGCAGAGTGAACGTGAAGGCCTAGGACATCCCTCTACACTGCTGTAGGCTTTGTAAACACTGTACACTTAGCCTTCACTAAATTTAAAAAATTATTCTTCAATCATAAATTAACTGTAGCTTACTGTAACATGTTTATACAATTTTTAATTTTATTTCACTTTTTGACTCTTTTGTAATGACACTGAGCTTAAAACACACAATGCCCAACTGTACAAAATATTTTAATTCTTATTTAAGAATTATTTAAGAATTAAATATTAATATTAAGAATTAAATATTAAGAATTAAGAATTATTTAAGAATTCTTATTTAAGAATTAAAATATTGAATTCTTATTTAAATTCTTATTTTGTAGACTTTTTTTCTATTTTTAACTAAATTTTTTTTTTTAACTTTTAAAACACACTTGTTATAAACTAAGATATAAATACACACATAGTAGCCTAGGCCTACACTGGGTTAAGATCATCAGAATGTCATTAGGCAGTAAGAATTTTTCAGCTCTGTTATAATCTTGTAGAAACACCGTTGTATACGTGGTCCATTCGCTGAAATGTTGTGATGTGATGCATGACTGAACTATGTTTAGATATTCGGGTATTTCAGATGAAAGACACTTGAAAATTTTTTATACGTGGATAAATAAGAGCCACACATAAGAAGAGCTAACATTTATTGTGTACTTTGCATGTACCAACCACTGTCTTAAGTGCTTCACCTGATTCAGCTCATTTATCCTCCCCACATCCCTGGGAGGCAGGCAATATTTTTAATCCCACATCATAGATATAGACCGAAGCTCAGGCCAGATGCCCGCACAGGAATGGGAGGTGGGTTCACAAGCGCAGATGGAGAAACCAGTTTTCCCGGGAGGAGGAGACTCCTTTATTGGAACTGGAGCACGGGGCTTACTTGAATTTATGTGATGAGGGTGGAGAGAAAGGCAGAAAATAGTTAGCTTTCTCATTGCTTCCAGGTCCGCCTCTGTGACTTCTGTTGGTGTTACCATTTCTCTACAGCAGAAGCGTAAACTGAGCTCCAAAGAGATTGAGTGACTTGCCTGAAGTGAGGCTACAAAGCCAATGAACGGGCAGAGTGGGATGAAAAGCCTGGTCACTGAACTTCTGACACTGTGTTCCTTTCATCTGCAAAATCAGCCAGGGTCGAGGAGATAATTATCCCCTGAGGATGATTTACATGTCTTTATTTTATTATTCAGCAATTTTAGCTGGTAGTTTCTTCATTTATTTCATTTAGAGGTTTACTTACCATTACTCTTTTCTTTCTTTGAAAAGTGGCCCCAGGGACTTGGATTAGTTCCTGTGCCAGTGGCATTGCTTTTCATATTTGCAAAGGACAATGCAAAGGTCGCTTTAAAAAATACAATGTATTTACTTCCTTAATATTTAATTCTGGTTCAGGGGATGGTGGAGGGAATCTAGAAACCTCAGCATTTAGGAGTTCAGCTTATGGGGAGGTCATAGAGCCACATCTGCAGTGGTTCCTAGCAGATGTGTGGGCAAATGTCTCTGGAGCTGGTTGTGGACAGTCAGTGATACGCTGTCAGAAACCCCACCAGCCTGTGTGAGAGGCAAGTCAGGCGCCAGGAAGCTACGGCTGGTATGAGATAGAACTACTGATCCACATTAAGAAGAGTGAATGTCTGATAAAATCAGCCTTTTCTATTTGGAGAAATGCCTGAAATAAGTGATCAATGTGGAATGGCCATTTAGGTACCCCAGGTTGTTAACATTGAATTGCAGTTTCTGTCTTAGTCCAAATGTCAAGAGCATATTGGCACAGTCTCCAGACATTCTGATGCATGTGCTGATTAGGGCTGAAGTGAGTGAATAGCTCACATAAATACCTTTTCAACTTAACTTGCGGATGTTTTTTTATAAGCAGGGAAATGCCTTATCTGAACTTGCTCTTTACTCTTACCTCTGGGCCGAGTCATGTGTTTAAAGGAGGCCTCCACGGATGTTTGGGATTCGTGATGCAAATTCCTAAACCACCTTCAAATACACCTGCCTTGCCTGGTTGCACCATCCCTTCCCTACTCTTGCCTAGGATTCTTTTGCCCCTTTCCAGTTTTGTTCCTCTAGGTTAATGTAAGTGAGCACCTCATTAGAGGTCAACAGTAGCCAGACAAGGAAGGATTACTATTAACGAGTGTGGGATCTGAAATCAGACAGGGCTTGAGTATGAGATCTTCTACTTAGTGGGTAGAAGACAAATTTGCACAAATTATTTAATTTATCTTAGCTTTTTCATCTAAAAATGATGATGGCATATGTTGTTATAAGAAATATATTATATTATATAGTAAATCACTTAAAGCCATGTATGTCTTACATAAGTGATAAAAAAAAGTCACCTATAATTACTTTCATGTTCCTGAGCAACATGATTATTGTGACTCTTCCAAGCATTCCTGTATCTCTTCAATACCTGTTGTGATCAAGGGTTGGTCAAGTTCTGTGGGTCCTTCCACTTTCCAGATAAACCATGGGTGATCAGAAGTGAGTGTTTAACACATTCCCAAAACTGATCCTTTATTCTCTTTTTCAGCTGCATTGATTCAAGAATCATGAATCAAGAATTGGGAATCTTGATTGTTGATTTTTCTGCTCAGTTTCCCAAACATCAACTTTATCTTATTCTTTTTTTTTTTTTTCTTTCTGAGACGGAGTCTCACTTTGTTGCCCAGGCTGGAGTATAGTGGTGTGCAACCTTCACCTCCTGGGTTCAAATGATTCTAGTGCCTCAGCCTCCCCAGTAGCTGGGATTACAGGCACGTGCCACCATGCCTGGCTAATTTTTGTATTTTTGTAGAGATGGAGCTTTGCTATGTTGGCCAGGCTGATCTCAAACTCCTGGCCTTAAGTGATCCACCTGCCTCGATCTCCCAAAGTTCTGGAATTACAGGCATGAGCCACTGTGCTCAGCCAACTTTGTTTTATTCCTTTTTTTTTTTTTTTTTTTGAGACAGAGTCTTGCTCTATCACCCAGGCTGCAGTGCAGGTGCGCGATCTTGGCTCACTGCAAGCTCCGCCTCCTGGGTTCACACCATTCTCCTGCCTCAGCTTCCCAAGTAGCTGGGACTACAGGCGCCGGCCACCACGCCCAGCTAATTGTTTGTATTTTTAGTAGAGTCAGGGTTTCACCATGTTAGCCAGGATGGTCTCAATCTCCTGACCTCGTGATCCGCCCGCCTGGCCTCCCAAAGTGCTGAGATTACAGGTGTGAGCCACTGTGCCTGGTCTATTTTATTCTTAAGGAGACAATTAGTGTGATACAGAATACAGACTTAGAAAAAAAAGTTCCAGACTCTGAACAATGCTAGATTTGAATCCTGAATTGAGCACTTTCTTATTATACTTACTAGTTATTATATGCGATTTTAAATATATTACTTTATTTTTCTGAGCTCATATTTTTTCATAAGCAAAGTAGGTTTGTGATATAGTTTGGATATTTGTCCTCGCCCAAATGCCATGTTGAATTGTAGTCCTCAGTGTTGGAGGTAGAGCCTAGTGGGAGGAGTCTGAGTCACAGGGGTGAACCCTCACGAGCAGTTTAGCACCATCCTCTTGGTGCTGTCCCTGAGATAGTGACTTATCCTGTGGTCTGGTTGTTTAAAAATGTGTGGCCCCTCCGTCCCTCTTATTTCCTGCTTTTGCCATGTGAAGTGTCTGCTCCTGCTTTTCCTTCCACCATGATTGGAAGCTTCCTGAGTCTTCCCCAAAGCAGAAGCTGTTATGCTTTCTGTACAGGCTGCATAACTGTGAGAAAATTAAACTTCTTTTCTTATAAATTACCCAATCTCAGTTATTTCTTTATAGCAATGCAAAAATGACCTGATACAGTGATATGGTTTGGATCTGTGTCCCCACCTAATCTCATGTCAAACTGTCATCTCCAGTGCTAGAAGTGGGCTTTGTGGGAAGTGATTGGATCAGGTGGATGGAGGTCTCATGAATGATCAGGTGGATGGAGGTCTCACCATCCAAATGGATGGTGCTGTTCTTGTAATAGAGTTTTCATGAGATCTGGTTGTTTAAAAGTGTGTGGCACCCCCTGTCCCCCACCTTGTTCTCTAGGTCCTGTTCCTGCCACGTAAACTTCCTGCCCCTCTTCTGCCTTCCTCCATGAGTAAAAGCTCCCTTAGGTCTCCCTGGAAGCAGATGCTGCCATTCTTCCTATACAGCCGGCAGAACTGTGAGCCCATCAAACCTCTTTTCTTCATACATTGCCCAGTTTCAGATATTTCTTTATGGCAATGTGAGAATGAACCAGTACATACAACTCGATAATCTCAAACTCATAGGTTATACTGAGATTAGAACTGGATTCAAGATGCCATACCCAGGGTCTGATACGTAATTCCAACTGTCGCTTTTTGACACAGCCTGTGTAGGTGCTGTGCTGGACAATAGGGTACACGTGAATATGACAGATTTTGCCCTCGGGATTTCACTACTTGGTGAATGTTAGATACACAAACGGAGGTAGTTATTATAGTCAGTAAATATGAAGACAGATGTAAGCCCTTCCTGCTCTAGAGACCCAGAGGAGTGGTATTTCACCTAAGCTGTGTGCTGCACGGAGTCTTCCTGGATATGGGAATAGTTGAACCGAGGCTGAAAGAGTTGTGTAGGTGCAGAGAGTATGAAGGACATTCAAGATCGGAGAAGAGTGTAAGTGAAACCCTGAAATTGAAGGGTGCAGAGGAACAATGAACCCATCAATATCACTGGAGCTTATAGTGTGAGGACGGATGTATGGGGCATGAGTCTGAAGAAATAGGCAGATCTTGAGTTATGAAGGTCCTTGAGCACCGCACAAAGGAGCTTGGGCTTAATTTATAACAATAGGGAGACATTGACAGTAACAGGAATTAGTCAATAAATGGTGGATGTTAGTATGATTATCGTTATTG
The DNA here is from genome assembly GCF_009764315.1 of Trachypithecus francoisi. Taxonomy (NCBI): domain Eukaryota; kingdom Metazoa; phylum Chordata; class Mammalia; order Primates; family Cercopithecidae; genus Trachypithecus; species Trachypithecus francoisi. Next base: position 124,749,944 of record NW_022681458.1, on the reverse strand, counting down.
CTGTTAACCAGGCAGTTGGTGCAGTGTCTTCAGGCTGGTAACTGATGCTGCGTGCACAGGATCAATTTCCTCATGGGTATGATATCTCTGCAGTGAAGTTCCTGACACTTTATCCCCCTTTTAATGTTTCCCAGAGGAACAAAGTCAGACTGCTTGAAGCTCTAAGCCAGTTCTCAAGCTGGCATCTTATCAGTTGTTTGTTTTTTTTCTTAACGCCAGACACAGAGAGTACGGCTCAGGCTCTGGTGGGCTTGCCTGGAGATAGAACCCAAATCTAACACCAGTTGTGCCCCTGGAATTTTTTTTTTTTACCTGTGCCTCTGTTTCCTCACCTGTAAAATGGGGGAAATGATGGGACACTGCTTCTTAGGGTTGTCTTCAGGATTATGATTTACTACATGCAATATCATTAGAACCATCTCTAGCCCATAGTACATATTCGGTACAGCCATTAGCTGTTAATGTCCTAAGTTGTGTTGATCCTTCCACCCCCACTGCGAGTACAGTTCACCCTTGAACAACACAGGTCAGAACTGCATGGATCTACTTATACCCAGATTTTCTTCCACTTCTCCCACCCCTGCATATCAAGACCAATGATCCCCTCTTCCTTCTCAGCCGACTCAGCATGAAAACAATAAGGATGAGAACCTTTATGATGCCCCACTTCCAGTTAATAAATAGTAGATACATTTTGTCTTCCCTTTGACTTTCTTAGCACCATTTTCTTTAGTGTAACCTACTTTATTGTAAGAATAAAGCAAATAATATGTATAACATAAATATGTGTTAATCAATTGTTTATGTGATCACTGAGGCTTCTGGTCAATAATAGGCTATTATTAATAGTAGTTAAGTTTCTCTGGAGTCAAAAGGACTTTTTTGTTTTTTATTTTTTGAGATGGAGTCTTGCTTTGTTGCCCAGGCTGGAGTGCAGTGGCGCGATCTCGGCTCACTGCAAGCTCTGCCTCCCGGGTTCCCACCATTCTCCTGCCTCAGCCTCCCAAGTAGCTGGGACTACAGGCACCCACCACCACGCCCGGATAATTTTTTGTATTTTTAGCAGAGACGGGTTTTACTGTATTAGCCAGGATGGTCTCGATCTCCTGACCTCATGATCTGCCCGCCTTGGCCTCCCAAAGTGCTGGGATGACAGGCGTGAGCCACTGCGCCCGGCAGGGAGTCAAAAGTTATGTGTGAATTTTTGACTGAGTTGGGGCGGTCCCCCAAACCCAGCGATGTCCAAGAGTCAACCGTATGTGCTTCAGACGCTGTCTTTACTGTTCTTCAAGTAGAGCATAGAGAAACAATCACAAAAGGCCAGCTCATTCCTGCAAGGTGGTGCATTATAAGGACCACACAGGCTCTGGCGTGCCAGCACGTCCTTACGGTGGGACTTGGTTCTAAGGTGACAGTGGCAAGGGGAATGGGTGAGGAGAAGATTTGTCTTAATTTGTATTTTCAGAACATGCATACTGTTTCACTTTTGCATTTATTTGGCTGTTAATATGATAAAAACTTCTTGATGTCATCAAAGTGTATGGAGGTTGAGAGGATGATTAGAAAGCACCATCTTTGTGGTGGGGTTGGAATTGGGGTAGGACACTGTGACAGAGCTTTAGAATGTGGACTTTAGAATCAGAATGGCTGTGTCAGGATCCCATCCAAAACCTTCATTAGTTTGGCAGTCCCTGGGCACATCAGGTCACCTCTACATGTCTCATCTGAAAAATAAGAATGCTTAAAATATTTTTCTCATAGGGATATGATGAGAATCTGAGGAGATAATATATATAAGCTTGCTTTCCAAGCTCTAAAAGAACACCAAAATTCTAGTTATTGTTAGGAATGGGTCATGTTTGGATGGCAGATGAGTAGATAGTCCAGTCCAACAAATAAAGTAGTACATTCAAAGATTTGGGGCCAGTCCGGGTGGCTCATGCCTGTAATCCTAGCACTTTGGGAGTTTGAGGTGGGTAGACTGCCTGAGCTCAGGAGTTCAAGACTAGTCCAGGCAACATGGTGAAACTCCGTCATTACTAAAATACCAAAACTTAGCCGGGTATGGCGGCCTGTGCCCGCAGTCCCAGCTACTTGGGAGGTGGAGGCAGGAGAATTGCTAGAACCCGGGAGATGGAGGTTGCAGTGAGGCAAGATCATGCCACTGCACTCTAGCCTGGCTGACAGAGCAAGACTCTGTCTCTAAAATAAATACATAAATAATAATAAAACAAGAAGCTTCTCTGGGGCACAGAGAGGAAAGCAATTTTCCCAGAGCTAGGGAATACAGTTCCCCAAATAGTTCGTTGGAATAAATATGATATGCCTCCTATCTGTGAAGAGCGTCCAGGCTATTTTGGGAGCTAGACATGTGAAGGCCATGTGAGGGAGTTTGTGTCATGGAGTATGAAGGAAATGCATTTAGAAATGAATGTCTAGTCCCCTAAAGAATGGATACTAAGTTGCCAGCAATTGACTTGATTAAATCGGCAAGAAGGAGCTATTGAAAATTTTTGCATGAGAGTGATGAAATAAACTGTATTTTTTCATGCACACCTCTTGCCCAAAGGGATTTTTCTGAAATCCTTTCAGCAGGGCTCCCATATGTTCCTATAAATGAGTTTTGATAAATAGATACAAAATATGAAAAAAATTCAGGCTAATAGAATAGGTTATTCATCTAAGCACAAGTGAGAACTAAAGACAAATAGAGAATGTTGAGTTACTTACAGGGCAAGGATACTGGAACATTAGGAGCCACATGACGCAATAGTGGGGTGTAATGACTTCACGTTTGTGTATGTCAAGGAAAATAAGAAAACATTAGAATAACTTTTGAGAGCAGCATAGGAGAGAATGTTCAGGGACCCACCTTGAAAAATCTTTAAGAGCAGTTTGAAGACAAACTTAGTTTTGAATCTCTGCTCTGCAATCTACTCACTATGCAATGTTGAGCGATTTACTATTTTTCTATCTAAGCCTCAACTTATTCATCTAGAAAATGGGGCTCATGATGTTTATTTCATAAGGTTGTTAAAGATTAACTGAAGATTAAAATAAAGAATGAAAATGATTGTTACATATTATGCATTCAAATAATGTTGGCTGACACAAACCAACAATTCAGAATAGAAGAAAAAAAAAAGTGTGTATGAAAATTTAAAAAATCAAGCCAATTTAGAAGAACTAAGCTTAGAAATATGACACTGACCTCCATGGGAGGCAACAGAAGAGAGACTCATTCATCAGTTTTTCAGAAACAATGTACCAAGGGTCAAACAGGCTTCAGGCACTTTCCTGTGGAAGCAGGGATAGTAGGGTTAGCTTCCAACCTTCCAAGGAGCTCACGGAAAGGGAAAGAGCCAGATAAGGAAATTGGCAATTGAAGTGCAGCTTTTTTTTTTTTTTTTTTACTTTAAGTTCTAGGATACACATGCAGAACGTGCAGCTTTCTTACATAGGTATACATGTGCCATGGTGGTTTGCTGCACCCATCAACCCGTCATCTAGGTTTTAAGCCCCGCATGCATTAGATATTTGTCCTAATGCTCTCCCTCCTCTAGCCCGTCACCCCCTGACAGGCCCCGGTGTGTGATGTTTCCCTCCCTGTGTCCATGTGTTCTCATTGTTCAACTCTCACTTATGAGTGAGAACATGTGGTGTTTGGTTTTCTGTTCCTGTGTTAGTTTGCTGAGAATGATGGTTTCCAGCTTCATCCATGTCCCTGCAAAGGACATGAACTCATCCTTTTCTATGGCTGCATGTTATTCCATGGTGTATATGTGCCACATTTTCTTCATTCAATCTATCATTGATGGGCATTTGGGGTGGTTCCAAGTCTTTGCTATTGTACTAGTGCTGCAATAAGCGTAAGTGTGCATGTGTCTTACTCAAAGGATTACAAATTATTCTACTACAAAGACACATGCAGTGCAGCTTTTTAAAGGTAAGATCCTACAGGAGCACTGAGGGCAGCAGTGCCCTCCATGGTGGATTCTTCCTGTGGCTCCCAGTGTATTGATTTTCCTTCTACTGTTCTCTAGTCTCACACTGACCCCTGGCAAAGCAGTCATCTCTTATCAGTGAGCAGCACCAATCTGGAGAGAGGTTCCTTCAGAGCTGGTGCCCATCTCACCCCAAAACTCATCCCCCTGGGGCTGTGCATGCCTCCAGCCAGGAAATCTTTAGCCCCCACACCAATTGCTGTTGTGCCTTTAGCAATTTAGAAAAAAAAAAAAAGTGCCCCTTTCTCAACATATTTGGCCTCTATATAGAAGTGTTTTTATTATGTATATATTGATTAAAACAAAATAAACAAACATGAAACTTTGAGTCTATCTACAAAGAACATGGTTGCTATAAATGTATTAGACAAATCTATGACATTTGCAATGTGAGTGATGGCCTCTCAGTCCAGAGACCCTTATGCAGTTCACCTGACAGCACCATATCAATTGCCCTGACAAATACTACTATTCTTATTTTCAGATGAAGAAAATGGAGTTCAGGTAGATCAACAGAATTGCTCCAAATCATATGATTTTGGATAAAGAGCAGAAATTAAATGCACATAGAACAGATTTCAAAGTTCCTCCTATTTCTGCACTCTGAAATGCTGATTACTGCAAGTTCGAAAGTGTTATTTACTTTCTGCCCTTTGCTGAAAAGAAAAAACAATTTGAGTTTCCACGTTTCGACCATCCCCTTTATTCACACATCAACCTTCTTTGATTTATTGTGCTAAAGCACTTTCAATTCATTAGGCATTACCTCTCTTTAGTCTGTTTTTCAAAACTCATTATTCAACATTTATCTACACAAACTGTATTTGCCATCCATTAGCTCTCTATTAGCCTGAGGTGCCCAAATGAGCAAATTTCTCCTCCATCAGAATGCATTGTGCCTCATTATTTGTTGTTTTCTCATAATTTAGTAGCATCTGCAAATTTCTAAACTTGGCTTTAAACACTGAGGCTGTGATATCATTAATACAAATCATGAAAGATAATACTGAGTTGAAATAAGCATTTTTATTTTCACCTCTATCAAGCTGACATGCAAATGCAATGCTATTATTATTGTTGTCCATATTCCATGAGTATTTGCTCTATCTTATACCCAAGTATGGAGATTAGAGGGAGTGAACAAGTAAGTTCAAGGTAGAGATTTGCAAGATGAAATATCAGCTGTGGCTTTGTTGGGCTTTACCTTAACAACATCAAATGTGCTTTATTTTTTAATATGACCATGAGTGCCCATTCCTCCTAAAAAAAATAAGATCCCATCATCTCATACATAAACTTGAAACATCTAGTGTCTAATCATTCATATTCAGACATTTACCAAGAATCACTAAGCATTCATCTAATACCACATCAGTTCTGAGTTGTCTGTACTTTAACAATCATCACTCCTTCAAAATGCAAGTCAAGAATCTACAGACAGCAATCACAATAGTAACTGTTCATTGAATTGATCATGAGCCAGTCTCTTCTACAGGCTTTATGTATATTTACTATTCCTCACCACCAGCTCTCAGGTAGCTATTCTTAGTTCCCATTTCACAGACGAGGACATGGAGGATAAGAACGGCCAAAGGACTTGCCAATTTCATACTGCGAGAATGTACCAGAATAAGATTCCAACACAGGTTTTGTCAGCTCCATAGGCCATGGTCTAGCCAATAAACAGTGCAGCCTGATTATAATAATTATGAGATATAAACCCTGAACATGGCTTTATACCACGCACTGTTCACATAGAGCCCCTGGAGAAATGTCTACTGGTTCTTAAAATCACAAAATATGTGCTCCAACAAACAACTGATTCATTTTAAATGTGTGAACACTGAGTTTTGTGACTAACCATGAACTTCTCTTTGTTATAGGCATCAGGAAGCCAGAGGCAAAGTTCAATACTTACTGCTAATCTTTCTGTTAGCATTATTATTTCCCTGTTTTTTTGTTCATACCATGTGATTTTTATTATTTATTTATTATTGTGAAACATTTGTACGTTTTTACACCACCTCAAACAATCTTTGGACTTAGTGAAAATTACATTAAAGAGAAAGAGACAAACATAGATACAGAGACGAGGAGACAAACCTTGGTACCGCAATCTCCATGGCCTTTCAAATGGCCTGTTTTGGAATTTAAATAGATAAAACTACTTCCTACAATTGGCAAGTGTCTGAGAAATTGAACTATGGCAAGGAGAAAAATGTTGTTGAGGAAACCTGAAGTCTAGTCCAGCTCCACCCCTCTCTAGACTTGGTGACACCTGGGTGCCTCACTAAGTTCTTCTGTCTTTTTGTCACCTCATCTATACAATGAAAGTGTTAAAGTACTTCAGGGTTGGCAAATTTTGATCCAAATTTGGCTCATGGACTATAATATTTGTACAGCCTGCAGGCTAAGAATGTTTGTTTACTCTGTTAAAGGTGGAGGAGGAAAAGCAGCAGCAACCACAGTAATGGGGATGATATGCAGTCTACAAAGTCTAAAATACTCACTATCTGATCCTTTACAAAGTTTGCCAACCCCTGGACTAGTTGATGGCTATCATCTTTTTAAGACCTCATTCTTCCCCACAGAACCGTAACTCTGGCTTTACTCTAATAGGCTATCCCAGATAAATCCCTTAACCTTTCTGTATCTCAGTGTATCCCCTTGTATAATGGGTATAATGTAACATAACCTTGTAACAAGACAGTTATAAAGCCCAGAAAGAGATTGTAGAGTTAAAGGAAAAAGGAGGGGTACTCAGAAAGTATAGTATGATAAAAAGATAGGGGCCACCAGAAGTGATGTGGGGAATTACCATTCTTCTAAGTTCAAAAGGGCACCAGCCCAGATCGACACAAAGAAAGCACAGAAGCCGAGGACATGTCATATGCAAAGCAGAAGGCTCCATGTTCCCCAGAAATTTCAGGTAATGTGTATTTGACCTACTTTGGGTTTTCAATTCAGCCAGCTGGCTCAGCAGAAGCCATCTGCACTATCGCAGGCACTGGCAGCTCCTAGCTGTTTTTACCTAAGAATCTCAGGGCACAGAGCTTGTAATCTGATTTCTGGGATTGAGGACCTCTGACCTATTTCAGGGTCTAGATTAAATTTATTTCTATAAACGTGTGTGGAGTCTTTCCAGGAAAGCATTAGAGCTCCCAAGGTAAACTCAATCTTTCCAGTTACTTGTGATTTCTTTTCCCTTTGAAAAACACTGCCATTCACCCAGCAATATAAACTCAGTTATTGGACAGTTACTGTGGACTAGGTTCTTTATGTATCTTCTTTCACTGAATTTGCCTGGCAACCCCATATTCATGACAGTAGAATTAAGGTTCAAAGTGGTAAAAACTTACAAGTGATGAGGTCACAACGGTAAGCTTCTCTGCCATGTGACTTAGCAGGTTCTAGCGATCACCCCAGTTTGAATTTTGCAAGTCATTTCTCTCTCCTTCTCTCACATCTGTCCATCACCCAAATCTGAGAAGCAATCCCTCAGGGTACCAAGTACTCCTTTCTAATGGTAGTTCACTAAATTCAGGCCTGGACAAACTGCCCCGCCTCTAAATTGCTCTCTTTTACTGAAACCACACTTTTATAATGATCCATTCTTCTTCCTATTAGGTGCAATGTACACTCCCTACTCATTATTTCACCCTACCAGCTGAGGCCTCATTTGTTTCCCACTGTGTCTCTTTCCTGATCAGACTGGTCTGCTCTCCCTTGTTTGGGGGACTCTTTGTGACTCCTTCCAGGCCCTGCATTTTCTCTTCCTCATGCATCCAAAGCCTACACATCTTTAGTCTCCACACTTGCCCCAGGTGGATTTCTTCACTTCTGCTTCATTCTTACTCTTTTTCTTTTGATTTTGAAACACAATTTATTAAACACTTACTAGTTATTTAGCTCAATGGGCTTAATGTATTGAACAGAGCACAGGTTTTCTTTCCAACTCCATTTGAATCCTACTTATTTCAGTTACTGTGCAGCATTAATCTAGTTGTTCAGCTCCTCAAAGTCTCAGATTTCTAATAGGTAAAAATTGTGGCTGATAATATTGGTTTTAAAAAGTTTTCCTTTAAGATAACATAAAAGTTGCTCGTATCATGGCTAATACAATGGTAGACAATCAATACCTACTTCTTTCTTCTCTTTTTATTTTTTTTTTTTTTTGAGACGGAGTCTCGCTCTGTCGCCCAGGCTGGAGTGCAGTGGCCGGATCTCAGCTCACTGCAAGCTCCGCCTCCCGGGTTCACGCCATTCTCCTGCCTCAGCCTCCCGAGTAGCTGGGACTACAGGCGCCCGCCACCTCGCCCGGCTAGTTTTTTTGTATTTTTTAGTAGAGACGGGGTTTCACTGTGTTAGTCAGGATGGTCTCGATCTCCTGACCTCGTGATCCGCCCGTCTCGGCCTCCCAAAGTGCTGGGATTACAGGTTTGAGCCACCGCGCCCGGCCTCTTTCTTCTCTTTTTAAAGCTGTCATTTGTGATTATGTAATATATGTCATGCAAGCCAGAGCTCAAATCCTATCATCTTATATTATTTATCATTATTTCTTCCATGAAAATAGTGTGTTCAAATACAAGGTAAGTAACATAAAAGAAGGAAGCATATGTTTTGTTTCTTCTTTAGTTACCTTAGCCTTGAGGATCCTATAAAACATACAAGAGCTAATCCATAAATACTTGGTATTGATTAGAGTCTCATAGATAATGAGAAAAATCAATGGTCTTATCTTCAACTGCAGCTAAAGTAATCAATATAATCCCATGAAAATATTTGCCCTCAGGAAGTGCTTTGCAAGTTTTATTTATTCCTATTTTTATTAAAGAAAAGCAATATCCTCCCCCAAAGTAATTGATTCTTTTTTTATTTTGAGAAAGGTCAGAAAAAATAGAACATTCCGAAACTGATTAATTTGTTTCATTTTATAATCATCCTAAATTCTTTTTCAAAGTAGGCCATATGCCTTTGCTAAATAAAGGATTATTCAATCAGAACTTACTTTCTCACGTGCGGGATATTTTTGCAGATTTTCCTCATCCATACATTCACTCAATATTGTTTCTTGAGGTCCTATGATACAGTAGTCAATTCTGGTGCCAGGAATGTAAAGATGGAAAGATTCAGTGCTTTCCCACTCCCTGGGAGAAAGACAAACTAACAGAGATGCCATCGCAGCATTAGGTGACGATCATAATGACATATGTGCACTCTTAGTTGTGAAGTGCTTCACATCCCAAAGGCTGAGATTTGAAGCATGTGTATGAAAGAGCTACGACAGCTAGGATAATAGTGAGGCCAGGGAATTTCAGTTATCCGTTGCCCTTGTAAACACTCTGTTCTCACTTCAGAGCTATGATCAACTGAGATGTGTTCAATTCAATGATAAATAAGTCTTTTTATGGTAGCAGAAAATGCAGCATAGAGCCAAGATCTGAACAGGGAGACTTATATTCTGAGTTCAAATCATTACCTTTTGGTGTAAATCAAATAACCTTTATCTAATTCTTAAATTCTGTAATTTTGATCAATAATTTCTCCTTTAAGTAACCTCACATAAGTATTCTAACATTTGAGAATTATTTTCTTAAGTGTTAGAATGCTTTGTAAAGCTTCTGCTACCTTGAAAGTATTAGAGAAATTAATGGATGGAGAGTACAAAACATAGTGGAGCTGGTAAGTGAGCCACATGTGGGCTCAAAATTCCAGCTCCTTTTCCATCTGTGTGAGCTGAGGCAAGTTTCCTAACCTTCCTGTGACCCAAGTACCACATTTGTACAACTGGAAAAACACAAAGAGAGTAGTAAAAATTTAAAATGAGATGCTGCAAGTCAAACGCCCAGTGCAGGGTAGTTCAACAAAATATTTTTCTCCTTTCATACTTAAAAAAAAAAAAATAGGTGGGGTCTTCAGCCTTTGAGAAGGTGGAGAAAATAGACTTTTCCCTCTTTTGTCCAGTAATTACAATGGAGAATCCTGGACATTCTAATAAAAATAAGCATATGAAGATTGCAAATTGTGGAGAACAAAGCTGATTGTCTAGGAAATTGGAGGAAGGACACAGTGGTACATGCCCTGAGTTTTATTTTTCCCTCAATTATCTCTGAATTGATGAAGCTAGAATCTGGAATTACAAATGAGGTAGATGAAAAGTGCCCCTAAACAAGCCTGTTGTCTCTAGGAGGTTGGCCAGGAAAATAGCAACCTAACAAGTCAGAAAACTTAAAAATAACTACTGTGACTGGTTAAACACCCAGAAAATACTGTGACCCTATCCTTACCCATGCAAAGGCCGAGTGGGGAACCTACACTTCCACGTCCATGAGATTATCAATATGCACTTAAGTGGTGTCAAATAAAGCCAAATAGGGAGCCAGGACTTTGAACTCACTGGCAGCGATATGCTTCCTACCGACAGTTCCAGGGCAGACTCCAGGGAGAGCCAGAATTCTCACCCCTGCTTGGCAGTAATGAGGAATCCACCAGTCAGGTACCAATGGAGACTGAATAGGATGCATGGATTTTTATATACACAAGACAATTTTGAATTTTACTTCCCACTTTGACTGCTAGCAGAGTGTAAAAAAAAAAAAAAAAAAAAAAAGCCAGTTAAAACATAAGGTTTGAATAAATTTAATGATCTCGTAACATAATATGAAAATATCCAAGTTTGAATTCAAAATTACTCATCATATTAAGAATCTAAGATCTTAAATAGTATGACAAAAACAATAAATGCATACATCAAAATGAAAGAGAATGAGCTGACAAAAATTTAAAAACAACCATGATAAAATGCTTCAATAATCAATTATGAACACATCGGAAACAAATGAAAAACTGGAAAGCCTCACCAGAGAAATAGTATCAGCAAATAAATAGAGGATAAAAAGATCAGATGAAAATATTAAAACTAAAAAAACAGAACTGTAATAAAATCCTCAGGGGATAGGCTTGATAGTCTTAATAGCAGAAAAGGAGATAGAGGAAAGAATCAGCAAACTAGAAGATTAAACAATAAAACATATCCAATCTGAAAAACAGAAAGCAGTCTGAAGAATAATTAATAGAATTTCAGTGACCAGGGGTCAATAACAAGTTTTTTTTTTTTTTTTTTTTGAGACGGAGTCTTGCTCTGTCGCCCAGGCTGGAGTGCAGTGGCCGGATCTCAGCTCACTGCAAGCTCTGCCTCCCGGGTTCACGCCATTCTCCTGCCTCAGCCTCCTGAGTAGCTGGGACTACAGGCGCCTGCCACCACGCCCGGCTAGTTTTTTTTTTTTTTTTTTTTGTATTTTTAGTAGAGACGGGGTTTCACCGTGTTAGCCAGGATGGTCTTGATCTCCTGACCTCATGATTCGCCCATCTCGGCCTCCCAAAGTGCTGGGATTACAGGCTTGAGCCACCGCGCCCGGCCTAATAACAAGTTTTAAAATTTGTGTCATCCCAGTTCCAGAAGAAAGAGGATGGGGCTAAAATAACTTGAATAATGGCTGAAAATTTCCCATATTCAATGGAAGACATAAACCTGCAGATTCAAGGAGCTGAGGAAACCAAAGATAGGATCTACCCTAATGAATCCATACCAAGACCCATCATAATTAAACTTTGAAAAACGAAGAAAAACATCTTGAAAGCCACCTGAGAAAAATGACATCTTACCCATAATGAAAACAAAACAAAACAAATCAAGTGAAAATAGGTTTCCCATCAGAAACCATGGAGTCCAGAATAAAGGGAACACAGTACTTTTAGTGTGGTTAAGAAAATATATTTTTTGTTTTTGGAGATGGAGTGTCGCTCTGTTGCCCAGGCTGGAGTGCAGTGGCACCATGTTGGCTCACTGTAACCTCTGCCTCCCAGATTCAAGCAATTCTCCTGCCTCAGCCACCCAAGTAGCTGGCACTACAGGCCTGCGTCACCATGCCCAGCTAATTTTTGTATTTTTAGTAGAGATGGGGTTTCATCATGTTGCCCAGGATGGTCTCAATCTCTTGACCCCATGACCTGCCTGCCTTGGCCTCCCAAAGTGCTAGGATAACAGGCGTGAGCCACCATGCCTGGCCAAAAATATTCTTTAAGTGTAAAGAGTAAATTTTAAAAATCTCAGATGAAGAAATCTAAGAAAACTTGCCACCAGCAGGTCTATCCTAACATAATGACTATACTCTGATATCTAAATAGAAAGAAAAAATAAAAGAAGGAACTTTGGAACATCAAGAAGGTAGAAGGAACACAGTAAGCAAAAAATGTGGGTAGATTCAATAAGCTTTCGTTTTTCTCTTGAGTTTTCTAAATTATGTTTGGGACACTTGAAGCAAAAATTGTAATGTTGTATAATGTGCTTCTAAGTGTATGCAGAGGAAATAATTAAAACAATTATATTACCAAAGGGGAAGGATAAAGGGGCACAAAAAGAAATAAGGCTTCTGTATTTTATACATACTGATAAAATGATGATGCCAGTAAACTATAACAAATTACTTGTATATAATAGAGTGTAATACCTAGCAGTTACTAATAAAGCTATATAAAGAGATGTATTCAAAAGCACTATAGATAAACAAAATGGAATTTTAAATAAATGTTCAAGTAATCCATAACAAGAAAAAGAAAGCAGAGAAGAGACAAACAGAAAGCACACAGAAAACAAAATATTAAGTGGTAAATTTTAATATATTAAAATAAAATATAAATGGCCTAAGGTCACCACTTAAAAGACAGGGATTATCAGATAGGATTATAAACCATGACCCAACTATGTTGTTTACAAAAAACTTACTACAAATATGACAAAATAGACAGGTTGAAATTAAGAGAATGGAAAAAGATATCTCATGGAAGTATTAATCAAAGGAAATTTAAAGTGGCTATATTAATATCAGATAATATATCTTATCTTCAGAGCAAAGAAAATTACCAGAACCAGAGAGATGTATTATATACTGATAAAAGGGTCAATACACCAAGAAGTCGTAGCAATTATAAAAGTATGTACACCAGGCTGGGCGCAGTGGCTCACGCTTGTAATCTCAGCACTTTGGGAGGCTCAGGCGGGCAGATCACGAGGTCAGGAGATCGAGACCATCCTGGCTAACATGGTGAAACCCCATCTCTACTAAAAATACAAAAAATGAGCCGGGCGTGGTGGCAGGAGCCTGTAATCCCAGCTACTCGGGGACCTGCAGCAGGAGAATGGTGTGAACCCAGGAGGCAGAGCTTGCAGTGAGCCAAGATCACACTATTGCACTCCAGCCTGGGCGACAGAGCAAGACTCCATCTAAAAAAAAAAAAAAAAAAAGTGTGTACACTAAAAACAACGCTGCAAAATATGTAAAATAACTGATAAAACTGAAAAAACAGTTCTATCGACAGTTTTTTCAGTTCTGTCGATAGAACTGAAAGGAGAAATAGACAAATTCACAATTGTAGTTTGAGACAACCACATCATTCTCCACATGACTGATACAACAAGGAGACAGAATATCAGCAAGTTTACAGAAAAACTCAACACCATTAACGAGCAGTCTTCAACTGCAGCCAAATGTACATTCTTTTCAAGTTTTCATTGAATATATGTCAAGACAGACTGTATTGTGGGCCACTAAACAAACCTCAACAAGTTAAAAATAGTTGAAATCAAGTAGCGTGTATTATTTGACCGAAATAGGATATCACAGATTCTCAATAACAGAAAGTAGTAGGAAAACTTTCAAACACTTCAACACTACACACTTTTTTTTTTTTTTTTTTTTTTTTTTTTGAGACGGAGTCTTGCTCTGTCGCCCAGGCTGGAGTGCAGTGGCCAGATCTCAGCTCACTGCAAGCTCCGCCTCCCGGGTTTACGCCATTCTCTCGCCTCAGCCTCCCGAGTAGCTGGGACTACAGGCGCCGCCACCTCGCCCGGCTAATTTTTTGTATATTTTAGTAGAGACGGGGTTTCACCGTGTTCGCCAGGATGGTCTCGATCTGCTGACCTCGTGATCCGCCCGTCTCGGCCTCCCAAAGTGCTGGGATTACAGGCTTGAGCCACCGCGCCCGGCCCACACTTTTAAATAATAAATTGGATCAAACAGGAAGGCTCTGGTGTAATTAAAAAATACATCCAACTGATTGACATTTGTCTAAAATAATGCTTGGTGAAATTTACAGGACTAACTGCATGCACTAGAAAATAGTTCAAGTCAATCATCCAAGCTGCAAGCTCAAGAACTTAGAAAAAGGAAAGCAAAGGTAGCACAAGGAAGAGGGAAGAGAGCAGAAATCAATGAAATTTAAAAATAACAGAAAAATTAATGAAGCAACAAGCTACTTCTTTGAAAAAAATCAATAAAATTGGCAAAACTGGCAAAACTGACAAAGGAAAGAGAGAAAAACTAGTATCAGGAATGAAACACTTTGTGTCACTATGGGCATCAAAATAATAATAAAGGAATGCCACAAACAGCTGTATCTCATAAATCTGAAACTTTGACAAAATGATTGAGTCTTTAAAAAAATACAAAATATCACAACCAAACATGAAATATATCATTTGGATAGTCCTATAACTATTAGGAAATTTGAATTCATAATTTTTAAAACAACTCTCCAAAAAAATATCCAGACTCAGTTTCACTGAAGTGTTCTACAAAACAATTAAAGATGAATTAAGATCAATTCTAAACAATCTCTTCTGGAAAACAGAGAAATAGAGAAGGTGGAATATGTCACAGTTCATTTAATGAAGATATATACATATAATGTATATATGTTTGTTTATATTTAATTAATATATATACATATACCTTCATTAAGTATATGTAAACACATATATACATGCACATATGTATGCATATATACACACACATATATAGACACATACTATACACACACATAGATGTAATGTGTAGCCAATGCAATAAGGCAAAAATCTACAGGGCAGGCACCGTGGCTCAAGCTTGTAATCCCAGCACTTTGAGAGGCTGAAGTGGATGGACCCTGAGTCCAGGAGTTTGAGACCAGACCAGGCAAAATGATGAAACAAACCCATGTCTACAAAAAACACAAAAATTAGCCTAGCATGATGGCATGCACCTGTAGTCCCAGCTACTTGGGGGACTGAGGCAGGAGAATCACTTGAACCCAGGAAGTCGAGGCTGAAGTGAGGCAAGATTGCGCCACTGCACTCCAGCCTGGGTAACAAAGTGAGACGCTGTGAAGAAAAAAAAAAAAAATCTACAAAATGACTTCTGGAATTAATAAGTGAGATCAACAAGGTTGCAGAATTCAAGATAAAAATAAAAACATAAATTCTATTTCCATATACTATCAATGAACACATATAAAAATAAAATAAAATATCATTTGCAATCACTCAGAAAGTTAGTAATTAAATCTAAACAAAATATGACCAGGGCTTTTATGCTAAAAACTACAAAACACTGATAAAACAAGCCAAACATCTGTACAAATGGACAGATACTCAGTGTTCATGAATTAGAAAATTCAATATAGTACAGATGTCAGTTGTCTCCAAACCTGATTTACAGGTTTAATACAAGTGCAATCAAATTCCCAGCAAGATATTTTTGTATACAATTATTTTACTTATAAAAACTGTGTTATATTACTATTATTTCAAAATTTATATAGAAAGGCAAAAAAGAATAGCTGAAACAATTTTTGAAAACAAATGAGAAAGAAAGAAGGAAAGCTGGAAATAAGGAAAACAACAAAGAAAAGAAGGAAGAAAGAATAAAAAGAGAAATTGGTCTACTCAATTTTAGAACTTACGTCTACAGTAATGAAGACTGTGATAGCGGTAGAAAGAGGGACACATAAATCAATGAAGAAGAAAGACACCTTGGAAATAAACCCCCAAAAATATGGACAATTGATTTTTGACAACTCAAAAGAAATTCAGTAGAGAAAAGATAACTTTTTGAGACTCTAAAACTTTTAGAAAAAAATGGTAAAAAAAAAAATTGGTATCTGTAATACTAGACAAAGAGTGCATAATCTGTAAAGCCAAATTTGACTTTAGCAAATAAAAAACTTTAATTCTACAAAAGACCCTGTTCATGGGATTGAAAAACAAGTTACAGAGTGAGAGAAAATATTTTATTTATTTATTTATTTAT
The DNA here is from genome assembly GCF_009764315.1 of Trachypithecus francoisi. Classification (NCBI taxonomy): domain Eukaryota; kingdom Metazoa; phylum Chordata; class Mammalia; order Primates; family Cercopithecidae; genus Trachypithecus; species Trachypithecus francoisi. The sequence continues at coordinate 124,733,815 of NW_022681458.1, read as the reverse complement.
TTATTTATTTATTTATTTATTTATGAGATAGACTCCCGCTCTCACTCTGTCGCCCAGGGTTGGAGTGCAATGGCGCAGTCTCAGCTCAATGCATGGAAACCTCCGCCTCCCGGGTTCAAGCAAGTCTGCTGCTTCAGCCTCCTGAGTAGCTGAGATTACAGGCACGCACTACCATACTCCGCGATCTGCCTACCTGAGCCTCCCAAAGTGCTGGGATTACAGGCATAAACCACTGCGCCCAGCCCGAGAAAGTATTTTCAAGCCACATATCTAACAAAGAGCTAGTATCTAGTATATTTAACTCTGAAAACAACAGTAAGTAAATGATCCAATTACAACTGGGCCAATGACATAAAGAGAAATTTCACCGAACAGGATGTTCAGATGGCAAATAAACACATTAAAGATGTCCAACATCATCAGCTAGTCTATAAATGCAAATTAAAGCTACAATGAGATGTCACTATAGAGCTATCAGAATGTCTAAAGTACAAAATAGTGACAGCACCAAATGCTCTCCAGGATGTGGATCATTCATTCATACATTGCTGGTAGGAATATAAAATTGTAGAGATACTTGGAATATAGTTTGACAGATTCTTTAAAAAGGATACATACCACTTCCATATGGCCCAATAATTGTACTCCTTGATATTTATTTCAGAGAAATAAAAAATTGTGATTATACAAAGCTTTGTACACAAATTTCACAGCCTTGTTTGTAATGGCTCAAAACTGGAAACTATGCAATTATCTTTTGACAGGTGAATGGTTAAACAAACTGTGGTACATCCACACCACAGAAAACTACTCAGTAATGAAAAGAAGTAAGTAAAAGGGGAAAAAAAGGAAAAAAAAAAAGTGTTGATACATGCCACTCCATGAATCTCTAGAGAATGAAGTTAAATTATAAAAGCCAATCTCAAAGGTTGGATTCTGTGTGAGTCCTTTTATATAACATTCATAATAGGACAAAAATTGCAGGATGGAGAACAGTTTAGTGATTGCCCGGTGTTGAAGTTGAGAAGAAACATAAAAGGGCAATATAGAGGATTTTGTATTGATAGAAAATTTTCATATTTTGACAACATGAATGTAATCATCATGGTTGTGATATTGTACTACAGGACAGTACAAGATGTTGACACAGGGAGAAACTGGTAATGGGAACACAGGATCTCTCATTATTTCTTACAACTGTGTGTGAATCTACAACTATTGCAAAATGAACAGGTCAATTAAAATAAGGAATGAGTGGTTCGTTTGCCTTATGCTAGTCCTCCTTATAAAAAACTTTGATATTTTGCTCAATATTTTCTTATAAAGGCACTCTTTTGCTACCACATCCCCTATCAAAGAAACACAAAGATAATGCTCCAGAGCCATAAGAAATTCTGCGTCCTACAGCCGATTCATTTACATTTTCTAGAAGCGAGTTCCTCAGGCCTATGACTCAGAAAAGGAAGCTATAGTGGAATGCTTACATTTTCTGGAGACAAGAAATTAACACCTTAGAGAAGCTTCCACAGTTTAAAAGCTACCTAGACAAACCAGAGAGCACCTAAAAGAAGGTTGCTAGGATGGTGAGCAGTCAGGACATTGTTTCACATAAGAAGCAGTTGAGGAAGTTCTAGATATTTCGCCTGGGGAAGAAAAATGTTCACAGATCTATGCATTTGAAGGGCTGTTAGGTGAGACAAATAGGAGGCTTATTTCCTCTTACTCATAGAGTGTTTCCCAAAGGGTGGTTTTAACAGATGATTTTAGATGGTGTAAGAACTAACATATTTCATGTTAATTGTAATTTTCTTATTTAAATGTGTATTAGAAAAAATAAAACCAGTACATCTAGTAACACAAAATTTTTATTTATAGTAAGACATATATACTCTCCATTAAAGTATACCTAATTTTTATAAGACAGTTTTTAAAGAAAAATATAAGCAAATAAGAGTCCAGATGATTTATGACTATAAGAACTTTGAAACCTGTTTATGAAAGCAACTGTAAAGTTTTATTGGAGACAAATGACTACTGATGACCAGAATCCTTCAATCACATCTAACAAAACATGTCAAGGATGCTGAGGAAAGGGTTCTTATCATGATTGGGGCCCTGGAAAAAGCATTCTCTTGATCTTCTCCTGATATTTCAGAATCTCAGTGTCCATGGTTTTTGGAGGTTATTCTTGAAGAAGCAGTGAAAATCACCTTATTGTATAATTGTTGCATACACTAAAAATAATTATAATGGCATTATTTCAAGCAAGAATGAGCAGTCAGCTAATTTCAGTCAAGGTATTTTCAAAATTGCTTATCTTTCAAGCCACTCTAACTTTCTAGGGGCATTTTTGGTAGAATGGATTTGGGGACACTCTCAGTGTTTTCTTTTTCTTTTCTTTTCTTTTTTTTTTTTGAGACGGAGTCTCGCTCTGTCGCCCAGGCTGGAGTGCAGTGGCCAGATCTCAGCTCACTGCAAGCTCCGCCTCCCGGGTTCACGCCATTCTCCCGCCTCAGCCTCCAAGTAGCTGGGACTATAGGCGCCTGCCACGACGCCCGGCTAGTTTTTTTTTTTTTTTTTTTTGTATTTTTTAGTAGAGACGGGGTTTCACCGTGTTAGCCAGGATGGTCTTGATCTCCTGACCTCGTGATCCACCCGCCTCGGCCTCCCAAAGTGCTGGGATTACAGGCTTGAGCCACCGTGCCCGGCACTCTCAGTGTTTTCTATGCAATTGGCCCAATGCAATTGGATATGATTTTCAGTGTTCCCTCGGATGAATTTTGTGTGCAATCAATCCAGAAATGACTACTCTAGATTACATAAACAGAACACACCCACACTTATGCAGCGGTTCAAAGTCACTGGCAGTTTCACAAAGCCTGAGTTACAGTGTTCTTTCTGAGCCGGAAGGTATAATAATCTTGCCTTAGTTTATGGCAATTTGAGAGTCATTTGTTTAGACTGCAAGACTATTTATGGAACGAGACCATATTACACAGTTCATTTATCTTCCTGAATACTAGAAAAATGCATATTTTTGAATGAAATTTTAGCTTACTAAATATTTTACATTAATTTTCCTAAGACCTTCATTGTTTAAGTTGATAAACACTGTGTTTATAGGGCTAGAATACTGGGTAGTGAGGGGCAGTTGGGAGAGAACACAAAATAAATGTAGTGAAAATGCTATTTTAATTCAATCCCCATAGTATGTCTTTCCAAATAACTGAAAATACTTCATGATTTTCTTTTCCCTTGTTCCATATTGAATAAAAATTACATACAAACTTTGTACTTCATATGTTGATTATGCTTTTACAATGATAAGTAACAGTTACTGAGTGATCCTAATGTGCTAGGCACTCTTCTCAACTTTCTACGTGTAGCAATTCATTTATTCTTCAACAGCCCTTGAGGTTAGCCATGTTTTGTGGATAGGAAGACTGAAACATATCTGGCTAGTAGGTGGTGGAGTTGGGATTTGAACCCATGCATTTTGAGCATTATTGAGTCTGTATTTTGAACCTATGATTCAGTGACTTTCAAAGTTTCTTATCCACGTCCCATTATATGAAATAAATTTCTTGTAGAGACTCAGCACACACACACGTATACATACACATGCATGCTCATACACACATACACATGAATAAATATTTTTTCCTTTGATAAAGTGACAGAAACCACACACTTCTGATATTTTCATCTATTTTACTTTTAAAATGCTAATCAAGTCTTACTAAACTAATTTCACAACCCATCCATTTATTGCAATGCACTGTTTGAAACGATTTGTACAAGTGCACTGATTCTGTGAAGCAAAAATTCAGGGGTTTGGATAGATAAAAAGGATGCAGCCCTTATGTCTGAACACTGAGGCTGTAGGGGATGTAGAGGCTGAATGGGTGGTATACAGCAGGGCACACCACCATGCTGTGCCCAAACAGCTGTGGCCCAGAGCAGAAGCCGGGAGCTTCCACACAAGCACAAAGTGCTGGGCTTTCTTGGAGGCAGTGTGGTGTGATGGGAAGAATGTGGAGGTTGGAGCCAGAAAACCAGAGTTTGAAGCCGGTTTCTGCCAATTACTGGTTGAGTGCTCTCAAGCAAATTAGTTAACCTCTTTGAGGTCAAATTTTCTGCCTATTACACTGGACTAACGTAACAGGTGTTTTTGCTGCCCCAAATCATGCACCTTTGTCTTACTCATGACTTCAGTCACAGTTTCAGTGAACAGTTTCACCTAATCCCAGACTCACTCTGACAGTCCTGTTTCTGCATCTAGCCCTGTATCTTTTTTGAAGCACTTGGAATTGCTAGATCCAACTCTATGCATTTTGAGGTATTATTACCCAGGGAGGTGGTTTCCGATTAGAAGTAATCACCACTGTTTCCTATGTGTGGAACAGGACAAATATGGAGATTTCTCGCTACCTTTCGCAGAGGTCCCACACAACTGAGTCCCCGTTGCCTTCAGAATCTGCTGGGCCATGTCCCATATATTGACATTCCCTCCTTCCCTGCATCACTCTCCAGACACTCTTCCTCCTACTTCCTGGGATAATCTCACAAATAAAATACTTGCAGCCAATTCCTTGTCTCAGCGTTTGCTATCAGAATAGCACGAATTAAAAGAAACACAGCTGATATAACAGTGGTATTGAGGATTAGGTGACAGAAAGTATATTCTATTTCTAGTGGATGCACATTGCATTAGAGATGGCAAAAATTGTACATTGTCCAAAATTGAAGATTCCATCACAGTTTGAAGATGATCTTTTGAAGAATAAAACCGATTTATTTAGGCTAAGTCATAATTTGAAATTAACAGCTAATATCATACTGCTAGTATGTGGAAGAACTGGAATTCAAACTCAGGTTAGTCCATAGGTACCTGCAACTAGGAATATGTTTATAGACTTTAACCCAGAATTATTCTTTCTAAGGCTTTATTTGAAGGGTATAATTCAGGATGTGCACAAAAGAAATAATTGTGCCTATATACAATAAGCTATTACAAGCGCATAACAAAATACTTTTACAGATGTAGAAAGATGTTCAGAACATATTGTCAAATAAAAATAACAGGCTGCTATTCAATATGTAGACCACAATTCTAGGTGTAAACATATTATCTACATGGGAAAATGTATCTACATTCATAAGAAAACAGAATTTGATAGCTATATGCTACAATTTGTAGAATTGTTGTCCTTTCAAGGACTGAATCTGAGGTTGCTTGGCATTTTCTTCCTTGTTTTGTCACTACTTTTTGTAATATTTTATTTTCTGAGTCAACATATATTGCTTAAGTTAACTCAACGAATAACACATTTGACTTCATTGTCATTTTTCTTGCAACTTCACAAGAAACTCTGCATTGGATTTTGTGAGGAAATGCTAAACCATGTCCAAATGTTCTCATTGTGTTCAATGGACTTTACAAACAAAGGAGCCCAAAGGAATAGTTCTCAGTTTAAATCTCTTTAGAGTACAAACTCCTAACCCACAAAGCTGATTCGAGTCAAGTTGTACTACAAACTAGAGAGAATCTTGCCTGATTCTACCTGCTTTCTATAAAGTTGGTATTAGAGATAATCTTATTTATCCATATTTTAATTGAGGACAAAGTATCAGGAGGACCAGCCTACACATAGGCATGATGACATTGAGAGAAAACTAAATGAAAATTAAAAACTCAAAGAATAAGGGACAGGACTTTGAGATCTGACCTTGTGTGACAAATGGTTAGGCTTTCTGTAGTGAACACTTCTGGAGCAAGAGACGGCCTATGTCAACATGTACTTTTCTATGTGCTTAGTTCATCAGACACTGCGATGGGGCCACAGGTAGATAGGTTGTTTTTAACTGAGGACTCTCAATAATTTGTGACAATGCAATGTCAGAAAAGTAGAGCTGGTGTTTGAATTCGGGAGTTATCTCTAGTTTATCACACAGCTTAGCTTCGGAGAACAACCTATTGGCAAGTATCTCTTCTCAACTAAGGCTTATAATACTGATTGCAATTAGTTGGTTATACTTGTAAAATTCAAGAGGATACACCGAGACGTATTTAGAGGTATGTTATCCAGGGTTTAGTTAATAAAGTGGCCTTCACAACAATGATTAGAGAACAGATTTTGGGAGACACTAGACACTACAAAAGACTTCTGGATGCTGTCATTCATTCAATCAATCAATCACCTTTGTGTATAATTGTATATGCCACTGTGCCTCACTCTTTCAAGCCCTAATCATAAAATCTAATTTTTGCTTGACTTTTACATGTGTCAGGCACTTTACAGTAACAATATTTTAATCTTCACTGATGTTGGTTATGAAAGTTAGAACTTTCCTTTATGTTATAAAGGCGGACACTGAGGTTCTGAAATGCTCCTTGCCCTAAGTCACAGAGACGGCAGATGATGGATCTGTTTTTTACAGGCAGACTATAGGTCTCATACCTGGGCTGGCTTCTTTTATATTACGCTGGCTCCAACTCCCACACTATCATTCTGGAGCCATCACTAGCTAGCATCTCAGCTTTGCATAGTGCCAGTGTGACCACTATCTTCTCCACTTTCATTACCATTTTTCAGAGGGAATAACAAACTGAAATGACTAGAGATTAAAAAGGAATTCTTGCCTTTCCAAAACAGGGTTGGTGCACTCTCCTGAAAATATACAAATACAAATGGACTACCTGGGAAGAAAAGAGGGGTGCCATATAGTCCTCCTTTGCTGGCAGATATTAGTGAAAAAAAACTTTAAAGACACCAAGAGAGTGTTTCTGGTAAAAGCCCAGGACAGGACAGTTGAGAAAGAAGGAAAGCTTCCAAGTGTCAGCCAAATTGCCATAATCAGGGAGTTGAAGGATACAAGAAAAAGCTTCTAATGTGAACACTATTGTACCTGTAGCACACTGTAATATTATAATTGTTATAGGCTATAGTCTTTGAAAACAGTCTTAAGTAAATTGAGTCTCAAGAAACAGTTTCGTGAAATTTGAGAAGCTGGAGACTGTGGCATTAGCAGGAGGTAGGGTTCTTGATGAACTAGAGCTGCTGCAAAATCAACTATATTTTCTAGGAAGCTTAATTGACTGAGATCACAGTCAGGGTTCGAGTCAAGACAAAGAATGTGAAGTCAGGGTTTGAGAGGCCATCTGATGCCAAACAATGTGAAGTTAAGCTATAATATCTGTAATGAGGCTACCTGAATTTTAAAATCTAAATCAGCCTTTATCCCTTAATACCTATAATCATTGGGTTAATCATATAATCTTGCTGTGCCTCAATTTTCTTTTCCATATCATAGGCAAACTCATAGTTCCTACTTCATAGTATAGGCAGTCCTCACTTTGTAAACATTTCTGAGATGCACAAGTTTTACTTATCACAGTTTCGGTAAATGACAAAGTCCTCCAATAGCATGACTCAAGTTTTTATTATTATGGTATATTAATTTTGAGTAAAGGCATAAAGTACAAACTTTGCTGCTAGCTCTTTAGTTCACAAATCACTACATACATGAGAGATGCACAGCATGACCAGTGGCCAATCACATCACTTCTTCCAAAGTCTTGGGGTGATTGCTGACTGTGTATCTGCTAATCAGTCCGCACACAGACAGCAAAATGTGTGGTTGTGTTGCTTCCTTCTCTCTCAGTGGTAAATCTATGCAACATTTTACAAAAATTGATAATTGAAAAGCAGAAGTGAGAAACAGAGATGAAAGTGCAGCAAAGAAATGAAAAATGATAACACTGGGATTAAAATTTCAATGGAAGCCAAATGGAGACCAAACAGCTGACCTTGGAAACCTTGACATGACATTTTGCTATTCAAGGGACTCTAGACATGCAGGCTAAGAACTTAGCAAAGATGAACTCATCAACATGAATGAGAAAAGTGATTGTGACGAAAAGGTTGAAAATGTCCCAGAGTTACAGATGATGGCAAAAAACTTCACATGAAATGGATTCTCAGAGATAATCTGTGACATTGAAGTGCAGAGGATAAAATGTTAGAAGCTGATCCCAACTTAGAAAGGAGTATGACAGGTCACCAAGGATTAGAAAAGATGCCTGCTTTGTATAGTGAGTCATATGACGAAAAGGAGGCAAGCTAATCTAGCTATTTTAGGTAAATTGTTTTAATAAAGAAATAAAACACTTTGGTTATCAGTGTTTCTAATATGTTTAAATTAGGGTGTACTGAATACATATTATATTTTTTCATATCCCTATACATTTATCCCCAACTGTAAAAAAAAGGACATTTTTAATGTTTGACATCAATTTTTTAAAATTCACAAAATATTGCACTTTTTCCTGTTGGTTATTGTGTTTGCTTTATGCAGTTTCAGCTTCCACAGATACAAGGAACACTGCCTACATTGCCAGAAGATTAAATCAAACTATGTAAAATGGAAGAGCACCACGCTTTGCTCACAGTTAATGAGGCTTAGGCATCATAATAACAATAGGAGTAATATTGGCAGTTGCATAAAATCATAATAATAATGACAATAGATGATGATGATGATGATGAATAGATCTGATGTCAAAGTTTTTGCTGGAGATGGTAGACACAAGATGATCGAATTTATAGATCCTGCTTTACCCATTCCCTCCATTCCACATTCTCCACTCAGAAATATAGATCACAGGCTGGTAAGTGCTGTTTAGGAGTCTATACCCATGACAGTGCTAAATGCCAAAGGGACAGGGCAAGGGTTCCTCTGGTCCCATTCAGTGTTTCTGCACTGTTTTCCATATGCAACAGCCTTGCCTTGATGTTCCTCTCCTTGCTCTCACTTACTCCCTTTAAAATAATGTTTTTTAATTTTTGTGGATACATACTAGGTGTAGATATTTATGGGGTACATGAGACACTTTGATATAAGCATGGAATGTGTAATAATGACATCATGGTAAATGAGGCATCCATCCCTTCAAGTATCTATTCTTTGTGTTACAAATAATCCGATTATATTCTTTTAGTTATTTAAAAATATACAATCAAATTACTGTTGACCACAGTCACCCTGTTATACTGCCAAATACTAGGTCTCATTCATTCTTTCCAACTACTTTTTGTACCCATTAACCAGCACATGCTTGTTTGCTATTTGTTTGTCTTATTTGAGAAAAGTCCATTCAGGTCTATTGCCCATTTTTTGATCAGATTATTAGCTTTTTTTCCTACGGGATTGTTTGAGCTCCTTATTTGTACCAGTTATTAATCCTTTGTCAGATGGGTAGTTTGCAAATATGTTGTCACATTTTGAGGCTTGTCTCTTCATTTTGTTAATTGTTTCATTTGCTGTGTAGAAGCTTTAAAACATGATGTGATACCATTTGTCCATTTTTGTTTTGGTTCCCTATGCTTGTGAAGTATTACTACAGAAATCTTTGCCCGGACCAATATCCTGGAGAGTTTCCCCAATATCCTGTAGCAGTGTCATAGTATGAGGTCTTTAATTGAAGTCTTTAATTCATTTTGATTGGACTTTTTGTATATGGTGAGAGATAGAGGTCTAGTTTCATTTTTCTGCATATGGATGACCAGTTTTCCCAGCACCATTTATTGAAGAGACTGAATTTTCTCCAATGTTTGTCCTTGGCAACGTTGTCAAAAATGAGTTGACTGTAGATGTATGAATTTATTTCTGGGTTCTCTATTCTGTTCCATTGGTCTATGTGTCTGCTTTTATTCCAGTACCATGCTGGGTTTTGATTACTATAGCTCTGTGGTATTATCTGAAGTCCTGTAATGTGATTCCTCCAGTTTTGTTCTTTATACTCAGGATAGCTTTGGCTCTTCTGGGTCTTTTGTAATTATATGTAAGTTTCAGGATTATTTTTTCTATTTCTGTGAAGAATGTCATTGGTATTTTGTTAGGGATTGCATTGGATCTATAGATTGTTTTGGGTAATATGGACATTTTAATAATATTGATTCACCTGATCTATGAATATAGACTATCTTTCCACTTTTTGGTGTCCTCTTTAATTTTTTCATCAATTTTTTTTGTAATATTCATTGTAGAGATATTTCATTTTCTGGTTAATTCCTAGATATTCAATTTTATTTATCGCTATTGTAAATTAGATGATTTTATTTCTTTTTCAGATTACTTAGTGCTGGCATATAGAAATGCTACTGATTTTTGTATGTTGATTTTGCACCCTGCAATTTTACTGAATTTGTTTATCAGTTCTAATAATTTTCTTGGTGAAATCCTTAAGATTTTCTGGATATAAGATCATGTTGTCTGCAAGCAAAGTACTTTGATTTCTTTCTTTACAATTTGCATGCTCTATTTCTTTCCCTTGTTTGATTGTTCTACCTAGGACTACCAGTACTATATTCAATAACAGTGGTAAAAGCAGGTATCCTTGTGTGTGTGTGTGTGTGTGTGTGTGTGTTTTTCCACATCTTAGAGGGAAAGGCTTCCAGTTTTGTTTTGTTTGTTCTTAATTCAGTATAATACTAGTTTGGGTCTGTCATATATGGCATTTATTATGTTTAGGTATGTTCCTTCTATTCCCAGTTCCTGAGGAATTTTATCATGAATCGATGTTGAATTTTATCTAATACTTTCTCAGCATCAATTGAAATGATAATATGTCTTTCATTCTGTTGATAAGATGTATCACATTGATTGATTTTCATATGTTGAACCATTCTTGCATCATGGGAATAAATCCTACTTCTTCATAATGAATAATCTTTTTAATGTGTTGTGGAATTCTGTTTGCTAGTATTTTGCTGAGGGTTTTTGCATCAATATGCATCTTGAATATTGGCCTGTAGTTTTCTTTTTTGATGTGGTTTTGTCTGGCTTTGGTATTAGGGTAATAGAAGCCTCACAGATTGGCCTCTTAGAATTAATTCGGAAGAATTCTCTTTTCCTATATTTTTTGAAATAGTTTGAGTAGGATTTGGTATTAGTTCTTCCTAAAATGTTTGGTAGAATTCAGCAGTGAGGCTATTGGGTCTCAGGACTTTCTTTACTGGGAGACTTTTTGTTATGGCTTCTGTCTCATTACTTGTGATTGGTCTGTTCAGATTTTGGATTCCTTAATGGTTCAATCTTGGTAGGTTGTATATGTCTAGGAATTTATCCATTTCTTTTAGATTTTCCAATTTATTGACATATAGTTGCTCACAGTAGCCACTAATAATTTTTTGAGTTTCTATGGTATCAGTTGGAATTTCTTATTTTTCATCTCCTATTTATTTGGGTCTTTTTTTTCTTAGTCAGTCTGTCTAAAGGTTTGTCAATTTTGTTTATCTTTTCAAAAACTTTTCGGCCAGGCGCGGTGGCTCATGCCTGTAATCCCAGCACTTTGGGAGGCCAAGCGGGCGCATCACAAGGTCAGGAGATCGAGACCACGGTGAAACCCCGTCTCTACTAAAAATACAAAAAATTAGCCAGGCGCGGTGGCGGGCGCCTGTAGTCCCAGCTACTGGGGAGGCTGAGGCAGGAGAATGGCGTGAACCCGGGAGACGGAGCTTGCAGTGAGCTGAGACCCGGCCACTGCACTCCAGCCTGGTGGACAGAGTGAGACTCCGTCTCAAAAAAAAAAAAAAAAAAAAACAAACAAACAAAAAAAAAACCTTTTCATTTTGTTAATCTTTTGCATTGTTTTCATTTTAATTTTATTTATTTGTGCCCCAATCTTTATTATTCATTGTACTAATTTTGGGTTTGGTTTGTTTCTGCTTTTCTAGTTCTCTAACATGCATCGTTAGGTTATTTATTTGAAGTTTTCCTTATTTCTTCTTATATAGGCACTTATAGCTATAAAATTTCCTCTTCAGTATGAAGAAATAATATGGTTTCACTGTATTCCATAGGTTTTGACATGTTGTGTGTCCATTATCATTTGTTTCGAAAAATTTTTCAATGGCCTTCTTATTTTCTTCACTGATCCTCTGGTAATTCAGGAGCATATTGTTTTACTTCGATGCATTTGTATAGTTTTCAAAATTCAAAATTAAGTTGTTTCACTTAAGAATAGTTTATATATGACAATTAGGGTGTTATAATATTCTGTGTTTCTCTGTGCACTTACTATTCCCAGTTAGTTTTGTACCTTCAAATAATTTCTTATCACTCATTAACATCCTTCTGTTTCAGATTGAGGAACTCCCTTTAGCATCTCTTGCTATTGATTTGTGGTTTTAGTCCATCAGAAAATATGCTCGATATTATTTCCACTTTTTGAATATCTTAAGGCTTGTATTGAGGTCTACTATGTGGTCTATCCTTTAGAATAATCTGTGTACTGGAGAGAAGACTGTATCTTCTGGAGTTATTGGATGAAATGCTCTGTAAATATTTATTAGATCCATTTGCTGTAGAGTGCAGATTAAATTTGATGTTTCTCTCTTGATTTTCTGTCTGGAAGACCTGTCTAATCCTGAAAGTGGAGTATTGAATTCCCCATCTCTTATTGTATTAAAGTCTACCTTTCTCTTTAGTGCTAATAATATTTGCTTTATATATTTGAATGCTCTAGTGTTGGGTGGGTGCATATATATTTACAATCACCATTCTTTTGCTGTATTGACTTTGTTATCGTTATATAATGCCTTTCTTTGTCTCTATTTACAGTGTTTGTATTGAAATCTCTGCTGTCTGATGTCAGTATAGCTACTCCTGCTCTTTTTATTGGTTTCCTTCAGCATAGATTATCTATTTGTCATTCCTTTATTTTCAATCTATGTATATCTTTATATGTGAGGTGTTTCTTGCAGGCAACAGATCATTGGGTCTTTTTTTTTTTTTTTTTTCATTCAGCCACTCTATTTCTCTTTATTGGAGAGTTTAGTCCGTTTACATTCAATGTTATTATTGATAAGTGAGGACTTACTCCTACCATTTTGTTATTTGTTTTCTGGTGATTTTGTGGTCTCGTTTCTTTCTTTCCTTCTTATCTTCCTCTTAATGAAAGTGATATTTTTCTGATGGTTTAATTTCTTGCTTTTTATATTTTGTGTATTTGTTGTATGTTTTTGATTTAAGATTATCATAAGACTTATAAATACTATCTTGTAACCCATGATTTTAAAGTGATGACAACTTAACACTGATGGCATAAACAAACAAACATAAAGAAAACCCATAAAAACTGAGCAGTTTAACTTTGTTCACCCACCTTTTAACTTTTTGTTGTTTCTCTTTATATCTTACGGTACCATCTATGTTTTAAACTGTTGTTGCAATTACTATTTTTGATTGATTCATTTTTAGTCATTTTACTTAAGAATAGTTTATATATGACAATTATGGTGTTATAATGTTCTGTGTTTCTCTGTGTGCTCACTATTCCCAGTTAGTTTTGTACCTTCAAATAATTTCTTATCCCTCATTAACATCCTTTTATTTCAGATTGAGGAACTCCCTTTAGCATTTCTTGTAGAACAGTTCTGGTGTTGAAGAAATCCCACGGCTTGGTGATCTTGGATAAGATCTGAAAGAATTCTCTGAATTATCAGGCACAGGATTTTGTTCTCTTCCTTACTTTCTCCTAAACAAACAGTATGTCCCTCTGTGATGAGGTGCCTGGGGCTAGGGATAGGGTGATGCATGTACTCCTGTGGCCACCACCACTGAAATTGCCCTGGTTCAGACCTGAAGCCAGCACAGCACTAGGTCTCACTCGAGTCCTGCTGTAATCACTACCTGGATATGACCTACGTTCATTGAAGTCCCTAGGGCTCTACAATCAGCAGATAGTGAAGTCAGACAGGTTTATCCCCTTCTCCTCAGGGTGGCAAGTTCCCCCAGACCCTGAGCAGGTCCAGAGATGCTGATTTGGAGCCACGTATTTAAGTTAAAATCTTTTTAAATATACCTGGTATTCTATTCTACTGCAGATAAGCTGGTACTCAAACCACAAGACAAAGTGGTTTCTGCTTCCTGCAGAAACCTTCCCCCTTCCACAGTCAGAGGAGTCTCATCATGGCCACCATAACCCTGGTCCACCGGGAGTTCTGCTAGGCCACTGCTAATGTTCACTTAGGTTTCAAGGGCTCCTCACGTAAGGCACTTGTGAATGCTGACAGGCTGGGGATTCACCCTCTATGGCAATGGGCTCCCCTTTGGCTCAAAACAGGTCCGGTAATGTTATCCAAGAGATTAGGCCTGGACTTGGGAACCCAAAGATCCCACTTGGTGCTCTACTACACTGTGGCCAAGCTGCTCCATGAAGTGAATATGTCTCAGAATTTCTCCCAAGGCCCATGGTATACCACCTGGGTATCACTGTTGATAATTCAGGGCCCAAGAGCTCTTCAGTCAGCAGGTGATGAATCCTTCCAGGACCAGATCCTTCCGTTCTGGCCTAGGGTATATCTAGCAATGTTGTCTGGGAGCTAAGGCCTGGGATAGGGGCCTCAGAACTCTGCCTGGTGTTGTGTCCTACTGTTGCTGGGCAGGTATTCCAAATGTAAGACAGAGTCCTCCTTACTTTTCTCTCTCTTCTCAAGAAGAAGGAAGGAGTCACTTTCACTGCTGTGAGTTGTGCTACCTGGTGCTGAAGGAGGGGTGGTGCAATCACTCTCTTAGCAGTCATGTCTGGTGTCTCACTAGGTCATGCACCGCCCCAGCCCTTTGGCTCTAAGCTCAGCATAGCATCAGGACTCGCCTAAGAAATGCCATTCTTGTGTCCTAGTCTGCCTTTCAAATTCACCTGGGACTGCAGAGCACTTCAGCCCACTAAGGTGAGGCTTCTGAGAAACTCAAGTTCCAGCCTCAGGGCTGAGTGATTCTCCTCTGGCTGGGACTGGTCCAAATGCTCCTTATGGGGGCCCTGGGCAGGTGCTGGCTGAGCCAAAGATGGCTTTGCTCTTTGCTATGACAAGGCAGAACTGAGTTCAATGCAAAGTCCCCCAGTTGCTACGCTCTCCCTCCCTGATATATACATATTCTCTCTTGGTGCTATGCAGCCATTTCCAGTGGGTAGAAAGGGTTAGCACCAACAATTCCAGATTTACTCTCCTAGTCTCTTCAATGCTTCTTTCAACCATATGAAGAAAAATACAGGTAGTATGATTCTCACCTGATGTCTGGTTCTTATAACTGTGCATTTTTGTGTGCAGATGTTTAGAAGTATTCTTGCAGAGAGTGGGGAGGGCAGGAGGACAATTGGTGGGGCTTTCTATTCTGTTTCCTTTCTCCACTCATCTACTCTCTTTTTCTTTGGTTTTATTGTTTATTTCTCTTTCTCCAATATGATTGAATATATCCAGATTATACACACTAAGTTTATTTATAGTTAAAAGTAAATGTAATATTATTATTTCAATTAATAAAATTGAGTAATACCAAGTCACTTAGGCTTTTAAACGATAAGAAATATAGTCTAACCATGGAAAATACAAGTTCTAATTTCAACAAACACCAAAGCTTTCTCAAGAAAAAGATACTTGAGCAGTGTGTTCTCTATTCCCACTTTTCCCAGTCTTAACAGTTTTTCTGAAAACACAATGATTAAAAACTATAGTTGAAATTACGTACTCTCAGTTATTGGCTAAAAATGCCATGTTCCCCAGCCCCCTCAAAAAAAGTTACTCATGCTCTAATTTCTTGAACCTGTAAATTTATCCTCTATAACACAATGGACCTTTGCAGGTGTGATTAAAGATATTGAGATGGGAAGATTATCCAATGTTATCTGTGGGACAATTACATTTATCTTATAGGATGGGGGCAAAGGAAGATTTTAAACAGAAGAGGAGGTGGCAGTGTAGCCATAGACGCAGGGATTGGCATGATGCAACCACAGATCAAAGAACGCTGGCAGCTTCCAGAAGCCAGAAGGGGCAAGAAACAAGATTGTCCTCTAGAGCCTCCAGAAGAAGCATGTTCTTGCCAACACCCTGATTCTGACCCATAGTACTGATTCCAGACTTCTGACCCTCCAGAACTATGAGAGAACAAATTTCTGCTGCTTTGAGCCATGAAGTTGGTAGAAGTTTTTTATACTGAAGCCACAGGAAACCAATAGACTATACTTCCAGATTTTGTGTGTTCGTCCAATTATCTTTTTGTTTGTGGGTTTAATCCAAATTGACATTTATTGAATATGTATCAAGTGCAAAGTGTCTAGAAGACAGTTTGAATGGAATAAGGCTCCTATCTTCCAGGTGCTTGTAATCTAAACAAACAGGTAAATAGAAGAGTTGCAATGTAGTCTTGAAGAGTACAATGTAGTCTTGAATTCTTCAAATTCCTGCACTTGGTTACAAACAGCAGCATATTTGTTTAGGAGGATACCATTTGGCCATTTAAAACAAGGTTCTAAACAAACATATTGACATGGAGATATGTTGACCTATATAGATATACTAAAAGGACAGCACCATTAAATAATTTTTACAGTGCATAAAAATGATCGGGAAACATATGATTGGGGGCATTCTTCATAGTTTTCCATAGGTAGTGGGTTTATGATGTTTACTTAATCTCTGTTTTCTTAAGTGTTTTCCAGTGTACTGATTTTTTTTTAACAATAAGAAGATAAACCATTTTTTTTTTTCGTCAAAAATTGCCTGGATTCAGTGCCCGTTAGAAGCACCTTCAGGATCTAAAAGTAACACAGAGGAGAAATCAAGAGTCTGACCAGGTGGTGTCCTCACATTGAAACTTTGCCACATAGAAGAATGTATGCCATATTTATTCATTGTTCAGATGCCATTGATCCAATGGGATATTACTAATTTAAAAACAGCTTTCAGAGGGGAAAAAACTCATCACTAGATTAAATATGTATACCCTCATCTCCAAATTTATAATGTGAAATGAAGTCTACATTAGATTTGAGAAAAATGATCTTTCTCAAAAAGTAATCTGGCTTCTGTTCTGATCAAGGCTAAAGTGAAATCACTTGGATTAAACAGAAGCATTCCAGAGTCTTAGTGTGAGTATCCATAATGCTCTTCAAGATGTGGGGAAAGAAAAAAAAACGGTCTCTCTCAGGCTGCACCCTACCATTAACCCTACCTTCTTGCCCCACACACAGTTAGAGATGTTGCCGAACCAATACCCAGTGTCAGCTAAATGGAGATTTCCTGAACCTAAGCACTCAGGCAGACTGCAGTGGGAAGTCCCTCTGATTGTTGTGCTGGCTGCTCTGATACTCTACCTCGAGAGCATATCCACTTACTGTTAATAGCTTCAGAACATATTTCTCAATTTGAAACCAAAACCAGACTGTGAATACATCGTTCTTTTTTAGCTTTATAAAGCAGATGGACTTTAAGCTGATAAACCTCCAGACGGAGACTAACATTAGTATCAATACTGTGAACTAAATTGGATTTTTTACTTTTGATTATGAGTCATCCAGTTTGTGGATTGTAGCTCAACCGTGTTAAACTGAGAACACCAACCATGAGAGGAGGTGGCTATATTGCTCAGCACTTGAATTCCTATTTCTGTTGGTTGGTACAGCCATTCTTCCAGGGTTCCAAATTTGGATCCTTTGTGTTATTATAATGACAAGTTTCAGTTTTGGGACATCATAGCTGCTGCTCTGCATACAGAGTCTGGATTTGTACAACTGTTTAACGAATTAATATCAGTTTCACATTAAGATGTAGAAATAGGTGCCCAGAGGGATTTAGAAACTTGACCAAGATAACTGAGCTTGAACTTGGTAGAGCTGGCATCTGACCCTGTGTGACTCATTCGTGTCTCTACTGATACTCTAGCTCATCTTTGGTGGTGGGCAGATCTGCTGGGTTTTTTTTTTTTTTTTTATACCCACAGAATACATTAAGTAAATTACCTTTGCATCATACTGGAAACTGGCCAGACCAATTGGAATTGGTCAGGATGAACTGAATGGCTCAAGGTCTGAATCAGGTATGGTGCCAGTGTTGTGTGTATATATTTTTAAGGCTTATCTTCCTTATCAGCTTCTTCACCATCTACTTCAATCTCTGGCCATTTATTCGCTCAACTGTAAGACAGAACATTCAGTAACTGATTGCTGTTTATCTGCCTGAATTCTAACCACTTCTATCTATCATCAGTGTCTGTACTTTCCCTATTCGGGCTGCTTTTTTAAAGGTTGTCTGCATAATTCTGCATGGACTCATACCATTCAGCTCTTCAATAAATATAGCGTATTCACTATAGAAGGTACTGGGGGATTACAACAGTTAACAACACAAACAAGGACCTACAAAAATGAAAAGAAGTAATCCAACAAGTAATTATACTAGAGTGAGATAATGTAAGTACAGAGGGGTCTAGGAGCCTTTAGCAGAAAGGAGCAATCTACACTAGGGTCAAAACCCACTTTCCACAAAAAGTGACATTGTGTATGAAACCTGAAAGATGACAGGAATCAGACTGACAGGAGAAAATGGCATTCCCGGCGGTGGGAAAACCACATGCTTTACCCGATGGGAGGACACACATGCATTAGCAAGATTTCAAGGAGATTCAGAATAGCTGAAGTCCAGCGGTAGTCACAGGATGGTGGTGGAACACTGAATAATGATATGGGAGAGGTAGACATAAACTTAGTTATTGATATACTCATAAGACATTTTATGAAGTTTTGACTTCATCAAAAAGCAATGAGCTCCATTGAAGATGCTCTGTAAGTCAAGAAATTATAAGATTGATATGATAGAGAATAAAATAGAGGAGTGAAAATTGATGGATGCAGGAGACCAGTTAGAAATCCACGATAGGACCCAGATATGCAAAGACGCTGGTTTGGACGATGTTGGTGCTAATAGAAATGGAGAGAAGCAGGTATAAGACGTATGAAGGTCATGGAATTGACAGGATTGGGGATTGATTAGACATGGTTAATGAGGGGAAAAAAAGGCAATGGATCCTTTTCTGAACCTTTCTCACCATGCCTGAAAAACAAACTATGGAAACCCTATAGCAAGTGACCTCCATCAGATAGTGCTCTTTATTCTAAGCCTTTAAAGCATGGGCCGGGCACGGTGGCTCAAGCCTGTAATCCCAGCACTTTGGGAGGCCGAGACGGGCAGATCACGAGGTCAGGAGATCAAGACCATCCTGGCTAACATGGTGAAACCCCGTCTCTACTAAAAAATACAAAAAACTAGCTGGGTGAGGTGGCGGCCGCCTGTAGTCCCAGCTACTCGGGAGGCTGAGGCAGGAGAATGGCGTGAACCCAGGAGGCGGAGCTTGCAATGAGCTGAGATCCGGCCACTGCACTCCAGACCGGGTGACAGAGCGAGACTCCGTCTCTAAAAAAAAAAAATAATAATAAAAATAAATAAAAAAATAAAAAATAAAAAATAAAAAAAGCATGTAACAGTCCCATTTCCAGTATCAGTTATAGTCTTTCTGCTTTAAGTGGTAGAAACCCTGATTCAGATGCACTTAAACAATACAGGGGGATTTGATCTCAGATATCAAGAACCTAAAGGAAGAATAGGCCTTTGAGTTCGCTAACTTAGCTACTACATTGTGTCATCAGAGACTGAGTTTCTCTCCATATTTCTCCTCTCTTTACAAGCACCAGCTTCATCCTAAGTCTGGCTGTGTGTTGTCTGCAGCAATGAGAGCAATATGTTTTCTTATGATTTTCAGCAACAGGAAGTGCCTCACTTTTCTTTCTCAGAAAGTATATAGCAGATTTTGCTTTTCATCTCATTGGATAAGTGGGCATAAGCTGACAGATATCTAGCACTAAATATGGACATACTATGCTTGCCTTAAACAAATCGTCTAATATGGAATGTCCTGTGCCCACCTTTATTCCACTGCTTTGATGACATCATTTTTCTCTTGTGAATCTTATTCCATCTCCTCATTCATTACCAGGCCTAGAAATGGTTTGCCTTCCCGGATTTTGGGCAGAGGCTTTGGTCTCTTTTTCTTTGCATTCTGGCACTTACTTTAGTGCTACACATAGAGAAGGACTTGAGAAGTATTATATTTGCTGAATGTAAGAAATATGTGTTGCGTACTGGATGTTAAACAGAGTTTAAGTACTTCCATAATAGTCATTTAATGCTCCTTATACCTTAAACTTCTCTTTCTAAATTATAATTCAGTAAGAACAAGAACCAGGCCTTCTTATTTTATGGCCTAAATTATAACTCAGTAAGAACAAGAAGTAGGCTTTCTTATTTTATGGCTGGACTAAGCATGAAAAGGTTTCAGTAAATATTTTTGAAATCATTTAAATCAGAGTTGTAGAATTTGAAGTCATAGAATAAAAAGATACCTACATCAACATTCCTATTTCATGAAAGAGGAAAGTGGCACGTGGAACTATGTACAAATTAGCTTAAGATGACGTAACTAGATGGACGGAGCTGGAAATTATAATGCGATCTTCTAACTTCAAGTTCAGTGTTGAATGACTTTTTGTTAGGTGTCATGATTGCTACCTGTTCATAAATTAGTATTTATGAGCTCATTATTGGGCTGCATTAGTTTTTCAGGCTCAGTGGGTATTAAAAAACAAAACAGATATTACTGACTCCAATATTCCCTTGATCTTTTGGCTACAACGACGTAACCAATTAGAGAGAATCATTAAGGACAATCATTAAGGACAAAAGAAACAAAAAACGAACAAAACAAAAATCCAATGATAACTCACATCTCTTATCACTAATATTAGTAGATTTTCTAGTCTTCAATTAGATGAATTCTCTAATGAACGACTGTGATATGCTCTCCCAGACTCTACTCCCGATGCAGAGAAAAATATGACTGCTGTGTCTTCCATGAAAAAAATGCCAAAAGTACCTTTTAGGTCTTTCTTTCTTGTTAAACAAACAAGCCACACCATAAAACTCCCTAGGAGAAAGGGACCCTAACTTCATGGCCTTGACTGATAGGATTTCCCCACACAGACAACCTAGAGCTTTCTTATCACTGGTTCTAAATCCACAAGCACCACTCTATCCTTAAACTTTTTATGATGGCTGTCGTAAGAGTTCTTTCACTGTGCATGTAAAGCATTTGTTGAGCATCTACCACGCACTGGAGCCTGTAATAGGTACTACAGTAGGGGAGGGAGATTAAAATGGGGTCTTGGCTTTCAGTGAGGTAATGGTTTAATAGGGAGTAACACAGAAGGCAAAACATTTCCACACACTGCATATACAGATCTAAGGAATCACTATGGTATAGCCCATGCTGGAATCAGAGGCAACTTCCTCAAGGAGAAAACAACTGAGTCCAATTGTAAGAAGTATAGTAACAAGATTTAGTTACGCAGAATTAAAGAAGAGCATTCTGAGCCAAAGAAAGTGGTAGAACAAAGACACAGAGGAGTCTATTGTGAGAGAGGAGAGGGGTAGCAAGGAATGTATGGATTATGTATAATAATAAGAGCAGTTCATATCAGTCAAATCGTAAAGAGTTTTGCATGCAGGACAAAAGTTTTGAGATATAAACTATAGCAAACATTGGACGAAATTGGAGGTGCTGAACAAACAAAAACAGAATTATATCTAGAATAAAAGCAAATATTGGCCATGTCGTGGCTGGATTTAGGTGATAGGGGAGCCCTGAAGATAACAAGACTCTTGGAGGCTGTGGAAACAGCCCAAGTAAGAGATGAGAAATCCCTGGAACATCCAGCAGTGTGTAGAACAGGGTGTGGATGTGGAAGGCATTGTGGAGGTAGAATCAGCCAGATCCCTGCTCACTGGATAGTAGGATGGTGAAGAGGGAGGGCAAAGGATGGCTCTGAGTTATTGCACTCCCTCCATCCAGGACAGTGGTGTTAATCATTAAGGTAAAACTTAGAACAAATATTTGGTTGAGAAGAGGAGATACTGACTTAGATTTGGACATACTGGGAAAGCTGAATTCAGAGATTAGGTATGAAACCCAATTCTGTTATTATTTAGTTGGCTAAGCCTTGAACTAATTTTTTAACGGTGCTATTTTTTTCTTATTTGTCAGTGATGTGTGTTTTAGATATACAACCTAATTACAAACTGTTACAGTCATGAAATGTCTTCCACTTTTTTTTTTTTTTTTTTTTTCTGTATTAGCAGCTGGAAAAGGAAAGCACCCCCTAGAATGTCCTCCCCAGGGTCTTCTTTCTTTTAGGAAAGTGGCCAGTAACATGACCTGTAGGTACAGGGGCTAATAAGCTTTTCCAAATTCCATGTCCTCCACATTTTCCTTTTCTCATAGATTTAAGGTCAGGGTAGCTTCTATCAGAAAAAGAGAAATGATGAATTCCCCTAGTCAGACATCCAATATAAATTGGGAGGATTACTGAAACTTTGGTCAAACACAAAAACAAATTTTGAATGAATTGTGTAAGCAAAAAAAAAAAAAAGGTAGATCAAGTGATAGATTAAAGACAACAGTTACGCTTCGCTGCTTTAGAGAATCCTCTTCCACACTGAAAGATGAAATGCAGTAACAATGCAAATACTGAGGCTTTGTTTCGTGGGGTATAGAGAGGATCTCAGGATGAGTTATGGCTGACATGGCTTCACTCTGGGCTTCCCTGACCTTCAGGAACATGCATTCCTAATGGAGACAGCACTTGATTTCCAGAAAAAATCCTGGAAGGGGAATGTGCACAGATATTGGTGAAAGCTGTAAATGGCCCTGGCAGCCCCAGACGTTTCACAGGATCTACTCAGAAAGACAAACTTAAATGACATTGGCTGAGTCAATCCACTGTTGGGTCCACTTGATCTGCATGTTGTTTTCTGTCATAAAATTTCCAGTCAAAAAAACACCATGAAAAGTTTGACTTGGTTGTTCACCTAGTTTGAATGAGGTCAAAGTCTTTAGGTGAGAAATCACAGACTTTAGAGAGTTTGACTAGAAAGCCCCAGTTTATCTTCAGTGTATTTCTGAATCTCCAGGTATGGATGTTGTTTTCTGTAAGAAATGCTTGTTCTGCTAATAATGCAAAGAAGCTTAGAAGTATTCACATGTGGTCCAAACTAAAGCCTGCCCAACGTCAGATGTATTTCTCTTTGTATAACCACTGGCAGGCCCCTCTCCACCTACAGAGGCCAGTAAAGGCCCATACGGGTGTACTCACAAATAGACGACTTGCAGTTCAAACTGCTGACTACCTGAGTTTGTAAATTCTGTTGGGACGTTTCCATAAGGCTGCGTCTCAGATGTAAGTGTAGGCTTTCCTGTGAATTACAGAGGAGCTGCCCATGAGCATATGAATAATTTTATCGGTCCCCCAATCTGCTTTTACCTGGTAAGTTGCCATCTCCAGCTGTTTTTCAAATTAATATGATCAGGGCAAGCCTGTGCAGTAAAACAAACTCACTCATGTTTTCCTTATTGAGAACTGCCTAGCCTGATTAATCATGATAGATATCTTCATAGTGGATGGATTTCTGATACAACAAGTGGGTATAGGCATCTCTCAGCTTTTGATTCCACTTTATGCTCTGTGGTGTCATCAATTCCAAAGTAGCAAGCCTTGGAAAGGAAAAGGGGCCACGCTGAACACACCGAAATAAAATTTCTTAAACTATTCATACGTGTCAAGCCCTAGAGGTTATGGACACCAGCCAACTGCAGAAAATGTCTTGCAAATCATAGACTATTTGAAGTATTTTCATTTTTCACCTAATCATTTTAAGAAAACCATGTTTGTAAGAAGAAAAATTATTCTTTCTAGCATAACATTGCTTTCCTTACATAATACTATGCCAGCAGTTCTAAAAATAGAATCCATGAGACGTTTTTATGTTCTGAGCATATACTCTGTGCTGGAATTCACAGGCTCTTGCCGCTGAGGAACCTGCCGTCTTGTTCAGAAGACCAGAGCCACATAGATATTGAAAAACTCTACGGTGATGCCAGACACAAGATAATCAAGGCTGACAGCAACATGCCAGGGAAATGGCATGAGTGTTCCCAACTCCTTCTTAATGGCCCTATGAGAAACAACTATACTTGCTACCATGCTAAAAAATAGATTTAAAAAATAAATAAAATGCCTGTAGTCCCAGCTACTCGGGAGGCTGAGGCAGGAGAATGGCGTAAGCCCGGGAGGCGGAGCTTGCAGCGAGCTGAGATCCGGCCACTGCACTCCAGCCTGGGCGACAGAGCGAGACTCCGTCTCAAATAAATAAATAAATAAATAAATAAAATGCAATTATTGAGTGCCTAATATGTGCCGTGTATGACAAAGGGCCGCTACAGCTTATTTTGACAGGAAAATCTGAGGGTCAGGAATGACATCCTGTGCATCATAACCACATAGGTAGTAGATTACAGAAGAGGACATAAACTGGCTGGCTCAGTTTGACTTGAAATGCTGAGCCCATTCCGGTGTAGCACATAGTTTTCCTTTGGGCAGAAAAAGCAAAAACACAGCTTTTTTGAAGACATTCATGTGATTAGAGGGAGACCTTATTTACTTTATTCATTGTTCACAGAAATGTGATATGTATGCCAATTCAATAAACGGTGAATTCATTTTATAGTTGTGACTTTAAAATACAAACAAATCTAGTGAGGCCATAAGTTTTTGGAAATTTTAATAATACTGTTAAGGATAACTTTTACTACTTAAGGTAAGAGAAAATAATAAACACAATAAATTTTAAAATGCATTAGTGCTACTGAAAACACATTTTACTTCTAGGACTTGAAATATGAAGAAGTAACAATAAAATATTAGTAGAAAAAACTCCAATGACATTGCTGTTAATTATATTGTTGATAATGAGTTTACTTCTGTAACTTAAAAAAGTACCCTGTGAGATAAAAAATAATTCCATCACCAGAGTTGGTGATAGAAAAACTTACTTTAGAGAGTACCAGGGGAATAGGCACATGGCCAGCTAAATATCCCTGACAGATTGGATCAGCAGGAAGCAACTTGAAAAAGCACTTGCTTAAGTAGCAGGACTGAACATGGGGATAAAAACCTCTCATGCAAGGTTACTACTTGTAACCTTGATGGACAAGATTTGGCTCATAAGAGTGGTAGAAGACAGCTGGTAGACATTGTGACTTAGAGAGAGAGTTCTTCAATTAGCAAATAAAATTTGAGCACCTAATATGTGCCATAATTTTTTTTTAATTGTTAGGAAGCTTTCAGGCTGATGACAAAGACGGGCAAATTACCAAACATTTAAATGCAGTGAGATATATACAATGGTATACTGGACTTGGAGATAGTACAGGGAGGAGAGGGACTGATACACCTGAATTTTTGAAAGCATGGAAAATGGACTTATCTAAGATCAGAGGGGTGCAAATTAGGAATCTCAGCAAAGACTTACTAAGGGAGAAATGATTGATGCGGTTCACTGCAAGCTCCACCTCCCAGGTTCATGCCATTCTTAGAAGGATGAACAAGTGTGATAGGTGAATTGGGAGTGGAAGGACTTTGATACCATGCAAAGGCATGATGGCATCATGGACCAGACCCTGCAACAGGCATGAGAATCATATGACAGGATGGTTGGCAAGGGGGCTGGAGAGACAGTCAAAAGCTGGATTATGCAAAGCCTTATATAACATTCCATAAAATTTTTTATTTATTCTATTGTTACATGTTCCCGAATTTTAGTGTGCTTAAGCATCATCCAACCTGGAAATTGTTACTTAGGGGATCTGTGTTGATGTCTAGGAATTAGCATTTTTAACAATCTCTGTAGGTTATTCACTTCCATGTGTCCCAAAAGACACTGCTGACCAGGAACTACTAAAATAATTTCAACTTGGAGAGTTAGCTGTGCTTATTCTTTTTTAATTTTTTAAAAAATGGTTTCTAATTTTTGTCGTTACATAGTTGGTATATATATTTACGGGGTATGGGAGATATTCTGATACAAGCATACAGTGCATAATGATCACATCAGGGTCAATGGGGTATCTGCCCCCTCAAGCATTTCTCCTTTGTATTACAAACAATCTAATAATATTCTTTTAGTTATTTTAAAATGTGTGATTAAATTATTATTGACTATAGTCAGCCTGTCGTACTGTCAAATACGAGGTCTTATTCATTATTTCTAACTACTTTTTGTACCCATTAATCATCCCCATTTTCTACCTCTCCACACCCTTCCCTCTCATTACCCTCCCAGCCTCTGTTAACCATCCTTCTTGTTTGTCCATTAAAAGATTCATTCTGGTAAAGTAATTTGTAGATTAGATTGCAGCTCAAAAAAGGAGGTCAGTGGCTCCTCAGTAGGCTATTACCATAATCTGGCTAAGAAGTAATATATGCATGAATTAAGAATGGACTTGTCAATTTATTCACTATAGGAGACGAGGAGAAAGAAAGAGTCAGGTATAACCACCAGAAAATCCTGCTGTTACACAGTGAGGGTGTACAGGAAAATTAGGGGGCTTAATTGGGTAAGAAACTGAGCTCAGAATGGGCATTCTATACCTGGGTCCTTCCCAGTTGTGATGTCAGTTGGTTTAATGAGGTTCATGACCCCCATTGGACATGACCATTGAGTAATAATCAATTAATGCTAGCTAATTTCACAATCTAGATAAGTAAAGAATATTAAAAAAATAAAGGAAACAAACAACACCTGAATTTTGGAGAACATAGCTTTTGATGGAAACTAGAAACTTGGGGAAAATGCTGAGAAAGGGTAACCAGAAAAGCATAAGAAGAAAACTGCGATGGAGATGCATCACTGAAGGCAAAAGCAAAAGTGAATTCCAAGAAAAGTGGACTGGTCCATAGGATACAATACTGCTGAGATGACTGATTCAAAATGACTCGAAGTGTCCAGTGACCTCTACATTCTGCTCCGTGTATGTTATCATTTTGCATTCTCATTATGACCACATGGCATGAGTAGTCATGCCAGTGTTTTTTTTTTTTTTTTTGAATCTCACTCTGTCACCCAGGCTGGAGTGCAGTGGCGTGATCGCGGTTCACTGCAAGCTCCACCTCCCAGGTTCATGCCATTCTCCTGCCTCAGCCTCCTGAGTGGCTGGGATTACAGATGCCCACCATCATGCCTGGCTAATTTTTTTATTTTTTATTTTTTTGCATTTTTAGTAAGACAGGGTTTCACCGTGTTAGCCAGCATGGTCTCCATCTCCTGACCTCGTGATCTGCCCACCTGAGCCTCCCAAAGTGCTGGGATTACAGGCCTGAGCCACTGCATGCGGCCATCACTCAAGTTTTATAGAAGATGCTAGGACAGAAAAGGGATTTTTGTAACTGCCCAAGTTCACATGGCTAGTGAGAGGAGATGGTCAATTTCAGGCCAACTTCTCTCTAATTTGGAAGCCTTCCTAGAAACTTGAGTGAATGAAATAATCAGCGAACTTGTATCCAATAAGCAGAAGACTATATAGGAGAGGTAGAAGAACAGCATTGCATGTAAATGATTTTTTTCTAAAACCTTGTCTCTGAAAGCAAAAGAAATGTAACATGAGATGAAGGGATGTGAAAATGTGAACGGAAAGAATTATGTTTTAATTCAAATGGGAAAGAGGCAGCAGAGAGGGAGATGAAGGTGCAAGGGAAAGAGGCATAGGTGTTTTAAAGGCACAGAAGGAGTCGAAATCAGAGCCATAACAGTGGACATGGATGGTGCACGAGAAGGAATTGAGGATAAAAATAAGTATGTTGTTAAATGAGGAGAAGATGAAATTACGAAGGTCCTGCCAGGCAAACAGCTTCTGTCTTCCTAATGACTTAGGAAAAATAGGGAGTCTGAAAATAATGGAGTCTGGTGCTAAAAAGAAGGGCTTAAATACAAGGAAATGAAAGTTGGAGTAATCCCTCAGAAGATATTGGATTGTAGGTGGTCAAGGTCACAGAAATCTGGCTGGGCAACTTATCTGGTCCTGGTCAGGATGGGGACAAAAGACATGGGATTCTCTCAGTTTCCATGGTCAGGTAACTGTCAGCAACTGACGGCCACTGTTGACAATCAGTGTGATCATATCCTACTGGTTAGGAATTACTGGACTAGAACATTCTGGGGAGGATTCATGCAAGATGTGAGGCTTGGTGTGAACAGTGAAAGCTGAACAGGATATAGGCTGGCAGAGAGGAGGAAGAAAGCTATCCAAGAAGAAAGAGTAACCAGAGAACATAAAAAAGCATCCCCCAAATGCTGTAACTTAGCAGCAGAAGGGGTTGGAGGAGATGAGGAGGAGGAGAGGGATCCTTCCAGGGAATGTTGGAAAGTAGAGTTAAATGAGTCTTAGTTTCTGGAAAGAACTCCACTCTAGATGAAGAAGTTGGACTTTATCTCGACAACAGTTTTAAAAGTAAAACGTCACCATTGGCCTCACAAGCATCCTTTCTTAGGCTTACAGATGTTCACATCCAGCTGTATCTCATGATGTCAGGAAAGAGGAAACATTTGGTTGGTTTCTTGTCTGTGTTGGAGATACATTTACACACAGTATGTGTAATCTTCAACACACTCTGCAAGGTGGATATTATGCCCATTTTGGCTAAGGAAACTCAGGTAGAAGCAAAGGGGTGAGAGTCCACACTCCCACCCATTTGGCTCCAGTTCAAAACTCTGTTAGGGACACAATTCATGCAAGTGCATCAATACAAACTTCCCAACCAGAGCTCCTCTGTGTATAGTAGAGAGAGCTACTCTTTTTGTCCTGCCGGCAGGAATAATTTTTGAAAATCAAACAAGTTCTAGGGCTGTTGCAGGAAGGGAAATAGAAAAGGCAAGTATTTCTTTCACCCAGAGCAGGTGAGGGTAGGCAATTTTACTAAGGAACAGCAGGAAGGGGTTTGAGTGCTGTGAGTTATATAGTTTCCATAGCTCTTGGAATTATGAAAAGAGTCATCATGGGTTACCAAGATCCATGGGGCTGGGATCTGCTATAGTAAACCCGGGATTTGAGCAGCAATAACATCCCACAGAACTTAATTTCTTTTTTACTTCCTTCTCTTCTCATGCTTTTTGACTCCTTTTTCTGCAGGTCTTGCCTCGGGCAAATTTCAGCCAGGCTGCTGGAAGTGGAGTGGTGACATTGACAGCTGCTCTCAGTAGACAGGTCCCTGAGGCTCCTGGTCCTTTTGAAGTATGACCTAGGTCCACCTTTGTCGAGAGTGAAGGTATAGGACCCCAGGAGGCTAGGGATCTGAGTGCATCAGCTCTAATTTTTTAAAAATATATTTTTAACAGTGCTGTTTTTTCCATCATATTCCTTTAAAAGTCATAAGCATTTTCCCACTGCCCAAATGCCCATATCTCCCCTCGCCCAAATATACGGTTTAAAAAGACAACCAACCCATACATCCAGACAAAAAGCCAAGAGCACATAGTTTCTCAGAACGGGACAAAGAACACATGTCTCTTTTAGGCTTGAATTGAGGGATTTTCTGGCCTCTGCTTCTTAGTGTTCCTCTCAGCAAGTCAAAGTGTTTCAGGATCTGTAACTGTGATAAGTCAATCCTTGTCTAATCTACATGCTCTTGAGTGCCAATACGATGCCACTCTGCTCCAGTAAATCATGTTGACGTCTTTCTTTGACTTTATTTTGTTTCATTCCAATTCCTCAGCATGGGTTCCAAGGCCTGCCACAACTTGGAAAAACTAGAATTTTCCAGCATCTTTATAAGGGGCAGGTTAAGAAACATTTCCTAAGATCAGGTACTTGTTATGATTTCTAGGGCTGGTTTTTCGTTGTGTAGAAATATGCTTTGATGGGACTTCTGGATTATATTGCTCCAAATCTCCTAGTAATGCAACATTAGGGTGTGAGAAATTGCATAGCAGAGTAACACTGAGCAAGCTTTCAAACAGAACATAAATGGCTGCCTCTGATCATAATGGCTACCATTTATTGTACCTGACACTGTACTAGGTATTTATGTAAACCATGCCATTTAACCCTCAAAGTAATCCTATGACATACGTTATTGTCATGGTTTTTCAGTGAGGAAATAGAGACTCAGAAAGGCCAATCGTTCATTGAGCTTATCCGTAGCAAGGCCAATACTTCAACTTAAGCCAGGTGTTCTGCCCATTATTCCAGACAGGGCCTCGTGTCTCTCGTGTTCTTTACCTGTCCCAAAGCAGAGACCTTTGTCCTCATGGTTGATGCTCTCTGGGCTGGTGCTCAAATGGCTGCACTTAAAATGTATGTACAAGTATTTAGTTTCTATCAGAAAAAGGAAGCAGAACAAATAAATAGAAAGAGGTGAATACAGAGGTTACCTTGTTTATGAGTTTCTTGCTTTTCTAGTGGCTGAATCTGATGATTTTTGGTTCTGCTTCACCTCAGTCAAATTTGCACAATAAATTTAGTTTTCTGCTTGTCCTTGACAGTCTTGTTCTTGAGGGCCTCTCAACGCAGCCAGGACACCTACCTCAGTTGTAGTCAGTTCTCAAACATTTATTGGGCATTTGCTGATGAATAATAAATGAGGACAAACAGATGGCTTCCGAATAATGTGGCCGGTTCAGTGATCAAGGTACGCAGAGGAAGGTATGGGCCCACAGAGAAGGGACAGGGGAAGGGAGGGCTGGGGAAGACTTTCTGGAGGACTTTCTGAACCAAGTCTTGAAGGATAAATAGAAGTCAGCCAGGCAAGGAGGGGTTGCTACTGGGCTAAGCAGAGAAAATGGCATGAGCAAAGGAGGGCACAAAGATATGGAAAAGTGACGTGTGGGCAGGGAACTGCCAAGAGTTCAGAATAATTGAAACACAAAATGCAGACCTAATTTCAGAGCTGTAAAGGAGGACTGAGTTCAGAGAGGTCAGCCAAAACCAGGCTACACAGGTTCTTATTTGCTGCGTGAGAGGAGTGATACACACAGGTATGCATTTTATACAGATCATTCTGAACTCAGGGGGAAGATGAAGTGAGAGGTAGAAGCTGAAAGCACAGAATACAAGTCCAATTATCTCCACCCCCTCAAGAAAGCAAAAGGGTTAGTAATAATTGTGGAATGGGAACTTTGGAATGGAAATCTAAAAGTTCTGCACTGCAGATGCTCGCATTAATTTACCCTTCGTCTGTGCTTGAAGTCCTGGGACCCTTGGTTGAGAGAGAACAAGATAAACATCCAGGCGACCTCTCATTCCTTCAGCTCTGGTGCTGTGTCCTGTTAACTCACGTCTGAGTATTTCCCTGCTCCTGTTTTTGATGTCTGTATGTATGATCACTCCCCTGCGTCAGGTTTTTTACTATCATTTGCAGATGATGGTTGGCCTTTCAGTCAATATTAACTTGAAGTAAAGACTTTCAATAAAGTAACTCAGTGATTTCTACTCTTAATCTGATTACACTTAAGGATCATATCACTGTCTTCCAGTTCATGCTACTCCAGGTGTGATCTGCAGACCCGTGTGGGCCCAGGGACCTTTGTCACCAGGCCAGGATAAGATAGGGGCAGAATGGGAGGATAAGCACTTAGAAACCTGTTACAATCCAGATGCATCATTTCATCTACATGGAAGAGATTTTGTTATTTTCTTTATTCTACTTTTCTAGTAGTTCATCTTTGTGTGTTTTACAGAAATATTAGTCTGTGCTGGATGGGGCCAGTAAGAGAGGTTTGGGAGGGCTTGGTCCTTTATCACAGATAGTTTGAGACACTTTGTTCTACTTCACGTGGCAAAATGAATGCTGTAGCAGAAAGAAAGAAAGCAAAATCACCCTAGCAGTTCTGAGTGACTACACTGCATCAAGCATGTAAACTGGAAGTCTCACTTGATCTTCACCAAAGCTCTGTGAGATGGACACCTCTATAGCTATTTTGTAAATGAACAAACTGGGCTAGGAGAATATGTGCAGATTATCTAGGTTGGAATCAACTTCAGATCTATGTAACCTCCCACTACCACCACCATCAATGCTGTTCTTAATACTTCCTGCTTCCCTGCTACAAAGCATATAATTTAGTGCTAAAATTAGGCTTGGAATCACGAAGAGATGGACATTGTACTAAGATCAGGGTTCCTATCATATGCCATTTTTAATGTCTATAATTCCTAGCACAGCACTAGACACAACGTTGATTTCCAGTATGTGGTGGATGATTGGCACCACCCTAGAGTGCCCCTGCTATTAACATGCTCCCTTAGAGGTAAAGAGCACCAAATACTCTGGGAAAAACAAGTGCAGGCCTTCTCATAAGCGGCCATGCTGTCAATTAGAGTGGAGCCTGCATCAGATCATTATCTAAAAACAAGCAAACCTTAGACCACCTGTTTGAACTGATGAGATATTTTCTTTTTATCTTGGAAAACTGTTTGTATGTGTTTTTTTTTTTTTTTTTTTTTTTTGAGGAATGAGAAGGAAGGAAAACTAAGTTTATTTATTTTTAAGGCCTCAAACTATTGTAGATATTCAAATAGGCTGGAAGATCACCAAGAAACACTTTGTCACATGTCATTGTCTCTGATCCTATCCTACCTCAGCCATCTGTAATGTTAGATTAACTGAATGATTGAATGCACTTCTGTTTCAGGTTTTAACTGTCAACATTTAACATGCTACAGTCCAGGAAAGTTCTCCACACATCCGAGATTAAGCACTCTAGATGTTATACTGGTGCCTATTTCATTCAGGACTAACACACTTTGAAGAGAGCATGTCTCTGGGCTGGTCCCTACTGTAAATTTTGTTTCAGGACTTGCCAGTGCCCTGAGCAGAGTATGCAAAGTACAATCCCAGCTGCAGACCGTGTGTGAGATTGATATTTCAGATAAATTGAAATACAGTCCGAAGTATTCTTCATCAAAGTACAAAGCTATATTCTGGGATCCTGGATGAACCAGGTGCCCAAACTGCTCAACTTACCTGCCAGCGTGTCAAAGGCACCATGTAAGGAGGGACTGCAGCACACAGAGGCAGTGGCAGAGTCAACAGGACGGCAGGCATGAGGGAGTTTTGAAATCTGGAGCACCCCGGAAAGTGCAGAAGTGGAGTTGATATGCCCCCTCATCCCAACCTTTTCTCTTTCTAAGATCTTGCTAACAAAATCTAGGTGTTTCTTTATTCTTTTTTTATTTTATTTTATTTTTTTGAGACAGGGCCTGGCTCTGTCTCCCAGACTGTATAGTGCACTGGTGAGATCTTGGCTCACTGAAACCTTCACCTCCCGGGCTCAAGCAATCCTTCCACCTCAGCCTTTTTAGTAGCTGAGACTACAGGCACGTACCACCACACCCAGCTAATGTTTTGTATTTTTGCAGACATGAGGTTTTGCCATGTTGCCTGGGCTGACCTCCAACTCCTAGGCTCAAGTGAGGCCACCTGCTCTGGCCTCCCAAATTACTGGGATTACAGGCATGAGCCACCGTTCCCAGCCCATTTCTTTATTCTTAATAATAACAATTGTATTAAGAATATCTATCAATGAGTGAATAGCTACTAGATATTAAGCACTATGTTGAAGATATTGCTATGGTTTGAATATTTGTGCCCCCCAAATTCATATTAAAATCCTCATCCCCATGGTGACACTATTAGGAGGTAGAAACTATGGGAGGTGATTAGGTTATTAGGGCAGAGCCCTCATGAATGGGATTAGTGTTCTGAAAAAAGAGACCCCGGAGAGATTTCTCGCTCCCTCCACCATGTGAGATTACAGTAAGAAGTTTCTATCTATAAACCAAGAAGCAAGCAGGCCCTCATCAGACACGGAATCTGCCTAACTCAGAGTGTAATTAGGATTCTCCAAGCTTTACAATTGTAAAAAATACATTTCTGTTTTATAGAAATCACCCAGGCTATGGTATTTTATTACAGAACCAAAACATATTAATATAGGTATAATGCAAAAGTAGCTTCTTTAGCCCTCTCCTTAATCATCAGGGGTAGATATCATTACCTTCATGTTACAGATAAAGAAACTGAAGCTCAGAAGGCAACAAGGCTAGTGAGTGATAGAGCCTGTGTTTAAATTCAGATGTATTGATCCTTAAACTGGTAATTTTTATTATTTTGGTTTCCTCTAATAGGAAGTAAAGTAGACCTGATAATTTTATTATGGTTAAAAAAATATAGTTCTGTATACTGAAAAGTCTAAGTTATACATAAAAGTTTTGACTGTTCAGGTTGAAAATCAACACCAGAATCATTCTTAGCAAGAACACTGTCTTTAAGACTGAGACAGGAACTACTGCCATCTCTGCACGTCTCGGGATGTGAACAAGCGGTGTGCCTTTCTGAGGCATTCGTATTGCAGCCTCCAGAGACACAGAGCAACATGAAGGCTTCCTGATGGCAATGAATAGTTTCCCACCTCATTTCCTTGTCGCCACAGACATTCAAAGGGAATAAAAGGACAGAAACTCAGAGTCTTGTGGTACCAAATAAAGGAGATCATAGGGACGTTAACGGTGATAAAGCAAAAAGCCCTGAAATCAGTGTTTCTCAAAGTGACCTCTGCAGAGCAGCAAGCCTGGGTCGGAGATAAGATGTTTGGCTAAGCAAACGGGGGAAGCGCTGTACTATCCCAGGTTTAGACATTCTCCCTTGCACATTAATATGTCAAAAGCATTGGAGAAAATTGCCATTAAAGAAAGAAAAACAAACTTGCATTTGACGTAACCTAACATATTGCATAACGCTCATAAAAATAAATGTGTGTAAATATTTGCCTTAGTGATATTCTTCAAGGACACGGTGTCCGATTTCTGCTGTGTACTTACGAGGACATCCGAAATGGTTAGCATTCTTGGGGACCCAAATAACCTTGGATGATCCCGTTTATCACTAGCTCCCTGTCTGAGCATGCATACTGTCAGTACTTCCATCTAGATGAATCCGGTTAAAGGGGGAATAAAAGACTGCCTAAAAAGAAAGCACATGTGCCAACCAAAAAGATAAATGCTCATTAATCTTTTCATTTTTGAATTTGTGCTCCTTGGAAAGTATGATGAAGGCAACAGGGCACAAAAACAATGTGGCAAACAATTTAAGAAAGTGTATAGACAGCCCCCAAATGTCCAATGGACCACTCCAACCAAGTTAACAAATCTCTAAATAGAAATTAGAGACAGACAAAAGTATTATCAGGTAATATCTTGGGAGAAACCAATAAAACTCTTTCATGGACACTTGCTAAATGAAGACGCAAAGGAAAGAACAACCATTAAGTGACATAGGAGTATTATCTGTCAAGAATGTGCTCAAAACATATGAGGAAGAAAAGAACTCATATTTTACTGACAGGAAATAGGACAGTTGAGGTTACCCAGGCTGACATTCCTAGAGTAGAGCTGGTTAACTCCAGTTCTGTTTGAGTCTGGAAAGCATTCCCCCACTACACCATGCTAACCAGTTTAATCGGAACAACACAGATGGGTAGCAAGTGGCTCTAGCTTCAGGGAGCAATTTATTTGGGGGAAGATTAAAGATACGTACATGACAAGAAAACTAGTAAAACAGGTAGAATGTGTTAGAGACACAGAGAAACAGTGCTGAATAAAATAAAGAAATGAATGTTTCAGTGTAGCTTGGAAATGTGTATTTGTGTGTCCATGTGCATGAGCTTGAGTGTGTGTATGCACAGCTGCAAGCTTGTGCTAGAGGAGCAACATAAAGACACACAGCACCAGAAACAATGCTCTGGCTTCCCTGATCCTGGGTCTAAGTGGCATGAAGGCAGGTACTAGCTCTTTACCACTATTGAACACTGTCTACACCACTGTCTACACACAACAGACACTCAATAAATACCACGGAGTGCATGCAACGATAGAGCTGAAAAGAGAGAGGAGGGCTGAGTAAGGAGTCTGTACCTTGAACTTTTTACAGCTGAGTCACTGACTGCACTTTCATGCACCAGGGACACGGAGAAAACCTAGATAACATGGAGGCCATGGCAGGAGATGTGGAGTGCTTCCAGAGCACAAGAATTAATGATGTTCAGTTGGGCTGCAGCCTTACTACTTGATTGGGTTTAGGTACCAGTGTTAGAATCCAGTATCTCTCCTAGGGATGAATTCCAATATGATTATACACAATATGCAGGTCATGTGAAGTGATATTGAATGGGGAAATGTATGTGCAGTCAGACACAACTTGGCTTTGGTCAGGTCCGCCCAAGCTCTGTGTCTACCAGTGACAAGCCTTGGGTAAGATATCTCACCTGTCCCAGTTTCACTTTCTCCTCTGTAAAATGAGGATCTTAACACTGACCTTCTGACTTGAAGATTGTAAGCTCTAGAGGCAGACTCCCTGAGCGGACATTTCACTTTCCAGCTATGTGACTACCCTTCAGTGGCTCTGTTTCCTTATCAGTAAACATTCAGCATATTTTACCATGTGGGGTTATTATGAAGATTAATGCGCTAATAGATGAAAAGAGCTCATTATTGTTTCCAGTCTGTAGTGAGAGTTGGATAAATGTTAAGCTTTCCTCATCACTTGTCTTGGTCTTATTTTTGCTGTTACCTAGTAAGCACTCAATTCTTATGCTGCGATTGATACTAAAGATGGATCATTTGAACAAGTCGCTCTCTCAAAGCTGTTTTAGGAATTTCTCAGATTTCTGTATCAAAGGAATTTCTTGCAATTGGAGACTTTAAAGGCCATTCAAGGCCATTTTCTAACTCAAGAAAAAAATGTGTTCCCAAGGCTGCATCTCCCTCCCCAGTCCAACCTCAGCCTTCTTTCCTCACTTCCTCTGTACAAGGCATGGTATCACTCAGGGGATGCTGAGGCATGTCAGTGGAGCTTTTGTCATTATGAAACCCTTTTTTAATCCCTATGTCTAAAATGTCCCCTTAGCATTAAAAACCCAATTGTCTTCTTTTCTTGTAACTTGACCTGCTAGGAATGTGATTAGTTAATTGCTGTGGGCACCTGACATTTCAAGGAAAAAATGAATACCTCAGCCATCTTCCTTCTGATGCAATGGAAAATGATTAAGCTTCAGTGGTTTCTCAGCAGGAGGCGGCTGTTTTCAGGTGGCTATTCAGAGCCTTGCAAATTCTAGACGTTAACCTGTTATTTTCTGTGTTTTTCTCTTTTGTGATGGGATATCAGGGGAGGTGGAGGAAAGGACAGAGGGTAAGGCTCTGAGTAAGTTCTTCAAAATCTCTGCTCTTTGTAATAAAAATGTTCATTCCTATTAATTCCAGATTGTTTGCAATGTGCATACTCTGCCACTGGCAAATTGTGACGTCTCTGAAGTTTTCCTTTTCTGTCATTGTCTTTTATTTTCTAGAAGACTATTTCCCTTTGTGGGGGGGGCTCTTTCCCACTCTCTTCAGCACCCCAGAGCTCACACTCACCCCGTCAGGTGCTGGAAAAGGGCACAACGCTCAGGCACATTTAGGTTAAATTTCCAGCATCTAGAATAAGGCTGTCCCCTCCTCCCCTCCCTGAGGATGTTCAGGGTAATGAGGCTCTCAGAGCCTTTCTTTCTTCATCTTTTCTGGGTCATGGATGCGTTTTGGAAATTGGGTGAAATATAAATACCTTTATCCAAGAAAAATGCAAAAATGCAGATATATGCACAGGGATGAGTGCACAATTTCGGGGGGATTCACAACACCTCTTAAACACAGAATGGAAATTGTTAAGGGTCCTAATGCAGCACCCATAGCAAGACTGTCTGTGAGAGGCCTGCCACGGGGGAGGTGGAGGAATGGCCTTTCTGTCAATACTACTTCATTCTACCTTCTTCCCCAACACATAAAGCCAGTAATAGAGATTGTCTGAAAACTGGCATTAGAATAAAAAGAAAGAAGGTTATTAATATTATCATTGTCTACACTGTGCATTTTTAAAATCAGAGGGTGTTAAGAGATAAGACATTATATACAACTATAACATCATGCTGTGTTGTAACACTATCTGGTAACTCTGCCTTAAAGAAAACCAGACCTGGCATGGTGGCTCACACCTGTAATCCCAGCACTTTGGGAGGCCAAGGCAGGTAGATCTATGAGGTTAGGAGTTTGAGACCAGACTGGTCAACATGGTGAGACTACATCTCTATTAAAAATATAAAAATTTGCCAAGTGTGTTGGCAGGCGCCTATAATCCCAACTACTTGGGAGGCTGAGTCAGGAGAATCACTTGAACCTGGGAGGCAGAGGTTGCAGTGAACCGAGATTGCACCATTGCACTCCAGCCTGGGTGAAAGAGCTAGACTCTGTCTCAAAATAGAAAAAATAAAATAAATAAAATAAAAAGAAAAGAAAAGAAAAAAAAGAAAAATCAAAGTTTCAAGAAAGACATTTATTTTCAAATGAAGGCCAATATGGAAGACTTACCTAGACCCACAGAAACTGAATCAGGGGTATTTGTTACTAAGCTTGCTTGTTTGCTTTTCCCTGAGGCATCTTGAATCAGGAAAACAGTGAATTCGTTGATATCAAGTTTCTGTGAACACATTTTGGAGCCAGAGACATATTTGAAATCTCATGTTTTATTTGAAAATTTCATGAAATTTTGTATTCTACTCCAGAACATATTTGTATTTTTTAAGATATACACATAATGTGTATTTCTTACTCTCTGGATGAAATTGACATTCCAGGAAGATGGGCCTCACTTACTTGTGTGTGTGTGTGTGTGTGTTTTCTCACTGCCACTGCTTCCGTCTGTGGCGAGGGTGGGGTGACAGCTACAATTAAGAAGTTTAGTTTCTGAGATAAGGTCACCCTGAAGGATATTATGTGTCCTCAAACATGCCGAGATCATTTCACAGCATCCACCATCATGACAGTTGGGGAGATACGAGCTACCACATGGCTCTATGAAACATTGAAACGAGAGAAAAAGCACAATGGGGAACTCCCAGAAAGGAGCCAATATAAACCATCACCTCCATAAGGGTGGCCATGGGAAGGTGGAACCCAAGACCTATGGGACTCTCTGTATTCCACAATTTTTAAAGAATAAGCCCTGGTTTATATTCAGAAATGGAATGTGTTTCTTTACCAATATCTAAGATCAGTTCCTGGTTTAGAATTGGTGCTCTAAAAATATTTGTTACATGAGTAAAAATACCCTCCAATTAATTAGAATGATATGTTGACAAACTGCTAGGAGCTCCCATTCTACCTGGATTGTAAAATCTTTTCTCCAGTGTAAAGGACACAGTACGTTGGGTTCAGAGACCAGGGCTGGATCTCAGGCAAACCATTTAATAATTGTATGAAGTTAAGAAAATTACTTGGATACTCTAAACATATATTTCTTCATCTAAAAAGTAAGAATAATGGATTAACTATATAGGGTCATGAGCCAGATTAATAGTAATGCATGTCAATGACAAGATCTGGCTCACAGTAAGCAGTACTCCTATTGCTATAGACAGAGGCTATAGTAAATGTGATTCTTCTTACTGATTGCGGTTCAACATACTCTGAATGAAAATAGAAGTAGAAGCAAATAAAAGACAGCATATAATACAGGGCTTAAAGATGTAATATATGCTGTATAAGTATTAAGGATTTAGAGGACAGTCATACTAATTAAGACTAGAGAAGAGTGGACAAGAACTGGCCCATGGGGAAGATCTGGGCAGATAAAGGTAAGATGAGAGTTCAAAGTTCACTTAATTTAGGAGAAACCCAAAATGGTACCAGTTATCCCTGAACAAAGTAAAGAGACCAATTTATGTCAGTTGAGGGCCAAGTAAGCGAAAGAGTGAGTTAGAGAAAGTAGAGACAATATCCTTTCCACAATATGGTTTTTTGGTACTTTTGTTTTAGACTTTAAGGTTTATGTTGTAAACCTCACTGAATCTTCTCTCCAACCCAGGATTCCTTATGACCATCACATTGTAGCCCACACAGGTTGGTAAGAACAAATCAGGATTGCATTCTATTCCAGACATCATATTTTAAAGAAAACATTGACAAAAAGGAATGTACTACAAATAAGAGAACGTGATGATGGGGAGTCCAAGGGAAAGGAATCACGTCATAGAAAAAAATGAGAAAAAGAAGATATAAAAAGATTGAAAAGACTGAGAGAAGGGTGGTGGCGATCATTATGTATTTGTGGAATAATTATGATGAAGAGGAAGAAGACTTGGTTTGAAACGTCCAGTGGGTAGAGTTAAGGAGAGTGGTTTGGTGGTACTTGGAGCAGACTTGTGTACAGTGGAAGAAAGAATGTCCTACCAACTATAATTTTTGTTGAGGAACTGAGCTGTCCTGTGAGGTCCTACCTCTTCACTTAGGAGGTTAAGTAAAATGGAATAGTCAACTATCTGCAATGTTTTAGGGAATGTTGAGATCGATAATCTACATTATGCAGGGTAGGCTGGACTACATCACTTCCAAGGTCCTTTTCCCAACTCTGCAGTATCTTACTTCTGATTTTATCACTTTCCTTTTTCAAAAGGCAGACATCTAGTAGAGACCAAGGCCATTCATCTTCTTTCCATTGAAAAGACAAATTAAAGACTATTTCTAATGTAATGGATGTTAAAAACTGAATATTAGACTGGAGAAGATAAACAATCAAAGCCAGGATTATTATCTAGCTGATCTTTGAGCTGCTAAATAAGGTAGAGAGTGTCATCTAAATAGATTGGTTCATGACCTTTCCTGAGACATATAGTTACATCACCTCCAAAGCATAGGCAACTTTGGCACCTTTAGTTTTTATCCCATTTCTCAAACATAGATAGATGATAGATAGATAGATAGATAGATAGATAGATAGATAGTTATGCTTATGCAAGAGGGGGCCTACAAAAAGAAAAAATTGACAGAAAGTGCTTTACTATAAACAGATTTCAGTGATTGCATTATAGCACATGGCACCCTGCCAAAAGGTGTACTGACTAGATAATTTTTAAACAGAGGTAGAAATTTAAACCAACCTTAAAAACCCTTTGAAAACCTAAAACTGGTATAAAATGTACCTTTGCAGTTCCTAGTCCAGGAGATGTACTCCCAGTCCAGGATATGTACCCTCAGTCCCTCTTTCACTCTGCCCATATCCTCCGTGTTATCCTTGTCTGTCTAAAGCCTATGAGGACAGCACAGCCAGGCCATCACTCCTCCAAATAATGAAAATTATAATAAATATGATTTCAGCAAAATCATGGTTACAGCTTCTTAAAAACATTCTTTATCTTATGTTATTCGCAATAGAAAATAGGAAGGGTATCATCACCTTTTTTGGGAAAAAATGTGAAAGAATGAAGAGGAATTTATATAGCCAGTAAGCAGAACCAGGGTGAAAATGTATGCCACCATATTGCTCTTCTATTTTATATCTCTTCCTATAAGTCTAAATGCTGCAAGAAAACCTCTTTTCAAAATTGTTCATTGGCTGGACATGGTGGCTCATGCCTGTAAATCCCAGCACTTTGCAGGGCTGAGGCAGGTGGATCACCTAATGTCAGGAGTGCAAGACCAGCCTGGCGAACATGGTGAAAACCCTTCTCTACTGAAAATACAGAAATTAGTTGGGCATGGTGTCTCAGACCTGTAATTCCAGCTATTCAGAGGCTGAGGCAGGAGAATCACTTGAACCCAGGAGCTGGAGGTTGCAGTGACCTGAGATGGCCCCTCTGCACTCCAGCCTGGGCAACAGAGCGAGACTCTGTCTCAAATATGTGTGTGTGTGTGTGTGTGTGTGTGTGTGTGTGTATATATATATATATACATATATATATATTTGACACATCATGATGCATAAATCACTAATAGATCTAAACTAGTCTCTCAACCCTTGATTATCTTTACATTTGAGTTACATGATTATCTGTTGTGGGAGATAAAAGATGGCATATAATACAATGTGCATTGTAGAATGTTCCTTTCCAATATCTCTAATCTCTATTCACTAGATTCCAGTAGCAACCCCCAAGCTGTGACAACCAAAAATGTCTTCAGACCCTACCATATGTCCCCTGGGGCAAAGTTACATCTGATTGTAAACCACTAATCTGACTCCACGTTAATTCCTTTTTTAAAAAAGAGGCACAAACTTAATTGACAGTATGTGTATACGTCTGCAGTGTGTAGGCATGTGTGCCCATACATGTGCAAATAATGGACAAAGAAACCTCCCAATGTCTTTGGCTTCTTCTAGGACTCAAACCTTTCCAGCACATAAAAGCAGTGGCACCACCTTGGCATTAGTGTTTAACCTGGGCTGAGGATTGGATGGTGTGTAAAATGAGACTTTGGCCATCAAGTGAGGTATTTTTATTTCCTCATACACAAAATGACATCATTTCCCGATGA
This sequence comes from Trachypithecus francoisi, assembly GCF_009764315.1. Classification (NCBI taxonomy): domain Eukaryota; kingdom Metazoa; phylum Chordata; class Mammalia; order Primates; family Cercopithecidae; genus Trachypithecus; species Trachypithecus francoisi. The sequence continues at coordinate 124,691,698 of NW_022681458.1, read as the reverse complement.
ACCACAAAACACTTAGCTATAGGAACCCAATAAGTCAAATTGAATTTGCCAACAAAAATTGATATTTATGCAGAAGACATAGAAATCTTTACTCTAAACAATGTATCAACAAGGGTGAGAACATCAATAGAGTTATACATTCTCCCCTTGAATTGATTTTGTTTCAGTTGCTCAGATGTTTTCTGGATTAACTTTACTAATGAATTTTCACAATGGTTTATTCCCTTGACTACTAAGCCACAGTCTGTGCTTAATTACGATATGCTTGCCTAAGTCCAGGTCTTTTATCAGACCATTAATGGCTAGAAAAGATTTGCACGGATGACAGAATAATACTCCTTGTTTGTAAAGGACAAAACCAAGAATGCACTGCCTATGAATATTTGCATTCCACTCATATATAACAGATTACAGAAACTGTTACCATTATACTTGTATTTAAATGCCTTAGTTCTTTTACGCTTGAACAATTCTCTGTATGTATATTGTGACCCATATCCAAAATTAATACAACAGTTAGAATAAGAACAACAGGAAATATTTCTATTGTAGTCTCACAATTTTAGAATTTGTGGTTTGATATATTAAAAGCTGTCTACCAAAGATGTCTCCGTCTTCTGCCAGTAAAGAAGTAAGCACTGTTACACACACACACACACACACACACAGAGACACAGGCACACAGAGTCGTACATATTATATTCACAAGACACATGGCATACTGTAAGGTTATCTCAAAACGACAAATCAATACCTCAAAACCAATGGAACTACTGTGTAATTTTATGTCTCTTCCGTATTCTTTATATAATTAGATAATTGTTGAAGGAGTTTTGTGTTTTTCAGGTAACAGTATCTTGGCCTAAATAAACTCCAAGGCCAAGGTGCTCACTAATCCAATGTGTACTTATTATCCATACGCTCAAATATCACGATCTCCTGATTGTGGTACTGAAATGTCAAGCTGAATACATTTGAAGTTCACAGTCTATCTGTGAGGCAAAAGAACCGTGTGAAAGAGGTATAAAAATAACCACAGTAAATCAGAATGCAAAGAATGCTTATTGAACGCCACCCTGAAACAAGCAGCCACAGTGGAGCGTGTCTGCATACCTCCCGACAGCATTTGATTTCAGAAAATAAGTAGATATTAATTTCCATCCAAATGCCCATTTCAATTCATTATCTGGAGAGGTAAATATTCACAAAGCTGACACCCAAGTCAATATTGACCTTGGGGGATAATCAATCTGGACAGTTACCGGCACAAGTGGTTTACATAGCGGATATGAACATGGACAATTCCACCAGGTGCACTAACCGTGAAAAAAATCTAAAAATAAATCATTAAAAAATCTGTGTATGCATATATATGTGTGCATACTATTTAATATTATTAAATTATTTTGAGTAATCCATTAAATAAATCTTCTTGTATTAAATTATTACTTACATTAAATTTTATTACAGGCCGGGCGCGGTGGCTCAAGCCTGTAATCCCAGCACTTTGGGAGGCCGAAACGGGCGGATCACGAGGTCAGGAGATGGAGACCATCCTGGCTAACACGGTGAAACCCCATCTCTACTAAAAAATACAAAAATCTAGCCGGGTGAGGTGGCGGGCGCCTGTAGTCCCAGCTACTCAGGAGGCTGAGGCAGGAGAATGGCAGGAACCCGGGAGGAGGAGCTTGCAGTGAGCTGAGATCCCGCCACTGCACTCCAGCCCCGGAGATAGAGCGAGACTCCGTCTCAAAAAAAAAAAAAAAAAAATGTTATTACAAATACAAAGCAGGGTCATTTGGGGTTCACCCAGGGGGGAGGAGAGAGCACAGTGTAGACCTAAATAGAAGGATTTTGTGATGAATGGTACTCTAAGTAAACACTCAAAGATGTGATTACAGTTAATATTCTGACCAGAATCAGAAATCAAGACTGAATCCAGGTGTGTGACAATTTTATCTTATTTGTATACTTTCATCACTTCTACTCACATTAATGAACATTAGGGAGCACTGAGATGGCCTCACTGATGGAGCCTGAAGGTCCGTTTATTTCACAGGTGTTGGGAGAGGCTTGAGGCGGTTGAGGGAGCACTGCACTGTAAGGAACACTCAGGGGTTTGCCCGGTAATATCCCTCATCCAGGCTTGCTGCCTGTGTTTGGGTTTCACCTGTCGTGCTTCAATTCAATTTATTAAGTAGTTATTTTGCCATTTACTGTGCTATATATGGGCAATTTAATCACAGCTAACATGAGATTCCCTTTTCTGAGGCGGTCCCAAGGGAATGTCTGGAAGGCAGGTAGATAATGCAAGGGCTTTCACAACACAATTATTTAAAATACAAATAGCTACCACCAACTAAGGATATCAAGATAAGGACACAAGTATTTGACAAGCTACCATCTTTTCAAATCAGTAAATTCCAGTAAGAATGCCTTGCCCTGACACTCACATAAAATAGTAAGATATATCAGATTTACAATGGTTTAGAATAAAGCGTCTGCTTATTTAGTGTAACTTAGGGCAGAGATCATATTGGAAGTATTCACCAGCCTGGACATCAGCTTGTTGGCCAATGCAAGCAGAGCCAGGTGGGGCACACCCAGTGTGGCTCTGCTGCTGTGCACCAGGCAGGCGTGGACCATGACTGAGGAGGGATTCCATCCCCGTTCTTCCTCAAAATGTTCGTGCACCTAGTTGCTTTTTCGTGAAATTGTAGGCTTAGAGATTCCGGTAATTAAGAATAAGGCAGAAGACTTCACATGGTACCTACATGAAGAATCAGAAGAAGGGCAGGCTGAGTGGTAGGATTCTAGGCCCTTCACTCTATTTTCTTCAAAGCTACTCTTCTAATTTATTTTACATATTAAAATCATATGTAAGATTTCATTTAGTAAACCAAAAGGTTCTGCTTTTAAAATAAAATTTAAATATTTAAGGCTTTATTCCTTGAAAGGTTAATTCTTTTTGAGAGCTAGAACACTGCGTTGATTAATTGCCTCAGTGTGAACAGCCTCAGAATACTCTGTGTCCTTTTTTGATAGCTCCCATTGTTGATGCAGAAGAGAGGCAAGACTGTAAGGCACTGGACATTGAGCAAATTATTTTGCCTCTCTAAACCCAAATAAGAAGGTCCACTGAGTCAAGACGATAGCTGAAATAGAAGACACAGGAGACACAAAGACAGGCCTCGCAACCAAGCCAACCAGCAAGACTGAGGAACAGACTCATGAGAACTTGAGAATAAAACAAAGCATTTACTGCTGTGGTTTTCCATGCAGCTGACAATGAAAGCAGGTATGTACAAGCACTGTTCCTTCCCTACCAAGGGAATGCTCTGAAGCCAGTCGGACAGGGGCCCATCATTTGGCACTAGTCAATGATAGTCAGTGATGAAAAATAATGAAATTGGGTATACACTTGTCAAACCTAACCTTCTGCTTATCCCTGTTGGGTAAAAAGAGCTTACAGTCTGGATCTGGGGATGAATCTTGCAGTGTTAAGACAAAGAACAGATCTGAACGCATCCAATAATTACCTTGTTTGAAACTATTATCTAAGTGTCAGGAATAAGGTTTTTCTAATTAGTAAAAAATTGTATTGTTTATTTAATTGGTCTATATAAATTATATGTATTTGTGGAGTACAACATAATGTTTTGATATATGTATACAGTGTGAAATGGTAAAAATATTTCAATCTTACTCTCTTAGCAATTCTCAAGTATTTAACACATTATTTTTAAGTATAGTCACCTTGCTGTACAAAAGATCTCTAGAACTTATTCCGCCTTTCTAAGTGAAACTTAGTACTTTTTGACCGACGTCTCCCATTCCTCCCTCCACCTACAACCACTGGCAACAACCATCCTACCTCCTGCTTCTATGAATTTGAGATTTTTAGATTCCACACATAAGTGAGTTGTGTAATGTTTGCCTTTCTGTGATGGCTTGTTTCACTTCGCATAATGTCCTCCAGGTTAATCTATGTTGTCACAAATGACAGAATTTCCTTCTTTTTCAAGGGTGACTAGTATTCTGTTGTGTTTTTATACTACGCACTTTTTATCCATGAATCTGCTAATGAACACTTAGGTTAGTTTCATGACTTGACTATTGTAGATAACGCTACAGTGGACATGGGAGAGTGGAATTTAAATATAAAATCATGTAACAAATTCTAGGGCTGCAGTATTCTTCGGGGTGAAATATTATGTAATGACAAAAATACTGCACTTAGTGACGGAGGAGTCTCAGGAACAGACACTCATAGTGGGCACTGATCATGGAATCCACAAGGCCATTAGTGAAGGCATGATGCCTGGCCACCAAAAGTTGATGAAAAGCTTTAGTGAACAATACAAGCAACTTTTATAAACGGCTAACCTACAGGAACTGGTTGCCATAGTGACTTCTAGATAGGGAGAAGGAGCCTCCTGCAAGACTGGAATAAGATGGCCTGAACATTGGGGCAGAATCTGTGGGTCTAGACACATGAGGCTTTTCTCACCCTGGATGATAGGGAAAAACTGTCTCTGCTAGGATGAATTATCTGCTGGAGTTTAACAACAGCCAAGCCTTTGTGTTGAGGTCAATAAAAGAGCAGATAAAACTTTTAAAAGTATGAGTTTTGGAGCCAGAGAAAAGTGGGTTAAAATCCCAGTGTAACCACCTATAGCTATTTAATCTTGGGTAAATTACCACACCATCCAAGCCAGTATATCCTCACCCTAGAATGGGGAAAAGAACAACTGTCTCATAGGACTGTGATAACAAATAGAGTAAGACCTTACCAAGTACCAACCTTGGCACGGAGTGTAGGTTTGAAACCCTGCTGAGAAAGAAACACATTACTTAACTTTATCTCTAATCTCCAATGTTCCAGCATTCCAATCTGCTTGGTTTCATTTCTTTGGATTGTGTCAAAGGGTTCCTGATTGTTGTAGAATCAGAGGCATTAATCTTTTAATATCCTGGTGGTTTCAGCCTATCTCCAATCAGAAAGCATCTGCTCTGGTTGACCCCATTACTGTAAACTGACAGAGCTCATTCACTCAAAGGCACAACTCATGGATGTGGCAGCATAGTCCCAGGTGACCGTAACAGGGGCGAGCAGTATCTGAAGACTTGGGCTGGGGCTGGGGTTTCTTTTTACTCAGAGCCCATCCAAAAGGCTCTGTTTCTGTTCACTATGCTAGTCTGTGGTTTTCCTTTTCTCTTGTGAATTAATAAGTCCTTCCTACTCCCCATTATTGATTAATCATAATATGCAGTTCACAGATTAACAGCTGATCATGGGAAATGCAGCAACCTGTTGTTTTGAGATGAGGAGAGAGACCACAAAATAGGACTCTGTGATACAGGAAGACTGGAAAACATAAATAGGGAGAAAGAGCTAAAAAACTGAAGCCTGTGTCCCTGGCATTATGCAGCCCTCTGTCTTGGGTTAAGTTAATAAACTTGGGTCATCAATTTTAATTGGGGATTTGGGGAAAATATTTTACTATAATATAAACATGGATATAATATGGAGCTGAATGCAAATTTGCCTGAGTGTTGAAGATAAAATTCAGGAAATTACATGCTTCAGTGGCCATTTGAAGCTGAGCTCTCAGAATCCCCTGGGTTCCCATGCACTCTATTTTCCGGTGAGCAGCACTTCAGTGGAAAAGTTTGAAAAGCATTAACTTAGGCCATAAAACGTAAAAACAAGTAATTTAGAAAAGTTAATTGCAACAGGAAGAGTGAAGAAAGGGAGGTAGAAGGGAGAGATGGAGAGGAAGAAGAGAGAAAGAAAGGAAAAGAGTAGAAGAACATGGGGAAGAGAGAGGAGACGAAAGAGAAGGAAGAAAAGAGGATTAGAAAGAAGGCAGATCAGAATGTTGGGGAAGAATATCAAAGGGAGCAGGGAGAAAAGACTTAAAAAATAAGAGATGCTTCGTACACGGAGCAAGAGTAAAGGAATGATGGAAGGGTGGATCACAGTGCTATGACCTTGCTTTGAGATGATACGGTTACCTTTTGTTGTGGTTTTCTCTGGAGCTATGTGGATGGCAATTTTAATTTTTCTTCTCATCAACTGTTTTCTCATAAACAAAAAGATTTCAGAAGTGTACAGATAAATGGATGGGCACTAGGCATTTCAAAAACATCTGAGGAAAGAAGGAAGGAGGGAGAGGAGGAAAAAGGAAGGAGGGAGGGAAGGGAGGAAGGGAGGAAGGGAGGAAGGGAGGAAGGAAGGAAGGAAGGAAGGAAGGAAGGAAGGAAGGGAGGAAGGGAGGGAAGGAGGGAAGGGGAGGGAGGAGTCACAGATAACATGTCTTAATAACTCATCAATTATGATGCAGCACCTGATTTTTAACCCCAAATCAACAAGAAAATAGGAATACTTATGCCTTATTCATCAGAAACAGACTTCAGTAGTATGCAGGAAGGCAACGTGGCTCTCTCTACTTTAGAATTCTAGGTCCATCTCTCTGAATCTCCTGCAAATGGTGGTCTTAGGGAGCTGAGAACATTGTCACACACACTCCTTCCCAAGATCATGGGTTTACTTAAGGTCTGTTTAAGGATCCTTCTGCCATAATGCTGACATCTTCTCCACGGGCCTGTTCAGTTTTTGGGAGGGGCTGTGCTCCTTACTTCTCCAGATGAAGCTTGTTTCCCCTACTCTTATGGGGCTCCTTTTGTGAGTTCCTCAGCAAGCAGCTTCACTGGCCAAGGCCTAGAAGCAGTGATCATGCTATGACCCAGCCCAGGAACCAACTGAGGGATCCAGAATGGTGATGTTTCTCTGTCAGGTGGAGGTAGACTCTACTTATAGACTGTTTACATGGGAGATAAAATGAGAACAAATTTCTATTTGTCTTAGCAGTGACTCATTCATCCCATTACCTAGATGAAGGGGAAGTGGGCCAGACTTTGCTTGAAAATGGAAATGTGGCTGTCCTTGCCCTACAATGTATCATAAGTTATTATGAAAAAATCCATGTTGAGTTTCATTAATAATTATAACAGGTATAATGATTGGATGTTCACATTATATGTATTTTATGCAGAGTCACTCATACTTACAGACTTTGCAAGATCCATATTAGTATCCACAGAACATATTCACAGAACGAGAATTAAATCAATCCCAAACTGTGTGACATATGCCCCTCTCACTGTCCTTTTTCATCTCCCCATTGGCTATCTGCTGTACTTTTGGTCATGTGATATGAGGGAGGGGTTCAGCCTGGGCAAAAATAGGAAAGTGGCAACACTTGTTTTGCATACCTAGAACATCCATGTTCTTTCTCCTTCCAGATTCAAAATATTATCCTCCCTTTTCCAGATACCCAGTACTATCTCTTCCATACACACTTTTTTTTTTTTCTGGAAAAGGTCTGTTTCTCTGTCAAGTACAGTATAGATTTGCTTTCCTATACTCAGTGGGGCTCTGTGTCTTAAAGCTTATTTATATGGATTGGAAGGCTCCCTTCCCCACACAACTCCACCCATATTTACAGATTCAGGAAATTAATGGAGTTGGCAGACGAGCTGTTTGGGGACAGAGTTGGATGGGGCATTGCAATCAAGGGGCCTTCCCAGGTTCCCTGTGGGCACCAGGCCTATGTCTGGCCTGCATCAGTAACAGGTCTTGCCTGGAAGTTTCACTTTTGGTGAGTACGCCCGTGTCGTTTAGCAAGGCAGCACTGGAATCTCAAAGACTTCTTACTTCTTTTATCTTACATCCGGAAGAGAATCATCATCTCAGGGAAAAGTTAATGGTAATATACAAACCACATGGTCACAAGACAGAGGAAAAGGAATGGGAAAGAGAGGAAGAAGGTTTAAGAAGAAGGGAGGGAGGGGAAAAAAGAGATACAACTGAACCCACCTATTCAGTAAATAGTGGCCTAGACTAATATCTACATAACATTTGTCTGTTTGGCACATTTCTTTAGACTGCTATTTGCTTTGGATTGCCTTTAGAAGGATATTTCTGCTTCCAAAGGTGAATAGTTAAAAATAATATACATCATGAGCAGTGTTTTGGCATTTCCCTTCACTTTCTTTCTATCTTCAACATTACTGTTGTCATCCTTTAAAACTCTATCAATTCAGCTGATCCAGTGAACAGATGGCATTAATCAACCCCCAAGAATATGCACAAAAGCAATTAGAAATGTAGAGACATGGAATATATGCCAGCAAATCAATTACCAATGATAGCACATCAGCGTAGCACACCCAACTTCCCCTTGTTTCTCTTTGCATTGAGCAGACCCTGATAGCAGTAATGATCCCTGGTTTACCCCTCTGTCAGAGGGGGAATGAGAACTGGGATGTTGAGGTTTAATTACACATTCCTTAATGACTAGTTCTCACTCTGCTGACAAAATCCAGCATAATTTACAGACTAGAAGATGCATCAGGATGATGGATACAGACAGCATGTGCTATACAATGTCATGCAAATATGAAATATACTGCACTGAGAATATGGTCGTTCGGTATTCCCAGAGAAGAACTGCATTTCAGAGAACTGAGTATCTTTTCTAGCATCTATCCCTCTCATTTGTCAAAAACAATGGAAACAGCTATAGAATACATTTTAACCACCAATCTGCACCTTCTGTGAGTTTACTAGCTCATACATGCCTAGGTCTTAAATTTACTTGGCCATTATTTTTTTTCCAATGCTGTGTAACTTTTGCAGATTCTGATATATCTATCCTTCTTTACTTAAGGTCTTACTAATTGTCACTTCAGTTATTGTAATCATCTCTTAACTGGTTTTCTTACCACCAGTCTTGGTCTATTCCAGTCTATCCTTCACAGAGTAATTTTTTTAAAGCAACAAATCTGATTATAATCATTACATGTATAAAAACATTCAATGAATCTCCATAGCCTTAAGAATAAAAGACTCTGATGCTTACCTACAACTCTGTTTTTTTCTTCTATCCCTATACCAAGTAATAACTGGCCCCCTCCCATTTCTCCTGCTAACAAAGTCTGACTGTTAAAATCTTAGACGAATTTGTTTTTCCTCAAAGAGTGTACCTTGATGCCCCAGCCAGTATGAGATGCTCATTTTGTGCCTTAAAGTGCATGCTATGTTTACCTTTATCATAGCATTTATCACTCTGACATGACTGAAGGTTGATTTTTCTAACGAGCAAGTGTTCAAAGCTGCTTGAGGTTATGGACTACATTTTCTTATTCACTATTATTTTTCCAGATTCATAGACAAACTTGAGTTTAGCAAAGAGAACTTGTAGTTTTAAAATATTTTTTTCAAATGCATAACACACACACAAAACTATTAACATTTAAATCTGCTTTTGACCACAGCTTAAAAAGATGACATGGGATTCACGGAATCATGTTATCAGGGTAATGATGTAGGTTTGCAATTAAAAAAAAGAGATCTTTTCAATAATTTATTAATAAAGCCCCATTGAATATAATCCAAACTTTTCCATTTTATACTGATCCTTGGGCTATAAAATAGTTTTTATAGAAATGTGATTATGTATTTTTTTAGATTCTATAAGCAAAGCTCATTAAAATTCCATAAAGCAAGTTAATAAAATTGGCTGCAACTTGATACTGATGTCAGTGGATGGAGAGGCTTCCTCTGTTAGGAACAAATGGCCATGTGATACATAAATGAGACCATCATAGCAATGAAGTCATGGAAATACGAAAGCTTCCATAGGTGCAGGGTCTGGTTTTTCAGCTCCCGCATCCAATCATGTGATCCAAACTTCTGTTCTTTCATTTAATAGCTAACTGCTTCTTGGCTTTTCCAAAACAGTAGTGAGTTATACTTGTTTCAAAAATAGACATAAAACAAATTTTAAAAGTAATACTCTAGCGATAGAGCCAAGAGAGAATTTTAGTTTAGAAATAAGCATTCTTAGCAGGAAGCCAATCATTTATTCTTTCATCCTTTCACTTGCTCAATGTTTTAGGAATTGAATATAGACTTTCAAATAAAATATGACCATGAGAGAACTTTGCATCCTAGTTGAGGAGACAAGAATTGTCAGTGCTATGGAAATGTAATATATAGGAGCACTTGATAGGCCTGAGAAAAATATTTCTGTGTGTGTGTGTGTGTGTTTGCGTGTGTAGAAGGGAGAGAGTGAGATAAGATAATAAATGAAAAAGGGTATTTCTAGACCAAGCAGGCAGTCTATGAAAATAAATGCAAGATTTGAGACAACATAGCTTGTTTGTGGAATGTGAAGGAGTTTCATAAATTTGTGTTGGAGGAATGGTGAAGATGAGGTTTAGTCAGATCAGGGCCAGGCCTGTGCTAGGACCAGGAATTCACAATTATTATTTAATTAATACTTGTTGGTCTGACATCTGTAGACTTATAAGCCATAATGTCAACTTGTGCCTTTCATGGAACTATGTGTGTGTGTATGTGTACGAAAGGGATTCACAAGTCCTCATCAAGGCTGTGTCCTTTCCCTACCAAGTTTTTAAATCAAAGCTCATGAAAAAATAAAGCACCAAGTGCTCATCCAGATGAGGCTCTTATCTTTGGTCATTGTGCTGTTTAGCATTTTGCATCAAATCTAGATCTCCATTTATTTTCTTTTAGATGTGACTCAGGAGTTGGCCGTGGTGGGAACTGCTACTCTCATACCCTTTGCCATGGGTAGAGCTACAGAAATTAACCATAAAGAACCCATGTCAAGTTTCCACAGATATGTATATACACAATGTCAAAGTGCATGTTTTGGAATAAGTTTCATATCTTACAAAGAGTTTGGTGTTTGAAAATAGATAAATATAGGTCCAGATATTGACTTTTTATTGCTTAGATTTGTGATCCTGAGGAAATCATTAACTTTTACCAACCATGAATATACTAATCTGTAAACTGGATCTGTAAGTATACCTAGCTGTGCTGCATTGGTAATTTATGTGGACACAATATGAGGTAAGAGATAAGTGTATAGAAGTTGGTAGGAATTAAAACCCTACTATGTTGTTATTCTAATGATAATTGCTTTACAATGTTAGAATATAGTCATCCCAGAAATATCCAGATGAAATGACTAGCAGGCAACCTCAGCATTTAAAGACAAAGTTTGTTCAAAGTAAATAGGATGTTAATAATAATGATCTAATCCATTTTCTTCATTTCATACAGCAAGATCATCGGGGTAACTATGTAACCTTTACAAGGTCACCATCCAGAAAGTGGCAGAGTTTTGATGAATGAAGAAAGCTTCCCTTATGAATTAAAAATGTCATTATTGGCTCCAAATGTGTACACTGCAACCTTTCAATAAAGTCCTATTGAGTGAATTGCAATTGCCCTCTGGTATTGTAGGTAACTAGATCTTTTCTCTACCTTCTCATATAAGGGAGAAAATTATCACTGTATACACAGGCAATATTTGAGTGAAGCTCTGGCTTATCAACTCAAAGACTCTGAATCACCAAATGAAGGTTTTAGGGGCATTTCAAATGATATCACATTACTTTTTTTTTTTTTTTTTTTTAACAAATGGGCATTAAGAAGTAAAGTGATTCAGTAAACGGAAACTGGGATCCAGTAATGAAAGCAATGAAATTGGGCAGAGGAACAAAGGAAAAAGAAAGAACACTGCAATGTAAAGCATAGTCACTCATTAGAACAAAAATAAATCAAGGAGAGAGTAAGGTTTTCGTAATAAAACTAATTTTCTCATAATTTTGAACTCGTGGAAATTGCTAGGCTAGGGTTTGGTATACATTTCCCAATTGTGGAAATATAAATTTAATTGTGAGATGGGGGACTATGTGAAGAGAAAGGAAAAAGTGCTCATATGTATTGTCAAAGATAAGCCAATTCAACAAAAGGAAAATCTTTAAGACTCTTCCAAAACAGCATTATAGTTCTTCCTTTACTTGTGCCGACTATAAATGCCACAAAAAGTTGCTGCTGAAAAAACCAGACTGATTGCTTGTTTATTTTGAATATTACCTATTGATTGAGTTTGTGCATAAGCTTCAGATAACTCAAAGTGCATCTCCTTATTTGAAGAGCGTTATGAATCTGATTGACGTTCTCATATATCTTAGATGAAATTCCACATGTGATGAATGAGCTAGAATGAAGAGTTTGTGATCCCTCTCTCAAGGCTGTATTTGTGTGACCCTAATACGTAGCAACAAACTTAGATACTGTGCTTGGAAATCATTCAAAGTGACGTATTGCTCAAAATTAAAGCTCTTTATAATCTCACAACCTATACTTATTGTTAAAAATAGTAAGTAATGACACCATATGTGCTCCATGCAGTCCTGCTATCTTCTGAATGCACACTCTATCACTGTAATCGTCTTTTAACATACTTAATATTTAAAGAATTTTCTCAGTAATATATTTACCTGCTGTTCTGTTTTGGAGCAGATGCATACCTAAATTGCTGTTTTATACTCAAGCCTGTGAGCACTAAAAGGTTAAATAACATAACAGGTATTTGAATCCTTAGCTGTGGCATAACTAGGGCTAGAACTCCTTAGCTCTTCTAACTCCCAGCTTCACTGTAACCAACTATCAAGTCATATCACTTCTTGTGTCAAAGGAGTTAATATTATATGTAAAATGACTTTTTGTTAAACATTGGCCTACTATATCTACATTCAAAGTTAACTAATTCCCTCAGGGCAAACCCAAAGGAAGAATTGTAGCTATTTAATATCCTGAAAATCTGAAATGAGGGAATTTCTGCAGTTTTTATTACTGGTAGGTAATTATGTTCTCTGCAAAGATTCATAATACCTGTACTGAAGCTGGCCCTTCTAACCTGACTTTATTTTAATTTTGTTTAATTAGAAACTTATAAAATCTATAACTGGGCAAGCATTCATCTTTCCTTTGAAGTTAAAAGCCCAAGTTTTGGTCAGATTATGAGAAACGTAAGGGCATGTGTACACACACACACAAAACACACACATACACACCACACCACAATGACAACCACCAACAACATATTATTATAAAAATAATAAAAACAATTAGAAGTTATGTATACCTGAAGAAAGTCCACAAGTGTAACTATATACCATGGAAAATATTGGCTTAATAATCCATTTTCAAGGCCATTGCCACAAATGTCATGAAGTATAACTTCAAAATATAGGAAGAATGATCTTGTAAAAAAAAATTTCCAAATAAACTTTTATAAAGTGACTATTTGAAAAGAAATTGCTAATGTTCAATATATGTATACAAATATTAATTGATTATAGATAAAAATAAACCCAAGTCTTATATTTAATGGATAAAGAGTGTGGTCAGTAGAAATCTAAAGGAATTATGGGATTTTAATGCATTTTTCTTAGAGCTTCTGCATCATAGGTTATGAAGACACCAAAATATACCAAGTTCAGAGCTAATCTTTTTCTGCTGTTCTATTATTCACTCAGTTAATAGATTTTGTACAGCATAATGATCATTAATGATTATTCCTTAAGAACACTGACCCTAAAATATTTAGCAAGCAGCAAGCATTCAATTGAAATGTTGATTGGAAATGGGGAAATTAAACTGTCACTGATAAAATACTAAAGCTCATTATCACAAAGTTTCATTTTAAATGTTCAGAATTAGCTTTATTACTGCATCAGTAATGATAAGCATGAGTCTTAAATCTACGTCATTTAGGTTTTATGAGCATTATTAAAACACATTAACCACAATTCAATTAATTTACAAAATAAATGCTGTTCTACAATATTTGTTTTACTGGCTCTTAAGCAAAGGTGTTGCATTAGGAAGTCCAAAGCCATCTGCCTATGGAGTATATTTTATCCTTATCTCTCACTCCCAACTTTGTGGCTTTTCAAAGTATTCACTCTCCTCAGATAGGTAAATGTGCTGAAGGGAAAACACAGCTAGCTTGCTGCCACGCCTTTGTATCATTAGGACAATACTGACCTCTAGTGTTCTAAAGGTGGAGAAACCAGCCCAGCACTGTGCCTTACTTCCTCTTACTAACCACTTAGATCTTTTTCTAAAGCAACACGGGAACAATTTCACAGAAGAAGAAGAAAAAGAAAAAGAAGGAGGTGGAAGAGAAGGAGATGAAGAAGTAAAAGAAAAAAAGTCAGATTCCAACTGCTCCTACATATTCTCTGAAATAATTTATAAACCAGGGCCCTTTGGATCCTCCTTTAGAGAGGATGATCCCTTTAGCCTTCCTGTAGAATACAAACTTTAATACAATCGGTATAAGGCTTTACGACTAACTGTAGATGCTGGCCCTCCAAAACTTCTGACCACAGATAGAAACACTGGCTGTTTTGAACATTTTTCTGTACACTACATTTGTTCAATTATCTTCCCTTGAGACATAACTCGGGATAAATGCACAGGGTCCTCTAGGACCTAAGTGGGTGGAGAGTGAGGGAGAAAGGCCCCATGTGGTAAGTAAGCTTCCTGCTGTTCTCTAACCATGATAGTGCAAATTACAAAAAATAAAAAATAAAACTCTTCCAATATGGGTAATATTTCTGAGCTTCATGACAGGGATAAGGGATATGGGAGCAAGCCCAGAAACTTGAGGCACCTTGAAACCATCTTTGGAAACACCACAGATGGCTTAATTGCATTCTTTCTCATTTAGGAGGTCCCAGAGCTGGAAAAACTTCCTCTCCTCTGCCTAGAGAGGCAGCTGAGAAATTGAGCCTGAACCTCCTATAGCTCCAGAGATTTATTCAAGTTTGACGGACTGGATTCTTTAAATATATAGTGCAGTTGGTGGATCCCTGGGAGTCCAGCCTTCCTGCCTATTAAATTAAATGTCCTGCACTTGCCGAGGTTAGAGCTTGGACGAGAGCGTGTACACTTAGTGCATACTCATTAATGTTCATAAGCACAAAGATTTTTGGGGTGGGGTGTGCATCAAAGCTCTTCCTCCTCTAATGGGGCAGCCATTGATCTTGTGGTTGACTACAGTGGTCCATGACTCTTAGGCCAAAACTCCCAATCCTGTTAAACCGGTGCCCATTGGTTGCAGGATACCCCAACTGGAGCCTTCTGCCTAGGGCAGAACGCAGAGCCACATATCGTGGGGTGCTCGGTATACTGCAAATCCGAGGCACTGCATTCAGAGATGAGGCACTGTCACCGAGCACGGTGGTTGGGAGTATCTCCATCCCAGGAAGCTCAGCTCCCAGTGCATTCTGTCTAAACCGGGGGCCCTTCTCCGGAAAAAGCCCTGGCTGAGATCATGCAGGCATGGAACGCGGAGCTAGCAGGAGATTAAGGGAAGAGAAACCTTTCCTTATCCCCTGAACTTTGCGATAACAGAAGAAGGCAGGAAATCCAGCAGGGCTGGCTCATTTGAGCTCTGCTAACTTTTGGGATGGTTGGAGTGATGGAACCACACTGATTAGCTTTTTTTTTTTTTTTTTTTTCCGTTTCCTTTGCCCAAAGCAGACACAATCGAGTACGCTTAGACAGTTGATTGTCTTTCTGAATGCGATCGTTTTCCACCTCACCTACCCGCCCCCAGCTCCTCGTACTCACAATTTGTCGCTGTTAATCCTAAATGCCACAAGCCGGAGAACAGCAAAGTCAAAACGCTGGTCAGCCGTGGTACAGAATCCATTTCCCCCGAGTGAGCGGTCCCTCCCAATCGAATCCCAAATTCGCAGTCGCCAGCCGCGGCTTCTTCTGGCTCTCTCTCTTCTCTGCACGGCCTGACCCCCTCCCACCCCCCCTTGGAGAGGCACTTGCTCTTTCACACCATCCCGTGCCCAGACGCTCCACCGAAACCGTGGCGGGGGATTCTCCGGAGCTGCAGCTGGGGCTACGGTCCCCGCAACAGCCGCTAGCTGGACTCGCCTTCCTCGCCCGCCTCTTCCTTCTCTTCCCCCCTCCTTAACGGTGCAAATCCAAACCCAATTAGAACGACAGGCGCCGGAGCTCAGTGGACAGCCAAATCCACCTCTTCGGGCGCGAGAGCTGGAATCAGCACCGGGGTGGCGGACAGCTCCTTATAGGCGAGCGGGGCCGCGCGGCACCGCCCACAGCCAGGCCCGCCCCGCGCTCGCCTATAAGAGCAGCCTGGGCGGGTCTTTGCCCCGCTCGGGCGCTTTTCCTCCAGGCAGCCAAGCCGCTGTGGTCCCCTTTGGCTACCTGGGAGTGAAAGGGAAAGGAGATTCTCTCTCTCTACCCCCTACTGGCTTTCTCTTCCCTTCCCCCCATTTGGGAAACGAGTAGAGGTATTGAAATTCAAAGGAGATTTTCAAAGACCGCTGCTGAAGGATGCTAATAGGAGTTGGAAGACAGGCGCATTAGGAAGAGGGAATTTCCCACGGAAAGCTTTGTAATGAGCTAAGGAGATGCGTTCCTCCACCCCACCTTTGGAGGGGAGGGGAAAACAGAGCTTGAATTACGCATTTAATTTCCCCTGCGTTCGTTCCCTAATGGGAAAAGCTGATGGGTCTCGATAGGATCGGGATTTCTGGTTTCGCGGTTTAACGTTGTGCGCGCTCCCCTGCTTGCAGACCCCGCAGCTACTCCCACCGCTCATCCTCTCCCCGGTCTTGGCGTCTGCGTCTCCCTCCCGCTCTTGGCGCGTTGCTTCGGGCAGGTACTGCAAGGTGCTCTGGGGCTCTGGATTCGAAGTCAGTGGTTCACTGACGTCTCAGGGAGACGGAGAGAGGAGAGACACTTGGGTGTGGTAGTGATGAGAGTCAGGGTGGAAGCCCGGGTTGGCTCATAAGAATTCAAAATATGAGGACTCTGCTGTGGGAATTTGAATTTTGAAAAAGGGAAAGAGTGATTTTGGTTTCTTTCTAGACACCCCCTCTTGCAAATTTTGTTTCTGTTTTTGGCTTCTAGTATACATCTGGAAACTCTCCTGCTTTATCATAAATCAACTTAGTTTGTTTTTATTGGAAGCTGTCAGAGAGCTGTCAAATCTTAACAAAATGAGGGACCATAATGATTTCTCCTATTTGAAGCTTACAATGAAGTTAGGGTTGATGAACTCTACCCACTTCAGAGGAATTTGATGTCTCCCTCTCTCCCCATCCTCCTCTTACCTTCAACAGAAGCAATTATACAGTCTTATTTGTCATTGTAGACTCCTGACAATCCTGGCTGCACAACTATAGATGGGACTAGGTTTCAAGCAGCTTCTGCATGAATCCTGAGGTTAACCTTGTGTTCTTTGGTTACAGCTAGACTCACATCACTGAAATATTAAGAAATAGTTGAATGACAACTGGATTAGTGACCTCATCATTTTATTAGAGAAGAAAGAATTTCGAGGGTCCTATCACTTATACATAACTGATCCTCTTCTCTCCAAGCTTCTAACTAAAGATGATTATGTAAGTCGCTAGATTCCTGGGCAAACTGAAAGACTTTCCCAGCTGGGGCTTTAGTTGGAGTGCATGGCAGGCTGCAGTGGAGGACCACACCCAGAAGATGGTGAATGTCAACATATCGAGGCTGAGGTGACCTAAGGAGCTGCCCTCTTGGCAGTTGGGAAGGGGTCTGAAGAGAGGAGAGGGCTGGGGTTCAAAGTCTATCTGCATGGGCTTCTTTTTTCCTTCTACCCTCAGGGTACTGAGGAGCTGCCACCCAACCCCTAGCCTTTGAGGATCCCATGGTGTAAAACACCTATCTGGCTATTAATCATACTAAGAAGTCTAGAGAAATATACTGAGCCATTACAACTTGGTATGTTCTAATTGTATGTAAACACTTAGACATTTTTAAAAGTAGAATAGTACACATATAACTTAAGCTCCTTTTGCATTTTCTCAGATCCCATTCATCTGCCATCATACCTAGAAGTAAACACTTTACTTATCTGGTGTATATCATTCCTATACATAATGTTTTTAAACTTTTACCATATATATTTATCTCCCTGAACAATATGTAGAGTGCTTTGTCTTTAACCAATACAAAAGTGGTGTCATGTTCTTTCATTTTGCACCTTGCAATTTACTTAGTATTATAATTTTGAAATGTATGTATCCAGCTACATAAAGTCCTAGTTATTTTATTATAACTACTGTATTGTATTTCATTTCATAAATATGCCAAAATATATTCATTAATTCTTTGATGTATGGATCTATAGATTGTTTCCAGGGTTGTTGGTCTTTCCCTTAAAAAAGTACAATCTTGTACCTGTCTTTTAGCTATTCTTGCTCATATACTGAAGGGCAGAATTTCCGGACCATAGGAAATGCTTGTCTTCAGCTTTACTAGGTATTTTCTGTTATTCTTAAAATGACGGTACCAATTCACAAGTCTCCTCCCCCTAGAAAATCTCTAGGAAAACTAGAGATTTTCCCT
The DNA here is from genome assembly GCF_009764315.1 of Trachypithecus francoisi. Lineage (NCBI taxonomy): Eukaryota > Metazoa > Chordata > Mammalia > Primates > Cercopithecidae > Trachypithecus > Trachypithecus francoisi. Next base: position 124,673,373 of record NW_022681458.1, on the reverse strand, counting down.
AGTTCCACATCCCTAACAACTCTTCAAGACCCCTCTCTTTATGAATAGGAATATGATAGTCAGACAACACAAGTCTTTTGTCACTGAGTTTAATGTTCCACTATATAATTCCACCTTCTACACCTCACACCCCCCAAAATGTTTAGTTTAATATAACATTTCAAAAATTATAGAATATGTTGGCTTTGTCTTCTGGCAGGATGGCTTAAAATTATCTGTGTCAGTAAAATGTGCTTAGGATAGATATTAACAGGCAATTAGGAAAGTTTTTGCCATGAAGCCCTCAAACTGTGAATGGTATTCAAGTTAATAGTAAATATTGGAACTCTGCATTCATATGTCTATGTGCAAAACCAGTGTACAGTGTATAAATTTCACCTAATTTAAACTCCTGTTTAAAGTTGTAGCTTTTTTTCCTCTCCCTCAAACACACCTGTTCTCAGAGCAAGTTGAGCCTTAAATGTCAGACATTTGTCTAATATTTGTTAACATTTTAGTAAGAATACTGCAGCTCTGAATGTAGTGAGGGGTAAACAGCTGTTCCTCTGAGACAATAGTGTAAACAATGCCATCTTCTGGGGGCATTTTGCCAGCAAGTATTTATTAGCAGTAGAATATTAATCACTATAAAAACTGTTTTCAGCCACATTGATATTTACCTATTGAAATTCTTTTGTAAAGCTCTTAGTCTGATAAATCCACTGTCCAAATGGTGAAGTAGAAGCTGAGTAAACTCCCTTTTCTCCCCCATGTTTCTCCATATATAAAAATAACTCATCTTTGCAGAGCACTCTCCTTTGAAGAGGCTTAAAAGTTCTGCATGGATGGAGCAGGTTGAATACTAACAGAAAATGGGGGAAAAGTGGATAATTTTGAAACCCAAAAATGTCTATATTTTCAAGATGATAAATCTGACCATCTCCTCAAGACAAACTTCTATTTGAAATCCTAAAAAAAGACATGAAATGGATAGGATGGCGTTTCATTGTTTCTTTTCTTTGATTTTCGCTTGAGCACTTCCACTTATTTTTCCTTACGACACAGAAGGGAAAGAATCATTCATCAAATGGAATCTTTGCATTGGAATATTCAACAAGTGGTTCATCTCACTGATTTTATAATTCTCTTGTGAGGCATATAGAAGGCATGTTTGGTCATCTCCATTTTATTGATGGGATACCAAGAGGAGACAGATATTGACATGATAAATGTCACACAGAATTAATGGCTCCAACCCATAGGGGCACAGAAAATGAAGGTCTCCTCCCTCCCCCATTCTATTTCTTTTCTCTTTAGAAAGCTTACTGGTAAAAGTCACTATGACATATGGACACCTGGAATGTACTGAAGAAAAATCCACATATAATCACAGTAGGCTACTTTATTTTTAATATCAGTTCTTTTGGATTATTTTGACTTCTCATGTTATGGTTTGTTGTAAGGACTAAAGGCTAACATCTGTTGCCACCCAAATCTTCAAAACAGAGTTTTTCAAAATATTGATGTGGCAGAAAGCTAATTATTTTTCTTTTCATTCTTTCTTGTTTCATATTTTTTTCTTTATTTTTGGTTCCTCCTTAATAGTATGTTGCCAGTAATACGATACAGAGTGTAGGAAATAGAAAAAAAAATTATCTGCTTCCACAGAGTTAGGTATTATTTAGAAAACTAAGATGTAAACACATTAAAAAGTTAACAATACAAATTAGCATGTGACTATGAGTCAAATCTCTGAGATTACAAATGCTATGTGAGTTTTTAAGTTGACAAAGATTGCTTCCTCTGGGAAAGCTAAGTTGCCCTTGGCATAATGAATCGGTTCTTTGTCTCCTTGGAAGTAGGGGGATTTGAGTCACCCTGTGCCTTAAAGGTTGCTATTCAGATGAGGTCAAGTCAGGTATATTTGCATAACAGGAAAGTCAAGTCTTAGAATCATGAAGGCAGAATTCTACTTTTGCAGAAGAGTGTTCAGATTAAGACCCATTAACTTTAGCCACATATGGAGAAAAATCTACTTCAGCTTCTCCCCACTACTTCTCTCTCTGTCTCTTCTAGTTCTCACTTAAGCCCTATCTTGTCACAATACTTATCCTTGACATCAAAAATAGTTATCTTCTGTCATCTGCCTCCTGCCAGTACAAGGGCCTTTTCTGTTAGAGGCCTTTGTCGGGTGTGCATACTTCTCAGCTGGTAAGATGCTGTGCTGTTGCATATACTGCTCTTTCCTCTTTCCCTGGACTTTTTGTTCCACTGGCAAATGTTCAAGTCCAAACTCCACTAACAATTCTCTCTTTCCCTAACTCAGTAATTTCTCAAGAGTAGTTTCCTGAAGAATATTTAACTTTGAGTTTTCAGTACACATAGTAGGTTTTCAAGGAACGGTTGAGGTCTGATAATGTTAGCTATAAAAAGTCTTTGTCAGTTCTTTCAGGGGTTATAGCGATCCCCCAATCCACTCTTTGCACCAGAATGCAGAGGCTCCGTTAAGGACAGTTATCCTTATTTACCTTAAAATCAAGATGTCAACTATATAAAAAAAAATCACTGAAAATGCAGTTTAGGATTAATATCCTGATAGTTTATTTTCCGAGTCACATGTTTCTCCAACATTTAGATTTACTTCTCAGAGGGAATTTACCCTCTAAAGTATCTATGTAATTGCATTGGTACAAATCTAGCCATGCCACATCCAGAAACATATGTCAAAGATGATGTTTCTTTTTCATTTATTTCTGCCTCTCTCTAAAAGAACTGCTGCCTATAATCACGAAGAAGTCATTTTGATATATATAGCATTTCAGGAGACACTTGTTTGGGATAATTAAATGAAAATAATTCTGAGCTTAAAATAGGAAATTCTAAGTATTAGCCTTGCCTTTGAGGCTTACTATTACGAGGCCTGGAGTACGTAACTTGGTTTCTTTGAGATTCCATTTCCATACCTGTGAATTGTGAATTGTGATAATCCCTGGCTTTGGTATTTGTGCATATTCAAAGGAATCATACATTTAAACATACCTTTGTTATATGGACACAAGTTGTAAATGCTATGTCCTACCCTGAAGAAGACAACTTATTCAGTCCATAATCACAGGATTTCTAATGCATTTTATTTGCCAGTTCAAGTAAAAATAAGTGCAAACATGTAAAAATATTACTCATTCTAGTGGAAACCTGCATGATTTATTACTCAAAATAATCACAATAATTTAATTAACTCAACATTAACTTATTGAGCAACACTAATGTGCCTAGCCTTGTCTAATTTTTCTTTTTCTTTTCTTTTTTTTTTTCTGCTAAATAGATGTCATCAATGACCTGGTCCTATCTGAAGATTTTTATACTTTCCACAATTTCTAGCTGGGAAGTTGACATGTACAACAAACACAATGAGTGCTTACAGGAGAGGAACAATTTAATCCTATATTTTTCAAATCCATCCAAGTGGCAGACATTGAGGTCCTGGTCAACAGCCAATTCCAACTTTTTCCTTGATTCCAAAACAGGCTGGTAAAGAAATCACAATTGGAGTAAGCCTACCGTAGCAATTGCATACCCCTTTGAGAGTGATTATCTGATGCTGTGTGACTCAGTTCTGACCAAAAAGACTCAAGAGGAAAAAGAGATCTTCTTAGGAAAAGGGAGAAGAGTGGGAATAAAAAGGCCATTGCTACTGCAGTTTTCCCCATAGCATGGACAACATCTTGTGAGGGGATGAGGTTTGTAGTAACAATAGCCAATTTAGGAACCTAAAGAGTTGGCCAAGACTACAAGATGAGAAAAAACAAAGATGGACATTTCCTGAATCTTTATCACAACATTAAATTATTTCTACTCAAGAACTATAAATATCTATACTCTTTAAGCTACTACTTGTTAAGTCCTCTAGAAGAAAATAAAACAGTGTTCATTAAATATCAACCTGCAGTAGGCATTTGACTTTGTTTTCTCTTTTAGAATTCATGGCAAAATTCTGAAGTCAGTATCATTAGCTACATTTGGCATATAAAGATATTTTTTAAACTCCTGAAATTTAAGTAACGTTGTCCAAAACACAAAGCTATTATTTAGAAGTGCAAGGATCTGAACCTGTGTTTTCTGATACCAGATTTTTGGTTTATCATGTCATTGCTCAGTGCCATAACTGTTCACAAATGAAATATATCTACTAAATCTGTGTGTTTGTAGAGTGTGTGAGTGTGTGTGTGTGAATTAATCTGATCATTTGAGCCCACACATGATTGACAATTTGACTTCTATAAAAATTATTTTTAGTGTTACAAAGGCCCTGTTTCTGTCTCTTAGGGAATAGCTTACTTCACACCCAATGTGTTATTACTCAGTTTGTTAAAGGCAATTAATGAAGAACAGCAGGTATCTGTTCTGTCCTAGGTGCATATCTGATATTTAAGTCAGGCTGACATCTAAACGTAAGATCTGCAATAGCCACTACTAGGAAAACTGTTTTACAAAATTTTCCAAGGATATATTTTTCAGGAAATAAATTATTTGGAAGAAGAAAGAGCTGATTTCAAAAGATTATTTTATTATATAACCTAATCCCTAGTATTTATGTCCTTTTATCCCTTCTGAATTTAAATCAGCACACAAAGCACAGTAAAAACATTTATAATTTGCTTTTTATTGGCATTTTTAATAAGGTGGAAAGAATGTTAGCCTAGAGCCAGCAGGGGGTGTGCTGACTAGTAGGAAGTAAAAAATGTAGAGCGGATTTCAAGCAGCAGTGTGAGAAACTTTGTAGGCTGCTGAATTCTTGTTTATTTGTGGGAAAGTGGAGAGAGGACACAGGAGAAGGCACCAAAACACAAAAACAAATCAAAAACAGAAAAACAAATCTGCTGATGATGTTTTTAAAATTGTTGTTTACAACTGTTGTTACATCTACTAAGAAATCACACGAGACCTAGAATAATTGTTTATAATCCAAAATATTGAATACAAATTATCTTATTTTTAATGTTATTTTTAAAATATGCCACCTGCTTCTTTTGATGGGAAACTTCTCGATTTTAGCCCTGTTACAGGTACTGCAAATACTAGTTTAATTAGACTTAGGCTGCGCATATTAGTAGATCATGACGTAGCACTGAAAGCAAAAGGCCCTCAAACAGCAGAGAAACTTGCTGTCTAGTCAATATACTTTTATTTTTCCTTTTGCATGAAGGAAAACTTATTTTAAAGGGTAAATTATATATATGTGTGTGTATATATATATATATATATAAAACCTAATACATCTTTAATTAAAAATTATTAAAATAGGGAGGTTTTCAAAGAGTCAGTTATATGATGTCATTTAAGTGGAGCGTATCTTGATGCAATTTGCACAAGATTTTTTGTAAATCTGGCAATATGTAACTAGATGCTAGGAGTACACAGTAGCTATGCTCAAGCTTCATGCAATTTAAGAAAGAGGATTGGTATAAAAGGGAAGAAGAAAAACATGACATAGTCAAGAAGTCAGTAAACCCTGTCCTACAGGCCCAAACTGGCCGGCTGCTTGCTTTTATAAGTTCGTAAGCTTGAATGATCACTACATTTTTTAATAGCTGAAAAGAATCAAAAATAACATCTGTGACACATGTAAATTACATAAAATTCAATTTTTACTGTCTACCATAAATTGTGTGTGTTTTTTTAACACTATCATGCTAATTTGTTTGTGTTATCTAATCTACAGCTGCTTTTGCACTAATTGTGAAGTTCAGAAATTACCACAGAAACTATGTGATCTGCAGAGAATCCCTTGAACATGGGAGGCGGAGGTTGGGGGAGGCGGAGGTTGCAGTCAGGCTTCCTCCCCTTCTCTGACCAAAAATCTCTACAGTTTATCTAGGTCTCCAACTCACCCAATACCTGGATCAACACAACAAAAGCCCAAAAAGTGGACAAACAGAAGGAGAACAACTATGAAGGCTCATGAAAACTCATGATTTAGTAAGTTTTGTCCCTGTCAGACAACTAATTCCAATTACATTACATGACAGGGAAAATAACTCCAGTGCACTAGGAATGTGATCACACCTCAAAGAGGACTCCACCTCATCTTGGAGTCAGGAAAGATTCCTAGAAAAAATGACTTATGTGGTGGGCTGAGAGAGACGGGAGGAGGATGGAGTGCTTGCACCTTTAATTGACTTTGGGATGGAAACAGAATGACTAGAAGGAAGACAACCAGAATTACTGTGACCACCAAGTCGATAGGTGATTTAGCTAAGAGCCAGACCATGCAAGTGTGAAGGGTTTGATATTGTAGATATTGTATTTGTTGTTGAAGAAAGAAACCGGTATTGGAGAATTTGTTTGTTTCAAGGAGGGGAGTGGCTAGTGGTTTTTATATTTTATAGTTGTTTGGCTCCAAAAGTCAGTCAGGTCATTGCCAATCAGATAAACTAATTCTCATAGATGCGTTAGTAATTACAATGAGATAATGTGTTGCTTCTCCATTCAGCATAAGTTTTTACTTTAGGTGTTTCTAACACTTTACTCAAAGAAGCAATAGCTTATGGATTTGAGATTTGGTCTTCAGAGTATTGGGCACGTGCTTTTCATCTCACTTGATGTATATGATACAGAAGGCAAATTATATAAATTATTTGTATCTGTAAAATGGGATGGCAGCAAATCACAAAGTGTGAAAATCAGAGGTGAGGCAAATGAAGTACAATGGCTAGTGCCTGCAGCACTCATTAAATAGTTACTCTTACTGATAATTAGGTGGCACTAAATACGACACCTTAAGACACAGCAAGTCTTCGTTGGGAATATTTTGTTGCCTCTCTCATAGCAAAGCTTTGTAAGTGTGGCAAAATCATACTCATTTTCTCTATTGAAGATAATTATGGGCAGGGCAAGGTGACTCATGCCTGTAATCACAACACTTTGAGAAGCAGAGGTGGGGGCATCACTTGAAGCTAGGAGTTTGGGACCAGCCTGGGCAATATAGCAAGACCTTGTCTATACAGAATAATAATAATAATAATAAAATTAGCCAGGTGACATGGCACACACTTGTAGTCCCAGCTACTCTGGAGGCTGAGGTGGGAGGATCACTTGAGCACAGGAGCTCTAGGCTGAAGTTAGCTATGATCATGCCACTGCCTTTCAGCCTCAAGAAAGAGGGAGACCTTGTCTCTAAAAAAAGTAACAACAAACAAACAAAAAATCACATTCCCTTGGGGAAACAAGACATTTAGAATGCGACCAATGCACATCTTCTGCATGTTTCACATGTGTCTGGCAATTTGTTTCTAGTGGACAATGATGATGCAGTTTCTGAAAAATTAATAGCAAGTTTCAGAAACCAAATTGCAATGCCTCACAGTAAAGACCATTTTTTTTTGTCAATACAACCAAAAGGAATAGGCACAATAAAGTCATAAAAATTTATCAAGGGAAAAAGATGAACACTTCTTTATTTAAAGAAGACTTCAGACAAAAAGCAAAATGCTGTAGCTCTGATTTTTGTTAAATGATTAAAGATGGAGGAAGATCAGAATTGTAGGTGCTGAATTTCAAAGTTTGGTGCTGAATTTACTAGACAAATATTTACCAAGGAAATTCTATATTTATAACTTGCTGACTCTATCCCCACTTCCTATGAATAGCATTCTTTCTTTGGTCTGATATTGTTTCTAGTTTAGGAAAGAATCATCTCCTGTGTATAACCCTAGGAAGCATTTGTTTATAGCAGTAATGAGGATGGAGAAACTTCAGTTGGTTTCTTAGAAATCTTTTTGCTATACTCTTGGGATTACATATAAAATGTTATTTTCATCTTTTTCTTGTTTGTCGGAACATCTGATTAATCTATTTGAAAATCCATATTCCGGTTGTCTAGCAGATTTTCATTGGGTAAAAATGAAAACTAAATTCAGCATGAGTCTAGGAACTACCAGTGTGCAATTTCAGATTTATGGGATTGAATAGGATTCAATTAGATTTTGGGAAAAGAGTATATATAAATAAAATATGTATCCAATTTAATTTTAATCAAACATTTTATATGGGGGATTTTAATGATTTCAGCTCACCATTTTTGAACCATTTGCATAACTCTATACTGACATTTGTTCTGCTATTAAACAGAAAATAAAGCAAGCCCAGATCAAATGGGTTGGAGGCAAATATGGGAAGATGATAACATCATTTAATAATATGTTATAACAAAAAGGAAATCAAAGATGTTGGTAACTTCGGTTTAATGCACAGAAGATCACATTTCTCCACTTAGACTGATTTAAGAATGCAGGTTAGTTGACTACGATTAGCAAGACTTGCAATTATGTCAGGCAAGCACATCCTCCTCTGTTCACTTGGGTTATTTATGTATAGCAGTAGATCATGAGGACATGGATAAAGGCATTGCACTTATTTTCTCCTTGAGCAGTTTCCACTGATGTCTCTGATCCTGATACTGAATGACAGAACCCTGAGGATTCTGTATTGTTGTAGTTCTAAACCTTTTGCTGTGGGGTTTAGCCTGTGGATAGGAAGAGTCAAACAAGAACAAGTTATACAGTTTCTCTGGCTAGATGATGAACAATACGTGCTTCCTGTCCTTATGATGTTCCCACATGTGGATAGTGAAGCAGGCACCAAGATGACTAAGCTAGAGCAACAAGATTCGGTGAATCCAGAGCCAGAGCTGACGAATAACAGTTCCTCTGGCATGGAAGCAAAGGAGGAAATTCCAGGGAAGGCAAAGGCCCAAATCTGTGAACCTGTGTGCCATGTGCTGGGGAAAATGGAAATCTTCTAATAAACTAGAATGAATGTTGTGTGTACGGGAAGCCTATGGACTCAATGAGAAGAATAATTAGTGAATGTGTCCATGTTGTCTATATTTTAGGTGGGTCAGAAGGAAGGATTGAGTGCAGAAGACAAAATGTTAATCTGAAGTGGGGTCATTTTCATATTTAGGCTTAAACAAGACTATAGACATTACCATTAAAGTATAGAAATAAAAAATATGATGATATTTTTAAGTGTCATAACTTCTAATTATTTGCCATCATATTTTTGGTTTACTCCCTTTCAAATACACTTAAGCATAATTTTAGCCTAGAAGAGAGCAAGACCTAATATTTGGCTAGTTCAGGGAGTGACTTACAAGCAAAGAGGTTCCAAACATGATTTTCCCAATTTCTTATATTTCTAAAGCAACCCAAGTAGAAATACTGGCAAAATATGACTGAATTTTCAAAAAATCAAGTCGCTTCTTTGGAGAGATGTTAAACTCCAGAGATCAATGTATAGACCTTTCCACTTTGCTTACAACTAGATAATACGTTCTTTTGAGCTGAAATGGCTTAGGACAAATTCTTTAACAAAAGAACTGATTAAACACTATCGTCACTAAAGCCTCACAATAGTTAAAGCATTTAAAGAGTTCTAAATAGGCTGAGCATTGACGTGTTAAAGGATTATATTGATCGTCACCATATACACAGGAAAGTCTCCTTCAAAACCTACTACAGGGTATAATGGACCATACATGTTATTGTGAACAAATTGGCAAGATTCAAGGTTTTCTCTGGATTCTAGCATCTTTACAAAGAGAGTGTCTGTTGTTTTATAAAAGCATTTATTTACATCGTTATCAGGCATCCTCCAGTCCCACTGTGCTCAAACGTGAGAGGTTAGGGCAATCTGTGGATTGGGGTGGCTTTCTCTTCTGAGTTACTCCCAGACTAGGAAAGTGATTCAGAAGAGTCACTGAGTGGGGAAACAGAGAACCAGGGATGCCTCTGTAGCTCTGACCTAACTTAAAGCTCCAGATGGGTCTGACCTTTTCTCACTTTGCAGTTTAGACCTGAAAAAAATGAGGCTGAAGTTGGCTCATCTTCCTCCCTTGAAAATGTTCTAAGAAGATGGACCACATTCTGTCCATACTGTCCAAGCCGCCAAACCATAGTTTAGCACAGGGGCTTGTTTCATTAGTACAAGAATAAGTTGTCTTTCTTTTGCTAGAATGCTCACAACTTTAAAACCTACAAAAAATGAATGAATTATAATCTAGAACTTCAGATATCTGTATCGTAATCGCTGGATATGCTTATGGAGTATGATAATGATCTTTTGCATCAAAGTCTCACTTTGTACTCCACAAATACATACAATTATTATTTGAAAGTTAAATTAGTTTAAAAAACAATCTGTAGAAACATCAGTGTCTTCTGGGGAGGAAATTATTACATACACATCAACATTTGCCCAAATTTTAATACTTTGTTACCGTATGTCACTTCTGTGAAGTGATTATAGGGAAATTTTTCCAAATATAGAGTTTATCATAAGGAAGTTTTCTTAACTATAGAATCTTAAAAGGGCACAAGGATATTCATTGCAATTTTGTTTTTAAAAGTAAAAAAACATTGGCTGGATGTGGTGGCTTATGCCTGTAATCCCAGAACTTTGGGAGACTGAGGTAGGCAAATCACTTCAGGCCAGAAGTTCGAGACCAGCCTGGCCAACATGGCGAAACCCCCTCTGTACTAAAAATACAAAAATTAGCTGGGCATGGTGGTAGGCGTCTGTAGTCCCAGGTATGTGGGAGGCTGAGGCATGAGGATTACTTGAACTAAGGAGGTGGAGGTTGCAGTGAGCTGAGACTGCAGTGAGCCACTGCACTCCACCCTGGGCAATAGAGCAAGACTCCACGTCGAGGAAGGAAGGAAGGAAAGAAGGAGGGAGGGAGGGAGGGAGGGAGGGAGGGAGGGAGGGAAAGAGAGAAAGAAAGAAATAAAGAGAGAAAGAAAGAAAGAAAGAGAGAGAGAGTAAGGTAAAAATATATAAATAGCCTCTATTCAATATCACAGGTTGGCCAATAAACTTTGTATGTATGTGAAATGAAATCTTACACAACTGCTGTCATTCATAATTGTGAATAAAATGTAAACTTAAAAATTGTATGACATACTAAGGGAAACAGCATACAATCTGAATTCAAAATGTAATAAAAATGCATATTCTGTATGTACATGGAAAAATAATAAAACAGAATAAACAAATACCTAAATAAATATGCTAGTATAGAAGCATTGTGGGATTTTTCTTTAAATTTTTTTTTTGTTTAGTGCCATTATATCCATCTTTCAAAAGATAACTTAAAAATGTAGCAATAAAGATTATAGAGCAAAAGAAAGCCACTGATGATGACTAAATGAATTACAATGTTGACATTCTAATTACCACCAGTTAATGATACGAAGTCAGTTTACAAATTAGATAACCTCTTGTGAGAACTGAGAGGTAGAAGTAGGATTTCATCGCATGTTTGTAGTGAAGAATCTCACAGTAACAATGTGTGGCCAAGGAAGACAGAATATAAGAGAAGAAAAATAGGAAAACCAATAAGGTTGGCTTTCTGTTGCGTGTCGGGCACAACGTGAGTTTGGCTTTGCCTCCTTCATGTGCATTCTAGATTTACTAACAGTGGTGAACATGAGGTGCTTTACTTGCTGATCCAGTCTGTTGCATATGGCTTCCTCAATTTCCTTCGTCTATAACATGAGGGAGTTAGCTCAGTAATTTAAAGGGCAATCTCAGCTCTTAGTGGTATCTGATATTAGTATAGCCCTGGACATACTGCTAAAAGGATTTAGTAGATTCCATCACAATGAATGCCTTTGACAGAAAAAAACATGGTAGCTAACTGAAGGTCATGGACCTGTCTTAGTGCTATGGAGGAGGATGAATCTGTCTGCATAGTGGATAGAGGGGTCCTCATAGAGACAGGGCCAGCTGAGGTTGAGGGAAATAACCAGCCTGAAAGTTTCAGAAAAGTGATCTGAAGTCTTGGCAACTCCACTGAGTGTCCTTAGGTAATTTACCTGCCTGCTATTGGCCTCAAATCCCCATCTGTAAGAAGGGTTTAAAAATAGCTTCGTCACCTCTTTTTTGCAGGGCTTCCTGAATGAAATAATGTACCTGTAAATCCTTTAAAAAATACTAGTAGTTAATGAAGTGCTAAATACACAACAGGTTTATTTGTGCTCAATTTCAGCATTTGCTGTAGTGAGATTACTGCCAGTCATTCACTGAAAATTTCAAGTGGTATGATCATTTTAAAAAGCAATCCCACAATGTGTATTTGGAGTCCTGAAAACATCACTTAACTTTGACCCAGCCATAGCAATTTCAGGGATCAATTCTAATGAAAATACACTAGAAACATATCCATGCCAAAGTTGTATTTACATGGAAATAATTTTAAAGACAGGCAAATGCTCAAAAATAGCAGTTTGATTAAGTAAATTAAGACATGATAGAATAGGACAGTCATTAACAATATTTACAAAGATGTTACAAATGCTTCTCTATATTGAGAAGAAAATCAAAATATAAAAGCCTAACTCATCTATGCAGTACATGTGCACAGTTGTGCAAACTATATACACATAAAACATGTAAGTATTTATCCTTAAGTGATGGAATTTTTCTAGTTTGAATTTTCTATATTATCTATGATTATTATATATTATTTTATAAACAGAAAAATATTTGTCAAAACAAATCAGAAAGGGTCAATTGTCACCAGCTACCAAAAGGCTGAATGGCCAATGTGGTATAGTTACTAAGAAAAATATTGTTCATATCATCTTATTTGTTCCTTTTATAAATGTCACATGTGCATACTGTATTTAAGACATTGTAAGCACACATTGGTTGATTATTTTTTATTTGCATTTCGGCTATTTTCAAGAGAAGGATAGCCAGTAAGAGATTAAAATTCTCAGGACAAGTGGGATACATTAAGATCTAAGATATACTATTTCAGTTTTAAGCAATTGTTTTTTCTTAATGTGTAAAGGAACTGCAAAAGAGAGAGTGTGAACTGAGTGTTCCAAACAACCGCGTTGCCTGTTAAAAAAAATCTAAAAGTATCACAGTGTGAATTAAGAAATAAAAAAAGGAGACAAAATCACCGCATTAAAAACAAAACAAAAGAGCCTCCATCTGTCTTGCCATTCAACCCCTAACCCTCCAAACAGTGTTATTTTTATTACTTCCTTCAATTAGTCTTTTGATAATGTGGTCACCAAATTGTACTTTGAGGTGTGGTGTTCTTGTCATTTTTGCACTTGGAGGTTTCCCTAAATTCACTCACACTTATCCTTTGCAAATTTCTATTAAGGAAGAAAATAACAGAACAAAACACTAGCGATGTCCCCCTTCCCCTCAAAGGCCTGCAATTTGATATTCTAAATATACCTAGAAGATGTGTTTAGTTGCAGTGACTTCTTAAGGACATTAAGGTTCTGGGGCTCACCCATTTCATTTCAGACAAACCTTGTCTGGAGAGTGTAAAATCTGAACCATTCATGAGACTGAAGCTGGTTTAATTGCTTTGAGTTTACAGATTGCATCCATTGTTTTAACTCCTTCACAGGTAAGAATAGAAAGGAATGAGATGTAATGGTTTGGCATCAAGGCAGCCCATATACAAAAGGCTAGCTCGGGCCGGGCGCGGCGGCTCATGCCTGTAATCCCAGCATTTTGGGAGGCCAAGGCGGGTGGATCACGAGATCAGGAGTTCAAGACCAGTCTATCCACGATGGTGAAACCTCGCCTCTACTAAAAATACAAAAAATTAGCCAGGCGCAGTGGCAGGTGCCTGTAAACCCAGCTACTTGGGAGACTGAGGCAGGAGAATCACTTAAACTCAGAGGGCAGAGGTTGCAGTGAGCCGAGATCACATGACTGCACTCCAGCCTGGGTGACAGAGTGAGACTACATCTAAAAGAAAGAAAGAAAGAAAAAAAGGCTAGCTCTGCTAGTGATTGCTGTCTAACTTGGAAAGAGTTGCCTCCTTGTGCGTCTAATATCCTTTGAGTTAAAGGGGTGCCTATTGATTACACTGCTGGCTAGATGACATGAGTTTGCACATGAAACCATGTCTGGCAGAGAATGGATGCTCAGTATAGAAATGTTCTTCTTCTTATATATGAATATATTTTTAAGTAAAATAAAAAATTAAATAGATGGGATCAGACCTGTGCTTTCAAGATTTTAACCTGGCAGGAAAATGAAAGCTGCATTACCATAGGAAGGATTCGTTGCTAGGAGAGAAGTTGAGACATTTTAAATGATCCATACATGAGCTAATAAATACCAGAGGGGGCTAATATTTACAGGGTGCATTTGAAAGGGTCTTACAATCCATAAGCTTGGGAAGGAATTAGTCAGCTGTCACTCAGAAATGAAAAAGCGTAGAGTGAGTTGAAAGATCCAGCCTTACAATACCAAGGAACAGATATCCCTGAAATTCTAAAGTCTAGTAAATAAAATTGAGAGAGCTTTGAGATACAGGGGCTAATTTCAACTCAGCTTCTTGACAGAGATCGGATAGGTATGGCATTCACACCTGTTGTTAAACAAGATGCTGCAGAACAAAAGTGAAGCTAAATTTTCCCATTGGGTTCCCTGGCATATGCAAAGATAATTAAGACTATAGCTTTTCAATCAACTATCTTTAGTCTCAAGAGAGACCTTCAAATGGAAAGGGAATAGCAAAGAATGGGGAATAAGAAACAAGTATAACAGATCAGATAATACTAGCTTTTCAAGAACTGTGAGAATAGTCAAAAAGAATAGAATGGCTCAAGAAGGCATTGACATTAAATTAATTGGCATTAAATAGACAAAAAAAGCTGCTCATTTTTTGGAAGAATTGTAAAGAAATTTGGAACTTGAGTTAAACGATAAACTCTTTGAGACTAAAAACATACCTTAAGTTTTTCAACCTTCTGTAAGAGCTATATAGCACCCAAGAAGGAATATATAGTTCTCAGTACTGACTTCAAATACGTCCAAAGAGGATAACAGAAAAGCAAGCATAACTACATAGGGTGGAACACAGCCGCCTTGGAGGAAAATATGCTGCATACTCATAATTAAGTTTAGTCAGAAAAATCTTCTCTGACCCAGGACAGGAGGCCCTCCCAATCCACTCAGCGAAGATGCAGGTGTCTGTGTACCTGTGCCGCTGCCTGCTTCATCTTTCTGAAGGGATACAGGTGCTTATTGTAGTTATTCTCTCTGCCCCACATTATAATTTGAGTATTGGGGGCATAAATTATTTGCCTTTTTGGATTATACATGTCTTTTCTAAGACAAGACTCTTTGAATCTAAAGAAGAAACTACAAAACATCACCCTGAGACATCAGATTTTGAACTTTATGCCCCAGATGGATGGAAACTGCGGGTTGTTCCACTTGTTGAGGAATGAGCATGTCACATGTGTGAAAAGAAGGGAGTACAGAAATGTTCGGTGAGCAGAAGAGTGGATTGTGGCAAAGACACTGTGCTCACCCAGCATCCCACCTGCTACACCACACTCTCCAGCCCTTCTGTAATTATCCAGGGAGCTATCGGAGGAAATAGCAAGTTTTCCTCCTGAAGTGCCCCAAATCTGGCGTATAACATTTCAGCTTTCTCTCTCTGCCACTCTATAGGAAGGCTGTGGGTCTGGATGGTGCAGCTCCAAGATAGTAAATGATCCATCAGCCTGGAAACACCCACCAGCTTCCCCTGTCTTCCTGAATTAGGCACATAACAAAAGCAAGAAATAAACTGTGGGTTATTTGTTTTGTAGCAGTCATTTAACCTATCTTGATTATTACACAGGCTATCTGGTGTAAAAGATAAAAATAGAGGGGAAGGCTACTAGGGTGGTAGTTCCAGAAACTTCTTCTTTCTACTGTTTTCAAGAAGAAATATTCAAATCTTTATCAAGTGACACAACTCAAAGTATATATAGCCAGGGCATCAAAGTCAAACTCAGGGCCATGTGCAGTTGTTTCTGCTTTGGATACGGACATAGATGTTTCAGAAACCAGTGAAACAAAGAGACGAAGTTATATGAGCCACATTTCCTCAAACTATGACAGTGGAGGTAGGAATAAGAAAGCTACAGAGAAGAATCTAAAAATGTTTGCAATGATTTTTCTGTATCCTTATCTTTGCCTATCCTGGTGAAATGAAGGATTTGAGGATGTATTTTTCCCAAATTTAAAAATAAGCCGTTCACTTATTTTCTGGTTCATTTTGCTTTCTCAGGAACTCTGACATACGGATTAACCTCTTTTTTTCCACCTTTTTCCTAGATCCTCTCTTTCAGATTTTAAATCAGCTTTAGTCAAAAAAGATCTTCCCTGACCCAGGACAAGAGTCCTTCCCAAGCCACTCAATGAGGCGGCAGGTTTCTGTGGGCCTGTGCTGCTGCCTGCTCCGTTCTTCCCCTTTCTGAATGAAACACAGGTGCTTACTGTAGTTACATCATGTCTACTTCACATTACAACGGCTAAACCTATAGCGTCTCAAACATATATTATCTTGTCGTCAAGTCCTCATCCAACTATGATACCCTTTCTCCTGTCCTTCATAGAAGAACATAAGAAACTCCCTATATTTAGCATCTACATGTCTTTACTTCCCATTCACAGGTCAACTCTTGGAAAGCCATCAAAAAAAGTGGTTCTCGGACCCCACAGAAATACAAACTACCATCAGAGAATACTATAAACACCTCTACGCAAATCAACTAGAAAATCTAGAAGAAATGGATAATTTCCTGGACACTTACACTCTTCCAAGACTAAACCAGGAAGAAGTTGAATCCCTGAATAGACCAATAGCAGGCTCTGAAATTGAGGCAATAATTAATAGCCTACCAACCAAAAAAAGTCCAGGACCAGATGGATTCACAGCTGAATTCTACCACAGGTACAAGGAGGCACTGGTACCATTCCTTCTGAAACTATTCCAATCAACTGAAAAAGAGGGAATCCTCCCTAACTCATTTTATGAGGCCAACATTATCCTGATACCAAAGCCTGGCAGAGACACAACACAAAAAGAGAATTTTAGACCAATATCCCTGATGAACATTGATGCAAAAATCCTCAATAAAATACTGGCAAACCGGATTCAGCAGCACATCAAAAAGCTTATCCATCATGATCAAGTGGGCTTCATCCCTGGGATGCGAGGCTGGTTCAACATTCGCAAATCAATAAACGTAATCCAGCATATAAACAGAACCAAAGACAAGAACCACATGATTATCTCAATAGATGCAGAAAAGGCTTTTGACAAAATTCAACAGCCCTTCATGCTAAAAACGCTCAATAAATTCGGTATTGATGGAACGTACCTCAAAATAATCAGAGCTATTTATGACAAACCCACAGCCAATATCATACTGAATGGGCTAAAACTGGAAAAATTCCCTTTGAAAACTGGCACAAGATAGGGATGCCCTCTCTCACCACTCCTATTCAACATAGTGTTGGAAGTTCTGGCTAGGGCAATCAGGCAAGAGAAAGAAATCAAGGGTATCCAGTTAGGAAAAGAAGAAGTCAAATTGTCCCTGTTTGCAGATGACATGATTGTATATTTAGAAAACCCCATTGTCTCAGCCCAAAATCTCCTTAAGCTGATAAGCAACTTCAGCAAAGTCTCAGGATACAAAATCAATGTGCAAAAATCACAAGCATTCTTATACACCAGTAACAGACAAACAGAGAGCCAAATCAGGAATGAACTTCCATTCACAATTGCTTCAAAGAGAATAAAATACTGAGGAATCCAACTTACAAGGGATGTAAAGGACCTCCTCAAGGAGAACTACAAACCACTGCTCAGTGAAAGAAAAGAGGACACTAACAAATGGAAGAACATACCATGCTCATGGTTAGGAAGAATCAATATCATGAAAATGGCCATACTGCCCAAGGTTATTTATAGATTCAATGCCATCCCCATCAAGCTACCAATGAGTTTCTTCACAGAATTGGAAAAAACTGCTTTAAAGTTCATATGGAACCAAAAAAGAGCCCGCATTGCCAAGACAATCCTATGTCATAAGAACAAAGCTGGAGGCATCACGCTACCTGACTTCAAACTATACTACAAGGTACAGTAACCAAAACAGCATGGTACTGGTACCAAAACAGAGATATAGATCAGTGGAACAGAACAGAGTCCTCAGAAATAATATCACACATCTACAGCCATCTGATCTTTGACAAACCTGAGAGAAACAAGAAATGGGGAAAGGATTCCCTATTAATAAAATCGTGCTGGGAAAATTGGCTAGCCATAAGTAGAAAGCTGAAACTGGATCCTTTCCTTACTCCTTATACGAAAATTAATTCAAGATGGATTAGAGACTTAAATGTTAGACTTAATACATAAAAACCCTAGAAGAAAACCTAGGTAGTACCATTCAGGACATAGGCATGGGCAAGGACTTCATGTCTAAAACACCAAAAGCAATGGCACCAAAAGCCAAAATTGACAAATGGGATATGATTAAACTAAAGAGCTTCTGCACAGCAAAAGAAACTACCATCAGAGTGAACAGGCAACCTACAGAATGGGAGAACATTTTTGCAATCTACTCATCTGACAAAGGGCTAATATCCAGAATCTACAAAGAACTCAAACAAATTTACAAGAAAAAAACAAACAACCCCATCAAAAAGTGGGCAAAGGATATGAACAGACATTTCTCAAAAGAAGACATTCATATAGCCAACAGACACATGAAAAAATGCTCATCATCACTCGCCATCAGAGAGATGCTAATCAAAACCACAATGAGATACCATCTCACACCAGTTAGAATGGCAATCATTAAAAAGTCAGGAAACAACAGGTGCTGGAGAGGATGTGGAGAATTGGGAACACTTTTACACTGTTGTTGGGACTGTAAACTAGTTCAACCATTATGGAAAACAGTATGGCGATTCCTCAAGGATCTAGAACTAGATGTACCATATGACCCAGCCATCCACTACTGGGTATATACCCAAAGGATTATAAATCATGCTGCTATAAAGACACATGCACACGTATGTTTTTGTGGCACTATTCACAATAGCAAAACTTGGAATCAACCAAATGTCCATCTGGGACAGACTGGATTAAGAAAATGTGGCAATATACACCATGGAATATTATGCAGCCATAAAAAAGAATGAGTTTGCGTCCTTTGTAGGGACATGGATGCAGCTGGAAACCATCATTCTTAGCAAACTATCACAAGAACAGAAAACCAAACACCGCATGTTCTCACTCATAGGTGGGAACTGAACAATGACATCACTTGGACTCGGGAAGGGGAACATCACACATCGGGGCTATCATGGGGAGGGGGTAGGGGGAGGGATTGCATTGGGAGTTATACCTGATATAATGACGAATTGATGGGTGCTGACGAGTTGATGGGTGCAGCACACAACATGGCACAAGTATACATATGTAACAAACCTGCACGTTATGCACATGTACCCTAGAACTTAAAGTATAATTAAAAAATAAATAAATAAATAGGTAAAAAAAAAAAAAAAAGTGGTTCTACCTATGAAGTCATCAATGTCTCCATGACAGTAATATCACTGAACACGTCGAGTCCTCTGCAGCCTTGGCTCTCATAAGCATTTGACAGGCTCTCATTCATTTTTTAAACATTTTTTCTGCTTGAATTCTATGGACTATTCATTTACTCCTGATTTGCCCTCAGCTTCTTTTTATAATTTATTTTCTGTTGCTTAGACTTTCATATTTGGAGTTTTTCAAGGCTAGATTTTAAGTGTTTTTTTTTTGTTTGTTTGTTTTTGTTTGTTTTTTGCTCTGTTTTTGTTTTTACAGTATAGTCTTTCTCTCGGGGAATTCTTATACTCCCATGGTTTCAATGATAAAAATTATATTCAAAGCCAAGACTTCTCCTTCTAGATCCAGACACACATATTCAGCTGCCTTTCCAATGTCTCCACTTAGATGCTGCAGGGAGACCTGAAACTCAGTATATCATAAATATCTTACTTTGGTGTTTCCTACTGTAGAAAAAAACATGCCCTATTGAATTTTCCAATCCAGAATCTCCTCCACTCCCTCTTTTCCAAACACATTCTCTCAATTCTAAGTCTTATATATTTCCAAATACCATTGGTTATTTTTTGTCTCCTCTTACACTCCTTAGCCTGTCCCAACATAGTAAGTTACATGTAGCTTTCCCTGCCGGGTACTTCTCTATACTGCATCCATAGTGATCTATGAAAACATAATTCTGAACTTTTAATTCACCTAGTACAAACTTGTCAATGATTTTCAATTACTGTCATGAAAAATACCAATCCTTAATATGACCTCCAAGGCCTCAAATGAGATGACCCTGCTTCTCTCTCTGGTATTTTTTTGTTTCATCCCTAATTCTTTTTATACATCATAACTTTTTTGATATCTTCTTTCATATGGACTTTTTATATGTTATTCAGAACAGAATGACTAAATTTGTCTGATGGCAACATATTTTTCAGATGTCCCATTTATATTCTATTCCCAACGTCCTTGACTATATTAGAATCCATTTACTTTTTTGGTAACACTCACCACAGTTGTAATTATTTAATCATTGGTATATTTTTGAGGCATACATATTTTTTCTCTTGACTGTGAGTGCCACGTGACTGAGAACCCCATTTGTCCTTCAGCAGCAAATCTTTAGTCCCCAGGACGGTGCTTGCGACAAAATTGGCTCTCAATAAATAGCTGTTGACTTATCAAGGGACACATTGTTTCATTCACTTTAAAATCAGTAAGGAATAAATAAAAGTAGACAAATGGAGAACTAAATGTCACAATCAAACCACCATTGAATATGTCTGTCCATCCTTTTGATTGACAGAAACTGTGGTGAATGAGAAGAACATTTTCTTGCTCTTCGCTCAGGACTTCTCTCACCTTGCTGATGGCCAGTGAGGGAAGACCAGGAAGGATCCTGCCAGTCTGAATTGAGGCTGAAAGAAAAGGAATCTTGGAGCAGGTGGCACAGAACAAGATGACTCTGGCCAGGTCTAAAACTCGGGGGTGAAAAGGATCCCCGAGACTCTGGCATGTGATAAGAATCCTCATCAGGATTTGGACCAAAGTGATAAACAGAGATTAAGAGCTTGCATTGGCACAGTATTGCTGCCAGTTAATTGCTCCTCTAGGTAAGAAGCAAGTTGGGTAAAAATAAAAGCACTTGCCACTAAAATTAACTAATAACTGGGTACCAGGGCACTATTCTAAGCTGTTGCATGCATGACCTCATTTATTCTTTACAGAAATCCTACTGAGTAGGTGGTACTTTTATACCATTTTTATATATGTAGAAAATAAGGCATGGGGAATTAATTAACTTGCCCAGAAATTCCTAGTTGAAAGGTGGTAGGACCTCCATTCCAACCCAGGAAGTCTGCATGCAGAACCTGCATCCTAAACCACTGTGCATTTCACTAGAGAACTAAAGAGCAGTGTTTGGCCATTCTATTCAGGACTTTAATCTTTTAATTTTTTATTGATTAAATTTTTGGGGGGGGCAGGGCGTTGCTCTGTCACCAGGCTGTAGTGCGGTGGTGTGATCATAACTCACTGTAGCCTTGAATTCCTGGGCTCAAGTGATTCCCCGCCTCAACCTTTGGAGTAGCTGGGACTACAGGCATGTGCTACCATGCCTGGTTAATGTTTTCATTTTTATTTTGTAAACAGGGGGCCTTGCTTTGCTGCGCAGGCTGATCTTAAACTCCTGGCTTCAAACGATCCTCTTGCCTCAGCCTCCCAAAGTGCTGAGATTTCACACATGAGCTACTGCACCCGGATCTACTCAGGTTTTATGTAAACTTGGTGAGATAAATCCTGGTGAAAACATTTTGTTGTAAATTTTGCCTCATTCAGTAACAGGATCCTTCAATTGTTTTCTATTCTCCATACAGGAAAATCTTCGAGCATTTGGTTCAATATGGAAAATATTATTTTCAGAAATCAAGTGCATCCACTCAGCTTTATATTTAAAAAGTACACTACATTATTTTCAAATGCAGTTACCTGTGTGTAGTGTTGGCACATCATATTTTTTTTCTACACATAAGATGCACATATTTGATAAGCCTCTAATTTATTCTTAGGTTTGCAATGGGAGAAATCAGCTTCATTGTCAGTAAAAGCTAAGTGTAGAGATCCTCCTAAGTGAGAGAAAAGAATAACTTGGTAAGTCATATTGGAAATAGCTAAATGGATTTTTTATTAAATTTTTAAAATTTTATGTGAATTTTTATGTGAATGAAGCAGAAAGATTTTAAGGCTTGGAGGTAAATCTTCTAGCACATCAAAGTTTTAAAAAATAAAGCTCCATTAATGTTCTTTTTTCAATGATGGTATGATGTGATTTAGTGTGTCAGAAGTCACACATTGACCCCAAATATATCCACATTAGACTACACATGGTGTTCAAAATTCTGACATTTTTAACATAATTCTTTCAAGTTTTGGTGATATCCCTAGTTAAATTGCAAATACTCTGCCTAAAGACAGAAGTTTATGCCAAAATTACTCATTAGCACATTAATATCACATTTTCTCAGATACTATCTAGCAAGACAGGGTTGAGAATAACATTGTAAGGGACAGGAGAAGACCAATGGATGAGGTTCTAGTGCTTTGAGCAGACATAATGGGCAGTCTGGATAAAGTAAAGGCCAGAACTAGGCTGAAGAATACCTTAAGAATGAAGGAGGGCAAGAGAAACAGAGCAGGGACATGCAAAGAGAAGTCTGGCCAAGACATAAAATTAGCTCAATTGCTTTCTCGATGTTGTCCGGCACTCACTATGACCTGGCTAAGTACCCCCTTGTATGACGGTATCTCCGAAGAGTTTTGAAAAAAATTCAGAACGCTTGATTATTGTTCTATCTACTACTTACATATGAGTGCTTTGAGATCACCATCAGAGGTGGACTAGACTTCAGAGCTGGAAAAGCCCACAGGTCCACTTACATAGAATATGCTGATTTTGTGAGCATGAACAATATCTAGGGGTACCTTGTCCTCTTTGAAGATTCAGATTTTCCATCTGATATGGATCCTGGAACTCTGTATTTTTGATAAATATCTCATGTGATTCTCATAATCAGTCAAGTTCAGAAAACCCCATTCAACAGATCAAAAAAACAGCCCTGGAGAGAAGGAACTTGCCCAAAATAACATCATGATGAGATTCTTGCTGAGTTAAAAATCTAAAAATCCCAACTCAAAATGCATGTTCTATTCACTAGCCTAAACCCTTCCCAGCTGTGCTTTGATTTATCTAGTTATAAAACTGGCCTGATGTTTTTTTTTTTCCTTTTTTGTGATTTCTAATGTAAGCTGCAGCCCTGGCTAAATCAGATGAGAAGGGTGGGGAGGAAAGATTAGATTGCTCTGGTGTTAACCTTTTAATTAAATCAATGGCTTGTACCTCTAATAAAGGGAGCGTTAAAGTGGAAAATGGAAGAGAACTACTAGGACATATCAAATGCCCTCATTTGTGGGGAGAGCTGAAAGCGAAAGTGCGGGGAAGCAGGAATTCATCCATTTGCATGAAGGAGTCCAGAGGAAAGAATTCGGTGGGGCTCTGGATTGTTAGAAACAATACACAGGCCTACAGATGCTTCTGCAGTGGCTCCGTTCATCCCCAGAGAACACCTATTAGCAGGTTGGAGCAGGCCCAGGAAAGCAAGCTGCCTTGTTATTAATGGCAAATGAACCGCGGAGGATGCTGTCAGAGAGCCTCTCTCCATCTGACCCACGTTCTCCACTCCATATCATTCCGTTTATGGTATTGTTTTTGGAATTATATTCAGGTTGGGTCAGAAGTCTGCTTCCCTGGTTCTAGAAATGGCTGGTAGCCAAAGTGCTTTTGTATTGAGAACTAATTGGGGTTGAAGCGAGGTGATGCGGTCAGCTTTTGGAGCTAGTACAAAGGAAAATGTCTCGAGAACCTATTTTTAACTGCCTTGGCGCCTAAATTGGCCACTGGAAGGGGAAGCTGCTCCCAGTGGTCAATAAGTAGATTCCTAATGTATCACACCTGAGACCAAATTGGTGCCAGCTATTATGGACTTTATTTTAGAAAGGGGATGTTTTTCATCATCATATTGTTCAGTTCCCTTTACCTACCTGATACTTCCTGTTTATGGAAGGCTACATGGCACAGTATAAAAAATGAACAAGTTCAGGTGAGACAGTCTTGGGTTTGAATACCAGATCTGTTCCATTTTACATATATGATGTATTACTTAAACTCCCCAGGCTTTATTGTTTTCATCTATCAATTGAGGATAATATTTTTTCCTAAGGTTTTTTTTTTTTTTTTTTTTTTTTTTCTTGAGGCAGAGTCTGGCTCTGTCGCCCAGGCTGAAGTGCAGTGGCCGGATCTCAGCTCACTGCAAGCTCCGCCTCCCGGGTTCCCGCCATTCTCCTGCCTCAGCCTCCCAAGTAGCTGGGACTATAGGCGCCCGCCACCTCGCCCGGCTAGTTTTTTGTATTTTAGTAGAGACGGGGTTTCACTGTGTTCGCCAGGATGGTCTCGATCTCCTGACCTTGTGATCCGCCCGTCTCGGCCTCCCAAAGTGCTGGGATTACAGGCTTGAGCCACCGCGCCCGGCCTCCTAAGGTTTTTAAAATAGAAATTTAAATTAATATGTCATTTTCTAGCAGATAAAATTGTTAGATTATACATTCTTTGAGCACATATTTCTGTCCTCAAGAGCCTCACTTATTCATTGCTATAACCAGAATTCACTATGAGACTTGGCAGGGGAAATAAACTTAATATATATGTTTAAGTGAATGGATGAATTCATAATTAAAAAATGACACTGGGTGCATTTAGATTCTTCACAAATCCTTAATCGCCTACTTATACTTGCAGTTAATGTCTCTAACATTTATTCAACTTTGGCTTTTTTTTGAAATTTATACTTCTTGAGCACGACCTATATGCCAAATCCTGTATGATTTGCTGAGGGAAACTTCAGATGAATGAACCACCACCCAGGCCCTCAAAAAGTAAGAGCCTACCCAGATTTACACTAAAATAAATAATAATTTAAATATAGGTATTGATTTTGATTGAGGAGAAAATGGAATTCTAGGGAAACATTAGAGTATGGCATTTATCCACACCGGGGACTCAGGTTGGTTTCTAGAAGTAAATCTAATATTGCTATAATGTACCACATACAGGACTTTCAAGTATGCTTCTACGTGTGTGTGTGTGTGTGTGTGTGTGTGTGTCCATGTCTTAAGTATTCGAGTTTTAGAAATATATGCCTCAGTATTTTCATACAAACTCAGCACATTCTGGGAGAGACAGAGGTTGTATACTTTGGATTGATGACTTCCTCAGCTGTCTTACTTGTTTCTTTGTAAGGGTTTGAATATGAGATCTGCCCTTTGCTAGATACATGTCTTATCACTTAAACTCCCCGAGCTTTATTGTTTTCACCTATCAATTGAGGATAATATTCTTTTTTCTTGTTATACAGAGGAAGACTCAGAGGAAGACCTCTTGTTACACAGAGGAAGGACTCAGAAGCTAGTAAACTTCATTAGCAAATCCTAGATATGCTTTTTTTTCCAGTGGTAGCCAAAATCCTATAGAAGTTGAGATACAAGGTTGAGAGTGGACGTTTGTTCTAATTAATGTAACTGATGATGGGAAAAGATGTGCCTGCTGTCCTGGAATGATGAGTGTGGTAGACAATCTCAAGGAGGTGAACACCAGAAATGGGAATAATTAGATGTTATGCTTGGAAGTACCCTTTTTCAGTTGTGTTGGAAAAACAGAGGCAGCTTGGAAGACATGTTATTTGACTCAACTGCATCCCCATCATGCCTCCCTAGCAACAGCACACAGTGCAGGCCAAAAATAATTTTTGATTGACTTGTATTTGATTTCGAGGTGGAACAGGGTATTATGAGCTCTGAGCTCAAACTCAGGCCAAACCGACCTCCATCAGCAGATTTCTTAATAAAAAAGCAAGGTCCCTGCAGTAATTCTACATTTCAGCGTTATATCCGGCAGCTGTAATTCAACTTCTGAGACACCCTCTTCCAGCCAGCTGATGTCAGAGTTTCTTGGAATGTAGTCTGTATCTCTTGGGTAAAGCTATATTCCTGTGCTGAGGTGGGACATACTCTTTAGCTGCTGCATTCAGAGCATAAATCAAGTGAGATTGTAGAAAAACCTGGTATAATCTTAAACTGCTAACTCTCCTCCCAGTATGGATACTGTTAAAGCGAACTAAATATGGCCTGAGAAGGACTCTGTGCTTCCATATTTGAGTCCTTCTGGGTGAACTGTAACCTAACTTAACAGGTAGAAAAGATTGAAAACCTAGCTTAGGAGTATGCACCTGTAACAATAACAGTCTTGGCCAATCCAAGCAGCCATACTTCAATCACTCATACACTGCTAAGTGTTCAAACTGTGTTCAAATAAGACAACCACCAACCTGTAACCAATCCAGCTGTTTCTGTACCTCACTTTTGATTTCTGTACATCTCTTTCTTTTTTTTGTCTATAAATTTGTTCTGACCATGAGGTACCCCTGGAGTCTCTCTGAATCTGCTGTGATTCTGGGGGCTGCCCAATTCATGAATTGTTCATTGCTCAATTTAACTCCTTTAAATTTAATTCAGCTGAAGCTTTGTTTTTTAACAATACCGATGAAAGACAAAGCAGCTCTGAGTCTAGTATATAGAAGACACCCAGTAAGTGTGAAACATGCCCGGATTCCTGTGTGTATATTTTAGGCAGACATTTTAGTTGGCAAAATATTTGGTTTCCAAAATCCAAATAATATGGTTATGTTCCTGTTACCTAACACAACACACATCCCAACCCTTATGCTTTCTCTAAAATCCACCCATCATCCGTGTTACATGGGAGGCTTGGGAGTTAGTTGTCTGATCATCATTTTGGACATAGGAATGGCATGTGAAAAATTACAGTGGTCACACATGTGGAACACATGTAGGGCACTGATGTGGCACCTATTTTGGCAAGAAGTTGGACAAAATATCTGATAGATACATTACTGCCAGACCATGGACAGCCCTGAGCATAGGAGAGAAGGGATATATAACATTGACTGAGTTTCTGTTGGGACGCTAGAATGGCATATGACAAACATCATGCACGTGTTGTGGCCCTCACTGTCCCTACACGATTTGTTGCGTCCCCCTTTTTCTGCTAGGAAAGATGAAACTCAGAGACTATAAATAACTCTCTCTCAGTCACAGAGTGAAGAGATGGCAGAACTTGGATGTGAATTCAGATCTAACTGAATCAATGTCTGTATTTTTAATGAAACATCTATTTTAGGTCCTTGAGTAAAGGGTAAATCTAATACTAGGCACAGGTGAGATGTTAGAAATGCTTGTTTTTTTATCCCTCTCCTATTTTTTTCTGTCTTTTACTAATCCTGTTCTTGTCATATTAAAATCTTTCTCACCCAGGTTGTTCTGTCCCCAAAGGAAATTACTCTCCTCTGGCTGTCACTGTTTATAAGCCCATGTGCCAATAATGACTAACGTATCAAAGAGTATCCCATCCAAAAGAGGTTGTAATTTTAATGGGTGAGGCAAAAAAGCCTTAAAGACATACTGTGAAATAAAGTCTCAAACATGTGTTCTCAATAAATAGGAGAGGTAGAATCAGATGGAGTTTCAGATGGGGGCAGGGAGGAAGTATTTTTTCTCAGTTGTCCTCAAATCACATTCTACTGGACACCTTTTAATGAGTGATACTTGATTAAGGCTTATTTTTAAAAACCCATTCATTCGTTCAATATATGGCCATTAGCAAAACTCTACACCAGGAATGACAACAGCATTGGGGATACAGAGAAGAAAGGTATAGTCACTTTCCTCAAAGAGCACACCATCCCATGAGAGAGGCTGTCAAGCACACAGGAGATCAGAACACAGGGCAATGGGTCAAGTGATAACAAAAAGTGGTGTGAGGGCATGGAAGGAATCTTTTAAGTCAGACTGTGAGGTCAAGGTCCACTTCATGCCTCCTCTCAAAAAGCAGAATTTGAGCTGAATGGAAAAATTCACAGAAAATGGCTTGAAATAAAGGTAAGGGATTTTAAAAGAAAAAATATATTGTCCTAACTCTGGAGGCCCTCTCAGTCTACCAAGGTGCCCAACAGATGCTTAACCCAAATTATATAAGTCTTTCAACACTGAAACAAATATTGTTAATTTGTTTATGGCAGTGTTATCATCTCTCCATAGGTCATAACTTGTGCCAAGGTGAGAAAGTTCTGGATCCCGTAGCACTGTGCTGTCCAATACAGTAGGTTCTGCTACATGTGGTTGTTGGCCATGTGAAATGTGGTTGATGTGACTGAGAAACTGAATTTTTAATTGAATTGTAATGTGCCATAACTATAAAATACATACTGAGTTTTGAAAACCTAGTCTGAAAAAGCAAATTGGAGCTAACTCATTTTTTTCGTTGTTATATCTATTGATTACATAGAGAAGGGCATATTGGGTTAAAGGCAATATAAGATTTTAAACAGTGGGGGAAACAGCATCCTATGAAGAGGGACTAGCACAAGCAAAGAAAAGAAAGCGTGGGAGAGCAAGGCACATACAGGCAATTTCTTAGCTCAGCTGCTATAACAACATACCAAAGATACTGGGTGGCTTAAACAGCAGAAATGTATTCCCCATAGTTCTAAGGGCTGAGAATTCCAAGATTCAAGGTGCTGGCTGTTTTGCTTTCTGGGGAGTGTCCAATTCCTGGCTTGTAGACAGACACCTTCACAGGCAGAAGACAGGGGAAGAGAGAGAAACATACATACTCTCTCAGGTCTCTTCTAATGGCATTTATTCCATTGTGAGGACTCACCCTCAGGACCTAATTACCTCCTAAAAGCCCCATCTCTAAATACCATCATGTGGAGGATGAGGGTTTCAAAATACGCATCTGGGGTCGCAATGTTCAGTCTGTATCAGGTAATTACAAATCATTCATTACAGCAAGAGTGATGGATGCACATACAGGAATACCAGAAAGATGAAAATGGAGACATTGAGAGGAGCTCAGTCAAAACGGGGTTGTTAGTGTCTATTTAAGGAAACTGAAAGACAGGCAGATGACAGAAACATGGTGGGTTTTGTTTCAGAGCACCACAATAAAGCAAGTTACATGCATGTTTTGTTTAAGGGACGTTTATACCATACTGTAGTCCATTAAGCGTGGAGCAGCATTATGTCTAAAAAACAGTATATGCACCTTAATTTAAAAGTATTACTAAAAAAATGCTGTTGAAGATTGTGCTGCTATAAGCATGCATGTGCAAGTATCTTTCAATCAGTGAGTGGATAAAAATATGTGAGATATATATATGTATATATATACACATACACACACACACACACACACATATATATATATATACACACACACCATGGAATACTACTCAGCCATAAAAAGGAGTGAAATAGTAGCATTCACAGCAATGTGAATTCAGTTGGAGACTATTATTCTAAGTGAAGTAACTGAGGAATGGAAAACCCAACGTTATATGTTTACTCATAAGTGGGAATTAAACTATGAGGATGCAAAGGCATAAGAATTATACATTGGACTTTGGGGACTCCAGAGAAAGGGCGGGAGGGGGGGTGAGGGATAAAAGACTACATGTTGGGTACAGTGTACACTGCTTGGGTGATGGATGCACCAAAATCTCAGAAACCACTGCCAAAGGACTTATTCATGTAACCAAACACCACCTGCTCCCTAAAACCTATTGAAATAAAAAATAAAGTTTTAAAAAAAGAAATAAGTAAATAAATAAAACGAGAATTCCTCAGTATCATCAAATATTTGGCCAAAGTTTACCCCTCCCCATGAATCTTACAATGATTTGAAATCTTCTTAACACAAAGAGCTGATAAATGTTTGTGGTGACAGACATCTCAATTATCCTGATGTGACCATTACGCATTGTATGCATGTATCAAAATATCACATGCACCGCATAAAAATGTACAATTATTTTATGTACGAATAAAAACAAACAAATAAAAAAGAAATGCTCTAGGAACTGGAGATACAGAGATGAGTAATGCACGGCCCTTGCCCTCAAGGAGTTAATCATCTAGTGAATAGAACAATCACATATCAGAAGATTGCAATTTGTTAAGTGCAACAGTGCATCACGGAGTGCAGAGGAATTGATGTCTGAGATAAGTTTCAAAGGATGATTAGGTGTTGAGAGAGAGTGGGGCTGGAGAAGGCCAAGGTGGGCAGAGGGAATGGCATGAAGAAAGGTACAGAGGAAAGAGGTATATGAAAAACAAATAAATAAATAAAAGTATTACTAAAATATGTTAATGATCATCTGAGTCTTCATGGAGTGCTAACCCTTTTGCTGGCAGAGTCTTAACTCACTTTTGATGGCTGCTGACTGATAAGGGCTGTAGTTGCCAAAGACTTTGCCATTCCACATACAGAGCATAAGCAGAAGAAATGTAGCATAATTCTTAAGGGCCCTTGAATTTTGGAATGGTAAATGATCATCTGCTTCACCAGCTGCATTAACCCTGAACAAGAGAGTCAACTTGTCCTTTGAAGCTTTGAATCCAGGAATTTACTTATCCTTTCTAGCTATGAAAGTCTTAGATGGCATCTTCTTCCAATAAAAGGCTGTTTTATCTATATGGAAAATCTGTTGTTTAGTGCAGCCACCTTTGTTAATTATCTTAGCTAATCACCTGGTAACTTACTGCAGATTTTCCATCAGCATTTTCTGCTTCACCTTGCACTTTTATGTTATGAAGACAATTTATTTCCTTATATCTCATGAATCAACCTCTGCCAGTTTAAACGTTTCTTCGGCAGCTTCCTCACCTCTCTTAGTGTGCAAAGAACTGGAAGAGAACTAGGGCTTTGCTCTGGATTAGGCTTTGACTTGAGAAAATGTAGGTAGTTTGATCTTCTCTCCAGACCACTAAATCTATCTCTGTTTCAGCAATAAGGCTATTTGGCTTTCTTATCGTTTATACATTCACGGAAGTGGCACTTTTAATTTTGTTCAATAACTTTTTCTTTGCATTCACTACTTAGGCGTTTGGCACAAGAGACCTAACTTTCAGTTTATCTCAGCTTTTAACATGTCTGCCTCACTAAGCTTAATCATTTCTAGCTTTTGATTTAAAGTGAGAGATATGCCACTCTTCCTTTCACTTGAACACTATAGGCCATTGTAGGGTAATTAATTGGCCTAATTTCCATATTGTGTCTCAGATTACAGGGAGGATTGAGGAGAGTGGGAAAGCTGAGAAGACGGCTGGCTAGTAGAACAATCAGGACACATGCAACATTTATCAATTAAGCTCACCATCTTAATGGCATGTGGTTCACAGTGTCCCAAAACAATTACGATAATAACTTCAAAGATTACTGATTATAGTTCACCATAACAGATATAACAATAATGAAAAAGTTTGAAATATTGCCAGAATTATCCAAATGTGACAGACACCAAGTGAGTACATGCTGTTGGAAAAAAATGGCACCAACAGAATTGCTAAATTTAGGTGATTGTCACAAACCTTCACTTTGTGGGAAAAAAAATGCAGTATCTTTGAGGTACAATAAAGTGAAGTGCAATAAAATAAGTCATGCCTTTATCTAGACCCTGAAGGCCATGGCTTCGCTGGAGAATATGAAACAGTTTCTGAAATAAAAATTCACAGGCAATGTTTTCATTTAAAGGCATGACAAATGCAGGTTTTAGTGATAGTGATCCATTGGGTAGTACTCCTAAATACCGAAATTCTCTTTGAAAGCACCTCATACACTGCAACTGCTAGGTAAGTAATTGGTAACTGATTATATTTTTTTTTCCCAAAGAAAGCATACTGTAGTGCACTTACAGCTGCTAGTCTCTCCTCCTATCCTTAGAACTCTACTCACAGGCAGAAAACACAATCAAGGAGCTAAAGTTATACGTTATAGATGCTATCAAAAGGAGCATCTCTGTCATTGGAAGTGACTTGTAATTATCGCCAATGTCCACTAGGTGGCAAACAGCCGTGGATCCTGGTGTAACTGGGTGGGGTCCCTATTCTGGCTACTGTCTCCTCAGTGAAAAGGTCTTAGAAATTCTCCTACATAACGTTATCTCATTGTTCTCATTAGTTTCAAATAACTTCTTGGTTTCTGCCTTAATTTTATTATTTATCCAGGAGTCATTCAGGAGCAGATTGTTCAATTTCCATGAAGTTGTGTGGTTTTGAGTGAGTTTCTTAATCCTAAATTTTAATTTGATTGTACTGTGGTCTGAGAGACGGTTTGTTACGATTTCAGATCTTTTGCATTTGCTGAGGAGTATTTTACTTCCAATTGTGTCGTCGATTTTAGAATAAGTGCCATGTGGAGCTGAGAAGAATGTATATTCTGTTGATGTGGGGTGAAGAGTTCTGTAGATGTCTACTAGGTGCACTTGATCCAGAGCTGAGTTCAAGTCCTGAATATCCTTGTTAATTTTCTGTCTCATAGATCAGCCTAATACTGACAGTGGGGTGACAAACTCTCCCACTATTATTGTGTGGGAGTCTAAGTCTCTTTGGAGGTCTCTAAGAAATTGTTTTATGAATCTGGGTACTCCTCTATTGGGTGCATGTATGAATAGTTAGCTCTTCTGGTTGAATTGTTCCCTTTACCTTTATGGAATGCCCTTCTTTGTCTTTTTTGATCTTTGCCAGAGGCTAGGATTGCAACCCCTGGGTTATTTTTTGTCATTGTTTAATTTTTTTTTTTTTTTTTTTTTTTTGCTTTCCATTTGCTTGGTAAACATTCCTGTATCCCTTTGAGTGTGTGTGTGTCTTTACACATAAGATGGGTCTCCTGACCACAGCACACTGATGGGTCTTGACTCCTTATCCAACTTGCTAGTCTGTGTCTTTTAATTGGGGCATTTAGCCCATTTACATTTAAGGTCAGTATTGTTATATATGAATTTGATTCTGTCATCATGATGTCATTTGGTTATTTGCACACTAGTTGATGCAGTTTCTTCATTGTGTCATTGGTCTTTATATTTTAGTGTGCTTTTGCAGTGGTTGGTACCGGGTTTTCCTTTCCATATTGAGTGCTTCTTTCAGGAGCTCTTGCAGGGAAGCCCTGGTGGTGACAAAATCAGTCAGTATTTTCTTGTTTGTGGCAGCACAATTTTCAACTGCATTTTTTAGTAATATTTTTAAGGTATATCAACTGCTTTTTAGACATAATGCTGCTCCACACTTAATGGAATACGCTATAGTGTAAATGTTACACATTATGATGTAAATTTGGATTGTGAAAACAAAAAAATTTTATGTAACTTGCTTTATTGTGGTGCTCTGAAACAAATCCCATATTGTCTCTGTCATTTGCCTGTCTTTCTGTTTTCTTAAACGGCCCCTAGTAGCCTCCTTTTGACTGAGCCCTTCTCAATGTCTCCATTGCTTCAAGTCACCTTCAACTCCTCCTGTAGTTAACTGTTTCTTAATATCTTTATTTCATTTTTTCTTTAGGAAGTGTTGAGGAGATAGGGGAAGTTTAGTCTGGAAGGCTACAGATTCTAAAGTTCTTCTCATAAAAAAATTGTTGTTCTGGACTCTCCTTTGAAATTCATATTTATCTTTTCCAATCTCTTTTATTGTGTGATAAACTATTCTTTTCAAAGTATTTTTTTTTAATTTCAAATAAAAACCAACTCCAAGTGAAGCTGTTTGAGATCATCCATAAATGCACTTGTGTGGTGGACAGAAACTCATATGCTGGATTTGGCCAAGGCTGGATTCAAATCCCGCCTCCAGTGCCTGTGGCACCTGACCCCTGACATCTGGCCTCTCTTACAGTGTGCTTTTTCCTCCCAACCAATATGGGAGTAAGCCTGAGGAAATAGTGTGTTCTCATTTCACAGTTGACTCATGTGACTTTAGAGCAAAATATTTAAAGGGGAAGAAAGGAGAGCTTGATTTTTGCAAGTATAAAGAAGGCGTGAATGACATCACGCATCCAAAGACCTTTCCTTTTTTTTTTTAGAAGAAAAAAAAATAAATGGGATACATGTGCAGAATGTGCAGGTTTGTTACATAGGTATATGTGTGCCATGGTGCTTTGCTGCATCTATTCATCTGTCCTTTAAGTTCCCTCCCTTCACCCTTCACCCCCCAGCAGGCCCTGGTGTGTGTTGTCCCCCTCTCTGGGTCCATGTGTTGTAGCAAAATGGTATAGATTCTAGCCCTGCATATATTAGAACCTGGCTGTTTGACTTAGTCTAGCCACTTGTTTTTCCTGGGCCTCAGTTTTCTTATCTGTATAGTGAACACATTGGAGAACCACTAACTTTAATTCTTCTTCAATGAGCACTAATGAAGAGCCAGACTCTGTGCTAAATGATTTGTGGCAATACCTCCTTTCTCACAACCACCTTATGAGACAGGCAGTCATTTACTGCCATATTGGTTGGGGAGAAACAGCAAACTTTAGGTGAGGCCAGATGTCAGGTCTCAGGGATGGCAGGTATTGGAGGCAGGTTTTGAATCCAGGCTCAGCCAACTCCAGAGTCTGAATTTCTGTCCACCACACAAATGCATTTATGGATGATCTCAAAACAGCTATTTTCTCTAACAAAGATAATAGAAAATTTGAAAGACTTATCAGAAAGTGGTAGAATTGCCATGCAATGTAAGTTGAATGAAACTAAAAATGACTTACTTGCTTTAAATAATTATAGAAGTTTCTGATTGGCACTGCGACAAATTACTGCAGACTTAGTGGCTTAAAACAACACAAATTTACTGTTCTAAAATAATAATTATTAAAATTTACAGTATTTTTTATGAAAATAAATGTACTATTTAAATGTTTTTCTGGTATTCAGATGTCTGAAATGGGTCTCATTGGACTAAAATCAAGGTGTCAACATGGCTCTCAGGGAGATTCCACTTCCTGCTTTTTCAGCTTTTAGAGGCCTCCTGCATCCCTTTGTTTATGGCCCCTTCCAACATCATCAAAGTCAAAAGCAAAGCGGCTTCCAGATTCTCTCTGGGTCTGACACCGACTCTCCTGCCTTCCTCTTTTTCTTATATGGAGGGCCCCTTGTCGTTCCATGGGAACATCCAGATAATCTAGGATAGTCTCAAAGTCCCTAACATCTGTAAACTCCTTTTGTCAGGTATACTGGCATAGTCATAGGTGCTGGAGATTAGGATGGGACAGGCTGTTATTTAGCTTACCACTATAGCTAACATGCATTGCGTTCTTACTGTGTTTCAGGCACTGTTCTAACCACTTTACATTAAATGTTCTCTTCCCAACAGTTCAGTGAAGCTATTACTACTAGCTCCTTTTTAAAGATGAAGACACAAGGCTCAGGGATTTTACATAATAGTTCAAGATCATCAGCTAGTAAGGAAGATAGTCGTTTCTCCAGAGCCTTGCTGTTATTGGTTTATATACAATAGGGTCTCTGCAGTAAGAATTATGGGTGCTTTCACAGGTGTATTCAGTGTGCAATATCTTTATGGTTAGCACTGCCATTTTCAATTTACCTTAGGCCTTCAGACCTCTTAGAAGCAGCTAAAACTCTATCACAGCACTGGAAAATTGCATCTTTGGCAATCTCCAGAGACCCTGATACTGTGCTCTACAGAGACCCAAATCTCCACACAAGAGGATATGATCACTAGCTAAAAATAAGTTTTTCACTAATGGATGTAATTTTGCCTCTTTGTCCACTATAAACTCAGTTTTATAGTAGGATTATATAAAACTATAAAGGGATTTTAACCATACATTATAAACTTTTTTTTTTTGAGACAGAGTCTCGCTCTGTCACCCAGGCTGGAGGTGCAGTGATGCGATCTCGGCTCACTGCAAGCTCCGCCTCCCAGGTTTATGCCATTCTCCTGCCTCAGCCTCCCAGTAGCTGGGACTACAGGCGCCTGCCGCCATGCCCAGATAATTTTTTGTATTTTTTTAAGTAGAGATGGGGTTTCACTGTGTTAGCCAGGATGGTCTCGATTTCCTGACCTCGTGATCCGCCTGCCTCGTCCTCCCAAAGGGCTGAGATTACAGAAGTGAGCCACCGCTCCCAGCCCATTATAAACTTTTAAATGAATGTACAGTAAAATTGACTTTTTTTTTTTTTTTTTTGCTGTGTATTTCCATGAGTTTTAACAGATACATAGATTTGTGTAACCACCTCCACAATTGTGGTGGTTCTACCTCCCCCAGAACTCCTTGTGGTACCCTTTGTTGCCATCTTCCCCCCGAGTCCTGATGCTGGCAGCTACTCATCTTTCTAAAATTACCATGTATATGGACTCACACAGTAGTTAATCTTCTGAAACTTTTCTTTCACTCTGCACAATTTCATTGAGATCCATATTTTGCACTAATCAATTGTTTGTTTTTATTGCAGAATAGTATGTCGCTGCGAGTGTCCCACAGCATGTTCACTCATTCAACTGGTGGTGCACATTTGGTTGGCTTGTAGTCTTCAGAGATTATGAAGGAAGCTGCTATAAAGAGTCACATGCACTTTCTTGGGTAAACAGAAGGTTTTATTTTAATAGGAAATTTCCTAAGAATAGTATTGTTGTTATAACGTAAATATATGTTTAACTTTGTTGTAAAAATTGCCAAACTATTTTCCAGAGAGGCCGTACCATTTTGCATTCCCACCAGCAACATATGAAAATTCCAGCTGGATGTAGAATTCTAGTTCTGAGAATTCTACAGCCTCAGAGCAAGTACTTTTTTATTATCAGCTTTTTGTTTTTCTTTTTAGTCATTTTAATGGATATGCAGTGACATATTTTTATCTTGCATAACTTCTAATTTTTCAGTTTTCTCATGGCTGGTGATGTTGAATTTCTTTGTATGTGCTTATTTGCCATCAGTATATATACTTTGATAAAATGATCTTTTTGAACAATTTATTTTTTTTCTTTTGAGTATGGAGAGTTTTTTTAATATATTCTAGATACTAGTCCTTTCTCAGATATAAGATTTAGAGAGAATGTTTTCAAATCTGTATCTTGTATTTTTATATCCTTAATAGCATCTTTAACAGATCAATTTTAAAACCTTTTTGATAAAGTCCAATATATCATATATTGTCTTTTATTACTTATGCTTTTGGTTTCACAGCTAAGAATCATTTGCCTAGTCACAGAGGTTTCCCGTGTCTACCTCAAATACTTTATTCTAAAAGTTGTGTATCTCTACATTTTACATAGAGATCTTTATTGAATTATTTTTGAATAAGTTATAGGGTTAGGGCATGGTTCAGTTTTGCATACAAATATCCAATTGTTTCAATACATTTGTTGAAAAGACTGTGCTCTCCGCATTAAATTTCTTTAGCACCTTTGTCAAAAATCAGTAAGGCTTATTTGTGTGGATCTACTTCTGTGTTCTCTCTTCTCTCCCATTGATATATGTGCCAGTCTCTACACCAATGCCATGCTGTATCCATCACCTTGGTTATATAGTAAGTCTTAAAAAGCAGAAAATGCAACTCCTGCAGATTTCTTCATTTATTTTTCCCAAAATTGTTTTGACTATTCTAGTCCTTTCAGTTTTCAAATAAATTTTATGATCAACTCATCTGTAACTACAAAAACATCCTGCTGAAATTCTCATTGTATTTGTATTAAAATTACAGATCCATTTGGAAGTAATTGACATCTTAAGTGTATTTTTTCTTCAAATTTATGAATACAATATAGCTCTCTTTATTTATAAAGTATTTCATTTCTCTCATCAGCATTTTGTAGATTTTAGCACATAAGTTCTTCATATGTTTTGTTAGATTTATGACAAAGTTTATTTTTAAGCTATTCTAAATATTATTTCTAATTTTACATTTCCACGTTTTCATTGCTAATACATAGAAATAAAAAAATTGATTTTTCTGTTTGGCTTACATCTTGAGACCTTGTTAAGCTCATTTATTAGTTCTAGCATCTCTTTGTAGACTCCTTACAATTTTCCACTTAGACAATCACATTGTTTGTAAATAGGGACAGTTGTGTTTCTTCTTTTTAATTACTTGTTCCTTTTTGCCTGTTGTCACTTACTATTTTGTATTACGGTGAATAGAAATAGTAAGAGTTGAAATCCTATCATTTTCCTCCATCTTAGGAGGTAAATATTCCATCTGCTGTCACTCAGTAAAATGTTTTCGATTTTTGTTGACAACATTTTCCCGGTGGAGATAGGTTCTTGATATTCTTATTTGATAAGAAGTTTTTTATTTTACTTTGCTTGTTTTAAATCACAGCTATGAGTTGAACACTGTCAAATACATTTTCTCAATTAATTAATATGACCATACCATTTCTCTTATTTGTCTGTTACAACATAATATTTTATACTGAGTGGTTTTGAATAATGAACTAACTTTGCAATCCCATAGGTAAACCCCATTTAAGCACCATGTATTGTATACATTGTGCATTCCGTTTTTCAATATTTAGTTGTGAATTTGTGTATCTATGTTTATGAAAGGTGTTGCTCTATCGTTTCCTTAGACTGTCTTGCCTGGTTTTGGTATCTAAGAATCTGTGACCTTTTAAAATGATTTAGAGAATATTACTTCCTCTGATTTTCTGGGAGAGATTGTGAAGGATTGTTATTATATATTATTTCAATATTGGTAGATTTTTTCAGTGAAACCATCTAGACCTAGAGTTTTCTTTACATGAAAAATTTTAACTAGATATTTAATTTTTTAATACACATAGGAGGTATTTAGTTTTTCTATTTTTATGTATTAATTCATGATTGTTTGAGTCTTTCAAGAAATTGGTTCATTTCATATAAATTTTCCTATTTAGGGCAGAGTGGAATGTCATTTCAAAGTCATTTGATTTTCCCATTTTTCTTCCAAAAATTGTAATTTGTGTCTTTCCATTTTGCTTTCTTTGTTTTATTGATATTTATTTTTACTATTTTGTTCCTATTTCTATTATTCATTTATTTCTTACTTCTATATGCTTTGGGTTCATTTTGCTCTTCTTTCTCTAATTTCCTAAGGTGGAAAGTTATATTGCTTATCCATTTTTAATATAATAATATATACTATAAATGTCCCTCTAAGAACTGTTTTAGTATCATCACAGAAATGTTAGTACAGGTTGACTATACCTAATTTAAAAAATCTAAAATCTGAAATGCTCCAAAATCCAAAACATTTTGAGCATCAACATGATGCTCAAACAAAACGCATATAGAAACAATTTAGATTTCAGATTTTTGGATTGAAGATTATCAACTGGGAAAGTATAATGCAAATATTTCAAAACAAACAAACACTGAAATCCAAAACACTTTTGGTTCCAAGCATTTTGGGTAAGGAATACCTAACCTGTAAGTTACATTTTAATTTTTGTTCAATGCAAAATATTTTCTAATCTCCTTTCAGACTTTCTCCTTGGCTGATGTATTGTTTTATTTTCAAATATTTGGAAATTTACCATTGTTCTTTCTGTTATTAATTTCTAGCTTAATTTTATTATAATCAGGCAATATACTTAAACTATTATTTCAAATATTTTAAGCTTATTAAGGATAGTTTTAGAGCCAAGAATAAAGTTTATGTTTGTGAAGGTTTTATGTACACTTGGAAATAATTTGTGTTTTAATATAATTCTATGGAGAATTTTATAAATGTCAATTATGTTTCATTTGTTTGATAGTGTTTTTCAGTTCTTACAGATCCTTTTTCATATTCTGTTTACTTGCTCTATTAGTGAAAGAAGGTTGATGCCTCCAGCTGTATTTGTGGATTTGTCCATTTTTCTTTTAGTGTTTGTTTTATGCATTTTGAAGCCTTCTTATTGCCATTTGGGATGAGTATGCCTGTTTGCTGAAGTTCTATTATTATGTAATATGTTTATCTATCCCTATACTTTTCCTTACCCTGAAGCATAATTTGCTTAACACTAATATTGCAACTCCCTGTCCTCTGTGTCTGAGATTTTTGTTCTATGTGCAAGCTAATAGTTAGCCTATCAGGGTTCCATGGATGTTGATGGAGTACACTAAACTCTTGGGTCTGACACAAAGGGTAATTTATGGCTCACAGAAATAGCAGTATCTATATGCTCAGCATTTTTTGCATCAGCTTCCCAAGCCCCATTTCCTACAGGGAAATATGAATGAGACAAGATGACTTAGGTATAAGAAATGTTTATTTATAGTTGAGAAAACACGAGCTTAGTGTACCCACATCTTTTAAAATAGGCAGTAATATGCCTGCCCTTTGGTTCAAAAGAAGATGTTAAAATATATTATTTGCTTTCTCTTTGTTTCCTCTGTTTCTTTTTCTTATTTTCATCTATGTCTTATTTTGTATTATTATAACATTATTTAACATTTCTTTTTTGTTTAACTATTACTTTTTTATTTTGTCTCTTTGTGTGCTTTCTAAGTGGTTGCTCTTAAAATTATTTTATCACTTCAAGTGAAATGTAGATGAATGAAGAAACATTACCATTACAGAGACTGGTAAAGGGAGATTGTTTTCCCTCTTCACGGTGCATTTGCCATTTGTATTGTCTACATATATTGAAAACTCCATCAGATAATGGTATAATTTTTGCTTACCTATTTTTTTAAAAACTCAAGTAGAGAAAACTAGCCTACTTAAATTTAAATATTTATTTCACATTTTAATCACTCTGTGCTTCATTCTGGAAGTTCCAAGTACCCACTGAATGTAATTTCCTTCTATTTCAATTACTTCTTTTATCATTTCTGTTAGAGAAGTTCTGCTGCTGAAAAATTTTATCAGTTTGCCTTTATCCAAGAATGTATTAACTATACCTTCATTTCTTCAGAATAGTTTAGTGGATTCTCAGTGGACAGTTCTTTACTTTCAGCACTCTATAAATTATATTTCACTGTTTTCTGCCCTTCCTGATTTTTGTTGAGAAATCCATAACAATTTGAATTATTGTTCCCTTATAAGTGATGTTTACTTTTCTCTAGCTTTTTTCAATACATTTCTCCTCTCTTTTTTTTAATTATGTCATTAGCAGTTTGATTATGAAGAATCAGAGCATGGATATTTTTGAACTTGTCTTGTTTAGGGTTCACTGCGGTTCTTGAATCATTTAACTTATATATGTCCCCAGTTGTTTTTCATCGATTATTCTTTTATTTTTCCTGCCTATGACCTTTCTCCTTTCATTCTGGTAATCTATGATATAAATGTTAAACCTTTCATTTCGTTTCACAGGTCTTGGAGGCTCTTTTAGTTTTTACTCTTTTTTTTTTTTTTTTTTAACATTTTCCAGATTAGATAAATCCTATTGCTGTATCTTCATGCTTAAGTTTTTTCTCTGCTATCTCCATCTATTATCAAGCTCGTTTAGTGTCTCTTTTTTTTTTTTTTTTTGGTAATTTTGATATTGTTTTTTATTTATAAGTCTTTCATTTTAAAAAGATATTTTATCTTTTTTTTCCTGAATCTATCTTTTCTTTTGTATCAAAAGTATTTTTCCCTAGCTCTTGGATCATGCTAATAATAGCTGCTTTAAAAATCTGTCTGATAATACCAACATCTCTATTATCTCAGGATTGACATCAATTGATTTTCTGTCTGCTTACAAAATGTCCTGATTTTCATGCTCCTTCATATGTTGAGAAGCTATAGATTATATCTGGACATGTTGGGTACTATGTTATGAATCTCAGAGTCTTGTTAAGAATGTTGGCCTTGGGAAGCCGAGGTGGGCAGATCACGAGTTCAGGAGATCGAAGACCATCCTGGCTAACACCGTGAAACCCCGTCTCTACTAAAAAATGCGAAAACAAAACAAAAAACAAAAAAACGCCTTAACCAGGCGTGGTGGTGGGCACCTGTAGTCCCAGCTACTCTGGGGGCTGAGGCTGGAGAATGGCGTAAACCCGGGAGGCGGAGCTTGCAAGTGAGCCGAGGTCGCCCCACTGCACTCCAGCCTGGGTGACAGGGTGAGACTCTGTCTCAAAAATAATGATAATAATAAAAATGTTTTAGGAGACAAGTGACCACAGTGTGTTCACCAGCCAAGTTTTACACACCCGAGGGCCATGGATCCAATGTCAATCAGTTTTTAAAGGTTTTGCTGTTCTTCAAGATCTTTCCCGAGTTCACTGCTCAATGGCCAGCATGGGATGTGGGTGAAGGCTAGTGCTTTAGTTTGGTTCTCAAGGTACTTGATATGCTGTTTAAATCCCTGCGTGCGCAGATTTGGGATGAGCTCAGAAGTTTATGTATACTCTAGGGGATTATTTTCTTATATTCAGAGAGATCCCTTCTCTCTGTAATTGTCCTGACATTTTCTTGAACCCAAGGCATTCTCTTAGGTTTTTGTTGTTGTTGTTTTGTTTTGTTTTGTTTTGAGATAGCATCTTGGTCTGTCACCCAGATTGGAGTGCAGTGGTGCAATCATAGCTCACTGCAGCCTTCACTCCCTGGTCTCAAGCAATCCTCTCATCTTGGTTTCCCAAAGTATTGGAATTACAGACATGAATCACTGTGCCCAACTTCTTTCTGATCTGACAACAAAACCAGGGCTTTATTTCTACGTTCTATCACGAACTTCCTGTGACCGTACCTTTCTCTAGGGCCACATGGCAAGAAGGTAGGAAGAAAGGAAAACATGAGTATTTCCTCACACTTTTGACACCACAACTACTTATTTCCTGAAATTTTAGGTGTCTTTCCTGTTGCTTCTGCTTCTGTGCCACTGTGACATTGCTAGGGGGCAGGATTAGGAGAGAATAATGATAGCAACGACAAAATTAAGGAACTTTCTTCTATTACATCTTCCCCATAAATGTTCCCTTTCCTACCACTTCTATGAGAAACAGAGGGATTCCTTTGAAGTTCTGTCTAAACCCGGTGCTCACTTCTGAATATTGTGCTATTTTATGAGTCCAGGCTAAGAATAACCAAAGGAAAATAAAAACGGGTATGTAGGGGGAATTACTGCCAATTTAGTAGTAGTTCAAATTTGGTTTTCTTCCCCAATATTCTTGCTATCATTTGCTTGTTAAAGTCCTTAGGTTCCTTGTGCATGCAGCCTGTCCGGGTTCTCAGTTGCATTTAGTGGGAGAGACATATTGGTATATGTTTACTCAATCTTTACCACGGTTGGACCCTTTTAATTTACTATTAACAGTCTTAAAATTATAGCTGAAATGAGCTTCAATACAGTTTGAAAGTCCTGTTCAGAAGAGACAAAAACTTCCAATCCATTACATGGATTCTTTTGTTTTAATTTTGCTTTGTTTCTTTTTTCCTCCAGTCAATTTTCTACCAGTTATGGTATCTCAAAATGACAAAAATTAGAAATCATATTTGGTCTGATATTTGTGGCAAGTTTTGTTATTGTTGTAGTACAGAAGTAATGATTCAAAACATCAGCATCCAAATAACCCCAGATAAATTCCCA
Source organism: Trachypithecus francoisi (assembly GCF_009764315.1). Lineage (NCBI taxonomy): Eukaryota > Metazoa > Chordata > Mammalia > Primates > Cercopithecidae > Trachypithecus > Trachypithecus francoisi. The sequence goes on along the minus strand of NW_022681458.1, from coordinate 124,630,016 downwards.
TTAAAACCAGCTCATAATAGTCAAACCCACTGAAGATTGAATTTTATCCATTAAGCCACAGGAGGCAGCAACAATAGTAAAATACCACAGGGCTTCCAGAAAAGAACACATCAACTACTTAATATGTTATTTAATATGCTGTAAAGCCTGAGGTAAGTTATTTAAGTAGACCTTCATAACTGAATATCTAAAATGGGTTGTAAAAAATTTTCACCTAGATTTGTTCTTGATACACTGAGACAAGAAATAGTTCCCAGTAAATATAAGCACTCAAAAGGGCCATTTAGTGACATATGATACAAAGTACACATTAAAAAAAAAAAGGAAATCAAATTAGCAGAGAAGAGTAGAAAATTAAATGACTTCAGAAAAAAATGCTTAAGCTATAAGTTTAAGCATACTTATAGCTATCTTGAGAGAAAGAACATTAAAATTATAAATGTACATACTGAAATATAATAAGTGATAATAATGTTTAATACATGCATTCTGTTTACTACATTTCAAGCACAAATTCTCTGTCTTTCACATGTTATCTGATTAAATCTAAATCCTCTCAAATAGATATGTCATGCTTCCCACTTGACAGTTGAGAATACTAAGGCAAAACAAGGTCATATAGCCAGAAAGTGGCAGAGCTGAGATGCTAACCAAGCAGTTTTGGTCCAGATCATTTTCTGTTAAACAGTATGCTATGCTACCTATCTCAAAAAATTATGGTTTATATTAATAGTTATTACTGTATAATTTTTATTATCATATTAACCCTGTTATTTCTAACCAACATCTCCCTTTGGATTCACAGCATTTGTTCTTCCGTGTTCTTTATATACCAGCCTGAGTAGCTAAATCACTCCTTGTGGGACTTATATCTTTCTCAATGCTCTTTAGCTGCCCATGATCCTTATATAAGAACAGCATTCCATTGCCTTTTAGAGAATCAGTAAGAACAAGAGAGCTGGCAGAAATCACATCTTTGAGAGGAACACACTTTTTTTCTCATGAAATAGAGCTGATAACAAATTATCTGGAGACCATACGCTAAAGCCAAATCATGAAATAATAATGTATTTGTGGAGCCATTGTGCTCTTGGAAAAGATGAAGCTCTATTGATATCATTGTATAAGTCCATGCAGAGAATAAAAAATACTTCACCAAACATGTGCAAAAATATTTATAGCAGTACTAACTATCATAGAAAAAGGGGGGCAGAGAGAGAGAGCAACTCAAATGTCTGTCAACAGTATCTTGGATTAATAAATTGATATTCATACAATAGAGCAATTTATTACAATGAAAATAAATGTATCACGACCACATTTACAAAACGTCTACATATGGTTGTATTAGTTTGTTTTCACACTGCTAATAAAGACATACCCAAGACTGGGTAGTTTATACAGGAAAAAGCTTTAATGGACTTACAGTTCTATGTGGCTGGGGAAGCCTCACAATCATGGTGGAAGGCAAGGAGGAGCAAATCACATCTTACATAGATGGCAACAGGCAAAAAAAAGAGCTTGCACAAGGAGACTCCCCCTTATAAAACTATCAGATCTCATGAGACTTATTCACTATCATGTGAACAAAGACCTGACCCCATGATTCAATTACCTCCCACCAGGTCCCTTGCACAACATGTGGAAATTCAAGATGAGATTTGGGTGGGGACACAGCCAAACCATATCATTCTGCTCCTGGCCCCTCCCAAATCTTATGTCCTCACATTTCAAAACCAATCATGCCTTCCCAACAGTCTCCCAAAGTCTTAACTCGTTTTGACATTAATACAAAAGTCCACAATCCAATGTCTCACCTGAGACAAGGCAATTCCCTTCTGCCTATGAGCCTGTAAAATCAAAAGCAAGTTAGTTACTTCCTAGATACAATGGGGGTACAGGCATTGGGTAAATACAGCCATTCCAATTGGGAGAAATTAGCCAAAACGAAGAGGCTACAGGCCCCATGCAAGTCTGAAATCCAGTGAGGCAGTCGAATCTTAAAGCTTCAAAATGATCTCCTTCAACTCCATGTCTCACATCCAGGTCATGTTAATGGAAGAGCAGGGATCCCATGGCCTTGGGTAGCTCCATCCCTGTGGCTTTGCAGGGTATATCCCCCTGCCCGGCTGCTTTCATAGGCTGGCGTTGAGTGTCCGAACCTTTTCCAGGCACACAGTGCAAGCTGTCAATGGATCTACCATTCTGGGGTTTGGAGGATGGTGGCCCTCTTCTCATAGCTCCACTAGGTGGTGACCCAGTAGGGACTCTGTGTGTTCCCCCAGTAGGGACTCTGACCCCACAATTTCCCTTGCACATTGCCTTAGCAGAGGTTCTCCATGAGGGTCCCATCCCTGTGGCAAACTTTTTTCCTGGGCATCCAGGCACTTACATTCATCCTTTGAAATCTAGGCAGAGCTTCCCAAACTTCAATTATTGACTTGGGTGCACCCACAGGCTCAACACTACATGGAAGCTGCCAAGGCTTGGGGTTTCCACCCACTGAAGCAACAGCCTGAGCTGTACCTTGGCTCCTTTCAGCCATGACTGCAGCAGATGGGACACAGGGCACCAAGTCCCTAGACTACACAGCAGGGGGATCCTGGGCCTGACCTATGAAACCATTTGGTCCTCTGAAACCTCCAGGTCTGTGATGACCTGGAGGGGCTGTCACAAAAGTCTCTGACATGCCCTGGAGATATTTTCCTCCTTGTCTTGGTGATTAACATTCACCTTCTTGTTGCTTATGCAAAGTTCTGCGGCCAGTTTGAATTTCTCCTCAGAAAACAGGATTTTCTTTTCTATTGCATTGTCAGACTGCAAATTTTCCAAACTTTTATGCTCTTTTCTCCCTTTTAAAACTGAATACCTTTAACAATACCCAAGTCACATATTGAATGCTTTGCTTCATAGAAAGTTCTTCCCTCAGATACCCTCAATCATCTCTCTCAAGTTCAGAGTTCCAAATCTCTAGGGCAAGGGCATGATGCCACCAGTCTCTTTGCTAAGACATAACAAGAGTGAGTGACCTTGGCTCCAGCTCCGAACAAGTTCCCTGTTTCCATAGGAGACCACCTCAGCCTGGATTTCATTGTTCCTATCACTATCAGCATGTTGTTCAAAGTCATTCAACAAGTCTCTAGGGAGTTTCAAACTTTCCCACATTTTCCTGTCTCCTTCTGAGCCCTCCAAACTGTTCCAACCTCTGCCTGTTATGTAGTTCCACATTTTCGGTTATCTTTTCAGTAGCACCCCACTCTACTGGTACCAATTTTCTGTATTAGTCCATTTTCATGCTGCTAATAAAGACATTCCCAGGACTAGATTATTTATGCAGGTAAAAGCTTTAATGGACTTACAGTTCCATGTGGCTGAACAAGCCTCACAATCATGGTGGAAGGCAAGGAGGAGCAAGTCATATACATGGATGGCAGCAGGCAAAAAGAGAGGTTGTGCAGGGAAACAGCCCCTTATAGAACCATCAGATCTTGTGAGACTTATTCACTCTCACAAGAACAGTACAGGAAAGACTTGCCCCCACGATTCAGTTACCTCCCACCAGGTCCCCCTCACAACACATGGGAATTCAAGATAAGATTTGGGTGGGGATATAGCCAAACTATATCAATGTTGAAAATAATTTTAAATGAAAAGACCTTTCATATAATGTTGACATTCTTGACCTTCATGCTGACGACATGGGTATGCACCTGTTGTGGACATCACTTCACTTTACATTTATAATCTGTGTCTGTCATTGTGTGGATATTCCACTTAATACAGGTTTACATTAAAAACTAAGAACTGAAAGGAGCAAAAAGGATTCAGGAGAATTGGTTTGACTCTCTAAGCTTTAGTTTTTCTATCTATAAAATAAAGAGACAAGAATAATCTATATATTCCACTCTGATTTTGATATTCTCTGATTTCTATGCTTTGTCTGGGTTTGATTTTAAACCTTGGTAACTCAGTTTATCAAGATTTTTACATGCATCAGAAGAGGTCAGGTGAGCCAGAAGGGACTCAGCTCTGGTTCTTGTCTCTACTCTGTCCACATAATTCCTTTTCCTTCACACTTCACCTGCAATCCATCAGGTATTCTATTTGTTCTCTTTTTAAAATATATCCAGATCCCATTCACATTTCCTCATCTCCTTTGCTATCCCCATTGTTGTAACCCACAATCGTCTCTCATCTGGACTGCTATGAAGCATCTTAATTGGAATAAGCTTTCCTATCCTTGTTACCATATAACATAGCAGTCAAATGATTCTTTTAAAATAGAAGTTAGAGGGTGTCACTCTTTTGTGCAAAATGTTGACATAGATCCTCTTTTCAGTCACAGTAAAACAAAATTCTTCATGATGGCCTACATGTTCCTATATAGCTGGTGCCCTGGAATATCTCTAAAAGCATATCCTGCTATCTCTCTCTCTGGCTCATCCTATTATAGTTACATTCACCTCCCTGGTGCTCCTGGGCAGGTGGACCAAGTATCTCAGTGCCTCAGGGTCTTTGCACCTGTGCTTTCCTCTGCCCAGAATGTTCTTTCTGGAGATAGTCACAAAGCTACTTTTTCTTCAGCTTTCAAATCTTTGCTCAAACATCACCTTCTTAAAGAGACTTTCCCTGACCATCCTATATAAATTTTCAAATGATTTCATCTGCAGCATGCCTTCTTTTTTGATATTTTTGCTATTTCTCACCTTAGCACTTGTGTCTTCTAACATGCTGTAAAATTTGCTCACTTATTTTGTTTATTCTCTCCTCAACCAGCCCCAGTCTCCTTTACTTCAGAAAGATCAATCCTTAGGGAAAAACCTGCTCAACTGAGAATAAGCCATTAGCAAAATAAGAAATTGACTGCAACCTGTTTGAGAGGGTTAGATTTGAGCCAGATTTAAAAGAACAACCACCTAAAGTTCTTAGATAACTTTTCACTTGAACTTTTATCAAAGTTTTAAGAGCTTTTAAAGTTCTCTTAAAAGAACAACTTTTTAATCAAGTGAATACAACAGACCATGAAAGAAGATGACTTCAATGATTGAACCATTTGATATGAAAATGCAAAGGAGAGAGAGAGAGAGAGACAGAGAATATGTTAAAAGATTATAAAAACATACTGTGAGTCAAGAGGACAAGGTGATCAAAATCCATTTACCAAACCCTTCAAAATATTATCTTTCCTCACCACAACCGAGACATTGGCCCACTTGAATCTTGAAACTCAAATAAATAATCCCACTAATGGGAAAGCAGGATAGGGCAGAATAGGTGTCATAGGTAAAATACATACAGCTTTTCAAAAGAGTTTTGGAAATATGTTTCATACGACCCAGTTTTTAAAAAAAACATAAAATATATAAGTATAGAACTAAAAAGCTGTATGCTGAAATACCTACATGTTCTTTCTTTACTTGTGCAATACCTTTTACCACCCCCCCATTTTTTCTCATTAACATTTCCAATAGTACGTTTTATTAATAGATTAAGAAAGCAATAGGGATGTTTTAAAATGAGACAGAGTTAAAGAGGGTGAGGGAAATTAAAGGTCAGTATTTTATTATTAATCAGCTGCACAGCAAAGTCAGAGATGTGGAAGGACCTCCTAATTCTGTCCCCTTAAGTCTATTTCTGATACAGGTTCTTGCTTTGACACCTCTCATGAGTTTAAAAATCTTATTATAACAATGATGCTTATCACAATGTGATGGTTAATATTGAGCATCAACTCAACTGGATTGAAGGATGCAAAGTATTGTTCCTGGGTATCTGTGAGGGTGTTGCCAAAGGGGATCAACATTTGAGTCAGTGGACTGGGAGAGGTAGACCCACCCTCAAGCTGCATGGGCACCATCTAAGCAGCTGCTAACATGGTGAGAATAAAGGAGGCAGAAGAAAGTGGAAAGAGCGGACTTGCTGAGTCTTCCAACCTTCATCTTTCTCCCGTGCTGGATGCTTCCTGCCCTCAAACATCAGACTACAAGTTCTTCAGCTTTTGGACTCTTGGACTTACACTAATGGTTTCCCAGGGGGCTCTCAGACATTCAGCCACAGACTGAGGACTGCACTGTCAACTTCCCTACTTCTGAGGTTTGGGGACTTGGACTGTCTTTCTTGCTCCTCAGCTTGCAGATGGTCTATTGTGGGACTTCACCTTGTGATTGTGTGAGTCAATTCTCCTTAATAAACTCCCCTTCATATATACAGTCATGTACTATTTCTGTCCCTCTAGAGAATCCTGAATAATACATACAATTTCAGGTATTCAGAAGTTATCCCAGAAAATACGGAAGGGATATTGCTGAAGATATTTTTAACAAAAGAAAAAAATGCTTAAGGAGTTTTGTCATGTGAGAGAAAAAAAAAATAAAAAGAGGGTAGACCTGCCTTTGTTTCTCCAGGACCAAAATTCATGGGTGGGAATTTTAGGGAGACAGACAGTATGTAATATGTATATTCTTTCTAATAATTGGAGCTATCTAATAATGCTCTGGTTTGCCTCCAAGCATAAAGCACTCTGCCTCTAGACTCTTCAGGCTGAGAGAAGGTGGTCTGGTCAGATGCCACAGAAATAATCTCTACTGCCTCCAGTGGGAAGTTATCTAAATGCTTCCTAATGTCTTTGCCAATTCTGAAAAACAATGATTTGGAAATAAAGGTCAGATGACTGTAGTTTACATGAGTCATTTCAGTTCTTTGTATAATTTTGAAAAGAGGTATGCTAACTAAATTATTCTGTAAATGCATTTTATTCAATGATGATGATGTGTTTGAAGGTTTCTGATGGCCCTGGTTAATCAGCCTCCCTAGGGGCAATTTCTCCCCTTCAGTCCAATTAGCATGGAAGAGGTGTCTTAGAGCCACATGATGCTACAGCAATTTATTTTCGTAGTGTTCTTATAAGGTGGAGAGCAGGAGCGGGCAAGCTGCATGCACCAGGTACAGAAAGGGATCTGACGATCGACTGACCAGGAGCATCTCTGTCCAGAAACTGTTCTCCAAGTTTGGAGAATATTCCTCCAACGCACACGATCTAGAATATACCTTTATTCAGTCCATGTTAGCTACCAGCTATTTTTTTAATAAAGGAAATTTAAGCCATTCTTATAAGGGAAAGCATTGTTTTAAGGTTTATAAAGGTTGTATCTGCTGGGGTGGCTTTGTTTCTTGCAAATCCACAGGCCAGGAATGGAAACCCTCAGGCCAGGTTGCATCATATGACAAAGTAATGCATAGATAATGTATGCCCTTCCAGATCTTGAGTTGGCCTTATGGTTATTATCAACCTTATAGCCACTATATGTCTCCTGTAGTATACCACCTGATGTTATATATTGTTAGTTTACTTAAATTCATATATATGTATGTGTATACACACACAAATAAACATGCTCAGCATTTATGCTAGAAAAACGAATAGAAGTTCCCAACTCTGAATTTTAAACAAAAATATGTCCTAATAATTTGGATATTTTCCGAAATTTGTATTTTTTTTTTTTTTTTTTTTTGAGACGGAGTCTCGCTCTGTCGCCCAGGCTGGAGTGCAGTGGTGCGATCTCGGCTCACTGCAAGCTCTGCCTCCCGGGTTCACGCCATTCTCCCGCCTCAACCTCCCAAGTAGCTGGGACTACAGGCACCTGCCACCACTCCTGGCTAATTTTGCTTTTGTACTTTTAGTAGGGACAGAGTTTCACCGTGTTAGCCAGGATGGTCTTGATCTCCTGACCTCGTGATCCGCCCACCTCAGTCTCCCTAAGTGCTGGGATTACAGGCATGAGCTACCGTGCCCAGCCCGAAATTTGTATTTTTTATAATGAATGCATGATGGCAACCTAATCCTTTTCTAATTCCACTGTTCAATATTAATATTAAAAGTGTGTTTTGTCTGTAGTATTATCTTTCTGATTCTTCCTTCCTTCCTTCATTCCTTCCTTCCTTCTTTTCTTTCTTCCATTCTTTTTCCTTCTAAGAAAATATAGCATTTAAAATCTCATTGTACTATGATAGAACACAATATATTCAGAAATGAAAACGGCCTATGGTAAAGTGTATCCAAGATTCCCGCAAGGATGGAAGGCAGATGTAATTAAAAAATAACTTGAATTAGAGATATTTTCCAACTTCCTAGTTTTCCCCAAAAAGAAAAACTTTCAAGTTGCTTTTCTTTCTCGGTGTATTTAGCTTTAAGTTGTGTTGGTTAAAAAACAAACAAACAAAAAAAAAACCCTTAGCCTCTTGGATATCTGGAGGACCTCCTAGACACCAATCCTCTTAGGCTACTGAATGAGACTAAGCCTTATCTTTTTTTTTCAAGACCAGTTACCCAAGTTATGCTTTTAGGTTTTCATATTTTTAAATTTATTTTTAGATTATCTTGAGATGTACTTAGTGAATAGTAAATGGTGCCTAGAGATAGAGGTACTTAGATCCAAATTTATTTCTCTCTTCTAACAGCTGTGCCACTCTGCCAATTGCTTCAAAATACTGAGCCCCAGAGTACTCAGCCATAAACTAGAAACTGGGATGGACTATTTAAAATTTAAATCAGATAAGGTGTGTAAAGGGACTAGCATAGTGCCAGGAAGATAGTAAGCACACTATAAATACTAGCTAACTATTGTGGAGAAGTAACATAATTTGAGTCTTACCTATACACTGATGTTCTATTTTAAGGTGTATTTTAAGCTAATAAATTATGAGCAGAGGAAACACACAGGAATAAAAATTAAATGTGTATAATTAAAAATATTCTCCAGTAGTAAGCATATTGGTAGAGAATGGCTGAGTTAACACTTCCATTTACAACAGAGTTTTACTGATTTCACCAAGGTTCAGCATTCCACATGCAGATCAAAGTGCAGTAATACAGTGCCTCCCTCCAAGCCCTGGAAACCCTTTTGGTGAATAAAATATCTTTAGTACCTTCAGGCAAATAGGACAATTAAATGTAAACAAACATAAAACCACCTTTAATATTTATGTGATTTTTAGAGGCAGAGATCAGTGTGGGTGTATCCCAGTGATCTGAGACCTACATAGGATCAGTTGGACTACTCTCAAGTCCTAAAGAAGTCTAAACTCTTCTCCAGGATTTCTTAGAATCCCCGTTGGCAACCTAACGTGGTCTCCTGAGACTCAAGCTCCCTACTTTCTGGGGATTAAATTTCTTTACGTCTTGGTGTCTTGTACGGGCTGTTTCTTCCTGCTCCACCTCACTCCAGGCAGGCAAATGTCTCTTTTCATATTTCATACAAGATAAAAAAGTCAACAAAGTAAAAACAAGCCCTCACTATAGCTTATATGTGTCCAGTGGATTCCACCGGAAGTGAGATGAGGTGGAATGGAGGAGTGGCAGGAGTCACATCACAGCCGCACAAAACCGCTCCAGATTGAATGTTAAACATCCTCTAGTTTAAAATGTTCCTTGGCCAGTCTTCCACTTGGGCTTTTTTTGCTTACTTCTTCTGATGGACGTCCCCAGCTTCAAATTCCCATCCCTCCCCCAACTTACAGATGCTTCCCACTCGGCCTTGTCTCTCAGGCCCCTCTGCCTCGCTACAGAGCAGAGCCAAGGCTGTCATTGTTGCTCAGAAGAGCCCTTGGGCTTTCTCTATCCTTACTTGGTTCCTATCAACATTCAAACTTTCAGGCTTCTCCCTTTCTTCCCAGTCAGCTTACCAAGATGTTTCCTAAACAAAACCTTTCTTTTTTCTTGTTTTTCTTTTGAGATAGGGTCTTACTCTGTCATCCAAGCTGGAGTGCATTGACTTGTAGCCTTGACTTCCCAGACTCAGTGATCCTTCACTTCAGCCTCCTGAGTAGCTGGGACTAGGACTATGCACCACCACACCCAGCAAATTTTTTTTTTTTTTGTATTTTTTTTGTAGAAGTGGGGTTTTGCCATGTTGCCCAGTCCAGACGTTTCTTTTTTCTAAGGTAAATTATACTTCCTGCAGATGAGAGAATTTTTGAAAATTCCTTCCCCACATATATTTATACTCTGCTACCTCTGTCACAGCCATGGGTCTCTCTCTAGCTTCCATAACGATTTATTGATTTAAAAAGTCCAGCTTTAGCATCTGATCTCATCTGATCTGTGGCATTAGGGGCTACCAGAGCTACTTGTGAACCATATTTCCCAATGAGATCTAATGGGCATGTTGTTCTCAACCTAAAAGCTAGTCATAATAATATTGGGTGGTATTGAGAGATGAAAGTCCCACCATACCTTTAGGTTTCCATACTGTCAGAACTAGAAATGGCACAACCTTGGCTTCCCTTCTCCTCAAAACGGAGTGTCACAGAGCTGACTTTCTCATAGATGTCATCCTAGATTCAAAGCTCTGGGATCCCAGATAATTACAGACTGCTATATTTATAGGTGAATTCATTGTCCAACGCATTCCAAGACGTGAGTTTCCAATTTTCTTATCCAACCCCCTGCAACACTTCCCCCCTCAGTAAAGGCTCTGGAAAATTTAAGTTAATTGGAACAATGTGGGAGTCAAAGAAACTTAAGTCCAAGGTGGGAGGCAAAGATAAATAGCACTAGTTTTTAGATGGCATTATGTGTTCATTGCAGTTAATTACCAAGCATTAAAAGAGCATGGTAGGAACACGTGGCATGCCATGGTTCTACTGTCCAGATTCAGATCCCAGCTCTGCTGCTTGCTAAGCTGTGTTACCTTGGGCAAGTCACCTAACCTATTCCTGCCTTACCTTTTTCATGGTCATTTGGCTCTAACTTACCATGTAGTAAGTACCCAGAAAATTTCACTTATTATTAATATTAGTGGAAGAATTCAAAAGTTCATTTGTAAATATTTGTTAAATACCTAACAGGCAGAAGCACTGCACTGTGCCCAGGAAGACTAAAGAGAAATGTTTTCTATTCTCATACAGCTTTCCTTCTGCTAGGGAAGTCAGAAATCACCAAACTAGGTTACAATAATCTTTGTCACTGCTTTAAAAGAGAAGGAAGTAAAACAAGGGGACACAGTGTTGATATTTACTCTGAATATGTAACATAGGCTGAAGATAGGGAGGCATTATCTATAGAAGTGGCACTGAATCTGAGACCCCAAAGACAAACTAGGTGCAGTGAAGGGATGGAGCTGATTGGGCAAGGGATGCAGCAAGGAGTGTGCTAAGCAGAGAAAGATACATGTTCAAAGATCCAGGGTAGGGAAGAAGGTGGACTTGCTCAGCCATGAGGGAGGGTGAGGTCAGCATAGTGGGAATGTTCTTGAAACCAGCCCAACTGACTCATAGAAATGATGTTTATGGTGTTTTTTACGAATGTAGAAACTTACCCTCCATGTCTTAAAACTTGAAAGTTACGTTTATCTTACTTGAGTTACTTCCTCAGGAAACCAACCCTCAGGCAAGGAACTGAAACTTATTGAAACTTATCAGGTCGTCACATGCAGACAGTGAGATGCTACCCCTCATTCCTCGTGATTGCTTCCTTAACCCTCCCTAAGTCCTGTTTTCCTGTGTAGCCTCATTACTTCCCTGCTATATAAACCCTCAATTTTGGTCAGTTGTGAGAGACAGATTTGAGACTAGGCTCCCATCTCTCTGGCCACTGTCATGAGAATAAACAGCCTTCTTTCTTGGCAATACTCATTGTCTCAGTGATTGGCTTTCTGTGCAGTGAGCAACAGGACCTAGAGTGAACCTCTGACATTTGGATAACATTTTGAACTAGAGGCACGGGAGATAGTGTAACAGGGGAGGGTCTGGATGTGGGGGTAAGGACTGGGTCCTGTGGGACCTTTTGGGTCATATTATAACTTTTAACTTGATTCTAAGAGTCACTGACAATTCATTGAAGAGTTTTCATTTTTCACTTTTTCCTCTTTTTTTAATGGAATATTCTGACTTTTTTATTCCAAATACAATACTGAGATATTGGGTGAACCTGAAATTACGTATGCCAGGTATATACTTTTAAATGAGTTTGTTTAACCCCAAAAAGTACTCAAAGCATGCTTTAAATATTTGTCATCTTGCTATGCGTAAGGGGCTAGAATATTGTGTGAGGTCAACTGACATCCACAGACCTGTCCTCCACCTGCCTCCCACCCCTGAATGTATCTTTTCTGCAGAGCGTACCCTGATGCATTCAAAATTTTACTCTTCGTAATTAGCAGCCATGTGGTTTAGGGGGAAGTCCTTGGAGACATGGCTGCAGGAGTAGAATGTGAGAGGCTCTGGTTGCGTGAACAGCTCACGGTGCTCTGCCTCAGGGATTTGAATAGGAGGACCTACCCAGTGACACCAATGAGAAGCTGGCTGGAGACGCTGGGAATGGAAACCATTGACCTTTCTTTGAGATTTGAAACAATTCTCTTAACCTTTTTTTTTCTTCCTCCTTCCCTCCCTCTCTCCTTCTCGTTCCCCTTCCTATCTTCCTTTTTCCTTTCCTTTCTTTTTCTTTCTTTTCATATTAGCCTTCCTTCCCTTCCTTCTTCCTTTCCTGTTTCCCTTCCACCTTTCCTCCCTCCTTCCCTCTCTTCCTTCCTTTCTTCCTTTCTTCTTTCTTCCTTCTTTCTTTCCTTCTGTCCATTGATGACAACAGAGTTCCTAACTGATATTAGTCCCCACAAGTATAACTAGAACTGATGAGGAGAAGCAAGAGAAAGACCAACATGAATCTGTATCAGACAGAAATGGGAGAGAGAGCACGCACGTGAGCAAGAACACTTCAAGCTTCTGTATGCCAAACTCCTCATAGTTCTCTGAGCACTTGTTCAAATTCTCCCTTCAAGGCTCTGCTTTGGACTCTGTCTTCTGGAAGGCTTCAGCTTTCTGAACTAGGCTGAGAGCCTCTCCACACATAGATCCCAGAGTAATTATCCTATCACCTTTGTATCTTCATCACCCAGCTGAACAACTGACTCACTGTTTTCACTGTCAGAAAATGCTTAGAAAATTCAATCAATTGTCTCAAGGTAGTTACTCTTTACAGTAACACTGGGGTATTCAAACATAAGTTATGCCAGTGCTCTGCCTTTTTATTGTCAGTCTAAGATAAGTAGAGAATGTAAGAAAAGCACTTCGAAAATTTATAAAAGTTGACATGAAATAATGTCCAGGCTGTTTTTTTTAATAGAAGTATCAGTCCATAAGAGATTGATTTTTTAAACACTGTGGGTTGTTCATCACCTTTAGTTTAATACTTGTTTGGAAATAATGTGGAAGAATAAATTCAAACATTAGTTGAGGAGTCATGTGAGATGGCCCGCTTCTCTTGTTTTATTGTGAAGAGAAAAAATGGAAACAGAAAAGGCTACTTTTGACATTAGAACTATTATGGAATATATATGATTTACTTCATATCCTCTCACTTATACCATCTGCTACCCCATTCTTGCCAAATGGTACTCATGCTGCCTCGAGTCCACTGGTACAGTGGAGACCTTTTGTTGTGACTTCAGCACCATCCTCTCTCTCAATCAGGCAATGTCCAACCTAATGGAGGAAGCCACTGAAGGTGGCTCTTCATATTCCAGTGACAGTGCAATGAGAGATGCCTGGATGAAGCTGCAGTCCTTCTCCTAATTCATCTCTATAAGTGAGTGCTTCCTCCATCAGTGTGGGAGCCATGCTCTGGAAGCAGTTCTTAGTGAGGGCAAGACACGGAAGCGATTTCTATTTTTCTATTTATTATTTTCCTTCTAGATACTTTCACCTTATTCTCCTTCTGCCTTAGTTCTTCTTACCAATTTTAATTTTTTGCCACAACTTTTCCATTTGGCTTTTGGAGATTTAGGATAAAATATCTTTATATTTAATATTTCAGGGGTTGTGAAGTAGTTGTGTGTATGTGTGTGTGAACTTGATTCAAGATTGGTATAGTTCTAATGGATAGAAAGAAAAAAAATGCTCAATGTACTTGACATAGCATTACACTTGCCACATTAAGTAAATCATGTAGTTCTTTCCCTTTTTATTAAAACTTGCGTGGCCCTAATGAGCTACAATATCACCATGGTGCAAGGATCACAGTTCTAATGACACTGTTAAGCTTCATAAAAATGCTTTAAAACAGCAGTTGTGCAAAACATCTTCAAAGTCAGCTGTATGACTGTGCATTCCTGTTTCAATGAGAATCCAGTCACCTCCCAGGCAGGCATGAGCAATTCTGGGTAAAAGGTGAAAGCTCTTTAATTCTCTGTGAACTGCTTTCCTGAGAACTCCTACAGATTCATGAATACATTGTTCATCCTCTGGAGAAAACACTTTTTTAAATGTTATTAATAGTTTCTGGATAAGCGTTGAATTTGGACAAACTAGGTTTGGAATTCTGTGTTCAGTACAGAGTAGCTTTAGGATTTCAGAGAATTTACTGAGTCTCCTAAAGCCAGTGTTTCCAAAACTGCAGATCATAACTCATTAGTGGTTGTAGAATCAATGTAATGTTCACAGAAATATATGAAAACTGAAATATAATAGAAAATATCGGCCGGGCGTGGTGGCTCACTCCTGTAATCTGAGCACTTCGGGAGGCTGAGACAGGGGGATCATGAGGTCAGGAGATCTAGACCATCCTGGCTAACATGGTGAAACCTCTTCTCTACTAAAAAAAAAAATACAAAAAAATTAGCCGGGTATGGTGACAGGTGCCTGTAGTCCCAGCTACTCGGGAGGCTGAGGGAAGAGAATTGCTTGAACTGGGGAGATGGAGGTTGCAGTGAGCCGAGATCGTGCCACTGCATTCCAGCCTGGCCGACAGAGTGAGACTCTGTCAAAAAAAAAAAAAAAAAATCAGAGTTCATTATGTATTGCAAAAGTCAAGTTTTGTTTTGTTTCTACATGATATAATATATTCCTTTATGTTTCAGAGTTTCTCAAAAAATTTTGAAAACTTGGCTCTAAGTCTTAGTTTCATTGTCTTCAATCACCATTCAACTATTTAAAACCTATATAAAGTCAAAGTTGACTGTATCCCCTTCTATCTGCTAGGCAAGAGCTTAATTCCTTTACAAAGTATTTGGGATCTTGTTTAGGAAAATGCCCTGAGAAGCCATGTAATGAAGGGAAGTCAGGGTTATTTAGCACATGGTCTAGGTGGAGACACTGAAACTGAGATGGGGCTTGATTTCTCTATTTCACAGACAGGGTTTAGGAAGGGACAGCGGTGAGGTAAAGATAATAGCTAGATGGAGAGGAAAAAAAGGAAGAAGCAATCCAATGACATCAGGTGTCAATCAGTGCTGTGCATGCAGGGATGGCTAGTGCACAGGAATTCATAGAAATTAGAATGGCCAGAAAGTTCTCAAGAACACTGAGGTCCATGATTCAGCTATGCATTATGTTTCCTGATAGAGCTCTGATCTCCAGGGCCTAAAATAAAAATGAAAACAAAAATAATCCAACAAATACAAAAAATACTGTTTTTTGATGGGCCCCAGATTATCCTCAATCCTTATTTTTAACATACATTTTCAGTAAAAATGTAGAACGCTCCAGAGTGTTGAAGAGCAGAGTTCGAGAGAAAACGAGTCAGTTACTATCTTAGGGTTTACAGGCCTCTCATGCATAAAATGAAACAAAAGAAAGAAAAAAAAAAATCTAAAGTAGAAATTTGGAAAAAGAAGTTCCCTCGAGGAATGTAAGAATTTATCTCTTCTCTGCAAATCCTGTGAAATATTCAGTGGTGTGCTGGATTTTTCACAGAACCTAAGGTGAGACACTAAAAATGTTAAAGGGGCCGGGCGCAGTGGCTCGCACCTGTGATCCCAGCACTTTGGGAGTCCGAGGAGGGTGGATTTCCACGACCAGCCTGGGCAACATGGTGAAACCCCTTCTCTACTAAAAATACAAAAATTAGCCAGGCGTGGTGGCATGGACATGTAATCCCAGCTACTCGGCAGGCAGAAGCACAGAATCACTTGAACCCTGGAGGTGGAGGTTGCAGTACACCAAGATTGCACCATTGCACTCCAGCCTGCGAGAGAGTGAAACTCTGTCCCCCACCCCATCCCGCCCCCCAAAAAGTTAAAGGACAGACTGAAAACCTGGAGTCATGGAAAAATTGACACCTGGTTTACATGAAGATGATATATCATGGACTTTGCATATAATTATATTGCTTTCTAAATAAGCTAGAGGAAGATCAATCCAACCATTCTATTTGGATGAAAATTGGACAAACGTATCCAGTTATTTTAGTATATCTGAATATCTGTAGATGAAATGGAAAAATACATTTATAATGCTCCTTAGTAGGATTTCGCTGACAGGCCACAGTCTAATTAGACTATCAAAATTTGATATTAGAGTTAACTCTACATCATACTATTGGGATTTTACCTGCCACATGTCCAAATTGAAGTTTAGAGAAAAAAGGCACGTTGTATCAGTAATTTACCATATAGTCCTTAGAGTCATTATCACAAAATTGATTCTCAGTAAAGATCAATTTGTTAGGAAGGAAGGAAGGAAGGAAGGAAGGAAGGGAAGAGAAGAAAGAAGGAAGGAAATATCATTTTTCAGCTTGCTTCTCTGTGCTGGCACAATATACACAGAGTTTTGGAACTGGTTTCTTTGTGTACTTATGGATGAATGCCAACATTTGTGTATGTGTGTTTTAAGCCTAGTGTTGAACTCAATAGGGCTCTTCACCATTATTTCAGTTAGTCTTATCTAGAGACAGGGTGAATTGTATTTGCCACTGTCCTGAAGGTGGGCATGGCCATGTGATTTGCTTGGGTTACTGAAACATGAGCTGACATGATATTTGGCACATCTGGGTAGCATTAAAGCCACTGTTTGATTTCCTACATCTGTTTCTTGATTAGTTAAAGATGGTAGAGGCCTCGTGTGTGAGGCAGTTGTGGAGCAGACTCCTGCGTGCCCTGAAATTCACATATAATGTGAACAAGAAAGACTTCTTCCTTTAATCCACTAAGATTTTGAGCCTAATTGTTACTGCAGCATAACTTATTCATCCTGATTGACACCAATGGCAAGGTGAGTAGGAGGATACCTTGTGGAGTATGATGCCTAAGTTGTAACTGTGACTCTGCCACTGAGGACTGTGTAGTGTTATGCAAGTTAAAGAACCTATATGTGCTACAACTTTGTTGTCTGAAGATGAGAATAAGCCCAGTACCTGCCTCTGAGTATTTTTGGGTTGCTGTGAAGAGTAAAAGTGATAATGCTTGTAAAACACTTAAAGCAATGCCTATCATCTAGTAAGTGTTCAAAAATTATTATTATTACTAATACAGTTTCAAATGTAATTAGTTTGGTTTCAAGGTATTAAAATAACTTTTTATAAGTCTTAGAATCATTTTTATTTCCTCAAAGGAATTTAATACTCATTTACTCTAATATTTTTAATATGTACTGTGTATCGGGGATGTTTACTTATTACATTTGATATTTGCACCATCTTGGAAGGAGGCTAATTGAGTTTTTCTTTTAGAGATTGGGAAAATTTACTTTCATTCAGCATAAGATAACATTGACAATTTGCTCTGCTATCACAGTTTTGGCCATCTCTATCCCGCCCCATGTCCAGGAATAGAATGCTGAAATTGTAAGATTAACATGATCTTATGACTGCTCTGATAAGTATTGCATTTGAAACCGAATCAATTACTTAAGACAATCAAACATTTGTAATTAGAAAATATATGACTTTGTGGGAAAAATGTTGAGATGAGTAGACATTTGTTGACAGTATGGAATCTGCCACTCAGATGCCTTCTTTCTGTAGCCATAGGATTTTAATTTGATCTTCCCATATGGCTGCTTTGCTAGTAAAAAATAGCCAACTAGTCATGTGACCTTTGCAGGAGGCTTCATCATTGAGAATGGCTGGATACATGTCTGATACTGACCACTCCACCACCTGTTCTCTAGGTTCTGATTTCTAACAGATTTCTTGTACAGACTTCTTGTATTGACGTCTTCAGTCACTGTGGATTTACCAGCTCTTGTGAGGATTCCTCTAATCACATACTGCCAATATGATGGCTACCAAAGAGAAGTAAATCATTTCAATTGTAAATCCAGATGGATTGACTTATTTAACTAAATTGAACAGTTGTTTGAATAAAAACATACAACCCATTGGGTGGGTTGGATGCTTAGACATAGCTCACTTTGTTTTCTCCTCATCTTTCATGATGGGTCCCTTCTTTTCCTCGTCGATTTAATCCAGACCTCCCTTGTTTTCTGCTATCATTGGGCCCTATAACAAAACGAAGCATAGCATTTTCCCTCCAATCTCAGTGCTTAAGGTGTGTTTACCCTGAAAGGAGTTGGCAAGTGTTTACATCATTCACTCATTTATGTTTGTGTGCACACGTGAATATCTTTTTCCTGAATGTGTTTGACTGTTATGAGTATGTAGGAAATGAAGAAAAATCATCTGCCCTTCTGGAATGGCTATATAGGAAAGGCTAAATGGGATACGTCAAAAAATGGGAGCCAAGAGGCCCAGGTCCCAGATGACACCTTATCATTTGTGTGTCACACTGGCTATGTGACACCGGGAAAACTACTGTTGGGTCTGTGCTTCTTCCATTGTAAAATGGTAGTCTTACATGTGTAAAATGTGTATTCGAGTTTTGAAAAGTTCTTGGGACCTCAAAAAAAAGTCTAAATTGTAAAAAGGCATCATGTGCCCAGATAGTCATCATGTTGCCAGTTAATTAGTTTGAGAGCACATGAGGGAGAGGAGGAGGCATAAATATGTAGGAGAGGGCATGCCTATTTAAATCCTGATAATAAAAATGACTCTTATTTATTTAAAAAGTTCTATCAATTGTACATTGTTCTAAATGCTTTAAATTTACTATTTTATTTAAATATACCATGAATCCTACAAATTTAGAATACTGTAGTATCCACATCTTATTCTAAGGAGACTGGACTTCAGAGAGTTACAAGTCATGAATCTTCACTAGTAGAAATTTGCAGAGCCAGGATCTTACCCCAGGTTGCCTGATTTTAATGTCAGAATCATTCATTAATCATGATGTCCTGTGCTCTCCCATCTATAGTAATCACTAGCAGTTCTAATATATATATATATAGTTTATGAATATATATGTGTGTGTATATATATTTTATGTATATATGTATGTGTGTATATGTATAGTGAGTGTGTATATATATCCATATATGTATGTAGCAGTTCATTACCAAATACACATATATGTGAAGATTTTGAAAAAAACAGTGAATTAAGTGAAAACACAGGATTTTACAATTGCATATTAAGTATAATAAAAATTATAAAACACAAAAAATACGGAAAGAGGCTGCCGGAAGAAACGTTGCCAAAATGTTCAGAGTGATATACTACAGGCTGTGAGATTCTCCTTTTTAAAATGTTATTTAAATTTTTCTTCTGCATTTTACGTTAAGCAATTTATTTAGTGATATTTTCTATAGCTAAAACTAGCATTTCAACCCAAAATGTGAGCACTTTATTTCATTGCATGAACATACTGTTCTCTTTCATTTATTAAACTGTTCTCTTTCATTTATTAAACACATAGTCATTATTTCTTCCTCTGAAAAAATTCTTCTCCTTGAAGGTTTTCTAGTACTTACTTATATGACATTCTTGAATTTTAAAAAAAACTTGCATATTGGTTGAAACTATCAAAATGTCTATTTTTATGCATTGATTGGAAGTTGTTCATATTTTCATCTTTTGATTTTTAAAAATTCATTTTTAGTTGAAAATGTTGTATATTTATTGGGTAAAATCTGATGTTTTGATTTATATATACATGGTAGAAACATGGACAGATAATTTGAAGAAGACACACATAAAGGGGAAGATGTTTCATGTTAATGGACTGGAATAATTAATATTGTTAAAATTTCTGTACTATCCAAAGTGATCTACAGATTCAGTGCAATTCCTATCAAATTTTCAGCGTCATTTTTCATAGAAATAGAAAAAAAATCTTTTTGATTTCTAAAATTCAATTATACATACAATTAATTTTATTTTTTCAAGCAAAACATTTTTGGGGGAGTTTCTTTATACTTTTTCTTCGATCTGTTCTGATGGTTTTATCTGTGTTCATGACTTTAGTCTTTAATTTTTCACTTTTATTGTATTACATGCCCAAACAAAGGATTGTATTTATATTGTTTATATTATGTACACATATGCATGTGTGTGTGTGTATGTGTGTGATCGTGTGTGTGTGTAATCACTATAGAGTTGGAACAGGAGTGTATTAAAGTCATTTAGGAAGGACACAAGCTTTATGCAACCTCTGCTACCACCATTGCCCACACTAGCCTGGATACTCAGTAGACCTTGAACCTGCTCAACCACCTGCTGGTATTTGAGAAAGCCACCACTCTGGGGCCACTTACAGCCAAGAAAATCATGCAGTGTCTGTATCACTCCCACACCACCCCTATCCAGACTGGTGCTTGTGTCTACCACTGGGGGACCTGAGGGCCTGCTCAGTCTAGCTCAGCCCAACTTTACACACCATAAGGCTGAGCGCATAACGCAGGCCACTGGATATTCCACAAACCAGCCTATTGCCTGAGGAACTGGAGAGCTTCTACCTGTAAACAAAGATCAAGCATAAATCCTTCCGCTACCACCACAGCTGGCTCTTACATGCAAGAGCCACCTATGGCCTGGAGGTCGAATTGCATAACCTGATACAAAACTTGTTGACACAAGTGCGCAGTGCTTGGAAATGGGGTAAGTTTATTGAGACCTCCACCACCCCAGCTCAGAAAAAGACTTTGAGCTTCTTAAACACTTAGTACATTGCTACCACAACTGGCATTTGAGAAAGTCACCATATGAAGGCAGTTACACAGAAGGCCACAGAAACAAAGCCAAATGACACTACTCAACATGTATTACAGTTACACCCTGAAAGGGAAAAAAAGTTCATTCCAAACAAAAATGAATTCAAAATAAGAAAAACTGACAGTTTCTTCAGATGAGAAGGAACCAGCATAATAATTCTGAAAGTATGAAAAAACAGGGTGTTACAACATCTCTGAAAGATTACACTAACTCTGCAGCAATAGATACAAACCAAAATGAAATATTTGAAATATCAAACAAAGAATTCAAAATACTTATTTTAAAGCATGTCAGATCCAAGAGAAACCTGAAAACCAACACAAAGAAATCAGAAAATCAAACCAGAATACTAATGAGAAATTTATCAAAGAGATAGATATTTACTAAAGAAGAAAACAAATAGAACTTCTGGAAATGAAAAAAATATTGAAGGAGTTATGAAATGCAGTTGAAAGTTTCAACTATAACCATGACAAAACAGAAAAAAAAGAGTCTCAGAACTTGAGGACACATCTTTTAAATTAGTTTAGTCAGACAAAAAAAAAGTTAAATGAGCAAAGCCTTGAGAGTTACGGTACTATGTAAAATATTTGGATCTATAAATTATAGGTATTCCTGAGAGAGAAGAAAATATAAAAAGTCTAGAAACCGTATTTAAGAAAATAGGCTGGGCGTTGTGGATCACACCTGTGATTCCAGCACTTTGGGAGGCCAAGGAGGGCAGATCACCTGAGGTCAGGAGTTCAAGATCAGCTTGACCAACATAGTGAAACTCTGTCTCTACTAAAAATACAAAAATTAGCTGGGCTCGGTGGTGTGTGCCTGTAGTCCCAGCTATTCAGGAGGCTGAGGCAGGAGAATCACTTGAACCTGGGAGGCAGAGGTTGCAGTGAGCCGAGATCATGCCATTGCACTCCAGCCTGGGCAATCAAGCGAAACTCTTTGTCAGAAACAAACAAAAACATAAAACAAAAAACAAAACAAAAACAAAAAGAAAATAATTGAGGAAAACTTTCCTAGTCCAGCAAAGGAGCAAGACATTCTGATAAAAGAAGTTCAAAGAACGCTAGAGAAATACATTGCAAGAAAGACCTCATCATGACATGTAGTTCTCAGATTGTCTAAGGTTAACACAAAGGTAAATATCCTAAAATCAGCAGGAGAATAGGGTCTAGTAACCTATATGGAAAACCCCATCAGACTAATAATGGACTTCTTGGCAGAAATCTTACAAGTCAGAGGAGATTGGGATTCCATTTTCAATGTGCTTCAGGAAAATAAAGATTAATCCCAAATTTTGTCATAAAAGTTCATAAGCAGAAGATAATGAAAGTCTTTCCCAAACAAGCAAAGACTGAGGTAATTTGTCATAACAAGATCTGCCCTAAAAGAAATGCTCAAGGAGTTCTAAAAATGAAACAGAAGGTTGATGCTCATTATTACACAAATACTTGGAAGTATAAAAGTCACAGGTCTTATAAAACAATTGCACAAATCAGGCTGCAACACAACTAGATAACAATTAATAGTATGACAGAAACACAACATCACATATCAATATAAACCTCGAACATAAATGCATTAAAATTTCCATTTAAAAGATAAAGATTGTCTGAATGGATAATAAAACATGATCCAACCACATGCAGCCCATAAGAAACTCATCTTATTAGTAGACCCTTATAGACTGAAGGAAAGGGGATGGAAAAAGATATCTGATGTACATGGAAATCAAAAGTGACTACAAATAGCCTTATTTATATTTGATAAAACAGACTTTAAATCAATACCAGTAAAAAAGACAAACACATTTTTATGTAAATGATAAAGAGATCAATTACACAAGAAAAGTATAAGTACTCAAAATATATTTGCACCTAATGCCAGAGCAAATATACTAGACCTAATTTTACTAGACCTAAGAAAAGAGATAGGCAGCAATATGATAATAATGGGGAACTTCAACACCCCACTGAGAGCACTAGACAGATCATTGAAACAGAAAATCAACAAAGAAACACTGGACTTAAATTGGACTTTAGACCAAATGAACATAACAGACATCTACAGAGCACTCTACCCAACAAATGCAGAATTGTTTTCATCAGTGCATGAAACATTCTTCTCATCAGTACATCAAACAATCTCTAAGATAGGTCATGTGTTAGGCCACCAAACAAGTCTTAATAAATTTTAAAAAATGAAATCATCCTAAATTTTTTTTTTTGGAGCACAGTGTAATAAAACTAGATTTCAGTTCCAAGAGATTCTTGAAATATACAAGCACATGGAAATCAAACAACATGCTGCTGAACAATTTTTGAATCAAAAATAAATTTAAGAAAAATTTTTAAATATTACAAATTGAATGAAAATAGAGACTAAAACATACTAAAGCTTCTGTGATAAAAACAAAAGCAGTGCTAAAAGGAAAGTTTATAGAATTACATTAAAAAAGAAAGATAATAAATTGAGAACCTAATGTCACACCTCAAGAAACTAGAAAAAAACAAACGAACCAAACCCAAACCCAGTAGAAAAAAGAAATAAAAAAAACCTTAGCAGTATAAAATGAATTTGAGGCCAAAATAATACAAGGGATTTAACAAAATGAAAAGTTGGTTCTTTGAAAATGTAAACAAAATGTATAGATTTCTCACTAGACTTACTAAGAAAATGAGAGACAATTCAAATAACCACATCAGAAATGAAAAAAGGAGATATTAAAAGTGATACTAAAGAAAGACAAAAGATCGTCAGAGACTACTATGAACATCTCTGTGCTCACAAACTAGAAACCTACAAGAATTGAATAAATTCCTGGAAACATACAATATCCCAAGAGTAAACGAGGAAGAAACAGAAATCATGAACAGATCAATTATGAATAGTGAGATTGAATCAATAGTAAACGTCATCTCTCTTCAAAATGCCCAAGACAAGACCAATTACAGTCAAATTATACCAGATACACAAAGAATAACTGGTATCGATCCTACCGTAACTGTTCCAAAATATTAAGGAAGGGAGAATATTCCCCAACTCACTCAACAAAGCCAGTATCACCCGATCCCTAACTACAGACAAGAATGCAAAAACTAAAGAATACTATAGTTAATATCCTTGATGAATACAGATGCAAAAATCCTCAACAAAATACAACCAAACCAAATTCAACAATAAAAAGATCATTCATCATGACCAAGTGGGATTTATCCTAGGGATGCGCAGGTTGGTCAACATACCCAAATTCATCAGTGTAATACATCCTGTTAATAAGGTGAAAGATAAAAAGCATATGATAATTTCCATTGATGCTGAAAAAGCATCTGATAAAGTTCAAAATCCTTTCATAATAAAAACCCTTAACAAACTAGGCATGGAGGAAATATATCTTAGAATAATAAAAGCCATATATGGCAAGCCCACAGGCAGCATCAGACTATTTGGGGAAAAGTTGAAAGCATTTCCACTAAGAACTGGAACAATACAAGGATGCCCATTCACCACTCATATTCAACAAAGCACTAAAAGTCTTAGCTAGAAAAATCAAGCAAGAGAAATAAAATGTATCCAAATTGGAAAAGAGAAAGTCAAATTATGTTTGTTTATAATATGATCTTAGAATATCTCAAAGATTCCTCCGAAACACTCCTAGATTTGTTAAATGAATTCAATAATGTTTCATAATACAAAATTAATATTAAAAATAGTATCTTTTGTATATACCAATAACAGTCAAACTGAGAACCAAACCAAGAATCAATCCCATTTATAATTCAATTATAATACAAAAAATAGGACACCTTGGAACACACTTAACCAAGGAGATGAAAGACCTCTACAATGTAAACTGTAAGACACCAGTGAAAGCAATTGTAGATGACAAAAACAAATGGAAAAACTTCCCATGCTCTTGAATCAACAGAATCAATATTGTTAAAATTATCTTATTGCCTAAAGCAACCTACAGATTCAATGCAATTTCTATCAAAATATCAACATCATTTTTTACAGTATTGGGAAAACAAATCTAAAATTCATATGGAACCAAAAAGCAACCCAAGTAGAGAAAGCAATCCTAAGCAAAATGAGCCAAATTACAGGCATCACATTACTTGACATCAAACTATACTACAAGGCTATAGTAACCAAAACAGCATGGTTCTTGTGTAAAAATAGACACATAAATCAAAGAAACAGAATGGAGAACTCAGAAAGAAAGCCTTGTACCTACAGTCAACTCATTTTTGACAAAGTTGACAGAAAATATAAAGTGGGAAAAGGGCATCCTATTCAATAGATGGTTCCAGAAAAATTGGATTCCTGTATACAGCAGAATGAAACTGAACCTCTATCTCTCACTATATACAAATATTAACCTAAGATAGATTAAAGACTTAAATGTAAGACCTGAAACTATAAAACTACTAGAAGGAAACCTAGCTAAACCTCTCCTTGACATTGGCCTAAGCAAAGAGTTCATGACTAAGACCTCAAAAGCAAATGCAACAAAAACAAAAATAAACAAATGGGACTTCATTAAGCTAAAAAACTGTTATGCCACAAAAGAAATAATCACCAGAGTGAACAGACAGCCTGCAGAATGGAAGAAAATATTTTCAAATTATGCATCCAACAAAAGAGTATATCCAGAATCTACAAGGAATTCAAATATGTGAGCAACAACAACAACAACAAATAACCCCCTTAAAAAATGGAGAAAAGGCATGAACAGACACTTTTCAAAAGAAGACATGTAAATGGCCAACAATCATATGAAAAACTGTTTAACGTCACTAATCATCAGAAAAGTGCCAATGAAAACCACAGTGAGATTCCTTTTCACACCATTCAGAACGGCCATTAATAAAATGTCAACAAAAGATGCTGGTGAGGATATGAGGAAGAGGGAATGGTTATATACTGTGTTTTAGGGATGTAAATTAGTATAACCTCCATGGAAGACAGTATGGCGATTTTTCAAAGAACTAAAAATAGAAATAGCATACAATCCAGTAATCCTATCACTGGGTATACAACTAAAGGAAAGGAAATCAGAATGTCAAATGTATATCTGCACTCTCATGTCAATTGCAGCACTGTTCACAGTAGCAGAGATCTAGAATCAACCTAAGTGTCCATCAATGGATTACCAGATAAAAAAAAAACACAATACATATACAACAGAAAATACTAGCCAGCCATAAAAAAGAATAACATTATGTCTTTTGCAGCAATATGGATGAAATGAGAGGCCATTATTCTTAAGTAAAATATCTCAGAAACAGAAAGACAAATACCACATTTTCTAATTTATAAGTGAGAGCTAAATAATGCACACACATGGATATAGAGAGCGGAATAACAGACATTGGAGACTCCAAAGGGTGGGAGGATTGGTGGGGGATGTGGGATATGAGAGTACTTACTGGATATGATGAACACTAAGAGCCCAGACTTCATCACAATGCAATATATCCATCTCACAAAACTGCACTTTTCCATCTAAATATATAATAAAAACAAAAGAGAAAAAAATTTAAGCTTATTTTTAAATAACTAAAAAAATTTGAATGTCTCACTATAAAGGATAAATATATGAGATGATGGATATACAAAATAATCTTAAAGTAATGTATACATGTATTGAAACACCACTCTATACCCCACAAGTATGTATAATTTCTATGTGTCAATTAAAAGTAAAATGAAAGATAAATATATTAATTGAAAATAAACTTACTGGCCACCTGTAATCCCAGCACTTTGGGAGGCCGAGGTGGGTGGATCACCTGAGGTCAGAAGTTTGAGACCAGCCTGGCCAAAATGGTGAAACCCCATCTCTACTAAAAGTACAAAAATTAGCTGGGTGTGGTGGTACATTCCTGTAACTCCAACTACTCAGGAGGCTGAGGCAGGAGAATCACTTGAACCCAGGAAGTGGAGACTGCAGTGAGCTGAGATCACACCATTGCACTCCAGTCTGGGCAACAAGAGAAATTCTGTCTCATAAATAATATTAATAATAAATAAAAATAAATAAACCCACTAGGCAGGCCATGGTGGCTCACTTCTATAATTTCAGCACATTGGAAGGCCAAGGCAGGAGGATGACTTGAGGCCAGGCGTTTGAGATGAGCCTGGTCAACATAGTGAGATCCTCCCCTCCATAAAAAAAAAAAAAAAGGTAAAATTTACTGTTCCTTTAAAGTATTAGTTAATATGATTTCATTAAATGACATAATGTTTCAAAAATATTATGAGTATTGTGACTCCATTTTTTAATGTATACATTTTTATATGCACGGAATGAATTCTCATTTAAGTACATCAAAGAATTAATAATAATTACTTCCATCTTGCTTAATTAGAGGTGATTTTACTTACCTTATCTGCAATTTTACAGTTCTCTGTAACAACCATGTGTTACTGATTTCTACTTTAATGAAAAAAAGTCTTTTCATTGTAATGACATTTTCCAAAAGCATTCTTTCTAATTATATCAATCATTTTCTTAAAATGCTTCAATGATTTGCTGTTGCCTAAAGGATAGAGTTTACAGGTTTTTTTCTAATATTCAAAGTCCCCTGTCAGCTGGCACCCAGCTGCATTTCCAGTCTCATATCATAATTCTCACTCTCAAAACATCAGTTCCAACCAAATGCTTTTACCAGCTGTTCCCACAAAATCTCTCCCTTCTTCCTTTTCCTGTTCAATCTGTTTCAGTTAGCCAGCTAACAGTATCTCTCCGACTTTTTCTACCTATGCAAATGCTACCTAGTCTTCAAAATACAACCAATCTTTATTTCTCTTTCATAAAGCCTTCTTCAAAAAGAGTAGCCTAATGGGAGATTTTTTCTTTTAATATTTTAAAAGCAATAACCTTACGATTTTTCTAATTAATGTTACATTAATTGGTATTGATTCTAGAGGCACCAACTTGGGGTTGCACATTTTCTTCTGCGGTTTCAGACCTGCCAAAATCTGTCCAGCCATGAGGGTAGGGGGATGACCATCCAACACAAGCTAGCTTTCCAAGCTCTGTGCTTTGGTACAAGGCTGCATCTACCCAGAGGAAGGGATAATTTTTAAAAAAACTAATATTCATTCAGATGTTAGGTCATTTTGCAATTCTAGTCTTCCCAGAGAGGGCATCCTTTAGTATACTACTATAGGGAGTGTTCTTTATAAACTAGTAGCTTTATAGTTCCTTAAAATTAACATTTTAAAAGTTTAAACTATCTGTTCCATCAAACCAGGATATGGATAATTTTCTGTAATTTTTTGTACATATCAGATCACCTAGCATAATGGCACATGAATTTTTAAATGAATAAGCATGCATTCAAATATACCATAGCACAAAATGAGATATTAGGAGCTTCCCTCAGACAGATTCTTACGTTTAAGCAAATTGTAGCTGCAGGGACTTTGCCACATAGCCTTTCAAATACCATGAGAAAACTTTGGAAGATATAATAGATGTTGCATTAGTAATCAGCCTTGCCTTTTACTCATACTTAGGCCTGACATCTCCTATTATTCCTTTTTTGTTGTCAAAATACAAACACTTTCTCTGAGCAACAACAACAATAAGTAATTTTAATGACTATTTTACAGGCTTCATGTATGTTATCACTAGGCAATAAATATTTTCCTTCAATTTCTGATTTGATGCCTAACTTGGTGCTTGGAATAGTAGTCATCCAGTAAATATTTCTTAAGTAGATAAAATAAGTTCAATATTAATCATCCCTATGGATACCTGTCGGAAACACTGACTTTTTGTTTCAATAAGCATGCTGAGATCAGACAAGTGGAGATGAGAGTCCCAGGGTCAGCAGGTGGAATGTTCTTTCTAGTACACCTTCCCTCCTGAAAGGGGAAAAACATTCTTCCTGCTGAGCCGAGGTAATAAGAGTACGCTAAGTTTTTAAAGTCATTTAATTGTTTTATCTTCAGTGTAGGTAATGATATTTAAAATAATTTCTTTTTCTCCAGAACAGAAACTTTCATAGGTAGAGACTATGTTATCTGCATTTATTTGAATAATAAATACAAATTAAATTAGTTGCAGGGGGCTAGAGCAAGTGACATAGTATCCTGAAAAATAACAATAATTTAAAATATCCTTAACTGGATTTGATCAGTGTTATTAAAAATAGTCTTTTTGAAAGTCTTGTTTTTAAGGCTGCCACATATGTTTGTGACAGACAGTTGTAAAAGAAGAGAGGGTGAGAGAGGTGTCCACCCAGATACGATGTGTGGCCATACTCCGCATCTGTGCAATCACCAGGACAATGTGTGCAGCCTCTCACAGTGAGCTGGCATAGGGTTTGTTGTATACTTCAGCACCAAACGTGTCTTTCTGCTCCTAAGCCCCAGAGAGCCAGTTACATTTCTCACACTATGAAACTTGTCCCTTCTAGTTTTTCTCTTTTGGCATTATCTTGTAGGACATTCTGAATTAAACTAAGAGCCCATCTCAAAGAGCTGTGCAAGTCCTTGGTGCATGCATGCACTTCTGTGTGCTCACTTTAACACTATCTTGAGTTTTCCTTAAATTTTAAAATTTGTTTTATTGTAATATTCACATTCTTGATAAGGTGCCTAAAAGGCTTTGGAAGACACTGGGGTATGTATGCATATAAGAAGAGGAGTTCTCTAGTGCAAACTATAAAGCTAAAAGTAGAATTAGAAAATGTTAGAACCCATTTTACAGATGAAGACCCTGAGCCAATGAAATGTAAAGGGACTTGCCCCAGGACAAAATCAGTATCCTGAAGCCATTGCTGCATTTTTTTTCTCATGTTTTGTTAAGTTTCTTCCTCTCACATGAACATGTGTCTGGTGTGCACATGAATGTGCCACAGTCGGCTTTCCTTGTCTTTCATGTGGGTCCTCCTCCCCTTCCTTCAGAGTTGGGCTATTTTGACATTTTCTATTAATTTGAATATATAAAAGAGCACTACTCCTGGATCATACTTAGGATCTGACCTGGCTGTCTCATTTGCAGAAGAAACCTCAAGGGTAAAGAAGACCTATTGACTTAGTTTCAACTGTGCCTTCAAACACGTAATTTTTGCCCAGTTACAAAGCATACAGAATTAGTTTTCAACTTGGCTTTTCTTTTTTCTTTTCTTTTTTTTCCTTTATTATTATTATTATTATTATTATACTTTAAGTTCTAGGGTACATGTGCACCACGTGCAGGTTTGTTACATATGTATACATGTGTCATGTTGGTGTGCTGCACCCATGAACTCGTCATTTACATTAGGTATATCTCCTCATGCTATTCCTCTCCCCTCCCCAACCCCACGACAGGCCCTGGTGTGTGATGTTCCCCATCCTCTGTTCAAGTGATCTCATTGTCCAATTTCCACCTATGAGTGAGAACATGGGTTGTTTGGTTTTTTGCTTTTGCGATACTTTACTCAGAATGATGGTTTCCAGCTTCATCCATGTTCCTACAAAGGACATGAACTCATCCTTTTTCATGGCCACACAGTATTCCATGGTGTATATGTGCCACATTTTCTTAATCCAGTCTGTCACTGATGGACATTTGGGTTGGATCCAAGTCTCTGCTATGGTGAATAGTGCCACAATAAACATATGTGTGTATGTGTCTTTATAGCAACATGATTTATAATCCTTTGGGTATATACCCAGCAATGGGATGGCTGGGTCAAATGGTATTTCTAGTTCTAGATCCCTGAGGAATTGCCACACTATCTTCCACAATGGCTGAACTAGTTTACACTCCCACCAACAGTGTAAAAGTGTTTCTATTTCTTCACATCCACTCCAGTACCTATTGTTTGCTGACCTTTTAATGATTGCCATTCTAACTGGTGTGAGATGGTATCTCATTGTGGTTTTGATTTGCATTTCTCTTATGACCAGTAATGATGAGCATTTTTTCATGTGTCTGTTGGCTGCATAAACATCTTCTTTTGAGAAGTGTCTGTTCATATCCTTTGCCCACTTTTTGATGGGGTTGTTTGATTTTTTCTTGTAAATTTGTTTAAGTTCTTTGTAGATTCTGGATATGAGCCCTTTGTAAGATGGGTATATTGTAAAAATTTTCTCCCATTCTGTATGTTCCCTATTCACTATGATGGTAGTTTCTTTTGCTGTGCAGAAGTGCTTTAGTTTACTTAGATCCCATTTGTCATTTTTTGCTTTTGTTACCATTGCTTTTGGTGTTTTAGTCATGAAGTCCTTGCCCATGCCTATGTCCTGCATGGTATTGCCTAGGTTTCATTTCAGGGTTTCATTTAGGGTTTTAGGTCTAACATTGGAGTCTTTAATCCATCTTGAATTAATTTTTGTATACGGTGTAAAGAAGGGAACCAGTTTCAGCTTTCTACATACGGCTAGCCAGTTTTTCCAGCACCATTTATTAAATAGGGAATCCATCCCCATTTCATGTTTTTGTCAGGTTTGACAAAGATTGGATGGTTGTAGATGTGTGGTATTATTTTTGAGGGCTCTGTTCTGTTCCATTGGTCTATATATCTGTTTTGGTACCAGTACCATGCTGTTTTGGTTACTGTAGCCTTGTAGTATAGTTTGAAGTCAGGTAGCGTGATGCCTCCAGCTTTGTTCTTTTGTCATAGGATTGTCTTAGGATTGTCTTAGGATCATGCATTCTTTTTTGCTTCCATATGAACTTTAAAGTAGTTTTATCCAATTCTGTGAAGAAAGTCATTGGTAGCTTGAAGGGGGTGGCATTGAATCTATAAATTACCTTGGGCAGTATGGCCATTTTCAGGATATTGATTCTTCCTATCCATGAGCATGGACTGTTTTTCCATGTTTGTGTCCTCTTTCATTTCATTGAGCAGTGGTTTGTAGTCCTCCTTGAAGAGGTCCTTCACATCCCTTGTAAGTTGGATTCCTAGGTATTTTATTCTCTTTGAAACAGTTGTGAATGGGAGTTCACTCATGATTTGGCTCTCTGGTGGTCTGTTATTGGTGTATAAGAATGCTTGTGATTTTTGCACATTGATTTCTATCCTGAGACTTTGCTGAAGCTGCTTATCAGCTTAAGGAAATTTTGGGCTGAGATGATGGGGTTTTCTAAATATACAATCATGTCATCTGCAAACAGGAACAATTTGACTTCCTCTTTTCCTAATTGAATACCCTTTATTTATTTCTCCTGCCTGATTGCCCTGGCCAGAACTTCCAATACTATGTTGAATAGGAGTGGTGAGAAAGTGCATTCCTGTCTTGTGCCAGTTTTCAAAGGGAATGCTTCCAGTTGTTGCCCATTCAGTATGATATTGGCTATGGGTCTGTCATAAATAGCTCTTATTATTTTGAGATACATCCCATCAATACATAGTTTGTTAAGAGTTTTGAGAATGGGCCGGGCGCGGTGGCTCAAGCCTGTAATCCCAGCACTTTGGGAGGCCGAGACGGGCGGATCACGAGGTCAGGAGATTGAGACCATCCTGGCTAACACGGTGAAACCCCGTCTCTACTAAAAATACGAAAAACTAGCCGGGCGAGGTGGCGGGCGCCTGTGGTCCCAGCTACTCGGGAGGCTGAGGCAGGAGAATGGCGTAAACCCGGAGGCGGAGCTTGCAGTGAGCTGAGATCCGGCCACTGCACTCCAGACCGGGCGACAGAGCAAGACTCCGTCTCAAAAAAAAAAAAAAAAAAAAAAAAAAAAAAAAAGAGTTTTGAGAATGAAGCGCTGTTGAATTTTGTCAAAGACCTTTTCTGCATCTATTGAGATAATCATGTGGTTTTGTCTTTGGTTCTGTTTATATGAGGGATTACATGAAGATCAAATGAATGAAATGAAGAGAAGTTTAGCGAAAAAAGAGTAAAAAAAATGAACAAAGCCTCCAGGATATATGGGACTATGTGAAAAGACCCAATCAACATCTGATTGGTGTACCTGAAAATGACAAGGAGAATGGAACCAAGATGCAAAACACTCTTCAGGATATTATCCAGGAGAACTTCCCCAACTTAGCAAGGCAGGCCAACATTCAAATTCAAGAAATACAGAGAACACCGCAAAGATACTCCTTGAGAAGAGCAACTCCAAGACACATAATTCTCAGATTCACCAAAGTTGAAATGAAGGAAAAAATGTTAAGGGCAGACAGAGAGAAAGGTCAGGTTTCCCACAAAGGGAAGCCCATCAGACTAATAGCAGATCTCTCAGGAGGAACTCTACAAGCCAGAAGAGAGTAGGGGCCAATATTAAACATTCTTAAAGAAAAAAATTTTCAAACCAGAATTTCACATCCAGTCAAACTAAGCTTCATAAGTGAAGGAGAAATAAAATCCTTTACAGACAAGCAAATGCTGAGAGATTTTGTCACCACCAGGCTTGCCTTACAAGAGCTCCTGAAGGAAGCACTAAATGTGGAAAGGAACTGATACCAGCCACTGAAAAACATGCCAAATTGTAAAGATTATTGATGCTAGGAAGAAACAGCATCAACTAACGAGTAAAACAACCAGCTAACCTCATAATGACAGGATCAAATTCAAGCATAACAATATTAACTTTAAATGTAAATGGGCTGAATGCTCCAATTAAAAGACACAGACTGGCAAATTGGATAAAGAGTCAAGACCCATCAGTGTGCTCTATTCAGGAGGCCCATCTCATGTGCAGAGACACACATAGGCTCAAAATAAAGGGATGGAGGTAGATCTACCAAGCAAATGGAAAACAAAGAAACAAACAAAAGCAGGGGTTGCAATCCTAGTCTCTGATAAAACAGACTTAAAACCAACAAAGATCAAAAGAGACAAAGAAGGCCGTTACACAATGGTAAAGGGATCAAAGCAACAAGATGAGCTAACTATCCTAAATATATATGCACCCAATACAGGAGCGCCCAGATTCATAAAGCAAGTCCTTACAGACTAACAAAGAGACTTAGACTCCCACACAATAATAATGGGAGACTTTAGCACCCCACTGTCAACATTAGACAGATCAATGAGATAGAAAGTTAACAAGGATATGCAGGGATTAAATTCATCTCTGCACCAAGTGGACCTAAGAAACATCTATAGAACTCTCCCCCGCAAATCAACAGAATACACATTCTTCTCAGCACCACATCACACTTATTCCAAAATTGACCACATAGTTGGAAGTAAAGCACTCCTCAGCAAATGTAAAAGAATAGAAATTATAACAAACTGTCTCTCAGACCACAGTGCAATCAAACCAGAACTCAGGATTAAGAAACTCACTCAAAACCACTCAACTACATGGAAACGGAACAACTTGCTCCTGAATGACTACTGGGTATATAACGAAATGAAGGCAGAAATAAAGATGTTCTTTGAAACCAGTGAGAACAAAGACACAACATACCAGAATCTCTGGGACACATTTAAAGCAATGTGTAGAGGGAAATTTATAGCACTAAATGTCCACAAGAGAAAGCAGCAAAGATCTAAAATTGATACCCTAACATTACAATTAAAAGAACTAGAGAAGCAAGAGCAAACACATTCAAAAGCTAGCAGAAGGCAAGAAATAACTAAAATCACAGCAAAACTGAAGGAGATAGAGACAGAAAAAACCCTTCAAAAAATCAATGAATCCAGGAGCTGGTTTTTGAAAAGATCAACAAAATTGATAAACCACTAGCAGGACTAACACAGAAGAAAAGAGAGAAGAATCAAATAGATACAATAAAAAATGATAAAGGGGATATCACCACCAATCCCACAGAAATATAAACTACCATCAGAGAATACTATAAACACCTCTATGCAAATAAACTAGAAAATCTAGAAGAAATGGTTAAATTCCTGGACACATACACTCTCCCAAGACTAAACCAGGAAGAAGTTGAATCCCTGAATAGACCAATAATAGGCTCTGAAATTGAGGCAATAATTAATAGCCTACCAACCAAAAACAGTCCAGGACCAGAGAGATTCACAGCCGAATTCTACCAGAGGTACAAAGAGGAGCTGGTACCATTCCTTCTGAAACTATTCCAGTCAATAGAAAAAGAGGGAATCCTCCCTAACTCTATGAGGCCAGCATCATCCTGATACCAAAGCCTGGCAGAGACACAACAAAAAAAAAAGAGAATTTCAGGCCAATACCCCTGATGAACATCAGTGTAAAAATCCTCAATAAAATACTGGCAAACCGAATCCAGCAGCACATCAAAAAGCTTATCCACCAGGATCAAGTAGGCTTCATCCCTGGGATGCAAGGCTGGTTCTTTCTTTCTTTCTTTCTTTCTTTTCTTTTTTTTTTTTTTTAAGAAATTTTAACTAGGAATCTTAAAACAGGCCAAATATTAAATCTTTAATTTGCAATCATTTCTTAAGACTTCCTTTTGATAAGAAATGTTTGGGAAAATGTTCACTTAATGGGAACTATTTGGCTATAATACCACAAGCCTGCATCATAAAGTTCCCAGTGTCAGAAAAAAACACACACAAAAATGACATCTGCCTCAGGACTGTATCAGAAACTGTGCCAAGAAGAATCTGCCATTAATAAAGACACAATCAGGTGCCACAAGGCTAATTAGTATGCTCAGTCTTTCTGCAGAAGGAATTTTGCTGCCATCACTCCTGGGTCTTAATTTGAGAATGACCTCAAGTCACACTTCCCAAGGTGGTATTACAGGATATCACTGATAGATGTGCAAAGGAAAATATATTGCTTTCTTGTGTGAATGTTTGTTTTTTGCCTGTTAAAATTTATGTGCGGTTCTCTCAGAGCCTTAACATGTTAATGAACACTGTCAACCTCAAAGAAAGGAATAATTTGACAGTCAGTCTTCCAGCTTCTATGTCCAAAAGTGAATGCTTCCTGGGTAGGATGCTCCATGAATCATGGTTTGTGAAATATTAACATTCACAAGAGTAGATATAACATTTCATTCATTCATTCATTCATATTCTAAAAGATAAAAATGTGAGTGTGTAGGCAGTCATACATGCATCATTTTGTCATTAAGGGTATGTAGTCATGAAGCTTGAGTTTGTAGCTGTCTCCACACTTACTAGGCATGTACAGGGAAAAATAGTTTAACTTTCCTGTTTCTCAGGATTTTTTTAATCTGAAAAATGAGAATGAGAATAGAAACTCTACTATGGGTTTCTTAAAAAGACAACTGCACAGATACATATTTTTGGAAGGCGTACTGCATATATTTTCATTCATATTCAGTTTTCCTCTTCTCACCCAAGCCTGTGTTTGATATGCACATCCATTTAGCACAGCCTGCTTTTTTTCTTCACTATTTCCAATTGTGTCTTCAGATAGGTCCTTCTCCCCTTTTGTCACACTTGGCTGTTTTGATGTTTCCTATTCCTTTGAGCATATAGAGGAACCTGGCAAAACTCAGTAAATGTTAGCTAATATATATATATGACTTCTTTTTTTAAGTAATACAAAATGTGCACTACATTTATTGAGACAAAAATTATTTAACTTACTATATATGTCATAATTGTGTGTATATATATATATATCTCATACATAAACACTTCTATACATTAATAAGAAAAAAATAGTTTACTTGAAATTATTATTTTTATCCCCTCCAAATCTCATGTTGATATATAATCCATATGAGGTTGGAGGTGGGGCCTCACGCGAGGTATTTAAGTCATGGGGATAGATTTATAAATGGCTTGGTGCACTCTGCATTGTAATAACTGAGATCTTAGTCTGTTAGTTCACACAAAAGCTAGTCATTTAAAAGAGCCTGGCACCTCCCTCCTCTCTTTCTTGTTCCTTCTCTCTTGCTTTCCCTTGCCATAGGATTTTCTGGCACCCTCTTCACCATCTGCTGTGATTGGAATTTTCCTGAGGCCTCACAGGAGCAGATGCTGGGTCCATGCTTCTTGTACAGCCTGCAGATCTGTGAGCCAAAATAAACCTCTTTTTGTTATAAACTATCCAGTCTCAAGTGTTCTTTACAGTAATGCAAATGGACTAGCAGAAAGTTGGTACTAGAAGTGGGGCATTGCTATAAAGATACCTGAAGATGTGGAACCAGCTTTGGAAACTGTGTCACAAGTAAAAATTGGAAGAGTTTGGAGAGCTCAGAAGAATACAGGAAGAAGAAAGAAGGTTTGGAACATCTTGGGGACTAGTTGAGTGGTTGTGACCAAAATGCTGATAGAAATATGGACAGTGAAGTCCAAGCTGATAAGCTCTCAGATGGAGATGAGAAATTTATTGGCAACTGGAACAAAGTCTCACCCATGTTATGCCTTAGCAAAGAGCTTGGGTGCATTGTGTCCATGTCTTAGGGATTTGTGGAAGGTTGAACTTAAGAGTGAAAACTTAGGGTATCTTGAGGAAGAAAATTCTAAGCAGCAAAGTGTTCAATACGTGGCTTGGCTGCTTCTAACAGCCTACAATCAGATATAGGAGCAAAGTAATGACTTAAATTTGAAACATATTTAAAAACGAAGCAGTGTGTTGAGGTTTGGAAAAACTGCAGCTTGGTCATGTTGTAGAGAAGGAAAGAACATTTTCAGAAGAGGGATTTAAGAGGGCTGCAGATAACCACTTGCTAGAGAGATTTGCATGACTAAAAGGAAACCAAGTGCTAATAGTCAATACAAGGAGAAAAGGTCTTGAAGGCATTTCAGAAGTCTTCAAGACTGCCCATCTCATCA
Source organism: Trachypithecus francoisi (assembly GCF_009764315.1). Lineage (NCBI taxonomy): Eukaryota > Metazoa > Chordata > Mammalia > Primates > Cercopithecidae > Trachypithecus > Trachypithecus francoisi. The sequence goes on along the minus strand of NW_022681458.1, from coordinate 124,592,539 downwards.
CAGGTTCAGAGGCCTAAGAGGACAGAATTATTTCAGGGTACAGGCCCAGGACACTGCTGCCCTGCTTAGCCTTTTAACGCTGCTTCCCACATCTTGGTAGCTACAGTTTCGGTCTCCATTCAAAGGACCACAGCCACAGCTTGAACTGCCACTTTGGAGAGCACAAGCCCCCATTAAGCCCTGGTGGCTTCCATGTGGTGTTAGGCCTGTGGGTACATAGAATGCAAGAGTGAAGAAGGTTGCAGCTTCTACCTAGATTTCAGAAGATATATGAGAAAGCCTGGGTACCCAGGCAGAAGACGGCCACAGGGGTGGAGCTCCTGCAGAGAGCCTCTACTAGGGCAGTGCCCAGGGTCAATATGCAGTTGAACATCCCACACAGAGTCCCCACCAGGGCACTGTCTATTTAGACCATGGGAAAGGGGCCTCTGCCCTCCAGCCTCCCCAGTGGTAACGTCAACAGCAGTTTGTACCCAGAACCTGAGAAAGCCTCACTGAATTCTAACCTATGAGAGCAGCATGGGATCTATGCCTTGCAAAGCCACAGAGCTGGAGCTGCCCAAGGCCTTGGAGCCTACCCCTCACACCAGTGTCCCCAGTATATGGGACATGGAGTCAAAGATTATGTTGGAACTTTGAGATTTAACGTCTGCTTTGCTGGGTTTCAGACATGCATGAGGCCTGTTACCCTTTTCTTTTGGTCAATGTCTCCCTTCTGTTTCTCTGGAGAACTCTGCGGATAATGGGAATCTTTACCCAATGCCAGAACCACCATTGCATCTTGGAAGTAAATAACTAGTTTTTAATTTTACAGATTCATAGGTGAAAGAAACAGGCTTTGAGTCTCAGATGAGACTTTGGAATTTGAAGTTGATGCAAGAACAAGTTAAGACTTTGAGGGACTATTGGGAAGACATGAGGAGTTGGGGCCTGGTAGGAAGTGTTAGGTTATGGGGATGGATCTCTTATGAATGACTTGGTGCTCTCTCTATGGTAATAAGTTAATTCTCACTTTGTTAGTTCATGTGAGAGCTAGCTGTATAATAGAGCCTGGCACCTCCTCCCTCTTTCTCTTGCTCTCTCTCTTGCTCCCTCTGTCTGCTTCCATGTTATACACCAGCTCCCTTTTGCCTTCTGCCATGACTGAAAACTTCCTGAGGCCTCACCAGGAGCAGATGCTGGTGTCATGCTTTCTATACAGCTTGCAGAACAATGAGCCAAAATAAACCCTTTTCATTATAAATTACCCACTCTCAAGTATCTCTTTACAGCAATGCAAATGAGCTAACACATCTTATGCTAAAATATGCTCAAATTGTCACCTCATATGTTTATTGCTAAATTCATTAAATATTCATAAAATATCTTGTATGTTTACCCCTATGGAATATCTCCAGAATGTCCTCAAGGATTACAGGTCCTTCAAAAGTTGGAGAAGTCTTACAACCAGAGTCTTGGCCTATTCAGCATCCATTGACCTTTTTGACACTAATTCCCAGTCCAAGTCCTTTTAAGAAACATTCATCACAGCACTAACTACTATCAGCCAAGTCTCTGTTATGTGTACCGTTCTTTACACCTGCTATGACTAATCCTCATAGCTATATGAGGTCAGTAACCTCACTTTTCATGTGAAAAAACTGAGTTCTGAAGAAGTTCTACAGTTACTAACACAAGGAACTTGGGTCATAAGACAGGACTGGCTGACACCAAAGCCTGTGCTCTTTGAGCTCTGTGCTGCAACCAGGTGAGCTCTAAACTCAGATCCCACCAACATCTCTCACACGGACAGACTGGGTAGATAGAAAACCCAGGTAGAGCCAATCAAATTAAATGCAGCAAACACAGAGGCAATGAGTAATCCTAATGATTTCAAATAGTCCATGTTGTCCCATAGGTTTAATGTGAAGTTTGAAAAACATTACTAAGATTATTTTCCTTCTCATTTTTCTACTCATTAGATTTTTGGAAGAAGCCATTTTTAGTTCTCCCTGCAAGTCTTGGTTGTATGTCTTGTTTGAACATACAATAAATGCTCATCTGGTTATATTATGTGTTTATTTAAGTGAGAACTGTGCAGAAATATGCATTACACATTTATCAGGAGCAAATAAAATACTTCAGAGTGTACCTTATTTATTTCCTTAGTATTCCTAAAATTTCTAAGAGAGATATATATATATATTTATATATACATATATATAGCTTTCCTTTCTTTCTCCTTCCTTCCTTCCTCCTTCCTTTCTTCCTTGCTTCATTTCTTTCTTCCTTCTTCTTTCTTTCCTTTCCTTCTTCTTTCTTTTCTCCTTTCATTTTTTATTTTATTGTTGTTTTATTTTAAAATTTGTTTTTTGTTTTGTTTTACTTTATGGTAAAAATTTCTATGAAAATACAGAAGTGACCCACGTTTCCTTTAGAATACCTGGAAGAAGAAAGCAGTACATGAAGTGGTGGGAATGAGTCTAATGTGTAAGAGGGATAATAGGGAGTTTAGTGGGGCAGAATGAATCAGTGGAGAGGAGACTAAGAACAGATGAGATCAGGTAGTTAATAGAAGGCCAGCTCTTGCAGGTCCTGAAGGTCATTCTAAGGTTATATATATATAGATAGATAGATACATACATACATACAGATATACATAGAAAGAAAGAAAGAAACTACCTCTATCTGTCATCTATCTATCTATCTATCTATCTATCTATCTATCTATCTTCCTACCTTCTACTACGGTTTGGATATGGTTTGTCCCACCAAAACTCATGTTGAAATGTGATCATCAAAATGGTAGTTTTTGGAGGTGGGAGGTGGAGCCTAGTGGGGAGTATTTGGATCATGCAGGCAGATGCCTCATGAATAACTTTGTGCCTTTCTTATAGTAGTGAGCAAGTTCTAGTTCTCATAAGACTGGATAAGTTATCTCAAAAATTGGTTCATCCCTGCAAGAATGATTATAAAATGACAACCTTCAGATTTAGTCTCCTGTTGCATGTGTCCACTTCCTCTTTAACTTTCTGCCATGTTTCACCCAGCAGTAAAGCCCTCACCAGAAGCTGAGCAGACACTGGTGCCATGCCTCTCGAACTTCCCAGCCTACAGACCCATGAGATAAATAATAAATGCTTTTCTTTATAAATTATTGAGCCTCAGATATTCTGCTATAGCAACAGAAAATGGACTAATATACTATTTATCCTCTTATTGGTACTGTTTCTCTAGAGAACCCTGGAGAGAGGGAGGGAGGGAGGGAGAAAGGAAGGAAGAAGGGAGGAAGGGAGGAAGGGAGGAAGGGAGGGAGGAAGGGAGGAAGGAAGGACAAAACTATGTTTTATTAAAGAGGATTTATAGATAAATAGGTACACGAAACAATTTTCAACACTGTTAGCCACTAAGATAATGCAAATTCAAACTACAGACTAAATGACTAAATGACTACAGACTAAATGACTAGAATGACTACAGATTAAACAAGCAATAGTGATAACATTAAATGCTGGTGGGAATGAAGAGGAACTGGATCACCAGATCACTCATACACTGCCTAGATGCACCACAATGAATTCTAAATGGACCAAAGATTTGCATTAAAAAGATAACATATCTTGTATAACATTATTAGAAGAAAAATTCTAATTATTTGCTTACTCTATTAAAATCTGGAAGCAAGAGAAGAAACCAAGGATGTATAAATAACAAACTATCAGACTTAACTATGTTATGAAATGATGAAAGACAAAGGAAACATATAATTGCTCTACAAAAGACCTCCTAAAATTGTGAATACACAAGATGTCTAAGTGAGCTAAAAAGACTCATTTCATGAACAAGAAAGTCACCAATTAACATATGAAATTAGGATTTACTTTTGTAGGAGTTCTGAAAATATAAATTAAAAATGTTAGACATTAATATTTGCTCTTCACCATATCAGCAGACCCATACTGGAAGTCTGTTGTTCAAGAGTCAACTTTAGTTACAATTTGGAGCAGATGTCTAAGTTAAACTCCCATGAGAATGGAGAGTGAATGATACTATCTTCCTTCATGTTTATATTTCAAGTAAATGGCTCCCAGCACCTTGAAAACATAAATTCTTGGATTGTAAGACTTCAGCTTTTTTAAAGATACATATACGGGGGCGCCCAAGATGGCCAAATAGGAACAGCTCCAGCCTCCTGCTCCCAGTGTGAGTGACGCAGAAGACGGGTGATTTCTGCATTTTCAACTGAGGTACTGGGTTCATCTCACTGGAGCGCGCCGGACAGTCACTGCTGGTCAGTGGGTGCAGCCCAACCAGCCAGAGCTAAAGCAGGGCGAGGCATCCCCTCACCTGGGAAGCACAAGGGGGAAGGGAATTCCTTTACCTAGCCAAGGGAAACTGAGACACACAACAGCTGGAAAATTGGGTAACTCCCACCCTAATACTGCGTTTTACTAGCAAATGGCACACCAGGAGATTATATCACATGCCTGCCCATAGGGTCCCATGCAAACAGAGCCTCCCTCATTGCTAGCACAGCAGTCTGAGATCTAACTGCAAGGCGGCAGCGAGGCTAGGGGAGGGGTGCCTGCCATTGCTAAGGCTTAAGTAGGTACACAAAGCCGCCGGGAAGCTGGAACTGGGTGGAGCCCACCACAGCTCAAGGAGGCCTGCCTGCCTCTGTAGACTCCACCTCTGGGGACAGGGCATAGCTAAACAAAAAGCAACAGAAACATCTGCAGATGTAAATGTTCCTTTCTGACAGCTTTGAAGAGAGTAGAGGTTCTCCCAGCACGGAGGTTGAGATCTGAGAAATGACAGACTGCCTGCTCAAGTGGGTCCCTGACCCCTGAGTAGCCTAACTGGGAGACATCCCCCACTAGGTGCAGACTGACACCTCACACCTCACACGGCTGGGTACACCTCTGAGACGAAGCTTCCAGAGTGAGAATCAGACAGCAAAACTTGCTATTCAGCAATATTCTATCTTCTGCAGCCTCTGCTGCTGATACCCAGGCAAACAGGGTCTGGAGTGAACCTCAAGTAAACTCCAACAGACCTACAGCTAAGGGTCCTGACTGTTAGAAGGAAAACTAACAAACAGAAAGGACACCCATGCCAAAACCCCATCAGTACGTCACCATCATCAAAGACCGAAGGCAGATAAAACCACAAAGATAGGGAAAAAGCAGTGCAGAAGAACTGGAAATTGAAAAAAATCAGAGCGCATCTTCCCCTTCCAAGGAACGCAGCTCATTGCCAGCAACGGAACAAAGCTGGATGGAGAATGACTTTGATGAGCTGAGAGAAGGCTTCAGTCGATAAAACTTCTCAGAGCTGAAGAAGGAACTACGTACCCAGTGCAAAGAAACTAAAAACCTTGAAAAAAGAATGGAAGAATGGATAACTAGAATAACCAATGCAGAGAAGTCCATAAACGAACTGATAGAGATGAAAACCATGACAAGAGAACTACATGACAAATGCACAAGCTTCAGTAATTGACTCGATCAACTGGAAGAAAAAGTATCAGTAACTGAAGACCAAATGAATGAAATGAAGCAAGAAGAGAGGTTTAGAGAAAAAAAGAGTAAAAAGAAATGAACAAAGCTTCCAAGAAATACGGGATTATGTGAAAAGACCAAATCTACGTTTGATTGGTGTACCTAAAAGTGACGGGGAGAATGGAACCAAGTTGGAAAACATTCTGCAGGATATTCTCCAGGAGAACTTCCCCAACCTAGCAAGGCAGGCCAGCATTCAAATTCAGGAAATACAGAGAATGCCACAAAAATACTCCTCAAGAAGAGCAACTCCAAGACACATAATTCTCAGATTCACCAAAGTTGAAATGAAGGAAAAAACGTTAAGGGCAGCCAGAGAGAAAGGTCAGGTTACCCACAAAGGGAAGCCCATCAGACTAACAGCGGATCTCTCGGCAGGAACTCTACAAGCCAGAAGAGAGAAGGGGCCAATATTCAACATTCTTAAAGAAATGTTGATGAATATTCATACAAAAATCCTCAATAAAATACTGGCAAACCGAATCCAGCAGCATATCAAAAAGCTTATCCACCATGATCAAGTGGGCTTCATCCCTGGGATGCAAGGTTGGTTCAACATATGCAAATCAATAAACGTAATCCAGCATATAAACAGAACCAAAGACAAAAACCACATGATTATCTCAATAGATGCAGAAAAGGTCTTCGACAAAATTCAACAGCCCTTCATGCTAAAAACTCTCAATAAATTCGGTATTGATGGAACGTATCTCAAAATAATAAGAGCTATTTATGACAAACCCACAGCCAATATCATACTGAATGGGCAAAAACTGGAAGCATTCCCTTTGAAAACTGGCACAAGACAGGGATGCCCTCTCTCACCACTCCTATTCAACATAGTCTTGGAAGTTCTGGCTAGGCCAATCAGGCAAGAGAAAAAAATAAAGGGTATTCAATTAGGAAAGAAGAAGTCAAATTGTCCCTGTTTGCAGATGACATGATTGTATATTTAGAAACCTCCATTGTCTCAGTTCAAAATCTCCTTAAGCTGATAAGCAACTTCAGCAAAGTCTCAGGATACAAAATCAACATACAAAAATCACAAGCATTCTTATGCACCAATAACAGACAAACAGAGAGTCAAATCATCAATGAACTTCCATTCTCAATTGCTTCAAAGAGAATAAAATACCTAGGAATGCAACTTACAAGGGATGTGAAGGACCTCTTCAAGGAGAACTACACAACACTGCTCAGTGAAATAAAAGAGGACACAAACAAATGGAAGAACCTACCATGCTCTTGGATAGGAAGAATCAATATTGTGAAAATGGCCATACTGCCCAAGGTTATTTATAGATTCAATGCCATTCCCATTAAGCTATCAATGGCTTTCTTCACAGAATTGGAAAAAACTGCTTTAAAGTTCATATGGAACCCAAAAAGAGCCCACGTTGCCAAGACAATCCTAAGCCAAAAGAACAACCTGGAGGCATCACATTACCTGACTTCAAACTATACCACAAGGCTACAGTAACCAAAACAGCATGGTAATGGTACCAAAACAGAGAAATAAGACCAATGGAACAGAACAGAGCCCTCAGAAATAATATCACACACCTACAACCATCTGATCCTTGAAAAACCTGACAAAAATAAGAAATGGGGAAAGGATTCCCGATTTAATAAATGGTGCTGGGAAAATTGGCTAGCCATAAGTAGAAAGCTGAAACTGGATCCTTTCCTTACTCCTTATACGAAAATTAATTCAAGATGGATTAGAGACTTAAATGTTAGACCTAAAACCATAAAAACCCTAGAAGAAAACCTAGGTAATACCATTCAGGACATAGGCATGGGCAAGTACTTCATGTCTAAAACACCAAAACCAATGGCAACAAAAGCCAAAATTGACAAATGGGATCTAATTAAACTAAAGAGCTTCTGCACAGCAAAAGAAACTACCATCAGAGTGAACAGGCAACCTACAGAATGGGAGAAAATTTTTGCAATCTACTCATATCCAGAACCTATAAAGAACTCAAACAAATTTATAGGAAAAAAACAAACAACTCCATCAAAAAGTGGGCAATGGATATGAACACACGCTTCTCAAAAGAAGACATTTATACAGCCAACAGACACATGAAAAAATGCTCATCATCACTCGCCATCAGAGAAATGCAAATCAAAATCACAATGAGATACCATCTCACACCAGTTAGAATGGCAATCATTAAAAAGTCAGGAAACAACAGGTGCTGGAGAGGATGTGGAAAAATAGGAACACTTTTACACTGTTGGTGGGACTGTAAACTAGTTCAACCATTTTAGAAAACAGTGTGGTGATTCCTCAAGGATCTAGAAATAGAAATACCATTTGATCCAGCCATCCCATTACTGGGGATATACCCAAAGGATTATAAATCATGCTGCTATAAAGACACATGCACACATATGTTTATTGCGGCACTATTCACAATAGCAAAGACTTGGAATCAACCCAAATGTCCATCAGTGACAGACTGGATTAAGAAAATGTGGCACATATACACCATGGAATACTATGCAGCCATAAAAAAGGATGAGCTCCTGTCCTTTGTAGGGACATGGATACAGCTGGAAACCATAATTCTCAGCAAACTATCACAAGAACATAAAACCAAACACCACATGTTCTCACTCATAGGTGAGAATTGAACAATGAGATCACTTGGACACAGGAAGGGGAACATCACACACTGGGGCCTATTGTGGAGAGGGGGGAGGGGCGAGGGATAGCATTAGGAGATATACCTAATGTAAATGACGAGTTAATGGGTGCAGCACTCCAACATGGCACGTGTATACATATGTAACAAACCTGCATGTTGTGCACATGTACCCTAGAACCTAAATTATATATATATATATATAATTCATATACATATCAAAGGATAGAGGAAGAATTTACAATTACTGTACAAGTTTTCTCAAGTCAATGCTATAAGAAAAGGGAGGTCCTGGTGTCTCTTTCCCTTTCTGCACTTGGAAAAATCCCATTTTGTTTTGCTTTTCCTTTCCTTTTTTCAGATTTCTGTTAACTCTTACAGTCTTATCTTGAGAAGACAATGTAGCACCATGAATGTCTAGCCTTTTATATGTCCCCTAGGCCCTGTTCTCTACGATTTCTAGATTTGGGACTATTTTCTTCTAATTTTTTAATAAATTAATATACCTTGAGAATTCAGGCAGGCCCTCAAAATTTAAATTATGCTCAACATTTTTTATTACTAACTATATACATGTTCTCCTCAAATTTTCTTAAAATTTGAAAATTTAGTAAGAGCGTTTGCTCTCTGAACCTTTTCCTTCTATAATTTCCTCGTAAATAAAATTTCAACATGCCAAAAAAAAAAAAAAATTTTGCTCTTCAACTCTTTGACTTCCTATCACAGATTTCTCTGAGTTTGCCATATGTAAAGCCTTCCGTATCTGCTTAGCTTTGATTCATGCATGTGTAAAATGCAAATGCAAGGATGTTAGAGCCCAGGCAGTGGACCCTTCAGCATGGGCAGTGGGAGCTGGTAGATAAATACCCACCTCTTCTGTTCCCTGAGTAGACAGTTCTCAGCTGCCTTCTCTGCAGCCTCCATCTATATCATCCCTAGTAGAACTCAGACACAGTTGCCCACAGTGGTAATCAACTGGATAATGTATCCTTGGATAAACTTCCTGCACATAAACCTTTTTCTCAGTTGTTGCTTTCTTCAGGAAACTTTGCAAAGATATTGGTTTTTATTTACAAAACAATGTACATTAACTTTATATCTTCAAAGCTGTCTAATCAGCTAGAAAAATTATCTATATACCTTTATACAACATGAATTATTTATTGAATGTCTACGAGTAGTCCATAATTATGCTTGACATGAGTCTAATACCAAACAAAACTAAAACAACCACCCAAACAGAAAGACTTTGCACTCAAATAATTTATAGACTAGTGGAGAAAGCATACAAAGAATCACACATAAAAATTAATACCAAATGAATTAATGTTTAAAACAAGTATAACATATGTCAATTGGCAAAAGAGGGTTAATCTACCTAGTCATACAGGCCAGGGAAGGCTTCTCTGCAAAAGTGGTGACTGGACTGAAAACTGAGGAAGAGTAGAAGTGAAATAGGCAACAATTACGAGAGAAAAAAGGGCATTTCTGAGAGAACAGACACAAAGAGGCCTAAAGTATTCATGCTACAAATATCTTGGATAAATATGAAAAAGCACAAACCAAAACAAAGTATCTAGAGGGCAGGTATCAGGAAGGAGGCTTGTGCAACATAAGACGGTGTGAACAGCAACAGTGCCAGACAAACCTATTAGCTGAGAGCTGGTATTACTGCATTTCATTGGTTTTCACAGGACTTCTGTTTACAAAGACCATTCTGGTTACCATAATTAATATTCATTGAAAGTTTATACCCTATGCCAGCCACTGTTTTGAGCACCATGCATGTACTACATATTTGATACTCACAACAACCCTGTAATATTTGTATTATTTACCCATTGCAAGAGTGAAGAGTTGAGAAACATTAATTATTTTGTCCAAAATCATACAGTAACTGTATGACAGAGTAGACCCCATCTGACTTCAGCACTCACTCTACACTGCAGGAAGAATGGGAAGAGTAGCATTATACATTTGGGTGCCCAGTTAAAAGCCTATTTTGTCCCTCCAGGAAAGAGAATGGAAAGCTTGGTCTATATCTGCAAGACAAAATGGAAAGAAATGAATTGATTGTGGTTCTCAAATGGAAGTAATTTTGCTTTCTATGCCCACTGCTGGACATTTGGCAATGTTTGGAGCAATTTTTGATTGTAAGAACTTGAAGGTAGAGTGCGCTACTGGCATCCAGTGCATAGAAGTCAAAGGTGATGCAAGGCAGTCCCCCTCAACAAAGAATTATTCAGCCCAGAGTGGTATCAACAAGCTTACCAAAGTCGAAATAACTAAGCTGATTATCATGACCATCTAAGAACTAACTACTGAGAAATGTGATTGAGAGGTTGTAAGGTAGTTGCTGAAATGTCACAACAGAGTGTGAGGTAATAGGTTTGCCAATTGTCCTGATTTGATCATTAGATGGTCCATACATGTATTGAAATATCACACTGTTCTTGATAAATATGTACAATTATGATGTGTCAGTTAACATAATTTTACAAAGTAAAAGCAAGGAATATTTCAGGAGGAAAACAAATACGGCTTGATGGTGGATGGAATACGTGGGACGAGAGAGCAGGATGTGTCAAGGATCATGTAGAACAGAAAAGAAAGTGACAACATAGTAGGGAGCCCAGGAAAAGAACCAGGTTTAGGGATATCTTGTTAGACAATCATTCAAAGAGAGCTGTTTTGGAGCTACTTGGTTTTATTTAGTTCTAGACACAAAAGGGAATTTTAATCTTACATTAGGGATTTATAATTTGAGTCATCTGGGTATAGATGATATTTGAAAGTGTGAGCTTAAATGTATCTCCTAGAGTTACCACTTGAGTAAAAGGAATAAATAGTGCCCTAGGATTGAGCCTTGAAGGGATGCAATGTTTAATGGCCTTTTACTAACAGAAAAGGGAAGAGAGAGAGATAAAAGAGGGGGGGAGAGAGAGAGACAGAGTGTGTGTGTGTGTGTGTGTGTGAGAGAGAGAGAGAGAGAGAAGTGAAAGAGAAAGAGAAAGAAAGAGAACACACATCAGATCAGAGAGGTAGGAAAAAAAAATAATGTGTTCTAAAAAAACACCAAGGGAGGAGAGCTGAAGAAATGACAGAAGAGTGCTGAGAAGTCAAATAAGGCACAAAATTGGAAGAAAAGTTTCAGGAACATTCATGGAAGTCATTCAGCCCAAATCAAGAGCTAATTTGGGGTAAGGAGACCTTTAAGGGTTGGAGTGGAATCAGGTACACACACACACACACACACACACACACACACACAGACATTCACACAAATCCCATTCCAAAAATAATTCTACTAAATACAACATGGCATACTATGTAGTTTAGCATATTTTATACCCTGTACATTCAATAATCAGTTTTTACCCAAATACTATAAAGCATATACCATTATCTTTATTTCACATAGGTGAAATGAAGGCTTAGAAATTTGAAGTCATTTGACTGAGGCTTAGAGATCTTAAGTCATTTGACTGAGGCCGCATACAAGGCTGATTTTGGAACTTGGTTTCCAGTGCAAGCCATACAAGCTCCAGTGCTTACACTGTTTCTTTTATACAGCCCAATAAGGGAAATCTCTAAACTCCACGGCATCTGCTTATGTTGACTTTAATCTTACTTACAAAATATGGATTCATCTCACTCAGATACAAAATTGTTTTCACATGTTTTCTCTCTTTTTATAAGCAAGGTTGGCCATGGGGTTGTTAATCATTGCTGCAACAGATAAAGCTGGCTTGTAAAAAACAATCTCCATTATTCATTTGGAACCACATTGTGGAATGAGATACTGTATCACCAAAGGAAACAGATGGTCTGTGTTCCTGGTAAAAAACACTTTAGAAAGGCATTTCTATCTGCAGTTCATAGGTTCCAAATCCATTCCTCTCAAACACAATGCTCACAAGGTCATCATTTATGGTGGACCTTTAATCGCTTTGTAATGGAAAATGCAGTATATTTGTAAATGACATTAGAAAAAACACAGTAAGTATAGTACAGATAGATAATACAGTTAAGTATGATATATTCAGATTTCAGATCTAATGATAAATAAAATCTAACTAGATGAATGAAATTTGTTCTATCACCCTCCTAACAGTTGTCTCCTTATCAAATTTGCCTGCTGTGGTCTAAGAGTCTCCTTCCAGTCCGAGAGACTTTCCTAAAAGGCATATCACAGTATTCTACTGCCCTGCTTTTTTGTTGTTGTTGTTGTTTTTGGTTTCTGGGTTTCTGTTTTGTTTTGTTTTGTTGAGACAAGTTCTGGCTCTGTCACCCAGGCACGGTGCAGTAGTACGATCTCGGCTCACTGCAACCTATACTTTTCAGGCTCAAGCCATCCTCCCACCTCAGCCTCCCGAGTAGCTGGGACTACAGGTGCGAGCCACCAGGCCTGGCTAATTTTGGTATTGCTGACTGATTGACACTTTTTAAATGGCTCCCCATCACCAACAGAGAGATCACCTGAAGCACGCCATTTATGCTCCCCCTAACTAGCTCAAGTTCATACACCTAGTATAGTGGTTGGGTTGGGAGTAAACCTCATGAAGTCAGACTCCTGCTCCAGCTCCCAACCACTAAGTTATAAAGATTTTCTGAAACAGAGGTAGGTAAGTTATGTCCTAGAATCTGTATCCAGCTTGCTGACTTTTTTATATGGTCCACAAGCTAATAAAGTTTTCTACATTTTCAAATAATTGAAAAAAATTGAAGAAAAATATCTCATTAACACATGAAAATCACATGTGATTAAAATGTCCGTGTCCATGAATAAAGTTTTACTGGAACACAGCCATGCCTGTGTGTTTATGTACTGCCTACGGCTGCTTGCTGAGAGCAATAGAGTGATTGTAAGAGAGACTGCTTGGGCCACCATACTGAAAATATTTTCTATCTGACCTTTCGTGGAAAGAATGTTCCTACACCTAAACCAAAGATGGTAGTTAGGAAAGGGAAAATGAAGCTGGTGAGGTAAACAGGAGTCAAGATGTAAAAGGTTGAATTGCTTTGTCAAAAAATGTGGACTTATAAGAAGTCTGGACTTTACACATAAAATATATTCTTTTGAAGTTTTAACTTTTATAAATTGATTTGTATAAAATATAAATATAGCTACATAATATAATGTTTTATATTGCATCTAAACATGTCTGAAGTATGTATGTATCATCACTTGAGTGCATTTTAATATTTATATCTTTTGCTTTCAAAAGTGTTACTCTTTCTGCCTGAGAACCTGTTCTCCTCTTTCAGTATTTCACTAACATTGACTGTTTTTTTACAGAATTCTTTTCAGTTACTGCCTCCTTTAGGAAGGTGTTTCTGACCTCTGCCTTTCCCTACTGTTAGATGTCCCTTTTCTAGGCTCTTGGAGCTCGTACTACTCTTTATAATGGATGTTTTTGCATTGTTTAATTATTGTTGATTTTCCTATCTGAGTTCCTTAAACCTTGGATTTATTTTTATGGATCTTTTAATCCTTCTTGCCTAGGAATTTGCTCAACATAATAGAGACTAAACACACATCTGTAAATTAATATTCAAGAAATGCCACATACCACTTGGACTCAGTTAGATCCTGGTTTCACTCAGAGGCAAAGGCTGGGATCCTTCTTTGTTAAGAGACCTGAAGATGTCAGAAAGGCTTTGTGACCTGCAGCACTTTAGGAAAACTAGGGGCCTGTTGACAGACTCACATCCATAATTTTCATAAAGAACCTGAGTCTTGTGTAAGCTAAATTACCTGTATGCAGTAAACAAAAATAAAATAAAAAAAAAAAAGTTGTGAATTGTAGTGAATGTTTTCTACACATTTACTCTTCTACTCAAGACTAAAGAGATTAAAAAGATGCAGTTGCTGAGAGCTCACTACATAGAGAGTAAAACAAATGCCAAGAAGAGTATTTGGAATAGCATCGGCACCCAATATGTTTGTGACAAATGGATTTTTTGAATGAACCGACCAGTAAATCAATAAACGTGATGGCGGAGGTATCATGCAATGTAAGAGAAGCTCAGACACAGAGTTAGGGTGTCTTCACAGAACTCTATGCAGTTTTGTTATTCTAAATGAAGCACGTAATAATGATTATTATTTTTATTCTTTACTAAATGCTTTCTAGAAGCCCAGCACCATTCTTTACTTTACATTCAGTACTTTACATGTATTGATTTCTTTAATTTTTGCAAAGTTCCTGTGAGGAAGGTACATCTGTCAGACCCACACTACACACAGTTTCTCAAAATTCATGACACATATTCTGCTGCCCTTTCCCCTATGTTGTTCTGGCTTCTGCTTCCAACACCAAGTGCTTATGTCTCTGTGTGTGTATTGGACCCAGACTCCCAAGAGAGACCTCTTTGGTTCATTTAAACATGATCCTCTGGGGTCTATCTTGTAGGTCCAAGCTCCCTAGGGCCACTTTGTAATCCCTGGTCATCCTAAAGATGGATTAGCGAGGTCCATGTGGAAGATTTCAGTGAGTATGGTCTTTCATTTATCCATCTGTTTACCATTTGTTCACTCATTTAGCATATATTTAACTCTCATGTCCCAGGCATTGGGAATTTAGAAATGAAAAAGATAGGGTCCCTGACAGCCATGACCTTCTTCAGCCACTGGCCATCACTGTGGCAGGTACTGTGGTGGAAACCCCACAAGTCACAGGTCACAGAAGAAACTGCTGGGCCAGCCTGGTGGTGGTGTGGGAGATGAGGATGGAGCACTGGGCGATGCTTTAAGGCAGCAGCAAAATCTATACAGAGAAGCCATAGAGAAAGTGAAGCATGCTGGGCAGGGCGTTCTGAACGGAGATAACACTAGCAGCGGTGCAGAGGTATGAGCCAGCATGCTGTTTTGAGAAAGTCCTAGCAGTTTATTGGCCCTGGATGAAAAAAGAAAGCAGCAGAGAGGAAAGCAAGGTTAATGGTGTGGTGCCAGGTGGGTCTGGGCTGATAGAACTTGGGTTCCACAACAAAGAAGCTAAAATGCAGAAAGAGGGCGTGTGATGGGGATGCAGCCAGCAACGGCGTCCAGGATCATGGCTCAACTGGAAGACAAACTTACTTGGTAATTTGTGTTTTGCTGCCCTGATAAACAATCAGGGGTATATCTCACCAGAAGATAAGAGATCTATCTGATGTGGCAGGGGGTAAAATAGCATGGCCAAAGGAACAATAAGAGTGTAAAATTGGGATTTGAAAGGTGAGTTGTTTTTCTGGGATTGAGTAAGCAGTTTACTGAAAGAATGTGCCACTTCACTCAGTGTGTGTGTGTGTGTGTGTGTGTGTGTATTTAAACTTGCTACCAGGTTTGTACAGTTTTCTATTTTGTCCATTTGCCATGTCATTATAAACTGAGTAGCTACTTCAGATTGTGGGAGGAAGATTACTAGATTAATGGGAAAAGGAAAAAATAAAAAGACACCTTATTTTATAAGCATGTGCTTTCACATGCTAAACTGTTAAGAAAAGATAATAATAAAACATTTTAATCTAACCAAAATGCTATCCTTTGAAACAATATGCTATTATTTTCAAATCAAAAAGAGTGCATACTCATGAATGAATGAATGAATCTTTTAAGAATATTTTTCTATCTTTCTTTTATTTTGGAGTGGCCTGTCTAGTCCCGCACATAGAAAGGTGCACGTTGGATGAGGTTTCCCACTGTCACTTGGAAAATTTACTGAGTTACTGAAAAGGATAGTCTTAAATTATGTCATTTGATTCCCGTAACAACCTTGTAAGTAAGGACTTACCACTCTTGTTTTAAATATAAAGCATCTGAGGTGCAGAGAAATTAATGATCTTGTCCAAGGTCAAATGAATGTCTAACTCATATGTCAAGGGGTGCTTCTGTGTTACCTGGCATGAGGCAAATTGGTGTTGGGTAGAGGTACCCCGCTTTTCACAGCAATAGCTTGAATGTGAATGCTGTGCCATAAGGGCTTTCTGAGATACTGAAAATGGTTCCTTTTATATGCTAGACATAAATCTTCAGCTACCAGGTGGTGCTTTGTAAGTGTAAAAAAGTGTTCTCTACACCCACACATGGATGCCCAGTAGCAGCAACATTGTACATGGAGCATGGACCCATGTAACTGAGGCATGTTTAAGGGACAGCCTATAAACCTGGGCACCATTTTAAGGGAACCCCCAGTGATTTTTTTTAAAGTTCCCAAGCTATCATATTTTGTCATTTTTATTTTTTGAGACTGAGTTTCACTGTTGCTGCCCAGGCTGGAGTGCAATGGCATGATCTTGGCTCACCGCAACCTCCACCTCCCAGGTTCAAGCGATTCTCCTGTCTCAGCCTCCAAAGTAGCTGGGATTACAGGCATGTGTCACCACACCCAGCTTTTTTTTTTTTTTTTCTTTTTAAATAGAGGCAGGGTTTTTCCATGTTGGTCAGGCTGGTCTCAAATTCCCGACCTCAGGTGGTCTGCCCACCTCAGCCTGCCAAAGTGTTGGGATTACAGGAGTGAGCCACCATGCCTGGCAAATCTTGTCATCTTAAAGCCAGAGAAGACCTCTGAGATCATCTATTTCTAATCCCATCATTTTTTTGCTATTGGAACCAAAAACCAGGGATGAGAAAAATTTATGAAAAATATTAGACAGTAGCCTTTTTAGTCAAAATATGTAGTAATGATTTGCTTAGGGTTTTATGAATAATATTTATAATAGCACAACATGTTCCAGATTAACATTAACATTTTCTTCACAGAGATAAAGCCCGTGAAGCGGGTGAACTCTGGGTGGCGTTTTCAGGGTTAAACGTCTAGTAAAGAGACAAGGCTGGGACTGAAGTGAAGTTTGGTTCTAATACCTGCACCCTGTAGCTTCTATTCAACCTGTCCTGAGATCACCCGCTCATCTGAGTAGAATCAGGACTAGACCCCAGAGCTCCTGTGCCCGGCAGGGAAGTGGTTCATCTTCCCTTCTCTTCTGCTCATGTAACAATGACCAGGTTGAGTGGTGTGGAGGGTCGGGAGGCAGAGGTGAGCAGCAGCAGGAAAAGGAACACATAAAGAGTAATTTCAGTGTATTGTCATTACGATTGTCCTCTTTTTAAAGCTGGACCCAATTTCATCCCTGGTGAAAACCCTCCATGCTCTAAGCGTGCAGAACTGCACAGCACACCGATTTTGAGTTCTGTACTCAGCACCACTACTGATTCATTTCATGACCTTGATCAAACCACTAAACCTTTATCTCAGTTTCTCCATCCATAATGTGATGATAAATAATACATACCCCCTAGCTATTTCGCAGGGGTCACAAAGACATTAATAATGTAATTATTTATAAAGTACTTTGAAATCCTTGAGTGAAATATGATATTAGAAATATCACTGCACTCAAAATAGTGCCTGACAGGCACACTTAAATGAGAGAACTATTGCTCTCTGAGTGGAAAATATGTCCGATGTGATATATAATTTTCCTTCAGAAAAACATCTTTCATACACGGATCTCAAAACCTCATTAGTTTGGTTTAAGGTGCCCGAGATTCTGTGGTTTGTTGACCATGGGCAAGAGGCTTCATTAGGCTTGCTTTTTTTTTTTTTCTTTTTGCTGTACTTTTATAACTATATTAAAACAAGAAGGGAATGAAATTATGAGCACTCCAAATTAGGGTTGCCAGATAAAATACAGAACACAAAGTTATATTTGAATTCCAGATAAACAATAAATATTCTGTATAGAAATACATGCTAAATAAGTATATACTTATACTAAAAAAGCATTATTTATGGAAAATTTTAATGTAATTAAAAGCTCCTTATTTTTATTTGCAAAAACTGCTAACATTGCCTCAACAATACTTGTTCAACTGACTTAATTATATCTCAGTCTAAAGTGGTAAAAATCTTGTGTTTGATGATTGCAAAGATAAACATTTTTAAAGATTTGCTAATATAGAAATGAAACAAACAATATCAGTAGCCTAAGTCAACACGTTTACATTTTCCAAATGCAAATATTATGCTTGATTCTTCTTTACAGTTTTGAGATTCAGTGTGATTTCTGTAACATTATAAGAACCAGCTAAATGTTCATTGAATAAATAAATAAATGAGTGGTGGAGTACACGAACAAATCAAATTAAGCTGAAGGAATTTAAAGCACTTTGTCAGCTTGCTTTTAAAAACACATCTGAATTTTAATCAGTTACCATATAACTATTCTATTTGGAAGTTTCTTCCAAGATGAGTAAATTAGTTTAATTTTTATAACTTGTAAGCTTTTATTAAATTCAATAAGCACTTATTGGAGGTCTTTTTATGCAAAGTGTTTACCTTGGTGTTAGATTGTATATTAATCATTTATCAAGTTATTTGTTATTGATTCAGGAGCAAATTTCAACTCTGTCTTCAATTATAGAAATAATTGCACAATAATAACTGGTTACTTATTTGAAATTATTTGCCCAGTGGAATTATCCTAAACAAAAGCAGGAGTAGTGAGAATGAAAACTTTGACAAGATTTGTGAAAAAAAAAAAATTGTAAGTTAAACTAGAAATAAACACATATAGGTGACAAAAGAAATCAAGGGAAAATAAAACCTTCAATGAGAGGTGAAAGAGAGTCCGAGGCTGTAAACAGAAAACAGGGGTTCCAATCCTTATCCCTTTCAAAACTCTGTAATCATGAGAGGTTTACTTTAACCTCTGCAAGCACAGTCTATTTAGCTATAAAGTGGAGATAACAGTAGAACTTACTATATGAGGTCATTGTGAGTACTGGACAAGTTAATGCAAAGGAAGAGTCTGACCTAGTCCCTGGTGGGAGAGGTGTGCTTTGCCCTCCCATTTGTTTTCATCATGTCTCCTTGCACTGTATTATTATTAAATCCATAGGGCTAAGGTAGCACATCTCTGATGACTTATTTACTTTAAATAAGTACTTTAAAATAGTTTTATAAAAGCAAAAATAATGATATTCTTGCAAAACATATAATTCACCTAATACATGAAATACATGTTTTCTTACACATGTAATGCTACTTACAGGCCACATTTCTGCTTTAGATCGTCGTGAAATCCTTTACTATTTTGTGTTACTAAAGTTATAAAAGTGGAAATGTTTGAGAAACTCTTGGGTAAAAATCGAAGGTATCTTGAATAAAACATGCATTCAGTACAGAGTAGGTGCTCAGTAAATTTTGATTATTACCTTTCAGGCTCTTCATATTTGTTACCATGTTTAACTTTTACAGGTAAGTGTTGCATTATGCTTCTCTATCCCCAATTTACGTAAGAGAAAAGAGAGGCTCAAGAGCTCCAGAAACTTCCCCAGGGTACTGAAGTTGTAAGTGGTCTGAAGTCCTAGGCAGTTGTAAGTGGTCTGAAGTGCTATGCTGATGCTAAATGCCTGGCCTTTCATTTCACACTATTTTTCCCTGGAAAATGACCTGGGGTCAGGGCTGGCATTGTGGGGAAAGTGACTCCATCTGAATATAGAGAAAAAGTTTTAGAGTGGAGTTCTAAATTTATTTTGCCTGATAGTGAGTTAGGCTATTAGACATAATCCCTTTTCTAAAGTTAACCTCACTAAGCAGCAAAATAAACTCAAAAACTGAAAAATGATTATTACAGACCTTGTCAAGCAAGCATTGTTAACAAAAATGATAATGATCTTAAGAACTTAATTGTTTCTGTTACCAGGCCACATGGAGAGCATCACCACAGACAGAAGACCACTAGGCTACTTCTCCCCTCTGGTAGAGGACATTTCCTGCCAGGGGCTGGAGGTAACAACATGAATCCTGCTCCAGCAGCAGTGTTAATTTCAAGCTCTGTTAAATGCATGAAATAATAAGAGTACAATTTCTTATTCAGAACAAAATTACAAAACCATTAACTGTTTCACCAACAATGAATAAATTACACTTTGACAGGCAGTTTGCATTGATCAAGCAAAAAGATGCTACAGGAAAGGAAGACTTTCGACTCCTTTCCAAGTATTATTCTGAGGTCTCTGTTTTCTCTGTTTCTCATCCTTCCATTCTCTGACTCCATGTTGTAGTTTACCTTGATCACCCTGCATTCCCCACTTACTCAACCCAATTATTACCAATCACCTCTTTTTTTAATTAATTTATTTTTTATTATACATTAAGTTCTAGGGTACATGTGCATGACGTGCAGGTTTGTTACATATGTATACTTGTGCCATGTTGGTGTGCTGCACCCATCAACTCGTCAGCACCCATCAATTCACCATTTATGTCATGTATAACTCCCAATGCAATCCCTCCCCTCTCCCCCATTCCCATAATAGGCCCCAGTGTGTGATGTTCCCCTTCCCGAGTCCAAGTGATCTCATTGTTCAGTTCCCACCTATGAGTGAGAACATGCGGTGTTTGGTTTTCTGTTCTTGTGATAGTTTGCTAAGAATGATGGTTTCCAGCTTCATCCATGTCCCTACAAAGGAGGCAAACTCATCCTTTTTTATGACTGCATAGCATTCCATGGTGTATATGTGCCACATTTTCTTAATCCAGTCTGACACAGATGGACATTTGGGTTGATTCCAAGTCTTTGCTATTGTGAATAGTGCCGCAATAAACATACGTCTGCATGTGTCTTTATAGCAGCATGATTTATAATCCTTTGGGTATATACCCAGTAGTGGGATGGCTGGGTCATATGAGACATCTAGTTCTAGATCCTTAAGGAATTGCCATACTGTTTTCCATAATGGTTGAACTAGTTTACAATCCCACCAACAGTGTAAAAGTGTTCCTATTTCTCCACATCCTCTCCAGCACCTGTTGTTTCCTGACTTTTTAAATATTGCCATTCTAACTGGTGTGAGATGGTATCTCATTGTGGTTTTGATTTGCATTTTTCTGATGGCCAGTGATGATGAGCATTTTTTCATGTGTCTGTTGGCTGTATGAATGTCTTCTTTTGAGAAATGTCCATTCATATCCTTTGCCCACTTTTTGATGGGGTTGTTGTTTTTTCTTGTAAATTTGTTTGAGTTCTTTGTAGATTCTGGATATTAGCCCTTTGTCAGATGAGTAGATTGCAAAAATTTTCTCCCATTCTGTAGGTTGCCTGTTCACTCTGATGGTAGTTTCTTTTGCTGTGCAGAAGCTCTTTAGTTTAATTAGATCCCATTTGTCAATTTTGGCTTTTGCTGCCATTGCTTTTGGTGTTTTAGATATGAAGTCCTTGCCCATGCCTATGTCCTGAATGGTACTACCTAGGTTTTCTTCTAGAGTTTTTACGGTATTAGGTCTAACATTTAAGTCTCTAATCCATCTTGAATTAATCTTCGTATAAGGAGTAAGGAAAGGATCCAGTTTCAGCTTTCTACTTATGGCTAGCCAATTTTCCCAGCACCATTTATTAAATAGGGAATCCTTTCCCCATTTCTTGTTTCTCTCAGGTTTGTCAAAGATAAGATGGCTGTAGATGTGTGGTATTATTTCTGAGGACTCTGTTCTGTTCCATTGGTCTATATCTCTGTTTTGGTACCAGTACCATGCTGTTTTGGTTACTGTAGCCTTGTAGTATAGTTTGAAGTCAGGTAGCATGACGTCTCCAGCTTTGTCCTTTTGACTTAGGATTGTCTTGGCAATGCGGGCTCTTTTTGGTTCCATATGAACTTTAAAGCAGTTTTTTCCAGTTCTGTGAAGAAACTCATTGGTAGCTTGATGGGGATGGCATTGAATCTATAAATAACCTGGGCAGTATGGCCATTTTCACGATATTGATTCTTCCTATCCATGAGCATGGTATGTTCTTCCATTGGTTTGTGTCCTCTTTTATTTCACTGAGCAGTGGTTTGTAGTTCTCCATGAAGAGGTCCTTGACATCCCTTGTAAGTTGGATTCCTAGGTATTTTATTCTCTGTGAAGTAATTGTGAATGGAAGTTCATTCCTGATTTGGCTCTCTGTTTGTCTGTTACTGGTGTATAAGAATGCTTGTGATTTTTGCACATTAATTTTGTATCCTGAGACTTTGCTGAAGTTGCTTATCACCTTAAGGGGATTTTGGGCTGAGACAATGGGGTTTTCTAAATATACAATCATGCCATCTGCAAACAGGGACAATTTGACTTCTTCTTTTCCTAACTGAATACCCTTGATTTCTTTCTCTTGCCTGACTGCCCTAGCTAGAACTTCCAACATTATGTTGAATAGGAGTGGTGAGAGAGGGCATCCCTGTCTTGTGCCAGTTTTCAAAGGGAATTTTTCCAGTTTTTGCCCATTCAGTATGATATTAGCTGTGGATTTGTCATAAATAGCTCTTATTATTTTGAGGTATGTTCCATCAATACCGAATTAATTGAGCGTTTTTAGCATGAAGGGCTGTTGAATTTTGTCAAAAGCCTTTTCTGCATCTATTGAGATAATCATGTGGTTCTTGTCTTTGGTTCTGTTTATATGCTGGATTACGTTTATTGATTTGCGAATGTTCAACCAGCCTTGCATCCCAGGGATGAAGCCCACTTGATCATGGTGGATAAGCTTTTTGATGTGCTGCTGAATCCTGTTTGCCAGTATTTTATTGAGGATTTTTGCATCGATGTTCATCAGGGATATTGGTCTAAAATTCTCTTTTTTGTTGTGTCTCTGCCAGGCTTTGGTATCAGGATGATGTTGGCCTCATAAAATGAGTTAGGGAGGATTCCCTCTTTTTCAGTTGATTGGAATAGTTTCAGAAGGAATGGTACCAGCTCCTCCTTGTACCTCTGGTAGAATTCAGCTGTGAATCCATCTGGTCCTGGACTTTTTTTGGTTGGTAGGCTATTAATTATTGCCTCAATTTCAGAGCCTGCTATTGGTCTATTTAGGGATTCAACTTCTTCCTGGTTTAGTCTTGGAAGAGTGTAAGTGTCCAGGAAATTATCCATTTCTTCTAGATTTTCTAGTTGATTTGCGTAGAGGTGTTTATAGTATTCTCTGATGGTAGTTTGTATTTCTGTGGGGTCCGTGGTGATATCCCCTTTATCATTTTTTATTGCGTCTACTTGACTCCTCTCTCTTTTCTTCTTTATTAGTCTTGCTAGCGGTCTGTCAATTTTGTTGATCTTTTCAAAAAACCAACTCCTGGATTCATTGATTTTTTGGAGGGTTTTTTGTGTCTGTATCTCCTTCAGTTCTGCTCTGATCTTAGTTATTTCTTGCCTTCTGCTAGCTTTTGAAGGTGTTTGCTCTTGCTTCTCTAGTTCTTTTAATTGTAATGTTAGAGTGTCAGTTTTAGATCTTTCCTGCTTTCTCTTGTGGGCATTTAGTGCTATAAATTTCCCTCTACACACTGCTTTAAATATGTCCCAGAGATTCTAGTATGCTGTATCTTTGTTCTCATTGGTTTCAAAGAACATCTTTATTTCTGCCTCCATTTCGTTATGTACCCAGTAGTCCTTCAGGAGCAGGTTGTTCAGTTTCCATGTAGTTGAGCGGTTTTGATTGAGTTTTTTAGTCCTGAGTTCTAGTTTGATTGCACTGTGGTCTGATAGACAGTTTGTTATAATTTCTGTTCTTGTACATTTGCTGAGGAGTGCTTTACTTCCAATTATGTGGTCAATTTTGGAATAAGTGTGATGTGGTGCTGAGAAGAATGTATATTCTGTTGATTTGGGGTGGAGAGTTCTATAGATGTCTATTAGGTCCGCTTGGTGCAGAGATGAGTTCAATTCCTGGATATCCTTGTTAACTTTCTGTCTCGTTGATCTGTCTAATGTTGACTGTGGAGTGTTGAAGTCTCCCATTATTATTGTATGGGAGTCTAAGTCTCTTTGTAAGTCTCTAAGGACTTGCTTTATGAATATGGGTGCTCCTGTATTGGGTGCATATATATTTAGGAGAGTTAGCTCTTCCTGTTGAATTGATCCCTTTACCATTATGTAATGGCCTTCTTTGTCTCTTTTGATCTTTGATGGTTTAAAGTCTGTTTTATCAGATACTAGGATTGCAACGCCTGCTTTTTTTTGTTCTCCATTTGCTTGGTAGATCTTCCTCCATCCCTTTATTTTGAGCCTATGTATGTCTCTGCATGTGAGATGGGTCTCCTGAATACAGCAGACTGATGGGTCTTGACTCTTTATCCAGTTTGCCAGTCTGTGTCTTTTCATTGGAGGATTTAGTCCATTTACATTTAAGGTTAATATTGTTATGTGTGAACTTGATCGTGCCATTATGATATCAACTGGGTATTTTGCTCGTTAGTTGATGCAGTTTCTTCCTAGCCTCGATGGTCTTTACATTTTGGCATGTTTTTGCAATGGCTGGTACCGGTTGTTCCTTTCCATGTTGAGGGCTTCCTTCAGGGTCTCTTGTAAGGCAGGCCTGGTGGTGACAAAATCTCTAAGCATTTGCTTATCTGTAAAGGATTTTATTTCTCCTTCACTGATGAAACTTAGTTTGGCTGGATATGAAATTCTGGGTTGAAAATTCTTTTCTTTAAGAACGTTGAATATTGGCCCCCACTCTCTTCTGGCTTGGAGAGTTTCTGCCGAGAGATCTGCTGTTAGTCTGATGGGCTTCCCTTTGTGGGTAACCCGACCTTTCTCTCTGGCTGCCCTTAAGATTTTTTCCTTCATTTCAACTTTTGTGAATCTGCCAATTACGTGTCTTGGAATTGCTCTTCTCGAGGATTATCTTTGTGGTGTTCTCTGTATTTCCTGAATTTGAATGTTGGCCTGTCCTACTAGGTTGGGGAGGTTCTCCTGGATGATATCCTGAAGAGTGTTTTCCAACTTGGTTCCATTTTCCCCCTCACTTTCAGGCACCTCAGTCAGACGTAGATTTGGTCTTTTTACATAATCCCATACTTCTTGCAGGCTTTGTTCATTTCTTTTTCTTCTTTTTCCTTTTGGTTTCTCTTCTCGCTTCATTTCATTCATTTGATCCTCAATCGCTGATACTCTTTCCTCCAGCTGATCGAGTCGGTTACTGAAGCTTGTGCATTTGTCATGTATTTCTCCTGTCATGGTTTTCATCTCTGTCATTTCGTTTATGACCTTCTCTGCATTAATTAGTCTAGCTGTCAATTCTTCCACTCTTTTTTCAATATTTTTAGTTTCTTTGCGCTGGGTACATAATTCCTCCTTTAGCTCTGAGAAGTTTGATGGACTGAAGCCTTCTTCTCTCATCTCGTCAAAGTCATTCTCTGACCAGCTTTGATCCGTTGCTGGCGATGGGCTGCGCTCCTTTGCAGGGGGAGATGCGCTCTTATTTTTTGAATTTCCAGCTTTTCTGCCCTGCTTTTTCCCCATCTTTGTGGTTTTATCTGCCTCTGGTCTTTGATGATGGTGACGTACTGATGGGGTTTTGGTATAGGTGTCCTTCCTGTTTGATAGTTTTCCTTCTAACAGTCAGGACCCTCAGCTGTAGGTCTGTTGGAGATTGCTTGAGGTCCACTCCAGACCCTGTTTGCCTGGGTATCAGCAGCAGAGGTTGCAGAAGATAGAATATTGCTGAACAGCGAGTGTACCTGTCTGATTCTTACTTTGGAAGCTTCCTCTCAGGGGTGTACTCCACCCTGTGAGGTGTGGGGTGTCAGACTGCCCCTAGTGGGGGATGTCTCCCAGTTAGGCTACTCAGGGGTCAGGGACCCACTTGAGCAGGCAGTCTGTCCCTTCTCAGATCTCAACCTCCGTGTTGGGGAATCCACTGCTCTCTTCAAAGCTGTCAGACAGAGTCGTTTGCGTCTGCAGAGGTTCTGCTGCTTTTTTGTTGTTGTTGTTTAGCTGTGTCCTGTCCCCAGAGGTGGAGTCTCAGTTGAAAATGCAGAAATCACTGGTCTTCTGTGTTGCTCGCGCTGGGAGTTGGAGACTGGAGCTGTTCCTATTTGGCCATCTTGCTCCGGAATCCAATCACCTCTTTTCAGCCTCACTCAGCACTCCCTCTGAGACCATCTGTGCCTCTTTCCCACAGGTATTCTCACTTCAGTGTGCGTCTCAGTCAACTAGAGAGTTTGCTAATGTCAGTACTGCTGGGCCCCACTAGACTTTCTGATTCTTGGGCCCAGAATTTGCATTTCTAACACATTTCTAAGGGATGCTAATGCTGCTGGTGTAGTGAAAATCACTGCTCTAACCAGAAAGATCCTGGCTCAGAAGTGCTTTTGGCTCAGAATCCAGTTGTTTGCTGTGGGTAACCTATTCTCATTTTCTGGGTCAGTACCTAGTTATTTGCTGTAGAAAACCAATGTTAATTGAACCCTTTGTCAAAATCTAAAACTCTTACAGTCTCTGTCATTTTAACCTACCTAACACTTATCACCTATTCACAAAGCATCCACACCTTGCTGGATGATGATGCCTTCCTTCCTCTTACATTCCTACAAAATACCTGTAATGCCTATTGAGGAACAGTGAGGGAAAAATCAGACAAGAAGCAGGGCGGGAAATCAGACAGATTTGAGTGTTGAATATCGGTCCTGCTGCCACCTCTCACGTGTTCCCTAACTTCACTGGGATGCTTCATTACCTTAAAAGCTTGCAGAGCTGTGGTGAAGATGACATAAATTCACACTGAGGTTCTCAAATTTGGGGTCACATCGGAATTTCTGGAAGATTTGTTAAAAAGTATCAATTACTGGACCCCACCCCTAGAAGCTCTGACTCTAAATCTGGGGTAGACTCCAAGAATGTGCACTTATGCTAAGTATACAGAAAGTGTTGATGTGGCTGGTCCAGAGGCTACATTTTGAAAATTATTGAACTGATTAAAACAAAACACTTAGCAGAGGGTGTGAAGCATCTATAGGAAGTCAAATGCTGTTTCCCTTCTCTTCCTTTTGGTTTTTATTGGTCCTCAAGGTCTTAATGATTTGAATAGCTCTTTAAAAACTTTTATGTCCCAAGGCTTAATCTTATTTCTTATTAACCTTATTTCTCCGAATTTGACTTTTCCATATACAAGTTCAAAAGTCCATTTTATTTTTTATCAGTACTTGGCCAGGCGCCGTGGCTCAAGCCTGTAATCCCAGCACTCCGTCTCAAAAATAAGTCCATTTTATTTTTATTCTTTAGTATCATGACAATCTGGTCCTATAGCACCCAATTCATATGGCATCTGTATCCAGAGTTCAGACTCTATCCTCTGTGTCTCTCTAATCTTCACCTACATTTGGCCTCTCCCCAAAAACCCTCTCCCATAATTAGTCACATACTTTGGCAGCAATGGAAGTGTGAGACTAGATTATTTTCTGCTCCAGGTAAAGGCAGAAGATCATCTGAACTCTTACTGTTCAAGAGGCTTTGAATGCAGTGTTCTGTTAAAACAAACAGACTGTCTGGATGCAGACAGTTGCATCTGCCCCTAAACACTTTCAACTTTTGAAAAGCAACAGCAAGATAAAAGAGCATCAGATCTATTTGGAAATTTGTCCCTTGGCAATATGTCTCTTGTTTCTCACTCTGGAAACTTTTGAGCCTCCACTGTTTTTTCATCTTTCTGTACCCACCTCCCTTCCCCACACTTGTGTGCTGGCACACTGCCACACTCCTCCCATCCTATTGTGCCCAGTTAGAGGGATACAGGAGGCAAAGATCAGACTGTACTTCTAAGAGATAAAAGTCAGTGCACTCCATTTATAATGCCATGCTCTTCTACTACATGTTTCATCTAGGCATTACCAACTACTGCAAAAGTGCTTTGCAAAACTTGCTCTTGTCCTTAGTTCCAAAAGGGGAAATTGAATGCAAACCACTTTCTTTATGATGTGGTACTTCATCAATAACAACGGATTGCAGGATGAATTTAAAGGGGCCAAGTGCTCTCTGGAGCTGTTCCTATTTCTCTAAAATGTATTCATTGTTTAAAAGACAATGTAGGTAAATATTAAAATGTGATTCCTAGGCAAGAGTGGCCTCTCAGTAAGAATTTTGGAAAATTAACTTTAGGACCAATTTCACATGATAAACGATATATGACAGGTCATGCCTTTAAAAAAAAACAAACCAGTTTTAAATAGTACACCATAACATAACTCACATCAGGGAGTTAGCAGAGCTCAAATACATTAATAATCTAAAGCTCATCACAAAATGTAATAGAGAGCTGTACTTTAAATATGCCCACCCCTACAGGCACACATACACCGGACACCTCAGAGAATGAAGACCAACTCTGAGAATGGCATACTTCTTGTCCAGTATTTCAAAGGGTGTTAGACATCCAACGTGGAACTCAAGTTACTTTGCCATCTTAAGGCTGATGGAATGGTACAGAATGAGAATGAATCTGAGAGAAGATACCTAAATCCAATTCCAAAAATGTTTCATCTACACTCTTTATTTCTGAATATTTTCTCTCACTAAACTGTCTGTTTCTCTTTTGCACTAAAACATTAAAATTTCTCAGTAGTTTAAGTGATTCTGTCCTGTAATTAGAGGCTGATCAATCAACAAAATGTCTTGTGTCTGTAGAAATGAAGCCATGCAAAGCACAAAGGCTATTGTGCTAGTCGAAGGCTCAACGTCCATTTACAGGAATGTCATCCATCATTGGAAGTACACTGACGTTCACTGACTGCCTGCACTGAGGCATGACTGTGCATATATTATTTTATTTGTACTAAACAGCAATGCCGTATAGCAAATATCAACAACCTAGTCTTTCAAGTTGGGATGGAGGCTTAGGGACATTGGTTAACTTGATCAAGTTTATAGTACTAGCCGGAGAACCAGAATTGGAATCCAAACCTGACTAGATTAAAAAAACAAAAACAAAAAAGACAACAACAAAAAAACTATGATCTCTATTTTTAGCAATTTCTGTCTCTGTCATAGGTAATAAGAGAGAGGTCCACCCCTCCTTTATCAAATGTTGTCACTTTACAAAATATACCATGGTTTTACATATATGATTTAATTGAGCTGAGCAATTAGAAGTTGGTATGTGCTCAGCATGGATAGTAACTAGTTAGTGACTTGTTACATTAAGAAAACTTAACTATACTTAAAATAGTAGCTGGGCATGGTGGCTTGTGTCTATAATCCCAGCTATTCAGGAGGCTTAGGTGGGAGAATTGCTTGAGACCAGGAGTTCAAGAACAGTGTGGGCAACATAATGAGATCCCATCTCTAAAAATATAATTAAGTAATTAAAAATTTTAAAAACCAGTAAATACAAACTAAGACTGGGTGCCGAGACTCATTTAGCCAAGCGAGTGGTTTTACAAGTCCAACGGATATTTTGTTTGTGGAAGGGTGTGCTTCTGGTTTTTCACAGGCAGGAGCAAGCACAATAGAGCATGAAAGAATCCCACAAGTGTGCATTTTGCATCACTTTCAAATATCTTGCTGGACATTAGTGCAGGGAGAAAGACTTGTTCAAAAATGTTTGATCCTTGAATCCAATTTTATTTTATGTTTAAATGAAAAACGTAGTTTTCACTAGGTTTTAATATTACTGAGTGTTCCAGAAATGCAACTAACACATAAATTGAGGCAAAGTTTTACTCTTTTTGTTAAGGATGCTGCCAAAAATTGTTCGCTGTACTGGAAAAGCACATCATGAGCAGCAATGCTGTACTATTTAAATTGCTAATAAAATACACCTGTTTCAAGCAGCTTCTATTGCTGTTGCTTTCATTATGATTCTATGTACAGATGCATGTATTTATTTCTTTGTCTTCTACTATAGATCTGCCCACTAGTTTACATATTGAGAAGCATATTATTTCATTATGAATTACTTTTGTTATGTTTCCCCTTTATACTATTCTTGGAGCAATATTTTTAAAATATTGTATTGATGAATCAGATTATCTATAAATTTCATTTCAAAGTAGTAAAGGTTCATTATGAAGCACTGATTATAAAAGGATGTGTTGGTTATTATAGGATTCCAAGCCACTGGGCTAAGCTCTCAGTTACCTACATGGATTCTTTAACTTTTACCTTCTCCAGTGTTCCAACCAAAAAAAAAAAAAAAAAAAGGCACAAGTAGACTTACATCTTCCCCTTGGCTGGTATAGTCCTTATTTGCTTTATTCTAAATGGAAAGTATAGGCTTTTAGTACTGACAAAACTATAATCCACATAATTCAGTGTAACGTATTGTGACAGTTAAAATAACACTGTGTAAAGTTAAAACTCCTATTAAAACATCAGATTACACCTATTAACCTGGCAAAGATTAGAAAATTGGATAAAGCCAAGTGTTTACAAGTAATAGCAAACTGCTTTTTTTCTTTTTACTGTAGGAAGTATGAGCTGGAGCAGTTGTCCTGGATGGGTACTGATGGTCATATTAAATAGATGCATATATTGTGCCTTAGTAATTCCACTCCTGGGCATGTATCTCCAATATATTTCTGTATATATACCTCAAATACATTATCACATGGCTCTATAAAAGAAAATACACAAAAATGTTAATTGCAGTGTAATGTATGGTAGCTAAGAACTGAGAGCAACCTGGTGGCCAGCAACAGGAGAGTGAACAAGTACAAATATTAAGTTTTAAGTTTTATGTAGCCTTTGAAAGCATTCCATTCAGTGTACACATAGGAACATGGATAAATCTTAAAATTTAAGTGATTAGTAAAAACATCTAAGACAAAAAGTGCTATGTAAAATATATATAAATTTACATAAATTTAAAAATATGCAAACAAAATATACTTTTGTAATAGTATATAATAAAAATACATATTCAACCTAGTGAAAGACTCGCCTATAAGGTACAGTTGTAATAATAATGCTGTATCAGGCTAAGGTAATATGAAAATTAATACACAATAGATCTTAATTGCGTTTTTGTCTATGCAACCAAATGCAATTTTAAAATTGTCTTTTATTTGTATTTCTTCAGAGAAAAGACATATATTACAACAAGAAAAACTCCTTTTGAAACTTTTAGAAATTAGATTATTTTCCCCTTACTATAGAGCTGATAAATGCTAAATGTCAAGTATAAAATTCTGATCAGAAATACAGTTTTTCCAAGGCTGCTCTTCTCTATGACCCTGTACGATAATTTCTAGCCCTGGTTTTTACAAACCCTCACTGATATGTTTCTTTCATATTTTCACTGTTTTCTCCATTGCAAAAATTCAAGAGTCAACTTAACAAAGTAGGAACCATGAGGGAGGAGAAAGGAAAGAAACTGATGCAGGATAAGCCTGGGTTCTCTTCAGTTATCTCAAGGAAGGAAGAGCCAGGGTCAGCCTCACCATATACATTCAAAATGTGCCCTCAATGATTCTGTGGACTCCCACAAATTCCACTCACTTGGAATAAGATTTAGTCATTTGCCGAGGTAGTCAGAAAGGACAAGTTAAAAACAAGAAGATCTGGTTCTCAAAAATCATCTTTTGAAAGCATGTTTATAAAGGGCAGTAAAACAGTCTGAAAACACTGTTACCATTACAGAGGAAAAAATGTAATAAAATAAAGGGAATTATTCTGACCTGGATACTGGAACTCTGTAGTGCTACATTTTATACTAGGGGAAATCTTTTCACCAAAGCTTATCTTAGATTCAATAAATGACACCCAAATGCTGTCCATTCTCCTTTACTTCAACATTTTGACAATCAATTCAATTTTCAGAAGCCTTGGCCTCCAAAACTAAGGGCCTTATATATGCAGGCAAATGTTTCAGTCATGAGAAACTAATAGCCAGAATTATAAATGATGACACTGGTATACAGTTTATATAGCAGAGTCAACTAAAACTGCTTTACATATGTACATTTATCCAACCACTGGTTGCTTTTATAAAGTCAATTTAAGAAACCTTTTAATTGAAAATCGTAATTTGAATGTGGAGATCCAATCAGGGGTTGACCAAATGTGAGTCTATTTCTATGTGATCAATTTCTCTTTCTGGTTGCCATATCTGTTTCATTTCTTTTATGGTAGCTTAATGGGACATCCAACAACAAGCTTGATTATTTATGAGCATAGTTGAAAACTGCTTATCTTTCTAAGTAGTGACATTTCCTGTCACCACTCTATAAGTGAAGGGATTATTCAATTTAATGACACCCTCCACCATCTTAGCATACTACTATGTATTATTAAAAATTTGGAATAAATTAAAGCCAGTAAGTCTGGCAGCTGACTTCAGCAGAAAGCTCACAGACCAGGAGAGAGTGGAACAATATATTCAAAGTACTGAAGAAAAAAAGCCAACTAAGAATACTGTACCCAGCAAAGTTATCATTCAAAAATGAGGGAAATATAAAGACTTATCCAGACAAAACTGATAAGAGAATTTATAGCTACAAAACTAGTCCTACAAGTAATGCTAGAGGGAATTCTTCAAATTGATAGAAAATGTCACTAGCATAATTATTATACTAATATTGTAATTGTGGTGTTTAAAACACTTATATCTTTGGCAAGAAATCTAAAAGGCCAAACTATTAAAAACATTAACTAAAACAACTTATTAAGAGCTAGGCAATATAAAAATGTAACTTGTGGGCCAGGGGCAGTGGCTCACACCTGTAATCCCAGGGCTTTGGGAGGCCAAGGCCAGCAGATCACAAAGTCAGGAGTTTGAGACCAGCCTAGCCAATACAGAGAAACCCCGTCTCTACTAAAAATACAAAAATAATTAGCTGGGAGTGGTGGCACACACCTGTAATCCCAGCTACTCAGGAGCCTGAGGCAGGAGAATTGCTTGAACCCGGGAGGCGGAAGTTGCAGTGAGTCTAGATCATGCCACTGCACTCCAGCCTAGGTGACAGAGTGAGACTCCATCTCAAAAAAGAAAAAAAAATGTAATTTATGATATCAAAATTTCAAAATGGAGAAGGAAACTAATGCGTACAGTTTTTCTATTTTTTGTTTCGTCTTTTGTTGCTATCACACAAGTTGGCATTGGTTTTAAATACTTGCTATAACTATAGAATGTTTTCTATAAGCCTCATAGTAATCACAAAGCAAAAGCCTATAATAGATACACTAACAATAAAAAGCAATGAATTAAAACGTATTACCAGAGAAAAACACTTAAATACAAAGTCCAATAGTAAGAAAGGTAAAATGAAGAGTATTTACACAACAACTAGAAAACAAGTAACAAAACGTCATTAGTAAGCCCTTATCTACTGATAATATTGGATGTAAACGGACTAAATTCTGCAGGTAAAAGATGTAGAATGGCTGAATGGATTTTTTAAAACACCCAACTGCATGCTGCCTATAAAAAACTCACTTCACTATAGAGACACAAATAGACTGAAAGTGAAGGGATGAAAAAAGATATTCCACGCAAATTGAAACCAGAAAAGAACAGTAGGAGCTAGCTACACTTATATCAGATAAGAAAGACTTTAGGCCAAAAATCATACAAAGAAAGATTATTGTACAATGATAAAATGGCCAATTCAGTAAGAGAATGTAACAATACTAAATATATATGCACCCAACACTGGAGCATCCACAGATATAATGCAAATATTAATAGATCTAAAAGTAAAGATAGATTGCAATACAACAATGGTACAGGACTTTAACACCTCACTTTCAAAAATAAACAGATCATCCAGGAAAACAATCAATTAAAAAAGTTGGAATTACACTCTAGACCAAATTTACCTAACAGACATTTACAGAATATTTCATCCAACTGCCGCAGAATACACATTCTTTTCATGAGTACATGGGATATACTCTAGGACAGATCATATAACAGGCCACACAATTCTCAACAAATTAAAAAAAAAAGCCACTAGAAATCATATTAAGTATTGTTTCTAACTACACATAATAAAACTAGAAGTCAATAACAAAGAGGAATTTTGGAAATTACTAATACATACATTTAAACAATGTTATTGAATGAACAATGTTCATTCATGCTCCTGAATGAACAATAGGTCAATGGAATCATTAAGAAAGTTTTAAAAATTAAAACAGATGAAAATGGAAACTCAAAATGCCAGAACTTATGGGAGGCAGCAAAATGGAACTAAGAGGGAATTTTATAGCAATAAGTGCCTACATTAAAAAAAGGAAAGATTCCAGTTGAACACCCTAATGATGCACCCCAAGGAA
Organism: Trachypithecus francoisi; assembly: GCF_009764315.1. NCBI lineage: Eukaryota > Metazoa > Chordata > Mammalia > Primates > Cercopithecidae > Trachypithecus > Trachypithecus francoisi. The sequence continues at coordinate 124,558,342 of NW_022681458.1, read as the reverse complement.
CTACAAAAAGAAGAACAAACCAAATTCAAAATTAGTAGAAGTAAAGAAATGATAAAGATTAGAGCAGAAATTAAGCCTAAAAAAATACAGATCAATGAAACAAAAGGCTATTTTTCTGAAATGATAAACAAAGTCAACAAGTCTTTAGCAAGATGAAGGAAAAATAAATGATTCAAATAAATAAAATCAGAGACAAAAGAAGGAAACATTAAAGTTGATACCACAGAAATTTAAAGAATCATTAGAGACTACTATTAACAACAATATGCCAACAAATTAGAAAATCTAGAAGAAATGGATGAACTCATGAACTCACACAACCTCACCAAGATTAAACCGTGGGGAAATAGAAAACCTGAACAGATCAATAACAAGCAACGATAAAGAAGCTGCAATAAAATGTCTTTAATTCAAGAAAATCCCAGGCAGGAGCTGATGGCTTTACTACTGAATTCTAGTAAACATTTAGAGAAGAATTAGTACTAATTATGCTCAAAGTATTTCAAAAGTTGAAGAGGAGGGAATGCATTCAAACTCATTGTATAAGGCAAGCACTACTCTGATACCAATACCAAAGACACACAGAAAAGAAAACTACAGGCCAATATCACTGATGAACACAGATGCAAAAGTTCTCAACACAATACTAGCAAACATAATTCACCAACATATTAAAAAGATCATTTACCATGATCAAGTGGCATTCATTTCAAGAATACAAGGATGTTTCAACATATACATAATCAATTACTGTAACACCTTACAGTAACAGAATCAAGGTCAAAAACCGTATAATCATTTTAGTAGATGAAGAAAAAACATTTAATAAAATTCAACATCCTTGTATAATAAAAACCCTCAGCAAACTGGGTGTAGAGGTAACATACCTCATCACAATAAAGGCTACATGTGACAAGCCCACAGTTAATATGATACTGAATGGAGAAAAAATGAAAGCCTTTTCACTAAGATCAGGTATGAGACAAGGATGCCTATTTTTATCACTTGTATTCAACATAATACTGCAAGTTCTAGACAGAACAGTTACAGAAAAGAAAAATAATAAAGGCCATTCAAAATAGATCAGAAGAAGTCAAATTATCCTTGTTTACAGATAATATCTTATATTTAGAAAAATCTAAGACCTAAAACTATGAAACTCGTAGAAGAAAACATTGGGAAAACACTACAGGACATTGGTCTAGGACAAAGATTTTTGGCATAAGACCTGATAAGCATAGGCAACTGAGGCACAAACAAAAAAATGGAATTATATAAAGCTAAAAAGCTCTATACAGCAAAAGAAAACATAATGAAGTGAAGAAACAACATATAGAATGGGAGAATATATTTGAAAGCTAACTATCTAGCAGGGAAATAATCATCAGAATATATAAGAAACTCAAATATCTCAATAGCCAAAACAATTCAATTAAAAAATGGGCAAAGGACATAAATAGATGTTTCTCAAAAGAAGACATGCAAATGGTCAGCATGTATATTAAAAAAATGCTTAACATCACTATCAGGGAAATGAAAATCAAAACCACAGTAAGATATCGTCTCACCCCAGTTGGAAAACCGATCATTAAAAGGACAAAAAGTAACATATGATAGCAAAGATGTGGAGAAGGGAAGAAGATGCCTGTACACTGTTGGTGGGAATGTAAAGTACAGCCATTGTGAAAAACAGTACGGAGTTTACTACAAAAACTAAAACTGATACTACTATGCGATCCAGCCGTCCCACTGCTGGGTATATATCCAAAAGAAAGGAAATCAGTATATCAAAAAGGCTTCTGTGCTCCCACGTTTATTGTAGCACTGTTCACAATGGGCAAGACATTAAATCAACCTAAGTGTCCATCAATGGATGAATGGACAGAGAAAATGTCTTATACATACAAAATGAGATACTATTCAGCCATAAAAAAATGAAATTATGTCATTTTCAGTAACATGGATGGATCTGAAGGTCATTATGTTACTAAAATAATCTAGGTGCAGAAAGATAAATATCACATGTTGTCACTCATGTGGGAAATCAAGAAGTGTATCTAATGGAGGGACGAAGTAGAATGGTGGTTACTAGAAGCTGGGAAGGGAAGGGAGGGGAGGGAATAAACAGAAGTTGGTTAATGAGTACAAAAATAAGGTTGGTGGCTGGGCAGAGTGGCTCATGCTTGTAATCCCAGCTCTTTTGGAGGCCTAGGTAGAAAAATCTTGAGACCAGGAGTTCATGACCAGCCTGGGCAACAACTATCCAGTCAGAGTGGAGTATGCCTGTAGTCTCAGCTGCTCAGGAGTTTGAGAGGGGAGGATCACATAAGCCCAGGAAATTGAAGCAGCAGTAAGCTATGATCACGCCACTGCACTCCAACCTGGTGGATGGATCCAGACCATATCTCCATAAAAAAATAAAATTGGACAGATGGAATACATTCTAGTATTCCATAGTACAGTAGGAAAATTATAGTTAATAATTTATTCTATATTTCAAAACAGCTAGAAGAAAATAATTGCAACATTCCCAATACAAAGAAAATATAATCGTTTGAGGTTGTGGATATTACAATTACTCTGATTTGATCATGTACTCCCAAATGTGTACAATTATAATATAGCAATAAAAAACACAGAAAAGAATTTTAAGTATAGCAGTTTTCATAGTTGCTTCTTTGGGATAAAAAGGACCTGCATTTTCTACTTTGTATTGTATTCAATATTCAAGAAAATCCTCTTCCTATTGTAAATTAAAGGAACATTGAAAATACTCGCCTTTATTAAAGGAAATAAAACAAGTAGTTATAGAGTGTTCTAAAGAGTTTCTCCTTAATACCTTCTTCCTAACACTTTCTTTCCACAGTTCTTAACGTCCCTTTGTGAAATCATGTGAAATCATCCTGGCTTGGGATTAATTTGATTTAACACATTTTTCTTTTCTAATGGAAGAATCCTGAATGTGCGGAGGATGGTAAGTGCTCATAGAGACTGAATGAGACCCACTCGTTAGAACATGGGTTGCCCTTTATGACGTAGTAAGTAATTAAGCTGAATCAAAGTTTAAGTTCAGACTGTGAATGATCCAGACATGTAATCTTTACCTAGGAAGCAATGGGGGGTTAGTGAATGCTATTTGGCTAGAAAATTATGTGAAAACTGAAACAAAGCAATATTTTACTAATCGTATGATTGCAATGCTCTGTATAATAAAAACTCTAGGTCTGTGAGGCATGAAGACCTAAATTTAAAGTCTAGCTCTGCTACTTTCTAGCTGGAATATCTGAAAAATTATGTAAACGTTTTTAGTCTCAATGTTCTCATCATAAAATAGACATACTTATAATAACTTTTCAAGGTTGTTGTAAGGATTGAACACTTTCACATACATAAATCTCTTAACACATTGCCTCACTCATGGATATTTTTCTAAATTCAGAGCTATTAGATGGAAGTAATGATGTTCAAAGTGTAAACAGAGTTAAAATGGGTGAGAATTCACAAGCAAGGAGGACACATGGCCCAATCAATGCTTTACTCTTTGTTCTTTTTTGCTTGAGGCTTGGAATGGAGATTTGTCTAGTTGAATCTGGGCCTGTATTCATAACTTATTTGGATTAGATGAGTAAACCATATTGATGACTGTTTTGTGTCATCAACAACTGTGCAATCATATTCATGTGTGCTTCACGCAAAAAAAAAAAAAAAAAAGAGTGTGCTTTTGAGTGCTTGGTGCTTCAGGGACAGAATATGAAATCATAGTTACTTAGGTTATAACTGAGAATGTCAGCCAAATAAGCTGCAAGCAAATGTTCTACCTAAGAAATAGCAGCATATGTCAATAACAGTACATCTGCTAATGAAATGAGGATGCTAATAAAAAAGTTAAAATTTGTAAGAATTTTGAAATGTCAAGTTACACATTCTTTTGAGACCAAACTTTCCAAATATTATTTTCAGCTGTCAACTGCAATAGTAGTTGCCACTTATAAGCACTTACTACGTCTCAAGCTCTTTGCATATGATATCCCATAACATCCTTGCAACCTCTATGTGTGCTAGTTGTTATTACCCATATTGCCATACAGGAAGCTGCAAAACAAAAGATGAGTTTCTTGTCCAAGTTTGCACAGCCATTAAGTGATAGAATTTGTGTTTAAATTCTGTTCAGCCTTTTTTTTTTCTCCCCTCAAAGTCCATGCTTGCTCTAATACATGGTGCTGTCACTTGCTGCTATTATTTTGGGACCGAAATTATAAGACACTATGAAATTTAGCAAAGTTTTAAACTGGAATGATAAAGAAAGAAATACGGATAAAATGAGTAGCTTTTCAAATTAATTATCTTCACCAATTTACTGCATATAAGATCATCACCTGGATATCTTTGTGCTTCACCAATTCTAATTCTATCATTTTCATTTTCTACTAAATATGAACTCTCAGTCAACATTCAAGAATGCCTGAAACTCCCACATACATGATACTTAATGGCATGAAATATGTATTTATGTCTTTCTCTTGGATTATCATGGCACAGATCTATCAAGCTTGAAAGAAATATTAGAATTATTATATGTAATACCACAAAAAGAATTATAGCCTAACATTTAAAATTTCTGGTAAAAATATAATTACTTCCTGCTGAGGTTTATTTATAAATGGTAATTATACACACCTTTTTAATGTTCTCACAAAAACTATAAATCATGGTCTTAATCAGATAATCTCTAGCAAGTATGTATGTTGCAGCCCTCTGATATATGTAGAAGAGAAGCCACTAACTGGGAAATAATGACATCCTGTGAATCTTGCCCATGCTGGTGGCCTTTGGAGACTCTCCACTCCACCCCAACCCCCACCACTATACAGTCTCCTTTGGAGAGTTCCCTGCTTTCACTGTGTCTAATTGACAGTGCCAGACATGAGCACTCACTCAATACCGCATTTTCTGTGGCCATATGACTATAATTTACTTTTCTACCATCACCTCAGATTCTTTGGATCAGAACTTGCCATGAAGCTTTTATTTTTTTTTCTGCCCTTATTAGCTCATCTCCTGAAAAACTGACTTATTTCAGAGGCATTCCTATTTTATTTTAAATAAATAAGTACAAGAGCATTTGTAGCTCCAAGATCACTTGAATTAATGCATGCTAAATTTACCAGCTCAGTGCAGATTGACACATTTCCATGCCCGGAGGAGATGGGTTTGACAGCTTTGCCTTTGACGTGGAAAGCTACTTGGGTTCACACAGAAGATAGTAAAAGGAAGTTAGAAACTTGCCTAGAAAATAAATACCAAAAGCCTGTTTTTTCCATTTTGAGTCTTTAAAAATTTACTTACAACAACTACTATTTTTAATAAAAATTAAGATGGCGGAATAGAAGCCTACACCATTCATCCATTTGCTGGAACACCAATTTTTACCAACTATATGCACATAGAAAAGCATCGTGACAAGAACCAAACATCAGGTCAGCAATCACAGCACCTGGTTCTAACTTTGTATCATGGAAAGAGATATTGAGGAGGGCAAGAGATACAGTCTTGAATCGTGGAAGCCTCTTCTCCCCCACACACTGGGAGGGGGTATGCAGCAGGAAGAATCTGAGCACTTTGAAAAGGGAGAGTGCAGATACTGGGGGACTTTTCATTGAACATTGCTGCCCTGTCACAACAAAAAATATAGCTGTAATAGGCTCAGTTAGCACCCATAAACAGAGGGAGCATTTGGACCATCCCTGGCCAGAGGGGAGTAGCCCATCCCAGTGGGCAGAACTGGACTTTCTTGTCAAGCCTCACCATCATGAGCTAGAGTGCTCTACGGCATTAGGTAAACTTGAAAGGCAGTCTAAGACACAAGGATTGCAATTCCTAGGCAACTCCTGGTACTAGGTTAGGTTTAGAGCCAGTGAACTAGGGCGGCACATGACCTAGGGCGGTATCAGCTGTCACAGCAAAGGGAAGGCTTGCAACATGAGTGTGGTTCAGAGCAAGGAAAATAACTCCATCCTTCTCCTGAAGGAGATGAGAGTGAAGAGTAAAAAGGACTTTGAAGCTCAACCACAGTAGACTAGGGCACTGAGCAGAGTCATGAGGCCTCCATTCTAAGCCTCAGCTCCCAGATGACATTTCTGGACACAGCCTGAGCCAAAAAAGAACCCACTGCCTTGAAGGGAAGGGCCTAGTCCCGACAGAATTTCTCACCTGCTGCCTAGAGAGCCCTTGGGCCCTGAATAACAGGCAGCAATACCCACGGAGTACACCATGGGCTTTGGGCTCTGAGACATGCTGGCTTCAGGGTGACCATGGTGAAATCTACAGTGGCTAAGAAATCTAAAGATTTCTTCTGTTTGAGAAAAACAGAGAAAAAGTGAGGTAGACGTTGTCTTTCCTTTTATGTACCAGTTCGACCACAGTGGAGTAGGGAAACAAACAGGCCCTTGTGGTCTCTACGGGCAGGACTTGGACAGCATTTCTGGCCTCCCTGGGACAGAGGGGAACACACTGCCCTGAAGGGTGAGTCCCAAGCCTTGCAGCACTCAGCACAAGTTGATGGAAAAGCCCTTGGGCTTTAAGTAAACTACAGCACTGGACTGGTAGAATCCCCCAAGGACTGGCAGATTCCTTTGTGGACTGGTGGTGGTGGTGGCTACAGGGAGAGGCTCTTCTGCCTGTGGAAGGATGAGGGAAGAATGAGAAGGACTTTGTATTGTGTTTTGAATGCCTGCTTAGCCACAGTAGAATAAAACATCAAGTACATTGCTAAGGCTTTGGACTCTAATTTCTGGCCCTCAGGCAGTTTATCGGAACCAACCTGGGGCTGAAGTGAATTTGCCACACTGAAAGGGAAGACCCCGGGAAAGACTGTGCTGGGCTGGCTTCAGGTCTGATGCAACAGGGTCCCTGTGTGGTGACACAGAGGTGCTCGAATCACCAAACCCTCAGTTCCATGTGGCTCAGAACAGATAGTAAGACTCTATATGTTTGGGAGTAAGTAAAGGAAAAGAACAAGGGACTCTCCCTGGGAATCAAGAGAATTCTTCCAGATCTTATCTGAGAGCACCATAGTCTGAGAGCCTATAAGTCTGTAAAACTACAGCACTATTGGTCTTGGGGACCAAGTCACTCCCCTGGAAAGTCTTCCTAAGACGAACAGGCACAAACAAGCTCAGACTGTGAAGATTACAGTAAATACTTAAATCTGCAATGCCCAGACACCAGAAAATATCTACATACATCAACACTATCCAGAAAAACATGACCTAACCAAAAAAACTAAATAAAGCACCACGGACCAATCCTGGAGAAACAGAGATACATGACCATTCAAACAGAAAATACAAAACAGCTATTTTGAAGAAATGCAAATAAATTTACAATAACATGGAGAAAGAATTCAGAATTCTATTAGATAAATTTAACAAAGAGATTGAATTAATTAAAAAGAATCAAGAGAAATTCTAGAGTTGAAAAACGCAACTGACATGCTTAAGAATGCACGAGAGTCTCTTAATAGCAGAATTGATCAAGCAGAAGAAAAAATTAGTAAGCTTGAAGACAGGCTATTTGAAAATACAAAGTCAGAGAAGACAAAAGGAAAACAAAGAGTAGAAAACAATGAAGCATACCTACGAGATCAAGAAAATATCCTGAAAAAGGCAAATCTAAGAGTTCCTGACCACAAAGAATGAGTAGAGAAAGGGATAGTATTAGATAGCTTATTCCAAGAGATAATATTAGAGAACTTCCCAAACCTAAAGAAAGATAACAATATTCAAGTAAAAGAAGGTTATAGAACACCAAGGAGATTTAACCCAAAAAAGACTACCTCAAATCATTTAATAATGATACTACCAAAAATCAAGGATAAAGAAAGAATCCTAAAAAGCAGCAAGAGAAAATACATAAATAATATACAGTGGAGCTCCAATACATCTGTCATCAGACTTTTTAGTGGAAGCTTAACATGTCAAGAGAGAGTAGCATGACATATTTAAAGTGTAGAAAGAAAAGAATTTTTACCCTAGAATAGTATATCCAACGAAAGTATCCTTAGCATGAAGGAGAAACAAAGACCTTTCTAGATAAACATAAGCTGTCATATGTGTTCTACAATAAATTTTAAAGGGAATTATTTAATCTTTAAAAAAAGGATGTTAATGAGCAAGAAGAATGCATCTGAAGATACAAAACTCATTGCTAATAGTAAGCACACAGAAAAACAGATTAGTACAGCACTGTAATTGTAGTGTGGAAACATCTTTTGACTTGAGTAGAAATATTAAATGATTAATTAATCAAAAATAACTAAAACAACTTTTCAAGACAGACAATACAATAAGACATATAGAGAAGCAATAGAAAGTTTGGTGACAGAATTAAAGTGTAGAGTTCTTACTAGTTTCTTTTTTTCTCATTTGTTTATTGGTTTGTTTATGTAATCAGTGTTAAGTTGTCATCAGTTTAAAATAATGGGATATAAGATAGTATTTGTAAGCTTCATGTTAACCTCAAATTAAAAAAACATACAATGGATACACAAAATTTAAAAGCAAGAAATTAAAGTATATCATCACAGAACGTCACCTTCATTAAAAGGAAGACAGAAAGAAAGAAAAGTAGAAAGAGAAGACAGCAAAACAACCAGAAAACAAATAACAAAAAGACAGGAATACGTTCCTACAAATCAATAATAACGTTGTACTGGGGGAACCAGTCCTCAATATTTCAACGTACGTTCTTTTCTATTTTCCTTAAGTATTGGTCGGTCTGAGAAACAAACAGAAAGAGTACAAAAGAGAGAAATTTTAAAGCTGCGTGTCCGTGGTAGACATCACGTGTCTGCAGGTTCCATGATGCACCCTGAGCCGCAAAACTGGCAAGTCTTTATTATGGATTTCAAAAGGGGAGTGGTGTACGAATAGGGTGTGGGCCATAGAGATCACGTACTTCAAGGGCAATAAAATATCACAAGGCAAATGGGGGCAGAGTAAGATCACAGGACCAGGGTGAAATTAGAATTGCCTGATGAAGTTTCATGTCCCACTGGGCCACATTATCATTGATAACATCTTATCAGGAGACAGGGTTTGAGAGCAGATAACCAGTCTGACTAAAATTTACTAGGCAGGAATTTCCTAATCCTGATAAGCCTGGGGGCATTACAGGAAACTGGGGCTTATTTCATCCCTTATCTGCAATTGTATAAGACAGACATTCCCAGAGTGGCCATTTTAGAGACCTCCCCACTAGGAATGCATTCTCTCTCTCAGGGCTGTTCCTTGCTGAGAAAAAGAATTCAGTGATATTTCTCCTATTTGCTTTTGTAAGAAGAGAAATATGACTCTGTTCTGTCCGGCCCCTCAGGCAGTCAGTCCCAATGGTTATCTCCCTTGTTCCCTGAAAACTGAAGCCATCCTATTCCTTTTGCATGCCCAGATATCATATTGTTCAAACACAACATGCTCTACAATGTGTGCAGATAATGCAATCATCACAGGGTCCTGAGGCAACATACATCCTCAGCTTACGAAGATGACAGGATTAAGAGATTAAAGTAAAGACAGCCATAGGAAATTATAAGAGTATTGATTGGGGAAGTGATAAATGTCCATGAAATCTTCACAGTTTATGTTCAGAGATTACAGTAAAGACAGGAGTAAGGAATTATAAAAGTATTAATTTGGGGAACTAATAAATGTCCATGAAATCTTCATAATTTATGTTCTTCTGCCATGACTTCAGCGAGTCCCTCCGTTTGGGGTCCCTGACTTCCCACAACAACGTTGAATGTGAATTGACTAAACTTTCCAATCAAAAGACACAGAGAGGCTGGATAAATGAAAAAATAAGACCCAATGATCTGTTGTTTAGAAGAACCACACTTCACCTATAAAGATACACATAGACACAAAATAAAAGGATGGAAAGAGATATTTCATGCCAATGAAAACCAAAAAAATACAAATAAAACAGCAGTAGCTGTACTTATATCAGAAAAAATAAATTTCAAGACAAAAACTGTAAGTATAGACAAAGAGGATCATTGTATAATGAGAAATGGGTCAATTCAGCAGAAAGATATAATGATTGTAAGTATATATGCACACAACATTGGAATACCCAGATACACAAAGCAAATATTATTAGAGCTAAAGAGAGAGAGAGAGACCCCAAAACAATAACAGCTGAAGACTTCAACACAGCATTTTCAGCATCAGACAAGATCTCACAGACAGAAAATCAACAAAGAAAAATCAGATTTAATTTGCACTGTGGAACAAATGAACCTAATAGATATTCACAGAACATTTAATCCAAGAACAAGATAATACACATCCATCTTCTCAGCACTATGGTCATTCTCAAGGATAGCCTATATGGTAGGTCACAAAACAAGTCTTAAATCATTCAAAAAATTGAAATAATATCAAGCATCATCTCTGACCACAATGTAATAAAACTAGAAATTAATAACAAGAGGAATTTTGAAACTATACAAACACATGGAAATTAAATAATACCCTCCTGAATGACTAGAAGGTCAATAAAGAAATTAAGGAGGAAATTGAAAGTTTTCTGGAAAAAACTGATAATGAAAACACAATATATCAAAACCTATGAGATACCACAATAGCAGTAATAAGAATAACATTTATAGCTATGAGCTTTTACATCAAAACAAAAAGAAAAACTTCAAATGAATGACCTAATGGTGCATTCTAAAAAACTAGAAAAGCAAGAGCAAACTGAACCCAAACTTACTGGAAGAAAAAAACAATAAAGATTAGAGTAGAATGAGTGAATTGAAAATAAAGAAAACAATAACAAAGATCAATGAAACAAAAAGCTAGTTTTATGAAGATAAACAAAATTGACAAACCTTTAGCCAGAGTAACTCAGGAAAAAAGATAAAAGACCCAAAGAAATAAAATCAAAACTAAAAAAGGAAACATTACAAGTGAAACTGCAGAAATTCAAATGATCGTTAATGGATACTATGAGCAATTATATGCTGATAAATTGGAAAATATGGAAGAAACAGATATATTTCTAGACACATACAGCCTACCCAGATTGAAGCATGAAGGAATCCAAATTCTGAAGCAACAAATAGCAAGTAATGAGATCAAAGCCATAATAAAATGTCTCCCAGTAAAGAAAAGCCCAGGACCCAATGGCTTCACTGCTGAATTCTAGCAAACATTTAAAGAATTAATACCACTCCTGCTCAAACTGTTCTGAAAAAAGAGGAAAAAAGAATACTTCTAAATTTATTCTATGAGGTCGGTATTACTCTGATACCAAAACTAGGCAAAGACACATTAAAACAAACAAACAAAAAAACTACAGGCCAACATCTTTGATGTGTATTGATATAAAAACTCCCAACAAAATCATAGCAAAATAAATTTGACAATACATTCAAAAGATTATTCATCATGACCAAGTGAAATTTATTCCAGGATGGATTGCTCAACACATGCAAATCAATAATGTAATATATCATATCAACAGAAAGAAGGAAAAAAATTCATATGATTTGGGAGGCAAAGGTGGGAGGATTCCTTGAGCCCAGAAGCTCAAGATTAGCCTGGGCAACATGATGGGACCCTGTCTCTACATAAAAAATATAAATAAATAAAAAACATAGCCAGGCATGGTGTTGTGCACCTGTAGTCCCAGCTACTTGGAAGGCTGAGGTGAGAGAATCGCTTGAGACTCCGAGGTCAAGTCTGCAGTGAGCTGTGACCACATTACTGCACTCCAAGTTGGGCAAAAGAAGGAGATTCTGTTCCAAAAAATAAAACAAAACAAAACAAAACCATGTAATCCTTTCAGTTGATGCCAAAAAGGCATTTCCTAAAGTTCAACATCTCTTCATGATAAAAGCTCTCAAAAAATTGGATACAGAAGGAATATTCCTCAACATAATAAAAGTCATATATGTTAGACCCACAATTAGTGTCATGCTGAATGGGGAAAACAGCCAGCCTTTCCTTTAGGTCTCAAAAACAACAAAGATGCCCACTTTCACCATTGTTATTCAACACAGTACTGGAAGTCTTGGCTACAGTCATCAGACAAGAGAAGGAAATAAATGGCATCCAAATTGGCACATGAAATTACACTTGTTTGAACACAATATGATCTTATATTTGGAAAAACTGAAAGACTCTACCAAAAAACTATTAGAACTAATAAACCAATGAAAGTTACAGGATACAAAATCAACTACAAAAATCAGCAGCGTTTTTATATGCCAACAGTGAAAACTCTGAAAAGAAATTTTAAAAATCCCATTTACAATAGTCATAAATAAAGTTAAATACCTTGGAAATAACCAAATAAAATATCTTGTTGAAAAAGAAAACTATACAAATATTGATGCAAGATATCAAAGAGGAAACAAAAAATGGAAAGATATTTCCTGTTCATGGACTGGAATGATGCATTGGTTCATACATTGAAATCAATATTATTAAAATGTCCATATTAACCAAAGCATTCTACAGATTCAGTACAAATATCAAAATATCTAACAATCAAAATATCAGTGACATTCTTCACAGAAATAGAAAAAACAATCCTAAAAATTACATGGAACCACAAAAACTCAGAATACCCAAAACTATCTTGAACAAAAAGAACAAAACTGGAAAAATATTACCTGACTTCAAATTATCCTACAGAATTATAATAACCAAAACAAAATGGTACTGGTATAAAAACAGACACATAGACCAAGGAAACCAAAGAGAAGACCCAGAAACAAATCCACATACCTATAGTGAACTCATTTTTGACAGTGGTGCCAAGAATATACACCGGGAAAAAGATAATCTCTTCATTAAGTGGTGCTGGGAAACCTGGATATCCGTATGCAGAAGAATAAAACTAGAACCTATCTCTTGTCACATGCAAAAATAAAATCAAAATGGATTAAACACTTAAATCTAAGATCTCAAACTATGAAACTACTGAAAGAAAACATTGGGGAAAATCTCAAGGACATTGGTCTGGGCCAAAATTGCTTGAGCAATACTCCACAAGCACAGGCAACCAAAGAAAAAATGGACAAATGGAATCTCATCAAGTTAAAAAGCTTCTGCATAGCAAACAGACAACCAGTAAAGTACAAACTACCCATATGATTAATAATTCCAATATATAAGGAGCTCAAATAATGCTATGGGGAAAATCTAATAATCTGATCAATAAATGGGCAAAGGATTTGAATAGACATTTCTCAAAAGAAGACATACAAATGGCAAACAGGCATATGATAAAAGTGCTCAGCATCATTGATCATTAGAGAAATGCAAATTAAAAACTATAATGAAATATAATCTCCTCCCAAGTAAAATGGCTTATATCCAAAAGGCATGCAACAAGAAACGCTGGTTAAAATGTGAAGAAAAATGAACCCTCACACATTGTTGGTGGGAAAGTAAATTAATACAAACCCTATGGAGAGTAATTTGGAGGTTCCTCAAAAAACTAAAAATAGGACTAACATACAATCCAGCAAACCCCACTGGTGGGTATATACCTCCCAAAAGGAAAATCAGTATATCAAAGAGATATCTGCACTCCCATGTTTGTTTCAGCACTGTTCACAATGGCCAAGATTTGCAAGATACATAATTGCCCATTAACAGATGAATGAATAAATAAAATATGGTATTTATATACAATGGAGTACTATTCAGCCATATAAAAGGATGAGATTCTGTCACTTGTAACAACATGGATGAAACTGGAGGTCATTTTGTTAAGTGAAATAAGCCAGGCACAGAAAGACAAACATGGCACATTCTTCCTTATTTGTGGTATCTAAAAATCAAAACAATTGAACTCATAGAGACAGACAATAGAAGGATGATTAGCAGAGGCTGAAAAGGGTAATGGGGGTGCAGGTGGGAGGTGGGGATGGTTAATGTGTGCAGAAAAAATGAGAAGAATGAATAAGACCTAGTATTTGATAGCATAACAGGGGACTGTATCAATAATAATTTATGTGTACATTTTTAAATAACTAAAAGTATAATTGGATTGTAACACAAAGGATAAATACTTGAGGGGATGGCTGCCTAATTTTCCATGATGTGATTATTATGCAGTACATGCTGGTTCCAAAACATCTCATGTACCCAATAAATATATCCACCTCTTAAACGTCATGCACATGTACCCTAGAACTTAAAGTATAATAAATAAATAAATAAATAAATAAATAAAATTAAAAATAAGTTAAAATTAAGATAATATAGTTTTATAAAGGTGACTCCTGCTTCTTTTAGAAAAAACTCAGTACTACTGAAAAGTACAAAAGGAGAGAAAAATATCTCTACATCTAATATAAACATATTAATATTCCAAAAAGTATTTTTATGGACAAATACTGAGACACATTTAAGTATACATAAATAGCCTACTACATATTTAGAAACAATTTTATAAAATAGAATAAAATGATGGCATTTAGTATAAATTATTACATTTATTTTAACTTGACTGTAACAACAGAAAAATAAATATAAATTTAAAAAATTTCAAATATCAGATAAGTATTTAATCAAAGCCAGAAATACTGATTTTTAAAATGCTTTATATTTACAATGATTTCTCATTAACTACATGTTTCAATTTAACATATAGCAATTTTTCTCTCTACTTTCAAACTTGAAAAAATAAGCTAGTTTAAGCTTCATCACCTCATTTATGCTCTCACCTTCGTATTTTTTATTTTGGTTAATTTAGAAAGATATCGACCCTCTTAGAGTTCAGCACATTTGTATTCTTTTCTGTGACTGTTATTATCAGATGGTTTTAGTCTTATTTCAGTATCTCAGAGGAATAAATCTTCACTTCCACTAATTTGCCATGGCTTTTTCATTCCTCATGTATGCTGGTGTATATTGTTTCTAGCTCACATAATCACAATACAGCTACAATAAAAGTGGTTTCATGTGGATATTCACGTCGCCTGTAGTTGAGAGATCACTTTTATCACAGTCGTTTAGGTTTCTGTATTTTGTCAATTTTTGTCTTTGTTTCTATTTTTTTTTCCAAAGAAAAGAGCATACACAGAGTCTACATTTCCAGGCCACACGTTTGATTACGTCGGCTACGTCCTTTATCAATGTAAGAGTGACTGGGAGTGTTGTAAGCCTACAATTGTGTTTCTTCCTTTCTGATCACTTCACTTTCAAGTGGAAGATCCTGCTTTTGTTTTTGTTGTAAGTGATTTGATTTTCATGGCTAAATGATGTAAACATTCTTTCATTATTCTGGAAGTTCGACAACTCATAAAGAATAAGGATTGCCTCTATTTGCTGTTTCCACTTCTCATTTTCTCATGACTGCCATTAAGTCTGGCATCCTTTTCACTCCCTCTGATGGAGTGCCTCTGATCCTTGGAGACCAACACCCTCACGTCCAACAGTTCATCCTCAGCACTCAATTTATTAAAAATGCCAGTAGCAGAAAATACAGTCAATCCTTTGTTCTTCCTTGCTCTTCACTTCTATGATATTTTATTTCCCTTAATCTCTTCATTCTTTACCTCTACATTTAGTTTATCATGTCAAACCTCTTTTCTACTTCTACGTTTCCATTTTTACTACACTTATTTTTGTTTCTGTTTTTAATTTTATTTATTCTTATAATAACGTTTGTTTTTTACTTTCTGTCACCCCTACCAAAAGGAAACTACTTTTTTTTATTTTTAACTCTGGTAGGCAACTTTTTAACATTAAGCTCTTCTTTACTGAATTCGTGTCACCATTTTTTTTAAAGCAGAAAAAAACCAATAAAAAGTACAAATAAAAACCAGCCCAATAACAACCAAAATAATGTTAGTGTAGCTATGTTAATAATAGTAAGGCAAAAAAAATTACAGATAACAATATTTATGGATAAAAATTTATGATTTTCAAGTAATAAAAAGAATAAATAATAAAAAAGAATAATGTACAATTAAAATATAAAAAATTCTAAACTTGTACATACATAATATATAACATCAAAATGCATAATGCAAAATGTGACAAAAGAATACGTCAAAATTAACAAATCCACAATTTAAATTACTATCAGTAATAATTATTTCAATATGAAAATCAACTTTTATAGAAGATTATCAAAACCCGATTACCAAGCTTGATATATAATAGATAGAGACCTACCAGGCACAGAAGGAACATCAATCATGTTTTAGGTCATAAAGAAAATCTCAGATAATGACAAATCAGTATCACACAAATCATATATTATTATCATGATAAAATTAGAAACCAATAAAATATTCTCCTAAATATCTAGAAATATAAAAGCACTCTAAACACTATGGAGAAAATATGAATTAGTATTTTGTAACAGTTTCAATTAATGCTATAAGTTTTCCTCTGAGTACCGTTTTAGCTGTAAGTCATACCATGGTTCCTAGTACGTGCCTCATTATTGAGATCTGTGAAAGTTTTCTAAATATCCATTAGTAGAAGAACAGAAAAGCGGTATTTTAGTTTGACAGCTAAACCAAGGTTATAAATCTTACTGGGAAAAGGAATTCAAGCAGCACAGTGGCTCCCCAACATAAGAACATCTTGATATTACCAGGGAAGCCTATTAAACAAAGAAGACTAGGTCCATCCCAGATGTTCTAGCCCATTAGTTCTTGGATAGGGAAAAATAATTTGCATCTTTAACAAGCCTATAAGATATGACAATGATGCCCACTGAGGAATTGAATTTTGAGAACCACTGGAGAATGGTACATTAGAAGTAATAAATTAGGGAACAAATACAAATGATTTCCCCAAAAATGAAGGGCATTTAAGATTGTTCATCAGAGTCAAGAAAATCTATTATTTTCAAAGGTTGTAATTTTAGCTACAAAGATAAAGCACATTCACAGTTATTTCTTTTTAAAAATAACATGGTAGAAAGATGAGATGTTCTAGGCAGAGACAGTGGATAATTTATTCACCAAGATCCTAGAAAAGGATAGAGACATGTCAGAAACAAAGTGTGTTTCCGTGTGTGCATGTGTAATTCCACAAATACTTATTTATTAAGAAACTTATTATGTGCCTAATGCTATGCAAACTACCGGAATGACCAAAGGCAGCCGTTTTCTTCAAAGAGAGATCAGAGATGAGTGAAGTCAGCAGTAGAACAGAAAATTACAATTACATTGGAGTTTGCTGAGGAGAGAAGTCAGTACATGGTCACGGATAACACAGAAAGATAATCCAAGTCAGCCTAGAGATTTCAGAGAACACTTCTCAGAACAAGTGGCACCAGCTTCAAGCCGTTAAGTCTCATCTTAGGGAGAGGAGGGGTACTTCCTCTGAGACAGGAGGGAATTTGCCTTAGATTGTAAATCACCAGGATCAATAAACACTGAATAGGTGATTATTAAATTTAAATTTTAAATGGAAGCAAACATAATGGAAAAACAGGAGAGAGGAAAAAGGAAGAGGAGAGGAAAGATACAATGGATAAAACAATAATTCTGAAGTAGAAAAGTTGTGTAAAAAGGCCTAAGTAGTCTTAGAGAAGGACTGCACAATGGTCCATCTGTTGAAAGTGAAAGGATCTCAGTACTGGGAGAGTGAAACATCTTTGCCAAGAGGTGTGTGGAGAAGCCAACTGAAGGTGAATAAAAGGGGTGCTGGGCCTCAGATGTGCCCAGCTGTGGTTAGTGCAGTTTAATGGGAAATTAGTTGTGGATGACATTTTCCATCATAACCCAATAGCCTGAGGTTCTCAGTGAACTTTTCATGGCAGCCAACTCCACTTAGAGGTTGCCAATTGAAGCCTTCTAGTGATATGTGATGGTTTTATGAGGTCAGTGGGCATTGTATGATGCTGCTTATTAAACTTTAGTATCTCAAGTGGAACAACCATCTAGTCTGGTGATAGGTTTGACAGCTCTAATAGCACTGGGAATCTGTGTGTCTATAACATTGTTTAGAAGTTAGAGGGAAAAAAAAAGAAGTTAGAGGAGTCTGGAGAGGATTCTGGCCACTTAATGTCTAAGAAAGTGTAAGTGATAAAGAAAATGTTGTTGCCTTTTTGCCAAAGTATTCTTAATTCCTAAAACCCAAGAAGAGTCACAGTATTTCCTGAATGGACAGCAAAAGTCCCTTGTCTGTAGCTTAAGTGGTGATGTCAACATAACTAAAGAAAGAATGTGTAAGGCTGGGGCGTGAAACATTAACAAAAAATCAACAAATAATTTAAAAGCAGCACAATGTCCTATATTGTCCAAGAGAGATGATAAATATGATGGATCTGAGCATTCGAGTCACCAAGTAGGTGTTCTCCATTCTGTTGTCATGCTCCTTGGAACAACAGCTTGTATAAAATTCTCCTGAAGACTAAATATTTTTTTTTCCTTTCCCAGAAAGTATGCAATAAGAGACAGAGTAATTTGAAAACTCATCATAGATACACAGTGCAAATTTATATCTTTCTTTTGCTTATATTATTGGAAAAAAAGCACATTAAGCATAGACTCAGAACAGCAATCCTGGTCCCTTATCTGACATGTGGGATTACTTGGCCTTCTCCCTGCAGAATGTCCTCACCAGCACACAGCAGTGCAAAAAGAACTCTCTCAATACTCTTACCCCTGCCCTAACCAGATCAGTCTCCTGCCCTCTGTTAGTAGTACAGGCTGACATGCAAACTCCCTTCATCTATCCCCAGCTTGAAAGATGAAAAGTGTAGTTTCCTGCTCTTGCTATCCATGTCACCTTCTTTCCTTAATCTCCAGTGTTCTCAATGATAGCCCAAAAAATTAGAGGCCAATTTAGCTTCAACGATGTGGAAACACAGTCTTGAATCTGACCCAACTGAAACTCAGATCCTAAATTAAGTATCCATCACACACATTCACACTCACATTTAAGTTAGCAAGAGGATAACATGTGCAGTTGGCCCCTTTTCTAGCAAAGTGACTGAACTTTCAGGAAAATATAAAATTACACTAGATAATGTGGGACAATAAAATTTACAGAACTGTTTCTGTTTTCAGTACCAAAATTGAATTTTCTGCAGGAAGTATGATGTGTGTGATGCCAGCTGCATTTAAGAAAGTGAAAATATATGCCATACTAAGACATTCATTTACAGGAAAGCTGGTTATAACTTTGTGTCACTCTCTGCTTAATTTTAGCAACTTCGATTCTAAACTAAACCAAAACATTTTATGGATAATGAACAAGAGATTTAATATTATATGGGTGACTAATTTCGTTACTTATGAAAAAAAAAATGAAAAATGAACCAGATGTTCTCAACTTGATTAGTGTTTCTGACATAAGGATGCAGCATTAGTTTGACAACTGAAACTCATAGTTCATTATGTTTGTATGGCTTCTCCATTAGCTATACTTCTTAGACTTTCACTGCTCTGTTAGAACGGTTCATTTTTGCTTCTTGCAGAAGTTTTGCTTATTAAAGCCAGTTATGAGAAGCCCAAAGAAAACACAATTGAAGCAATTATGTAGATCATTCTAGACTGAAATTTATTCTCCTCTCTCTTTGTCCTTTTAAAGTCACCTCAAATTTCATATCAGCTGTAAAGACCAAGACAAAAGATAGGCATTTAAAAAAATTGTTTCTTTTTTTTTTTTTAAAGAAAATGCTAGGCAGAAAGGTAGTTTGTGCCCCTGCTTCCCACAGGAAATTCTTTACTATCATTATCACTGCCAGAAAGGTTTTCATTAAGATGCAATACTCGCTGGTGCATCAAATGAGTGATGAGTTACTCACACCTTAACATAAACTAGTTTAATCATCCATATTTCTTTATATCACCTTACCAAAGAAATCAGCATTTGAAATAGAGTGAAAGAGGAAGAGAATTTTTCAAGCAGATGCACCAATGAAGATAAGATGCTTGAGTGGACCTCCCGGGAAGTAGATGGATTTAGGAAACTGGATAGATAGCACCTCCCACCCCTGCTCCACTCTGGGCTGTGGCTGTAGCAACAGGAAGAGAGAATAACCAAAATACATCACTCTCAAATGACATTTATTATACTTTGGCAACCTAGCAAGCAGACTTTTCCAATGGCCACAATTTGTTGGTGCAGTAACATGCCCTGAGAAAGATACATGGGGGGTGCATAGAAAGGCCTACTCCCCTGCTTTGATGGAAGCAGCACAATTTGCAAAAAACAAATCGGTTGGAAATAATTCCTCAAATGACTAGGCTACCATATAATCCCTTTTTTGGACAGTGTGTATCAGCAGCAGTTTGGGTCAGCTTGCCTGAAGGCTACCACATGATTCTACCCAAAGGAGCAGCAACAGACTCCTGGTTTGGTTTCAGAGAGTGTGTGTGCATCTGTGTGTGTATCTGTGTGTTCGTGCATGTGCATATGCCTAAGATCCCTAGGGAGAAAGTACAGAGACCAGCTCTGGTGGCTACCTATGGGTTATAACTTTACTGTCCTTATCATTGACAATGAAGTGGGGATGATATACTGTTTATTCCCAAATCCTCATAACCTTCACCATCCCCACTTCAGGCTTGAAGTCTAACAGGTAGAAGCCTGTCGTTCTGGGCTCAGTTTGACTTCTCCTTTTCTCCTGACAGGTTGTCAGACGTCGCTCGTGGCGCCAATTAGTGTTTGGCAAATCAAGTTCAGCAAGTTGGCCTTGGGGTATTATCAACCTAGAGTCCCACTGGATTGCCTTTTGTCCCCTACCTGTCCCAGGCGTGAGGCTGATTTGACTCCTGCACAGGAGTCCTTGGAGAAGTGTACGTAAGTGGACAGGGCCTCCATATCAAGTCAGCCCCTGTGAGCCACTGACCATCGTCTTCCCTCAGTTCAATGAATGGACGACTGTTTGCCTGGCTCTAAAACCCATGAGCATTGTTCCATTTTCAAAAAATATTTTTTGAAGAAATAATGATTCCTTTTAGCTTCCGTCCCACACAGACATATTGTGAAAATGCAAAAGTATACTTGAACTTACAGATCAAACAAGAAAAGAAAGGGAACCCCTTTGGTGCATATTTCTGACATCCCATAGGGTCTGTGTTTATTCTTCCCTGCCACTGGAGAGATAAAGTTTGAGAAGGAAGAGCACATGCTGTGACATCAGCCTGGGATTCAAACTCATCTCAGCCTCTCATTGACAGTGTCACTTGGGGGAAGTTGCCTAAACTCTCTGAGATTTACTCATATTTAAAAGGAGGAAATCAATATTTACCTCAAATATTGCCCTAAATTAAAAAGAGTGTGGTGGCAAAAAGCTTCCTCTCCATGCCTGGCTAGATGGTACCCTCTCTTCATTGTTCCTATCACCTAAAATTCTGTCATAATCACTTAGATATAAGTTTAAAAAAGGAGGAGGAATAGGAGATATGCACTCAGGTTTGCTGCTCAAGAGCTAACTTTTCCTCTAGTTCTTTCACAATGATGCTGTCATAAAGGCTGGGAAGAAGTCTACACTGACAATGCAGACTATATCTCATATGTGGCTCCTGTCTAATGTATCAGGCCCGGAAAGTGCCTTAGATTGCTTCTGTTTTCTCAGTTGGGTGAAGCTGAGTAAAAATTGTTAGATAAAAGTGCTATCCCAAAGGGCTGGCTTGAATAACTCTACAAAGAGTAAGGCAGGAGGGTGGGTGAGAGTCCCAGTCAGGGGCTCCCAGGCATTGTGGTGCAGTAAAGCAGTAAGGGACAAATAGGATGACTGCAGAAGAATCTCTGGAAATACGTGGAGACAGTTGGGGCCAGGGACTTCGTTGCTATTCTGTCATCTGTGTCTATCTGGTATCTGAGGGTAACTGTAGTGTGGAAGTGAAATGGGACAAAATGGTGGTGACAGGGAAGTGATCTCAAAAGCAGTGATAATGGAAACTTCTTCCACTCAGGCGCTTCATAGATAAGGGCTCTTTGCAAGCTGGAGTTTGTAATGTGGGGACTACTTAAAGAGCAGTTTGTTCGATGATATTTACATTATTTGCAATTAATTTAAAATTTTTGTACAAATATGAAATTCTTCTATTAATGATTTTGTCCTCAGTGCTAAGCAAACCAAGAACACCAAAACAAGGCAAAACTCTAAAATTATCATTAATCTATTCTTCATTCTTTCAGCAATACTTAACATGTCCCAGGCACTGGGAATATAAAATGAAAAGCCCAGTGTCTGCCCCCAGGAATATGTATTCTGCCTAAAACAGTATAAGACATAGTCATTCATTTTTTAAAAGTATATATGAATATGCAATGTTTGTCTTTCTGTGCCTGGCTTATTTCACTTAACATAGTGATGACAAAGAGAGTAGAAGGATGGTGAGCAAAGGCTAGGAAGGGTAGTGGAGGGCTGGGGGAGAAGAGGGCATCAGTAATGGGTACAAAAAAGTAGAGAGCAGGAATGAATGAGACATACTATTTGATCTCACAACACGGTGACTATAGTCAATAATAACTGTACATTTTAAAATAAAAGAGTATAATTTCGATTGTTTGTAACACAAAGGATAAATGTTTGAGGGGGTGGATACCCCATTCTTCATGATGTATTTCACCTCGAATGCCTGTATCAAAACATCTCATGTGCCCCCAAAATATATACACCTACTATGTACTCACAAAAAATTTAAAAAAAGAAATAGGTGTGGGCGCAGCAAGATGGCCGAATAGGAACAGCTCCAGTCTCCAACTCCCAGCACGAATGACACAGAAGACTGGTGATTTCTGCATTTTCAACTGAGGTACTGGGGTCATCTCACTGGGGAGTGCCGGACAATTGGTGCTAGTCAGCTGCTGCAGCCCGACCAGCAAGAGCTGAAGCAGGGCGAGGCACTGCCTCACCTGGGACACCCAAAGGAGAAGGGAATCCCTTTTCCTAGCCAGGGGAACTGAGACACACAAAACCTGGAAAACCGGGTAATTCCCACCCCAATACTGCGCTTTAAGCAAACGCGCACACCAGGAGATTATACCCACACCTGGCCGGGAGGGTCCCACGCCCACAGAGCCTCCCTCATTGCTAGCACAGCAGTCTGCGATCTAACCGAAACGGCAGCAGCCAGGCTGGGGAGGGGCACCAGCCATTGTTGAGGCTTAAGTAGGTAAACAAAGCCTCTGGGAAGCTTGAACTGGGTGGAGCTCACAGCAGCTCAAGGAAACCTGCCTGTCTCTGTAGACTCCACCTCTGGGGACAGGGCACAGCTAAACAACAAAAGGGGAAGCCGCAGAAGCCTGTGCAGACGCGGATGACTCTGTCTGACAGCTTTGAAGAGAGCAGTGGATCTCCCCACACGGAGGTTGAGATCTGAAAACGGACAGACTGCCTGCTCAAGTGGGTCCCTGACCCCTGAGTAGCCTAACTGGGAGACATCCCCCACTAGGGGCAGTCTGACACCCCACATCTCACAGGGTGGAGTACACCCCTGAGAGGAAGCTTCCAAAGTAAGAATCAGACAGGTACACTCGCTGTTCAGCAATATTCTATCTTCTGCAACCTCTGCTGCTGATACCCAGGCAAACAGGGTCTGGAGTGGACCTCAAGCAATCTCCAACAGACCTACAGCTGAGGGTCCTGGCTATTAGAAGGAAAACTATCAAACAGGAAGAACACCTATACCAAAACCCCATCAGTACGTCACCATCATCAAAGACTAGAGGCAGGTAAAACCACGAAGATGGGGAAGAAGCAGGGAAGAAAACCTGGAAATTCAAGAAATAAGAGCGCATCTCCCCCTGCAAAGGAGCACAGCTCATCGCAAGCAACGGATCAAAGCTGGTCAGAGAATGACTTTGAGGAAATGAGAGAAGAAGGCTTCAGCCCATCAAACTTCTCAGAGCTAAAGGAGGAATTATGTACCCAGCGCAAAGAAACTAAAAATCTTGAAAAAAGAGTGGAAGAATTGATAGCCAGAATAATTAATGCAGAGAAGGTCATAAATGAAATGACAGAGATGAAAACCATGACACGAGAAATACATGACAAATCCACAAGCTTCAGTAACCGACTCGATGAACTGGAAGAAAGAGTATCAGCGATTGAGGATCAAATGAATGAAATGAAGCGAGAAGAGAAACCAAAAGAAAAAAGAAGAAAAAGAAATGAACAAAGCCTGCAAGAAGTATGGGATTATGTAAAAAGACCAAATCTACGTCTGACTGAGGTGCCTGAAAGTGAGGGGGAAAATGGAACCAAGTTGGAAAACACTCTTCAGGATATCATCCAGGAGAACCTCCCCAACCTAGTAGGGCAGGCCAACATTCAAATTCAGGAAATACAGAGAATGCCACAAAGATAATCCTCGAGAAGAGCAACTCCAAGACACATAATTGCCAGATTCACCAAAGTTGAAATGAAGGAAAAAATCTTAAGGGCAGCCAGAGAGAAAGGTCGGGTTACCCACAAAGGGAAGCCCATCAGACTAATAGCAGACCTCTCAGCAGAAACTCTCCAAGCCAGAAGAGAGTGGGGGCCAATATTCAACGTTCTTAAAGAAAATAATTTTAAACCCAGAATTTCATATACAGCCAAACTAAGTTTCATCAGTGAAGGAGAAATAAAATCCTTTACAGATAAGCAAATGCTTAGAGATTCTGTCACCACCAGGCCCGTCTTACAAGAGACCCTGAAGGAAGCCCTCAACATGGAAAGGAACAACCGGTACCAGCCATTGCAAAAACATGCCAAAATGTAAAGAACATCGAGGCTAGGAAGAAACTGCATCAACTAACGAGCAAAATAACCAGTTGATATCATAATGGCAGGATCAAGTTCACACATAACAATATTAACCTTAAATGTTAATGGACTAAATGCTCCAATGAAAAGACACAGACTGGCAAACTGGATAAAGAGTCAAGACCCATCAGTCTGCTGTATTCAGGAGACCCATCTCACATGCAGAGACATACATAGGCTCAAAATAAAGGGATGGAGGAAGATCTACCAAGCAAATGGAGAACAAAGAAAAGCAGGCGTTGCAATACTAGTCTCTGATAAAATAGACTTTAAACCATCAAAGATCAAAAGAGACAAAGAAGGTCATTACATAATGGTAAACGGATCAATTCAACAGGAAGAGCTAACTCTCCTAAATATATATGCACCCAATACAGGAGCACCCATATTCATAAAGCAAGTCCTTAAAGACTTACAAAGAGACTTAGACTCCCATACACTAATAATGGGAGACTTCAACACTCCACTGTCAACATTAGACAGATCAACGAGACAGAAAGTTAACAAGGATATCCAGGAATTGAACTCATCTCTGCACCAAGCGGACCTAATAGACATCTATAGAACTCTCCACCCCAAATCAACAGAATATACATTCTTCTCAGCACCACATCGCACTTATTCCAAAATTGACCACATAATTGGAAGTAAAGCACTCCTCAGCAAATGTCAAAGAACAGAAATTATAACAAACTGTCTCTCAGACCACAGTGCAATCAAACTAGAACTCAGGACTAAGAAACTCAATCAAAACCGCTCAACTACATGGAAACTGAACAACCTGCTCCTGAAGGACTACTGGGTACATAACGAAATGAAGGCAGAAATAAAGATGTTCTTTGAAACCAATGAGAACAAAGATACAACATACCAGAATCTCTGGGACACATTTAAAGCAGTGTGTAGAGGGAAATTTATAGCACTAAATGCCACAAGAGAAAGCAGGAAAGATCTATAATTGACACTCTACCATCACAATTAAAAGAACTGGAGAAGCAAGAGCAAACACATTCAAAAGCTAGCAGAAGGCAAGAAATAACTAAGATCAGAGCAGAACTGAAGGAGATAGAGACACAAAAAACCCTCCAAAAAATCAATGATCCAGGAGTTGGTTTTTTAAAAAGATCAACAAAATTGACAGACCACTAGTAAGACAAATAAAGAAGAAAAGAGAGAAGAATCAAATAGACGCAATAAAAAATGATAAAGGGGATATCACCATGGACCCCACAGGAATACAAACTACCATCAGAGAATACTATAAACATCTCTATGCAAATCAAAGAGAAAATCTAGAAGAAATGGATCATTTCCTGGACACTTACACTCTTCCAAGACTAAACCAGGAAGAAGTTGAATCCCTGAATAGACCAATAGCAGGCTCTGAAATTGAGGCAATAATTAATAGCCTACCAACCAAAAAAAGTCCAGGACCAGATGGATTCACAGCTGAATTCTACCAGAGGTACAAGGAGGAGCTGGTACCATTCCTTCTGAAACTATTCCAATCAATTGAAAAAGAAGGAATCCTCCCTAACTCATTTTATGAGGCCAGCATCATCCTGATACCAAAGCCTGGCACAGACACAACAAAAAAAGAGAATTTTAGACCAATATCCCTGATGAACATCGATGCAAAAATCCTCAATAAAATACTGGCAAACAGGATTCAGCAGCACATCAAAAAGCTTATCCACCATGATCAAGTGGGCTTCATTCCTGGGATGCAAGGCTGGTTCAACATTCGCAAATCAATAAACGTAATCCAGCATATAAACAGAACCAAAGACAAGAACCACATGATTATCTCAATAGATGCAGAAAAGGCTTTTGACAAAATTCAACAGCCCTTCATGCTAAAAACGCTCAATAAATTCGGTATTGATGGAACGTAACTCAAAATAATAAGAGCTATTTATGACAAATCACAGCCAATATTATACTGAATGGGCAAAAACTGGAAAAATTCCTTTTCAAAACTGGCACAAGACAGGGATGCCCTCTCTCACCACTCCTATTCAACATAGTGTTGGAAGTTCTGGCTAGGGCAATCAGGCAAGAGAAAGAAATCAAGGGTATCCAGTTAGGAAAAGAAGAAGTCAAATTGTCCCTGTTTGCAGCTGACATGATTGTATATTTAGAAAACCCCATTGTCTCAGCCCAAAATCTCCTGAAGCTGATAAGCAACTTCAGCAAAATCTCAGAATACAAAATTAATGTGCAAAAATCACAAGCATTCTTATACACCAGTAACAGACAAGCAGAGAGCCAAATCAGGAATGAACTTCCATTCACAATTGCTTCAAAGAGAATAAAATACCTAGGAATCCAACTTACAAGGGATGTCAAGGACCTCTTCAAGGAGAACTACAAACCACTGCTCAGTGAAATCAAAGAGGACACAAACAAATGGAAGAACATACCATGCTCATGGATAGGAAGAATCAATATCGTGAAAATGGCCATACTGCCCAAGGTTATTTATAGATTCAATGCCATCCCCATCAAGCTACCAATGAGTTTCTTCACAGAATTGGAAAAAACGGCTTTAAAGTTCATATGGAACCAAAAAAGAGCCCGCATTGCCAGGACAATCCTATGTCATAAGAACAAAGCTGGAGGCATCACGCTACCTGACTTCAAACTATACTACAAGGCTACAGTAACCAAAACAGCGGTACTGCTACCAAAACAGAGATACAGACCAGTGGAACAGAACAGAGTCCTCAGAAATAATACCACACATCTACAGCCATCTGATCTTTGACAAACCTGAGAGAAACAAGAAATGGGAAAGGATTCCCTATTTAATAAATGGTGCTGGGAAAATTGGCTAGCCATAAGTAGAAAGCTGAAACTGGATCCTTTCCTTACTCCTTACGAAACATTAATTCAAGATGGATTAGAGACTTAAATGTTAGACCTAATACCATAAAAACCCTAGAAGAAAACCTAGGTAGTACCATTCAGGACATAGGCATGGGCAAGGACTTCATGTCTAAAACACCAAAAGCAACGGCACCAAAAGCCACAATTGACAAATGGGATCTCATTCAACTAAACAGCTTCTGCACAGCAAAAGAAACTACCATCAGAGTGAACAGGCAACCTACAGAATGGGAGAACATTTTTGCAATCTACTCATCTGACAAAGGGCTAATATCCAGAATCTACAAAGAACTCAAACAAATTTACAAGAAAAAAACAAACAACCCCATCAAAAAGTGGGCAAAGGATATGAACGGACATTTCTCAAAAGAAGACATTCATACAGCCAACAGACACATGAAAAAATGCTCATCATGACTCACCATCAGAGAGATGCAAATCAAAACCACAATGAGATGCCATCTCACACCAGTTAGAATGGCAATCATTAAAAAGTCAGGAAACAACAGGTGTTGGAGAGGATGTGGAGAATTAGGAACACTTTTACACTGTTGTTGAGATTGTAAACTAGTTCAACCATTATGGAAAACAGTATGGCAATTCCTCAAGGATCTAGAACTAGATGTACCATATGACCCAGCCATCCCACTACTGGGTATATACCCAAAGGATTATAAATCATGCTGCTATAAAGACACATGCACACGTATGCTTATTGTGGCACTATTCACAATAGCAAAGACTTGGAATCAACCCAAATGTCCATCTGGGACAGACTGGATTAAGAAAATGTGGCACATATACACCATGGAATATTATGCAGCCATAAAAAGGGATGAGTTTGCGTCCTTTGTAGGGACATGGATGCAGCTGGAAACCATCATTCTTAGCAAACTATCACAAGAACAGAAAACCAAACACCGCATGTTCTCACTCATAGGTGGGAACGGAACAATGAGATCACTTGGACTCGGGAAGGGGAACATCACACATTGGGGCCTATCATGGGGAGGGGGGAGGGGGGAGGGATTGCATTGGGAGTTATACCTGATATAAATGACGAATTGATGGGTGCTGACGAGTTGATGGGTGCAGCACACCAACATGGCACAAGTATACATATGTAACAAACCTGCACGTTATGCACATATACCCTAGAACTTAAAGTATAATAAAAAAAATAAAGAAAGAAAGAACATGTGAAATTAAAGAAAAAAAATCTTTTCTCTATTTTTATTTGCTAATTTGCTTCACTTGGAGGCTCATTTCTGTAGGACTGGGGGCAGAGGTTGGGGAGGATGGGTCTTCTTCCTGCTCCCTAAATGCTACCTTTAGTCCTCTTTGGGACTATACCTTCATGCTTATATCTTTGCTCAATCTACTTATCACCCACCTTATGCCCACCTCTGGACTCTGGTTCTTCTCTGTTTATTTTCCATGGGCAGATGTCAGGGAATTGATGCCAAGCTTTCACCAGGGTATGCTATTGATGTCACCTCTTCATTGCCTCCGTACTTTCCAGTATGGAGGGCAGAATAAAGGAGAGAAAAAACTGTGGAGCATATGCCAACTGCCAGGCACTGTTCTGTTGTCTTCTTTTGCATTATTTAAGTTAAACCTCATCACACCTTAAGTTGCTAAATGGTTGTGTTCCCCAATTGTTGTGAGTGGCTGTGAGATTTTATTCTCTGCAATGTCCCTAATGTCTACAATGCACCTGGACCACAGTAGGATCAATGACAGTAGGAAATGTGATAACTTTCTAGAGCTCATAGTTCATAGAATGAATACTTGGATAACCTCCGAAAGTGTGAACTGATATGGCAGTTATATGTGCTCAAGCAAACCTGCTGACACTTATGGTTAGAGTCACCTGTATATTAAGCTGAGAACAGTGCTTCCCAAGGGTGTTTTATGATACCTGGTTTCACTGCAGTGTTGGGTGATAAAACAGTTCCGTGATACAATGAGATTGATATCATCAGGTTAGACAAAAATCAAACATATTTATTTACTGCAGGTTGTCTCAGACACTTTATTTGGCTAAAGTGTATGGTATATTCAAAGAAAAAAACATTTCCTCTAAAATCGTGACCTTAGAGCATCATCAGGAACTAGTGTCCCTTAGAACATGCATCAGAAAAATCTACTCTGGTAAATAAATGGAGCTCCAGTTCAGCGAGAATTATGTTTAGACAACAGTGTAAGTCATTATTGAAGCTTGATCCTATTTTAGAAAAAGAGGCACAGGCAAAGACTGCACTCAAACTTCCAATATTAGACTACCATTAATGAGCATAATGGAAAGATTTTCATTAAACCCCATACTTTACCAAAACTATCAGGGTGTTTGCAGAGCTAAATCTGCTTCCGGGATAGACCTATGTTTTTCTAATTCAAATAATGTGCCAACACCATGGGTGGTAGACAGGGAGTGATTAACAAAACAGTTTGAATAACAGAACTAAACATAGTGCCTCTATTTTTATTTGTTTAAATAATAATTACCTTCTATTTCTTTATTATGAATTACCTTATTTCCCCAAAGCGAGCCCTTAATTCTGATTTCTTTAAAAAGAAAATGCATGTCAACTCTCGGGTTGAAATTAATGGGAAGTTTTGGTTACCTCAAAATTTTAAACAAGTACTAATTTAGCCATGACAGGATGATGTCAAGGACAGATATTACTGTGGGTTTAAGTGTTTTTCCTCTAAAAGAAGAATATATTATCTGGCAAGTCAATTTTTGTTTCTCATCTGTAAGTAGAGGTGTGGTTTGAATGTTTTTCATACAATGCTCTCAATGAGACTAGCATATATTATTCCTCCTTGTCTGGGGAGAAATTGGACATATCTATATTGACACAGCTTGTTAGTGGTAAAGTAAGGAGTTATGTGCAGATCTTTCCTACAGAATTACATATTTAAATATTAATAAAATAATGTCTAGAACTGTAACAATAATGGGATATAATTATAGCTACCATGGAGGATGTATGTATCCTACCACCTAATTCCTTTTTAATTATAAGTCACCCAGTTATGATTTGTAGTCATTCTAAAATTTTGGTGTGCATTAGAATTATCATATATTCTTGTTAAAAATTAAGATTCCCAGGGCTCAAAATAAGAAATTCTGATTTTATAGATGTGGGATGCATTTTAACAATAATATCCTATGCTTTGGATCCCAGAGGTCATAGATAATTTCAGTGGAAACTGTAGACAGGCCACTCTAAGTCTTGAGTTTTTCTTAATAATAAAATCAATGTCACAACACCCTTCAAATACAAAATGAAAGAAGGTCATGTGAAGTGCTTTCCATCGCGTAGTGATACAGAGGCCATAACAAATGCTAACTCCTTTTCTGTTCAAGTATTTATTGTTGCTGGCAACAAAGACCAGAATTTTATTCTGAAACTGTTGGAGACACAAGTGGGATGGAGACATGTCATGGCACAAGTCATGGTATGGCTTTTGTAGAACTTACAATTTTCTTGGGGAGGCACAAGGCTCCCTAAGAGAGGCATGGTTGCTCCTTCTGCTATTTTCTGTATACCCCTTACAGCAACTCCGTTCTTACACTGGTTTAGGACAAAGACTTTGCATCATTCTTGACACTGTTTTTCACTTCACACTCCATGTCTGATATGTATACAATTAATCCAAGACTCTGACCCCATTCAGTCCTTCCACTATTCCCATCCTGCCCCCATCCTAACTCATTGTTCTCACTCCCATGCAGTCTGTTTTTATTGAGCAGTTGGAAACACCTTATAAAAAAACATGTCAGCCACACCAGGGTAATACTGTTTTTTTATGGAGGAACCTAACTTTCATAACCTTAGAGAAAGTCTAGTCAGATAGCATAGTCATGGGTAGGCAATATCTGAGTCTTCTAGTTTGGTAAATTTATTTGTCTTTAACACCTGCTACACCATGGACTACAGTGTGAGTATCTAATTAAGTCATATTCACAAGACTTTCTGTATTTTTAGACATTGCCAAAGAAATTTGAAAAAATGCAATTTTTGTACATTGCTAAGTTTTGTCTGAATGTGAAAATTCTATCATTAACAAATTTGCACCTCCATTTAGCATTAATTAGGAAAGTAAAACGTGTATATCATCTGCAGATTGTTGTAGACGCCTGTCATTGCTTCGCCAGGAAACACCTGAATTTGATTGACTAAAATTGGGGTATTAATCTGTATTTACCTCGTGTTTCTTGTCACATACCTTCAAAAGCCTATATATTATGGGTTTGTGAATCTTGTTTAGGTTTGACTGACTGGACTTACCCACCTATGTGGCAATATTCTAACGAACCTCTCTTCAAGCATGCTGGACTCATTCTCAGTGATATGTCCTTATGTAACTTGTCTTCCATTTGAAGTTTCCGCCTCTTTTTTTCTCTCTCTCCAAAATTCAGGGTTTTCCAAGGCCTAGCTAACACCTTCTCATTGTCTATAAACTTTCTTTAGTCTTTAAATAAAAAGAGATATATTTTTTGTTTATTGTTATTAACATAAAATGTTTTTACTCTCAATTTACTTTCTATTCGTGCACATATATTCATTAAGCTTATTGTGTTTCTGCTCTGTGCCATACTTAGAATTCTCTTGGATGCAAACATGAACATGGCATGATCCTTATCCAGGTGAAATGTACAGCTGCTTGGCATGTATTTAATTTTCTTCACTTCCACATTACTAGGGCATCTAAGTGGCCTATATTCTTATACTCAGAATGTAAAAATAAATATGATACAGTCCTTATCCTTGAAGAGTTTGCAGTCTAATGGAGGAGAAAGACACCTAAGCCTATGACCACAGTGTGAAGTGGTCAGTGCTGTAATTGCAATAAGTACAGAGTAACTTCAGAACAAGGAGAAAGAGGACATGGCCCATTTATGGAAGGTCAGGCAAAAAAGAAAAAAGAGGTGACAGGCACTTGAAGTAAATCTTAAAGGAATGGTAAGATAGAGTTGGCTGGGGTGGGGGGTTTCCCAAACTGAAATATAGGTTGGTTGGTTGGTTGTTTCCTATCCAATCTTATTAGACATAAAACTTTCAATGAACAAGAGCCATAGTCTCTCTCAAATGGTAGGATGACGTGAAAGGTTTATGTAATTTACTGTTGTATCACTACACATACATTAATAAGTAATGAATTACTGTGTTCTGACAGAATGTAATAACTGGCTAATAGATAAGCCTCAGGTAAGAGACGATTATGCACTATTCAAGCAACCTGCCTTAACTCTATTGAAGATACAGTTAACTAAAATTTCAGTTCCTACATGGTCCCTTAGGTACAAACTAAAAAAAAAAATGTTAAAAACAAACAAAAAACTAATTTAAAAAAACCTTTTCTTTATGTTTCTCTATTGTGCTAACATATGGTATGGAAGAATGACAGAAGAAACTCACAAGTCAAGAAAGAATATTTGTTGTCTTAGCTCCTGGTCTGTTAAAAATGTCTTCTGACCTTGATTTAAAGTTTTGTTTTCATATTGAGCAACTCCATAGGTGAGCTGACTTCTTTGCAGCGATGCATTTCTGGCACAAGTGGGTTTTTCCTAGTGAGGTCAATTAGAGCATAACCTTTGCAGGATACATGGGGTCAAGGAAGTGAATTTATTCCTAAACACATTTGGCAGCACAAAGTCTTGAAAAAGACTCCAATGTGAGATCATGTCCCTAAAATACCTCAACATTATGTTACAGCACTTTCGCTTTTCCTGTATGGCTCTGGTTCCTGCCACATGCTGTGGAGTTAGGAGGCAGAGAGTCTGGCTCTGGCTAAAGAACTGATTAGTTGTGTATCTCTTAGCAAGTCACCTGACTTCTCCAAATCACAGCAAACCTTTAAATATAAAATGAAGCATGAATTGCTGTCCAGCTCTAAAATTTTGATTATTAAATGATTTAGAAGTTTCCCTAAAAGACCTTCCTGGTATCTTCATTTCCTTGCTTTCTCAGCCTGTTTCCCTTGCTCGGGTGTTAGATGTGTCAAGAATCTCAGGGTGTATAACACCATTCAATTCTTTAAGGTTCCTTTACGTGTCTTTTCTTTTAAAAGACCTGCTGGGATTCTGCTTGTCTGATATAATTTCACCCTTTAGTGTCTCCTCAAAGGTCCTTTGTGTTGTAATCATGCATCTCTTTTCTGTACCCTTAGCTATGCTGTAAATACCTTGGCATAGGATATCTGACTCTCTATTGCATTGCATCCTGTGGATCTAAAACTTTGTGGCTGTCAGAGTAAACGTTTCGTAGATGAACAAATGAATATAATATGGTGTTGCCTGCACACTGAACATATATGACATGCATTGTAATGTCTTCAGTACTTTACAAGAGGAAATATTTTATTCTATTTCTAGTTAGTTCCATCTTAGCATCATATTATAGTATTGTTAATTTTGTATTTTAGAACATTCTTTACATATGACATTGACTTCAAATTGGTATGTGTCTTTATTATCAAATAATATCATATTAAAATTATACTAGTATGGAAGAATTTTGTTGATTTTTAAACAGTATACATATTCTATTGCTCTCCTTGTTAATTTATTATTATTATTATCATTATTATTATTGCAGGAGATCCTGGGTGCTAAGGGAGAAGCCGTGAACTTCTTTGCTACTCTCTAGCCTGCCATCAACCCAGGGAAGGGAGATTCCTTTCCTGCATCACTTGGCTCCTGCTCTCCCATCAGATCTCAGCTCGGGTGTCATCTCCACAGCGAATCTTTCCTTGAGCCATCAAACAATGTCAAAAACTTACGATACATCTCATGACTCTTCTTTATAGCAATTTTCACAGATACAAGTTTACATATATTTGTCTATTTGATTTTTTTGTCTCCTGATTGTCCCACGAGTGTCTCTGTGCCCATTATATATTCAAAAATCATAAATATAACAACACTGAAGTTCAATGAGAACCAAATAATGCCAGTTTTTCACAAATGAAATAAACCATGTAACTATAGGCCAATCAAATGTCTTTTCAGATATCTAGCTTAAAAGAAAAAGTCAATTTAGATCAATTGGCTTAATGGCAAAGCAAGAATAGAATGGTCCCATTGACACTTCTCTGAATTACGCTGTGTGTTTTAATATACAGTGTACCAATAGAAAATCTGAAATATAGTAAGCTCAGTAAGTCAGGACATGGTTTCCACTGAAGAAATAGTTTGTTACAGTTCCCTACAAGGGAGGAAGGGGCGAGTACAGCACATCACACAGGCCATGCGGGAAAGAACCAGGGTGGGTCAAAAGGCAGAGAATGAGGAAAAAGGAAGGGATGCAGCCTTTATTGGGTTTACTCAGGAAGAAGCAGGCAAGGTTAGGTCCGCAGACTTGGGATTGTCTCATTTGAATAATTGCCTTGGGCTCTGGAGCATAGGGGCTGTCTTTAGTTGTCTGGTATTTGGTCCTGGGATGATTAGGGCAGTGGAATGGTGGCTGTGAGGTGACAGCCTGATAAGAGAGGTGGTTGGGGGTGTGATTTGAGATTGGTTGATTTGTTTTTGTAAAGTGTGCCCCAGGGAGGACAGTTCCTCCCAAGGAGAGGGAAGAGGTGACAGGGCAGGCAGAAGGTCAGGATGAAATGACTCAAGTGTGTTATTAGATTGTCCCAGAGCAAGGTGTATCTGGCGTGGGCACGTAGTGCAGATGCTAAAGCACGATTTTACAGGCCAGATACACGGTGAATATGCTGTCATCCACTGGAAATGAAGTCATGTAGACTGAAAAACAAATGAGATCCAACAACCAGACTCTTAGCCAACAGCAAGTTTGCCTTTCTTTCTATTTGAATCTGGGTATGGAGAGAGCTTAAAACTTTTCATTCTGTACTTTCTTTTTTTTTTTTTTGCATTCACTAGACTACATACTGTGAAAAAGAGGAAGAAACATAATTGTATTTTGATTTCTTACCTCATTTAATTCTCACAACATTCCTGTGACATATGAAATCAATTTGGCAGACGAAGACACTGAAGCTCAGAATAGTTAAATGATTTACCCCAAATTCATATAGTAAGTGGCTAGCTGTAAAGCCTGCTTTTTTTCCATACAATTCTACCTCCTACATTCTGCTGCTTCAACAAAAGCAGCAACATATGCTCATTTAGCATGTGGAACATTCTCTGCCTTCTATGAGTTGCATGTTTAGAGTGCTATATTAAATGAAATAGGACATTCAAAAAAGTTTAAAATATGAATCTCATTCACAAGAACTGTAGCGTCCATCTGGGAGACAAGGTATATGTGTGACTCCTGTTGTTAAATCATCTGCTTATTCACATATGGCAGAAAAGTGAAACCATATATCATCTTGAAATGAGTATCTAGAATTTCTCTTTCAAGTATCATTAGATGACTCTTTGGGAAAAGGGTACAGCCCCAGGTCCCTAAATTGTCTTCTGTTTATTAAAAAAAAAAAAAAAGAAGGAGGAGGAGGAGGTCGGGTGCAGTGGCTCACACCTGTAATCCCAGAACTTTGGGAGGCCAAGGTGGGTAGATCACCTGAGGTCAGAGTTCAAGACCAGCCTGGCCAACATGGTGAAACCCCCTCTCTATTAAAAAAAAAAAAAAATTACATAAATTAGCCAGCCGTGGCAGCATGCACCTGTTACCCCAGCTACTCAGGAGGCTGAGTCAGGAGAATTACTTGTACCTAGGAGACAGAGGCTGCAGTGAGCTGAGATCATGCCACTGGACTCCAGTGTGGGTGATGAAACGAGATTACGTCTCAAAACAACAACAACAACAACAAAGCAAAGAACAATTAATACATAAATAAATGATCTGTATTAGAAATAGACACTGGAACATGAAGGTTAAGTGAGAAGATCAAAACATGGAAGGAGGAAGACGTGAGAATCTAGAGTTTGAATTAAGAAAATGAGAGTGGGATGTGAAGGCGATTGATCTGGCTGCGACATCTGTCACCCCATTGATCGCCAGGGTTGATCTGGCTAATCTGGCTGGCTAGGCGGGTGTCCCTTTCCTCATCCACCACTCCATGTGTGTCCTTCCCAAAGCTGCGCACTTGGTCCAAGAAGATGACCATCCCCAATAGAGCAGAGCCAGTCTTTGGTCAAGGGTATACGAGTAGCTTCACTCCCCTGCTAGAACCTCCAAACAAGCTCTCAAGAAAACGATAGTCAAGTGTTTGCTGTAGAAACATCTAATATTGACTTTAAAGTTGTTTGCATTGCTTTAATTTAATCTTTCTACATCCCCACATCTTCTATAGAATTTGGCGGCAGTTAAGAGGAAGAGCCTAAGAGCAGGACTGATTGCAAAGGGCCTATTGGGAACAGAACCATGAAAGGACACGTCAGCTGTGGTATCAGCAGAAACGAAAACTACTCTAATCCAGGGATGAATATGGAACCTTAACATTGCTGAGAATACATAGAAATTAGGAAAAGAATGTGACAATGCCACTTGGACTATGCTGTTGGGGACACTATCATCAGAGTTGCCCTATTCCTCTATAATATTGGCTATATGTTTCATAAATGCTATAGTGTATTTTAAACACTTATCAGAAAAATTAAGTTTCTCATTTGCCTTCTGCCATACCAAATTTCTCCAGGACCTAGGTATGCCCAAGCACAAGAAGAAAGGAAACATTAATACTACCAGAGAGAATGTTAAGTCATCTCAGCAGCCTACCCTGATTCCAGAGCTGTTCTACAAGTATTTCCATATTCCTTTGCTGAAGCAAGTATCAGCTGGAAGGAAAATCTTCACACTTATTTCCACAAGAGGCTCCCCAGACCAGGCTGTCTGCTTCCTAAGGAAAAGGATGACATCTTATGCAGTGCTGAATCCTCACTACCGAGCAGAATAGCAGGTGCTTGACAGAAGAGCTACTACTAAATGTAAAGTGAACTGAACAATGTTCATGGGGTAGACTTGATGAACTGACCAAATTTAAAGGCGGGGGTGTGGTCACCGAATCATACAGACAAAGTCACCACAATTCTTCTCGGACAATACTTCTGATCTTTCTAATAAATATCCAAAACTTGATGTTATTTCATGGCACTTTTATTCAAAGGACTAATTTGCAGCTTATACAAAGACAAGGCAGACTTTCTGTTCTTGGAAATGGACGTCTTTGCGATTTTATTTAATTGTACTTATTTTTTAATGAAATATTGCAATTGTTTTCAGGTATCATTTGTGGCTGTAATTTTAACATTTCACAACCTAGCCCTTCTAAGTACATGAGCTAAGTCAGAGATTTATCTACTATTCACTCTCTGAATGGATCTCAGTATTATAAAGAAAAAGATTATGTGCATGCTGCGATTTTCTCTAAGATCTCAGACATTTCAAAGAGGGTAGAGGCCCAGTCCAGAGGCTTCATTTAACTGTCCAGCAGGTGTAATTTTCTTTGAACTGGTCATCATTTTATAATCACAAGCCAGTCTGTTTGCTCTGAAAAAACTGGTTGTTACGGAGATAATTACCAGTCCAGGGTTATTCTATGGCCTTTTCCCAGTCACAGTTTCATTCAACAGGCTAATTTGCTTCTTAGGTATTCTGCTTGTATTTCAGAACGGAATGTGTCTCCATTATTATTTTTAAAGTCCCAATATTTGAGAACAATTTAGAGAAATAGGCTGTGGAGCCTGAAAATGACTAGAGAATTTGTTTTTTAAAAAGCCTACTTATCCATAACATTTACAGAGACCATTTGCTTTAATTTTGGGGCAGGTGTAACTATGAGTTTGAACAGTTTTGTTTTCCCATCCAGTGTCTGCTGTGCATTAGCTGTGTGGTCTGTGCATGGGTTAGTTCACCACCTGAGCCTTGGTTTGCCCATCAGAAAAGCAGAAATAATAATTATTATAGAATAATAGGTTTCTAGGACCCTACCTAGATGATGTGAGATTCAGTAAGAGGATAGTCAGTAAATGGTGACTATTATAATTGTTAATGTCAAACATGGGCTGACTTTGAAGCACAAAGTATTTTAGCTAATCTAGATCAAATGATCTTTTTCTTTTACCTGTCACATCTTTTACACAAATTGAATGAGAGAGTAAGAGGCTATGAGATAAGGGAGAGAAAAAATCAACATTCATTCAATTCCGACTTTATACCCACCTCTTATTTTAAAAATACAGTCATGTGCCACCAAAGGAAAAAAACACTGGTTAATGATTGACTGCATATACGACTGTGGTCCCATAATATTATAATGCTGTATTTTTTTTTTTTTTTTTTTTTTTTGAGACGGAGTCTCACTCTGTCGCTCAGGCAGGAATGCAGTGGCCGGATCTCAGCTCACTGCAAGCTCCGCCTCCCGGGTTTACCCCATTCTCCTGCCTCAGCCTCCCGAGTAGCTGGGACTACAGGCACCTGCCACCTCACCCGGCTAATTTTTTGTATTTTTTAGTAGAGAGGGGGGTTTCACCATGTTAGCCAGGATGGTCTCGATCTCCTGACCTCGTGATCTGCCCATCTCGGCATCCCAAAGTGCTGGGATTACAGGCTTGAGCCACCATGCCCAGCCTGTAATGCTGTATTTTTACGGTACCTTTTCTATGTTAAGGTATGTTTACATATGTTTAAGGTAGATACACAAATACCATTGTGTTATAATTGCCCATGTTGCTCAATACAGTAACATTCTGTACCCTGTACCGGTTTGTAGCCTAGGAGAAACAAGCTATGAAACTGTCCTCACAGGGTTAACAAGAATTCTGGACAGAAACACAGTCATTGTTGTTAATGTCAAACGTGGGTCGATTTTGAAGCACAAAGTATTTTAGCTCAGTCTAGGTCAAATGGACTGCTTTTTCTCCTGCCTATCACATCTTTTGTGCATTTTGACCCACTTCTTTGTAAGCAAAAGTCACATAGCACTAGACACTGACCATTTCCATTTCCATTGTTCCTATAGATAGGATTTCTGACTTTAGAATCATAAAGCTTGTGTTTAAGAATTGTTTAAGCAGATCCTGAATTCCGGTGGAAAAGCCAACCAGACTGAAGACCCCACAGAGGAACTGAATTAACAAGAGAATAATTTCTTCATCCTCCTGTCTCGTAACTTCACCCTGAACTCTTCAACCAATCAAACATCACACTTCAGCCCACTTCAAACCCCTTCCAATTCCTAGCCCCACACTCCTTGGAGAGACAGATTTGACGTTTCCTTCCATGTCCTTGTTCAGAGGCGTTAGGATTAAGCCTCTTACTCTGCTGCAACCCAGTATCTTGGTGGCTTGACTTGCTGCATGCA
Source organism: Trachypithecus francoisi (assembly GCF_009764315.1). Taxonomy (NCBI): domain Eukaryota; kingdom Metazoa; phylum Chordata; class Mammalia; order Primates; family Cercopithecidae; genus Trachypithecus; species Trachypithecus francoisi. The sequence goes on along the minus strand of NW_022681458.1, from coordinate 124,518,421 downwards.
TAAGGCAAGGAACTTATTGTTACAGCTATACCATATAACTGTGTGATAGGCTATACCAACTAACTCTGTGTAAGTGCACCCTATAATGTTCACACAATAACGGAATATCCTAGTGATGTATTCTCAGAACATACTTCCATGGTTAAGCAATGCATAACTGTCTTAGCATAACGTTTATCAAAAACTATTCAAAATGCCCACCCACTGTGATAAGATTTTTATCTACTTTATCTCATGAACTATTTACAGTACCTTCCTGTATCTGTTTTGCAGATCAGAAAACTGAGGCTATATGCAGCTAAATGAGTAGGTAGTAGATTTAAATTTCTACCAAGTCTTCCTGATTCCAAACTATATTTGGCTGTTATAGCTAAAATGGATCTACTGCCCATTTTGTGTCAAACACTATTCTAAGTATCTTATGTGAATTAACTCATTGGTCTCTTATAATAAATGATTTGATGTAGTTACTATTATTATGACCACAATGTATGAATGAAGAAAATAAGGCACAAAGAAGACAAGTAGCATTCTTAAAGTCACACAACTAGATAAACTAATATCAACTCTGGGAGTTAATTCCAACAAATCTGACTCCAAAACTAATATTCAAACCACCATGACTTCTAGGGGGAAAAGGTCAGTTGTGACATATTGCCTTTTAAAGACATTTCTACCCCTAAGTCTCTAAATCTGTGTTGTTATCTCAAATACTAAGTGATTAGATTCTGTATTTTTTCTCGTCTTCTTTATTTTTTTTTCTTTTGAGACGAAGCCTCACCATGTTGTCCAACTGGAATGCAGTGGCGTGATCTTGGCTCACTGCAACCTCTGCTTCCCGGCTCAAGCAATTCTCCTGCCTCAGCCTCCCAAGAGCTGGGATTACAGGCGCCTGTCACCACGCCCAGCTAATTTTTTGTACTTTTAGTAGAGATGGGGTTTCACTGTGTTGGCCAAGCTGATCTCAAACTTCTGACCTCATGATCTACCCGCCTTGGCCTCCCAAAGCACTGGGATTGTAGGCATGAGCCACCAGGCCCAGCTTTTTTTCCCTTCCTAAAATATGAATACTTTTTTAAGAACTATATATTGGTAAAAACTGTATTTGTAGAATTAGCAAATTAGACATCAAGAGTATAGGAAGGATGGCAGATGATATTAAAAACCTATCTAAGAACTCAACGCAAAGCAAAGCAGTATCTAAAACTCAAACTATCTCTTGTTTGCCTCACGATTCTGACACACATGATGGAGTAAGTTTAGTGTTAAGGGAAGAGGAACTTTCCCCATAAATGAGCCATGTAACACACCCCAGAGAGGTGTGGATCTAATAAATAAATACTTTCAAAATGAATCAAAAATTCATTTTATATTGATCCTGGTGGCCAAGGTGGAGTGGGGAGGAGTGGTGGACAGACCATTTTGCTAGAATTATAATAAGAGCAATGGCAGCAAGACATTTTGCGCACCTCTTGGAAATCACTTTAAACACCCATACTGGCAACTTTGCCATTTTTATCTGGAAAAAAAATGAAAAACGGATACAGCATTTTTAAGGTCTCTAGTACAATGGCCTAATCAGCACATTTCAAGTGGCATTGTAGTTAAAAATCAATTGCAGATGGAGTTCTATAATTTTCTTTATTAATACACAAAGAAGTAGGCAGATCAAGTCTAAAACATCTGCTTAAGGGATGGTAGCACTGAATGAATAATGGTACAGCTCTGTTCATGACTGAATTTTACCACTGTGAGTTTAATTTTCCTGCATTTATACAACAACCCTTTAAACCATAAACAGTGGAGACATTATTCTCCACTGTCACATATGTCACATATTATGAACCCCAAGGAGGTGTCCATGGGAGGCCAGAATAGAGCAAGACAGAGCAGGGTTTATGCTGAGTCTTTCTCACACTGAAGTATTTCAGAATGATTTGGGGAACTGTCCATTTCAAACCTAGCCTGTAACTTCTGAGAAGCAGAATGAGCTGTCAAGGTATTGAATCAGGCATGGATGCCAAGAAGTAATTGTGCAGAGGCAGTTCAATAGACATTTCACATGACCACTTTGCAAATGACGGCTCTGCACTAGACCAGATGCAGAGAGCAGAAGGATGGGATAGTCCTGTAGGACACTCACTATAGGACAGCCTGGCCTGGCTGGAAAACCTTGCTCCCCAGCCTTGGGGAACTCCTGTCCCTCCCCGAATGTATTCAGCATTGTCATTGCTAGCTATATGTCTATAATTTTCCTTTGCAACTAATCACATGCACACGTGTTGTCTCTCTTTCTTTTTCCTGTTTTTTTTTTTTTTTTTTTTTTTTTTTTGTCTACATAGGGACTATACACTTAAGAGTTCTGAGTTCAATGTAGTGGAACAATTTAGCTTGTTTAGTTAATATGACGTGTATCTGTTTCCTTTTAAATGCTGTTAGGTGAGAAACCCATTCTCCATTTCTAACATCATCTTTACTATTTTATTGCTTTCCATCACCAAGTCCATGATGAAGGTGAAAGTTCAGGAAATGCTACCCCAAAATATACCACTTTAAGCTGAGGGCACTTGGGGAACCCCAAGTCAGGCCAAGTTTTTCTCTGTGTTTCCTTATCTGCCTAAAGAGAGAACCACCAAAAGGAGCCCAATTGTCCTGATTCCTTCCTCCCAGGGAATCTTAACCACCAGAGAAGATTAACTCAAGGGACTAGAGGACACCACATCTAGATAGACTATCACTTGTTTTGAGGGCCCATTCATCTTTCCCCAAAATTGTTTATTCTCCCCTAAATTGCCTACATCCAGCCTCTGTTTTTCCCTATGAAGAGGATATATAAGCTTCTAGATCTCACTGGGTTTGTGTATATTCACCCTTCCTTCATGTTATATACCCATGCACATAATAACTTTGTATATCTTTTCTCCTGTTAATTTGCCGACTGTCAATTTATATTACAGACTCAATTATCGAACATTACGAAGGTACAGGGAAAATGTTTCCTCTCTTACAAATGTGTGTGAGTTTGCAACTTCTAATAGGTTATAATAGTCTTTTGTAGGAGTCATCTTTTTAGGCCATTGCATTTTTTTTTTTTTTTTTTTGTAAAATATACAGAACATAAAATGTACCATTTTATCTGGTTTTAAGGGCATACTTTTTTTCTTGGCATTAAGTACATTTACCTTGTAATGCACTCATCACCAATATCCATTCTTGGAACATTTTCATCTTCCCAAAGTAAAACAACTGTACTTATTAAAAAATAATGATCCATTCCCCTATTTGCCCTGCCTCTGGCAATCTCCATTCTATTTTCTGTCTATATTATGTCTCCATAATTCCCTCATGTAAGAGAACCATACACTGCCCATTTGAGACTGGCTTATTTCACTTACTATATTTTCCTCAAGATTCATTCATGTTGTAGCATGTATCAGAATTTTAATACATTTTAAGGTTGAATAACATTTCACTGTGTTTTGTTTATACCCTCATTTGTCAGTGGACACTAGGCTTGCTTCCATCTTTTGGCTATTGAGAATAAGACTTCTAGAAACATGAGTGAACAAATATCTCATGTTTGGGTCCCTGCTTCCAATTATTTTGGGTATATGCTCAGAAGCAGAATTGTTGGACCTGAGGGTAATTCTAGGAGGAACCACCATACAGTTGTCAGTTGCAGCTTCACTATTTTACATTTCTAGAGGCAATACACAGCATTCTAATTTGTCCAAGCCATGTAAAAACTTGTTATTTTCATTACTGTTATTTTTGTTGTCTGTTTTGTTTGACAGTTGAAATCCATCCTGCGGGGTGTGTAGTGGTATCTCATTTTTGTTTTTATTTACATTTCCCTAATGATTGGTGATGTTGAACATCTTTTCATGTGCTTATTGCCCATTTAGATACTTCTTTGGAGAAATGCCTATTCAAGTTTTGTTTATTTTTGAATTGGGCTATTTGGGCTTTTTTTGTTGTTGAGTTTTTGGAGTTCTCTATATAATCTGGACATCAATCTCTAATTAAATGTGGGATAGAAAATATTTTTTCAAGTTCTGTTGGTTGTCATTTTATCTGTTGGTGGTGCCTTTTGAAGCACAAACATTTTAAATTTTGATAAAGTCCAATTTTTCTATTTCCACTTTGGTTGCCTGTTACTTTGGTGTCAGATCTAAGGAATCACTGCCAAATCCAATGCCCTGAGACTTTTCTCCTATGGTTTTTCTAAGGAATTTTTAGTTTTAGATCTTACATTTAGGCATTTAATCTCTCTTGAGTTAATTTTTGTGTGTGAAGTAAACTAAAAAATTAGAATCTACCGTAATCTTTTGCGTGGACATATTGATTTTTCTCAGCACCAATTATTAAAACAATTCTCAATTCACTCCTGAATGGTCTTAGAACTCCTGAAGAGAATCATTTGTCCATATATGTATGTCTTTTTTTAAATTATTTGTTCGAGTACATTGATCTGTATCTGTCTTTTTCCAGTACCAATCTACTTTGATTACTATAGCCTTGTAGTAAATTTGAAAATAGGAGAAATGAAGTCTCCAACTCTTTTCTTTTTATTCAACATTCTTTTAGCTATGCAGAATCCCTTGATATTTCATATTAATTTTAGAATGAATATGTTTTTTCTGTAAGAACCTTGTTGAGATTTTTACAGGTTTAGCATTGAATCTGTAGATCACTTTGGGTAGTGATGTTTCAACAATATTTCAATCCATAGGCACAGGGTTTGATACCATTTACTGGTGGTTCTTTTCATTTCTTTCAGCAATTTCCTTTCTTTTTCTCTCAGTTTTTAATGTATAAGCCATTGGTCTTTTTGATTGTTTTTTTCTGAAGTTTTTTTTAAATTTGTTTTTAGTGCTATAGTAAGTAGAATTATTCTTGTTATTTGCTTTCCTTTTCTTTTTCTTAAATTTTATTTTGAGTTCTGGGGTAAATGTGCAGAGAATACCAGTTTGTTACATAGGTAAATGTATGCTATGGCAGTTTGCTGTAGCCATCAACCCATGACCTTAGTATTAAGCCCCATATGCATTAGCTATTTATTCTGATGCTCTCTCTCCTCCAACCCCACACAAAAGACCCAGTGTGTGTTGTTCCCCTCCCCATGTCCATGTGTTCTCATTGTTTAGCTCCCACTTATGTGTGAGAACATGCAGTGTTTGGTTTTCTATTCCCGTGTTAGTTTGCTGAGGATGATGGCTTCTACCTTCATCTACGTCCCTGCAAAGGACATGCTCTCATTACTTTTTATGGCTGCATAGTATTCTAGGATGTATATGTACCACATTTTCTTTATCCAGTCTGTGATTGGTGGGCAATTGTGTTGATTCTATGTCTTTGCTATTGTGACTAGTGCTGGAATAAACATATGTGTGTATGTATCTTTATAATAGAATGATTTATATTTCTTTGGGTATATACCTAGTAATGGTATTACTGGGTCAAATGGTATTTCTGGTTCTAGATCTTTGAGGAATCACCACACTGTCTTACACAATGGCTGAACTAGTTTACATTCCCACCAATGGTGTAAAAGCATTTCTATTTCTCTACAGTCTTGCCAGCATCTATTTTTTTCTTGACTTTTTAATAATTACCATTCTGATTGGCATGAGATGGTACCTCATTGTGGTTTTGATTTGTGTTTCTCTATTGATCAGTGATGCTGAGCTTTTTTTCATATGACTCTTGGCCACATAAATGTCTTCTTTTAAGAAGTGTCTATTCATGTTCTTTGCCTACTTTTTGATGGAGTTTTCTTTTTTTTTTTTTTTCTTGTAAATTTGTTTAAGTTCCATGTAGATTCTGGATAGTAGACCTCTGTCAGAAAGGTAGTTTGCAAAAATTTTCTCCCATTCTGAAGGTTGCCTGTTCACTCTGATGATAGTTTCTTTTTCTATACAGAAACTCTTTGGTTTAATTAGATACCATTTTGTCAGTTTTGGCTTTTGTTGAAATTCCTTTTGGCATTTTTGTCATGAAGTCTTCCTATGCCTATATCCTGAATGGTATTGCCCAGATGTTCTTCCATGGTTAAGTTTTTGGGTTTTTACATTTGAGTCTTAATCTATCTTGAGATAACTTTTGTATAAAGTGTAAGGAAAGGGTCCAGTTTCAGTTTTCTGTGTATGGCTAGCCAGTTTTCACAGCACCGTTTATTCCATACAGAATCTTTTCCTTATTTCTTGTTTTTGTCAGGTTTTTTGAAGATCAGATGGTTGCAGAAGTGTGATCTTATTTCTGAGCTCTCTATTCTGTTCCATTGGTCTATGTGTCTGTTTTGGTACTAGTACCATGCTGTTTTGGTTACTGCAGCCTTGTATGTAATATAGTTTGAAGTCAGGCAACGTGATGCCTCAAGCTTTCTTCTTTTTGCTTTGGATTGTCTTGGCTATATGGGATCTTCTTTGGTTCCATATGAATTTTAAAGTAGATTTATCTAATTATGTGAAGAATGTCAGTGGTAGTTTGATGGCAATAGCATTTAATCTATAAATTACTTTGCGTAGTATGGCCATTTTCACAATATTGATTCTTCCTATCCACAAGGATGGAATGTTTTCCATTTGTTTGTGTCTTCTCTTATTTCCTTGAGGAGTGGTTTGTAGTTCTCATTGAAGAGGTCCTTCACATCCCTCGTTAACTTTATTCCTAGGTATTTTATTCCCTTTGTAACAATTGTGAATGGGAGTTCATTCATGATTTGGCTCTCTGCTTGTCTATTTTTGGTGTATAGGAATGTCTGTAATTTCTGCACTTCGATTTTGTATCCTGAGACTTTGCTGAAGTTACTTATCAGCTTAAGGAGCTTTTGGGCTGGGACAATGGGGTTTTCTAGATACAGCATCATGTCTTCTGCAAAGAGAGACAATTTGACTTCCTCTCTTCCTGTCTGAATATCCTTTATTTCTTTATCTTGCTTGATTGCCCTGGCCAGAACTTCTAATACTATGTTGAATAAGAGTGGTGAAAGAGGGCATTCTTGTCTTGTGCTGGTTTTCAAAGGGAATACTTCCAGCTTTTGCCCAATCAGTATGATATTGGTTGTGGGTTTGTCATAAATGGCTCTTAGTTTTTGAATTATGTTCCATGAATACCTAGTTTATTGAGAGTTTTTAACATGAAGAGATGTTGAATTTTATTGAAGGTCTTTTCTGCATCTATTGAGATAATCATGTGGTTTTGTCATTAGTTCTGTTTATGTTATGAATTATGTTTACTGATTTGCATATGTTGAACCAGCCTTGCATTCCAGGGATAAAGCTGACTTGATCGTGGAAGATAAGCTTTTCGATGTGCTGCTGGATTCAGTTTGTCAGTATTTTATCGAGGATTCTTGCATTGATGTTTATCAGTGATATTAGCCTAATGTTTTCTTTTTTCATTGTGTCTCTGTCAGGTTTTAGTATCAGGATGATGCTGGCCTCATCAAATGAATTAGGGAGAAGTCCCTCCTTCTCAATTGTTTGGAATAGTTTCAGAAGGAATGGTACCAGCTCCTTTTTATAACTCTGGTAGAATTTGGCTGTGAATCCATTTGGTTCTGGACTTTTTTTGTGGTTGGTAGGCTATTTATTAACGTCTGAATTTCAGAACTTGTTATTGATCTATTCGAGGATTTGACATCTTTCTGGTTTAGACTTGGAAGGGTGTATGTGTCCACGAATTTATCCATTTCTTCTAGATGTTCTAGTTTGTTTAAAGTAGCTTTATCTAATTCTGTGAAGAATGTCATAGAATATTTATAATATTAATGTTTGTATTTCTGTGGGGTCAATGATATCCCCTTTTATCATTTTACATTGTGTCTTTTTCATTATTCTATCTTTTCTTCTTTATTAGTCTAGCCAACAGTCTATGTTACTAATTTTTTCAAAAAACCAGCCCCTGGATGCATTGATTCTTTGAAGGATTTTTCATGTCTCTATCTCCTTCAGTTCAGCTCTGATGTTAGTTATTTCTTATCTTCTGCTAGCTTTTAGATTTTTTTTGCTCTTGATTCTATAGATCTTCACGTTGTGATGCTAGGGTGTCAATTTGAGATCCTTCTAGCTTTCTGATGTGGGCATTTACTGCTATAAATTTACTTCTCAATACTGCTTTAGCTATGTCCCAAAGATTCTGATATGTTTTATGTTTGTTCTCATTGGTTTCAAAGAACTTCTTGAAATCTGCTCTAATTTCATTATCTACCCAGGAGTCAATCAGGAACAGGTTGTTCAATTTCCATGAATTTGTGTAGTTTTCAGTGAGTTTCTTAATATTGAGTTGTATTTTGATTGCGCTGTGATCTGAGAGACAGTTGGTTATGATTTCAGTTCTTTTGCATTTGCTGAGGAGTATTTTACTTTCAATTGTGTGACTGATTTTAGAGTAAGTGCCATTTGGCACTGGGAAGAATGTATATTCTATTGTTTGTGGCTGGAGACTTCTTTTTTTTTTTATTATACTTTAAGTTCTAGGGTACATGTGCATAACGTGCAGGTTTGTTACATGCGTATACTTGTACCATGTTGGTGTGCTGCACCCATCAACTCGTCAGCACCCATCAATTCATCGTTTATATCAGGTATAACTCCAAATGCAATCCCTCCCCTCTCCCCCCTCCCCATGATAGGCCCCGATGTGTGATGTTCCCCTTCCCGAGTCCAAGTGATCTCATTGTTCAGTTCCCACCTATGAGTGAGAACATGCGGTGTTTGGTTTTCTGTTCTTGTGATAGTTTGCTAAGAATGATGGTTTCCAGCTGCATAGATGTCCCTACAAAAGACGCAAACTCATTCTTTTTTATGGCTGCATAGTATTCCATGGTGTATATGTGCCACATTTTCTTAATCCAGTCTGTCACAGATGGACATTTGGGTTGATTCCAAGTCTTTGCTATTGTGAATAGTGCCGCAATAAACATACATGTGCATGTGTCTTTATAGCAGCATGATTTATAATCCTTTGGGTATATACCCAGTAGTGGGATGGCTGGGTCATATGGTACATCTACTTCTAGATCCTTGAGGAATTGCCATACTGTTTTCCATAATGGTTGAACTAGTTTACAATCCCACCAACAGTGTAAAAGTGTTCCTAATTCTCCACATCCTCTCCAGCACCTGTTGTTTCCTGACTTTTTAATGATTGCCATTCTAACTGGTGTGAGATGGTATCTCATTGTGGTTTTGATTTGCATTTCTCTGATGGTGAGTGATGATGAGCACTTTTTCATGTGTCTGTTGGCTGTATGAATGTCTTCTTTTGAGAAATGTCTGTTCATATCATTTGCCCACTTTTTGATGGGGTTGTTTTTCTCTTGTATATTTGTTTGAGTTCTTTGTAGATTCTGGATATTAGCCCTTTGTCAGATGAGTAGATTGCAAAAATTTTCTCCCATTCTGTAGGTTGCCTGTTCACTCTGATGGTAGTTTCTTTTGCTGTGCAGAAGCTGTTTAGTTGAATGAGATCCCATTTGTCAATTTTGGCTTTTGCTGCCGTTGCTTTTGGTGTTTTAGACATGAAGTCCTTGCCCAGGCCTATGTCCTGAATGGTACTACCTAGGTTTTCTTCTAGGGTTTTTATGGTATTAGGTCTAACATTTAAGTCTCTAATGCATCTTGAATTAATTTTCGTATAAGGAGTAAGGAAAGGATCCAGTTTCAGCTTTCTACTTATGGCTAGCCAATTTTCCCAGAACCATTTATTAAATAGGGAATCCTTTCCCCATTTCTTGTTTCTCTCAGGTTTGTCAAAGATCAGATGGCTGTAGATGTGTGGTATTATTTCTGAGGACTCTGTTCTGTTCCATTGGTCTATACCTCTGTTTTGGTACCAGTACCATGCTGTTTTGGTTACTGTAGCCTTGTAGTATAGTTTGAAGTCAGGTAGTGTGAGGCCTCCAGCTTTGTCCTTTTGACTTAGGATTGTCTTGGCAATGCGGGCTCTTTTTTGGTTCCATCTATAAATAACCTTGGGCAGTATGGCCGTTTTCATGATATTGATTTTCCTATCCATGAGCATGGTATGTTCTTCCATTTGTTTGTGTCCTCTTTCATTTCACTGAGCAGTGGTTTGTAGTTCTCCTTGAAGAGGTCCTTTGCATCCCTTGTAAGTTGGATTCCTAGGTATTTGAGTCTCTTTGAAGCAATTGTGAATGGAAGTTCATTCCTGATTTGGCTCTCTGTTTGTCTGTTACTGGCGTATAAGAATGCTTGTGATTTTTGCACATTAATTTTGTATCCTGAGACTTTGCTGAAGTTGCTTATCAGCTTAACGAGATTTTAGGCTGAGACAATGGGGTTTTCTAAATATACAATCATGTCATCTGCAAACAGGGACAATTTGACTTCTTCTTTTCCTCACTGAATACCCTTGATTTCTTTCTCTTGCCTGATTGCCCTAGCCAGAATTTCCAACACTATGTTGAATAGGAGTGGTGAGAGAGGGCATCCCTGTCTTGTGCCAGTTTTCAAAGGGAAGTTTTCCAGTTTTTGCCCATTCAGTATGATATTAGCTGTGCGTTTGTCATAAACAGCTCTTATTATTTTGAGGTACGATCCATCAATACCGAATTTATTGAGCGTTTTTAGCATGAAGGGCTGTTGAATTTTGTCAAAAGCCTTTTCTGCATCTATTGAGATAATCATGTGGTTCTTGTCTTTGGTTCTGTTTATATGCTGGATTACGTTTATTGACTTGCGAATGTTCAACCAGCCTTGCATCCCAGGGATGAAGCCCACTTGATCATGGTGGATAAGCTTTTTGATGTGCTGCTGAATCCGGTTTGCCAGTATTTTATTGAGGATTTCTGCATCGATGTTCATCAGGGATATTGGTCTAAAATTCTCTTTTTTTGTTGTGTCTCTGCCAGGCTTTGGTATCAGGATGATGTTGGCCTCATAAAATGAGTTAGGGAGGATTCCCTCTTTTTCTATTGATTGGAATAGTTTCAGAAGGAATGGTACCAGCTCCTCCTTGTACCTCTGGTAGAATTCAGCTGTGAATCCATCTGGTCCTGGACTTTTTCTGGTTGGTAGGCTATTAATTATTGCCTCAATTTCAGAGCCTGCTTTTGGTCTATTTAGGGATTCGACTTCTTCCTGGTTTAGTCGTGGAAGAGTGTAAGTGTCCAGGAAATTATCCATTTCTTCTAGATTTTCTAGTTGATTTGCGTAGAAGTAGTTTTATTTCTGTGGTGTCGGTGGTGATATCCCCTTTATCATTTTTTATTGCATCTATTTGATTCCTCTCTCTTATCTTCTTTATCAGTCTTGCTAGCGGTCTGTCAATTTTGTTGGTCTTTTCAAAAAACCAACTCCTGGATTCATTGATTTTTTGGAGGGTTTTTTGTGTCTCTATCTCCTTCGGTTCTGCTCTGATCTTAGTTATTTCTTGCCTTCTGCTAGCTTTTGAATGTGTTTGCTCTTGCCTCTGTAGTTTTTTTAATTGTGATGTTAGAGTGTCAATTTTAGATCTTTCCTGCTTTCTCTTGTGGGCATTTAGTGCTATAAATTTCCCTCTACACACTGCTTTAAATGTGTCCCAGAGATTCTGGTATGTTGTATCTTTGTTCTCATTGGTTTCAAAGAACATCTTTATTTCTGCTTTCCTTTCGTTATGTACCCAGTAGTCACTCAGGAGCAGGTTGTTCAGTTTCCATGTAGTTGAGCGGTTTTGATTGAGTTTCTTAGTCCTGAGTTCTAGTTTGATTGCACTGTGGTCTGAGAGACAGTTTGTTATAATTTCTGTTCTTTTACATTTGCTGAGGAGTGCTTTACTTCCAATTATGTGGTCAATTTTGGAATAAGTGCGATGTGGCGCTGAGAAGAATGTATATTCTGTTGATTTGGGGTGGAGAGTTCTATAGATGTCTATTAGGTCCACTTGGTGCAGAGATGAGTTCAATTCCTGGATATCCTTGTTAACTTTCTGTGTCGCTGATCTGTCTAATGTTGACAGTAGAGTGTTGAAGTCTCCCATTATTATTGTATGGGAGTCTAAGTCTCTTTGTAAGTCTCTAAGGCCTTGTTTTATGAATCTGGGTGCTCCTGTATTGGGTGCATATATATTTGGGATAGTTAGCTCTTCCTGTTGAATTGATCCCTTTACCATTATGTAATGGCCTTCTTTGTCTCTTTTGATCTTTGATGGTTTAAAGTCTATTTTATCAGAGACTAGTATTGCAACCCCTGCCTTTTTTTGTTCCCCATTTTCTTGGTAGATCTTCCTCCATCCCTTTATTTTGAGCCTATGTATATCTCTGCATGTCAGATGGGTCTCCTGAATACAGCAGACTGATGGGTCTTGACTCTTTATCCAGTTTGCCAGTCTGTGTCTTTTCATTGGAGCATTTAGTCCATTAACATTTAAGGTTACTATTGTTATGTGTGAACTTGATCCTGCCATTATGATATTAACTGGTTATTTTGCTCGTTAGTTAATGCAGTTTCTTCCTAGCCTCGATGGTCTTTACATTTTGGCATGTTTTTGCAACGGCATGTTTAGGGCTTCCTTCAGGGTCTCTTGTAAGGCAGGCCTGGTGGTGACAAAATCTCTACGCATTTGCTTATCTGTAAAGGATTTTATTTCTCCTTCACTTATGATACTTAGTTTGGCTGGATATGAAATTCTGGGTTGAAAATTATTTTCTTTAAGAATGTTGAATATTGGCCCCCACTCTCTTCTGGCTTCTAGAGTTTCTGCCGAGAGATCTGCTGTTAGTCTGATGGGCTTCCCTTTGTTGGTAACCCGACCTTTCTCTCTGGCTGCCCTTAAGATTTTTTCCTTCATTTCAACTTTGGTGAATCTGGCAATTATGTGTCTTGGAGTTGCTCTTCTCGAGGAGTATCTTTGTGGCGTTCTCTATATTTCCTGAATTTGAATGTTGGCCTGCCCTACTAGGTTGGGGAAGTTCTCCTGGATGATATCTTGAAGAGTATTTTCCAACTTGGTTCCATTTTCCCCCTCACTTTCAGGCACCCCAATCAGACGTAGATTTGGTCTTTTTACATAATCCCATACTTCTTGCAGGCTTTGTTCATTTCTTTTTCTTCTTTTTTCGTTTGGTTTCTCTTCTCGCTTCATTTCATTCATTTGATCCTCAATCGCTGTTGATCGAGTCGGTTACTGAAGCTTGTGCATTTGTCATGTATTTCTCGTGTCATGGTTTTCATCTCTGTCATTTCGTTTATGACCTTCTCTGCATTAATTATTCTAGCTGTCAATTCTTCCACTCTTTTTTCAAGATTTTTAGTTTCTTTGCGCTGGGTACGTAATTCCTCCTTTAGCTCTGAGAAGTTTGATGGACTGAAGCCTTCTTCTCTCATCTCGTCAAAGTCATTCTCTGACCAGCTTTGATCCGTTGCTGGTGATGGGCTGCGCTCCTTTGCAGGGGGAGATGCGCTCTTATTTCTTGAATTTCCAGCTTTTCTGCCCTGCTTTTTCCTCATCTTTGTGGTTTTATCTGCCTCTGGTCTTTGATGATGGTGACCTACTGATGGGGTTTTGGTATAGGTGTCCTTCCTGTTTGATAGTTTTCCTTCTAACAGTCAGGACCCTCAGCTGTAGGTCTGTTGGAGACTGCTTGAGGTCCACTCCAGACCCTGTTTGCCTGGGTATCAGCAGCAGAGGTTGCAGAAGATAGAATATTGCTGAACAGCGAGTGTACCTGTCTGATTCTTACTTTGGAAGCTTCCTCTCAGGGGTGTACTCCACCCTGTGAGGTGTGGGGTGTCAGACTGTCCCTAGTGGGGGATGTCTCCCAGTTAGGCTACTCAAGGGTCAGGGACCCACTTGAGCAGGCAGTCTGTCCCTTCTCAGATCTTAACCTCCGTGTTGGGAAATCCACTGCTCTTTTCAAAGCTGTCAGACAGAGTCGTTTGCGTCTGTAGAGGTTTCTGCTGCTTTTGTTGTTGTTGTTGTTAACTGTGCCCTCTCCCCAGAGGTGGAGTCAACAGGGACAGGCAGGTTTCCTTGAGCTGCTGTGAGCTGCACCCAGTTCGAGCTTCCCAGCGGCTTTGTTTACCTACTTAAGCCTCAGCAAAGGCGGGCGCCCCTCCCCCAGCCTAGCTGCTGCCTTGCGGTTAGATCGCAGACTGCTGTGTTAGCAATAAGGAAGGCTCCGTGGCCGTGGGTCCCTCCCCGCCAGGTGTGGGATATATTCTCCTGGTGTGTCCGTTTGCTTAAAGCGAAGTATTGGGTGGGAGTTACCCGATTTTCCAGGTGTTGTGTGTCTCAGTTCCCCTGGCTAGGAAAAGGGATTCCCTTCCCCCTTGCGCTTCCCAGGTGAGGCGATGCCTTGCCCTGCTTCAGCTCTCGCCGGTCGGGCTGCAGCAACTGACCAGCACCGATTGTCCGGCACTCCCTAGTGAGATGACCCCAGTACCTCAGTTGAAAATGCAGAAATCACCGGTCTTCTGTGTCACTCACGCTGGGATTTGGAGACTGGAGCTGTTCCTATTCGGCCATCTTGCTCCACCCCCCGGGGCTGGAGACTTCTGTAAATATCTATCAGGTTCACATGATCCAGAGCTGAGTTTAAGTTCTGAATATCTACTAATTTTCTGTTTTGATGATCTGTCTAATATGGACAGTGTGGTGTTAAAGTCTCCCACTATTATTGCTTGGGAGTCTAAGTCTCTTTGTAGGTCTCTAAGAACTTGTTTTACGAATCTGGGTGCTCCTGTATTGGGTTCACGTATATTTAGGTTGCTCTTCTTGTTGAATTGAGCCCTTACCATTACATAATGCCCTTCATTATCTTTTTTGATCTTTGTTAGTTTAAAGTCTGTTTTGTCACAAAATAGGATTGCAACTCCTGCTTTTCTCTGCTTTCCAGCTGTATGGTAAATTTTCCTCCATCCCATTATCTTGAACATATGTGTGTCTTTGCACGTGAGATGGGTCTCCTGAATACAGTACACGAATAGGTGTTGGCTTTTAATCCAATTTGCCAGTCTGTGTCTTTTAATCGGGGCATTTGGCCCATTTACATTAAAGGTTAATATTGTTATGTATAAATTTTATAATGTCATCATGATGCTAGCTGGCTCTTTTGCACACTAGTTGATGCAGCTTCTCCATAGTGTCATTGGTATTCACATTTCAGTGTGTTCTGCAGTGGCTGGTAACAGATTTTCCTTTCCATATTTAGTGCTTCCTTCAGGACCTCTTGCAAAGCAGGCCTGGTGGTGACAAATTCTCTCAGCATTTGCTTGTCTGAAAAATGATTTCATTTCTCCTTTGCTTATGAAGTTTAGTTTGGCCAGATATGAAATTCTGGTTGAAACTTCTTTTCTTTATGAATGTTGAATATTGGTCCCCACTCCCTTCTGGCTCGTTGGGTCTCTGCTGAGAGGTCCACTGTTAGTCTGAAGGGCTTCCCTTTGTAAGTGATCTGGCCTTTCACTCTGACTGCCCTTACCAGTTTTACCTTCATTTCAACCTTGGAAAATCTTATGATTATGTGTTTTCGGGTTGATCTTCTCATGGTCCACAGAGATCACAGCCATCCCTCCCACTAGAGATTCAGGCCCAGGGAGATCTTAGTTCTGTCCCCAGTCTTCTGGCTGGAGTTTCTGGAGTTTCTGCAGGGAGGCTCCGCCCAGTTAGAAAGGATGGGTGGGTGTCTGGCCTAAAGAGGTAGTCTGGCCACGGTCTGCCACAGCCAGCTTCAGTGATGGCTGCTGCTCCTCTCCCAGGGAGCTCAGATGGCTTAGACAGCAGGGAGCCATGGTGATGATGGCTGCTCCACCCCCTGGGAACTCGGTAGTCTTAGGCAGATTCTAGCTGAGTGGCTGCTGAGAATCCGCGCAGTTCTGTGGTTAGGACCTAAGGCTCTGGTGGCATGGGCTCATGAGTGGGATCTTCTGATCTGTGAGTTGCACAGATCGGTGGAAAAAGCACGGGTCCCCAGGTTATGTAGCATGTTCACTTACTGTCTCCCTTAGATGGGAGAGGGTGCTTGCCTTGCCCCATGTGGCCCTCAGGTGGGCTGATGCACCACTTTGCTTTTTTTGCTCTCTGTGAGTCACACCAACAGCCTCCTCAGTCCTGATGATAGAGCCTCAATATCTCAGGTGTCAGTGCAGGATTTGCATGCAATTTTGGTTCTTTTCAGTAGGAGCGTTCGACTGCTACTGCTTCTAGTCAGCCATCGTGGCCCCACCTGTTCTTTCCTTTTCAGGTTGTTTATTGTTAGCACATAAAGTGCCAACTTCTTTTGGTATATTCATTTTGTATCCTGTACCTTTTCAGAATTCATTTACTAGTTACAACAATTTTCTTTTTATGTGATGTCTTTAGGGTTTTCTACATATAAGATCATGTCATTTGGAAACAGAAAATTTTACTTCTTCAAAATTTGGATTTTCTTTTTTTTTTTTTTTTTTGGCCTAATTTCTCTGGCTAGCCCTCCTACTACTATGTTGAAAAAATAGAAAAAACAGACACCCTTTTTTTCCCTAATCTTTGGGGAAAAGCTATCATCTTTCAACACTGAATGTAATATCAGTTGTGGGTTTTTCAAATATTGACTTTATCTTGTTGAGGAACTTCCTTTTATCCCAACATATGGATGATTTTATCAGGGAAAGGTGTTGAATTTTGTTGAACGTTGTTATTTCCAATTGATTAGAGTATTATTAAACTCCTCCATTTCCTTAATAATATTTTAATTGTTCCAGCCATTTTTAAAATTAGAATATTGAAATTATCTTCCATTATTGTGGAATAATTTATCCCTTCATTATTTGCTTCATATATGTGAAAACTCTAACACTTGGTACATGTATGTTTTTACTTGTTACATATCTTCTTGGTGAATCTACACTTTTGTTTCTATATAGTTTCCTTCTTTAGGTCCTTTTACAGTTTTGAAATTAAAATCTATTTGTCTGATATTAGCTATTCCTCTCCTCTTTTGGTTAATATATTGATGGAAGGTATATATTTTTTCATCTTTTTACTTTCAATTAATGCATGTTCTTAGATCTAAAATGAGACAGTATCTACTTGAATCATGGTTTTTGGTTTTTGTGTTTGTTTGTTTGTTTGTTTTTATGCAGAGTCTCGCTCTAGTGCCAGGCTGGAGTGCAATGGCACAATCTTGGCTTAATGCAACCCCCACCTCCCAGGTTCAAGCGATTCTCCTGCTTCAGCCTCCCAAGTAGCTGGGACTACAGGAGCATGCCACCACACCCAGTTTTTTTTTATTTTTTATTTTTAGTAGAGACGGGGTTACACCATGTTAGCCAGGATGGCCTCAATCTCTTGACCTCATGATCTGCCCGCCTTGGCCTCCCAAAGTGCTTGGATTCTGTTTATTTCTTGTCATTGAAAAATTTAAATCATCTGCATTTGAAGTAAATACTAATAGGGAATAACTTACTTTTGCTATTTTTTGTTTGTTTGGTGATGTCTTTCAGTTTTGTTCTGTTTTCTATTAATATTACTGCCTTACTTTTAGTTTAAAAAACGTACTGACAAATTTGGATCTCCTTCTCATCTCTTTTACACACATTCTAGACATATATTCTTTGTGGTTAATATGTGTATTTCATATAACTTTCTCATGTTTTAATAATCTATTTTAAATTAATACCAAGTTAACTTCAATTGCATACAAAAATTCTACCTGCTTACAGACTAATTCCTCTCTTACTTTACATTATTGATG
This sequence comes from Trachypithecus francoisi, assembly GCF_009764315.1. Lineage (NCBI taxonomy): Eukaryota > Metazoa > Chordata > Mammalia > Primates > Cercopithecidae > Trachypithecus > Trachypithecus francoisi. Next base: position 124,500,741 of record NW_022681458.1, on the reverse strand, counting down.
TCACAAATTACATCTGTATATATTTTGACCTCATTCTCATAGATTCATCCTATGTTTATGCATTTGCCTTTAAAATTCTGTAGAAAAAAAAAAAGTGGAGTTACAAACCAAAATCAAAATACTACTACTTTTTTTGTCCATAAATGTACCTTTAACAGATAGCTATATATTTTCATATGACTTTAAGTAACTGTTATTTGTTTTATTTTAGCTTGCAGACACTAGCATTTCTAATAGGACAAGTGTAACAGCAATAAATACTCTCAACTTTTGTTTCTCTTGAAATATCTTGATTTCCCTTTCATCTTTAATGGGCAGTTTTGACAGAGCTAAACTTTCTGTTTTACAGGTTTACTTTGTTCCTTTTTCTACTTTAAATATATATTCTCACTGCCTTCTGACCACAAAGTTTCCTGCTGACAAATCTGCTGTTAACCAACTTGAAAACCCCTTTTAAGTGACAGGTCGCTATTCTCTTGCTGCTTTCAAGATTCTCTCTTTGTGTTTGGCTTTTGACAGTTTGATTATAACATGTCTCAGTGTGGGTCTCTTCAGATAATCCTATTGTTTTTTTTTTTAAGCTTCTTGTATGTAGATACATGCCATCCTCAAATTCAGGACATTTTTAGCCACTATTTTTTCCAAGAATTTCTCTGCCCCTTTCTCTCTCTTATCTTCCTCCAAGACTCTCTAATTGGTCTGCTTGAGGCTGTCTCACAAGTTCTTTAGGCTCTGTTTACATTTTCCATTCATTTTTATTCCTGCTCTCAGTCAACAATTTCAATTGCTCTGTCCTCAGGCTTGCTGATTATTTCCTCTGCTTATTTAAATCTACTGTTGAACCTCTCTCATAATATTATTTTCAACTTTGTTATTATACTTTTCAGCTCCAGAATTTCTACTTAAAATAATACCACCCTTTTTTAATATTCTCATTGTCTTCATATGCCATTTTCATGGTTTATTTTAGTTTTTGTGTCCACATTTTTCTTTAGCTCTTTAAGCCTATTTAAGACAGTAGTTTTAAAGTTGAGAAAGGTCATAAAAGGAAGTAACAGATGCCATATGTGGTGATATATGAAAACAAAAGGGACCAAAAAATCTTTATATGCCTGGGACAAGTGGTTTCAAGTAGAAAAATACAATATAACACTTAAGTCAGGGAGAAGCTTTTCATTTTCCAAAGTCTAACTCGAGTCTAACATTTTCTCCATGATGTTTACATATCACAGCATCTTCTACTTCCTCTGTGGCCCTTCTCAGCCTGAAATCGAAGCTATGTCACCTTTCCCCATCTGAGTTCCCAGTCAGGCAAAACAGAAACTTGTCCTCTGGTGCCACTTTACAGAAAGGTTAGACTTTTGGAAATGTATGCTGCTCTGCTTCTTTCCTGTCCAAGAAAGGGAACCAAGAGCTAGGCTGCTTCTTCAAGATTTTCCCATGCCAGGAAAGGTGTGGAGTAAAGTTAAGTAAAAATGCCATGAAATTTCCTTGGAGGTGGCTTTTACTGGATTGGGCATTTCCCTGGTTGATACAGCTCTTTGACTGATTTCCGTAGTTTTTGTAGTTACTTTAGCGATCCTTAGTTTTTGTTTTTTCCTTGGTGATCAAGAGCCAAGCTTCATAATCTGTCATCTTGTTGATTTTTCACTATAGTTACAAATTTTTTAAAAAAGTATTTATATAACAAAAACATAGTGTCTGCCAAAAATAGGTCTCCATTAATGAGGAATCATTCTTAAATAAGTCAGTGAGGTCATGGAAAGGGCATTACTGTGAAAAAAAACAACACGTGGTTAACATCCTAAAAAAGGGAGAAATCATGATGGGTGGACAGATCAGGACATCAATACAGGACCAAAAAAGGCCTCATGAAGGAGACTTTTATAGACAGACGTGTCAGAGGAAGCCTTCAATAAAATTTTTTTTAAGTACAAGAAAAATAAAGAAGCTAGGGGAAAATGTAGTGTGTGCGTGTGTGTGTGTGTGAGAATATTTTAAGTAGAAGAGTTTGGTTAAAAGTGAAAGTACATTATGAATTTGCATATATGAACATAATGATGTGTTACAGAATTTTGGAAGCTCTTAACTCATTTAATTTTTCTAATAACACTATACACAGGTACAATTTATATTTATGCTTGAGAAACTGAGGCAAAGAGAGGTCAACTAATTTGCCAAAATTATAAATACACATCCAAGGGCTTTAATTTGAACCCAGGAAGCCAAGCATTTAATAGTATTTAATCATTGCAACAAATCTGTAACAAAGGCAGTATTCTTATCTGCATTTTATTCACGTGAAAATTGAGGCACAGAGAACATAATTAATTTGCTCAAGACCATATTGCCTTAGACAATTTTTTTTTTCTGGTCTACATCCCAAGCCCACATGCCCAACCACTATGGGTAAGAAATTAACAAAAAAAATTGGCGGGGAAGGTGTGTGACAGAGTCAATTAGCATGTGAGAATAAGGAGATTCAACCTTATTCTGTATATAATTAGAGGTCTTTGAATTTCTTTTTTTGTCAAACGTATGCATTTATTTTTGAGTGGGAATAAATTGATCTGTCTTCAGAAAGATTAATCTGACAGGATTTTGAGAACAAAGGGATACTTAGAAGACTATTTCTCTAGGGGTGACCCTACGCACAGAGGCCCTGAAGAAGATGACAGCAGTAGGAAGAGAGGGCAAAGGGAAAAGACTCCATGACCTTCAAGAGATGGCACACGCTGAATATTGAATACAAAGGAAAAATGCACTGGGCAAACTATGAAAGTTTTGCTTCCAGGGTATTGGTAATAGGTTGTGATGTTAGCAGCAGTCAGGTAGTTTTCGGTTTTCTTAAGTCAATGGAGAAATATTTGTTAAGTGCTGTATATGTAAAAGACACTGTGCTAATGATTATGCTGGGAATTACTAAGTATACAAAGAAGTATCAGATGCTCAAGATTTTTGCCCTCCTTTCCTCTTTTCCTTTATCTGTCTCTTTCTCTCTTTCATCTTTTTGTCTTCTCTCCCTCTCTTCCATCCTTTCATCTTTCCCTATTTCTTTCCTTCTTTTTTCTTCTACCTTCCTTCTTTCTTTTTTTCATTCTTTTTTCTTTCTTCCTTCTTGCAAATGTATACATTTTTTTTCTACTCTGTTTTAGGCAGTGTTTAAGCACTGGGGATTTGGTGGTGAATAAGACCATATCCCTGCCTTTACCTTCTTGCAAATGTATACATTTTTTTTCTACTCTGTTTTAGGCACTGTTTAAGGCACTGGGGATTTGGTGGTGAATAAGACCATATCCCTGCCTTTACCTTTTCGAGGGAGATGACAGTTAATAAATCAGTTAATAAATTAACTTAAAACCAAATTTCAGGCTTATACTTTGAAGAAAAACAAAAAAGGGTAAGAAATAAAATGGTGTTAGAAGAGATAGATGTGGCTATTTTAAATAAGAAAATTAGAAAAGAGCTCTCTGAATTTTTGGAAAAATCTCAAGAGTTGAGAATATAGAGCTCTATGTGTCTCAAGTGAAAATTAGGCCTTTTTTAAAAAAATTATAATTTGTTTTCTTTATGTATTCTTTTTTTTTTTTTTTTTTGAGATGGAGTCTCACTCTGTCACCCAGGCTGGAGTGCAGTGGTGCGATCTTGGCTCACTGCAACCTCTGCCTCCCGGGTTCAAGTGATTCTCCTGCCTCAGCCTCCTGAGTAGCTGAGATTACAGGCATGTGCCAACATGCACAGCTAATTTTTGTATTTTCAGTAGAGACAGGGTTTCACCATGCTTGCCAGGCTGGTCTTGAACTCCTGACCTCAGGCGATCCACCTGCCTTGGCCTCCCAAAGTGCTGGAATTACAGACATGAGCCACCGCACTCATACAGTGAATGAAATAATTTAAAGGGATAAAATGAAAATAAGATATTATAAAATAAATTAAAATAAAATAATTTATTTTAATTTTATCCCTTTAAAATATTTTATTTTGTGTGTGCTTTATAATATCTATAAATAGATAGAAGAGTATATTTTCACAGATTACAAGAGATACACATATAATTCATGCGTTAGATTTTTTGATGATAGAGGTATGTAATAAAAAAGTATAGAGTCAGCTGATGTGTACAAGTCAGTTGTTGCAAGATTTCTTGCTACTTCCTCCATCTTTGAATCCAATTGAGAGCTCATCTCTATGTGTGTTCTGGATGACTTTATGTACCTTGTCACTTAGACTATGTAAATTTCACAGCATTTTTATAGGTATTCTATTGTCTCTTATGACCTGTTTCATAGGGAATCCCTTTTCTCACAAGTGAACATGTCCTCTGTTGTCTCTATAGGTTCTCAATATTGGCTGTATACTAGAATCACCCAGAAAGCCTTTTTGTTGTTGTTGATACATAATAATTGTACATATTTATGGAATACATGTCATATTTCAATACATGCATAGAATGTATAATGATCAAGTCAAGGTATTTAGAATATTCTTCACCCCAGCATTCATCTTTCTTTGTGTTGAGAACACCTCAAATCTTATCCTCTAGCTTTTTAAAAATATATATCAAATATAGTCACTCTACTGTGCTATTGAACACTACAACTTATTTTTTCTATCTAATTGTATATTTGTACCCATTAACTAAGTTATCTTTATTCCCTCCTTCCACCTACATACATTCTTCCCAGCCTCTGGTAACTATTATTCTACTCTTTATCTCCTTGAGATAACTGTTTAACTCCCACACATGAATGAGACATGCAACATTTGTCTTTTATGTGCTTAGCTTATTTAATTTAACATTATGACCTCCAATTCCATCTATGGTGCTGCAAATGAAAGGAGTTCATTCTTTTTTATGACCAAATAGTATTCCATTGTGTATAAATGCCATATTTTTAATCCATTTATCCACTGATGGACACTTATATTGACTCCATCTCTCTGCTATTGTGAATAGTGCTGCAACAAACATTTGATACATTGATTTCCCTTCCTTTCCTCTCCTTTCATCCAAGAGTGAGATTGCTGAATTGTACAATAATTTGTTTTTTTGTCTTTTGATACATCTGCACGCTGCTTTCCATGATGGTTACACTAATGGACACTCACCAACAGTATTTAAGAGTTTTCTTTTCTCTGCATTCTCACCAGCATCAATTAAGTTTTGTCTTTTTGATAACAGTCATTCTGAGTAAAAGGATGTCTCATTGTGATTTTAATTTGCATTTCCCTGATGATTGGTAATGTTGAACATTTTTTCACATATCTATTGACCATTTGTATGTCTTCTTTTGAGGAAGTTCTATTCATGTTATTTGCTGACTTTTTGTTTCGTTTTCTTTCTTTTTTTTGAGAGGGAGTCTTGTTTTGCTGCCCAGGTTGGAGTGCAGTGGCACGATCACAGCTCACTGCAACCTCCACCTCCTGGATTCCAGAGATTCTCCTGCCTCAGCCTCCCGAGTAGCTGGGACTACAGGCACACACCACCAGGCCCAGCTAATTTTGTATTTTTTAGTAGATATAGGTTTCACCATATTGGCCAGGCTGGTCTCAAACTCTTGACCTCATGATACACTCGCCTCGGCCTTCCAAAGTGCTGGGATCACAGGTGTGAGCCACCACGCCTGGTCATTTGCCCACTTTTTCATGATATTATTATTATTTTTTGTTATTGGATATTAGTCCATTGTCAGATGAATATTTTGTAGATGTGTTCATCCATTCAGCTGGTGTCTCTTCATTCTGTTTTTGTTTTCTCTTTTTGTTTAGAGATTTTTTTTAGTTTTATATAGTCCCATGTGTCTATTTTTGTTTACATTGCTTGTGCTTTTGAGGCCACAGCTATAAAATTTTTACCTATACTAATGTTCTGGAGTATTTCCCCAATGTTTCCTTTTAGAAGTTTTATCATTTGGGGTCTTACATTTAATTCTTGATTCCACTTTGACTTGATTTTTGTATATAGGGAGAAATATGTCTCTAGTTTTCTTCTTCTGTATCTAGATATATAGTTTTCCTAGCTCCATTTATTGAAGAGGGTGTCATCTCTCTGGTGCAAATATTTGGTGTGTTTGTTAAAAATAAGTTAGCTGTAAATATGAGGACTTATTTTTTGGTTCTTTGCTCTGTTTCATTGGTTTATGAATCTATTTTTATGCTTATATCATATTGTTTTGGTTACTATAACCTTGTAGTATATTTTAAAATTAGATAGTTTTGGTTACTATAACCTTGTAGTATATTTTAAAATTAGGTAGTTTGATGGCTACAGCTTTCTTCTTTTTGCTCAAGATTATTTTTGCTTTTGGAGAGCTTTTCTGGTTTTATACAAATTTTAAAGCTTTCACCCTATTTTGTGAAAAAGTTCATTGGTATTTTGGTAGGGATTGCATTGAATCAGTAGATTGCTTTGGGTGGTATAATCATTTTAACAATATTAATTTTTCTAATTCATGAGTATGAGATATCTTTCCATTTTTTTGTTTTTTCTTCAATATCTTTTTTCTTTTTTTCCCTTAAACTTTTATGTTAGATCCAGGGGGTACATGTACAGGTTTGTTACCTGGGTATATTGCATGACACTGAGGTTTAGGTTACAAGTGATCCCATCACCCAGGTACTGAGCATAGTACTCAAGAGTTAATTTTTCACTCTTGTCTCCCCTCTCTTCCTTCTCCTTCTAGTCATCCCTAGTTTCTATTGTTCCCATCTTTACGTCCATAAGTAACCAGTGGTTAGCTCCCACTTATAAGTTAGAGCATGCAATATTTTATTTTCTGTTTCTGTGTTAATATGCTTAGAATGATGGCCTCCACCTGCATCCATATTGCTACAAATGACATGATGTCATTATTTTTTATGGCTCCATACTATGCTGTGATGTATATGTACTACATTTCCTTTATACAGCCCACCATTGCTGAGGTCCTAGGTGGACTCTTTGCCTTTGCTATTGTGAACAGGGCTGTAATGAACATATGAGTTCACATGTCTTTGTGGTAGAATAACTTTTTTTCTTTTGGGCATATATTTAGTAATGGGGTTTCTGGATTGCACGGTAGTTGTTTCCTGAGAAATCTCCATAGTGTTTTCCAGAATGACTTCACTAATTCATACTCTCACAAGCAGTACATAAGAGTTTCCTTTTCTCTATATCCTCACCAGCACCACATCTATCTTTTGTTTGTTTGTTTCGTCTTTTGTGTAAAAACCATTCTAAGTGAGGTAAAAGGATATCTTACTGTGATTTTGATTTGCGTTTTCCTGATGACTGGTGATATTGAACTTTTTTTTTATGTTTGTTGGCTGCTAGCATATCTTCTTTTGAGAAGAATCTGTTCATGCTATTCGTCTATTTTTAATGGGGATTTTCAATTTTATTTGTACAATTGTTTAAGGTCTTCATGGATGCTAGATATTAGACCTTTGTCAGATGCATAATTTGTGAATATTTTCTCCCATTCTGTGGGTTTTCTGTTTACTCTGTTGATAGTTTCTTTTGCTGTGCAGAGGCTCTTTAAGTCCCACTTGTCAATTTTTGGTTTTGTTACAGTTGCTTTTGAAAACTTAAGTCATAAATTCTTTGCCATTACCAATGTCTAGAATGGTGTTTTCCAGGTTTCCTTCTAAGATTCTTATATTTTGAAACTTTACATTTAAATTTTTAATTCATCTTGGGTTAATTTCTGTATATTGTGAAAGTAAGTATTCGGTGTCATTGTTCTGCATATGGCTTGCCAGCTATCCCAGCACCATTTATTGAAGAGAGTTATTTCCCCCTTATTTATTTTTGTCAACTTTTTCAAAGATCAAATGGCTGTAGGCGTGTGACTCTATTTCTGGGCTCTATTCTGTTCTGTTGCTCTTTGTGTCTGCTTTTATCCCAGTACTGTGCTGTTTGGCTAATATAGCCTTATGGTATCATTTGAAGTTGAGTATTGTGATGCCTCCAGCTTTGTTCTTTTTACTTCAGATTGCTTTGGCTATCTGGGCTCTTTTTTGGTTTCACAAGAATTTTAGCAAAATGTTTTTCCAATTCTGTGAAAAATGAATGTTGGCAGTTGGACCTAAGTAGCAATGAATCTGTAGATTACTCTGGGAAGTATGGCCATTTTAATGATACTGATTCTTTCAACCTACGAGCATAGTATATATTTCCATTTGTTTGTGTCACCAAGGATTTCTTTTAGCAGTGTTTTGTAGTTCTCCTTGTAGAAAACTTTCATCTTCTTGGTTAGATGTATTTACAAGAATTTTTCTGTAACTATTACAAACTGGACTGCATTATTATTCTTCATTTGGCCCTCAACTTGAATTGTATTGATGTATAGAAATGCTACTGAGTTGTTTACGTTGAATTTGTATCTTGAAACCTTGATAAAATTGTTTATCAGTTCTAATAGCCCTTTGGCAGAGTCCTTAGGGTTTTCCAAGTATAGAATTATATAATCAGTAAAAATAGATTGACTTTCTCTTTTCTTATTTGAATGCTTTTATTCAATTCTCTTACCTAGGTTGCTCTTCCAGCACTTGTAGTACTATATTGAACAGGAGTGATAAGAATGGGCATCCTCGTCTTCTTCCAGGTCTCAAGGGAAATACTTCCATTTTTGCCCAGTCAGTATAATGTTGTCTGTGGGCTTATCATAGATGGCTCTTATTATTTTGAAGTATGTTCCTTTGATGCTTTGTTTCTTGAGGGTTTTTATCGTGAAGGGATGTTGCATTTTACTGAAAGCTGATTCAATGTCTATTGAGATAATCATAATGTTTTTTTAATTTAATTCTCTTTACGTGGTAAATTACATATATTGATTTGCATATGTTTAACCAACCCTGCACCCCAGGAATGAAGCCTACTTGATCACGGTGAATTAACCTTTTGATGTGCTGTAGAATCCAGTTTTCTAGTATTTTGTTGAGGATTTTTGCATCTTATGTTCATCAGTGACACAGGCTTGTAGTTTACTTTTTTTGTTGCATCTTTGTCTGGTTTTGGTATCAGAGTGATGTTGGCTTCATAGAATCAGTTAGGGAGGACTTCTTTCTCCTCAATTTTTGCAATTATTTTCAGTCAAATTTATTCCAGTTCTTTTTCATACATCTGGTAGAATTTGGCTTTGAATCCATCTGGTTCAGGGCTTTTTTGGTTGGTAGATTTTTTATTACTGTTTCTGTTTCAGAACTCATTATTGATCTGATCAGTGTTTCAATTTCTTCATGATTAAGTCTCAGGAGTCAGTGTGTTACCAGGAGTTTATCCATTTTCTATAGATTTTCTAGTTTGTGTGTGTAGAGATGTTTATAATAGTTGCTCCAGTCTTTTGGTATTTCTGTGAGATCAGTTGTAATGTCACCTTTGCCATTTCAAATTGTGCTTATTTGAATCTTCTTTCTTTCTTTTTTTTCTGTGTAAATCTAGCTAGTAGTCTATTGGTCTTGTTCAGACTAAAAAAAAAAAAAATAAATTAAAAAGAAACACAACTTTTCGACCATACCAGGTATTTTGGTATATATCAAAGAACTTTTAAATTTCTGCTTTGATTTTATCATTTATTCAAAAGTCATTCAGGAGCAAATTTTTAAATTTCCATATAATTGCGTGGTTTTGAGAGATCTTATTGGTATTGATTTCTATTTTTATGTCACTGTGGTCCAAGAGTATGGTGGTATAATTTTTATTTTTTTTAATTTATTGAAACTTGTTTTATTGTTGAGCATGTGGTGGGTCTTGGAGTATGGTCTGTGTGAAAAGAAAAAGAAGGTATAATCTCTGGATGATGAGTGAAATATTCTGTGAATATCATTAGTTCCAATTGTTCATGTGTTGTGTTTAAGTCCAGAATTTCTTTGTAAGTTTTCTGCCTCAGTGATCTCTTTAGTGCGTTCAGTGGAGTGTTGAAGTCCCCCACTATTATTGTGTGGTTTTCTAAGTCTTTTCGTAGGTCTACATGTGTTCGTTTTATGAATTTCACTGCTGCAATGTTGGGTGTGTATATATTTGGGACAGTTAAGTCTTTTTGTTCAATGAAACTGTTTATCATTATGCTGTGTCCTCTTGGTCTTTTTTTTTTTCTGTTACTGGCTTAAAGTCTGTTTTATCTGGTGTAAGAATAGAGACCCATGCTCTTTTTCGTTTTCTGTTTGCCTGGTAGATCTTTCTTCAAGCCCTTATTTTGAGCCTGTGGATGTCATTACATGTGAGATGGGTCTCTTGAAGAGAGCAGGCAGATGGGTCTTGTTTTTGTAACCAAGTTTCAGTCTGTGCCTTTTATGTGGGGTGTTTAGGCCATTTACATTCAAGGTTAATATTAACATGTGACGTTTTGATTCTTTTGTGAAGCTGTTAGCTGGTTGCTTTGTTATATCTATTGTGTGGTTGTTTTATAGGGTCTGTAGGCTGTGTACTTACGTGTGCTTTTGCTGTAGCAAGTTTCATTCTTTTATTTTCATTTTTAGAATTCCCTTAAAGATCTCTTGTAAGGCTGGTCTAGTGGTAATGAATTCCCTTAATTGCTTGCTTGCCTGGAAAATATCTTATTTCCCCTTGACTTATAAAGCTTAGTCTCACAGTATATAAAATTCTTGGTTTGAATTTCTTTTCTTTAAGAATGCTGAAGATAGGCCCCCATTCTTACCTGGCTTGTAAGGTTTCTACTGAGAAGTCTGCTGTTAGCTGGATAACTTCCCTTTGTACATGATCTGCCCTTTTTCTCTAGCTACCTTTAAGATTTTTCTTTGACATTAACATTGGACAATTTGGTGATTATATGCCTTGGTGATGTTAGTTTTGTATAGTATCTTGCAGGCATTCTCTGTTTTATTTTTTAAATCTCGATGTCTAACAAGATTAGGGAAGTTTTTTTTTTTAATATTCCATCAAATATATTTTCCAGGCTGTTTATTTTTCTCCTTCTCGTTCAGAAATGTTAATAATTCATAGGCTTGGTTGTTTTACATAATCCTATGTTTCTCAAAAACTGTTTATTCTTCTAAATTGTTGATCTTTTTGTTTGATGGAGTTATTTCAAAATGCTGGTTTTTAAGCTCTGAAATTCTTTCTTCGGATGGTTGGGTTTATTAATAAAGTTTTCAGTTGTATTTTGAAATTTCTTAAGGGAGTTTTTCAACTCCAGAAGCTCTAATTGATTTTTTTAAAGGTGTTTATATTTTCCTTCATTACTTGAATTGCTTTAGAAGTTTATTTGCTTTGGTTTTCAACTTGTCTTGGATCTCATTGAAATCCATTGCAACCCATGCTTTGGATATGTTATCTGTCATTTCTGAGTTCCCATTTTGGTTTGGGAGCATTGTTGGAGACCTACTGTAATCCCTTGGTGGTATTACTTCCAGATTTCTCATAGTGCTAGGATCCTTGCACTTGCTCCTTCTCATCTGGAGACACTGGAACTTTGATTCTTGTAATTATTTTCATGCAGGTAGCATTTTTTCATCCTTGTATGTTATTATTATTACATTCTCTTTCCCTTTCTCTTTTTAATCCTTGCTGGGAGGTGTGACCATAGAGAATACTGGGTAGGATCTTTGGCTTTGCCTCTATACTTCTATGCACTTCTTTCAGCAGGTTATAGGGCTATGGAGTTTGACCCACAAGCCCATAGATGGCACTTATAGGTAAGAGCTGACTATGGCCAACATGGGTGCATATACGCTTCATTTTTCATTTGTTGGCAGAAGCTTTCTGTTGCCTCAGATAATGGCCTGATATATGGAATGCACAGTGTTCTGAGCTTGCTTCTTAGTCCAGGGGACACATGAACCGTGTGTGAGACTGGACTGCGCAGATCCTCCTACTGGTCCCAGGATGGCAGGCATAAGCATCAGCACTGAGGGAGAAGCCAGTGGGAAATCAACAAGCACCCAGAGCTGTGCCCAGGCACAGAGCTGAGAAATCACCTCTGAAAAATCACCTCAGCATTAAGTTCTCTGCACATGAATTGAAGCGGGTGGGGGGCAGTCTATACTTCTAACCCAGAAGATGGTTTCAGCAGGTTTTAGATGGTTTCTGATATCAGATGCCTGGAGATTTGCCTCAGTATGGAACAAAGAGAGCCCCACTTTGCAACAATATATGCCCATGAATGTTGGGGCAGTTCCAGCTACTGAATTAGGTGAATGGGTGCTTTTCATTTTTGCAGACCTGCCTGGGCATGGAGCAGAGAGAGCTCTGCTGCACCATGATCTATATTCAGGAAGGGTGGAGCAGTTCAGGCTGCTGAACCAGGTAAATGGGTACTCCAAATTCCATGGGATCTGCCCGGGTGTGGAGCAGAGAACCTCACTGAACCACAGCCTAATCCTAGGAAGGGTGGGGTAGCTCAGGCTTCTGGTTCAGGCAAGTGAGTGCTCCAAGTGCATGAATTTCTGCCTGGGTGTGGAGCACAGTGGTCCTTGCTGCACCATGATCTTAGGAGAGCAGGGGGAGACATACAGCAATGACACATACAGATTGGTTTCGAGTCACCAAGCTGGTTCAGGTTACAAGTCTCACCATCCAGGAAAAATGGCAGCTGTAGCAGTTCCCCTCCTGCCTAGGCCTACCATGGGTGACAGCACAATTCTAGCTCTACTCCTGGGGTGATGTCCACGGTTCTGACTGTGGAGTCCCCCACCCAACTCAAGAGAAGGTACTCCAATCTCTGGTCAAAGACTATAATGCCTGTGCAGCCACACTGCCAGGTCACTAAGGAATGTCTGACTTTCTATATACCTAGATTTAAAATGGTATACTGCTCTCAGTCTTAGATCTGGGAAAATATCTGCAGCTTTTTCCATTGTCTTTCCCTTACAGCATCTCCAAGCTTCTCCCCAAGTTAGCCCCAGGGCTTGAGAGAAACCGTGTTCTCCCTTGGCCTAGGTTGCTTGGATTCCCAGTGGAAAGGTGAGTCACAGAGACAGACTCTCTGCCCTCTCACCTACCAGGTCTTTACTCATTTTTACCAACCACATGCTGCCACAGGGGCAGTTTGCCAAATTATCTTCTTCAGGGTCTGGGGTGACCTTCATGATTCAAGGGGATTCCGATTTTTCTTCTTGAATTAAAGCTCACAGAGCTTATTTCAATGTACTATAGCGATTTCCAAATGGTGGAGGCATGCTGAAAGCCCCTAATCTGCCATCTCGGAAAAATATATATATACATATATAGAGAGAGAATATTTTTTATCAGTCATTTGTAACATTCCTTGTGGAGACCTTTCACTTCCATGTTGAATTTATTCCTAGGTATCTTTCTTTTGGTAACTATAGTAGACAGGATTGCCTTCTTTATTTCTTTATCATCTTGTTCGTTTGGAGTGTGTAGAAATCTTACTTTTTAACATAAATTTTGTTTTCTGCAACTTTATGGAATCTTTTAATCAGATCTAAGTTTGTTTGTTTGTTAAGGCATTAGGTTTTTCTAAATATAGGATTATGTCACCGGCAAAAAGGGACAATTTTACTGTCTCTTTTCCAATTGAGATGCCTTTTATTTCTTTCTCTAACCTGATTGCTTTGGCTAGTACTTCCAGTACTATGTTGAACAAAAATGGTAAAATTGGACATACTTGTTTTATTCTAGTTCTCAGAAGAAGGGATTTCAGCTTCTCCCCATTCAGTATAATGAAGCTGTAGGTTTGTCCTGTATGGCCTTTGTCATGCTGAGGTATGTACCTCCTGTGCATAGTTTATTGAGGGTTATATTTAGTAGAGTGAAAAAATCTTTTTTTAATGAAGTGAAAATAGTTTTCGATAAAGTTATGTTGAATTTTACCTACTGCTTTTTCTGCTTCTATTGAGATAAACATATGGGGTTTTTCTTTCTTTCTGCTGAATGTAATTTATCACAATTTTTGATTTGCATATGTTGAACCATCCTTGCATCATTGGGATGAATCCATCTTCAACATGGCTTATTACCTTTTTGTCATGTTGTTGAATTAAGTTTGCCAGCATTCTGTTGAGAATTTTTGCATCTATATTCATTAGGAATATTGACCTGTAATTTTCCTTTGATGTTGTATTCTTGGCTTGTTTTTATATAAGGATAAATCTGGCCTTGTAGGATGAGTTAGGAAGAATTTTCTCCTCTTTAATTTATTTTGAATAGTTTGAGAAGAATTGGTGTTACTTTTTAAATATAAATTTAATAGAATTTGACAGTAAAACCACTTGGTCCCAAGCTTTTCTTTGTTAAGAGACTTTTTATTACCAATTCAAATTTGTTACTCATTATTATTCTGTTCAGGTTTTCTATTTCTCCCTAGTTCATTTTTGGTAGCTTGTATATGTCCAGAAATTTATCTATTTTAGCTAGCTTTTCCGTTTTTTAGCTTGTAGTTGTTCATGATTATCTTTTGTATTTCTGTAGCATCAGATGTAATGTCTTCTTTTTCACTTTTTATTTTGTTCATTTGGGTCCTCCCTCTTTTTTCTTTGTTAACCTAGCCAGAGGATTATTGATTTTGTTTATTCTTTTTTCTCTCTTTTTATTTTTTGTCGCCCTCTCTAAGGTCAAGCAAAAAAACACTATTTTCATTTATTTTCTTGTTTCTATGTTTTATGGAAATAAGGTCTCATTGATATGAGACAGTTAAAAACAAACCTAAATACTTATAGTGCAACAATGACAGTTGATCAGCAATGGGAAATCTAGTTCTGCAAACAAATTAACAAATGTATTTACATGTAGCTCTGGTGATTGGTAACCATGATCAATTTAAAATAACACTAAAAATGTATCTTTCCATAAATTGTAGCCATTTAACCTATCTATATGTGTATGCAAACAAGGGGAAGCATTCTAGTGCAAAACTTTACTTAATAAAATATGCAATTTCAGCCTCATTAAATACTAAAAATATATGTTTCAGTTAACAATTTCAAGTTGTAGAAAAACTGTCTTAAATTAGTTGTAATAGCACTGAGAACCGTGTCTTTTCCAAAGGAATCATAATACTTACAGAAGAATGAGAACATTAAACCAACTATTTTTAAGAAAAACAAAACAAAAAAAAACACCTTTCTAAGATTTCTTGAATTGGGCATAGCAGCCAGCCACAATTGTGAAGGTGCTGATGAATTCTCCAAGGACAACAGGATGATGATGATCATATTGTGAGAGAAATTGTTGTCCTGTATACTATTCATGTGGCCTATAGCATTTCAAAAGCTACAAGAAACCTATTCAATAAGATATTAACTAAAAATATCTTAATAATTTTATTCAAACCAAAATGTTTCAAACTGTCTTGAAACTGACTTAACTTTTTTTTCTTATACTATTAAAATATTCTCTTTAACAGTGTTCCCAGGCACATCAACTCAGTTCAGTTGTTTTGGGTTAATGACTCTTTCTCTTCTAGCCAGCATTTCCTCTTCTTTTTAACTGGTCATCTAAGAAATGTAACATTTTCTCTTCATATTCTTCAAGACCAGCTTACTCAAGACATAGGCCTTGTTCATTCTGTATTCATCACTCGAATCTATTGCGCCACCCTATATCTCAATTATTGTTGCCATATGAGACCAAAGAAAGAACTGCAGATGCCAAAACCACTGAAAAGACTATGATGCCCTACTGTCCGCCACACACACACACAAATTAGAAATAGAAATAAGACTAATTCAAATTAAACCTACATTTTTCTGGATCTTCTAATAAAAGAATTCTCACTTCTTTTGGTGTCCCTGCCTGGCAGGTATCCTGACCATGTACTTAGTCTGCCTATTAAAAATTCACACTGTTCAATTTCACAAGTCTTTGGCATTTTTCTCTTGGATTCGCAATAAAACAAACGGCACATCAAGGATTTCCATCCAATAATTGGTGGCAATCTAATTGAATGGTGCAGTTAGAGATTAGCTTTAAAGCTAAAATTATGCAGCGAAAACATTATTATTACTTAAGGCTTCATCTTAATAAGAGAAGGATTTGCAGTGCTAATAGAGATTTTTGGAGGCTGAAGCTCTTCTCTTAAGCCGTCTGTCAGTGCTGCCACTTTGTGATGGTTAATATCGAGTGTCAACCTGATTGGATTGAAGGATGCAACATATTGTTCCTGGGTGTGTCTGTGAAGGTGTTGCCAAAGGAGATTAACATTTTAGTGTATGGACTCGGAGAGGCAGAATCACTCTCAATCTGAGTGGGCATCATTTAATCAGCTGCCAGAGTGACCAGAATAAAGCAGGTAGGTGAAGATGAAACAGCAGACTTGCTGAGTCTGTCAGCTTTTATCTTTCTCCCCTGCTGGATGCTTCCGGTCCTTGAACATCAGACTCTAGGTTCTTCAGCTTTTGTACTCTAGGACTTACATCAGTGATTTGCCAGGGGCTTTTGGGCCTTTGGCCATAGACTGAAGGCTGCACTGTTGGTTTCTCTATTTTTGAGGTTTTGAGACATGGACTGATCCACCACTGGCTTCCTTTCCCCTCAACTTGCAGGCAGCCTATCATAGGACTTTACCTTATGATATTGTAAGTCAATATTCCACAAGAAACTCCCCCTCATATCTCAGGGGAACCCACCTCCAATATTTCAACATAGGTTGTTTCTATTTTCCCTAAGTGTTGGCCGGTCTGAGAAATAAAGAGTACAAAGAGAGGAATTTTACAGCTGAGCCACCGGGGGTGACATCACATATCGGTAGGTTCATGATGCCGACCTGAGCCTTAAAACCAGCAAGTTTTATTAAAGATTTCAAAAGGGGAGGGGGTGCAAGAATAGGGAGTAGGTCACAAGATCACATGCTTCAAAGGGCAAAAAGGAGAACAAAGATCACATGCTTCTGAGGAAACAGGACAAGGGCAAAATCAGAAACTCCTGATAAGGGTGCAACAAAGATCATAAGGCAAAGGGCAAAAGCAGAATTACTGATAAGGGTCTATGTTCAAAGGTACATGTATTGTCTTGATAAACATCTTAAACAACAGAAAACAGGGTTTGAGAACAGAGAACAAGTCTGACCTCAAATTTACCAGGGTGGGGTTTCTTCCCCACCATAATAAGCCTGAGGGTACTGCAGGAGACCAGGGCATATTTCAGTCCTTACTTCAGCCGCATAAGACAGACACTCCCAGAGCAACCATTTACAGACCTCACCCCAGGAATGCATTCCTTTCCCAGGTTCTTAATTATTAATATTCCTTGCTAGGAAAAGAATTCAGCAATATCTTCCCTACTTGCACATCCATTTATAGGCTATCTGCAAGAAGAAAAATATGCCTCTATTCTGCCTGACCCCACAGGCAGTCAGACCTTATGGTTGTCTTCCCTTGTTTCCCTGAAAAATCGCTGTTATTCTGTTATTTTTCAAGGTGCACTGATTTCATAGTGTTCAAACTCATGTGTTTTACAATCAATTTGTACAGTTAGATACAATTATCACAGTGGTCCTGAGGTGACACACATCTTCAGTTTACGAAGATAACAGGATTAAGAGATTAAAGTAAGACAGGCAGAAGAAATTATGAGTATTATTAGGGAAGTGATAAATGTCCATGAAATGTTCACAATTTACGTTCCTCTCCCACAGCTCCAGCCAGTCCCTCTGTTCGGGGTCCCTGACTTCCCTCAACACTCATACCTACATATATCCTACTAGTTATGCCCCTCTAGAAAACCCTGACTAACACAGACGTTGTGTAGAGACATAGATACACACACACACACACCACACACACACACACACACACACATAAATGTATTGCTGGCTGATCTACTTACCCCTAGCTGTCCTCATTTTTTTTTAATTTTTTTTATTTTTTTTGAGTAGGAGCCTTGCTCTGTCACCTAGGCTGGAGTTCAGTGGTGCGATCTCGGCTCACTGCAAGCTCTGCCTCCTGGGTTCACACCATTCTCCTGCCTCAGCCTCCCAAGTAGCTGGGACTACAGGTGCATGCCACTATACCCAGCTAATTTTTTGTATTTTTAGTAGAGACAGGGTTTCACCATGTTAGCTAGGATGGTCTCAATCTCCTGACCTCGTGATCCACCTGCCTCAGCCTCCCAAAGTGCTGGGATTACA
Source organism: Trachypithecus francoisi (assembly GCF_009764315.1). Lineage (NCBI taxonomy): Eukaryota > Metazoa > Chordata > Mammalia > Primates > Cercopithecidae > Trachypithecus > Trachypithecus francoisi. Next base: position 124,482,715 of record NW_022681458.1, on the reverse strand, counting down.
GGCATGAGCCACTGCACCCAGCCAGCTATCCTCATTTCATATGATGTTTCTAAGCATTAAACATCTTGTGGATTTTTCCACATACATTCAAAATGACTTTTAACTGTTATTTTCCATGTGGGTTCTATCTAACTCTTAACTTCTTTGTTGACCATCAATTCTTCATTTGACTCTACAGTCTTATGACACTATAATCGTCTACTTTCAAACTTATAATGAAAAATCATACCATGACCAAAAAAGTGTTACATGATCTTATTACCTCAGTGACTTCATTTCCTTTCACATTTTTCACTGAGTAAGCACCCTGAAATTTTTCTTGTTTCTTTAACTGGCCAAGCATACTTTACCTACAAAATTGTCATAGTTATGGTACCCTTAGTTAGAGACAATCTCCCCCTGCATATACAGATAGCTTACTGCTTCGTTTTCCTCAAGATACTGTTCAAACATTAGTTCCTCAACAAAGACTTTACTGATTACCAAAGTAGAATCTCATGATTACCTTTTACCTCCTATCAAATGGAGTTTGAATTTCATAAGCTTGGAGACTGTTTTTTACTACTGCATTCTCAGACATAGGGCAGTGCCTAAAACCTAATAACAACTCAAGAAACACTTGTTGAATGAATAAATGAGTCCCTTCAGTTTCAACAAAACTATCACACAAATGCATCTTTGTAATACTGTTTATTTGTCTGAAGACCACATGGCTATTCAGTTAAAAAATTATTTATACTCCATGTATGGCACAGATATTGTATTATCTGGAAATATTTTCTTACATCCCTATTCCTTTTTATCCTCTACCCCCACCTCATTAATATTTTTATTATAGGGCAAATTTCAACCTGTAACAAATTTTATTGATCTGGCTCTACTAGCATTAAACTGTGACAGCCTTTAGATGCTAATATTATTCTATTGCTCTTTGTATGCTTAGTCCTTAGCACAATGACTAGTTATTTGTTTGTCAACTTGAACCAACTTATCTTACAATATTACAACAAAGCACAAAAGGAACGTGGTATTTCCCATTCATAGATATAATTTGGTGGAACTCAATGCACTCTTGTAATAGGAACACAGATGGATGTATACACACACACACACACACACACACACACACACACTGCCATCAGCAGCAAGATGTTTTTCACCAATCCCCTTCTCATAATTATTGTAAAAAGATACCTGCCAATGAAATGGCTGACTAGGAAACTCCAAGCCATTTTTTCTAGAAAGACAAAATAAATATAAATAACCAAAAGTTGAATGAACCCACTTATAAGAACTCTGGAAAATAGTCACATGTTTACAGCAACCAAGCAAGTGACCAATTAGGAAAAGGCCACTTTAAAAATGATAGGAAATTGCATGGTAATTTTACTTATTCTTGCTCCATCCCTCCCCAAGTGGTGTGGTGTTGTGGCCTTGGTATCAAGGAAGCAATACCTGGTTCCTGCTTCTCTCTCTTGAACTGCAGGGAGCAAATTAGCACTACTTGCAACATTTCAACCTACCTATGTGCTGTCTAAAGAACAGGTGTCTGTCACATCTAACTCAAATCTGAAGCAGGGAAAAGTAGTAACCAATGGTTATGAAAGCTTTATAGGGTAGAAACAGACCCACATATACCTGTTGCAAGAGATAATGGTGGCATCATTCTACTGATCATCTAAGATCCTGAGGAAAAGCCAAAGTAAAATTCTTTGGAAGACTAAGAAATTGAAAAGCAGCCATGTATTAGGGATAACTGAGAAAACTACAAGCAGATCCAGTGAAGATATATGCCCAGAAACATTCTGAAACTGCTTAATGCTTTCACCTTGGCCTGATCGCTAGACTCAGAGCATGCACAGCTAATCAATGACGGGCTGTCCTGGCAAAATGGCAGTCTGAAAATACTCACAGATTTATATATATAAATATATCACACAGCATACAAAGAAACAGAAAAATATGATCCATTCAAAGGAATAAAATAAATTGGTAGAAATTATCCCTGATGATATACAAATACCAAACTAGATAAAGAATCTACCATAAGTACACCTAAGAGCATAATAAAAATATGAGTAAAAAAACTAGAGGAAATTAGGACAACAATATTTGAGAAAAATAAGAATATCAACAAAGAAATAGTAATGACCAAAAAGGAAACAAACACATATTCTGGAGCTGAAAAGTACAACTGAATTGAAAAATTCAGTAGAAGGGTTCAACAGCATATTGTGCAGGCACAAAAAATGAATTAGTGAACCAGAGGGCAGGACAGCTGAAATAACTGTGACTAAGAACTGAAAGAACAAAAGAATAAAAAAGGTGACCAGAGCCTATAAACTTGGACATCATCAAGTGGATCAATATAAACATTATGGAAGTCCCAGGAGGAGAGTGGAGAGAGAAAATAGATGAGAGATTATTTGAAGAAATAATGGCTAAAAATATCCAAGATTTGAGGAAAGACATGAATCTACAAATATAAGAAACTCTATAAAATCTAAGTAGAACTAACCCAAAGCAATCCACATTGAAACATACTGTAATCAAATTGTTGAAAGACAAACAACAGAAAATAATTTTGAATGCAGCAAGAGAGAAGTGACTTCTCAAAAAAAAGAAATCTTCAAGAAGTTTCTAAGCATATTTTTGAACAAAAAAAAAGTTGAAGGCCACAAGACACTGGTATATTTAAACTGCTGGAATAAAAAAGAAAGTCACCAAGAACTCTATATCCAGGAAAACTGTCCTGCAAAAGTGAGAGAAATTAAAGCCTTGCCAGATAATAAAGGTGATGGAGTTTATTGCTCTAGAGCTGCCTGCAAGTAATGTAAAGGAAGTTCTTTTGGTCAAAATGAAAGGATACTAGACAGTAATACAAACTCATATGAAGGTAGAGGAATCTCTGATTTAGGTAAACTGTAGTTTCCTACAGTTTATATTAAACAGTATTAAAGCCACTATTCTTACCATTTTTTGCTAGTATCTTCGCTTTTTATTATCTACATAATTTAAATGACCAACCATATAAGATTATAAGTATATGCTGTGGGTACACAGCGTATAAGGATGTAATTTGCATCATCGATATTGTGGAAGTTAGAACTATATAGGAGTTTGTGCAGTTGAAGTTAGGTATTATCAATTAATATTAGATTATTATAAGTAGAAGATAATATATGCAATCTTTATAGGGAGCACAAATAATTATCTATACAGTAACATAAAAGGAAATGAGAAAAGAACCAAAATATGCTACTAAAAATCAACTGTATATATGAAATAACAATAATAGAAGAAATGAGAAATAAAAATGCTATGAGGCAAACATAAAAATAACAAAATTGCAAAAATAACTTATTTTTTTATTCTAAATGTATATTAATTAAACTCCCCAGTCAAGATTAGCAGAATATTTAAAAGGAAAAAAATGTGATCTAAGTTTATGCTGTCTACAAGAAACTCTATTTCATCTTATTTTATTATTTTTTTAGAGACAAGGTCTCCCTGTGTTGCCCAGGCTCTGCTTAAACTCCTGTGGTCAAGCAATCCTCCTGACTCAGCCTCCCAAAATGCTGGGATTACAGGCATGAGCCACTGCACCCAGCCAAGAGACTCTTTTTAGATACGAGACACAAACAGGTTTAAATGGAAACAAAAGAGACATTTTGTGCAAATATTAAGAAAAAAGAGCACATGTATGCATTTTTATGTGTATACTAACATCAGGCAAAATAGTAAGTCCAAAACTATTACAAGAGACAAGAAGAACATGACATACTGATAAAAGAGCTATTAACCAACAAGATATATGAATTATAAACACATAAAGTCAACATAAAAATGTGAAAATAAATGAAACAAAGATTGACAAAATTAAAGGCGGAAATTGAGAATAATCAATAACAGTTTAACAATAATAGTTGCAGACTTTAATATGTCATTTTCAATAATGGATAGCACAACCAAATAGAAGATCAATGAGGAAGTAGAAAACTTGAACCACACTGTAAACCAGCTGGATTAGGCACATGCAGAACAAAACAGCAAACAACAACAAAAAAGAATCATTTTTCTCATTTGAGCATGGATCATTGTCCATATGTTATGCCAAAAAAGTTTTTGTAAAATTTAAAAGATTGACATTGTAGAAAGTATCATTTTATACCACAATGTATAAAGCTAGAAATCAATAATTACAGTAATACTGGAAATTTTTAAAGTGTCTGGAAATTAGATAACACATCATTAAACCACCAATAGGTCAAAGAAGCAATTCCAAGAGAAACTGGAAAATTCCTTCAGACAAATTAAAATAAAAGTACAATATACCAAAACATATGGGATTTGGTGAAAGCATTGCTAAAAATAAAATGTATAGTCACAATCAATTACATTAAAAAGAAGAAATATTTCAATTAAAACGCCCAATTTTACACCTTAAAAAAGTAGAAAAATGGCATTAAAGTAAGCCCAAAATAGCAGAAGGGATGAAAAATAAAGGGTACAAGAGAGGTACATAAAGCAGAAAACAGAAAAACAATACAGAAAATCAAGGAAACCACAACATTTTATGTAAAAAGCTTAACAAAATTGGCAAACATTAGTGAGCGAGACTAACAGAAAAGGGGAGAAGGCTCAAATTACTTAAATCAGAACTGCAAGTGGGAGCATTGCTACCAATTAAAAAAAGTATAGGAGAGTTCTATGAATAATTGTACACCAACAAATTGGATGACCTAGATGAAGTGGACAACTTCCTAGAAGCACAAACTTAGCAAGACCAAATCATGAACTGACAATAAGAATAGACCTATAGTTAGTAGGGAAGTAGAATCAATAATAAAAATCTAACACAAAGAAAGTCCTTTGACCAAACGGCTTCACAACTGTACCAAATATTGAAAGGATTAGCACCAATCTTTCTCAAATTATTCTAGAAAACTGAAGAGGAGGAAACACTTTCTAACTCATTTTATGAGGCGAGCATTATCTTGATGTTAAAGCCAGACAAAAATATTATGAGAAAACTACAGACCAATGCCTTTTGTGAACTGTTTATTTAAAAATCTTCAACAAAATGCTAATAAACTACATTCAGTAGCATAGGAAAATGATTCTATATCATGGTCAAGTGAGATTTAACCCTGCAATTCAAAGGTAGTTCAATACGGAAAAATAATTGATTTTCTTCCTAGTAACAGAATCAAAGCAAAAGCAAAACAACACATCACAAAATAAACCAAAAACAGAAGAATCATCCAATATATTCAGAATAAAAACCTTCCGTAGCCTTTAATAATAAAACACTCCAAAGACTAGGAATAAAAATAAACTTCTTCAACATGAAAAAACTAGAAAATCCTGTAGCTAATATCATAGTCAATAGTGAAAAAAACCGAAAGTGTTTGCCCTTAGATTAATAACAAGACAAGAATGCCTGCTTGTGTCACTCCTAATTAAACATAATATTGGAAGTTCTAACTAGAGCAATTAGACCATAATAAAAAATAAAAGGTCATCGACTTCGAATAGAAGAAGTAAAATTTTTTCTCTTTGCAGATAACAGTGATTGCCAAGGCTGGGGAAAGGAGAATTGGAAGTTAAATTTGTATAGTTTCAATTTGGGATGAGAACTTCTGGAGATGCATGGTGATGGTGGTTGCACGATGTGAATGACCAATGCCATTTAATTGTACACTTAAAAGAGTTAAAATGGTAATTTTTATGTCATGTATATTTTGCCACAATAAATATATTTTAAAAGGCAAATAATGAAAATAGCTATGTTAATGAGTCTAGTATTTGCTTCTGTCTTCCCTCATTATTGTTCCTGTGCAAACGTCACCAAATCTCAGAAGTGTTTTTCATAGTTGATGGTGTTCTGCGTCTTGAAAATCTCCTCTATTGGCTTCCTTAATACAGATTTAGCCAGTGCCTCTTTATCGGTGATTCCCTCTCAACTATCTTCCTATCTTTTCTTACATCTTCAAGCATTCACGTGCTTTTAATACCACCCACAGGCGTCTGGCACTTAAGATACATGTAATTGCAGATATATTTCTCAAACTCCAGACTCGTACCCAATTGGAGTTCCCCATTTAAATATCATGCAGGCATGCCACCTTTAACCTGTCCGAAACTCAATTCTTGATCTAAATCTCTTTGATTTCTAGTGTCTTCTCTCTCCTGCCTCCAGTAAACTTCTGCTCAATCTGAGCTCATACAATTTTTATACCCAAACATAAGTTGTAATCCTGCCAACAGTCTTTACATCAGCCCCACGAGTTAAGTCCAAAGCTCCGCATTGTTCTTCAGCTATATCTCATTGGTTTCTCATTCCTGCTCTGACACAATGTGACCCTCTTTTGACTCACATATGCTAAGGTCTTTCCTTCTCTCAGATGTTGAAATTGCTCTTCTTTTGAAACTAGCTGCTTCTCCCTCAGATATACACTTCAAAACTACTTTCTCAGAGAAGCTTTCCATAAAAATTCATAATGCTTTCTTACTTAATTTGCATCCAGTCAGCTTTCTTACATGTTATTATTTTGCTATAAGGCTTTTACCAACATTGAAATTGTAGTATCTATTACATGGATTATTATTTTACTTTTTAAAAGCCAACTTTTCACAATATATTTGAGTTCCATGAGGACAGGAATTGTGCCTATCTTAAATAACAAATGTCTAACATCTAGCAGTGTTAACTATAATCAATACTTGGTAAATCTTGCTTTTTGTTTGTTTTAATGGATAGTTTCAGGACTTAAGTATAGCTTTACATCCATATTTTTTAGGCTGTACAAAAATTTTTAGTACATTTTTGTCAACATTCTATCCAAATTGATACATTTTCATGAGAATATCAACTGGAATAAATTTCATTAAAATCAAGAACTATCAATTTTTACATAGTTCAGTTAAGCAATTTTTATTTTTAGCATTTTACTATATTTTGTCAAACTATTTTTGTCATGTTCAGTACTTTATAGCACACATTTTATTTATTCATTCATTTTAACTTTTTTCTTTTTTAACTTTTAGGTTCAGGGGTATATGTGAAGGTTTGTTACATAGGTAAACTCGTGTCATGAGGGTTTGTTGTATAGATTATTTCATCACCCAGATATTAGGCCAAGCACCCAATAGTTATCTTTTCTGCTTCTCTCCCTCCTCCCACCATCTACCCTCAAGTAGACCCCAGTGTCTGTTGTTTCTTTCTTTGTATTCTTAAGTTCTTATCATTTAGCTCCCAACTATAAGTGAGAACATGTGATAACTGGTTCCTGTGTTAGTAGCTAGCTGGAGAATAATAGCCTCCAGCTCCATCTGTGTTCCCACAAAAGACATCATCTCTTTGTTTTTTTATGGATGCACAGTATTTCATGGTTTATATGTATCACATTTTCTTTATCAAATCTGCCAATGATAGGGATTTACGTTGATTCTATGTCTTTGCTATTATGAATAGTGCTGCAATGAACATTTGTATGCATATTTCTTTATGGCAGAATGATTTCTATTCCTCTGGGTGTATATACAGTAATGGAATTGCTAAGGCAAATGGTAGTTTAGCTTGTAGCTCTCTAAGGATTCGCCATACTGCTTTTCACAATGGTTGAACTAATTTACACTCCCACCAATAGTGTGTAAGTGTTCCCTTTACTCTGCAACTTTGTCAGCATCTGTTATTTTTTTGACCTTTTGTTTTTTTCTTTTTTTTGAGACGGAGTCTCGCTCTGTCCCCCAGGCTGGAGTGCAGTGGCGCGATCTCAGCTCACTGCAAGCTCCGCCTCCCGGGTTCACGCCATTCTCCTGCCTCAGCCTCCAGAGTAGTTGGGACTACAGGCTCCTGCCACCATGCCCGGCTACTTTTTTGTATTTTTAGTAGAGACGGGGTTCCACCGTGTTAGCCAGGATGATCTCGATCTCCTGTCCTCGTGATTCCCCTCCCCCGCCTCGGCCTCCCAAAGTGCTGGGATTACAGGCATGAGCCACCGCGCCTGGCCTATTTTTTGACTTTTTATAGTAGCCATTCTGACTGGTGCTGAGATGGTATCTCATTGTGGTTTTGATTTGTATTTCTCTAATAATCAGAGATAGTGACTTTTTTCCTATATGCTCGTTGGCCTCATATGTTTTCTTTTAAAAAGTGTCTGTTCATATCATTTGCCACTTTTTAATGGTATTGTTTGGTTTTCTCTTGTAAATCTGTATAAGTTACTTACAGATGCTGGATATTAGAACTTTGTCAGATGCATAGTATGCAAATGTTTTCTCCTGTGCTGTGGGTTGTCTCTTTGTTAATAGTTTCTTTGACTGTGCAGAAGCTCTTACATTTAATTAGATCTCATTTGTCAATTTTTGCTTTTGTTTCAATTGCTTCCAGCATCATCAGCATGAAATATTTGCCTGTGCCTATGTCCAGGGTGGGACTGCCTAGATTGTCTTCCAGATTGTTTATAGTTTGGGTTTTACATTTAAGTCTTTAATTACGTCTTGTGTTGATTTTTGTATACGGTGTAAGAAAGGGGTTCAGCTTCAATCTTCTGCCTATGTCTAGCCAGTTATCCCAGCACCATTTATTGAATAGGGAGTCTTTTTCCCACTAACTGTTCTCAGCTTTGTTGAAGATCAGATGGTTATAGGTGTGCGGCCTTATTCCTGGGCTCTCTATTCTGTTTCATTGGTCTATGTGCCTATTTTTGTACCAGTACCATCCTGATTTGGTTACTGTGTCCTTGTACTATAGTTTGAAGTCAGGTAGCATGATGCATTCAGCTTTGTTTGTTTGCTTAGAATTGCCTTGGCTATTCGGGTTCTTTTTGGTTCCACGTGAATTTTAAAATAGCTTTTTTTCTAGTTCTGTGAATAATCTAAATGATAGGTAGTTTGAAAGGAGTAGCATTGGATCTGTAAATTGCTTTGGGCAGTATAGCCATTACAATGATATTGATTCTTTCTATCCTTGAGCATCAGATGTTTTTCCATTTGTGTCTTCCCTAATTTCTTTGAGCAGTGGTTTGTAGTTCTCCTTGTAGAGATCTTGCACCTCACTGATAAGCTGCATTCCTAGATATTTTATTCTTTTGGTGGCAATTGTGAATGAGACTGCCTTCTGCTTTGGCTATTGGCACAGTTGTTGTTGGTGTATAGGAAAGGAAGTGCTTTTTGTATGTTGATTCTCTATCCTGAAATTTTGCTGAAGTTGTTTGTCAGCTGAAGGAGCCTTTGGGCTGAGACTCTTGGGTCTTCTAGATATAGAATCATGTTGTCTGCAAAAAAGGATAGTTGTGACTTTCTCTCTTCATATTTGGATTCCCTTTATTTCTTTCTCTTGCCTGACTGCCATGGCTAGAATTTCCAATATTATTTTGAATAGAAGTGGTGAGAAAGAGCAACTTGGTCTTATGCTGGTTTTCAGGGGAAATGCTTCCAGCTTTTGCCCTTTCAGTATAATGCTAGCTGTCAGTTTCTCATAGATGACTCTTACTATTTTGAGGTATGTTCCTTCAAAATCTAGTATATTGAGAGTTTTCAACATGAATGGTTATTGAATTTTATCAACAGCTTTTTCTAATTATATTTAATCATGAAGTTTTTGTCTATAGTTATTTGTATGCGATGAATCACACTTATTGATTTGCATATGTTGAATCAACCTTGCATCCTGGGTATGAAGCCTACTTGATCATGGTGAATAAGCTTTTAAATATTCTGTTGAATTTGGTTTGTAAGTACTCTGTTGAGGATGTTTGCATCAATGTTCATTAAAGATATGGGCCTTAATTTTTTGTTGTTGTGTCTCTACCAGTTTTTGGTATCAAGATGACACTACTAACCTTATAGAATGAATTGAAGAAAAGTCCCTCCACCTCATTTTTTGGAATAGTGTCAACAGGAATGGTACCAGCTCTTTTTTCTACATCTAGTAGAATTCGGCGGAGAATCCATCAGGCCCTGGGCTTATTTATTTATTTATTTGGTTGGTTGGTAGGCTATTTATTGCTGATTCAATTTCAGAGCTCATTGTTGGTCTGTTTAGGGAATCAGTTTCTTCCTGGCTCAGCCTTGGAAGGGTATATGTGTTAAGAATTTTTTTTTTTATCTCTTCTAGGTTTTCCAGTTTGTGTGCATAAAGGTTTCTGTAGTAGTTTCTGATGGTTGCTTTTATTTCTATGGGGTCAGTGGTAACATTCCCTTCATCATTTCTAATTGTGTTTATTGGGAACTTTTTTCTTTATTGGTCTAGCTAATGGTCTATCTATTTTATTAATGTTTTCCAGAAATCAGCTACTGGGTTTGTTATAGCACACATTTTATATAAGTGGCTAGTTCATCAATCAGGTTTTCTCCACTGTGAAAATTTTTCCTCTTGTAAAATTATATCTTTTATAGCTCTGACATTGTTTACCATATTTTGTTGTCATTATTTTTCTCAAGTCCAATTTTTCCTAGTCAGTCTTTTTATTTCTATATTTTATCATCATGTCTTAATCTGTCTGTTTAGCTTTAGTTAGTCCTGTATCTTACCAGGGGTAGTTCTTCCATTTTGTTTGATTATTTCAACTAAGTCTAGTCTTGGGTGGGTAATAATTGAAGGTTGCAATTTTGCCAATATGATTTCTCACTCTTCTATTTAAGAAACATTGTGCTATTTGCAAATCTAAGCCTTTGTTAGTATAATTTTGTGTAACTATTTTATCAGTAACATCATTATTTATAATACTAGAGACTGATTTTTCTATATTCTTTGGAAGAAAAATTCAAGAGCATTAGGAGAAATGTGGAGAATCTGGAGTCATGGTGAGGTCAATGCTATAGGGCAAAAACATTCTACCCTTGCTTTTTGTCTCTCTCTCTCTTTTTTTTTTTTTTTCCACAAGTCATATAGCCTTGGGAATCACAGCTTCCCATTGTCATTTTCATTTCAAAATGAAAGTCATGGACATTTATAACTAAATATTTATCTCTGGGCTTTATACTTTGGGTTTTGCAGTGTTTCTTTACTATATTTTAAATCAATTTAAAAAAAAGAGGAAAAGTATTTTGTCCGTCTATTTTTTCTTGATATTTCTCTTTCTTTACATAAATTCAGGTTGCTGACCTACATATTTTCCATCTACCTAAGGAATTTACATTAATATTTTCTGCAGTGTAGGTATTCTAGTGATAAATTTGTTCAAGTTTTGTCTGAGAATATTTTTATTTCCCTTTCACTTTTTAAAAATAAAATTTAGAATAGTTGCAGGTTTACAAAAAAGTTGAAAAGATAGTACAGAATTTCTACATACTTTGTACCCAGTTTTTCTTATTGTTGATATCTTATATGTTAGTATTGTACATTTATTTCCATTCATAAACCAATATTTGTTCATTATTATTAACTAAAATAATACTTTATTTATATATACTTAATTTGTTTTTAAACCCAGTGTCCTTTTTTCTGTTCCAGGATTACACCCAGGATACCATATTACATTAAGTCTTAAATATCTTTAGTCTCTTGGCTGTGAGCATTTCCGATTTTCCTTGTTTTTGACAACCTTGAAGTTTTGAGGAGTAATGGTTAGATATGTTGTAGAATGTCTCTCAACTGGGATTTGTCTGATGTGTTTCCTGTGATTAGACTGGAGTTATGTGATTTTAGGGAAGACTCAGAGGTAAAGTATCATTTTCATCACACTTTAAGGTGCATACTATGAATATTACTTATCACTACTTATGTTAAACTTTATCACCTGGATGAGGTTGTTTGTCAGGTTTCTCTATGGTAAAGTTACCAGTTTTCTTCTTTCCATTCTGCACTATTTGGAAGGAAGTCACAATGCACTGTCTACACTTAAAGAGCAGGGAGATATGAGATACGCTCCACCCCTTTGAAAGTGGAGTGTCTACATCAGTTACTTGGGCTTCCTCTGGATGAGAGATTTGTCCTTCCTCTCCCGTTTGTGAATACAGTCAATCATTTACTTATATTAGTACGGACTTGTGAATGTTTATTTCATATTTGGACTATAATCCTATACCATAATACTTATTTTGTCGCTCAGGTTACTTCAATTTTAGCCACTGGGCATTCTTTCATTTGTTTTTTGGTTTTTATTTTAAATCAATTTGACATAACCTAGTTATGGTCTTGTTTGTGTTTGTTTGTTTGACATTTTAGCACTGCTTTACTTGCTGGTACTACTAGATGCTCCAGGATCATCTTGTGTATTTCTTGCTCCACCTACTCCCTATCCTGGAGGCCATCTGATTTTCACTGAGAGAACTTGATGGGGTGTTGATAGGTAAAGCCCAGGAAAGTGTGGGATCTCTCTAAGGCTGCAGTCCCCAGGAATTAGTCATTCTCATAACAGTCACTCTCAGTCTCCAGCAAATGATCAAAATTGCCATTAAAGTGTTCCTATCAGTTTATGGCTGTTTATCAGCTTCTGTTCTTTGGAGGAAGAGCTCAGCTGTGACTCTATGGTTTCACCTGTCTCTTTCAATTTTCAATTGGAAGCTCACCCTGCAACATCAGTCTTTTGATGCGTCCAAAAGATGTTGGTGAGTCAGTTTGTCCAGCTTTTTGTTTGTAGCACATAAGTGACAACCTTCACTCTCGGAAACCCTCTATTAAATTTTAAACTTCATGAGAATAAAGAAGATGACTTCTAATTACTACTGTATATTCAGTAGCTAGCATAATGCCTGGCACATAGAGAATATTTAGTAAATATGTTAAAAAAAATGCATGGACAGAGAACGAATGGAAATATCTAAATTCCTTTGTTGATGTAAAATACATCTACTTATCAACAGCAGAAATACCCAACTTCAGAAATTATCTGCTTATGTATAGGATAATAGCCAATCACTCACAAACTATGTTATTAATCACTAATATGAAGACCAAAAAGTAATGCAAGACTGCCCTCCTACCAGAACTAATGGAAAGAGATACTTTTATCTTCTTGAAACGTCTTGTAAATTACTTTTATAGGAGAGCAACAAATGGCTTCCCTTCACTCTTTTAGGTTCCTTGACTGTGCTATAAATTAAATTGGCATAAGATATATTAACGGGAGAAAAACAAACATATTTATTTGCATAGGTATGCATGGGAGTCACACAATATGTGAGTCTTGAAGAAGAATCAAATGATTGCAGTTTATACAACATCTTGAGGCCCTTCTGGGAGATGGTGGTAACACAAGTTATGGGAGGTGATGGAGGAGATGTATGGTGAATAAATGTTGTCTTGTTATACAGATAAAGTATCTCTCAGGTAATAAAAGTTGTCTCAGAGCAGCACTCAGAAGAACAGGTGATTGTCTATCTGGGCATGGTATCAAACTTCATCTTTACCTCCTGGGATCCCAGTTAATTTTCCTTGGTTAATAGAATCCCTGGGGAAGGGATTCACGACCACTGGGTTAATTTGAGAGGATCTGTTGTTAGGCAGCTAAGGGGAGCTCAGGGAAAGATTCTGCTTATATCTAGTCTTCCCCAAGTGCCCTTAGTTCAAAGATATCGGTATATACCCCAAAGTGGTATATTTGGGGGTGGCATTTCCTGAACTCCACTTTTAGCCAGCACAGTTCCCAGGGCCAGAAAGAATCTTAATATAGGCAATGTAACTACACTAAGCCTGTGCATATGATGCCATGCCTAAATTAGTAGACAGTCATAAATAGTTTTTGAATGGTACATGAAGAAATAATTATACATGCAAGACTTACCATTAATCCCTTTACCTTTGATGAATTATTTTACTTAAGTTGCCGCTAGGGCTCTCATTTTGAGATTGACAGGACAGCGTGACTTGGAATAATTTGTATAAAAATATCATAATGTGGCCTTTTCCTGACATATACCCACACACAGCAGGAATATTAATAGCAGGGAACTTAGCTTTGTGTATTACACAGCAAAGAAAAGGAAATCTGAAGATTCACACCGCATGTTTTAAAATTCTAATTGCAAATGTGTTCAGTATTTTACTACTTCAGTTCTGCAGGAGTGGAGCATTTTGGACAAAGAAAGATAGAAACAGAGTCAGGGTTTTCTCTTTCACAAGAGTGGCATTGAGACAAGTTACCCACATGCATCTAAATTAGAGAGGAAAAACACTTAGTGAAATCCCAAATTGCTGGGAAAGCCAAGGATCAATCTGAGAAACGATGGGTTTTGGAGTTAGCACCAGGTAGTTCTAGTTATTGTTGTATGTGACATCAGTCAAGTTGCTTTCTACTCTATTCTCATCTAGAAAATGAGATAGCTCTCAAAAAAGCTTTAAAATTTAAAAGGCATCTCCATGTTACTCAAGTACCTAACACAGTGGAACTCAGTGATTAGATACATAATGATACCATTGAAAAGCAGAGAACTGGTCCAGAGAAGGGAAAAAAAGAAGAGAAAAACAAAGTAAGAATGGTATAGGGTAAATACTTGTATGGAAATGTTTTCTAATAAGCTTTATTGTTTCTCAATTATATACCCTGTGAACAGATAGAAAAGACAAATGGTGGGCATTGGTCCCAGATTATTTTAACTGATATGATCCTAGAAAGCTGCATTTCAATCAAATGGCACACACACACACCAGGGAGCTTTTCATCTTAATAAATATTTAATGAATAGTTTTAAAAAATGAATATCTTCCCCAATTACTGCTGTAAACAAAAATAAAATGCTAAGCCTCTCAGCTGACTGAATGGACTCCCCTTTGGCAAAGACGACCCCACAGAAAGTTGAAGAACTAAATTTTAGGCCATGACAGGAAAGGAGGTTGAAGACACTTTGTTATATCCCAGTCCTTTTGGAGTTTAGGCATAACTAACCAGCATTAACATTAAAAGACAGAGCATAAGACTGACAAAAAAAGACTCTTTATAACAATTAGATTATTAATTCCAACGTGACTCTGGTATAGCATCACATGACAGTTAGCAGACTAATGTAGTTTGGCTGTGTCCCCACCCAAATTTCATTTTGCATGTAGCTCCCATAATCCCCGTGTGTCCTGAGACAAACCCAGTGGGAGGTAACTGAATCACGGGGACAGGCCATTCCCATGCTGTTCTCATGACTGTAAATAAGGTTTATGCTATCTGATGGTTTATAAGGGGAGTTCCCCTACACATATTCTGTCGCCTGCAGCCATGTAAGATATGCCTTCTTTCCTCCTCCACCTTTTGCAATGATTGTGAGGCCTCCCCAGCCATGTGTAGTCTCTTTCTCTTTATAAATTATCAAGTGTTGGACATGTCTTTATTAGCAACATGAGAATGGACTAATACACAGACCCTGAGATAGATCAAAATATTTCACATCAAAATATATTTCCTTGACATATTTTGAAACGGTCCGCAAAACTGTCTTCTGTGGGAGAAATATACATCTGCAGAGAACCTTCCCATCCTATGTCTTTCCCATCCTGTGTCTTTCCCATCTCCCATATTTAACTGAGAGAGTTTAAATGAGGGTCTAATAGCTTTAGAATCTGAAAAGAGAGAGACATTAACCATATTCTCTCTAAGGCTGCTACCTAGAGGCTTTATTTATGTAACAGGAACCTTGACTTCCATGTTCCCCTTACCTTAACTCAAAACTTTAGTTCAAGTCTTTAGAGAAAGCTGAACTTTTTCAAACAATTGCCAGCCAGAAAATCTTTGAACCCAGGCATGACTTATAAGAGTCTCCCCGTCCCTTTCTTTGAAATGTCCTGCCTTTGGGGGCCCAACCAATGTGTATCTTACATGTATTGATTTACGTCTTTGTCTGTAACTCCTGTCTCCCTAAAATGTATACAACCAAATTGTGACCCAACCAACTTGGGCACACTTTCTCAGGACCTCTTGAGACTGTACTGCAGGCCATGATCACTCATATTGGCTGATAATAAATCTCTTTAAATATTTTTTACTGAGTTTGTTTTTTCATCAACATTGACTAGCTTCTTTACATTGTTAATCAGTGCCAGTTAATAAAAAGTAGATCCATACATGTGCGTGCATGCGTGCACATGTACACATACATGAGTGTGCAGAAACATATACATATTTGGCTAAAGTCATCAGATTCTTAAAAAATATTGTCTTATACCTGATTTATTCTGAAACTTTCAGTGAATTTCTATAAAATTTATGTTTTCTGTTGCCAAGCACACCCAGTTATTCAAAATAATTGTTTCAGACAACATATCTTGTGTTTGACTAAGCTACTTTGGCTTCAGCATGGAGGAAAATAGTATTAAAAGCTTAGCTCACGCCTTACAGATATCGTATGAAAGAATGTCATGGCTAGATTCTACAATCCTAGTTGTGTGCTGGTGGTGCTCCTGAATTACTTTGTCTGGTTTATAGAAGATGGGCTATCCCTCACTGAAGAATCTTATCTACAGGAAAAATTCTCCTTTCTGGTTTTAGAGAGAGTTTATTCAGAGTCAGCATACATTTCAGGCTTCTAAATCTATTCTTTTAAATTGCTTAGGAAATGCCCACCAACTGAGTTCATTTCCAGAACAATTTCAGAAAGCTGGTGCTAAAAGGGCAAGCTATTGTTATTGGTCATTTACAGTAGAAGTTCTCTGAACTGACTTCCACTTAATAATGCACTGAATTAATCTACACTCCATAAACCTCACCGACTGATGCTAATGGCATTCTGAATACTCCCTGCTAGTAAATTCCTGCCTAATATAGTTACAAAATTCTATTCTCACCAAATGTACTTGTTTCTAGAATTTTTGTGCTTTATATAATTTAATTAAATATTATATGAACAAATGTCAAATAAGAGCAATAAGAAACAGAGATCTTTCTTCCCTTCCTCCTCTTCTTTTTTTTTTTCCTTTTTGCTTTTTCATATTATAACATTAAGTTGAATTACTTGGAAATGCTTACTGACGTTGATATGAAAAATTATTGTAGTCTGTCTTCTTTACTGGGGTCCTCAATAGTTTTCTGGAGTGAATTATGGATTAAATAACAGTGCTCGGGTGTTTATATTCTGTCCACTGAGATAAAACCACTTAATAATAGATTTAACTTTAGTTTTATTTTTTCCTCTAATCTTATTTAGTTTTCTCTCTCATTTTCCTTTTTTATCTTTATGCCCCATTTCTCCTTCTCTCTTTTCCCCTTAGTTAATTGCTCTGTTTTGTATAAATCCTTCTTTTTTCCTGTTTGCCAATGGTTTCTGGTCTTGAGGTGTCATTATGATAAATCAGTGTGGTTCCAAAGCCCTGAACTGTGAAACAGAACATTCTGTATCTTAGTCCTGGTTATTCAGCCAGTTTGCTGTGGTTCCAGGCAAGCCACACAGCCTCTGATGTTTGTTAGGGTTTGCAAGTCTAAAATATGCAAGATTAATTATTAACCTACCATGATACAACATGCATTAGATATGACAGGACTTTAAGAAATATTTAGCTATAAAAGATGTTACTCTAACCAACTCCTTTTCAGCCACACAAAAGTAATTTTGGTTAGAAACTGAATTTATGACACAAACAGAACTTCTAAAATAGATTCATTTCAAGTAAGTGAAAAAATCTTGTATTTTGAGATCACAAGAGTTGTAGAGCTTTCTCTGGTGACTGGAAAATGAGCAGATGCTATCAAAACTGATAGTGTTCTGAAGCTGCCTGCTCCCTATTTCATGGAGTTTTAAATTTATTGAGTTTGAACTTCTGGATGGCCACCTGCCACATACCTGCCTGATGATTTGGGTAGTATTTTTCTTGGCTAGTAAGATCTGCATTTCCTGTGCCTGCAACACTGAGAAGACTAAAATGGAACCAGGATCCAAATTTAAGGCTGGTGGAAGACATATCCAGGGATGTCAGGATAAAGCTGATCCTATCTATATTTTATTATTTCTTACCATTCTTCACAATTACAACATTTTTGGCAACAAAATGAAACTCCTAAATTCAATAAATATACCTAGGGAGAGATGTTGGTAGTCAGTCTTACAAGCACAGAGTAAAAAGCCTTAGAGAAAAAGAATACATATACATTTAATGGAGACATAGAGATTTCAGTTTTCCCCAAAATGATCAAAAGCTGTTTTTTTGCAATTGTTCTATATCTAGGGGAGGAATCGGTTTTTTTTTGTTTTTCAATATCTGCAATTTATGTTGCAAATAAATATCACTAGGCCTCGAGCAACAGTAAGGTTGAGAGACACAGGTCAAAGAGGTAATACTTCCAGGTTCCCCCTAATTAATGCCTTAAAATAATAAGTGATAAATAAGCAACATATCTTTTTTAAGTCTCTAATTCTTAAATTCATGACCGCACACATACACACACCCTCAGTCACACACACAGCGAATTTTTTCTTTTTTCTTTTTTTTTTTTTTTTTTGAGACTGAGTCTCGCTCTGTCGCCTAGGCTGGAGTACAGTGGCAAGATCTTTGCTCACTTCAACCTCCACCTCCCAGGTTCAAGCGATTCTTCTTCTGCCTTAGAGGTGAGATTAGTACCCAAGTAGCTGGAACTACAGGTGGATGCCACCACTCCCGGCTAATTTTTATATGTTTAGTAGATACGGGGTTTCACTGTATTAGCCAGGATGGTCTCGAACTCCTGACCTCGTGATCTGCCTGCCTCAGCCTCCCAAAGTGCTGGGATTACAGATGTGAGCCACCATGCCTGGCCACATTCTGAATTTTCATGCATACATTTCTGATAAAATACCAGGGCCCAGGCATGGAAAACCTATGGAATCTCATCTATGAGTAATTAATAACCACAAGAACGAGCAGTGACTTAAAGACTGCAGAGCCTAGGTCTTCCAGAGAACATCACCCCTCTGTTCTTTAGCTTTAAATGAATAAACTCTTGTGGAAAATTATTATCTACTAGTTTAAGATCTTCTATGGGCTGGGCGCGGTGGCTCAAGCCTGTAATCCCAGCACTTTGGGAGGCCGAGACGGGCGGATCACGAGGTCAGGAGATCGAGACCATCCTGGCTAACACGGTGAAACCCCGTCTCTACCAAAAAATACAAAAAACTATCTGGGCGTGGTGTGGGCGCCTGTAATCCCAGCTACTCGGGAGGCTGAGGCAGGAGAATGACATAAACCCAGGAGGCGGAGCTTGCAGTGAGCTGAGATCCGGCCACTGCACTCCAGCCTAGGCGACACAGCAAGACTCCATCTCAAAAAAAAAAAAAAAAAAAAATCTTCTATGTACTTTCCCACTACTCAGTCCACACTTATCATTATGTATTATTGATTTATAATTATTGAACTTTTAAAAATTTTAATCATATAATTAATACACACAGTAATAGTAATAATCCCAAACAATATAGGATTATGTAGTGGAAAAGCAATAGTCTTCCTTCCTTCCTTCTCTTTTCCATTTTCTCATGTCCATTCCCCCACCTCAAACACTAATTTTAGTTGTAATTGCTGTTAATTAGTACTTTATCTTAATAAACTTTTTTGTTCTAGGCACATATGGAGTCTTAGTATTTGCATTGCACTGCCATTGACATTTTTCTGTAGCATGAAGCTTGACTAACTTTCTGTGTCAATACACGCAGATTTAACATATTCTTTTTAATTATCTCGTATTAATCCTAACAATAGCTGCATTGTAATTTACTTCGGTATACTCAGTTTACTCTCCCTTAGATTATTTTCAATTTCACTGTTACAAATACTGCTGTAATATTCACATATATTCATGTCCATTTGCATATGTATTTTCAGAATGAACTCTGAAAAATAGAATCTCTAAGTCAAATCTTATTTATATTGAAAATCCAAAGTGGCTGAAGTAATCTCATCTCTACACCTACAATTTATAAAATCAGGCACTCTATCTCCCCACTCTCATGGAAACTTCAAATTACTAAACTTTGAGAAATTTTGCCAGTCTGGATAGTCTTCATTATTTTAATTTACTTGTCTTTAATTGCTAATAAACTCAGGCATCTTGTTACATATTTAAAATTCATGTATAAGTTTTATTGTATAAATTATTACCCTTTAGCTTTTGTCCATTTAGCTTTTGGGTGACTTGTTTTTTTTTTAGTATTTACATAACTCCTCTATAAATCTTAGATATCAATTATCTGTTAACTGCACAACTACAAAGTATTTTTTTTTCAATATGTGGCTTGTCTTTTTTGTAACTTTATTTTGAGTTCAGGGGTACATGTACATGTACAGGTTTGTTACACAGGTAAACTTGTATCATGGGGCTTGTTGTACAGATTATTTAATCATCCGTTCAATAGGTTCAACTATTGAACCTAGTACCAATAGATATTTTTCCCGCTTCTCTCCCTTCTCTCACTCTCCCGTCTCCAACAGGCCACAGTGTGTGTGATTCCCCTCTATCTGTTCATGTGTTCTCATCATTTAGCTCCCACTTATAAGTGAGAACATGCACTATTTGATTTTCTGTTCCTGTGTTACTTTGTTAAGGAGAATAGCCTCCAGCTCCAGCTCTATCCATGTTCCCGCAAAGGACACGATCTCATTTTTATGAATGCACAGTATTTCATGGTGTACACGTACCACATTATCTTTTTCCAGTCCATCACTGATGGGCGTTTAGGTTGCTTTCATGTCTTTGCTACTGTGAACAGAGTTGTAATGAACACGTGTGCATGTGTCTTTATGATAGAATGATTTATATTCCTTTGGGTATATACTCAGTCATGGGATTACTGGGTCAAATGGTATTTCTGTCTTTAGGTCTTTGAAGAACTGTCGCATTGTATTCCACAAAGATTGAGCTAATTTACACTCCCACCAATGGTATAAGCGTTTCTTTTTTACACAACCTCACCAGCATCTTTTATTTTTTGACTTTTTGATAACAGTAATTCTGACTGTTGTGAGATGGTATCTTATTGTGGTTATTTGCATTTATCTAATAATTAGTGATGTTGAGCCTTTTTTCATTGATTGTTGGCCGCATGTATGTCTTCTTTTGGAAAGTGTTTGTTCATGTCCTTTGCCCACTTTGTAATAAGGTTTTTTTTTCCTTGTAAATTTGTTTAAGTTCTTTATAGATGCTGAATATCAGACCTTTGTCAGATGCGTAGTTTGCAAAAACTTTCTCCCAGTCTGTAGGTTGTTTGTTTACTCTTGTTGGTAGCTTCTTTTGCTGTGCAGAAGCTCTTTAGTTTAATTAGAACCCATTTGTCAATTTTTGCTTTGGTTTTAATTGCTTTTCGTATCTTTGTCATGAAATCTTTGCCCATGCCTATGTCCTGAATGGTACTGCCTAAGTTATCATCCAGAGTTTTATAGCACTGGGTTTACATTTAAGTCTGTTATCCATCTTGAGTTAATTTTTATATATGATGTAATGAAGGGATCCAGTTTTAATCTTCTGCACATGGCTATCCAGTTATCCTAGCACCATTTATTGAATAGAAAATCCTTTCCTGATTGCTTGTTTTTGTGAGATTTGTTGAAGATTAGATCATTGTAGATATGCAGTCTTATTTCTGGGCTATTCTGTTCCATTGGTCTGTGTCTGATTCTTTAACAGTACCATGCTGTTTTGGTAACTGTAGACTTTTAGTATAGTTTTAAGTTGGATATCATGATACCTCTAGCTTTGTTCTTTCTCCTTAAGATTGCCTTTGCTATCTGGGCTCTTTTTTGGATCCATATAGATTTTAAAATGAATCTCAATGGTAGTTTAACAGGAATAGCATTGAATCTGTAAATTGCTTTGGGCAATATGCCCATTTGAACAATATTGATTTTTCCAATGATCATGAAATCCATGAGCATGAAATGAGCGTGGAATGTTTATGCATTTGTTTCTGTCATCTCTGATTTCTTTGAGTAGTGGTTTGTATTTCTCCTTGTAGAAATCTTGCACCTCCCTACTTAACTCTATTTCTAGGTATTTTATTACTTTTGTGGCAATTGTGAATGGGAGTTCATTCATAGTGTGGCTCTTGGCCTGATGGTTGTTGGTGTTTTGGAATGCTAGTAATTTTTTACACATTAATCTTGTATCAGGAGACTTTGCTGAAGTTGTTTATCAGCTTAATTAAGTTTTTGGGCTGAGTTGATGGGGTTTATCAGATATAGAACCACATGATCTGCAAGTACAGATAGTCTGACTTTCTCTCTTCCTATCAGAATACACTTTATTTCCTTCTCTTGCCTCATTGCCCTGGCTAGGACTTCCATTACTATGTTGAATAGGAGTGGTGAGAGAGGGCATCCTCGTCTTGTACCTGTTTCTAAGGGAAATGGTTCCAGCTTTTTCCCTTCAGCATGATATTGGGGGGTTTTTGTCATATGCGGCTTTTATTATTTTGAGGTATGTTCTCTCAATACCTGGTGTATTGAGAATTTTTCACATTAAGAAATGCTGAATTTTAGCAAAGGCCTTTTCTGCATCTATTGAGACAGTCATGATTTTTGTCTTTAGCTCCATTTATATGATGAATCACATTTATTGATTTGTATATGTTGAACCAACCTTGCAACCTGGGGATGAAGCTGCCTTAATCATGGTGAATAAACTTTTTGATGTGCTGCTGGATTTGGTTTGCCAGTATTTTATTGAGAATTTTTGCATCAACATTCTTCAAGGATATTGGCCCCAAGTTTTTTGTTGTTGTTGTATTTCTGCCAGGTTTTGGTATCAGGATGATGCTGACCTCATAGATGAGTTAGGGAGGATTCCCTACATTTCAGTTGTTTGGAATAGTTTCAGAAGAAATGTTACCAGCTCTTCTTTTTACCTCTGGTGAACTTCAGCTGTGAATCCACCTGATCCTGGGCTTTTTTTGGTTGGTAGGCTATTTTATATTGCCCCCTATTCAGAACTCATCATTGGTCTATTTAGGGATTCAATTTCTTCCTGTTTCAGTCTTGGGAGGACGTATGCTTCCAGGAATTTATCCATCTCGTCTATATTTTTTAGTTTATGTGCTCAGAGGTGTTTACAGTATTCTCTGATGGTTGTTTGTATTTCGGTGGGGTCAGTGGTGGTATCCCCCTTATCATTTCTGATTGTGTTTACTTGATTCTTCTCTTTTTCTTCTTTGTTAGTGTAGTTAGCAGCCTATCTATTTTATTAATATATTTTTCAAAAAAAGCACCTGCATTTGTTAATTTTTTGAAGGGATTTTTATGTCTCCATCTTCTTCAGTTCTGCTCTGATCTTGGTTATTTCTCGTCTTCCACTACCTTTTTGGCTTGTTTGCTCTTGGTTCTCTAGTTCCTTTAGTTGTGATTAGGTTGTCAGCTTGAGATCTAACTTTCTGATATGGGCATTTAGTGCTATAAATTTTCCTCTTAACACACCTTTGCTGTATCCCACAGATTTTGGTATGTTGTATCTTTGCTTTCATTATTTTCAAAGAACTTCTTGATTTCTGCCTTAATTTCATTATTTACCTACGAGTCATTCAGGAGCAGGTTGTTCAATTTCCATTTAGCTGTGCGGTTTTAAGTAAATTTCTTAACCTTAAGTTCTAATTTGACTGTGCTGTGGTCTGAAAGACTTTGTTTTGATTTCAGTTGTTTCGTATTTGCTGAGGAGTGTTTTACTTCTGATTATGAGATCAATTTTGGAGTAAGTGCCATGTGGCAAAGAGAAGAATGTATATTTTGTTGTTTTGGAGTGGCAAGTTCTATAGATATCTATAAGGTCAAATTGATCCAGAGCTTAGTTCAGCATATCTCTGTTAATTTTCTGTCTCCATAATCTTTCTAATATTGACAGTGGGGTGTAAAGTCTCCCACTATTATTCTGTGGATGTCTAAGTCTCTTTGAAGGTCTCTAAGAACTTGCTTTATGAATCTGGGTGCTCCTGCATTGGGTGCATATATATTTTGGATAGTTAGCTCTTCTTGTCGAATTAAACCCTTTACTATTATGTAATGCCCTTATCTTTTTTGATCTTTGTTGGTTTAAAGTCTGTTTTGTTAGAAACTAGGTTTGCAACCCCCACTTTTGTCTGGTAAATTGCCCTCCATTTTTTATCTTTTTTTTTTTTTTTTTTTTTTTTTTTTTTTTTTTTTGAGACGGAGTCTCGCTCTGCCGCCCAGGCTGGAGTGCAGTGGCCGGATCTCGGCTCACTGCAAGCTCCGCCTCCCGGGTTCACGCCATTCTCCTGCCTCAGCCTCCCGAGTAGCTGGGACTACAGGCGCCCGCCACGTCGCCCGGCTAGTTTTTTGTATTTTTAGTAGAGACGGGGTTTCACCATGTTAGCCAGGATGGTCTCGATCTCCTGACCTCGTGATCCGCCCGTCTCGGCCTCCCAAAGTGCTGGGATTACAGGCTTGAGCCACCGCGCCCGGCCCCATTTTTTATCTTGAGCTTATGTATGTCTTTGCATGTGAATGGGTGTGTTGAAGATAGCATACTGATGGTTCTTTGCTCTTTATCCAGCTTGCCATTCTGTGTCTTTTTATGGGAGGATTTAGCCTATTTACATTTAAGGTTAATATTGTCATGTGTAAATTAGATCCTGTCATCATGATGCTAGCTGGTTATTTTGTAGACTTGTTTATGTGGTTACTTTATAGTATCCCCAGTTTGTATACTTAAGTGTGTTTTTGTAGTGCTTGGTAACAAGCTTTCCTTTCCATAGTTAGTGCTTCCTTGTAAGGAAGCTCTTGTAAGGCAGGTCCAGTGGTAACAAATTCCCTCAGCATTTGCTTGTCTAAAAAGAATCTTATTTCTCCTTCACTTATTAAGCTTAGTTTGGCTGAATATGAAATATTGGAATGTAATTTCTTTTCCTTAAGAATGTAGAATATTGACCCCAATCTATCCTAGCTTGAAGGGTTTCAGCTGAGAGGTCTACTATTAGTCGTATAGGCTTCCTTATGTAGGTCATAGGTCATCTAACATTTCTCTCTAGCTGCCTTTAACATGTTTTCTTTCATTTTCACCTTCGAGAATCTGATGATCATGTGTCTTGGAGATGATCTCCTTGTAGAGTATATTACTGTTACTCCTTGTAGAGTATATTACAAAATAACTTACCTTGTAGAGTTTTTTACATTTCCTCAATTTGAATGTTGGTCTCTATAGCTAGGTTGGGGAAGTGCCCTGGATAATATCCTAAAATGTGTTTTCCAAGTTGGTTCCATTCTCTCCATCTGTTTCAGGCACATCAATCAGTTGAAGATTTGGTCTCTTTACATAATCCCATATTTCTTGGAGGTTTAGTTTCTTCCTTTTTATTATTTGTTATCTGTTCTTGTCTGCCTGTCTTATTTCAGAAAGGAAGTCTTTAATCTCTGAGAATCTTTTCTTCACTTGGTCTACTCTCCTATTAGTACCTGTGATTGTATTATGAAATTCTCATAGTGTGTTTTTCAGCTCTATCAGGTTGGTTACTTTTTTTCTCTACACAGGTTATTTTGTCTTTCAGCTCCTGCAATGTTTTATCTTGATTTTTGGCTTCCTTGCATTGGGTTACACTGTACTTCTGTAGCTCCGTGAATTTTGTTCCTGTCTATATTCTAAATTCTATTCCTGTGATTTCAGCCATCTCAGCCTCAACCCAGTCTCAAACTCTCACTGCAGAGGTGATGTGGTCATTTGGAGGAAAGAAGGCACTCTGGTTTTTTGAGTTATCAGTATTCTTTTGATTATTCTTTCCCATATTTGTGTGCTTATCTACTTTCAATCTTTGAGGTTTCTGACCTTTGGGAATTTTGTTTGTTTCTTGGTTTTTTTCTATGTAATGACCTTAAGGGTTTAATTGTGGTATAAGATGAATTCAGCCAAGTGGCTTCATTGCTGGAATATTTTAGGGAGCCAGTGGTCAGCTCCCAACTCCTAAACTGTGTGCTCTAATTTTGGGGAGCTTGTATCCAACTCCCATTTTATTCTCCGGTTCCTTGAGATTTGGAGTCTACTGTGCTGGGAGGACCCAGGTGCAGCAGTAGCAGCAGGGTGCTAGCAGTTGCCAGGGTGCCTGACTCTCTGTGGAAGTTCACCACAGTGGTGGAGATAAGGAAGCTGGGAGAAGAGCAGGGAGTCCCTGCTGGAGACTATGTGTGCTGTTGTGCTGGAGATGGTGTTCGTTTGGGGCAGGGTGCTAGCCAGCATATGTCTGTGTGCCTTCTCTGTGCCCTGCAAACAGGAAAGATAACTTAGGGTGTGGGAGGATCCTCTGTTCTCTCAGAGGCATTACCACAAGGATTGGGTGCTGGCAGTGGGCGGGGGGGAGGGGGGACCTACTGGCTTATTGACCACCAAGGCTCCATCTATAGCAGTTGGTCGAAGTGGCAGGGGCCTGGCCACACTAACATATGCTGTCAGGGTAAGTAAAGCAAAATTTTCCATGGAGACACATGACAGTAAAGTGACGTGGGGAGTTTCCATGGGCTTGGAGGAGGCTGCACTATGGGAAGGGAACCTGTGGGCTTGTGCACAGCTGTAGGGGCCACCTCGCTGAATCTCCGGTGCAAAAGCTATGGTGTGGGCCCTCAGGACACACAAGACTGCCATGTAGGCCAGGTTGGGGCCCCAGGAGAGGCCAGCAGACCAAAGAGTTCTCAGGTTGAACCAGCCCTAAGTGGTATGCAAGACAACCCTGCTGAGATAAGGTCCAACAGTTCCTTTAGGGCTAAAGTCTCTTATGAAAGCAAGTGAAGTCTAGAGGAATGGTTGTTCCTGGATACGTCCCGCTACGGACACTCCCTCACCAACCTCTCTGGGCTCCATCCACATCAGCTGGCTTGCTGCCCCATCACTTTGCTTGTCTCCTGGGTACTCCCTCCCAGAGAGATGCAAGCTGGCTAAAATTCTAAACCTGTGGGTCTTATCCTGTGAAACACTGTGGAAGTGGGGCCTGCAGACCATCACTGCTTGGCTCCCTGGATTCAGCTTCTTTCATTGGGGTATGTACAGGGGTCTAAACTCCTGCTTTGCTGGAGTTGCAGCTACTTTTGTCAGGAAGCCCAGAACGTATCTAGGGCTCCCAGGTCTCTGTGCATGCCTAAGCAGATGCTCTTCCAAGACTCCACATAGCTCTGTGTGTCAGACTGATGACCCTGGTGGAGTGGGTTCACAAGGGGATGTCCAGACCCAAGAGTTGTGAAGATCCATGAGAGAAGCATGGGTTCCTGGGGTCACACATCCATTCACCATCTTCCTGGGTGAAGAAGGTTTCCTTGGCTCCATGTTGCTCCTGGTGGGCTGTCATCCTGCCTTGCTTTTCTTTGTTCTACATGGGTTGAGTTGTTTCCTTGATTAGTCCCAATGCGAGTTACCTGGATGCTTCAGCTGAAGGTGCTGTATTTACTCACCACTTCCATTCCTCTCCATGACAACCACACATACTATCTACTTCTAGTTGGCCATCTTGGCCGTTCCCCCCACCTTTTCATTTTATTTATGGTGTGTTTTGTGGTTGAGGTCTTTTAGTTTTAAGTCAAATATCCTAATATTTTCTTTATGGCTTTTGAATTTTTGTATTTCTTGCTAAGGTCTTACTTGTTCTAAAACACAATGCAATATACAAAATTTTTTATGTTTTATAATTCTAACATTAGATTTTTAACCCATCTGCCATTTTTTTGGAATATGGTGTAAAGTAGGGATTTAATTTTTTTCTGATTAGTTAGCTAAATATTCCAAATATACACACTGAAAATTCCATTTATTTGCCAATAAATACAAATGCCACCATTATAATGTAACCAAATTTACGTATTTTCTACTCTCGTTTGTTGCATTCATATAATTGTCAATTTTTAAACAATATCCCACAATTGTAATTAATGTAGCTTTATATTATGTTTTAATATTTTGTACAGCTATTGTCTTTAGTATTCTTTCCTTAAGAAAACTTCAATATTCTTACATAGATAATCATACAAATTTCATAAGTGACTACTACAAAGATTTTAATGTGAATTGTATAAATTTATTTTGGAATTCTTAATATTTTAATATTGAGTCTTCTCATGTAGAAAGATCATTTTCCCACTTACTTAGTTCTACTTTTAGTGTTTCATAGTTGCTTGAACTTTCTTTTTAATTTATTCTTAGGCAATCTGCAACATTTGTTAACACTAATAATTTTAAATTTACTACAAATTGTGTCTTTTTGAAGTTAAAAATTCTAGTTGGTTATTTCAGTAAGAGAACATTTGATTTTAATTTGTTTTATATCCCAGTAATTTATTAAATACTCATTAATTCTAATGGCTTATAGTTTACTGTCTTGGATATTATAGATGACAATTATAACAACAGCAATTAATAATGATAACTATCTCTTATTAACATTTAGACCTCATTTCCTTTCTTCTCTAATTACATTGGTTAGCATTACCAAATAGTATTGAACATCTATGTGAATCAACAGATTCTTCCTTATTATTTTGTGGGGTCTTCTGGCTTAGTATGCATTTATTGTGAATTTAGGATGATAAGCTTCATTAAGTCAAATGAGGTTTCAATATCAGCTTTCCTCACTGATGAACAAGCAGTGATAATTTCCACAATGTTACATTTTAAAACACAGTTTAAACTCTGCCTTCTATTTTCCCAAATTAAACTCACCTATCATTATTACACAAGCAAAAAAGCTGAAATACAATGAGTGAAAATAGTATCTCCTGAACGGAGAAATAAAAGGAAAAAAACTTATTTTACCTGAACATATGTAGTTCAAAAATGCAAGGGCATATGTCCCATGAGAACAGTGACCTTCATACAGCAAATCTTTCCTGAGCACGTGGGGTGAGTCAAATACCCTTCTGGTGCTTTAATATGTAGTGTTAAAAAAAAGACTGGATAAAATAGGGTACATGAAACTGTCATTTTAGAAAAACTTGCAGGTTGCGTTCCAAGATGGTCAAATAGGAAGAGCTCCAGTCTGCAGCACCCAGCATGATCAACACAGAAGATGGATGATTTTTGCATTTCCACTGAGGTACCTGGTTCATCTATTGGGACTGGTTGGACAGTGGGTGCAGCCCAGGGAGGGTGAGCCGAAGCAGGGCGGGACATCACCTAACCGGGGAAGCGCAAAGGGTTTTGGGATTTCCCTTTCCGAGCCAAGGGAAGCCGTGACAGACTGTACCGGGAAAATCAGGACACTCCTGCCTTAATACCATGTTTTTCCAACGGTCTTAGAAAACAGCACACCAGGAGATTGCATTCTGCGCCGGGCTCAGTGGGTCCCACGCCCAAGAAGCCTTACTTACTGCTAGCGCAGCAGTCCAAGACTGAACTGCGAGGAGGCAGCCGGGCTGGGGGAGGGGTGTTCACCATTGCTGAGGCTTGAGTAGGTAAACAAAGTGGCTGGGAAGCTTGTTCACCATTGCTGAGGCTTGAGTAGGTAAACAAAGTGGCTGGGAAGCTTGAACTGGGTAGAGCCCACCACAACTCAATGAGGCCTGCGTTCCTCTGTAGACTCCACCTCTGGGGGCAGGACATAGCTGAACAAAAGGCAGCAGAAACTTCTGCAGACTTAAAAGTCCCTATCTGACACTTCTGAAGAGAGCAGTGGTTCTCCCGGCATGGTGTTTGAGCTCTGAGAATGCACAGACTGCCTCCTCAAGTGGGTCCCTGACCCCCGAGTAGCCTGACTGGGAGAAACTTCCCAGTAGGGGCTGACTGACACCTCATACAGCCGGGTGCCCCTCTGAGATGAAGCTTCCAGAGGAAGGATCAGGCAGCAATATTTGCGGTTCTGCAATATTTGCTGTTATGCAGTCTCCACTGGTGATATCCAGGTAAACAGGGTCTGGAGTGGACCTCCAACAAACTCCAACAGACCTGCAGATGAGGGACCTGACTGTTAAAAGGAAAACTAACAAGCAGAAGGGAATAACATCAATATCAACAAAAAGGACATCCACACCAAAACCCCATCTGTAAGTCACCATCATCAAAGACCAAAGGTAGATGAAACCACAAAAATGGGGAGAATCCAGAGCAGAAAAGCTGAAAATTCTACAAACCAGAGCACCTCTTCTCCTCCAAAGGAGCACAGCTCCTTGCCAGCGATGGTACAAAGCTGGATGAAGAATGACTTTGATGAGTTGACAGAAGTAGGCTTCAGAAGGTCAGTAATAACAAACTTCTCTGAGCTACAGGAGGATGTTTGAATCCCTGGCAAGGAAGCTAAAAACCTTGAAAAAAGATTAGACAAATGGCTAACTAGACTAAACAGTGTAGAGAAGACCTTAAATGACCTGATGGAGCTGAAAACATGGCACGAGAACTATGTGACACATGCACAAGCTTCAGTAGCCAATTCGATCAAGTAGAAGAAAGGGTGTCAGTGACTGAAGTTCAAATGAATGAAATGAAGCAAGAAGAGAAGTTTAGAGAAAAAAAGAGTAAAAAGAAACGAACAAAGCCTCCAAGAAATATGGGACTATGTGAAAAGACCAAATCTATATCTGATTGGTGTACCTGAAAGTGACGGAGAGAATGGAAACAAGTTGGAAAACACTTTGCAGGATAACGTCCCCAACCTAGCAAGGCAGGCCAACATTCAAATTCAGGAAATACAGAGAACACCACGAAGATATTCCTTAAGAGCAACTCCAAGACACATAATTGTCAGGTTCACCAAAGTTGAAATGAAGGAAAAACTGTTAAGGGCAGCCAGAGAGAAAGGTCGGGTTACCCACAGGGAAGCCCATCAGACTAACAGCAGATCTCTCGGCAGAAACTCTACAAGCCAGAAGAGAGTGGGGGCCAATATTCAACATTCTCAAAGAAAAGAATTTTCAACCCAGAATTTCATATCCAGCCAAACTAAGCTTCATAAGTGAAAAAGAAATAAAATCCTTTACAGACAAGCAAATGCTGAGAGATTTTGTCACCACCAGGCCTGCCTTACAAGAGCTCCTGAAGGAAGCACTGAACATGGAAAGGAACAACTGATACCAGTTGCTGCAAAAACATGCCAAATTGTAAAGATCATCAATGCTAGGAAGAAACTGCATCAACTGATGGGCAAAATAACTGGCTAACATCATAATGACAGGATCAAATTCACACATAACAACATTAACCTTAAATGAAAATGGGCTAAATGATCCTGTTAAAAGACACAGACTGGCAAATTGGATAAAGAGTCAAGACCCATCAGTGTGTTGTATTCAGGACACCCATCTCTTGTGCAGAGCACATAGGCTCAAAATAAAGGGATGGGGGAAGATCTACCAAGCAAATAGAAATCAAAAAAAAAAAAAAAGCAGGGGTTGCAACCCTACTCTCTGATAAAACAGACTTTAAATCAACAAAGATCAAAAGAGACAAAGAAGGCCATTACATAATGGTAATGGGATCAATTCAACAAGAAGAGCTAACTACCCTAAATATATATGCACCCAATACAGGAGCACCCAGATTCATAAAGCAAGTCCTTAGAAACCTACAAAGAGACTTAGACTCCCACACAATAATAATGGGAGACTTTAACACCCCACAGTCAATATTAGACAGATCAACAAGACAGAAGGTTAACAAGGATATCGAGGACTTGAACTCAGCTCTGCATCAAGCGGACCTAATAGACATCTACAGAACTCTCCACCCCAACATCAACCAAATACACATTCTTCTCAGCACCACATTGCAATTACTCAAAAATTGACCACATAGTGGGAAGTAAAGCACTCCTCAGCAAATGTAAAAGAACAGAAATCACAACAAACTGTCTCCCAGACTACAGTGCAATCAAATTAGAACTCAGGATTAAGACATTCACTCAAAACCGCACTACTACATGAAAACTGAACAACCTGCTCCTGAATGAGTACTAGGTAAATAACGAAATGAAGACAGAAATAAAGATGTTCTTTGAAACCAATGAGAACAAAGACACAACATACCAGAATGTTTGGGACACATTTAAAGCAGTGTGTAGAGGGAAATTTATAGCACTAAATGCCCACAAGAGACAGCGGGAAAGATCTAAAATTGACACCCTAACATCACAATTAAAAGAACTAGAGAAGCAAGAGCAAACAAATTCAAAAGCTAGCAGAAGGTAAGAAATAACTAAGATCAGAGCAGAACTGAAGGAGATAGAGACCAAAAACTCTTCAAAAAATCAATGAACCCAGGAGCTGGTTTTTTGAAAAGATCAACAAAATAGATAGTCTGCTAGCAAGACTAATAAAGAAGAAAAGAGAGAAGAATCAAATAGACACAATAAAAAATGATAAAGGGGATATCACCAGAGATCCCACAGAAACACAAACTATCATCAGATAATACTATAAACACCTCTAAGCAAATAAACTAGAAAATTCAGAAGAAATGGACAAATTCCTGGACACATACACTCTCCCAAGACTAAACCAGGAAGACATTGATTCCCTGAATAGACCAATAACAGGCTCTGAAACTGAGGCAATAATTAATAGCCTACCAAACAAAAACAGTGCAGGACCAGACGGATTCACAGCCGAATTCTACCAGAGGTACAAAGAGGAGCTGGTACCATTCCTTCTGAAACTATTCCAATGAATAGAAAAAGAAGGAATCCTCCCTAACTCACTTTATGAGGCCAGCATCATCCTGATACCAAAGCTTGGCAGAAACACAACAAAAAAAGAGAATTTTAGACCAATATCCCTGATATTTCATCAATGTGAAATTCCTACATAAAATATTGGCAAACCGAATCTAGCAGCACTTCAAAAAGTTTATCCACCAAGATCAAGTTGGCTTCATCCCTGGGATGCAAGGCTGGTTTCCACATATGCAAATCAATAAACATAAACCATCACATAAACAGAACCAAAGACAAAAACCACATGATTATCTCAATAGATGCGGGAAAGGCCTTAGACAAAATTCAACAGCCCTTCATTCTCAAAACTCTTAATAAACTAGGTACCAATGGAATGTATCTCAAAATAATGAGAGCTATTAATGATAAACCCACTGTCAATATCATACTGAATGGGCAAAAACTGGAAGCATTCCCTTTGAAAACTGGTACAAGACAGGGATGCCCTCTCTCACCACTCCTACTCAACATAGTGTTGGAAGTTCTGGCCAGGGCAATCAGGCAAGAGAAAGAAATAAAGGGGATTCAATTAGGAAAAGAGGAAGTCCAATTGTCCCTGTTGGCAGATGACATGATTGTATATTTAGAAAACTCTATTGTTTCAGTCCAAAATCTCCTTAAGCTGATAAGCAACTTCAGCAAAGTCTTAGGATACAAAATCAATGTGCAAAAATCACAAGCATTCCTACACACCATTAACAGACAAACAGACAGCCAAATCGTGAGTGAACTCCTGTTCACAATTGCTACAAAGAGAATAAAATACCTAGGAATCCAACTTACAAGGGATGTAAAGGACCTCTTCAAGGAGAACTACAAACTACTGCTCAATTAAATAAAAGAGGACACAAACAAATGGAAGAACATTCCATGCTTATGGATAGCAAGAATCAATATCACGAAATGGCCATACTGCCCAAGGTAATTTATAGATTCAGTGCCATCCCCATCAAGCTACCAATGACTTTCTTCACAGAATTGGAAAAAGACTACTTTAAAGTTCATACGGAACCAAAAAGGAGCCCACATTGCCAAGACAATTGTAAGACAAAAGAACAAAGCTGGAGGCATCATGCTACCTGACTTCAAACTATACTACAAGGCTACAGTAACCAAAACAGCATGGTACTGGTACCAAAACAGAGATATAGACCAATGGAACAGAGCAGAGGCCTCAGAAATAACACCACACATCTACAACCATCTGATCTTTGACAGACCTGAGAAAAACAAGAAATAGGGAAAGGATTCCCGATTTAATAAATGGTGCTGGGAAAACTGGCTAGCCATATGTAGAAAGCTGAAACTGGCTCCCTTCCTTACACCTTACACAAAAATTAATTCAAGATGGATTAAAGACTTAAATGTTAGACCTAAAACCATAAAAACCCTAGAAGAAAATCTAGGTAGTACCATTCATGACATAGACATGGGCAACGACTTCATGTCTGAAACACCAAAAGCAACGGCAACAAAAGCCAAAATTGACAAATGGGATCAAAGAGCTTCTGCACAGCAAAAGAAACTGCCATCAGAGTGAACAGGCAACCTACAGAATAGGAGAAAATTTCTGCCATCTACCCATCTGACAAAGGGCTAATAGCCAGAATCTACAAAGAACTTAAACAAATTTACAACAAAAAAATCAAACAACCCCATCAAAAAGTGGGCAAAGGATATGAACAGAAACTTCTCAAAAGAAGACATTTATACAGCCAACAGACACATGAAAAAATGTTTATCATCACTGGTTATCAGATAATGTAAATCGAAACCACAATGAGATACCATGTTGTTTCAACTTTCTACATGTGGCTAGCCAGTTTTCCCAGCACCATTTGTTAAATAGGGAATCCTTTCCCCATTTCTTGTTTTTGTCAGGTTTGTCAAAGATCAGATAGTTGTAGATGTGTGGTATTTCCCCATTTCTTGTTTTTGTCAGGTTTGTCAAAGATCAGATAGTTGTAGATGTGTGGTATTATTTCTGAGGGCTCTGTTCTGTTCCATTGGTCTATATCTCTGTTTTGTTACCAGTACCATACTGTTTTGGTACCAGTACCATGCTGTTTTGGTTACTGCAGCATTGTAGTATAGTTTGAAGTCAGGTAGCATGATGCCTCCAGCTTTGTTCTTTTGTCTTACGATTGACTTGGCAATGCAGGTTCTTTTTTGGTTCCATATGAACTTTAAAGTAGTTTTTTCCAGTTTCATGAAGAAAGTAATTGGTAGCCTGATGGGGATGGCACTGAATCTATAAATTACCTTGGGCAATATGGCCATTTTCACGATATTGATTCTTCCTATCCCTGACTTCTGAATGTTCTTCCATTTGTTTGTGTCCTCTTTTATTTCGTTGAGCAGTGGTTTGTAGTTCTCCTTGAAGAGGTCCTTCACATTCCTTGTAAGTTGGATTCCTAGGTATTCTATTCTCTTTGAAGCAATTGTGAATGAGAGTTCACTCAAGATTTGGCTCTCTGCTTGTGTGTTATTGGTGTATAAGAATGCTTGTGATTTTTGCACATTGATTTTGATCCCTTACTTATACTTACACCTTATACAAAAGTTAATTCAAGATGGATTAAAGACTTAAATGTTAGACCTAAAACCATAAAAACCCTAGAAGAAAACCTAGGCAATACCATTCAGGACATAGGCATGTGCTAGGACTTCATGTCTAAAACACCAAAAACAATGGCGACAAAAGCCAAAATTGACAAATGGGATCTCATTAAACTAAAGAGCTTCTGCACAGCAAAAGAAACTGCCATCAGAGTGAACAGGTAAGCTACATAATGGGAGAAAATTTTTGCAATCTACTCATCTGACAAAGGGCTGAAATCCAGAATCTACAAAGAACTCAAACAAATCACAAGAAAAAATCAAACAACCCCATCAACAAGTGGGTAAAGGACATGAACAGACACTTCTCAAAAGAAGACATTTATGCAGCCAACAGACACATGAAAAATGCTCATCATCACAGGCCGTCAGAGAAATGCAAATCAAAACCACAATGAGATACCATCTTACACCAGTTAGAATGGTGATCATTAAAAAGGAAACAACAGGTGCTGGAGAGGATGTGGAGAAATAGGAACACTTTTACACTGTTGGTGGCAATGTAAACTAGTTCAACCATTGGGGAAGACAGTGTGGTGATTCCTCAAGGATCTAGACCTAGAAATACCATTTGACCCAGCAATCCCATTACCGGGTATATATCCAAAGGATTATAAATCATGCTACTATAAAGACACATGCACATGTATGTTTTATGTGGCACTATTCACAATAGCAAAGACTTGTAACCAACCCAAACGTCCATCAATGATAGACTGGATTAAGAAAATGTGGCACATATACACCATGGAATACTATACAGCCATAAAAAAGGATGAGTTCGTGTCCTCTGCAGGGACATGGATGAAGCTGGAAACCATCATTCTGAGTAAACTATCACAAGGACAGAAAACCAAATACCACATATTCTCACTAATAGGTGGGAACTGAACAATAAGAACACTTGGACACAGGGCAGCAAACATTACACACCGGGGCCTGTCAGGGGTGGGGGCCTGGGGGAGGGATAGTATTAGGATAAATACCTAATGTAAATGAGGAGTTAATGAGTGCCACACACCAACATGGCACATGTATACATATGTAACAAATGTGCATGTTGTGCACATGAACCCTTGAACTTAAAAGTATAATAATAATAATAAAAAGTTGCAATAATAAATATGTAAACAGATAAATATACAAAAAAGGGCTAGATTGAGAAAGAAAAATAAAGCTGTGTAAAAGCATGTGTGCCCAGGGAGAGTTTGTGTTACCATTTTATAAATAATGTTTAGGCAATATCTCTCTAATATGATGACAATTGATCATATATCTGAACAAATTCAAAAGTGAGCAGAAAAAAATGGAAGACTAGGAATCTCCAAGTTCCCATTCCCCCACAGAATGTAAAATATAAATAAATAAATGATTCAGACTGGAAGACACTGTCTCAAGTATTATAACAGTTTTGGACCTATAGAGCCTATCTGAATGCTTGCAGCTTCCAAAAGAATAGCTTGGATTAGAAATTATGTTTTATATTGGTCAATCTTGGCTTCCAGTATGGTAGCAGCCACCCATCCATCACCCTACAGCCCAGTGGCAGGCAGCTGTGGAGATAGCAGCCACATTTCTGGTGTGGTTTGCTTGAACCAGAATGAACAATAAGAACTTTGTCATACAAATATCACAGCTTTAGGTTCTGATTAGAGATATCTGTTTCTGATCATTGTTGCAAAAATGCAGAAGTTGTCATTATATCAACCCACAATGGCTTCCTGGTTTTTTCAAGAGGTCACATCTGTTTCAGACCCTATGTTTTTTAAAAGTCCAGTGTATGCAGATGTTTTAGAAAACCACAGTGTGCACTGAGGAAAACACACACCCTTAAGAAAGAACCTGGGAAGATTTTAACCTTTCATCTCAGGCTGATACTGCCACAGAGATAGCCTAAAGCAATTAGAAAAAAACAGCAAACTACAGCAAACACTGGGAACAGGGAGAATATCATCTCTAGTGTCTCCACATTGTAAGATCCAAATGTTCAGTTTTCAACAATAACAACAAAATTACAACATATTCAGGGAAAGAAGAAATTTTAGCCTATTCTGAGAGA
Source organism: Trachypithecus francoisi (assembly GCF_009764315.1). Classification (NCBI taxonomy): domain Eukaryota; kingdom Metazoa; phylum Chordata; class Mammalia; order Primates; family Cercopithecidae; genus Trachypithecus; species Trachypithecus francoisi. Next base: position 124,445,532 of record NW_022681458.1, on the reverse strand, counting down.
CAAACATTCAATAGAAAATGTACCCGAGGAAGCTGAAATAATGAATTCACTATATAAAAACTCTTAAACAACTGCATTAAAGATGCTTTAACAGCTAAAGGCTCCAGACTGGGCAACAAAGTGATGCTAAAAGAAGAGAAGCAAAATGAGAATATCAATAAATAGATTATAAAATTATTTTTAAAAAGCCAAAAAGAAATTCTGAAGCTTGAAAGTACAATAACTATAATATAAAATATATAAGAGGAGTTCAACAGATTTAAGCAAGCAGATACGAATATAGGACAATTGAAATTACAAAGTCTGATAAACAGAAAAAAAGATATGAAGAAAAATGAAGAGAGCCTAAGGGACTTGGGTTTCCATAGAGCAGACCAATATATGCGCTGTGAGAATACTAGAAGGAAAAGTGAAAGATAACGGGACAGAAAAATATTTGAAGTAATAATAACTAAAATATTTCCAAATGTTGTGAAGGACATGAATCTACAAACACAAAAATCTCAACAAACTCCAAGTATAATAAACGCAAAGATACATGAAAACACATTATAATCAAACTGCTGAATGCCAAAGTCAAAGAGAATTATCAGTAACATTATCAGCCAACTTCTTATCAGAAACCTTGGAGGCAAGAAGAAAGTGAGATGATATATTTAAATAACTGAAATAAAAATAAAATTGTTACTGAGAATTCTATATCTAACAAAATGGTTCTTCAAAACAGGGTGAAATTATGACATTCTGAAATATATACAAGCAAAAAAAGAAAGCAAACTAAATGTAAAGCTAGCAGAAGAAAGAGCATAATGAAGAACAGACCAAAGATAAGTGAAATAGAGATTATAAAAACAATAGAAAAATTTAACAAAACCAAAATTTGGTTATCTGAAAAAATCAACAATATGGAGAAACCTTCAGCTAAATTGACTAAGAAAAAAAGGAAAAAAGATTCAAATTCTAAAATCAGACATAATAGTAAATACATTATTTCTGACCTTACAGAAATAAGATGTATTTTAAGATTATACACTTACAGTATATTTTACTTTGGAGAAACTAAATGAAATAGACAAATTCCTAGCAAAACATAGTCTACGCAATCAAATCATGAAGTAGAAAATCTAAATAGACCTATAATTACTAAGACATTTGAATTGAAATAAAAAAAAAAATCAATAAAGGAAACCTTTGGACCAAATAGCTTTACTCGTGAATTCTACCAAACATTTAATGAATTAGTGTAAATCTTTGTCAAACTCTTCCAAAAGATTCAATGGGATGGAACACTTTGTAACTAATTCCACGAAGCCAAAAATACCTTGGTATCAAAAACAGAGAAAGACATCATTACAAGAAAACTACAGAAGGATATTACTTATTGAATACTGATGCAAAATTCTCAACAAAATATTAATAAACCAAATTCATTTCTATTTTTTAAATTATGAACCTTGGTCAAGTGGGATTTGTTTCTTTAACACAAGGATAATTTGATAAATGAAAACTAAGTTAGGTAATATGCCACATTAATGAAATGAAGGGAAAAAAATCCTGCATGGCATTCTGAATTCATGAAGAAAAAATTCTTAACAAAATTCAACACTCATGATAATAACAACAACAAAAAATCACCCAACAATGTAAAATTATAAGGAAATACGTAACATGATAAAGACTACACATAAAAAACTGACAGCTAACATCATGCATAATGAAGAGTGAAACTTTTCCTCAGGTTCAATAACAAGACAAATATGCCCACTTTCACATTTCTTTTCAACACAGTGTTAGAACTTCTAGCTTTGGCCATTGGGGGAAGAAAAAGAGTTACAGAAGGAAAGAAAGGAGAAGAAAAAATGGCATTTGAATTAGAAATAAGGAAATATAATTATCTCTGTTCACAGATGGCCTGCTCTCATATGTACGAAATACTAAAGATTTTATAAAAGTATACACACATATAACTAAAAAATAAATAAAATTTTGGAGCTAATAAAAAGGTTCAGCAAAATTTCAGGGTATAATTTGTAAACACCAAAATCAGTTATCTTTCCAAACACTACCAAGAAACAATCTGAAAAGAAAATGAAGATATTAATTCCATTTACAATACCACAAAAAAGAATAAAATACTAAGGAATACGTTTAATGAAGGATGTGAAAGACTTGTACACGGAAAACTACAATTTCTGGAAGAAATTAAAGAAGATATAAGTAAATGGAAAGGTATTTTGTATTTAGATTGGATGACTTAAAACTGTTATCATAAAATTATTAGCCCTAATAATCTATGGATTCAAAGTAATCCTTATCAAAGTTCCAAAAGCATTTTGTGTAGAAAAATATAAAAACATTGTAAAATTCACACAAAATCTCAAAGAACCCAAAGTAGCCAAAACAATCTGGAAAAAAAAAAAGATAACAAATTAAAATAAATCATACTTGCAAGCGCCAAAACTTATTACAAGGCAACAGTAGTCAATGCAGTGTGATACTAGGACAAGAAAAGTCGTAAATATCTATAGAATAAAACAGCCCAGAAATAAATCCTCACATATACGGTCAAATAATTTTTGACAAGGGTTAGAAGACTATTCAAGGCAGAAATGAGAGTCTTTTCAACAAATGATGTTAAAAACAAAATGAAACAAAATTATATATCCTTATGTAAAAGAAGAAATTTTGATCCTTACCCAAAGGTACATACAAAACATAATAGGAAATCAAAGACTAAAAGTAAAAACTGAAAACATAACATTCTTAAGAAAAAACAAAAGGAAAACTGTTCATGACATTGGACTTGGCCAAAATTTCCTGGATGTGACATCAAAAGCACAGACAATTAATGTAAAAGTATGTAAACTGGACTTTACCAAAATTAGAACTTTCGTATGTCAAAGACCACGATCAAAATGAGGGGGAAAACAATCCGTGGAATTGGAGAAAATATTTCAAATTATGTATATAATGAGAATTATTATTTACACCATAAGTATGTAATCTTTTGGCTTCCCTGGGCCACACTGGAAGAATTGTCATGGGCTGCACATAAAAGACACTACTCTAGTGATAGCCGGTGACCTAAATAACAAACAAAAACTAAAAAGGCCTATGCATAAATCTCACAATGTTTTAAGAAAGTGCAGGTATTTGTGTTGGGCCACATTCAAAGTCATCCTGGGCCACATGTGGCCTGCAGGCAATGAGATGGACAAGCTGGATCCAGACTATATTAAAAATCCTACAAATCAACAACAAAATAGCAAACAACCAAAATTAAAAATTGACAAGTGTTCTAATATGTCTATACAGAAGATATACAAAGTACATTAGGAGAGGTCAACATCACTGGTCATTAGGGAAATACAAATAAAGACCATAATGTGAGACTATATCATAAACATTAACATGGCTATTACGAACACAATGGAAAATAACAAGTGTTAGTGAGGACTTGGAAAAATTGGAATTCTGGTAAAGTTGTTGAGAAAAACAATTTAGTTGTTTATCAATAAGTTAAATTTAGAATGGTCACATAATTTAGTAATTCCACTTCTACATATATACCCAAAGGAGTTGAAAGCAAAGAATATGAACGCCCATGTTCATAGCAACAATATTCACAATAGTCAAAAGTTGGAAACAGTCAGATGTCCATCAACAGATAAATGGATGAATTAAATGTGGCATATTCATACAGTGGAATATTATTCAGCCTTCAAATGAAATTCTGATACATGCAATAATATGGATCAACCTTGCAAACATTTGCTAAGTGAAATAAGCCAGGCATAAAATGTCCACTATTGTATGACTCCATTTATATGAAGTACATATCTAGAAGAGGTAAAGTCATAGAGACAGAAAATAGTAGGTATTATGTGACCGTGAGGAGAAGAGGGAAATATCTGTTTAATTTGCACAAACTCTCTGCTTGAAATGATGAAGAAGTTTTGAAAACAGGTAAATGGTGACAGTTGCATGACATCGTGAATGTGTTTATTGTCACTCAACTGTACAGTTCTAGATGGTTAGAATGCCAACATTTACATTCTGTATATTTTATCACAATAAACAAAATTATTTGTTTTAAAAGTGATTCAAGAATATACCCCCTGTGGAGAGTTTCCAGGCAGAGAGGACAAAATATGTAAAAGCCCTGAGGTGGGAGGGTACCTGGCATGGGAAGCCAGACTGAGAAGGATGACAAGGAGAAATGAGGTCCCCATGAGTGAGGTCAGAAAGGCAGGCAGAGACCAGATATATTAATCTTTGAGACCATCATAGTGTCTTTAAATAAGGTCAACGTTTGAAAATAGTTTTGAGCAAATAAACTGCTATATTCTGATTTATGTTTTAAAAGCATAGTGTGAGATAATATGATGGGAATAGAACTGTAGGATGGCCAGGTTAGAAACAGAGATGTGTTTTCCTGCCAGCAGTCCCACAAAGTAATGGGGGGGGGGGGGGGTTGGACTGGGATGGCAGCAGAGAAGACAGTGAAGGGTTGGCAGATGGAGGACACATTATGAGGGTAAAGCTGACAGGATTTGCTGATGGTTTTGATGTTAGAGAGAAGAGAAGGACTCAAAAATAATACTGGGTTTTTGGCTTGAAGAACTGATGAATAGAGTTATCTTTTACCAAAAACAAAAGGGAGAAGAATGGTAAAGACAAACTTTTAGAGAATTCCATTTGCTTGTAAAATATTATCTACTGATGTTTATAGACTACAAACACTCATCTTAGTCGAAGCTTGAGTACATGGTAGAAAAAGAGCAGGACATGGTCATATCATACGTCCTGGTTAGCTTCTCTGTAGTTCACAGTGATCTCCACAGCACTGCAAGGACATATAAATTTTTTAAAGTTTTATAAATGTTATTCAGGTGGGCAGAGGCCTTACTTATTTTCTGAAAGAAAATAACATACAGAAGGCAGAACATATTATTGGGAAGCAGTGGCAATTGATAACAGTATCTGGGACAGGTAAGCTTTCTGTAGCATATAAGGTGTTAAGTCCTAAGGATGCTCTGTCTGCTACTAGAACATGAAAACGTTACTGTCTATGCAAGTTAGACACAGAAGCCCACAAAAACTGTCAGGGTGAGGAGCCAGTCAATTCTCACTGCAGGTAACCAGAACTCAATCACCACTCAGAGGCTTAGAGGTAGGACTCAAAAATTGGACAGGTTCTGAATGTAGTATGGCAGGCCATTATTACAAGAAAAGGCACAGAAACAGACAAGGATAAGGCTTGGGATTCCCTGACTTTTCAAGAATCTCTAGCCTCATGTAAGAAAGGACTTTAATGTTGTTCTTCATTTCTCTAGCCTCACTGCCCAGAAGCTCATGAAACGCTGTGACTACCTAACACTGATAATTGACTTAAAAGAAAAGCAGATGAGATGTGTGTTTATGAGAAAAGGAATCATAGTTGTTTTTGGCTAAGAAAGAATATAAGGGAAAACTCTGGAATAGAATGGGAAAGCTTCATCCCTCAGAAGCAAAGGAACCAGAGGTAAAACTAAGAGATGGCCTTCTGTATTGATCCATTTTATTTGTTTTATATGTAATTAAGAATAATTCTAGTGACAGATCACAGGCTCTTTATATATTTGACCCATTGACGTAATAAGTTCCTTCTAAAGTATTTATAGCTATTTAGACTTCTTAATTATAATGGCAATACTTTGTGCCTTTGTATGTATAGTGTGTATGTGTTCTAACTACCTCATTTGTTTTACTTATATTTTATTTACAAATGGGTACTTAATATTCTTATCTGTAGAATGCAGACAGTGTGTGCAGAGCCAGTGAACTCCCTCTTCTGTAGATGCATCTTATCTCCTTTCTCTAGAAATAAACAGCCTGGTGCTATTAATGATAACAGCATGCACCTGCCATTTCCTGCACAGAGCTGCAAGTCTAGGAGTGGTGCTATCTTGCAATGACTGATGGGGCTTAAGCTTAGGGTTACCACGCAACTTCCCCCCAGGGAGGCCTGCTATGTCAAACAGCAGCATAATGCAAAAATGCCACAGCTGATCTTTATAATGACAAGGGAAATGAGCCAGTGGGCATAGCAGTTTAATTTATGCAGTTCTTTCCGATATTACATGACTTTGAACTGATGCCTCTTATCTGATGCCTGGCTATGTCACTATATTAACCAATGAAAGATCAACTGACTCAATTTTACCTTTTGCGCCACTGGCTTTGTTTCCAACTCATCTGCCTCAACAATATTTCTCTTTTTGTCAGGCATGAAGTTAGTCAGCATTATTTATTGAGTTTCCACAGTGTGTACAGACACTTGAAGTGATGTGTAAGGATTAATCACAGCAGGCTTCTTTGAAGGAGATACTGAATAAATTATTATTTAATTAAAGCTCAAATCAAGGCTGATAATAAAACAAATGTCCGAGCAGTTGGACACTCCCTTCCTGAACCAACTGGACTATAATTACACTCGACCATGGACAAATCACTTTATTGGAAGTCAGTTCCTGTAGAATTGACTAGCCCCAACTAATGGCTATTGTAAATCAAGGGATGGTGATACCTAATCAGATGGAGGCCTCCCTACGGTAGGAAGTTAAAGTGGTATGAAAACAATTTCCAACACTGGCCCAGGGAAAAACAGATTGCCTTCTTTGTGAAAAGCATCATGAATAAAGCCTTGGGTAATGTCACCTAGAGTTTCCTCAACATGAAGACATTGGTTTTTGCATGAATGGATGAAAACTGAAACTAAAGCAATGATTCCAGAGGGATAGGGGATCGAACTTGACATCACACAGATACAGACTAAAATCCAGGCTTTACTATTTATTTGCAGTGTGATCTTGGGTGATTATTTAAGTTTTCCAACTCTTAGTTTCCACAATTGTAAAGAAAATATAATAATGTATATCAACATGACTTCATGAGATTGGAAATAGAATATATATAACACTTATGATATGTTAGGCTCTGAATACATGATGGTCTTGCTTACTGTCACTACCATAAATGACAGTATTTACTGCTGAAAGTAGTCTTAATAGTCTAAAATTGCAACAAAGTTCTATTATATTAAAACTCTGACATTTGGAAGGATATTTGGACTAACTCCTAGAGTTAGTTTAACTAGGATACTTTAATGAAACCCGTATTACATTTGCTATGTTGTTCCATTACAATTATATATTTTATTAAGTAAATTTGTTAGAATAATTGGATACATACCCTCAAACAAAAAACACACTGGTTTGATGTCTAAACACAACCACTTCAATATTGTGACCTTCTAAATTACATGCCATAATTGTTCATTACCATATGTAAACATCACTTGTGTCACTAGCCTAATAGTTTACTGATTGCATATGCTGTAATGTATTTTTATTTCTAGACATTTAGTTTATTCATACTTTTGTACTATTGCTAATAATATCACAAATAGTCATGAGATTAAAAATTTACTTGTCGAATATATAGTATATATTTTATAATATTTTAAATATAAGTATATTTTATATATAAAATATGTTTGTTGAATTCATATATATTTTATATATAAATATATGTTTTTATATATGGAAAAGTACCATATTAGTAAACTATCCCTTTCTGGGGATGGGTTAGCTGCAAACTCTTAACTGTTGGAACAAGTGAAAATACTGAGGATGGGATCTCTTCTCTCCTTCGGAATGATTTCCTTGCTACTTACGTCTTTCTCCACACCTTCTTCATCTCTGTATTAGAAGTTTACTCCCACACTTCCTAATTTTCTACCCCTTCACATCTTTTCACATAGTTATACCCCCAGTCCTATGTCCAATTGAATCACTACGATTGACCCCAAAGACATTTTCAACCTTGATTTGTCAATCATCAATGTTTCAGCAATGTTCTTGTTAATTTTTCTATATTTAATAACTGTTTCCAACATTTTATATTTTACATGTTTTACCTAGATCCTTAAGCTCTTATGTGTACCCTAAATCTCTTTAGTTTTTAAGGAGACAAATATATGTTCTCATCTATCCTATCTCTGAAAGGACTTAGTAATGTAGGAGAGCACATATAGTTTCCCAAACATGTTACAATTTTTAATTTTACATCAGAAGGTGGGATAGGCTTCACCCTTTTGTGTACTTTAGGACACTCCAATCTTAGTTTGGGCACAATGTACAAAGCAGTACAAGCACGAGCCACCTTTAAATTGAACCAAAGTTGTCTAGTGCTGGGCAGCCTGTATGCTGGCTGTTCATGGCTCTGCCTCTTTCCTGTGGTGCTCCAGTCTCTCCTGTACTGAAATACAATGAAAAACAATTTGCCAAACAGCACACTCAACAGAGTCTAGGAAAACTTCCTTGAGGTTTAAAATAACCTCTTATTAACTTGCCTGGCCAACTTAAGATCAATAATAATAATCAGTCACAAGAGTAAAGAATAAACATGTTTGTATTTAAAGTTCTAAAAATAAAATTATTCTTAAAACTGCTTTCCTCAGTCATTATATTTATTTACCTGCTTCTCAATATGACCTAAAATTAAAAGTATATTTTAAAGATAATTCTTCTGGATACATCTATTCTTGGAAGAAGCTTTCTGCCACAGAAGAAACAATAACGTTGATTCTCGGGCACAAGAGGTTATTAGACTAAGAACATCTGGTGCATTTTGTAAAATGTCAGAAGATTCTGAACTGATCTTTCATTGTACAGTTATATTAAGAATGATTAGGCCAACTTATTGAATCATTAAAATTCAGTCCATTTTTCAACAAAAACAAATATTAAATTTGCTTTTCTATTATCATTATTATGCTCTATTAGGAAAAAAATGTGTTTATTTCAAGGTAAAATAATTTTTGCTCAGGGAAGATTTTCTGTAATCAAAAAGTAACCAACCTTTAGCATTCATATAATTTAGACACATCATCACAACAGTTTTAATATGAGAAAAAGGTTATTTTGTACCAAGTTACTTTAAATAAGTTTATGCCACAAGGCAATGAATACATTGTTGGCACAATCTTTTAAGAAAGCAGGGTAAAAGTGAGATGTATAGCAGCACATGGAGAAAACATAATTTAGAAACAATAGATTCTAGAACAACTTATTGATCCTAGATTTAGTTCACACTATTAAGAGAAAGTTATACTCACTAAGGAAAGTCATAAAATTTCCCTTTACAATGAGATCATTTAATTTACAGTGTGGAGATTTTTAGAACATTTTATTTTACTCTAACCAAAGCTGTTGAGATCCAAAACTTATCACTTGACAAACTGCTCAATAAATAAAACAAAAAAAGGTGATGATATTGATAGATGGAAATATTATGTAAGGCAGAAGGGCTTTTTGTGAGATGGTCTGACTTTGTCTTTCTCACTCAAATACTTATTCCTTCCATGGATATGAAGGGATATAGACTGTGTTTGTTCTCTCACTGCTATAAAGAAATACATGAGATTTATGAAGAAAGAATATTTACAAAGAAAGGTAATTTATAAAGAAAGGGTATTTAATTGGCTCAAGGTTCTGCAGGCTGTACAGAAGGCATAGCAGCATTTGCTTCTGAGGAGGCCTCAGGGAGCTTTTACTCATGGTGGAAGGCAAAGCGGGAGCAGGCGTCTCACATGACAGGAATGCCAACAGAGTGGGGGAGGTGCCACACACTTTTAAACAGCCAGATCTCATGAGACCTCACTCACTATAGAGTACCAAAAGGGGATGGCACTAAACTATTCGTGAAAACTCTGCCCCCATGATCCAATCACCTTCCACCAGGCACCACACCCAACGCTGGGGATTAGAGTTTGGCATGAGATTTGGTGGGGGCACAGATTCAAACCATATGACAGATTGTTAAAAAAAATCACCACAATAATAAAAATAGAGGAGACAAGCACCACAATGAGCTGTAAGAGTGGATATAAACCAACCCATTGAATTACACTGAAGCACATTAGTAGGAAAGTAATTTTCTGCCTTGGTATAAAAAATAGACTAAATGCAAACAAATACAAATTTATATATTGTATATACATATACTATGTAAATACATATTATATATTTATAAGCTCGAGTAGGGAAATAGTACGAGATTCAATGAGAATGCTGAAAAGCGGATACAGATTCAGACTTGAGGAAAGCTTGAACAGAAGTATATGATGCCCCTTCTTTCCACCTCTGCAGCAACAACAAACACAATGTGAATATAAAAATTCTTGCTCACTATTGGAAAGGAGGGAAAAGTGATAGTGAGATGTTCCTACCTTTGAGGAAAGACAGGACTGATACTTTACTTCTGAAGAGACAGCGTGGTCTTTCAGGAAGTAACAAAATCTTGAATTCCATGCGTCATATGAAGTTTGAAATGGAGAGAGGATGCTGAGTTATCTGGAGAAAGTGCCACTTGGATCCAGTCGACAGAGGAATGTGAGTGATGAGTATGGAACTGAAAGAATGTTCCCAGTGGAAATGTGCTGTCCCACAAAATCAGTGCTCAGAGGGACATTGATAGCAATGTACACCAACATTAAAAAGAAAGATTTCAAATAAACAATCCAATTATACATTTCAAGGAACTAGAAAATCAAAAACAAACCAAAGCCAAAATTAGCAGAAGAAAAAATAAAGATCAGAGCAGAACTAAACAAAACAGAGACTAAAAAAAAAAAGAATAAACAAAATGAAAAGTTTGTTCTATGAAAAGATAAACAAATTTGATAAATCATTAACTAGGCTAATCAAGAAAAGGTGAAAAGATCTAAATAAAATAGAAATGAAAAAAGATTTTAAATAATACCACAGAAATAGGAAAGATCATCAGAGACTGTTATGAACAACTATACACTAACAAACTGGAATACCTAGAGGAAATGGGTAAGCTCCTGGAAATATACAACCTATCAAGAGTGAATCAAGAAGAATTAGAAAACCTGAACAGACTAATAAGGAGTAGTGACATTTAATCAGTAATTAAAAAAAAAAAATTCATGACAAAGAAAAACCCAGAATTGAATGGATTCACTACTGAATTCTACCAAGTCTATAAAGAAATACTAATCCTCCTCAAACTATATTCTAAAAACTACAGGCCTGTAGTTTTCTTTTGTGGTTGTGTCCTTGTCTGGTTGTGATATCAGGGTAATGCTAACCTTGTAGAATGAGTTTGAAGAAGTTTCTCCACTTCGATTTTTTAAATATGATGAATATAGATGCAAAAGCCTTCAACAAAATACTAGCAAACAAAATCCAAGATCACATCAAAAAGATAATACACCATAATTAAGTGAGATTTATCTCAAAAGTGCAAGGACAGTTTAACACACATAAATTCATAAATGCTAGGAATCACAACAATAGAATAAAGGGCAAAAACCATATGATCATTTCAATAGATTCAGAAAAAGCATTTGACAAAATTCAACATCCCCGCGTAATAAGAACTCTCAACAAACTAGGTGTAGAAGGACCATACCTTAAAATAACAAAGGCTATAAATGACAAATCCCACAGCTAACATCATACTTAATGAGAAAAGGTTGAAAGTCTTTCCTGCAAAAACTAGAGCAAGGCAAGGATGCCCACTTTTACTCCAGTTCAACGCAGTACCAGAAGTCCTAACCAGAGCAATCAAGCAAGAAAATAAATAAAAGGCATATAAATTGTAAAAGAGAAAGTCGAATTGTCCCTTTTTGCAGACAATATGATTTACATCTAGCAAAACAAAAAGACTCCACCAGAAAACTCTTAGAACTGATAAATTAGGTAAAGTTTTAGGATACTAAATTATCATACAAAAACCTGTAGCATTTCTACATACCAAAAACAAACTAGCCAAAAAAGAAATAAAGAAGGCAATCTCATTTACAGTAACTACAAAAGAAAACCCTAAGAATAATTTTAACCAAGGAGATGAAAGATCTCTGCAAGGAATATTACAAAACACTGCTGAAAAAATTGAAGAAGACACAAACCAATGGAAAGGCATCCTATGATCTCAGATTGGAGGAATTAATGTTGTTGAAATGACCATACTGCCCAAGCAATCTGCAGATTCATTGCAATTCCTTTCAAACTACAAATAATCATTCTTCATAGAAGTAGAAAAAACAATTCTAAAATTCATAAGCAAAAAAAAGAGCTCAAATAGGCCAAAGTGAGACTAAGCAAAAGAACAAAGCTAGAGGCATCACATGACCTAAGTTCAGAATAGATTACAAGCCAATAGTAGCCAAAATAGCATGATACTGGTATAAAAATAGACACACAGATCAATGAAACAGAATAAAGAACCCAGAAGTAATGTCACATGCCTACAACCAACTGATCTTTGACAAAGGCAGCAAAAATATACACTGGGAAAAAAGCACCCTATTGAATATGAATGATGCTGGGATAATTGGAGAGCCATATGCAAAACAATGCAAATGGACCCCTATATCTCACCATATATAAAACTTAAGGTAAATTAAGTCAAGGTCATCTATAGGTCTATAAAAATCCTAGAGGAAATCCTAGGAAAATTCTACTGGACATTGGTCTAGGCAAATAATTTATGACTAAGTCTTCAAAAGGAAATGTAAAAAAAAAAAAAATAGGCAAATGGGACTTAAGAAAACTAATAGATGCCTGAACTGCAAAGGAAATAATAAACAGAGTTAAAAAATAAAAATAAATAAATAAAAAAGAAATACGCAGATGCGACTTAAGGAAACTAATAGATGCCTGAACTGCAAAGGGAATAATGAACAGACTAAACAGACAACCAAGATAATGGGAGAAAATTTGTGAAAACAATTCATCTAAGAAAGGTTAGATTCAGAATCTAAAGGAACTTAAACAATTCAACAAGAAGAAAAGCAAATAACTCTATTGAAAAGTGGGCAAAGAATATAAAGAAACAGTTTTCAAAGGAAGACATACAAGAAGACAACAAAAATATGAAAAAATCCTAAAGATGAGTAATCATCACGGAAGTGCAAATTAAAACTATAATGAGATACCATCTTATACAGATTAGAATGGCTATCATTAAAAAGTCAAAAACCATCAGATCTCGGTGAGGATGTGGAAAAAGGAAATGCTTATTCACTGATGGGAATGTTAATTAGTACAACTTCTATGGAAAACAGTATGGAAAAGTCTCAAAGAACTAAAAAAAAAAAAAAAACTACCTTTTGATCCAGCAATTCCACTACTGGGTATCTACTCAAAAGAAAATAAATATCAAAAAATGTCACCTGTACTCATATGTTTATTGCAACAGTATTCACAGCAACAAAAATCATGAAATCAACCTATGTGTATCAATGGATGATTGATTTAAAATGTGGTGTGCGTGTGTCTATACATATTTATGTATACATATATACACATGCACATATATTGTGTGGGGATGTACATACACACACACACACACCATGGATTACTACTCAGTCATAAAAATGAATGGAATAATGTTTTTGCAGCAATATGAGTGGAACTGAAGGCCGTATCTTCAGTAAAATGACTCAGAAACTGAAAATCAAAGACCACATGTTCTCACTTAAAAGTGGGAGCTAAACAATGGTACACACAGACATACAGAGTGGAATAGACACTGCAGACTACCAATGGTGGGAGGGTAGTAAGAAGGTGAAGGATTACATACCAACTATTAGGAATGATGTACATTATTTGAATGATGGGTACACTAAAAGCTCAGATCTTACCACTGTACCATATACACATGAAACACAACTACACTTATACCTGTAAATCCATAAAAATGAAAAATTTAATTTAGAAAAGTGAATGTCATTCCCTGACCTTGAAAGTGACAATAGCAAGAAAGCAGGTAAGCCTCATGAGATGTGGTACCTAGCAGAGATCATGTTATTTCCCCTTTTGAATTCCCCCTGTCCCTGGTCCACTGCATATGTCTAGAGTGAATCAACCCTCCAGCCAATATTCAAGAGAAAAATCTAAACATAAATGTCAAGGGTCAAGGACAATTATTTTGACTTTGTTTGAGAATAAACACTAAATCTTATAGTTGTCTCCTTTTAAAAAGATAAGGACAGGAAGGCAAAAGAATAATACTATTCCAAAGGAAAGCTTCTATTATGTTATAGAAACAAAACATAATAAAGGCAGAAGTACATATTTTTTAACAGAATCACTGTAGGGAAGAGAAGTAAACTTTAAACAGCATCTGCGATTATCTCAGTCAAATTTATGGAGCATAGATTCTACAAAATGAAGTAAGATAGGGTAACAGTGTGAGGTAACAGTGTGAGGTAAAAAGTTAATTGAGAGGCAAGTGGAAATTTGCAACAAAGAAGCTAGATAATATAAAGAAAGAATGCTATAAAACCAAAACGCATCAACATAATTATAAACAATACACATTAAACATCAAAAAGAGAATAATTTAAAAAGTAAATCAGTGATATAGTGGACATTTGTATGTGTGCATTTAAATTTGGGAGTGTTAGCAGTGACAGGAAACACGTGTTTGAATATTCAAATGAGTCTGGAAAGCTTTGGACGAAGAACAGTTCACCAGATTTCTCAAGTACAGGGTTTCTCAGCCTCGAAATGCTAGTGTGCCTGGTGGTTCTTCAAGGATGATAACAGTATATTCCACTTACCAAATTATTCGACCACAAAGACTTTTGAGAAAAATATATCACTTGAGTATATTGTTTTACCTAACAAATCAGCAAATGCTAAAACACACATATTCTTGTGAAAACCATGACCTTCAAAGTTAAGTAATTATTTCTTTTAGCACCAGACATAGAAAAAGGCAGCACCTTACGAAATAAAAATAATAATAATAACAGTGACATGAGACTTTTCTATAGCATCACTGTCAGGAAAGCAATTAAGTCAATTGTGAATTTTGAGAGGAAAATAATATGTTTCAAAAATATTCTACCTAGCCAAGTTGTCATTCATATGAGAAAGTTACAGAGGACATTCTCAGATTTGAGCAGTATCTGAAAATATAACATCCAACTACTGTCTCATATTTTTGCCTGTCTGTGAAAGATATATACAACTCATTCTAGATATATAAAACTCATTCATTTTATTCATTTCGTAATTGAATAAAATCACATATATATGGTATGGTGGTAGGAAAATTACAGAAGTCATAATACATCAGCCAGAAAGGGAGCCATACACACCTTCTCTTTCAAGCGACCTTAGAAAAATGAGATAGTGGTTTGCTAACGCGGTCATGGCTAAGAGATTAATAAGGGGAACATTGTATATTATTAATAGTCTATGTGCAACTTTAAAGACCCCAGGAAGTATAGAAGAGGACCTCTGAGCTTTAATACATCCAATAAGGGTTTGCTGATGCCAACTATCTAAGTAAATAACACTGTACTAGGTGCTAAGAAAAATATAAAATAGATCGAAGGCAATTTAAGTACATTCCCCTGAGTACTTGAGAGGAGTCAGAGTCTGCAAACAATCATTCCAGATTCTTTCCTATATTAATGCCATTTTTAACTATTTAAATTGATATAAAAATACATAGGTATCTTTTAAATTAATAGATTAACAACCTTTCTAGCTCTGGAGCACCAGATTGAAAGCAGATGGCTCAAGCACAGCCTTGTAGGCTGGTCTCATTTCCAGCTAGCACTTGGTTTTACAATCTCCTGACCATATGCAGTGGTCTACTCCAACTCTCTGTTTTTAACTTCCTTTAGCAAGATATGACAGTCATAACAGACTTGTTTATTCAAACTGCTTTATCAGAGTCATAATTGATAATAACAAGGTGAGGCAGAATTTGATGTTGTCAACGTAATTGAAAGTTAACAATGATCTGTTGCTAGATGTAAGGTGTACATAAATAATAATAATAAACAATAGTTTTTCTCTGCTTGAAATGAATTTAATTAGATATTTTGACTACATTCCTTGCTCTGACTTGGATTATAATGTTTTTAAATTATATAATTAAATAACATAGAGATGCAATTTTTTATACAAAAGTCTTGGGACCTGAAATACTTCATATATATATTTGAATTAAGAGTGGTAATACAGTGTATACATAATATATATTATAGTATACATTCCTATACAAAAAATAAAACACAAAAAATACAAATGTTACCTAAGTGGAAAAACTTAAGATGATAAATATTCACATCATTTGCAGTCAATTTTCAGCATAAATGAGTTCAGGCAGGGTGAGCTGCTTCTATTGCCAATAAAAATAAAAATAAAAATAAAAGAAAGAAAAACTTTTAGTTTTCTGAGCTTTATGGATTTCAGAATTTTGTATAAATCGTTGTGGGCCTGTAATACATTTTGGACAACTCTTTCATATTCATGAGTGTACACATATACCTTATTTTATGCAGCAGCTATGTTACCAAGGAATAGTATCTATATAAAAATCTTTTCTTATACATTAAAACGTCAACTCTTTCCTCTCACTTGCAACCAGAACTGTCCAACCAGTTAACAGGAGGTAGAGGCTTTCTCTCTAAAGGTGCTTAAACTCCTGTAACTTTGCTGACAGAGTGTTTCTCTAAAACACAAATCTATGCACAGAATTTCTCTACATAAAATATGTCTCTAACTTCTCACAAATTGCAGTTGGGAGGTCCAGAACTTCCCTAGAACACAACAGACTTTGTTCCCTTGCCTTCATCACTTACACTCTGCTGCTGCTGGACCATGAACTTCTCAACTCAGTTTCCACTGTGGTTCCTTTCCACAGGTTTGGTTTTCTTCCTACAATCCACAGTCCTGCTTCTCTTTTCATCTGTTCCTACTTATTTAGAGTCATCTTCTCAATCATGTTTGCACATCCCATTTCTGAGCATCTGTAGAATCTTGAAAATGCATTTTTCAAAATACTTAAACATTCAACTGCCTATGTTTTTGCTCTTTCTTATCTACCTTTGGTTTTATGTATAGTAGTATACATGTACAACTAATGAAGGTTATTATATGCCAGAAACTATTCTGTGTTTTTCATTTAATCTATGAGGTTGGTTTCTATCATTAGCTTTCTCATGCTATTGTACAAATAAGAATCTGAAACTCAAAGAGTAATATCCCAAATCATACAGCAAAGAAATAGCCAACCCCAAATTTGAATCCAGGTCTTCTCTCTCTAAAGCCTGTGACCTTAATTACTGTATTATTTTTCTCCACAAACACTCTATAAGTGATTGCTTGATTAGTATTCTCAACCAGCGGATGTGGAAATTGGCTGTAATGGAAATAGTACTATATTTATATAATCCCTGGAAGGATATTTAAAACTGTATATGCTTCCTAAAAAAATCTTTCTTTTTTTTTTTTAATTTATTGTTATTATTATTATTGAGACAGAGTTTCGCTCTTGTTGCCCAGGGTGGAGTGCAGTGGTGCGATCTTGGCTCACAGCAACCTCCACGTCCCAGGTTCAAGCGATTCTCCTGTCTCAGCCTCCTGAGTAGCTGGGATTATAAGTGCAGCCTCCTAAAAATCTTTTAAATATTCCATGTTTTATGGTGATGCAATGAGTTGTTACAAAACTGACATCAGTAAATCACACCTTGCTAAATTCATTCCCTCTGTGTTCCATTCTACGTTGAACCTTGGCTGATGTAAAAACTTTCTTAGATGAGTAGAATCTGAGTGTTTCATTGTGAAAGTTGTAATGCTTGGTCTTATGAGGCATTGTACTTTATGCTTTGGTTCTGTGGCTGCCCTGAGATTTCATTTTAAAAGGTTCAGGCTATCCCCCTGAAGGATGAGAGGCCACATGAAGAGAGAAGCCCTAGAAAATAAAAGAATTAAAAAATAGAGAAAGGTCCAGCCAGATCCCAGCCACGCCAATCATACCAGCTGAGACAGTAAATTTGTGAATGAGGCCATCTTGCATGTTCCGGACAAGCACTAGAAATGCATGAGTGAGCCAAATAGTGGAGAGGTAAAATACGCAGTTAAGACTAAATGCAAAATTGTGAAGATACCATTGGCAGTTGTGGTTTTAAGCTACAGAGTTTTGAAGTGGGTTTTATGTGCTGTTACAGTAATTGGTGTCAGTAAATGAAGTGTTGACCTAACAAAAAACTAAAATGTGGCACTGGCTTTGGGACCAGGAGGTGGGTAAATGTTGAAAGAATGATAATAAAACTGTTATTAGAGACTTGAAAAAGGGCAACCAGTGAAAAATAGTGGCAGAACAATTGGCAAATAGTTTTTTGTGGTAGCTTAGAAGCTAGAATACAAATTTAATTGATGTGTAAAACTAGCTAATGAGGTTTCCAGATGACCTACTGAAAGTGGCAAGTTGTTTTCTTTTTTTTGTTTGTTTTTTTTAGCTGCATAAATGACACATAAAACATAAATAAACTTATTAAAAACTGTTTGGCAATTTTCTAAATCTAATATATTTTTGATATATTAAAAAAACACGAAGTTCTAGAATGTACCAAGTTGGAAATATAGCTATTTCTCATCTCCACTCATCTAGAAAATATTCCCAAAGTGAGAAATGGCCCTGAGACAAAAAATAAAAGTAGCAGAAAACATTTTTTTAAGATTCTGAATGTGTAAAAAATGCCCATTAGAACATCACAACTTCAAAAAAGAAAAAATAAATAAATGAGGGTTTTATAATAATAGAATGTCATGCCACAGCAACATCACACATGAACAAAGTAGAGAGATGGTTTCCAAAACAATTATAGCTATGTCTATCAAGGAATGAAGAAAATCTCAATCATATTCCTAGAGCCAAGCTTCAAGAAATCAGAGCCAGAGCCATTTACAATGTACTAAAAAAGGACTCACAACGAAAAAAATAGATGTTTATCAAGGACCATACTCTGCTGTCAAAGTTGGGGAAACTGGCAATGTATGCCTGGCTGAATTACAAAATTGCTACAAATCAGTGATTGCTATGTGATCCCATTCTTCCTGTTTTTTAATGTGTCTGATGATTATGCTATCCTTGTCCCATCATTGTGTATTGGGTGAAGGGATAATATAGATAACTTGTTTTTCTAATTTGTAGATCTCTGGATTAAGAGGAGTTGTACTCAAGAAGTCTACCTACATGTAGGTCAGAATCAGATCATGGCATCCTAATTTTGAGCATGATGCCATAATTAGATAAAACTTTCGTGGTCCTAAGAGTGAATGAGTATTTTTTTTTATTTTTTTGAAACAGGATCTCGCTTTGTTACCCAGGCTGAAGTGCAGTGGTATGATCACGGCTCATGGCTCACTGTAGTCTCAAGCTCCCAGACTCAAGAAATTATCCCACCTCAGCCTCCTAAGTAGCCGGGACTACAGGTGCGCATGGCTACATCCAGTTATTCTTATTGTAGAGATGAGGTTTTCCTATGATGCCCAGGCTGGTCACAAACTCCTGGGCTCAACCAATCCTCCTCCCTTGGCCTCTCAAAGTGCTGAGATTAGTCATGAGCCACTGTGCTGGGCCAGAATGAGTACACTTTTAAGGATGAAGATATGTGAAGAATTCTACTGAGAGAGGGTTCAAAGTAGATTTCAATATTTGGTCATAAATTCTTCCCAGTTTCCTATGCACAACCTTTGGATTCTGACTTCATTACTCCTCCAATCCAAAGGTGGAATCTGTTTCCTACTCCTTAGATGTGGGCTGGCTTTGTGACTTCTTTTGACCAACACTACTTAACAAAAGTGATATTGTGGAAGTTTTGAGACTAGACTTTGAGTGGCTTTGCATATTCTGTCCTTAATGTCTTGGAATGCTGTCCTAAGACGTTCATGTCTAATGTAATGAATTATGAATGGCCGCATAGAGGAGAAACTGAGGTTCATCAGCAACTAGCCAACAACAACTTTTGGATATGTGAGTGAGGTCATCATTCCAGAAGCTGCATGACTAAGACCAAGATAAACCAACAAAAAACTGACAGAGCTATAAGACATTTGTTCTTGTTTTTTGTAGGGAGGGTATTATGCAGTAGAGAATATTCTGTGAAAAAGTAGTATCTTTTCCTGGCCAAAAGTCACAGAATTGCAAGAGTTGATGCTGGTGAGAAAATGACAGAAATGTGAGCCAATTGTGGAGGCAGTGAAATAAGGCTGATCACTGCTATGCTCTACTGAGGCCATTACATTTGGGTATCTCAATCAAAGCAGCATATACTCTACCCTGATACTATTTCAAAACTCTTTTAAAACTTAAATGTGATAATTTCTGCCAAATGCTTGGCAAATAGATACTCAACATTTAATAAATTTAAGATTAAATTTAACTTAAATTTAATCTTATTATTGCACATCCTACAGTTTTTCAAGACTCAGCTAATTTTTTAAAATTTTATATCGAATTTTATGTAAAAAGTGTTGGCGTTATAAATATCTCAAATGTCAAAAAAATTGCTTATATTTGAGGAAATAAAACAAGCAACACTTAAGGTCAGAAGTATTAGCTTAATCTTCCTGGTTACTTCTCAGGGAGAAAATGAAAATAGCAGCTAGAATACGGAGAACAGATAGGAGGTTATTTCTATATTCATGGAGCAGATGGAGACTTTCAGAGACAGACCACTGCAATGTCACATGATGAAAAGTTCCAAAATAAGTGGTTTTGAATAATAGTAGACATAAAGATATAAAACAATTGACAACATCATTTCAAGCAGGTGGACATTAAAAGTATGATTTTGTGCTGGTGTCAGTTTATTTAAAAACATATCCATCTAATTATCGCTAAGATGAAATGCTATTTTAGAAAACAATTTTAAATATATAACAAGGCCTAACATTTCATAATTTAAAATTTTGATTTTTAACTTTTATAAAGTTATTTTTAGATAATTTAAATTTGGGAAGAACATTGTTTTCTGCTTTGCTTGTAGACGTGTCTGTCACAATATTAGACACAATAGGGAAAAAAATCAGATCCAACACAAATCCCAAAAGTAGCAGAGTAGCTACTTCAAACACGTTTTACTAACACTAGTAAATGCTATGGAACTATTGCAAACTGTGTTCACAGCCACTTTAAATGAATACATTTAATTTTTAGTATAAATTAAAACTTGTTAAATTTAAACAGGAAAAAGAACTATAAAGACATGCCTATCAACATTAATGGTAGATACTTCTGAATTACGAGATCATTGAGTATTACTTTTCTTCTTTATATAAATTTAACAATTAATACATGTATCTTCCATAATAATTTTTATTGAATTAATTTAATTGAAAGTAAGTAATTTGTGGCAATGATAAAACTTAATTTAAAAACAATACACGCCTAAGAATCTGAATAAGTGATTAAACATAAGGAATAAATAGAACCGAAAATCTTATCAGGGAAACAATTCCTCTTCTTAAGAAACAGCATATTACACAAGAAGAAAAACAGAGATTTCAGAAAAATAACTAATATCCCACATTTTGAAGTATAAGAGCTGGAGTAGGGATAATGTATAATGGAAATCTATTGTCAATGGGGAGCACTCACAGAGCCAGAAAATAATGTAGTGGGTACTATTTTTACAATCTTAATGTAAGAGAAGCAAAGTTTACTACATGCAGACAGCATATGCTATCCTCAAAACAGAAAAGCCAGGGATTATCTTATTTTTCCCTAACTCAACTTCTCATTAATGTGACTGTGCCAGACAAAAATAGGAAATCAATACCAGCGGGTTTTGGATACTCATTATATTTGCAAAGCTGACCCACAGGTAATTTAACAAATACTAGTTCAACCATGGTGGAAAACAGTGTGGTGATTCCTCAAGGATCTAGAACTAGAAATACCATTTGACCCAGAAATTTCATTACTGGGTATATACCCAAAGGATTATAAATCATTTTACTATATAGACACATGCACACATATGTTTATTGCAGCACTATTTATAATAGCAAAGAGTCGGAATCAACCCAAGTGCCCATCAATAATAGACCGGATAAAGAAAATGTGACACATATACACCATGGAATAATATGCAGCCATAAAAAAGAATGAGACTATGTCTTTTCCGGGTACATGGATGAAGCTGGAAGCCATCATTCTCAGTAAACTAACACAAGAACAGAAAGTCAAACACCATATGTTCTCACTCAAAAGTGGGAGTTGAACAATGAGAACACATGGACACAGGGAGGGGAACAACACACACAGGGGCCTGTCGAGGGGTGGGGAGCAAGGGGATGGCGGGCATTAGGATAAATACCTAATACATGTGGGGCTTAAAACCTAGATGACGGGTTGATGGATGCAGCAAACCACCATGGCACATGTATACCTATGTAACAAACTTGCACATTCTGCACATGTATTCCAGAACTTAAAGTAAAATAAAAAATAATTTTTTTTAAAAAAAAGAATGACTGTAGATAATAATTTCTAAATTTCAGATTCTTCTCAACTCCCACAAAAACTGATGAGTAGATGGACAGTGTGAATTGTAGAGGTGGTTGCTGCCATCAAAATCCCAACTTTGGATTTCATGAACAGCATTTACTGAGAAATGGCTGCCCACCCAGGAACTATATTTTCCTGGTCCCTTCCTGTCTAAATGTTGCCATGTGACTAGTTTTTTGGCCTGTGTTGTATGAACAGAAGCGATGTCTTACTATCGGCTATGCCAGTTATCAATTCATTGTCTCTCAACTATGAATTCACTCTTTTTGGCTTTTTTTGTCATGATAAAGCTAGGTCCTAAAAATATTTTTCCTACCAGTGGTGCAATGTCAATCCTCTGAGTAGAAAGTACAAGAGAAACACTGAAGGAGAGAAGGGCTTTCACTTCATTGCTCTAGAGTAACTCACAAACTCGGCTGCTACAGGGTGTACTTTCTCCATTGAATAGCCCCCAGTTCTAGGTTTCTATAGGCCACAGCACTCTCCATCTTTTGGTTACCACACTTTTACCAGCTCTTGACTCAGGCATTGAAAGCATAGCCAGGATACCCAGGTAGTAGGGGTCCATGCCCCAGTCAAAATTATTGCTCCTCATACCCTCTCCTCCAGCAAGGAGAAAAGTATCACAGATGCTAAATTTGGAAGCCTGTTTTAATAAAAGGGTAAAATATTTATAAAATATTTGCCTGCTATAACTTAAACAGCAAGTCAGATTAAGAGTATTGCCTTCTCATTATGGCCTATTTCTTTTACATAACCTATGTGATCTATTAGTTAAGGCCTATGAGGTAGGGGAGAAAAAAAAATAGGTTAAGACCTTAGCTTAGGTCTAAGTCATAATTTTCAGTTCAGTTCCTCAGACTTTGAATAGATTGGTTGCAACTAGATCAAATGCCTACATTGCTCCTGAGAGAAATAGATTGTTGGAGAGAACATGTTCCCAGTGTAAAAATCCTGTGATTTAATGTAGGCATTATGCCTTTTTTTTTTTTTTTTAATATGAGTACTCTAGGTATGCATTCAGAAACTGGGGAAAGAACCACAGAAGGAATCTGCAGACCTACTACACTTGCTCTATTTAAACTTGGGTTAAAATTCTATCATAAGCTCCATTGTAATTTGTGGATCACAATAGCCAGGTTCCAGTACCCAGGGAGTAGTGACATAGAACCACTATCCAGCAATCTCCAGAAGATCTACATAGTTCTTTTTCCTTAGGCATCGTCACTCCAGTAATTGGCCACGGGCTCCTTAGAGAAAGGATTGGAGGATGATTTACAATGACACAGATAAAAAGAGAAGGGAATTAGCCTCTCTATAATCAAGAGGCTCTGATCTGAAAAGTGTCATAGGTTCGAAAATAGGGTGAGAATGTATGATTCTCTGTTGTGTGACTCAATCCACATTTCTGGGCACCAGACTGGAATTCTCCTGTTATATCAGCAAATACTCATCTATCTAATTCCCAGGATTGTTGTCATAAAAGTAGCTACTGCCAGTCACCCTGCTTTTCAAAACATTCTGACAACTACTTAATCTCTGCTAACCATTAAGATAAATGCATTGGCCATGTCTTTAACAGCTAAACACTGTCATTTGGGCCCTGCTACTCTGAGATCTTGTCATTTCCACTGAAATTGGTAAGTTTACTAGTGCCCTTCGACATAGTAAACCCTGGCCAAGACAAAACAACACTAGAGAGCTTTCCAAGCACATTGATGGTCCCTTCACTAAAGGATTTTTCAATGCCTTAGTGAATGGAGTAGTCTCTGAACTGTCTTGGGGAATGAAGTAGAGAATGTATGTGAACAATACCTTTCAAGGTTTCTGTCTCCAATAGCTGTTTGTTTTCTCTTTGTATGTTTTGCAAAGGAAGTTCTGACAATGTAAGTGCATTAACTATCAGTCATTTTTAAGTACAAGTTTCAGTCAACTAACCAACTAAAATGTCTGGGCCATTTCCAGAGTCTTTAGTAAGTGCATTCACGTCAATAAAACAGACATAATTACTAGCTGCCAGTATTATTATACTATCAACTGGCCATAACCTGTTGAGGTCTGCTTCCCCTGTCTAATACCCTTTGAATGCATTGCATACATATTCCTTGGCTGTATTCTCATTTACGTGAATAATGGCTTGCAATACTTTAGGTGTATATATTGCCTCCTACTAGATCAAAGTTTGTACTTGACCCCTGCAATATGCTTACATCTGACCCTTGTTGTTGGTCCAGTGGCAATAAAGCGTTGTTAGGGTGGTATCTTGGAGAAAACTGGTATCTGTATATAAAGGAACTGGCCTATATACATTTACTACAGAATGGTCAAAAACTGGAGGGTTAGTCTTTTTAACCTTGAAAGGGGAATGCTCTTTCTATAACGCAAGGAAAACTGAAGGACTTAAGATTCCAGGATTCTTTGCTTCACGTGAATCCAACCAGATGATCCCATTCCAAGTTTCAGGAATGCTCTAACTTCTACATGAAATGTTGGTGAGGTTGTGAATTCAGGATACATCATGATTCTATCACCCACACAATTCAATTTTGGTTTTGATTTCAGCAAAATTATGTCTGTGGCCACAAGAAATAAGGTCATGTGTAGGGTTTTCTTAAAAGAACTCTGGTTCTCTGTGACTTCAGCCAGCAGGTTAGTGACCTGAGCTTGTTATATCCTCTCTGAAGATGCTCCAGGGTAATTATGAGAACTGACCCCACACCAGGGTTGCATTCATCACAACTGCCATGAGTCAACAGTAGCAGCCTCTTGATTACCCCAAGTGACCTTCTCTAGTTAGACTTGATTGCATTGAACCACAGACGAAAGTTTCGTTAATCATAGTGCTGTGATATTCCATGGATTAGCAGAATCCCATAACCGTTTATTAAAGTCAACGTTATGTGCAAATACAGGAATGGAACCCAATCTATATTTCCAAACTCTATTGTAGAGGTTGTTTTTCCTACTACCTCTTCTGGCACAAATTGTCTGTATTAGGTAGGGCCCAGGCAAGAAATGAAAATCACAGGAGTTATTTCACTAGAGAAAATGTAAAGAATGACTAATCAAGTTAACAACTTAATAAAGTTGTTAACTGGCTAACTTAAAGGATTTAAAAGAGATTAGGACCAAGATATCTCAGAGACAGGCACTTCAGGGAGCAGCTACTATCACTAGAGATAGAGAAACAAAGGAAAGAGTTTGAATGTTTTAAATCTCAGGAGTTTTGTGAAGGGGATTTATTGAGCAATAAAACTCAGACCTGTGACCCTAAGGAGCTACTCAGCTGGTGCTTGCGCCTCTGAGGGATGTGCAACTCAGCTAATTCTGCAAGTATTAGACAGAGCCCAAGCTAGATTCAGCGTCATAAAGGAAGGAACTACTGTAGTTGTGGTGAAGAATCATTAGTGTGGCATGCAGACAGAAAAGAGGAAGTCTCTTCTCTCTCCTTTTTCCTAACAACTTATCTTCAGTGTCACTATTGGCAGGGGATAATAAGGGCTCAGTTGGCAAAACGGAAATTTGGTTTCTGTAGTTCCAGAGTCAGTATCACAGACAGGAAATAGAAGGGCAGGAGTCAACTAAGAAACAATTTCTTACTAGTTGGCATAAGGAGGGAGCACTGTATTGTCCAATAAATGCATATTTCCTAGGGGCCACCACAGAGATGGTTGGGGAAGAAACAAGGCAGCATATCCACGAAGGCAGGACAGAGGCCACATGGAGGGCCCTGCACAAGAGAGTTGTTTCCAGGAAGCAGAGCCAGCATCTAAACAAGGATCCCCCATCGCTCAGCATTGCCAGGACAAAGGCTTTTCAGGTCACCTGTCCGCAGGTGTTATGCTGGATACTTGATGCTTATGTTTCCTATGCTTCCCTTTTCTGAATGGGAGCTTTCATTGCACTTACTTTGTTTTCTTTCTACCACTATGGTGGGGGAGTGACTTGTCAAGACCACAAACAACCACATCCAGAACTAAAGTGGGAGACTGCACATCACCCAGACAGCCTACACCCTGAGCTGGATGTTGTGACTAGATGGGGGTTTTAGTTGTCTTCCTTAGAGAGGGTTAAATAGGTATTATATGTGAGAAGGATCTTCACTGATAATTCTGTCAGACGGACAGAATATGACAAAATGGTAGCTGTCCATCAACATGTGCTCTCTCTCCCTCCTATTACATAGATAAGTGCATATAAAGAAATTGCCCAGGCAAGACATCACACTTACCAGCTCCCCCACCCCACCCTCATTGCTAGGTGTCATTATGGGACTAATTTTGTCAATAAAGTGTTAAGGAATTTAATGAGTGTCACTCTAGGACAGGGCATTTTTGGCAGCAGCTGAATCTCTACTTCCTCTTTTTATTTCTCTGCATACTGGATGAATAAACTATACAGCCTTCAGGAACAGGATGGCTATAAGATGGAAGGGGTCTAGGTCCCTTAATGACCTCAGACCAGGAATGCCCACACTGGATTGTCATGTTAGCAGGAAACAAACTGCTTCTGTGTTGATCTGTTGAAATGTTGGGCTTTATTTGTTGTACCTGACAGCACCGCCATATACAATTTAGAAATGCATGGCCTTGTACTACAGGCGTGTTTCCAAAGAAATTATTGACATGATGCGATGGGGTAAACAAAAGAACCAAGAAGAATCTTTTCAGAGGCAAAAAAAGGAGACTTGAATAGAAATGTTTCTACTCAAAGATAAACAAATAATGTAAACCAATAAACCACAGGACCTGTGAAAATCCTTTTTAAAAAGAAAACGAAAAAATATTAAGTGAATTTTTAGAGACGAATATAATTAGAAAAAAAATCAGCTCTAGAAAATAACATAATTTTAAGCATAAATTATTTTACTCTCTAAAGAAAAATAATTAAAATATTAATGCAATGAATCAATAGATAAAAGTTAAAAATGTAGACTAAAAAAAGTATATGGCATTGAAAGCAGTGAAGTGTTCCAAAGAAGAAAAACAATTTATAAATTTGGAGCTTCTCAAGTAGAGAACATAATTACAAAAAGGGTAATTTTATAAAATGAAATTAGAGGAACAAATTTCTAGGCTAAAGGGATTTGTAGATAAACATAGTCTAGTATGTCCCCAAGATAGATGGAGGCAACAGGCATGGGGCTATGTTGTTGCGTATTTAATTTTAAGCACAGTTAAAAAAAATCCTACAAACATGTAATAATCAACCAAAATATTAAAGTAAAAACAGTTAGGATACTCTCAGACTTCTACTCAACAACATCATATTCATATTCCAGAATGAGCTAGAATATAGTTTTTGACTTTGAAAAGAAATCTGTGTTGAATTTAGATAACAATATATAAGTAAGCTGTTGTAGACATGTGAATTCAAGGCAAAGACACCTCAGCTATGAAAAAAAAAGTAATTTCTTTATTAAAACTGAGTTGTCATGAAGAAAACTAAACTAACAAATATGCACTTCAAGCTGTGATTAAAAAATAAATTCTGTTCAAAGAAAACTTAGAAATTTGCATATGAAAGAATTTACAGACAACATTTTTTCATTTAAAAATGAAATCAAGTTTATACAACTGTCATATAATACACAGTGTAAATGTTACAGTTCTTAAAATAATAGTCATATGACATAAAAATAGTTTAACAATTAATGCTTTGGGCAAAAAATCTCATGTGACGCCCATAAAACCAGGAGGTGTGGGGGTAGAACAAGTGGGAAGAATTGTAAATGTGCTAATTTCCTCATCTTTTATGAAGGGTAGTCAACAACTGCCATTCCATTTATGAAACTGATAAATGCAGAAACATAAATTTAAAGCTTTTCATTAAGGCCAGGCGTAGTGGCTCATGCCTGTAATCCGCGCACTTTGGGAGGCCAAGGCAGGCAGATCACCTGAGGTCAGGAGTTCGAGACCAGCCTGGACAACATGATGAAATCCCATCTCTACTAAAAATACAAAAATTAGCTGGACGTGGTGGCGGATGCCTGTAATCCAGCTACTTGGGAGGCTGAGGCAGGAAAGTTGCTTGAATCGGGAGGCGGAGGCTGCAGGAGCCAAGATTGCATCACTGCACTCTAGCCTGGGTGACAGAACAAAACTCCGTTTCAAAACAAACAAACAAAAACCTTTTTATTACAAAGCTTACCTAATTTAGTTTTGAAACAAAAAATGAACAAGTTGGTAACATAGTTGACAGACTTTGGAGAAATACTGAATTATTTTTCTTTAAGAATCAGTTTGGATAAGTGTAATTTCAAAAATTATAGTTTTGGTTTATTTATTTCTTTTGGATGACATCAGTTGATAACAACAAAATGCATTATGACTAAATTGCTTCCTTTTCGCAGCTGCTCATGGAACTTCCTTAGTCCTCTTTCCCTCTTCTTGAACAACAATGTATAAGTCAAGATAATATTGTTGACAATGTAAGGTAATTACACTTTTTTAATGGCTCTTTTCCATGTTTAGTGAATTGTAAGACTTTTACCAGTTTTTGCACCCGGCTCACAAAAGTCTGATCTCATGTCACAGACACTGGGGAGATGTTAAACAAAGATAGAAACATTATATGCATGATTTGCCTGCATTATAAAACTCGACTATTGGATTTTTAATTCAATTCAATGAACTCAAGCATTACATCCTTGTCATTTCATTAAAGTCTCAGAAAGTGACTGTGCTTTAAACTTGCAGTTTTATTTGCTGACTTTGATCAACAATTCACCCTCCTCTTTCTCTACATGCATCCCAGTTGCAGTTCTCCTTTCTTTCCTGGTAATCCCTAGATTTTGCTTCATAAATTTAAATTCTGTGTGATTTTTTAGTCCTGGAGATTACACTTTCATAAGGCCCGACTTATGAAAGAGCAGTTGTTCTTAAAAAAAAAAAAAAAACTCAATTCCCACCAAAAACAAAGAAAATATTAAGGAAAGAAAGAAGGAAAGAGGTGGAGAGAAGGCAGGAAGGAAGGAAAGAAGGAAGGAAAAAAGGAAAAGGAAGGAAGAAAGGAAAGAAGGAAGGAAAAAAGGAACAGGGACGAAGGAAGGAAGGAAGAGGAGAAGAAAGGAAGGAGGAAAGAAGAGAAGGAAGAAAGGAGGGAAGAAAGGAAAGAAAGAAGAAAGGGAGGGAAAAAAGAAAAAAAAGAAGATAAATGGAAAGAAAGAAGACAGGGAGGAATGCAGAAAAGAGAAAAAGAAGGAAGGAAGGAAAATACACTAATGATATTTGTCATGTTTTTATGTACATTTGGGCTATTTGCATTTGGAAACATGTATATTCAAGTCCTTGTCAATTATTATTTGTCCTTTTTATGTTGGGTTGTAAGAGTTCTTTATGTATTCTGGATACTAGAACTACCTTAGCCAGTTGGGCTGCTATAACAAAATACCATACATTGGTCAGCTTAAACGAGAAATATTTTTCTCACTTCCAGTATTGGAAGGTCCAAGATCAAAGTGCTGGCATATTTGGTATCCGGTGAGGGTTCCCTTTGATTACAGACAGCCACTTTCTTGCTCTACCCTTACATGATAAAGAGAGAGAGGGCTCTGATTTATTTCTTTTCTTATAAAGGTGCTGATCCCACCCACAGAGATTCACCCTCCTGACTTTATCTAAACCTAATTACCTCCCAAAGGTCCTACTTCCAAATACTATTGGGATCGGAAATTCGGACTTTAACATATGGAATTTGAGGGGACAAAAACATGCAGCAAGACCTTTATTAAACATATGATTAACAGATATTTTCTCTCATTTTTAGATTTTGTTACAAAAAAGTCTTGCAGAACTCACAGGCCCTCACTCCACTTTGGGGAGCTGCCTGAAGTTGACATGGATGCACTGCTCCAGAGTAAAGCCCACATTATGCACCCCACTACCCTTTGGGGAACAAAGCAGCTACATCATGGTATCATCTTGAAACCAGAGTCACTGTGAGATTGCTCCCTGCTCTGGGGGCCAGTTGCCATTGTGTCTCTTCATCCCTGAGTGCTCACCATTATTTCATCATGCTCACACAAGTGGCTGCAGTGCCATGACACTGACTTCTTGGAGCCTAAGCTCAGATAAATGTCTGTGACTGGTGCCTGAGCCCAGACAATTCTATGCCCACAGGAACAAGTGGTTCTTCACAGTGTTGAGGCCAACCCTGGGCTGACTGAACCACCATGAGCAAGCATCCCCCTCCTGAAAATCAGCCCAGTAACTCTATCTCTGGCAAGCCTGCCCCTCAGCCAGATGAACTGCCATGCATGTGCATCCCCAGCTGGAGAATTAGCCCAGTGGTCTGTACCAAGCCCACTCTAGAGACATCTGAACTGCTCTGCATGTATGCCTCCAGCTTGAGAACCAAACTGGCACCTTACACCCAGTAAGACTATGCCACTGACACAATTAACTCCTGTATTCTAGGCCAATGAGGCATTCACAGACATTGCTGTTGTGTATTATAGGTGAAGAAACTGCATGGAGACTACACTGCTACATTCACCAAAGCCAA
Organism: Trachypithecus francoisi; assembly: GCF_009764315.1. NCBI lineage: Eukaryota > Metazoa > Chordata > Mammalia > Primates > Cercopithecidae > Trachypithecus > Trachypithecus francoisi. Next base: position 124,414,635 of record NW_022681458.1, on the reverse strand, counting down.
AGTCAATGTGCCATACCCAACAGACACCCTAGGATTCATCTACAGAAAACACAAACAAACAAACAAACACCTCTTTGCCTACTACACAAAATCTGCTTCAGGCAGCTACCCAAAGTGGACTGAGGGTCTGTTTGGTCTGCAGGATTTTTTTGTAACAAAATCTAAAAAATGGGAGAAAATATTTGTTAATCATATATTTGATAAAGGTCTTGCTGAAGAGACAATTGTTGGGTAAGATATGAGCACCCAGATCAAGGATGCTCAAAGATCCATGAATACACACAACTCACAAAGGTCCTGATGTAAGCACATTATAATCAAACAGTCCAAAGTCAAAGACAAGGAGAGAATTCTTAAAGCAGCAAAAGTGCCAAATCACATATAAGAAAAGACTATAAGAATATTAGACTATCAGAATATTTTTAGGTTACAAGAATACTTATCAGCAGCTAATTCCCAGAATGATAATTCCTGTAATGAAAACACGTGAAAGTAAAAAACCCACTAGTAGAGCTAAACTTATAATCAAACAGGATACTTCAGTACCATAATCGTGCTGTGTAAAATTTTCAAACCTCTACCATAGAGGTTACGAGTCAGAATGGTCAAAAATAATTAGAACTACAATCAATTGCTAAGGAACACACTATATATAAAGATCTAAATTTAGAATAGCAAATATAAATTATGATGGCAGGATAAAAGTCTAAAATATTTTCATTTAACCAAAATTAAGTTATTATTAGATTACATAAGTCTATTATAACTACAGGTCTCTTTATGTCAGCCTGTAAATAACTACAAAGAAAGAAATGGCAACATATACAATGATGAGAAAGAGAAAGGAATAAAAGTTTAGCAACACAAAAAAATACCAGACCACAAAGCTAAACAATGATAAACAATTAGAGAGGAAGAAAAGACCAAAAGATCTATTTTTTAAAATCCCAGAAAACAATTAGCAAAATGGCAGAAGCAAGTCCTTACCTATCAACAATAACCTTAAATGTAAGTGGATTAAATTATCCAATCAAAAGATGTAAAGTGGCTGGATGGGTAAAAAAAAACAAGCGCCCCCTGAAAAAAATGAAACCCGATTATATGCTGCCTACATATACAAGAAGTACATGTAGTACATTCTTTGTACAAGAGAATCACTTCACTGGTAAGCACTGCACAGACTGAAAGTGAAGAGATGGAAAAGGCATTCCATGCAAACAAAGACCAAAAGTGAGCAGCAGTAGCTAGATTTATATGAAATACAATAGACTTTGGGTCAAAAACTGTAAAATGAGACAAAGAAACTCACTGCATAAAGATAAGTGAATTTATTCAGCAAGATAATATATATAACATTTGTAAATAGATATCCATACAACACCAGAACAGCCAAATATATGGAGCAAATGTCATTAGATTTAAAGGGAGTGATAAACCTCAATATAATGATAATTGGGGACTTCAACACCCCATTTTCAACAATGGACAGATTACCTAGCCAGGAAATCAACAAAGAAACATCAAACTTAAACTGCCCTCTACACCAAATGGGCCTAATTGACATTTACAGAATACTCTATCCAACAGCTATAGAATACACATTCTTCTCAACTAACATAGTACATTGTCCAGGATAGATTATATACTAAGCCAAAAAAGAGTCTTACAGAGTCAAGGAGATAGAGATTACATCAAGTATTTTCTGACCTCAATGGTATAAAATTAGAAATCAATAACAGAAGAAACTTCATAAGTTTTACAATACATAGAAATGAAACAACATTCTGCTGAAAACCCATGGTTCAATAAAGAAATTAAAAGAGAAATTCAAAAGTTTCTTGAGACAAACACAGATGAAAATACAATATACCAACCAAACCTACAGAGTATAGAAAACAAATTGTAAGAGGAAAGGTATAGCAATAAACACCTATATCAAAAAAGAAAGATTGCAAATAAAAAAATTAGCATCATTACTCAAGGAACTACAAAAACAAGAGCAGATTAAATACAAAATTAATAAAAGAAAAGAAACTGTAAAGATCAGAGAACAAATAAATGAAATAGAGACTAAAAAGCAGTACAAAATATTAACAATAGTTTAAAAAATAAGCAAAACAGAAAAACCTTTAGTTAGATTATGAAAAAAAGAGCAATAACTCAAATGAAAATCAAGGAAGAAAAAGGCGATATTAAAACTCTTATCACAGAAATACAAAAAAATCATAATAGAATATTAAGAACAATTACTGTCTGAAAAATTAGAAAACCTAGAAGAAATGGATAAATTTCTGGACACATACAACCTAGTATGATGGACTTATGAAAAAACAGAAAATGCAAATCTGAAGAAACCACTAAGTACAACATTACCCTGCTATCAAAATTAGACAAGGATACAAGAAGAAAAGAAAACATAAATTCAAAAATGATCAAAATACATACGAGTAAAATGAATCCAACAACACATTAAAAAGATCATTCGCTTATTATCAAGTGAGATTTATTCCAGAAATGTAAGGTCGGCTTAACATATGCAAATTAATAAATGTGATACATCACATTAACAGAATGAAGGATAAAAACTTATGGTCATGTCAATAGAAGCAGAGAAAGCACTTTTCAAAGTTCAACATTCCTTCATAACAAAAACTCTCAACAAATTAGGTATAGAAACTACGTACCTCAACACAATAAAGATCATATATGAGAAACCCTCAAGTAACGTTACATGAAATGGTAAAAAGTTGTAAACCTTTCCTCTAAGGTCTGAAACAAGACAAGGATGCCCACTTTCATCAGCTCCATTCAACACAATACCAGAAGTCATAGACAGAAAAATTAGGCCAGAGCAAGAAATAAAGGGCATTCAAACTGGAAAGGAAAAAGTCAAATTATTCTCTCTCTGTTATTTTTTTTTTTTTTGCACGTGATATAATCTTATATTTAGAAACACCTAAAGACTACAAAAATTTCTTAGCTAACAAACTTATTCAGTAAAATTGCAGGATACAAATCAACATGCAAAATCAGTAGAATTTTTATAAACTAACAGTGATCAATCTATAAAAAAATGAAAAAAAATCCAATAGTTACAAAAGAAAAAAGACACCTAGAAATAAATTTAATGAAGGAAGTGAAAGACCTCTACATGACAACTATAGAATATTGATGAAAGAAAGTGAAGAGGAAACACACAGTAAAAAATTCCTTGTTTATGAATTAGAAGTATTAATATTATTAAAATGTCCATACCAGCCAAAGTGATTTATATGTTCAATACAATGTCTATCAACTACTAATGACATTCCTCACAGAAATATATTTGTAAAATCTTAAAATGCATATGGAACTAAAAAAGACCCTGAATAATCAAAATAATCTTGTGTTTCTTTTTGAAAGACAAACATACAAAAACAAAGCTAGGAGCATTGCACTACCTGATTTCTAAATATACTACAAAGCTATGGTAACCAAACAGCATGGTATCGACATAGAAACAGACTCACAGATCAACAGAACAAAATAGAGAGCCCAGAAATAAATCCACACATCTACTACCAACTGACTTTTATTTTTCAAATTGTAAATGTATTTTATTTAGTAAGCAACAATCAAAATAGCCTTTCAGTACTGCTTTTTTCGAATATTAAATGGGATATTAACAAAATGTGTCCACTTTTATGAATTATTATATAACTTTAGAATCTGCAAAGACTCTGACTAAAGAAACAAAAATAATTGCATAGCTGAGACTGAAGATTACAGTGCTACAAATGATGCCAAGTCTTACATTTAACCAAATAGGTCTTCAGAGGTCCCTTAATTTTGAGCATTAGGAACAACAGAGAAATGTATACTGAAAGTATCACTAATAAATTTTTTGTTGCTTCACTTAAACACAACAGTATTCAACATATCTGCTAAACAATATTTGAAGTCATGACTAAATCCACTTGTTCCTCCAAGTGACATTAGTGTTCTGATAGCCAACATTCTTTATTGCCGGCTGTTTAGGTGTTATCTCATCTTCTTCATCTACAGCCTTTTTGTAATTCTTGGCTAATTCCAGCATCTATTTAAATACTAAATCATTGTATTTACAATATTCATGTAATCCTGAAGTATCAAATCTTCCATTCAACTCCTTATGCAAATTTAGCAACATCTTCTATTCTAGTTTATTTTTCAGATAGTTAATAGTAATAGAGTAATAATGTCTGTTTCATCCATTAATTAATGCCTGGATAGATGGCTTGTTTAAGTGACTCATATTTGAAGTTGTTAGTCTTGGTTCATGTACCATCATATTAGCATTGATCAACCTGAAGGCATCACTAACAATCTTCCCTTTTACACTCTGAATGGAATCCACAACCACCTGTTAAAGCTCCCCCTGATAAGGCTTCAAAACTCTGCTGAGTACTGATATCCACCCTGGAAACTCCAGCAACCAAGCCAGGTGACTGTGATGCCAACCAGTAACCATCTCAAGCTTTCCTGTCTGATTCAATACATGCACCATTTTAGCTTGGAACATTAGATCAAATGCCTCCACACTGACATCTGTGGCATAGCAAACATGTCAATCACTCTGATGGTATAATAATCAACAAATTTTCCAAGCTTCAGACCCATAACTTCCACTGGAACTCCAGCATCGCCTTGCTTTAACATTTGTAACAGTGCCAGGGAAGAAATATAGACTTGTTCTGCTGTTTCCACTACAGGAGCATCTGTAGCTGGCCATGACCCAGTCTAGGCATATCTTCTCCAAGTCTAAGAAGTCTGTCTACATTTCTGGTCAGTAACTACAATTCTTAAGGCATTCAGCTTCAATTTCTTGTTTGACAAATTTCTTCTTAACGAAAATTCTTGCTATTTCTGGCAGGTGTAATTTTCCTGTGTGATGTGACTCTCCGGAAGGCCAACAGGGGCGCAAGGCCACAGTGCAGACCTTTGTCTTGCCTCTGCGGTAAAGCAAAGACAGAGGCAGCAGCTGCAGCGGCTCAGACTTAACCTGGCTCTTACTCCACAAACCAAAGATGAATCAGCCCAATTCCATTCAAAAGAGTTGCCTGGGTCTCCTTGATTTCTTATATATCATATCAATAAATATCATATAAGCAAGTCAACGTGTCTACTCAGAATACTCTCTGTCTACATTCTAGCTTTTCACTGGACTCTGGGCAGATTATTTAGATTATCTTTAATGGTTTAATATTTTAAGTAAAATATTTTAAATTATATTTTTATTCAGAATTTTTATTGTTTTTCACTAAAAGGTTTTGTACAAATAACCTGACATGACTTACAACTAGAAACTGCTTTAAAAGTAATACTATGACAGAATTTATTATATTTGCATCTTAATATCAAAAGGTAATTTCAAATGGAAACTTTCAGATCTTACTTATTCTTTCTTATATGGGCATAATAATATATTATTTGGATTATTACTGTATATTTAATTGGTGGAGTATTAATGGGTAAACGCCAAACTATTTGGAAAGCTTTAGCAATCCAAGTAATTTAAGTAAACAGAAAAAAAAAAAACTTGTAGAATATATAGAACCTTAATTAGAAAATTACATATTAGCATTATGATAAAGGTGTACCACAACAGCCAGCCCCCCACAAAAAAAATCACAGGTAATTTTAAATTTAACAGAAATGTTTAAAAGGGAACTTATATAACCAGTAAATATTTTCATTACATAGTCAGAAATTTCAAACAACATTTTACAATTTCTTTAGAGGAACTTTTCTATAATCGTTAAATATCCTTTTTACATACTCAAAATAATTTCCCTGAACGTACGGAAATTTTGTTTTTGATGGCCACAAAGCTAGCAGGAATCACAAGTCAAACACTCTTAGTCAGTAGAACATCCTTCTCACATTAGGCTGAAGGCACAAAGGAACTGTAATGTATGAGTAAAGATAAACCAGACCTAAAATTTCCATCCACCACATCACAAGAAGCAGGAAGAATAAATACTGTGGCCCAGAATTGCATAGCCATCCTGAGGTGCTATAGCTAAAACCTGATCATATGTCTAAAACTAAAGGACATAAAACAAATAAGCAACAACAAAAATTACAAAAAATCCACAGGATGTAAATTTAGTTTAAGAAATTAGCTTGACTATTTCTCCAAGGACCAGGAAATTATGTTACCAAATAAATTTGAAAAAAGAATCAAATATGTGCTCTAAAAAATGCAATAGCCAATATTAAAAACATAATGTATGGGTTTACTAGTAGATAAAGAACACTTAAGAAAGAATCTGTGACGATACATCAAAACAATCTTCCAGAATTCAGAAAAGGCAATGGAAAGATGAGAGAAAAAACATGGAGAAAGTGATTAAATGATTGGAGGAGACAGAGACTGGGTCGGAAGCAATACTGAAAATACATGATGAAAATGAGGTGCATCTAACAGGGGAGACAGCAGAACAATAATGACAAAGAAAATCTTAATAGGAGCTGGAGATAAAAAGACACATTCACTTTAATGTAATGATAGAATAGCAATATTAATAGAAGCTGGAAAATAATAGAAAAATATTTTTATTATCTTATGAGTACTTCCCGTGTAGAATTTTATACCCGGGGAAAAGAATCTTTTGAGAAACAAGTTAAAGACAATTTCTAGCCAACAAAACTGAAGAATTTGATAACAAAATAACTTTATTAAAAGAAAATTTCAAGAAAGCACTTTCAGAGGAAGGAATGCAATCCCAAGTAGAAGATATACTATACAGAAAGAATGATTCAAGAAAAGGCTAAATCTATGATTAAAACTTAACATTCATCACGGGTATTGCCCGAAGTTTTCTTTTTTGTTATGCCCTTTCTTGGTTTAGGTATCAGGATGATACTGACTCCACAGAATGAGTTAGGGAGAATTCTCTCCTTCTCAATCCTTTAGAATAGTTTCAGTAGGGTTGATACCAATTATTCTTTCAATTTCTGGTAGAATTTGGTAGCAAATCCACCTGGCCCTGGGCTTTTTGTGTTGGCAGTTTTTAAAAAAAAAAAACTACTGATTCAATCTTCTTGCTTGTTATGCTGTATTTAGGATTTTTGTTTCTTCCTGATTCAAGAAAGGACGGTTGTATGAAATTTGTCCATTTCCTGGCCAGGTGCGGTGGCTCACGCCTGTAATCCCAGCACTTTGGGAGGCCAAGGCAGGTGGATCACAAGGTCAGGAGATTGAGACCATCCTAGCTAACATGGTGAAACGCTGTCTCTACTAAAAGTACAAAAAAAATTAGCTGGGCGTGGTGGCGGGCACCTGTGATCGCAGCTACTCGGGAGGCTGAGGCAGGAGAATCACTTGAACCCAGGAGGTAGAGCTTGCAGTGAGCCGAGATCGTGCCACTGCACTCCAGCCTGGGCTACAGAGTGAGACTCCATCTCCAAAAAACAAACAAACAAAAACGAAAAAAGATTTACGAATTCATAGATTACAGGACTCAATATGGCGATTGTCAGCTCTCCTAAAATTTATTTATAGATTCAGTGTAATTACAATAACTTGTCAAGTTAGGTTTATGTCAAAGTGCAAAGGGACACAACCCAGACACATCTGAAGACGTAAACAGGCTATGTGCTATCCTAGATTACAAGAATTGTGTTAAAACTATAGCATTTGAGATGATTTGCCATTGGTTCAGATATTTAAAAAAATACTAATGGCACAAGAAAGGAGCTTACATGGAACCACATACTTAATGAGAACTTTGCCAATGAGATATATGGCACCGGCAGTTACTAAGAAAAGGATAGAGAAGCTTTTCTATTAATATTGATGAGATATTTGTCTATGCTTATTTGTCTGTTAAATAGGATCTGAAGTTCATATCAATACACAAAACTCAAGTCCAGGTAGACTGTACAGGTAAGGTGAAAGAAAAGCTGTAAAATAAAAAGAGAATAGAGGAGAATATCTTCATCACTATTACACAGGGAACAACTTCTTTAAAGAAAAATAAAAGCAGTAAGTTATCACAAGTTATAATAAATTCAGTCACATCAAAACTAAAAAGTTCTATTAATCAAAGAACATCCTAAACAGAGTAAAAAGTAGTCAATTCACAATATTCTACATAAGTATATAAATATATATGTATGGGTATATATTGATATAATGACAGACTAGAATTCATTATCTAAAGAATACAAAGAAATCAATAAGAATAAGACAGATATTTTAATAGAGAAAGTGGGGAAGGGACACGTACAGCATTTCAAAAGCAAGAGGTAAAAATGGCCAAAGGCTGTATAGAAAGGAGGCCAAACACAGTAAATGAGGAATTATGTAGAAAGGAACATGGTTAGAATTCTAGGAGACTGAATTTTATTTTAGAGAATCTGTAGAAAATAAACTTCTGCATAAGAAATTAGGCACAATTTCAAAAAGATGATAAATGTCATAAATTATATTCAAATCCAGAAAAAAAAATGTACGATATGTTTAGGATTTTTGTCCCCGCTCAAATCTCAATTTGAATTTGTTGAAGGAGGGACCTGGTCAGGGGTGACTGGATCATGGGAGCGGTTTCCTCCATGCTATTCTCATGACAGTGAGTGAGTTCTTGCGATCTGAGGGTTTTATAAGGCAGTTTCCCCTGCTCTTGCTCACTCTCTCACCTGCTGCCATGTAAGAAGTACCTTTCCCTTCTGCCATGCTTGTCAGTTTCCTGAGGCCTACCCACCCATGTGGAACTGTGAGTCAATTAAACCTCTTTCCTTTATAAATTATCCAGTCTTGTACCAATACAATGTGTGTCTGTGTGTGTGTGTGTGAACTAACTGCCTGACACACAAATTGTATACTATTTTTTGTACATGTTTTGGCTACCTGCTTTTGATAGACTCCTCATATGACATGGATTTTGAAATATTTTTCTGTAGGTTATAAAGATGATTCTATGTTTTCTGTGGCATTATTGATAACCCTTTTAGTTGATAGTTTGAAACTGTTTCTTTCAGTTTCATAATTGTCATTGATAATATTATGTCCTAATTGAGAGATCTCTGTTAAGTTTGCTTGATATATCAGCTGTAAGACTTAAGGACAACTTAAATGTGCTTGCTGAGGAACATTTTCTTCTACCAGTTGTTCATTGATGCCCTCAGGGTAGCACACTATAAAATATTTTCTAATGTCAATATTCCAAGTCAAATTAGCGAGATAGTTATTTTTTCTCAATGTTTATATGATTCAATATTTTTAATTATTTAATCAAGTAACCAAAAGACTTCTTTACTACTTCTACTGAGAATTCAACTCTTTTATTTATTTGAATGTACTTGTTAAAGATGGTCTCAAAGCTATCGCTTAATGAGTCATCACTTTTCATATAATCTGAACAAAAATTGCTGTTACAATGTGCTTTTGATATCAGAAAAATATATACATAGTGATTTAAACACTCATATTCATTATTTTATTGTTTTGTTTATATTCAACATTCTATTATTTCTGTTTTTAATCTTCAGTTAACTTATTTTTCTGAAATTATTCTTTATACATTTTAAAACACATGTTTTAAAGTGTCAGCTGTTTAGTACATGCACATGGTAAAACCTTTGACTCAGTGTCCTCATGATAACTCAGCATCTACATGATGTGGTATGGGGTAAATCAGTACAAAACATTCCTGGAAGTCATTCCTTACACATAGACTGCTAGCAATCATCTAATCCATACATAACAGTGATGGTCATCAGCATGAGGCATTTCCATTGAGCTTGGAAACTCAAACTTCATTAGCTTTAAAGAATATCTGCCCCAAAGGAAGTAAAATAAAACCACAATAAAATACACCAAATTTGTAATAATTAAATTTTCGTAGCAAAGGAAATTCTCATACACTATTGGGAATGCAAGCTACTAAAAAAAAAAAAAAAATAGAGAATGAAATTTGATTGCTTAGTGATCTTGAAGATAATCTCTTGACTTATCGAGACAGCCAGGTGGGAAGGGCTCCCAGGCAGAGCCTTCGAATGACCTGCGCATTGAGAAGAGTGCACACTGGGGTGGGTCACAGAAGTTCGCTCTGGTCTCAGCCGGGAGGAACCTGGCCCCTTCTCTTCCTGGGTGGAACCTGGAATTCAATCTGAGGCCGGAAGCCCACGGGCAGGAAGCACACTCTGTTGCTTCGCTTAGAGTCTCTGTTTTCCCTTTTCTTCTTTTCCACCCAATAAAACCCTGCCCTAGATCACCCTTCAAATCGTCTGCTAGCTTACTTTTTGGTGGACCTGTGACAAGGACCCTGTCTTTAGCTGAACTAAGGAAAAGTCCCGCAACGCTGTGACACAGCAATTCCAACTTTTAAGCCTCAAGATAACGAAACATATGGCCACCAAAATACTCATATGATAATGTTTTTGGAAACACTGCTTGTAAAATCAACACAAAAAGTCATATATATCATCTGCCAAATGTCTATCCACACTGAATAAATAAATTGTGAAAGAGTACATAGAGGAAAATAGTGAACTAATGCTATATACGACAGCATGGATAAGGCCCACAAACTAATGTTGAGCAAAAGGAGCAAGTTGAAATTGCGTATACATAGTGATTCCATTTAAGCACATTTCAAAAGCAAGCAAAACTAACTTGTATTGGTTAGGAATGCATTTATAGAAATAAACATGAAGCAAACAAAAAATTTAGTACCACATTTTATTTCAGGACTGTAATTTCCTCAGTTGGATTTGAGGGAGGGGTTTATGATTAGATAAAGGCATATTGGGTGAGGAGATTCTAGGGTTCTGGCAGTGTTCTATTTCTTTATCTAGATGTAAATTGGTGTTTGCTTTATGGATATCTGTTTAAATGTACATATATATTTTATGTACTTTTCGGTAAGTATATTTCACATTAAAAGTAAGGTAAAAATACACTCTGGATATATGCTGATCCTATCAACTGCTTTCCTGACCTTGTCCATCTATTTTTCATCTCACCAGCCCTTTAATAGGAACCTAAAAATTCATATACTCAAATTTCAAATTCTGTTTCTCTCTATATGCTGTCCTTCCCCTAGCCTGCCCTATCTCAGTCAAAGACAGTAATAATTCAGATCTCTGGCTCAAGTATACAGAATCATCTGTGATTATTCTCTTTTATTCATAGGCCACTTTCAATGTGTAAGAAAATCCTTTTGGCTTTACCTTAAAAATCTATTCTGAATCTGACCACCATCTGTCATCTTACAACTTCCGTAAGTCACTCTCACTTAGCCTTTTGTGATAGCATTCTTTCCAGAGAGTGGAAACTGCATTTATATTTCTTCATTCACTTCTTTAAATATTCCTTAACCTTCTTGATCTCCTTCATACTTCCTTCTCTTGAAGACACCACATCTCCTTTAGCCCCTGCAAAACTTCACTGTTCTCTCTCTCTTACGTCTTCTACCACTGGACTAGTGAAAAAGGAGGTACCCTTCTTAATATTTACACTGAATCTAACTCACTCTAGCTCCTTCTTAAAACAAACAAACAAACAAACAAAAAACAGAAACAAAACAAAAAAACACTCGGTTTTGAAATGACAGGCGACTCTGCCAGTGAGTAATCCACATTTATTTAAATATCGAGGTTCATTAAGATTCTAACACCTGGGTGGCTGGGACTTTCTCCAACTAATACTGTGCAGATTCTTGGTGGTTTCACTGTTCTTCATACCCCCGCCCCACCTTATTTCCCCCACTTCTCTTCTTAACAATTTAAATCTTACGGTCAGCTATCACAGTCTATTTCCTACAACATTAGCTCCTGTCTAGTCTTCATCCATTCACAGAATTTTAATTCTGGTTAAATATCTCAAATCTTAGTGTTCCACATGATCATGTGAATGAATCTGAAGAAAAACTCACAGTGATTCTAAATGATTTTATCTTAAGCTCAAGCTCATGCTAACTACCATCAAGTCGTCTCTTCATTCTGACTCCATTGTCCTGATCTACTATAGTTTCCACCCTTTCAGATGATTATTAATTTTTGCTTTCTTTTCAGTCCCCCAGAACTTCCTCTGAGTATCTTCACTATCAATCATTGACCTTATTCCTTATTTCAGTGAGAAAATAACAGCAATACGAAGGTAACCATGATACCTCTTCCATACATATAGCCACTAATATGAACCTGAATCTATAAAATCTATATTCCCTTCTGTTCCTATGGATGAATTGTCCTTGCTCCCAATTAAGTACTTTTTTTCACATATTACTTGAAAACTTCAATATCCACTTTTGTAAAGTATCTTTTTAAGTATATTGACCGTATTTCATTACATTTTTTTCTTGATGTATAGAGATGTTTTATACCTTATGTATATAAAATTTGTCTTTTTAGTCTTTCTGACGTATGCATTGAACTTCACGGTCTTTTTGAATAGACAAGATTTCTTAAATTTGATGTAAAAGTAATATCTAGATTCTCGTAAGTTATGATCCATACTTTTTGTATCCTATTTTAGAAACTCTTATTGTTTTGCCTTTTATAGGTAGTTCTACAATCCACCTCAAATTAAATTTGGTGAATGTGTGAGGTCAGTCTAAGTCTTATATTTCCCCTATACAATACCTGGTTGCCTCAGTATCTTTTTTCTTTTCCTTTCTTTTCTCTCTCTTTCTCTCCTTTGACTGCTATTTTTACTGTTCTGCAAAGGCATCTACATCGTCATGTGTCTACTTAAGTATAGGTCTGTTTCTAGTCTCTTTATTCTGTTTCATTGGCCTAGTTGTCTAACTTGTGCCAATGCCATTTTGTCTTAATTAGTGTAGCCTTATGATAAATCTTTATATTTGATAGAACAAATTCTTCCTACTCAATCTTATTCATGAATGTCTTGGCTATTCTCAGAACTTTACACTCCCTATTGTTCTAGATCCACTCTCTACCTTTGATCATGCTGCTGTTTGTCTTGAGAAACTGATTTCTATGGAATACAAAAACTCCCGTGCTGTTTAACTTCCGGTTGGGTCTAACCACTTGGAGGGAAAGCAGAGTAGAATGCATCAGAGCAGAACATAGGTAGTAATTGAGATTTGGGTCCTTTTTTCCCATGTTTAGTGATTTGGCTGCTGCACCCTGCTTATGGCCTCACTTCCAACAGACAACTCTCTTATATAATTGCCCTCTCAGGCATTCAGTAAGTTTCTTCCCTTTGCCCTTTCAGGAAAGCGTATTGGAGATGTAACCACAGCAACAACATATAATACAAAAGTCATAGCCTCAGCTTTATATTTGGTACTAGAAACACATAACTAAATTAATTAACATTTAAGTGTAATCAAGTTTTGCCCTTCAGGATAGTCAATCCATTCAAAATTGACTATCTTCATCCATTTATTCATTGAAGGCTGTCTGCTTTTTCCTTATGATTCATGCTTTCTGTGTTCTTGTTTAAAAGAATTTTATTGTTTTGCTTTTTCTACCTAAAATTGATTTGGGGAATGATACGAGGTAGGAATCAATTTTTATTTGTTTTATATTATACCTAATGGTTCCAACACCATTTAGTGAAAAGATTGTCCTTTTTTTCTGCTCTTAATTCCGTATGTCTCATACCTTGTTTACACATGCCTATATTTATTACCCTACATGAAACAGAAAATCATAGAGGAATTTTGGTTATTTATAAATAGGTGATGTGAAGTTTCAGGACAAACTGAAAGATATAGAAGCAGGACTTATATGTGCAAAGAGGCAAAAAAAATTAAATTAAGGAATTGTAAGTATATCCATAACATAGGTGTCTGGTGCCAATTATGTCAAAATCAGGTTGAAGGAGAAAAGAATGTGGGGGATTTCATTTTCAGGTTCCTGATCAAATCAATCTATACTTTACAGTATGACACACTGGGTTTCTTTTTTGATCTCATAAACCCACGTGTATGTATGTGAATATGTGCATTTATTGTTTTTACCCTCTTTTTTATTACCATTTTATTTTCATTTGCACTGATATGTTTAGGTCTTACTTGAAATTTTATTGTAAAGTCCATTGTTGGACAATGGTATAGGTCAATCAATAATGTAAAAATAATTTTTTAAAGTATTCAGATTTTATTCCAAAGTTTCTAGATTCTTGAGAATTATTCTACAGTGAAAAAAACTGCAGTCTGTAGGAAATAAATCAACATTTCAACCACTGAGAGTTAGTTTCAAGGTAAAACAGCTTAGCAGTGTAATCATCTGTCTACCCAATGTCTACAATGTAATGGGCTGGCTGTTGTGTTTACATGGTTATTCCTGAAATGTTAAATTTGATTAAAATGAATTCTCCCTCTGGGTGCCCTTGCTTGCCATAAAACAGGTACACTGACAATTATTAGAAAGTCAAATTCTATAAATAAATTTAGAGTTACTTAAAAAAATACTGGACACAGTGAACATTTTATTTTTCCATACGTTTTTTGCTGGTGGCATATCTACTTATGTGAAAAGATCCATGTTTCTCTAAACCAGGCAAACATTTCATATCTAATCCTTTAAGACTCCCTTTATATAAACAAATGTTCTTAGGCACTTAACAAATAAAGAATATAGATCTTTGCAGAAACCATAAGAACATTTAGATGTTGAAAAGTTAATACTTCCAAGCTCAGCAAGGAACTAGAGCCCAAGAATATCAAAGTGGAACCATTCTATTTTTCTTACTCTGTGTGTGTGTGTGTGTGTATGTGTGTGTGTGTGTGTGTGTGTGACATAGTGGCTCCCTTAGAAATGTATTCAACGCTATAAAACAGAAATATTTAACAAAAAATCATGATTAATTAAAAAATAATCTGCCACTTAATTTCACTGAAACATTGTTGAAACTGAATTGACTTTTCTGCAGGGTAAAACTTGATAATTCTTAAAATTATTGTAGCTGTTGAGGCTATAAACACATTGCCAATCCTTGACTACAAAGGAGCTATAAAGTTTACTTTCCAAAATTAGATATGTGTGTATTGTATTTTTCCAATAATCTTGTCTAGACCTTCCAAATTCTGTGCTTTCATTAACAAGGTGAGGATCAGGTGGGAAGATCCATCAATCTCTAGATGTTTTAGTTACTTCAGTTTAACATTACCTTTTCAAAGCTTCCAGCACTGCAGTCGAAGACTTCTTTTTTCCTAGAAAAAAACAAAGTGACCTTGTGAAAATAGCATAAACTCTGAATGAGATAAATACAATTTCTGCATATTATAACTTTACATATGACCTTAGCAAGTCACTGAATATTTCTGTGTCATAGTATGATCATGTGTGAAAGAGAGATTATAATACTGAGTTTATAATATTAAACATATGTATAATACTAATATTTGAGCATTCTACCCAATATATAATATCAATATTTTTGCTTAACTGATGAGTGTCAACTGTAGTACATTATGCCCAAGGACCCAGGAAATAGGTTTGCACTGGCACAGGATGCATTGATAAGAAGAGAATAAAAACTTGTTTACTAGATTGTCAGAAACGTGAACCACATGTAACACCTAACTGTTAAGCAGCTGCCTGTCCAAGTTCTATATGCAAGAAAGGGAACGAATGTGCCACTAAAACCAATCCAAACTTTCATTTATTCATTGTTTACACATTGAACAAATGTATGACAGTTTCTTTTTTTTTTTTTTTTTTTTTTTTTTTGAGGCGGAGTCTCGCTCTGTCACCGGGACTGGAGTGCAGTGGCCAGATCTCAGCTCACTGCAAGCTCCGCCTCCCGGGTTCACGCCATTCTCCTGCCTCAGCCTCCCGAGTAGCTGAGACTACAGGCGCCCGCCACCTCGCCCGGCTAGTTTTTGTATTTTTAGTAGAGACGGGGTTTCACCGTGTTAGCCAGGATGGTCTCGATCTCCTGACCTCGTGATCCGCCCGTCTCGGCCTCCCAAAGTGCTGGGATTACAGGCTTGAGCCACCGCGCCCGGCCGACAGTTTCTTAAGATTCAGGTCTTGGCAACAGTGAATAAGGCAGAATTCAGATAGTCCTCATCATGGGGGTGACACAGAGAAATACTTTATCCATTTATTATCCATAAAATTATATATGATGCCCAATGGTGGATATGCCTCTGTCCATTAATTAAACTTGGTAATGTAATTTTGAGATAATTATTTTAGATTATTAATCCTGAATCTTATTATATAGAAGTTTTGAGATTTTTTAATCTCAAAGATTTATATCTGAGCTATTTGACTTTTAAAATATTTTTGGTTTTGTTTTTTGGCCATCAAAAAGTCAATAATAACTACATATGTTACTAGAAGAGGCCCAGAAAACTCATCCTCAATGCAAATCTGGGCATGCTATTGAGCACATGAGCACATATGCCCTGTAGAAACCAAACATTAACAAGCACAGGTGTGCTTTTCTTTTAACTATAGAGAAGTAATGACAAGGCAGTCATTTTATAAACCCATTGTAAGCTTTGGAAACCTGAAGGGGACTAAGATGAATTTTTTGCTAATCTGTTAAAAACAAGGGGGTCTCCCCAACTCACACATGCACTCTTCTCAGACACTGATGTCAGAAAATATACCTCCGTATGTTTAAAATATATTGCAGGCTTCATTTGTACAATGTAAGAAAAGAGCCTGCCCATTTGTTTCTGAGCAGTTGACACAAACATTGCTCTTGTATTGCAATAGTTGCCCGTATTTTCAGATATTTTAGCTGGGAAGTTTCACAAGTACCATAATAATGATCTTAACTACTAGTTAATAACTCATTAATGTCTCTTTTGCTCATTTTCCACTCAAATTAGATACTATTAGGCTTACTTAAGGTTGAGGTAATTAACCTAAAGCTGTCACTTCAATTTTATTATAATTATCCTGTAAATAGGATAATTATATGTCCTAGCTTCCTTGGGACAGTTCAGTTTTGCTCTTGTCCAGGTATTTTAACTGGTTTAGTATTTGTTTCATCATCTTTCACTCTTGAAAGCTCCATGTCTTAAACCATATAGGCCATATTTGGATCATATGATCACCTTATGACAATGAAGCATAATTCGCACTACAAATTCTTGGACCTCAGATATTAATTAAATCATGTAACAGAATGCGTTATCTAACTGACATCTTAAAATAAGGGTTCTGTAGGTCAGAGTATGCATAAACTTGAATTTCCAGGGCAAAAGAGATTGACTTTCCCTAGAGGAAATGCTGCAGGGTTATATGAATTGAACAGCAAGACATAATCTTATAAAGAAGATTAGAAATTAAGTCTCCTGACTTTGCAATAACAAGTTGCATAACCTTTACTTCTCAGAGCTTTGTTCTTTCATTTGTAAAATGTAAAATCCCAATTACTGAATGGGCTACTTTAAAACATCATTTGTTTTAATCCTCAAAACAGCCTATCACGCCAAATGCTAGTATCCCCACTTTACAGATCAAGAAACAGGCTTACACAACTCTTCCTACAGTGACACATCTAATACATGGCAGGGCCAGTTTTCAAACCCAGTTCTTCCTGATTACTAAGTCCATATTCTCTCCACAATATATCAGTTCCCATTCAAAACTGAAAATGCATTATACTAAAACTTGTCTTTATCATGAATGTGATGCCAGTTACTGATCTATGTTCTTTGGAGGATACACTCATGACTGTGTCAGTGATGTTGCCTGTCCGCTCACTAGTTAGGGATGTAAGATGTAAGCAAATAAACAGGAAATAAGGGAGCGACAGGACAGCTTTACAAATACAAAGGGTGAAATGCCAAAAAAAAAAAAAAAAAGAAGCCTACCTTCAGAAGTCCAATATGAAATTCACATTTAAGAAATATCTTTATGTGATTTTTGATTGGTTTTTGTTTTTGTAAAATTTACTTTGATAAATCCTGTCAAATAGTTTCTGTGTAGAAATTGTTTTCAAATATATATCCTTTGATCCAAGGAGCCAGAGCTGCACAAACTTTTGTAATGTCAAGTCCCCAAAATGGTAGGTTATAGTCGATTATGATTATTATATCTCTTATTCAATGTATATAGATTTTAAAAATAAATCTATATTTTTTACAAAGGACAACTCAAATAACACTTTTCTAATAAATGTAAACATATTTTTCTCTCCAAGAAAGCCAAGAAAAAATTTTTATTTCATTTTCTTGGTTTTGTTTTCTGGATAGAGGGTCATGACTGTACCATATTGATTGTAAAATTCAATTTGGTAAATCTGTGGATTCAAATTAATTATCAATTTTGTACAGAAGTATTATTTGAGGAGGTAATGGAAGATAAAATAAACTTAGTAGTATTTACATTTCCAATTCTAACTATTCCAATATTTTTCACAAGTACTTACAGGTCCAGAAAGCAGAATTTTGGGGGATGAGTAGGAGCTTTGAATTCAGACAGAAATGGTTGTAGATCCCACTAAGGATTATGGATTTTAGTAACTGCCAAACTACTATATAATAATACAGTATGTTAATGAGAGGTGACAGCGTGCTGGCAGCCCTCGCAGTCTTCGCTGGCTCTCCCTGCCTCCTAGTCCTCGGGGCCCACTCTGGCCGCGCTTGAGGAGCCCTTCAGCCTGCCTCTGCACTGTGGAAGCCCCTCTCTCGAGTGGCCGAGGCCAGAGCCGGCTCCCTCTGCGGAGCCAGAGGCTGGCGCGGGAACACGGGCTGCGCCAGGCCTCGCGGGCCTGCGTGACTTCCGGATAGGCGTGGGCTCCTCAAGGCCCCGCACTGGGACTGGCCGGCTGGCGCCAGGGCCCGGGCAGTGAGGGGCTTACACCCGGGCCAGCAGCTGCGGAGGGTGTGCAGGGTCGCCCAGCAGTGCTGGCCCGCGGGCGCTGCGCTCGAATTGTCGCCAGGCCTCAGCGGGGCCGGGCCTCAGCTGCCTCCTGGCTGCAGCCCGCCATGCTGGAGCCTCCGCCTTCCGCCTCTCCCCTCCCCCCGCCGTGGACTCCTGAGCGGCCCCTCCCAGACGAGCGCCGCACCCTGTGCAGGGGCGCCGGGTCCCATCAACTGCCCAAGGGCTGAGGAGTGCGGGCGCAGGGCCTAGGACTGGCGGGCAGCTCTGCCTGCAGCCCCAATGCGGGATCCACTGGGTGAAGCCGGCTGAGCTCCTGAGTCTAGTGGGGACTTGGAGAACCTTTATGTCTCTCTAAGGGACTGTAACTACACCAATCAGCACCCTGTGTCTAGCTTGAAGGTTTGTAAATACACCAATTAGGACTCTGTATCTAGCTAACCTAGTGGGGGACTTGGAGAACCTTTCTGTCTAGCACTCTGTGTCTAGTTCAAGGTTTGTAAATACACCAATCAGTACTCTGTATCTAGCTAACCTAGTGAGGACTTGAAGAACTTTTCTGTCTAGCACTCTGTGTCTAGCTAAAGCATTGTAAATGCAGGGATTAGCACTCTGTATCTAGCTCAGGGATTGTAAACGCACCGATCAGCACTCTATGTCTGGCTCAGGGTTTGTAAATACACCAATTAGTACTCTGTGTCTAGCTCAAGGTTGGTAAATACACCAATCAGTACTCTGTATCTAGCTAACCTAGTTGCGACTTGGAGAACTTTTCTGTCTGGCACTCTATGTCTAGCTAAAGGATTGTAAACGCACCAATCAGCAGTCTGTGTCTAGCTCAGGGCTTGTAAATACACCAATCAGTACTCTGTGTCTAGCTCAAGGTTTATAAACACACCAAACAGTACTCTAGATAGCTAACCTACTAGGGACTTGGAGAACTTTTCTGTCTAGCACTCTGTGTCTAGCTAAAGCATTGTGAACGCACTGATTAGCACTCTGTCTAGCTCAGGGATTGTAAACGCACCAATCAGCACTCCATGTCTGGCTCAGGGTTTGTAAATACACCAATCAGTACTTTGCATCTAGCTCAGTTTGTAAATACACCAATCAGTACTCTGTATCTAGCCAACCTAGTGAGGACTTGGAGAACTTTGCTGTCTAGCACTCTGTGTCTAGCTAAAGCATTGTAAACACACCAATCAGCACTCTGTGTCTAGCTCAGGGTTTGTAAATACACCAATCAGTACTCTAGCTAGCTAACCTAGTGGGGACTTGGAGAACTCTTCTGTCTAGCTCTCTGTGTCTAGCTAATCTAGTGGGGACTTGGAGAACTTTTATGTCTAGTTAGAGGATTGTAAATGCAACAATGGGCACTCTGCGTCTAGCTCAGGGATTGTAAACGCACCAATCAGCACCCTGTCAAAACGGACCAATCAGCGCTCAGTAAAAAGGACCAATCAGCTCACTGTAAAATGGACCAATCAGCAGGATGTGGGTGGGGCCAGATAAGGAAATAAAAGCAAGCTGCCTGAACTAGCCAGTGGCAAGTGACTATGGTCCTGTTAGGGAGGGTGGAAGCTTTTTTCCTTTCCCTCTTTACAATAAATCTTCCTGCTGCTCAGTGTTTGGGTTTACACGGCATTTTGAGCTATAACATTCACGTGAAAGTCTGTAGTTTCACTCCTGAAGCCAGTGAGACCACAAACCCACCAGAAAGAAGAAACTGAACACATCTGAACACCTGAAGGAACAAACTCCGGACACACCATCTTTAAGAGCTGTAACACTCACTGCGACAGTCCGAGACCAAGAACCCACCAATTCTGGCCATACTACATGCAAGATATAGATAAAATATCTATGTAATTTTAAGAAATAGATGATCTATGACCATAGGACACATATACTTAGTAAATTTTGTGATTGCCATGTTGAGGAAGCTAGGTTATGCTGCAGAAACAAACAGCCATGGCATTTTAGTTTTTTGAAACAACAAAGGGTTATTTCGTATTTATGTACCACATCCTCTGAAAATAACCAGGGTTCTCTGTTCTATGCTGTCTTTTTTCTACAACCTAGGATGCTGGAGCAGTCCCTCTCTGAAACATTGCCTGTCTCCATGGAAAAAAAGAGAAGTGGCGATCCTTGTCAACAACTACTGTTGAAATACTGTTGGCGTTCTACTGATGTTAAATGGGCAAAGCTTGGAAAGAATGTGGAAGCGCAATCTTATCATGAACCTCAGAAAGGCAGAACTGGAGTTCCTTAAAGAGTTGTCAATATTTTTATATGTTTCGTGGCCATCTCCTGATTTCAAGAATCACGGTAAGATAAACTCAGAGCCTTAGAAGCACAAACTACAACTGCCAGAAAGGAAAACTAAAATGTTATCACTACCATTTCCTTATCAGCAGCAATCCAACATTGTGTGAGGGTGCACTACTTTAAGTAAGTGCATAACTTATGTTAAAGAAGAGACATTTGTTTTTGTGATTCAACATAATACAAACTAGCAATAAATGCTGTTATTTACATGACCCTAGTAGTGTACATTTTCTGCATGCATCTGAAGTAGTTTCTTGATTACCAAAATTGAAAACTTTTGTGTTCTATGGTGCACAGCATTGAGGAAGTCAACACTTAATTCACAGACTGAGAGAAAATATATAAAACTCATTTATGTGATAAGCAATTTAAATCTGGAATATGTAAAGAACACTTACACCCCCAAAATATAAAAATGTATCACCTAATTTTAAAATGGGCATAGGATTGCCATACATAAACAACCAATAAGCACGTGAAATGATTTTCAACAGGATCAGTAACCAAGAAAGTGCAAATCAAAACCACAATGAGATACCACTTTAGACCCAGTAAATGGCTACAATAATAAATAGAAAATAATGTGTTGGCAAGATATGGAAAAATTTTAAGTTTTATAATTTTCTGGTGGATATGTAAAATGATATATCCACATTGGGAAATAGTTGGACATTTTTCTAAACTGTTCAACAGAGCTGCAATAAGACTCGAAAATTTCAATCCTAGGTATCTACCCAAGAGAGTGAAAACATAGGTTCACATGAAGTGTGTAAGTGAATTTCATAGCATTATTAAAAATAGACAAAATGTGGCTGGGCGTGGTGGTTCACACCTGTGATTCCAGCACTTTGGGAGGCTGAGGCGAGTGGATCACAAGGTCAGGAGTTTGAGACCAGCCTGGCCAACATCATGAAACTCCATCTCTACTAAAAATACAAAAATTAGCCAGGCGTGGTGGCAGACACCTATAATCCCAGGTACTTGGGAAGCTGAGGCAGGGGAATCACTGAAACCTGGTTGTCGGAGGTTGCAGTGGGCTGAGATCATGCCACTGTAATCCAACCTGGGTAACAGACTGAGATTCTGTCTCAAAAAATATAAATAAAAAAATTTTTAAAAATAGACAAAATGTGAAGACAGCCCAAATGTCCATTAACCAATAAATGTATAAACAAAATGTCATACTTTCAGATCTAGAACATTGCTCAGCCATAAACAAGAACTGATACATTTTATAACACGTATACACTTCAAAAACATGACAATAAGTGAAATTACCGGTCACAATAGGTCATATATGGTATGATTCAATCTTTATGAAATGTCTGCAATAGACCAATCTATAGAGATGGAAAGTTATTTAATGATCGCCTAAAGGTGGGGTTCAGAGTGGGGAATGGAGAGTAACTGCAAATGGGTGTGATACTACTTTTGTAGTGATGAAAATATTCTAAAATTAGATTGTACTGATGGTGGCATAAATCTATAAATATGCTATAATCCGTTGAATTTTATACTTAACATTTTAATAGGAAAATTGTGTATATATATATATTCATACACACACACACACATATAATATCTCAATAAAGCTGTTAAATCCAAAGAAATTTGAGAGGCGGTGTTGAGGGAGATTTTTTCTTCATTGTTGTGGTTGTTGTTGTTGTTGTTGTTGTTGCTGTTGAGACAGGGTCTCAGTCTGTCACCCAGGCTACAGTACAGTGGCACAATCATGGCTCACTGCAACCTCTGCCTCCTGGGCCCAAGTGAACCTCTCACCTCACCCTCCTGATTGCCATACATACCTCCTGAGTAGCTGGTACTACAGGTGTGCACCACCACATCCAGCTGATTTTATATATATTTTGTAGAAATGGGGCCTCACTGTGTTGCCCAGGCCAGTCTTGAACTCCCAGGCTCAAGCAATCTGCCCACCCAGGCGTGACCCACCACACCCAACCACAAGTCTTTTTTTCTATCATTTATTAGAAAAACTATTCATTCAATAGCTACGTTACTGAGTCCCCAATACTATTATGCAGATCTTCTTTACTCTATTTCTGTTTAAAAACTATAATTTAAAAGCCATAAATAAAACAACTTCTATCTGAATTTGATGACCCAAAATAATCTGATAGAAAAGAAATAGCTGAAATGAAATCTGAATTTATCTACAGAATATTATCAGCTTGCTTTCTGAGTGTTAACATATTACTATTGAATTAGTTCACTCTTCATTAGCATGTTAATCAGAAATAATATAAAACTTTGAATTTAAACCCCTGAGGAATTCAAGAATCTGCCTTCAATATTTATGGGCAACTGCTGTGAATTTCAGAATCCTAGAAATAAGAGCAGAACTTAATTCCTCTTTAATCAGTCCGTAGTCTTATTTTGAACCATCTTTGAAAAAAATTAGTTTTAGCTTTTCCCCTAATGATTAATGACAATATAAAATTCTCTAAAAACTGATCAATTCTGATCAAAAAGTAAAGAGATAGTCCCTTTAAATGTAGACTATTTTGAGGATATAACACCTATTTTGACAGCCATCTAAACAGAAAATACGCACTTGGGGTCACATAAGATAGGGAAAATGACTGTGCTTAAAAACAATACTCTGAACGTTTCATTGTATTTCATTGTATTATCTTCATTTACCATTTTTTAAATCTCAAATTTAACCAAAAATCGTTCAAGTTTTTCTTTGTCTGCTAGATGCTATTTACTCTGTCAAAGAATACTGGAAAATCACTTAAATTTACTTTTACCTATACCTTCTATATGCAGCTGTTTTTAAAATATTTATTTTTAAACTTTAGTTTTAAGTTGCCTTTCAGTAAAACTTTTTTTGTAAATCAAAAAGTAAGACTTTGATGAATTTCAACACACTCATAGATTCATGTACAATGAATGACAATCAGAAACCAAAACAGTACCATCATTCTAAAAAACTCCTTTTAATCCCTTACTAGTTGTATTATGTCGTCCACTCATAACTTTCAAAAACTACTGTTCTTTTTTCCATCACTCTAGTATTGTCTTTTTGAGAAAATCATATAATGGAAAGGATACAGCATGTAACTTTTGAAACTGACTCTCATTCATCATAATGTCCCTAAGTTGTCGTATATCTCAATACTCTAGTTCATTCTTATTCTTATTCTATTCCTTAGTATTCCATTGTATAGATGCAGTCCAGTTTACCATTGAAAGCCATGTGGGTTATTTGTAGTTTGGTATGAGTATGAATAGAGTTACTGTAAGCATTCCATACAGGTTTTTGTATGAATGTAAGCTGCCATTTCTCTTGGGTAAATACCCAAGAGTGGGTTTGTTGAGTTATATGGTAAATGTATGTCGAACATTATAAAAAATTTCAACTGTTTCTAGATTGGCTGTAACATTTTGCATTCTCACCAGGAAATGACGGTTCCAATTAATTCTCATCATCTCTTCATCCTTTCTAGTATTTGTACTATCAGTACTTTTCTTTTTCTCCTCCTCACTCTTTTCCACCTTCTACACCATTATTATTATTATCATTATTATTTGAAATGGAGTCTTGCTGGGTCACCCAGGCTGGAGTGCAGTAGTGCGATCTCAGCTCACTGCAACCTCCGCCTCCTGGGTTCAACTGATCCTCCTGGCTCAGCCTCCCGAGTAGCTGGGATTACAGGTGCCTGACAGCACGCTCAGCTAACTTTTGTATTTTTAGTAGAGACAGGGTTTCACTATGTTGGCCAGGCTGGTCTTGAACTCCTGACCTCAGGTGATCTGCCCACCTTGGCCTCCCAAAATGCTGGGATTACAGGTGTGAGCCACGGTGTCTGGCCTTCCTTCACCATTCTAATACATTGTATATAAGCTAATTGTCATACATTGAACTGTATATCAGGATGTCTGTTATTAGATTTACCACAAGCCTGGCTCCTTTTCATAGCCTCAGTTTCTGTATGTATCAAATGGAAATGGAGATACTTTTTCTATTTCCTATAGAGTTGTTTTCTGGAGACAAATTTGTTACAAACTTTGTGGAAAAGGATAAAATATACATATAAAATATGTGTTAACAACTTATAATAATCATTTTTTGATAACTGCTAATTGTTATTTCGAGGTAGATAGAATATTAATGATAAACCATTAAGTCCATCGAATGAGATTATGTGCCCTCATGGGGATAGAGAAAGTTTTAACAAGATTTATCGTATTTTACCACGTTTTTATTTAATCTAGAATGAATAAATATTCTTAACATGTTACAGACTCTAAATGTGGAAGTGTCCGATATAACTGTGAAGGGTCTGCAAGTTTTAGAAATTGCAAATGAAACTAGCAAATCTATTTAAACAGTAAACAGACAAGGAAGAATTGCATTTTAAGAGATCAGAGCTGTCTCATGTATGCATATTGCCAGTATTGTTTCATAAGCTTTAAGATAAATATGTACACATTTTTGTAAAAATATAACTGTGATTATTCTTTTTCTTTCCACAAGGAAAATTTTTAAGTAAAGGGCTGATAGATAGGATAATCATAAACTCCATAGTTTATTATCTTCTGAGGTGGTAATAAAGAGAAAAACTCAAGCACACAATGTTGCCATTTTGACCTGTATAGCAAGTTCCAAGTTGTAATAGATGAAATAAGAGCATTAAAAATAGTATACTCTACAAATAAGTCTTTAAGAGTCCACTAGGGAAACTTATTCTGCATATAAATATTTCATGGAGGGCAATGGACCGTGTCTACTAAATATTTTACTTTGTTTTACTTAGATACTGCCTTTCTTTTATGTTTCTGTAGCTTTCTCATTTACAGGAAAAAAAAAAAAGTTGTAACAATAAGTCCAAAGTAGCTTACAAAATCTACTGCCACTTCAAATTGGATACCACAGTGTTATCTCTCTTGCCATTTATCTCATTAAAAAGCTCATTTTCATAATCTGTCAGAAATGATGGCCACCTTAATTATAAAATTCCTAAATTTTGATTAAAATATTAAAGTTTATTTCTTTATCTTATTCATCCCACTGTCCTTTAATATTTATGTATTATTTTCTTACAGTCAAAATTTTTTATACTCAAAACCCATTAAATGATAGCAGGGGCATAGAATGGCATTTCTTATAGAAGTTATTATTACAGATACAGTTACTGCCAGTATTCTATGAGCAAGATTTCCATCTTAGATTGTCTGTCTAATATCATCTATCAGGTACCTATGCTGCTTTTTTCTTTAAAAGTATGAAATTAGAAGCTATGGTTTGAGGACTGGCTCTGAAATTTATGACCTGCTAAACACTGGTCCAACACAGGAATTCACTAACCTTAACTATGCATAATAATTATAATTAAAAACATTAGTAGCATCTACTACACAGAGCTATTATGGGGATGAAAATTATGTAATGCATATCAAAATCTGTTATGAAATACACTTTTTTTGAATATGTGGAAGTATTAACATAACATTATTGAAGAAAAGTCTATTATAATTTTCAGTTTCCCATTAATTCCTACCTATCTTTTCTTAAATTCAAAATTAATATTTGTGAAACACATATTGAGAGTCTAGTATTTTGTCATGTCTTCAGTAAGTGATATAAGACTCTTTTGTGGAATTGGTTCAAAGTCTACGTTTTTATGACTTGGTGGTGGTGGTAGAAAAAGACAAGCTGCTGAAGGAGAGGGAAATTCAGTAAGAAACACATGAAACAAATAAGAATACATCATCCAGCACTTATGTTATTAAGATAATTATAAGAATCATACCGTGAGGACATTTATTTCTGATCAGACATATCTCTATGTTCCCATCCCTGAAACCCTTGGTGTGTATGGGCTGTGGGTCTGACTACTGCTAACATATTAAAAGCATTCATTTCTTTGTTCTTCTTTTTTTTCCAAATTTGTCTGATCAGGAAATTTTTCAAATTGTTAATAATTCCAAACTCCTTAGGGTCTCCAAAACATCCTCTTTGTTTATACAACTGGCAGGGAATATAAACACTATAGAAAGTTAACATAAAATTGAATGAGCAGTATCTTAATGAATGAAAAGGTTGAAATTACAAGATTTAAAATCTCCTAACTCAGGATATCAGAAAAAGTTATACAATTGGGAGGTCGGTAAGCTAGGCAGCAAATCTTGCCCAGTGCTACTGAGCAATATGATTTATCAACCTCGGCAATAGCCTATGCTGCTTGCCTAAAAATAATCCAGGCATTTGTAATGAATGGAGAGGAGAAAACAATAAACATGCAAATGCACTAACACTTTTTAGAAATACACTTTTTAGAAATAAAAATGTAGAAATACATTTTACATTTTTCAGTAAAAGAATGGAGGAAATTAGAACACAGAGACAAAACCAAAGTTTAACATTCTTTAGGATGGAAAAAAGAAAACTTGAAAATTTATGTAAGGTAGTCTGGAAGTATTTCCTGAAATTATTAGAATCTGAGGATAACAAATATATCCTACATTGTAATCAGCTGTTGATTATTTTTCATTTTTTTATATTGTAAATTTCAGACAATATGAGTTCCCTCACTTATAAATGTTTTCTAAGTATCTAAGAAAATATAATAACAACGACTAATATATTTACCCTATAAAATGTATCCAAATTCAAAACCTTCAATATATAACGTGGCACATTCAAGAAACAAAATACTTACAAAATAAAAAATGGATCTCCTTGGTAAAGTTATGGAACATGTGGAATGTTACTGATAATCAAAAGATAATAATTTTGACATGCTATCATCCACTAATCCAAACAAGCCTTTTATTAAAATGTTTTAAAAATAGATATAAGGGAAGTGATATCAGCAAAACGGCAGACTAGGAGCACGAAACTCCCCAAGACTTGGAGCACTAAGCAGTCCTTCCTCCCCTGAATAAACTACCAGAAGCTAACTGAACAAACTCTGTAGGAGGTCTGGAAAATAACCAAAGGTTTATAGCATCCAAGTAAATTTTCAATCAAGACAAAGCTGTTTACAAAACAGTCATAAAGTGTTGTAGTATTTTTACTCACCCCTGCTCTACATCCTGCTCAGTGTGGCAGCAATTTTAGTCTTGAGCAGTAGCAACTAGCTACTATTTCCCCCTTGAATCAGAGGAAACAGAATAGGTCTTATTTGCAAATTACTGTGTAAGTGTGTTCTAATCAGACTGGAGGATATCTAAAGGGTTGAAGCAAAATGTTGATCTCTGCCTAACTCAACCAGGAAAAACAGCAGGCACTGTCACAAAAGCTACAAGGTGATACAGATGCCGAGGACAAATGATTCCAGGTGGAGATGTATGCAATAGGACATCTTAGACCTAGAGGAGAAACTAGAATAAAAATCTTTTGGAAATGTAGACATTAAAAAGCAGTCACATAAAGTACTGAGAACTTAAACTTTCACTTTTTGTTGAATCCTAGGCCCGGATATAACCTACCTACCTAAGTGTTGTTGGAGTGCCCCAGCACAGAATGGAAATGGTTGCTGTTCTTTTTTTCTCTAGGTTTATTTTTTGTTTTGTTTTGTTTTAACTCCTAGCATTCCTGAAAATCTCTGTCTGAACACTAGCTGAACATGAGCCACAAGAAGAGAGGTTTTGGCTATCATATTCAACAAGTCATAGTCTTTGCAAAAGGAAGTTTGGAAAAGTCTCAAGACAAAAGGAGTACTACAGTTTTTATGATACATACAGACATGCATGCATGCATACATACATAAAACCTTTACAAAAGAGGAGAATGTTATTTCCAGAATTACTACACTGTAATAGTTAAATGCTCAAGTTTCAACAGAGTTTGTAAGTCATACAAAGAAAAACATAGGTAATACAATGGAACAAAATAAGTAAATACAAACCACTCTTAACAATGCCCAGATATTAAAGTTAGTAGGCAAATATTTTAAATTATTTGTCTTAAATATTCTAAAAGAGTTATGGGAAAAATATGTGCAAAGAGCTAAGAAAATCAGAAAAATAATAGATGAACAAAATGAGAATACAACAAAGAGGTAGAAATTAGGAAAAGACATCATAAGGAAAATCTGGAGCAGAAAAATAAAACAATTGAAGTGAAATATTCACTAGAGGGTTAATGAAAAATTTAAACAGACAAAAGAAAAGCATAGAGAACCTGGAGAAAGAAAAAATTAAATAATGAGTATGAGTTTAAAAAAAGATAAATGACTGAACAAACACGAACAGAGCCTACAACACTTATGGGATGCCATTAAGCAGACTAGCTACACACTTAAGAAATCTTGAAAGGAGAAGGAGGTGTTGAAAGACTAAGGAAATAATAGCTAAAACTTCTGAAATTTGAAGAAAGACATGAATCTGCAAATCTAAGAAGCTTATCAAATTTCAAGGAGGATAAAGAGAGAATCAACACTGGGATGCATTTAATCAACCCATTATAAAAAGCCAAAGGCAAAGAGAATCCTGAAAGTAACAAGAGAGGAACAACTCACTCATAAGAGGAATCATTAGATTACCAGCAAATTTCTCAGCAACCTTAGAACCACAACCAGAAGGTAGTGCAATTATATATTTAAAGTGCTAGAGAAAATAAAAAATTTGTAGCTAGCAAAGATGTCCTTGAAAAATGAGGAAAACATTAAGACATCTCTAGAAAACAAAAGCTGAGAGAGTTTGCCACCACTAGATTTAACCTACAGGAAAAACTAAAGGAATTCCTCTCAGTTGAAATGAGGGAATGCCAGATAGTAATTCCAATTCATACACAAAGTTCTTTGGTAAATGTAAATACATGACAAATATTAAACCAAATATCATTATAATTTTTCTTTTTAATTCAACTTAAAACTTTCTATGTAATTTAACATATAAACATATAAAAACAATTATAAATCTATGCTATTGGGCATAAATGTATAAAGATATAATTTTTGACATAAATGATATAAAAATGGATATAAATATATAGGAATAGAATTTTTGCATATAATTGAAGTTGTGATTGATTAAAAATACATTATTTTAACTTCTTATTTTATTTAATCTCTGTTAATCAGAAAAATTCTATAAAGTATACAAAACAAAAAAAGGTAAACAAAATTTGTCACTCTAAAATCTCAACTAAATACAAAAGCAGATATAATGAAGGAAATGAGGAGCAAAAAAACTAAAGAACATACAGAAAACAACAAATGGCAGAACTAAATTCTTCTTTGTTGGTAATTACATTAAATGGAAATGGATTAAGCTCCTCAGTTATAAGACAGAAGTGTGTAGTCTTAATAAAAACACAGAGTCCAGCTGTATACTACCTTCTATGAGTGTCACACTTTAGTGTTAAGTAGACAAATAGATTGAAAGTGAAAATACGAGAAAATATTTCATGCAAATAGTAATCAAAACATATTTCATGCAAAGCAGGATGGCTATACTGTAATAATTGCAGACAAAATGGACTTTAACTAAAAACTGTTACAAGACAGTTTTAAAAAGCATGTTATATATTAATAGCAGAGTCAATTAACCAAGAAGATACAACAATTATAAACATATCTTTACCACGTATAAGAGTTCCAAAATATATGAAACAAATGTGACTATAAATGAAAGGAGAAATAGACATAATAATAGCTGGAACCTTCAAGTCTTCAATTTCAATGTTCAATAGAACATCTAGAAAGAAGATTTATGGTAGAAGACTTAGACAACACTTTAAAGTAATTGGACCTAACACAGATATATAGAAAACTTGACCCAGTACCAGCAGAATACATATTTTTCTCAAGTGAATATAAAACATTCCTCAGAATAGACTATGTTTTAAGCCACAGGACCAGTCTTAATAAATATATGAATATTAAAAACATGTAAAGCATTTTTTTAATCACAATAGGATGAAACTAAAACTAAATACCAGAAAGAAAACTGAAAAATACACAAATAAATGGAAACTAAACAACACAAACAACCAATGAGTCAAAAAAGAAATCACAAGTATAATTGGGAAGTACTGCTGGAAAAATAAAAATAAAAACACGACATGCCAAAACTTACGGAATGCAGTGAAAGCAGTGCTAAGAGGGAAAGATATAGCTGTAAAACTGAACATTTAGAAAAAATGTCAAATCAAGAATCTAACTGCAACTTAAACAACTAGGTAAAGAACCAACTAAAACTAAACTAGCAAAGGAAGTAATAAAGATTCATACAGAGATAAATAGACTAGAAAGACAATGGATTCAATCTGATAAAGCCAAAATTTGTTTATTGGAAAATATAAAGAAAATTAACAAATCATTAGATTATTTAGAGTATAAGAGGGAGATTCAAATTAATAAACATAAAATTTGGGATATTCAGACTTTACATAAATAAATTAATACTGTGAACAACAAGTATGCCAACAATTTGGATAACCTAGATGAAATGAACAGTTTTCTAGAAACACACTCTCTCCCAAGACTGAATTATGATTAGTAGAAAACCTGAATAGACCTTTAATTAGTAAGTAGATTGAAACAGTCATTGAAAATCTCCCAAAAAAGAAAGCCTTCCACCAGATGCTTCAATGGTAAATGTCACCAAACACATAAAAGAACAAACAACAATGCTTCTTAAGCACTCAAAAAATGAAGAAGAGGAAATTCTTCCTATCTTATTTGCTGAGACCAACATTACCCCATACCAAGATCAGAAAGAATTTCTACAAGTAGAAAAAACTATAAATCACTATCCTTTATGAGTACTGATACAAAAATCTTCAACAAAATACTAGTAAATTTGACAACATACTGAAAGGATTGTATGCCATGGGCAAGTGAAATTTATTCTTGGATTGTAAGGAAGTTTTAAGATATGAAAATTAATTGATATAATAAACCACATTATTAGAACAAAGGAAAAATGATTACCTCTACAGAGGCAAAAAAGTATTCTGAAAAATTTAACACCCTTTCATGATAAAAATACTAAATACACTAAAAGCAAGTAAACTACTCAATACAATAAAGTCGGTACATGAAAAACCCACAAGTAACATCATAGTAACTGCTGAGAGATGAAAGATCTCCCCCATTATGATCAGGAACAAGACAAGGGTGCCCACATTTCCCACGTCTACTCAGCATAACACTGAAAGGTCTTAGAAATAGCAGTGAGGCAAGAAAAAGAGATAAAACATATCCATATTGGAAAAGAAGATGTCAAAATGTTCCTGTTCACAGATGACATAATCTTATATGTAAAAAATCTCTAAAAATTATGTATACACACATTTATTAAAATTAATAAATTCCCCAATGTTATTAGATACAGAATCAATACACAAAAATCAGTTGTGTTTCCATATACTAACAATAAGCTATCAAAAAGAAAATAAAGAAAAAAGTACTTAAAATAAAATCAAAGAGAATGATAAGCATAACAAAAATGGCAAAAGAATTGCACACTGAAAACTACAAAACTTTGCTGAAATAATTTTCAGAAGACATAAATAAATGGAGACAAATTTCATGTTTATGGATTGGAAGACTTTATATTGATAACATAACAATACCATCCAAAGCTTTCTACAGTTCTATGCAATCTCTGTCAAAACCACAACGGTGCTTTAGCAGAAATAGAAAAAGAATTCTAAAATGTATTTGGAATCTCAAGCAAACCCTTACAGCAAAAACAGTTTTGAAAAGGAAGGATCAAGATGGAAGACTCATGCTTCTCAACTTCACAACCTATTTAAAAGCTGTAGTAATCAAAACAATGTGATACTGTCATAAAAACAGACATTTTGGCCAATTAAATAGAAAAGAGAGCCACAAAATAAACGTTTGTGTAAATGGTCAAATGATTTTGAACCATGGTTCCAAGACCATTGAATGAAGAAAGGGTAGTCATTCTAACAGATAGAGCTAGTAAAACTAGATATCCATGTACAAGAGAATGAAGGTTAACTCATTGTATACCATATAAAAAATCAACAAAAAAATCAAAGACATAAAAGTAACAACTAAGACGACAAAACTCTTACAAGAAAACATGGTAAAAGCTTCATGTCATTGGAATAACTGATGATTTATTGGATAAACACCAAACACACAGGCAACAAAAAGAAAAACAGATAAAGTGGACTTCATTAAAATTATCATTTTTTCGTTGCCAAAAGAAACTATCAGAAGACTTTTAAAAAATCCATGAAATGAGAAAATATTTTCACATTATAGATTTAATAAGGGATAATATACAAAATATATACAGGGTCTACAACACGACAACAAGAACAAACAGAACAAGCAACTCAAAAATGAGCAATGGGTTTGAATAGATACTTCTCCAAGTAAAACATATAGGGCTAATAAGAACATGAAAAGATGTTCAATACCTTGAATCATTAAAAAATGCAAATTAAAACCAAACTGAGGTATCATTTCGAAAACATTAGGATAGCTACTATTAAAGAAAGAAAGAAAGAAAGAAAGAAAGAAAAAGAAAGAAAGAAAGTGAAAATTTTGGAAAAATTGACCCTCTTGTTTTCTTAATCATGGGAATTTAAACTGGTGCAACTGCTATAAAAAACAGCTTGGTGATTCCTCAAAAATTTTAACATAAGATTATCATATGATCCAGCAATTTCATTTCTCAGTGTATATCCAAACATTGAAAACAAAGACTCAAACAGATACTTGTACACCAATGTTCACATCATCATTATTCACAATAGCCCACAGGTGGAAACAACCTAAATATTTATCAGCTGTTAAATAGACAAGCAAAGTGGTATCTTAGACACAATAGAAGATTATTTAGCCTTAAAAAGGAATGAAATTCTAGTACATGCTACAACATGGATAAACTTGTATAGATTTATTCGTAGATTTATTTGTTTGAATTTCTATGAGGCAAGAACGTCAGATATTGTATGCTGGCTTGATTCATATCCTGGGGACAAAGAAATTCTATGTTCAAAGAAATGGAGTAATATTTCAAATAAGTAAATGTTCATGGTGATCCTTAAATAGTTACTAAATGGAAGTCAGGAATGCTTAGGTCCTGCATTAGTACCTATCATTATCCTGGAGTTTATGTGTTATGTACCCATGTTCTTATCTAGAAACAAACAAATTGTTTAGCTAGTGAGTCATGCAATCTGCCTCCTTAGCCACAATGAAACTAAATACCTTTTTCACATTATCTTTCTAGCACTGTCTTCCAGGAAGTTTAGAACAAAATATCTTAAAAGCTCTGTGATTCTTCATGACTTGCATGCCAACATTTTACTTTCATCATGTTCTGTTCAAATTGGTGTTTGAAATGTATGTATCTGTTCTAGAATATATTTTTAGTATTTATATATTTTATTGATTGTGTCTTTTAAATATCAGGCTCGAATCTTGTATACAAGATAAATAAAAAGATGAATAGCAATACATAATTCTAAAATCCCCAATACAAAATTACTTAATGATTTAATTCTATGATGCTTTGAGTGGTATTAAAACTTTCCTTTCTTGTCTACTTGATTAACAATTCTGCAAATAAGCAATATTTCTCTAGAACAGAAACAATAGGATCATTTTGAAGATCTTTATATATTTTGAAGATTCTCTAAAACAAAAACAATAGAATCATAATTTGCTTTTGATTTCACAGAAGTATTTATCCTCTTTTGGGAGCGGTTGCTTGCAAACAAGCAAACTTTAATTTCACTAGAGATTTCTATCCAAACAACAGAATGAAGAATAGGTTATTTATTCCAGTAGTCTCTTGGGAAACTTGACACAGTGATCTTATTGTATTTGGGGTTGTGATGGTTGATTTTATGTGTCAAATCAACTGGACCACAGTGGCCAGAACATTATTCTGAATGTTTCCATGAACAGGTTTTGGATGAGATTAACATTTAAATTGATAGACTGAGTAAAGCAGATTACCCTCTATGATATGCATGGGCCTCATCCCATCAGTAGAAGGCCTTAACAGAATGAAGACAGATCTCATCAGGGGAAGAAGACATTCTGCCAAAAGAAGACCTTTGGACCTGAACTGCAACACTGATTCTTCCCTGGGTTTGCAGCCTGCTTCCCTATCCTGCAGAATTTGAAGGCTCATAATTGCATGAACCAATTCCCTAAAGTAAATCTCTCTCATTTCTTACACACTATTGTAATTAAAATTTGCTTATAGGGATTCACTTATTCCTTGATGGTGTAAATAAGCACTATTATTATTATTTTTGAGACGGAGTCTGGCTCTGTCGCCCAGGCTGGAGTGCGGTGGCCGGATCTCAGCTCACTGCAAGCTCCACCTCCCAGGTTTACGCCATTCTCCTGCCTCCGCCTCCCAAGTAGCTGGGACTACAGGCGCCCGCCTCGTGGCCCCGCTAGTTTTTTGTATTCTTTAGTAGAGACGGGGTTTCACCGTATTAGCCAGGATGGTCTCGATCTCCTGACCTTGTGATCCGCCCATCTCGGCCTCCCAAAGTGCTGGGATTACAGGCTTGAGCCACCGTGCCCGGCCTAAATAAATATTTCTAACTTCCCTTGAAAAATGAGAGTCTGATAATAGAGGGCCCTCATCGCATCAATTAGCCTGGGCTGAGTGGAGAGTGGAGGTGTCTTCTATATGTGGAGTACTCACTTTCCAGGTTATCTGACCCCAACATCTTTTCCTTATTTTAGACAATCTGCTAAGATTAGTTAGGTTACCTGCCCCCACCCCTGAACCCGTGGACATTTTATTTTAGGGCATGCCTCAGCAACTGCCTCTGAGGGGGTCTTTAAGTAAAAATTCTCATAATGACTAAACTAAGACATGTATGATATCACTGCATTATATATGTTTTTTAAACAGCACTCATTTAAATTTCTAATTCCTGCTACATTTTCATACAAACATACACTTGAAGATACACACATGTACACCTCAACAGTCTCATTACTTTATAGTTCCACTGCACTTAATTTTATGCTGTTTATGCAGTTGCATCTGTCAGATTGTTGCATGTTCTCCTGCTTTCTGAGAATTATATTAAGTATTAACTTTGGTCTGTGGTGATAAGTTGTACAATGCATTCAATTAGAATGAATTTCTTTAACTCATTTCTCTATGCTTTTACTGTCCTGGCTCTAGCAATTTCAGTGTATCTGGCTTTTGGTAAGAATATTTGTTTATTGTGCTGCTTCTAGCAATTACTGCACAGTTGGAAACTTCTCCCCTCGAACACTGCATGGCCTCTGCCTCATGTTCTGAGAAGAAATCAGTAGATTGGACCCCTTGAATCAACCGGCTAGATAGCTGTGCTTTATTTGGGTTAAAGTTCCATTTCTCAGCTCTTCTTCAACTTAGAATGTTCAGTTAACAATAAAAAATCAGATAGGATTGTTAAAGTACATATTTCTTTAAAGTATATTGTATTAGAGAAGTTTCACTGACACTTTCAGCTTTCCTTTGTGTTGCCTGACTATTTTCTCTTGTTTCTCTTGTTGTTTTTATGTCTTTTCAGAGATGCCGAGATGATGGCCCTTGAATCTCATTAATTAAAGATCCTGAGTATTATCCCCTGAACATTTTGAGAGGGAAAACTAGATACTCCCACTGCCTGTAGGTGAGGACAATAACAATTAATATCATTAAATAATTCCAGGAAAAATTGAATTAGCACTGCAATGTTGTCATTAAAAGATATGGCTGGATGCAGTGACTTGTGCCTATAATTCCAGGACTTTGGGAGGCTGAGGTGGGAGGATCGCTTGACCTCAGGGGTTCATGACCAGCCTTGGCAACATAGTAAGACCTCACCTCTACAAATTTAAAAAAAAAAAAAAAAAAGATGGGCATAGTGGCAGACAGCTGTGGTTTCAGCTACTCAGGGGTTAAGGCAGAAGAATCTCTTTAGTCCAGGTAGTTGAAGCTGCAGTGAGCCATGACTGCAACACTACACTCCAGCCTGGGGAACAGAGTAAGATCCTATCTCAAAAAAAAAAATAAAAAATAAGGAAAATATGTTATGAATATGCATCAAATGTTGTAGAAAATTGTTTTCTGTATTGTACAAAAAGTGTTATCTTCCTGATTTTCAGGATTTCTTTTTCTAGTAGAACTACAACTTAATAAGCTTCTCTTATGCCTAATGCTTTTGAGATTTGAGAGTTATTTTGTATCCAGGCTCCATTTTAATTTCTAAGGGTATTCAACTCATTTTAGCACCTGAGAACGTGTCTTATTTTGGAAATATGTACCTAGATTGGACAGTACATTGGACTGTCCAAATCATAAAAAAGTAGTGAGATTACTGAAGTGTATGTATATCTGTGTGTGTGTGTGTGTGTGTGTGTATGTATGTGTACACACAAAAAAAGACAATAATGTTTAAACTCCCATAGCACGATGTGCTAGGGTTCTATTGCTATGATTGCTAAAATGTAGGGGTTTGAAACAGCATTCATTATCTCACATTTTCTGTATACCTAGAATCTGGATGTAGCTGAGCTGTCAGCCTCTGCTTCGGGGTCCAACAAACTGTGAGCAAGGTGTCAGCAGGGGCTGCAGTTTCATCCCAAGGCTTGTTTTGGGAAGGACTTATTCAGGCTTACTCATGTGGCCTGATGATGTTTCTTGTGAGCCACTGGGCTGTGAACCTTATTTCTTTCACTGTTAACTAAAGGCTGGCTTCAGATCCTTGCCAGTGGGCCTCTCTGTATAGCAGTTAACATCATTAGAGCTGTCAAGTTAGATGTCCAGAGAAAGTATTCCAGACAGAAATCAGTCTTTTATAAAACAATCTCAAAAGCCACATTCCATCACTTTTGTCTTATTCTTTTTTCTTCATTTTGAATGTTTTATTTTTAATTGACAAAAATTGCATATATTTGTGAGGTACAAGTTGATATTTTGATACATGTATACATTGGGAAATGATCAAATCAAAGAATCAGTATATCCATTATTTTAATTATTTATTATTTCCTGTGGTGAGAACATTTCAGACTTCTATTTTAGATATTGGTTTATGTACAAAACACTTCAAAAATGCTGAATTGTGCTATAGTCTATAGTGATTACGTTTTCTATTTTCCCTTTATTTTAAAATAAATATAAAAGCAAAAACTATACCATACCTGCCTTTGACTTCAATAAAATGTCTTTTCCTCCCCCTTTCCCAGACACATCTTTGAGTTTGCCGTTTCCCCAACCAGGTCTCTGTTCTTCCTTGAAGAAGCAGCATCTTGTGAAGAATAAAGGACTGTGAGTCCAGGGTGCCTGCTCTGCTTCACAGCAGCTGTGTGAGCTTGGTCTTAGTTTTTTCACCTCTACAGTGATGACAAGTACTATCCACCTTGTGATGCTGTGAAAATTGGTGAGATAAGTCATACAAAATATCTATATCCATCCTTAGTGTCTGGCAAACTAGTAATCTCCCTTATTCATCTTTTAAGTTCCATATTCCCAAGGCTTCCCTGATTTCCTTAGCCTGCAATTCTCCCTCTTCTGAGCACACAGAATGTGTTCCAACTGCATCTCAGATTTAGCCTGCACTTCATATTTTTCTGAGTATTTCTAAGCCTTTTTAATGTATAATTCTTACATATAAATCCGTGAAGGACTTATTTTATTTGTTTTTATATATCTCTCTGTATCCTGTCCTTGAAAGATCACTTACACCAACTTACATAAAATGGATTTACTTTTTTGTCCCTCTTCATAGATAAAGGGATACATAAATACATAGAAAATAGGATAATGGATAGATTATAGGTACATACTTAGGTACTTTATTATATGTATGGGTAATGTTGGCTATGTGCAAGACACTGTTAACGCACTTAAATTTGTATAATGTGTCTATTATTTAATGGTCTTTCCTTGTCTGAAGGGTTAGACAGAAATTAACCAATTCACCCTATGAGATAATGGCAGCCAATTTTTAAGATGAAATTAAATTTGCCCTCTAAAAATGATGCAATGACTAAACCCAAAGAATGCATATAGAGCACCGAGAGAGGTGTTTTCTACGTAATTTTCACAGCATTGCAAAGCAGTTAAAACTTATCATCTTTTACAGATGGATAGAATCATGGATCAAAGAGGGATAAATGTCAGCTCTTCTCCCATGATTTCATACCTCTGTTCTCCCATCAGAATGATCAGGCCTGAGCCAGGTGAGTGATTGCGAAGAGAAAGCTGAAGTCTTGCAGAGTTAGGCAAGAGCAAGAAGGAATGCATGGGTGAAGGACTCTGAGCTGCTCGCAGTTGGCTTACACCTGGAGATCACAGGTGAGACAGGTTCCTGGATGTTCTGTGTCATGTGCTCCAACTTACCAGCATGGGCTTGATATCAGAATAAAAATTATGTATTTGGGTCAGATGGTTCGCATATAATAACTTTTATTTATCTAATGCAGGTTTATCGTTAGAACCAGGCATAGGCATAGTTGAAGCAAGACAAATGTTTACAAGGATTAAATTAACGTGTGGGTAGTGAGACAGGTGAAACCCATAATACTCTAAGAATTCAAATGATGAAAATGTCAAAAGCTGACAAACACTATGGGGAAGTATTGTTTTATAGGAGCCCTTGGCAAAGCCTTCCATCATACCCCATGAATACTATTTGTTGAATTTATATATATGGAAAGGCCAAGAAAACCCTCTGGTTTTCTTTATATGTGTATGTTTGGGGGAAAGCAAGGCAGTGGGAGGAAGATGAAACAAACAAATAAACCAAATAAACATAGTAAAGTATATCATATCACCTCAAGGGATTTGGACTCAGAAAAACCATCTAGACTTAAATCTTTTTACTTGTTTGATTTTTGACATTTTTTTCAAATGTGATACTAATATATGTCACTTGGAGATGACTACAGTGATAGCCAGTTTTCAGGGTTATGAGTATTTAATGACATGGAATATGCAAAATGCCTTGCGCAGTATGGGACACAGATCACATGGTCAGCAGGGATTTGCCCTCATCCCCTTTTGTCCTCATGTTCCTTTGTGTCCACTACATTGGTATTAAATAGCTGACTTTAATTATAACTGCTTAACTGACATAGAAACTGGATAAGCTCGGGGGAGTCATGGGTGGAAGCCTCTGGTTTGGTGGTGAAGTGGTGACAGCGTGATAAGAATTGGGCTCACAGCAACTCTAGTTAGGACACAAAGTGCCCCAGCTTCTTCAGAGTGTGAACCTCAGTGCTCTGGTTCCTCTGGAGAGGGAGAGGAAGGTGGTTGAAAGTAGTGAGGCTTTCTAGGGTCATTGGTTAAAATGACGTTCTACTGATGGCACAAATTGTTTTCACATCTTAGGTATACTGAAGAAATGAAAACATAAATAAATCACATTTTTGATATCAAGGCACAAAACCAATGAAAGAACTAGAACTACTTTAATAGTGAGGGGAAAAGTGATGTAAAATTTACATTTAAATATGTTTACTGATTTTTCATTTGCATACAATTAGTTAACAAAAGAACAAAAGTTTCTAAAGATCAGAAGACATCTTTGAAAAATGCAAAATTCCATTTTTCTAATAATTGCAATTTTTAAAAGAATTAGTAATTAATACAACATTGGCTTAATGTATTCTTAAAAGAGGCCTGGTGACTTCCAAAAATAATTTAGGAAAGAAAAAAAAAAGCTTTGTATTTCTCTGTGTTGTTTTAAGCTGTTACATGGGATCATTTAGTCATAATTAACAAATCAGCAAGGCTTAACTAAGGTAGATATTGCTTAAGTCTGTCTCTATTTCTACCACATTCAAGACTCTATTTTCACCTTGCCTCCATGAACAGCTTGACTGAGATTTGAGTCTCACATTGCATCTTGCCAGTAATTCTATGTGCCTCAGCCATGTTGCCTGAATTGGAGAGATCAATGGTACCAATCTTCCTCTTCTTTCTATTCTCAAAGGTGCTGGACATAAACTCAAGATTGGCTTCCTATGTTCTTTCAGTGCTTCTTAGACTTTTTTTTTTTTTTTTTTTTTGAGACGGAGTCTCGCTCTGTCGCCTGGGCTGGAGTGCAGGGGCCGGTTCTCAGCTCACTGCAAGCTCCGCCTCCCGGGCTTACGCCATTCTCCTGCCTCAGCCTCCGAGTAGCTGGGACTACAGACGCCCGCCACCTCGCCCGGCTAGTTTTTTTTTTGTATTTTTTAGTAGAGACGGGGTTTCACCGTGTTAGCCAGGAGGGTCTCGATCTCCTGACCTCCTGATCCGCCCGTCTCGGCCTCCCAAAATGCTGGGATTACAGGCTTGAGCCACCGCGCCCAGCCGCTTCTTAGACTTTAATTCATTTAAGAGGAGAATGGGTTGGAATGATCGTACAGGTGTTTTCATTTTTGTAGGCTTCTGTGTGGCAACCCCAATTCAGAGGCACAATTGTTATGAAGAGACACTTAAGATTATCCAAGTAATTTTTTATTCAATTTAATTAATTAATTTAAGTTATTTATTTATGTTTGAGATGGAGTCTCACTCTGTCACCCAGGCTGAAATGCAGTGGTGCTATCTGGGCTCACTGCAACCTCCACCTCCCAGGTTCAAGTGATTCTCCTGCTTCAGCCTCCTGAGTAGTTGGGACTACAGGCACATGCCAACATGCCTGGCTAAATTTTTGTATTTTTTAGTAGAGACGGGGTTTCACTGTGTTAGCAAGGATGGTCTGGATCTCCTGACCTTGTGATCTGCCCACCTCGGCCTCCTATAGTGCTGGGATTACAGGCGTGAGCCACCACGCCCGGCCATCCAGGTAATTTTTTTCCTCTTGTAGGAAACTGAGACTATTTAAATGTATTGAAGTCAGAGCAACATCAGTTAACTTATCATAGCTTCTTACAATTAACATTTTGTAATGAAGAAACATGGATAATTGTAGTGAATAGCGACTTTACAGCAAGTGATTTACCTCTTTTATCCTCAGTTTGTTCCCCTCCAAAATGGCAAAATTCATGCATACCTCAAAAAATCCTAACTGGAACCGACATGTGGCCTTCTATGCAAAAGGCACAAAGGCACAGTACTTGATAGTAGATGCTTAGTGTATGTTGGTTTAATTATTTTTCTGTGATGGCCTAAGAAATACTGAACTTCATGGCAAGAGGACAGTTTGGCCTGGGGAGGATGGCACAGATATCAAGTTAGCCTAGATAGAGAAAATCCAGGACAATCATAAAATAACGAAGGAGTACAGTTGTACATACATTCTTTAGATAATCAGAGATATGTTAAATGGGTTAAAACAATAAAATTTTAGCTATCATTCCAGTTTATGTTTTTTGGTAGTTGGGGCTCTTGCGTTTTCAGCACTTTCAGAGAGCTTTGCTAATAAAACCACATAC
This sequence comes from Trachypithecus francoisi, assembly GCF_009764315.1. Lineage (NCBI taxonomy): Eukaryota > Metazoa > Chordata > Mammalia > Primates > Cercopithecidae > Trachypithecus > Trachypithecus francoisi. The sequence continues at coordinate 124,372,195 of NW_022681458.1, read as the reverse complement.
CCTTTTAACCAATCTTGAAACATGAAATCAATATTTTTCACTAATCCAAGGAAGCACATATTTGAAAACCACTGAATTAAGGAGTGTGGCCAGCTTTTAAAATATCCAGATGCTTGAAGCTATTCTGGATATCTTAGCTTTCATTGGTTCAGACAGATTTCTTCCACTGGCAAATTTCTCCATCCCAACCCTGTCTCAGGGGGTAAGCTTGAGAGATATTGTACATAACCAGCTGAGTCATATCATTTAGGGTGACCAATGAGGTTTTACCTAAAATAAAGAGGATGCTGTGCTCATGGGTTTTGTTTGACTGGCATCAGAGAAGTTTGAGAACATTTTTGACCATGACAGAAATCTTATGCCAACAGCTCAGTCTCCTACCGTGACTGTTTGAAGAACAGTGCATAGCACAAAGTAGGGTACTCAATAAACACTATTCTTAGTCACTGGAGTCAAAGGGCAAAGGAGATTGAGCTTCAGGAAGGAACTAATGAGGATCCAGTGAGCTGTCCGTAACTTCCTTAGACACTTGTTGGCTCAGTGAAGGTAGCCTTTCCATCTTCAAAGCCAGCAATGGAGCATCTCCTTTAGGAAGACCTCAGTGCTGTCTAAGAGCTCATCTGGTTAGGTCATGTCAATCTAAATTCTCCCTTTTTTGACATCAACTATGTGGTATAACATAACTTCATCATGGACATGACTCTCTAATTATATTCATGAACCCAGGAATAATGCAGGGCACGTATTTTATGGAGTGGGAATCTTGAAAATTATCTTACAATGCTGACTCCCACAGACGGGACACCTGAGATTACCTGTAGTAGACATTGTCATCCTCATCTTCACAAGGTTGCTATTTAAAGGAACAGGAGTTAGAAACTGAATTTGGGAACTGTCTTAACACAAGTTACACAAAAGCGATTTATGTTTTGAAGGCAAAGCATTTCCTTTATTCATTAGGTTTTATGGGAAATGGGATTGAGAAAAACTTTACGCATAACAACATTTTTTAGATTCCCAGATTATGCAAAGATACAAATGAAATTAGTTCTCAAGGGCAACAGAGATAGTTGTGAACAAAGGAAAGAAGACAGCAAATCAAGGACTTCTTGCTGAAGCTATAGAAAACAAAGGCTGAAAGCAAACAAAGCAATTCCATGAAACTGAGTTACTTGTAGATACACAGAACAGAATTACACACATATATAAGACAGTAGTCGAGGATGGTTAAAACACACAGAGATATACTGTAAGGAGGAATGTGACCCCACTTTTTGATATCTAATTGCTGGCAACTTTAAAGTCTCACCCTCTCCTCTTCCCCTTGTGCCCCACAATGGGCAAGCTGATGAAAAAGGCTGGTGTTTCTTTGGTGCCAGTGGGCGATTAAAACCATACAAGGTCCTGACTGCACCAGAGGACTGTCCCATACACTAAATGCAACGAACACCCAGGCCTTTCTTGCTCTCCCAAGATATTTCAGAACTGCTTGAGAGACCTGCCCTCCTCTCCTTAAGACCTCAATTCTGTGAGTAAAACCTTTATCATAGCCTCTTGGTGTGTATGGTGTCATCAGGCGGAATGAACTTTGGGTGGGGTCCCTTCTTGCTCTTCCAGGATGACCATAACACATGCGTGTGTACCTGACATTTATCTGATCAACTCCTAGTTCTAACAAGATATATTCTTCAGTTGAATCCCTGAAGTTCAAGATTGATTGGCTTCTTTCTGCCTTAAAATTTCTCCTTTCATCCCTGTTTCTCTTCTGGATTGTACAACATGAAGATTTTCTATCATATTTTAAATTGCTGCTCAAGGAAATAAAATCAATAATACAGATTAACGTTACATTCATAATACAGATTAAAATTACAGCATAATTTAAATCAGATTGATTAGGCAAAAGATGAAATCGAGTAGGCATAAATATGGGCATATTCATGCAATACTAGTGGAGGTTTAAATTGTTACACGTGTTCTCAGACATGGATTAAAGCATGCATTAAAAACCCTAAACAAAGTGCTTGGCATCAGCAGTCTCTCCATACCACCACCCAAAAAATTTTCGCCGCTCCAACACTTCACACTATTTTTATTTTTCTTATTAATATAAGAAGGCATTGTCCTGAGTGATGGTTGGGGGAAGAAAATAGATTTTGGAAGTTATGAGGACTGTAGACAGTTGAGCATAGTTCGTGATTTTAGAGCCTCTAAAGCAGTGGCAGCCGCTGCACACAGACATGAGGGCTAGGCTAAAATGGTAAAACACTGAATACCAAGAAACAAGTGCTTGGCACTTTGTTTCAGAAACTTCAAATTTACAGATTTAAAAAGAGGTAATTGTCATGCACATCCGTGTGAAGAGACCACCAAACAGGCTTTGTGTGAGCAACATGGCTGTTTATTTCACCTGGGTGCAGGTGGGCTGAGTCCGAAAAGAGAGTCAGCAAAGTGTGGGACCGTTTTATAGGATTTGGGTAGGTAAAGGAAAATTAAAGTCAAAGGGGGGTTGTTCTCTGGTGGGCAGGAGTGGGGGTTACAAGGTGCTCAGTGGGAGAAATTTTTGAGCCAGGATGAGCCAGGAAAAGGAATTTCACAAGATAATATCATCGCTTAAGGCAAGGACCGGCCATTTTCACTTCTTTATTGTGGAATGTCATGGGTTAAGGTGAGGCAGGGCATTTGCACTTCTTTTGTGATTCTGCAGGCCATCTGGGCGTACAGGTGCAAGTCACAGGGGATGCGATGCCTTGGCTTGGGCTCAGAGGCCTGACAGTAATAATTTTTAAAAATGCAAAGTTATTGAAAACTATGACTTTGATTGATTAAACAATATGTTTGCATAGTTATATATTTATTAACCAGTGGGCTAACGTGGTTCATACTAGCAGAGAAAGAATTGGGAAGCTGTATGTGGCTTTAACCTCCTGTTCAGATAGGAAATGTGATAGTTAATTGTATGTGTCCACTTGACGGAATCACAGGATGCCCAGGTATTTGGTAAAACATGATTTGTGGGTGTGTCTCTGAGGGTTTCTAAGATAGATTAGCATGTGAACTGGTGGATTCAGTAAAGCAGATTGCTGGCCCCATGTGATTCAGCATAATTCAATTCCTTGAGGGCCTGAATGGAACCAAAAGGTGATGGAAGAAAGAATTTGCTCTCTGCCTAACTGCTTGAACTAGGGCATCAATCTTCTGCCCTCAATGTTTCTGAAGGGTTCTCAGACCTTCAAACACAGACTGGAATCTATATCATCAACTCTCTGAAATCTAAAAATGATAAATTATCATGGTCTCTTCCTGCATCTGAGAAGTGTGCTTGACTAGAACTACGTTGACAGTATGCTATATTATACAGCAAACTTCAAATTTAGACTATATTATGTATATGTTCTGTTGGTGGTGGTGTTTTGTTTTGTTTTTTGAGACAGAGTCTCGCTGTTGCCCAGGCTGAAGTGTAGTGGTACAATCTTGGCTCACTGAAACCTCTGCCTCCCAGGTTCAAGGGATTCTCCTGCCTCAGCCTCCTGAGTAGCTAGGATTACAGGCACCTGCCATCATGCTCAGCTAATTTTTGTATTTTTGTAGAGATGGGGTTCACCATGTTGGCCAGGTTGGTCTCAAAGTCCTGACCTCAGGTGATCTGCCTACCTCAGCTTCCCAAAGTGCTGGGATTACAGGCAGGTGTGAGTCACTGTGCCTGACCATGTATATGTTTTTATATAGACAGCTTCTATACAATAACTTCCACCATGATGGAAATATTTTGTATCTGAACTTTCCAATACAATAGGTACTGGCCACACATGATTCATGAGCACTAAAATGTGGCTGCAGTGACTAAGAAACTGAATTACTTTTATTTAATTTTACTAATTTTAATATAGGTTCAAGTGATCATATATGGCTAGTGACAGCCATTGCATATGATACAGATCCAGAGTGCATGCAGTGTTTGTCTGTGTCTGTGTGTGTTCCTTATATATTAGTCAACAAGTACTACTGCCTACTATACCCCTATTCAGTAAGTATTTATTTGAGCTGATGACTATAGCCTCAGGGTCTGCTGGTTTTTGTTTCCTGGCACAACACCAGAACTCAAGCAGAGCTACCTCCTTTTCTCTTGCTTATGAGGCTATAATGCGAAACCTGTCTAGTTGTCAATGTCGTTACAAACACGACTCACATGAATTACCCATATGTGCAGAAACGAGTTGAGATATAAGGCAACACCATCAGTACACAGTTGTCGGCACCACAGGACAGGGCACAGTGGGAAGAATTTCCTTATTTGGGTTAAACTATATGAGGAATTAGGCTCAGGAGACTGGTACCTGTATTTTTTCATAGGTGCTTGAGATTAGAGAGAGTGATGAATATAGTGTAAGAAATTGTTTTATGCTTTGTCTATGCTTTTTTTGATAAAATAGGATCATCTCAACATATTCATTACAGTTTGAGCACCCATGGTAGTCACTTTCTAAAGCTTCAAAAATTTAAAAATATATATATAGCAAAAAGAGATGAAACTTTATTCATCAGTAGGTATTTACCAAATATCTCTTCTGCAGACAACACAATATTAGACAATTTAGAAAACGTTGGGCTGGGTGCGGTGGCTCACACCTATAATCCCAGCACTTTGGGCGGCCAGGACAGGTGGATCACCTGAAGTCAAGAGGTGGAGACTAGCCTGGCCAACATGGTGAAACCCCATCTCTACTAAAAGTACAAAAAATTAGCCAGGTGTAGTGGCAGGCACCTGTAATCCCAGCTACTAGGGAGGCTGAGACAAGACAATTGCTTGAACCCGGGATAGGGAGGTTGCAATGAGCCAAGATTGCGCCATTGCACTCCAGCCTGGGCAACAAGAGTGAATTTAAGTCTCAAAAAGAAAAAGCAAAGAAAAAGAAAAAAAGAAATTGTTTGAGACAAAAGACAACATAAAGATTATATATATATGAATTACACACATGCCACCATTGTACACATAGGGATATCTGCATATGTATTTATTTCTCTCTCTTCCTCTCTCCGTATGTTCCTTTAAAGTAAAGATTTATTATTATTGGTATCTAACAAAAAGCTTTTCCTACTTGCTCAACAGGAAAAAATTGACTAATTAAAAAAAGAAAAAAACCACAAATTTTACACACATTAAATTATCTCCAGTAAGCAGAATAATATTCTCCCAAAGATGTCCACATCCTAACCCCAGAAACCTGTGAATATGTTACCCTACCTGGCAAAAGGGATTTGTCATATGTGATTAAAGTTAAGACCTTGACATGAAGAGATTATCATGAATTATCCAGGAGGGATCAATTTAATCTCTTCAATCCCTAAAAATAAAGAAACTTTTCTAGCTGTGGTAAGAGAAAACTGAGAGGGGAGGAAAAAGTCAAGCATTTGGTGGCTTTGCAGATGGAGGAAGGGAATTGTGAGTCAAAGAATCCAGGTGGAAAAGGCAAGGAAACAAATGGATTGTCCTCTAGGGCCCTCAGAACAAAATGGACGTCTGCTGACAGACCTTTGTTCTCCATGATGATGAGACAATCGATGTGTATTGCCTTAAGCCACTACATGTGTGGTAATTTGTTATAATGACAACAGGAAACAAATGTAATTCTGCTTTTCAAAGGTGAAATAAATCCTGTTATACCCTGTCCCTTACACAATATAATCCTAGCAAATGCATCCATTAGCGTACATTCCTGTCCCCTAATCACCTCAAACAAATCTCAATTAATCCCTCCTTTTCAATGGCACATGTTTGAGTCATGACTTTGTTATTTTAACTTTGTTCTAAGTTTAGCAATATTTGTTTGTGTGGCAATTACCTCAGTTGAACTCATATCGGCCAGAGCAAACTGTCTGTCGTCCCTAATTTTTTTTCTTACCATATAGCATAGTGCCTAGCACATAGAAAGTTTCCCAGTAATGGTGGGGTGCGGTGCTTATTCCTGTAATCCCAGCACTTTGGGAAGCTAAGGCAGGCGGGTCACGAGGTCAGGAGATGGAGACCATCCTGGCCAAAATGGTGAAACCCCACCTCTACTAAAAATACAAAAGTTAGCCAGGTATGGTGGTGCACGCCTGTAGTCCCAGCTACTCAGGAGGCTGAGGCAGGAGAATCACTTGAACCCAGGATGCAGAGGGTGCAGCGAACCGAGATCATGCCACTGCACTCCAGCCTGGGCAACAGAACAAGACTGTCTCAAAAAAATAAATAAATAAATAAAAATAAAAATCGGAAGAACATTTCCTAGTAATTAACTTTGGTAAAATTAACTATCTCATTATTTAAGACTGACAAAATTCGGAAGTTGTATATGAAATAATCTATGTATGTTATCTAATGATTTATAATTTTTTGTTCTTGTCCACACAAATCTCTCTTTAAACTTTCAATAGCAGTTATTGTTTGTTTTGTTTAGTACTGATATCATTTGTAGCTGTTTATTTTCTTCTAATTGGCGCAAATATTTGATTCTCCAGATGGAGAAACAAACATCCTGAAGATAATGGAGCACTTTACATTTCTTAAATCATTCCACTTAAATGTTCATAGTTGAATAAATACATTTGTTTGAAGACTTCTAAATCCAAGTGAACACAATTCAAAGGTAGTTTCCTCCTTATCAAATCCAATTTAAAGGTATACAATAATTGGTGTTTTTTAGAGGATTCCTCATCCTATTGAGCCACGGTATTTGAGAAATAGCTACAATTTAGTGAACCATTGCATATCCAGTCACATAATGGTCCAATTATTTGTGGAAAGATGTTTGAAATATTAACTGATATTAAAAGAGGAAATCACTTAATAAATTATGAAGATTAGAGTAAAAACACTACTTACAATTATAGAGGGAAATATAACATTTAAAACTAAAGAGAAATACGGCCTTTGTATTTATAGAGTATTTTTATTGAGGGTGCTCCAAGTGCCTTGTAAGTCATAAGTAAGAGACACAGAAGTCTATTAAGATTTCTTTTTTTTTTTTTGTATTTTTTAGTAGAGAGGGGGTTTCACCGTGTTAGCCAGGATGGTCTCGATCTCCTGACCTCGTGATCCACCCGTCTCGGCCTCCCAGAATGCTGGGATTACAGGCTTGAGCCACTGCACCCGGCCTAAGATTTCAATAAGAAAAAAAGTCATATAGATGCCAGCTTCCCATTATAGCTGGCAAAGAAATTGAAGAAACATATTTGAGCGGCTGCCTCAACTTCTTAGGGAATGTGATCATCAGCCTCCTAATGAGTACTTGTAAATTACACAACGTTCTGCATTATTGATATAACATAGTCACTTTACTGGACTTTGATAACATGTCAAAACATCTTGAACCTCATCTATCCAAGGAACTCAATTCACTCCTCTTTTTCAGTTTATGCATCACTGGTTGACTTCACAAACGTGACAATGTCCAAATGTTTGCATCACATTTAAACCCCTCCACAGTCAGTCATGCACATATCTTCCCTGGGTTAGTATCCCTTACAAGAAAGAGATACTTGAGAAGGAAGCAAGTTCAGAGGTTGCATTCAGGAAGGGGAGGCTCTCAGGTGCTGTTTAGGGTGGTCCTTAAATTGACAGTACCTTTGGGGATGCACTTGTCACGCAAGATGTTTGAGTTTTGTGGGGGAGTTAGGATTGTTTTGCATCTTCTTTCTATAGCCAGTGAATATGCTCCTTCAGCATACCATCATGTATTTGCATGATATCTCTTAATCTTTGAGATTGCCTAAACAGCATGTTATATATAAAAAACAACCAATGAATACCTGTTAGGTGACTTATTTTATTTGCCTATAGACATTATTCTCCATAGACAACTTTAAACAGCTATTGTAGTGAGATGGATCTGTTTCTATGTTCATCTCTTTCAGCATTTATTTCATCCAGAGAAAGTGCATGGAAGATAAAAGCTCTGTGCTAGTGAATTGAAATAAAAGTTTATCTTGGAGAAAATAATTTCTGATTACGTTTAGTATGATTTAATTAAGAGCGGAGGATAATAAACTGCTTTGTTTAATAGCACCTCACACAGCAACTGGCTAGATAACCTTCGTCAATTGGTTTAACCTCGCTGGTTCTCACTTTTATAAAGAACACCTCTAACCCCAGCAGGAGTTAGAGGCTGGTGGACCACGAGGTCAGAAGTTCAAGAACAGCCTGGCCAAGATGGTGAAATCCTGTCTCTACTAAAAATACAAAAATTAGCTGGGCATAGTGGCAGGAGCCTGTACTACCAACTACTCGGGAGGCTGAAGCAGAGAATTGCTTGAACCCGGGAGGTGGAGCTTGCAGTGAGCCGAGATCACACCATTGCACTCCAGCCTGGGCAACAGAGTGAGACTCCGTCAAAAAAAAAAAAAACTCAAGAAAAGGCTGAAAAGCAATTTGATGGCAGCAGCCAAAGGAGGCATGCATGGTGACCACTGCCTGAAGAGGAAACATGCATCCACCTGCCTCAGGTTAGTATCCCTTTGGCACTGTGTTCATATATAACCCCAAGAGAAGAAAGCACTGATTATTGTCTTGGAGTAGCTTAGAAGGGACAAGACAGTTTAAAAAGAAACAGCTGGAGTGTGATCTAATCTCCATGTTCCAATTTACTTATGTATAAAACATGCATAAAAAATTAAACCACGCTGAACAATTTGTCTGCTCTCTGTTCCTGGCATGCCTCCGCTCTGTCAGAGCAGCAGTCCTGGCTTGAGAGAACCCAGGGATGCCTTTAAATAATAAATAGATGATTTGTAAAATACAGCTTTCATAAATTTAATATTAATTTAACTATATCATTATAATTATGTCTGAACCAGAAGTCTGTCCTCATGTTCAGGCCTCCTTTGTCGATGCCACTTGACCTTCTTAACTGTGACAGCAGGAATGGTACAGCTCTGCACCAGCTTTGGGGAGTGACATCAGATTAAATTAAGCACTCATGCATTTATGGATAAGCATAGAAAAGCAGGAAGGCATCCACAAGGAATTAATAATGCATCAGGAAGTTGCTGTGTAGTTCTTGGTCATGTGTAAATAATGTGAACTAGTGGTCCTGCATGGAACTTCCAATGTGTTCATAAAAGTTTATTATATATTTCAGTCTTTTTGTCCAAAGTAGTTATCAGCAAAGGAATATTCACTTCACCAGTGTAATTTGCTAATAGTGATTTTTGTTTTTGTTGATTTAATTAAGAGCTTACTATGAGTTCAAGACCGTGCTAAGAATGTGAAGCCAAAAGACTACATGTTACTAAAGGGCTAGGCGGGCTACTTTCAAATTTAAAAAGCAAAAACAAAAAACCCAGAAAATAACAAATGCTGGTTAGAATGTGGAGAAATTGAAATGCTTGTGTACTTTTGGTAAGAAGGCAAAATGGCACAGCTGTTAAGGAAAACAATATAGCGGTGCCTCAAAACATTAAAAAGATAATTATCATATTATCTAGAAATTCTACTTCTGGATATATATCCAAAAGCATTGAAGAAGAATATGGAAGAGCAATTTGCACATCCATATTCATTGAAGCACTATTCACAATAGCCAAAATATGGAAATAATCTGCATATCCATCTATAGCTACATAGATGAACAAAATGTTACATACATACAATGGGATATTATTCAACCTTACAAAGAAGGGAAATTCTGACACATGCTACAACCTGGGTGAACCTTGAGGACCTTACATTAAATGAAGTAAGTCAAACACAAAAAGACAAATATTATCTGATTTCATTTATATGATTTATACATAGTAGTTAAACTCATAGAAACAAAAGTCTGGGCCAGGGATGGTGGCTTACGCCTGTAATCCCAGCACTTTGGCAGGTTGAGGCAGGCGGATCACGAGGTCAGGAGATCGAGACCATCCTGGCTAACATGGTGAAACCTTGTCTCTACTAAAAATACAAAAAAATAGCCGGGCGTGGTGGTGGGCGCCTGTAGTCCCAGCTACTCGGGAGGCTGAGGCAGGAGAATGGGGTGAACCTGGGAGGCAGAGCTTGCAGTGAGCCGAGATCGCGCCACTGCACTCTAGCCTGGGCGACAGAGCGCTATTTAAATGTATAAGGTTCTAGTTTTACCTTGCAATGTTCCGGAGATTCGTTAAACAACAATGTGGATGTACCTAACGCTATTAAACTATACATGCATACATTATTAAGATGGTGAATTTGGTTTTATGCACTTTTTATTTCAACAAAAGTTATTAAGGCCTGTATATGTAATTAAGTTCATATAAACACGACAAATTATGGAATTATGAATGAACATATAGTTAGATAATGAATGTACATGCATATAAGTGATATTTATAGAGCCAGTACTTAGCTGGTATGTTCTGGGATAAGAGTAACAGCTGTCCTGATTAGTCAGTCATTCATTCTACCCCATCTAATCTGATTGGTTGCTGCCGACTCCTGTTTGAGTACACAAATGGACAAACACACACATTAACTGTGCACACTCCACTCACTGACTCCCACCCCTACAGAGCTGGGGAGAAGAGGGACGAGGTGGCACAGGCAGAAACAGAGAAGCTTGATCATCTGAAGTACAGCAACAAGATTTGTATTCGTACATTCTCTAGAGGAAATCTGCATATGGCATATGGCATAGTGGATGAGTAAAAGGTAGAGCCACCTGGTCTCCATCAACCCAAAAGCACGAGGTGGCCAGATATGGAATTGAAATTCCACTTTCCCCCAAGAGGGAAAGAGGTAAGGCTTGGGAGTAAGGTGAAGATTTGGGACTTTTAATAATGAGATGAACAGTCCTGTAATCCCAGCACTTTGGGAGGCCAAGGCAGGCGGATCACCTGAGGCCCCGTGTCCGAGACCAGCCTGGCCAAAATGACGGAACCCTATCTCTACTAAAATTACAAAAATTAGTTGGACCTGGTGGCACACGCCTGTAATCTCAGCTACTTGGGAGGCTAAGGCAGGAGAATCACTTGAACCCAGGAGGTGGAGGCTACAGTGAGCCTAGGTCGTGCCATTGCACTCCAGTCTGAGCAACAAGAGCGAAACTCCATCTCAAAATAAAATAAAATAAAACAAAACAAAACAAATGAGGCGCTAGAGAAGCTGAAATATATGTGGGAAATGGACAAGAGAAGGACAGGGAGGTGGGCAGGAGTTGCTGGGTAAATGAAAGGAGGGAGGGAGAATAAAGGGATGAGAGACAAAAGTGTGCGTTGAGGGGAGAGATTGATTTAGCATACCTAGCTTCATGTGTAAGAAACAGATAAATGGTTTGTTGTAATATGAAATTATGTTTTGCCACTGAAATTTCCTTGCATATTTTATTCCTCCCAAATGTTTAAAGAATTACTCACATGGGTGTTCAGGTGATGAATTTCTGACAAATTTTCCTCCTATTCCTATTTGCTGAATGTCTTTATCAAGCAAGTAAGTTGGGTTTTGTCAAATGTTATTTCTGCATCTATTGGGGTAATCATATTGTTTATCTTTTTTGTGTTAATATTGAGATAATTGATTTTGAAATTTTAAACAAATCTTACATTCTTGAACTAAGTCACACGTGGTCATTATATCTTATCCCTGATAATATGGTTGGATTAGATTTGCTAATTCTATGTTATTGTTTCTTTTTTTTCTATAATTTTTGCATCTGTGCTCAGGAGGAATATTAGCCTCCATTTTTCTTTACCTGGTTTTGACAACAGGGTGATTCTATTCTCAAAGAATGAAACTGGAAACATTCCCTCCTCTCTAAATTTTTTGACAATTTTTATACAATCTATATTATTTCTTTCTTAATTGTTGGCACACTTCATTAGTTTACTTTGTGGAATAATTTTTAAATATATATTTTGTGTCTTTAACAAATACAAGACTACTCAGTTTATCTATTTCTTCTTGAGTGAGTTTGGTAGTTTTGTCTTTAAAGGAATCTATTTTATTCTTTATATTTGTTTGCATAGACTTGTTAATAAACTGCTTTATAATCCCTTTAATGTCCTTACTTTAGAATCTGTAGCAACGCCACCTTTACATTCCTGTTATTGATCATTTGTGTCATCTCCCTATTTTGTGACTAGCTGGCTTCAAGGCTCGTCAATTTCATTAATCTTCTCAAAGGCCTAGCTTTTTGTTTCATTTATTTTCTCTACATGTTTTTGACATTTTGTTGCAATAATTTTCACTGTAATCTTTATTGTTTATTTTCATCTGTTTTCCTTTGGATTAATTAGGCTTCTTATGCTAGTTTTCAAGGTAGAAGCTAAGGACAATGACTCAAGACAGTTTTTTATTCCTAATATAAACATTTAGTGATATATAATTCACCTATAAATTGCTTCAGTAGTGACCAGCAATTTTTGATATTTTGTGTATTCATTTTTAATCAATTCAAAATACATTTTAATTTTCCTTTAGAATTTTTTGTCTTATAAATATTTTACAATCTCTTATTTAGTTTCCTATACTTGAGGATTGTTCAGAAATCTTTTTTATGTATTTCTAATTTAATTTCATTGTGGTTAGAGAACATACTTTGTATGACGTAAATTTTTATAAAATTATTGATAGTTGGGCTTTTTGTTCTAAAATACCCTGTACCTTAATAAATGTTTTCTGTGCACTTGAGATGAATGTGTATTTTGCTATTCTTGGATAGAGTGCTCTACAAAATTAGGTGAGGTCAAGTCATTTGATAGTATTTCTTATGTGTTCTGTGTCACTGCTGATGATTTGACTACATATAAAATTCTAGGCAGACAGTTTACATGTCTTCCAGTACTTTAAAAATCTTCATTCATTGTTGTCTCACTTTCATTGTGAGGAGAAATTTGTACTTTTTCCTGTGATTAAAATGTGTCTTTTTTCTTTTGTTATTTTTAACATTTTCTCTTTTATGTTAGTTTTGAGCAATATGCTTGCAGTATACTTTGGTGTAGTTTCCTTCATGTGTTATATGCTTGAGGTCCATTGAGATTTTTGGTTATGTAGGTTAATAGTTTTGATTAACTTTAGAAAGAAAATGTACTCATTATATGTTCAAACCATTTTCTTTTTCTTTCAACCCCTTGGCTGTTCCATTCATGTATAATAAGCTGCTTAAAGTTATCCTATAGTTAGGAAGCTTTAATTATTTTTAAAAATTCTTTTTCTCCTGCTGTGTTTCATTTTGTTTAGTTTCTATCATCATGTTTTCAAACTCATTCATCTTTCCTTCTGCAATTTTTAATCTTTATTTATTCTCTATACAGTGTATTTTTCAACTTTGGCATTAAAGTTTTTATTTCTGTAAGTGTGCTTTGGTCTTTTTAATATTTTTCATATCTTTACTTAACGTTTTGAACACACAAAATGCAGAACTCATGCAGTAACTACTTTTGTGTTTTTATGCTAATTCTAACATCAGTCACTCCAAGTTTTGATTGATTGTTGCTGGTTTTGTTTTTTTTTCCACTTTAGCAGAAGTCATATTTTCTGGCTTCTTCAATGCCTGATAATTTTGCACGTATGCCAGATATCATAAATTTTAGACAGTTGAATATTAGTTTCCCAATAATATTCTAGAGCTTTGCTCTAGTGTGCAGTGTGCAGTTCAGTTAAGAGGAAATGGTTTGATCTTTCCAGATTTTGATTTTAGAATGTGTTAATTAGAGATTATCTGACTGACACTGAACACTTTGCCCAATTCAACATCATATATGAGGCTTTCCATTTTTTTCTGTTGGAACAGGCACAATTCCCAGCCTTGTATGAGGACCAAGTATTGTTTACTCTAACACTTTATGGGTGCTTCCTTTCTCAAACGTGGGTAGTTTCTTTACATAAGTGCTTTTATCAGGACAGTACTGAATACCTGAGGAGGACCCTCTGCAGATTTTTAGGACTCTGTGCAACTTCTTCTCTTCTGGTCATCTATCTTGCAAATGTTAGCTGCCTCAGTTTTCCCAGATTTTCAGTTACCTTTTCCTAACCCAGGTAGACTACCTGGTTCTTCCTGTGTTTCCACCTCCCTATGCCATAGTACTGGATGGAATCTTAACCACTTGACCCAAGGTTAATAAATATATATTGAAGCGAAGAAAGAGAGACTTTTTTTTTCAGATGCAACCCACACAAGTAGGTTTTATCAGGTAGCCAGCTTTATCATTTTTCTTCAGTTTTTTAAACTCTAATTTGTTAAAGTGTTTACCTAAGCCATTAGTATGCAAAAATTCTAAACCTACATTTTTCAAACTTCTTATACTATAATCTGACATTTAGGATCTGTATTTGAGCCAAGCTACCTGAGTTAATTGGGGAAGTGAGAAATAAAAGTGATTGGACGTGTGTATGACTACTCACAGATTGTTGACTTAAAAATACACTAGCTCAAGTAAAAGAAGAATTAAGCATTGTGAATGCTATTGTTTTTAACATTCATTGTTAATTCTACAATAATATCAGCCTCTATGAGACTAATAATATTAGACCTCAACAAATATAATTATAAATATATTGTAATTTGTAAACTAGAAAAATGAACAAAATGTCCTGGAAGAAAGGAAGTGGAAGTAATGGATTCTTCTGGGGCAAATGGACATATAAAGCCTTCTGGAAAAAGTATCTTTTAATCAGTGCTTTGAAGAACGATCGGGCATTTAGTAGACAGAGAGAGTAGGCACAGACATTTCAGTCACAAATGAAATAAGCACAAAGTACAGAAAGTATGCCATGGTATGCATTATGAAGTTCATTAAGATAAAGTTCTTTGATTTTTCCAAATGGTAATTAAATATATGCAGCCACAATTTTCTTTAGCATCTAACCTTGAGTGATAGATGTTCTTCTGTGCCTAATTCTCCTTATATATTTTTCACTTACAAGAATAATATCCCTGTAAACAAGTCCTTTAAATAAAAACTAAATATTACATATTCTAAAAGGCGTGAAGTTAGACCTGAGTAGGTGGTTCCTTATCATTCACTCTGGTACAGACATAGCATATGGGCTTGACAGCAAAACAATATGATAACATTTCTGGAATTACCATACTATTTAATGAATTATCTTAATATTTGCTTAGTATTTATATATGGCAGATATTGTGCTAGGCATTGTAATGCAAGACTTAACAAGGCATACTTGTGGTCTGCTTTCATGGAGCTCCTGGAGAATATTCAGTAACTACCATATAGGTTACGTATAGGGACATGACAAGATATACAAGGTGACGTGGAACTTATTAAAGGAACTCTGAAGCATCCTATCCCAATGATTAAGCATACATATGGTAGAATCATAGAGCTTAGGTCTAAATTATAGCATGGCCAATTACTTAAAATTTCTATGCCTCAGTTTCCATGAAAATAGAGCTTGAGCCAAAATGTATATTCTAGGAATTAAATGGAAAAGAGATAATCCCAGATTAATATATATATAATATATATATTTAATATACACATACATATATATGGAAAGTGAATGAGGTAGGGAAGGAGGGAAATGAATACAAGATGATGTGGTACTGGGGTAGCCACACTTCTCAGGAAAGCACCCTTTTTTCATCTGTCTATGACTCTTTCATATAGATACTGCTCTGTACCTCAGCATATGTGTAACAATTTGTTTGAGGGAGTCAGAGAATAAATTTATCTGCCAGATCCATTGTATGTCTTATCTCCGATGGCCAGATTTTACCACCATGAGGAATTTAACACCTTGAACTTCTAGGTTGTATCACCTGGACCCTTTATAAAGTGCTAGAAAATTAAAGCCAATACCCTGGGCTGTGACACTTTCTCTGAATCCAGAAGTAGTGGGAGGAGCCAGATTCCCATAGCAGCAGTCTCAAAAGTGTGAGTATGCAGGAACAATGAACATGGATATGCAACAGCAGTAAAAGAAAGGTGGAGCTAGTAAACAAGTTGCAGATGCATGTGGGGACTTAGAGTTCTGCAGCTGAGCATTAGAGAGGTCCATGCTGGGAGATGCAGGTCAGTAGGACATACTTGGCATGAGAGTAAGTCATTTCTTTACAGAAGAAACAGATGTACTATGGCCAGAGGTTTTATGTATGGTGAGTTATTGAAACGAAATTAAATTTTGTTTGTATAGTACAGTTCAACGAGATCTGAAGAATACAAAGAAATAATATTGGAAAGATGAGGCTATATAAACAAATAGCCAATGAGACTAGGTGCAGTGGCTCACACCTGTAATCCCAGCATTTTGGGAGGCTGAGGCAGGAGAATAGCTTGAGGGTAGGAGTTTGAGGCTAGCCTGGATGACAACGTGAGACCCTGCCTTCACAAAAAAAAAAAAAAAAAAGAAAGTTATATGGGCATTGTGGCACATGTCTGTTGTCTCAGCTACACAAGAGGCTTAGATGGGAGGATCTTTTGAGCCCAAGGAGGCTGAGACTGCACAGAGCTACAATCATGCCACTGCCCTCTAGCCTGAGTGAAAGAGTGAGACTGTTGAAAAGGGAAGGGAAGGAGAGGGAAGGAAAGGGAAGGGAAGGGAAGGGGAGGGAAGGGGAGGGAAGGGGAGGGAAGGGGAAGGAAGGGGAGGGGAGGGGAGGGAGAGGAGAGACAAAAAGAAGAAAAGAAAAAAAAAGAGAGAAATAAAATAGCTAATAAGTTACAATGAAGTAAAGTGAGTTATAATGAACCTAAAAAGTGCTGCAAAGTAAAATAATTACCCACAGATGCTCAGTGCAAAATATGTTGTGAATACATTCAGCAAGCTACTTAAGGCCGCTGAATAAAATTTGAGAGATTCATTAGAGATTTAAGACATTCAAAAATACCCCTGTATTTGGGAATTTAGAAAACCACATTCATACCCAAAGAATGATACATCCTCAGAAAAATGTGAGAAGATGATAAACTTTCCCCTTAGAGTGATAGCTAGACTTAATGCAAGCTGAGTAGTGTTAGGTGACCCAACACAGAGTCAATGTTCAAAAGCTGGGAAAGGTTTTGTGTTTGCTTTTTCTTTCTGATGTTCAAGGAAATTTCTGTGGAAGCTGAACACAAGCTAAGGGACAGACTTCGGTTACCACACATGAAAAGGTATATGTTTTCTGCACAAATATTTTAGGAAAGTCACTAAATAATTGGGCTACTATATGATTCAACATTAAAAAAAACAAAAAACAAAAATGAACAACAAATAGCACACTGTTGTTTCTCCATACCTGTTAAGTAGAAGAACCCGATTTCTGGAGGGGACAGAGAGTGATAGATGCCCAACTATACGGGTGTTATCTACAGAAGGCTCAGTTTAGATCCAAAGACACATTTAGATACAAAACAAAAGATGAGGAATGATATGCTATGCAAATATCAAACAAAAGAAAGTTAAGGTGGCTAAACTAATAACAAACTGGACTTTAAGTCAAAACTGTTGCAGGAGACAAAAAAAAAGGCCTTATATATTGATATAAGGTTCAGTTCATCAAGATGATATAAAATTACAAACATATTTGCATCAAATAACAGAATGCATAATCTGGGAAGTAAACTGACAGAATTGAGGTTATTAATAGACAGTGATGCAGTAATAACTGGAGATTTTACTACACTGCCTTAAATAATATTTAGACATCTAGACACATTATACATTTGAAAAAAGAGAACTTAAAAATAATAAAAACAAAGTAGACCTAGCAGACATAAGAAGAGCACTTCACATAACAACAGACAACATATCTTTCATAAGTCCACATTGATTATTCTCCTAAATAAACCATATATGAACGTCCAAAACATGTCTCAATCATGTTAAAAATATTAAAATCATCCAAGATGTATTTTATGACTAGAATGAAGTTAAGATAGAAATCAGTAAAATAAGAAAATAAACCACAAATATGTGTAAAATAAATATAGTAGCCCATTTATTTGTTCTTTTAGCATAGCCTTAAAGAACAAATGCAAGAAGGGAGAAATCAGAGGGAAATTTAGAAAATAGTCACAATTGAAAATAAAAACACAACACATCAAAACATATGGGATATGAAGAAGGTAGTACTCAAGGAAATTTACAGCAGCAAACATTTACATTGAAAAAATAATGATTTAAAATCAATAACCCTACCTTACCTTTTAAGAAACTAGAAAAAGAAGAGCATGCTAAAATGAAACCTAGCATAAAGGCAGAAATGATAAAGATTAGAGAAGAAATCAAATAGATAATAGAAAAACAAGAGAGATAATCAACAAAAGCCAAAGTTGGTTATTTGAGAAAGATCAATGACATTGATAAACCTTTAGCTATACTGACAAAAAAAGAAGAAAAAGAGAGAGAGAGAGAAAAGGCACAAATAATTTAATCAGAAATGAAAGTAGTAAAATTAGTACTGACTTTACAGATATAAAAAGAATTACACAAGAATACTTAAGGACAACTGTACACCCACAAACTTGTTAAAACAAATGAAATGGATAAATTTCTAGACACACACAATTGCCGAAAAGGACTCAAGAAAAAGAAAATCTCAGTTAAGAGACTGAATCAGTAATCAAAAGTCTCCCAAAAAGCCTCCCAAAAAAGAAAAGCCCAGGACCAGATGGCTTCATGGGTGAATTCTACCAAACATTTTGTTTTCTGTATTCTTATGCTTTAACATCTGGGGCCTTTCTGATTCTGGAGAAATTGCCCTTCCCAGGGTTAGCTGGTTCCTTGAGATAGTAAGTAACTCACCTGCAAGCATGCTTTTCAAATACCAACCAACCAATCCAGAACCCACACCTACCACTTCATTTTTCAGGCCCAAACATGTCAGACCACTATCCACCAGCCCTAATTAACCCAGGGCCGGGTATCAGACAACTAGGGACAGTCCCTATGTCTCAGATCCCACTGAAATTATTCAAATTAGCAAGTCCTAAACCTGCTTACTTTGCTTTATCCGTTCATTCCCATATAAAACACAATAAAGTCTTTTGTCCATGGCTCCTGACCTTGCTCTGCCTCCTGATAGACCCTTGGTCTCTCTCTGTCATCCCTCTTCAGACTTGTAACGTATCATTTTTTCCGTGGAAAATATCTTCTTTTCTTTTGACTTACTATACCTCAATTTTTTGATTACTACACTATATTTGAAAACACACTGAAAGTAGAATAAATGGCAATACTTCTCAAACTTTTCCAAACAACAGCAGAGTAGGCCACAGTTCCTTAATCCTTTGATGAGTCTAACATTGTTCAGAAACCAAAGATATCATAAGAAAGAATATTACAGATCAATATCCCTTATAAATATAAAAGTACAAATGCCCCTCCTCAAAATAATATCAAACTGAATCCAACAATATCTTAACAGAATTATTCATCATGATCAGGTGGAATTTATAATCCCAGAAAACAAAGATGGTTCAACACAGAATGTCAATCAGTGTGATGCAACATTAATGGAAATAATGAAAAAAAAAATTGACATCTCAATTGATAAAGAAAAGGTATTTGACAAAAAAAACTCTTTTATGATAACACTCAGAAAATAGCAATATATTGGAACTTCCAAAATATGATAAAATACACTGATGTACTTTAAAAAATGCGTTATTAATATCATATTTATTGGTCAAAGACTGCAATTTCTACCCCTAAATCAGAAACAAAGCAAGAATACCTGCTT
Source organism: Trachypithecus francoisi (assembly GCF_009764315.1). Lineage (NCBI taxonomy): Eukaryota > Metazoa > Chordata > Mammalia > Primates > Cercopithecidae > Trachypithecus > Trachypithecus francoisi. The sequence continues at coordinate 124,352,573 of NW_022681458.1, read as the reverse complement.
CTGTCATTGCTATTAAACATTATATTGTATGTTCTAGCTAGAGCAGTTAGAAGAAGAGAATAAAATACAAAACTCCAAATTGAAAAGACATAAAACTATCTCTATTCATAAGTGGCAAATCCTATTTACAGAAAATCCTGAAATCCACAAAAGAAGTCACTAGAGCGATTGAATGAATTCAGCAAAGTTGAATATTACAAAACCAACACATACAAATAAGTTGCATTTCCATACTCTCGTAATGAACAATCTGAAAAACAAATTTGAAAAGCAATTCTCCATTTACAGTAGCATATAATAGAGTAAAATGTCTAGGAATACATTTAATCACAAGGTTAAATACTTGTACGGCAAAAACCATAAAACATTGCTAAAAGAAATTTTAGAAGACCTAATATTAATTGAGGGATATCCTAATATTAATTGAAGGAATCTTAATAGTATTAAGATGTCGACCAGGCATGGTGGCTCATGCCTGTAATCCCAGCACTTTGGGAGGCCCAAGCGGGTGGATCACAAGGTCAGGAGATCGAGACCATCCTGGCTTACACAGTGAAACCTTTCTACTAAAAATACAAAAAATTAGCTGGGCGTGGTGGTGGGCACCTGTAGTCCCAGCTACTCGGGAGACTGAGGCAGGAGAATGGCATGAACCCGGGAGGTAGAGCTTGCAGTGAGCCGAGATTGCGCCACTGCACTTCAGTCTGGGCGACAGAGCGAGACTCCGTCTCAAAAAAAAAAAAAAAAAAAGAGTATTATGATGTCAAAACTACCTAAGGTATCAATCTGTATATATATATATATATTTAACATAATCCCTAAATTTCTAAATCCCAAACGCCTTTTTTTTGCATAAATCCAAAAGCTGATCATTAAATTTACATAAAATTGCAAACCAAGTTTACAATTTGGGTAAAAAATTTAAAAAATGAAATATATATTCAATAAAATACTATTTAGCCATAATAAGAAATGAAATTTGTATACATGCTAAAACACAGGTAAACCTTAAAAACATTATGCTAAGCCATATAAGCCACACACAAAAGAATATACATAGTATGATTTCACTTACATAATAAATATCTAGAATAGGCAAACTGACAGAGACAAAAAGATTAGAAATTACCAAGGGCTGGAGGGATAGGAGAATGAATACAGAGTCTGCATTTGGAGTAATAAAAATACTTTGGAAATAGTGGATGATGGATATACAGCATTGAGAATGTAATTAATGTATTTGCATTATTCTCTAAAAACGAGTTGAAATGGCAAATTTCATGTATGTATATATATAAGTGTATATATATATATATAAGTGTATATATATATGTATATATATATATATACACACACACACACACACACATAATGAAAAAACTAAACAGACAAGTCTGGGCTTAAACTTTCAATATTATTTGTTGCAATTTTTGTATTGAGTCATGCAACCCCTCTTACTGAATTTATTAATTTAAAATTTGGAAATAACAATGTTCTTTTTACAAAGTTATAGGACACAAAATTGGCAAATACCATAATACGTGCAAGATGCTTAGCAAAGCACCTTGGGCATATTATACGCTCCACGTATATCCATTTACATCCTTTTCTTTCCTTACATTGTCACTTTTATCTTGTTTGCATTAGTTGGTTAACTTGTTTTTGTGAAATGACTCAAACTTCCAGTAACTTTTTCATAAACTTTTCAAAGAATAGTTTAATATTTTTATGAAAGTTGTGAAGGGAGTTGGTTAACATAGCACATTTGCCACAATTAATAAACTAATATTGATCTATTAGTAAATCTTCATTTATGTTTATTTAGTTTTTAGTTAATATCCTTGATTTGTTGAAGGATTTTGTTGAGGACACTACATTACATTTAGTTATCATGACTCCTTAGGTTGTCTTTGGCTGTAAAAGTTTCTCAGATGTCCCTCAATTTTGATGACATTAACAGTTTTGAAGAGTAATGGTCAGGTATTTTGCAGGATGTCCCTCCCATGGAACTTGTCTGTTTTTAAAAAAAAAAATGCTTAAAATAGGATTTGGGATTTTGGAAAGGAAGACCAGAGTGCCATTTTCATCACATCCTAGTAAAGGCTCATATTATTGATGTAACATTATGATTAATACTAAACTTGATCATCTGGTTGAGGTAGTGTTTGTCAGATTTGTTCATTATAAAGTTACTCTTTCTCCTCATTTCCATAGCCTTTAGAAGGAAGTCACTATAGCCCGGGAGTGGTGGCTCACGCCTGTAATCCCAGCGCTTTGGGAGGCTGAGGCAGGCGGATCATGAGGTCAGGAGATCGAGACTGTCCTGGCTAACACGGTGAAACCCCGTCTCTACTAAAAATACAAAAAATTAGCCGGGCGTGGTGGCGGGCGCCTGTAGTCCCAGCTACTCGGGAGACTGAGGCTGGAGAATGGTGTGAACCCGGGAGGCGGAGCTTGCAGTGAGCCGAGATCACGCCCCTGCACTCCAGCCTGGGCGACAGTGTGAGACTCCGTCTCAAAAATAAAAAATAAAAAAAGGAAGGAAGTCACTATGTGCAGCCTACACTTTTGGGGTTGGAAGTTAGGCTCCATCTTTTGAAGAATAGATTATCTACATAAATTATATTGAGCGCTATATGAAAGATTTGTTTTCCCTCATTTATTTACTCAATCATTTATTTATGTCAATAGGGACTCATAAATATTTATTTTATACTGTGTCATAAACTGATAGTGATTTGTATTATTCATTGCTTGAATTTATATAGCTTTGGTCATTGGAAACTCTTTTAACTGGCTTCTGTATCCCTTTGATAAAGTTCCATAATCATGGTTCCTTGGAACACTTTCTTACTTTCTGGTATTGCAAGATGCTCCAAGCTCATCTTGTTTTTTCCTGGCCTCAGCCCTAGAATCATCTGTTTCTCCAAAGTATTCTAGATCTTGTTTTATTGCAGAATAATGTTAGGAACCAAGATCAGGACACTAGCTATGCTTACTGCTACTGGGGTGTCTTTTCTTCTAGGCTCTTAGCTAATAGAGTGAGAATATGTATAGCATGTAAAATGGGTGTTTATGCACATTATCTCAAAATATATATTTCTATGTGTATTAGTATGTTTCTATAATAAGCTAAACATGTTTATATTGTCACCAACCCTAATTAATTACCATATAGATCATTCTAGTCTTCTCCCCTTGCTTACTGTAATCTTCTGTTCGGACAGCAAGAATACAGGCTCCTGCCATCTGCTATCCATTATACATTTTTCACTTCTTGTACATACGTATATTGGTTTTATAATTTTTAACACATACTTTTGTAGAAAACACCTTTAATAACTACAGCAGTACTTACGTACTGTTCTTTTGTTTTTAATATTACAAATTTTACTCCATTTCTAAGACATTTTTATCAATATCTTTTCCCCTCACCCTATGGTAAAGCTGCTTCATACATTTAAAATACAGTCACATACATTTGTCACAGTCTTTATTCTGTCTTTGGATTTCTCAAACTCCTACATTGTTGTTTTTAACCTGGGTACATTGGATTTCAATCTTTTTGTGGTAAAGTTCTGTGAGTTTTGACAAATGCCTAGTGTCATGTATACATCATTTGAGTATCACACGGAATAATTTTATCATCCTAAAATATTCCCTGTGTTTCACCTAGCTAAACCCTCTTCATTGCCAAATGTGTAATTCTGATCTGTTTACTTTCTCTACAGTTTTGGCATTTATAGAATGTCATGTAAATGGAATTATATACATCACATAGACTTTACAGACTGTATTTTTTCACATAGCAATATGCACTTAAATTTCATCCATGTATTTGCATCACTAAATGGCACATTCTTTTTTTCATCGCTGTATTCTATTGTATAGATATACCACCGTTTATCTACTCAACCACTGAGTGGCATCTTCATTGTTTCCAGTTTTTGTCTATTACAAATTATACTGCTAAAAACATTTGTGTGCAGGTTTTTGTGTGAACAAATGTTTCAAATCATTTGAGTGCATTCCTAGGAACATGACTAAGGTAAAATTACCTTGAACTTTCTGAGAAACTCGAAGTGTTTCTTCGAAAGGATTGTACTAGTTTGCACATTCAGTGGCAATGAGGGAGAGTAACTCACTACCAATGAGTAAGAGTTACTCTTCTCATTTTTGCCAGCAATTTGAAGTATCAGGGCTTTTTTTTTTTTTTTTTTTTTACTTTATCCATTCTCATAGATTTTTTTAGAGGTATCTATTAGTTGTTTTAGTTTGAATTTTCTAATGAAAAATGATGCTGTTCATATTTTCATATTCTTAGTTGAAATCTAAATACCTTCCTTGGTGAGCTTTTCGTTCACATATTTTGTCTATTTTTAGTGACTTTTTAAACTATTTATTATGGAGTTCCAAGATTTCTATGTTTTAGATACAAGTTTTATTTATCATATATGTCCTTTGCAAACATTTTCTCCCGATCTGTGCTTTGTTTTAATTCTGTTAACACTGTCTTTCACAGAACAGAAATTTGTCATTTTAATAAATTTCAACTTGTCTTTTTTTCTCTCTCTTTCTTTTATGGATTTTGTGCTTTTGGTCTTGCATCTATAAATGTATCAACAAACCTGAGGACACATTTGATTTCTTTTCTTTTTTTTTTCTAGAAATTTTACAGCTTTGAATTTTACATACAAGTCCATGATCAATCTTTGAGTTGATTTCTTATTCAGGTGTAAGTTCTGGGTCTGAGTTCATTGTTTTTGCATGTGAGCTTCCAATTGTTCCATAACCATTTGTTAAACAGTCTAACCTTTTCTGTTCAGTTTCTTTGTGACTTTGTATAAATTTATTTTACTACATTCGTGTGAGTTTAGTTTCTAGGCTCTTCTTTCTGTTCCATTAATCTATGTGTCTAACATTTCACTAATGCCACATTTTCTAAATTACTGTGCTTTATAATAAGTCTTGAAATAGGGTGGTGTGGTTCTTCCAATGTTGTTGTTCTCCTTTGGTATTGTGTTGACTGTTGTAGATGCTTTATATTTCTATATAACTTATAAAATTCAGTTTGTCAATATCCAAAAAAAAAAAGGCTTGCTGCAATTATGAGTGAGATTGCATTGAATCTATAGATCAAGTTAAGAAGAATTAATATTTTAACAATATTGTGTCTTCCCATCCATGAGAACAAAGTATTTCTTCATTTATTTAAATCATCTTTGATCATCTATCAGCATTCTGTTGTTTTCAGTTTATTAGATAGATAAATAGATATAGATAGATAGATAGATAGATAGATGACAGATAGATGATTGATAGATAGATAGATTAATCTCCAAGTACTTTCATTTTTGGTACTATAGTAAATAGTATTTCTAAAAATTCCAATTCCAAAAGTTTATTCCTGATATATAGGAAAACAATTAACTTTTATATATTGATCTTATATTCTATGACACTGCTATAATACTTAAAATTTCTAGGAGCATTCTGTAGATTTGGAGGATTTGCTGCATAGATAAACATGTCATATTCAAATAAAGACTTGAAGTAGATTTTGAATTTTTAAACTTTAAATTCTTGATAGTTTTACATTTTTGCTTTATGTGAGGATGTAGTATTGTCAATAGTATTAACAGCAATGATAATAACAATAGTAAGAACATATAATACTTACTATGTCCAGACACTATTCAAAACGCTCTTTATATATCACTTTGTTATCTAATTTCTTCCATTCTATGATCTCTCTGTAATTATTGTGATATATAATCAAGTATCAGGCTGGAAGAAGACAATGTATGTTATCACTTGCAAATGAAAGAATATTTGCATTTTTGCTTAAGAATTATTCTGAAAAAAAGTCCATTTATTAAACCTTCACAATCCTTCAGTTCTCAAATATGCATCCTAAATATTAACTCATTTTAATTAATATATAATTATTGTATTCATTCAATAGCCATTTTTCATTCCAACCATTTTTCAGGCTTATAGAGATGTACATTATTTTTCTATTTCCAAACACACGTGGGTTACCAGTTATAGATGTGGACTTTTTCTTTTTAGATGGAATTTCGCTCTTCTTGCCCAGGCTGGAGCGCAATGGGTCGATCTTGGCTCACTGCAACCTCAGTCTTCCGGGTCCAAGCAATTCTCCTGTCTCAGCCTCTGGAATAGCTGGGATTACAGGCGTGTGCCACCACCCCCAGCTAATTTTGTATTTTTAGTAGAGACAGGGTTTCTCCATGTTGGTCAGGCTGGTCTTGAACTCCCGACTTCAGGTGATCTGCCCATCTTGGCCTCCCAAAGTGCTGGGATTATAGTCATGAGCCACCGCACCCGGCCAAATGTGGACATTCTCAACATTTTTATTCCAGCCTGGCTTGATCAAGGTACTTTAACTTCTTGTCAACATAAATGGTTTGAAACTTTAGAAAATTAGAAACCTCTAAATAAGCTAAATTTTACCTGTTGCTCTCTAAACAGAAAAGCACAAGGGACATGACCTTAAAGTATTTAAGAATATATACAAATTGCTTATTGTGTGTGCTGCTGAGCTTACAAGTGATATGTGGGAAATGCCATTTCAAGCAATGATGCTAAAGAAAATTGTTAATTAAAAGTAAATTCGGATCCAAGAAGCACTTTTCCAAAATATCCTTGAAAAATTATGACTGAAGAATCACACTTCTAAGTTTGTTCCTCAGTATGTAAACTATCTTCCTGAATAGATTTCCAGGTTTAAAGAAAGTGTGGCTTTTCGTTTTGCAGTTATGAAAAGTATACTAATACTATGCTCATTAAACACAGGGACTCCATAAATATTGATTTTCTGGTTGTCAAGGAAGGATACAATAAAGTCACCAGCAGCTATTTATAACTGGTATAAATCTCATTCAACTAACTCAGATATACAAGGAATATAGCTTGCTTTCTTTATTCATCTATATAACACAACTTTATTTTTATATTCACATCTATATAACACAACTTTATTTTTATATTTTTGTATTCTTATTCTACCAGGGTAGCAGAAATCCAGTTATAATTAACTTAGTGTATCCCTCGTTTCTCATTTATTTCATTTCTTATGTTTCGGAATTCTGGTGATATTAGGTAGTGCCAAGGTAGTAGCTGTGGTGATTGGGGCACATCTGGTGTTGACATCAGCTGAGAATATTTTAAAAATTGCATCCTGTCTGTCTTCCATTATTATTCAACATAGGCTATTTTTGAGTTATTGAACTTCACCTCTGCAATTCCCTTTGGGTCCAGGGGTCTTACTCTAATAATGACAGATTCTACATAGTCATATCTTTGAAGAAAGAATTACAGAAATAGCAAAGAAAACTGAGAAGAAAATCAACAAAGAAAATAAAAGTACAATATTATTAGTTTCATCATCTTTTAAAACAGAACATGTAAATTAACGAGAGGTGTTGGCCTTCTCAATTATAAACTAATCATAGAAGATGAACTGGAAGGGGTCCTATGTATGAATTGTCTGGCTTTATGTTTTTGATAGATAAAAGACAAAAAGGACATAAAGTGACATGACAAAGGCAAAAAAAACAAAACAAGAAAATTACTCTCTTTATATATATATTTGTACACACACACACACACACACACATACCTACACACACATTATCATTCAACAGATATCTGTTGATTACTCACTGGAAACCAGATCAGAGTTACAAATATGAATGATGCATGACTTTGTCCTCAGAGAGGATGAGACATATGTTTATCAAAGAATGTAATGAGATTGGTTTGAAAAGACACACAGACAAGTTAGAGATTAAGAGAACATTATTAGTCAAATAGACCTGCATTCCAATTGACACTTTGTGATTTAAATATATATAGATAGATTTTATGTATATATTTAATACATATATGCAAACACACACATATATATATTTTATATATATTTATATATATAGATCAATAATTTGTTTGAGTCAGAGTCTCACTCTGTTTCCCAGGCTGAAGTGCAATGACAAGATCATGGCTCACTGCAGCCTCAAACTCCTGGGCTCAAGCAATCCTCCTGCCTCAGCCTCCCAAGAACCTGGGATTACAGGCATGCACAACCATACCCAGTCTAATATTTTTAGTATAAATACAGTCTGGAGATATTTATTAATTAAAACTATGTCTTATTGTTTACAAATAGGTCAGCTAACAATAAAAACATAATTGACCTTAAAATCCTCAATGAGACTGAGACTTCCCCTCTTTAGAATTCTGACGCTTTCTCCAGGCAGGGAGACTGGTTACGGAATACAGGGTCACAGGTGCAGGATTCAGAACCCAAAAGAATCCACAAAGCAAAATACTCTACTCTCCTTTGGAAGTTCCATTCCCCAGGCCCCATTGTCTTGTATTTCTCCTTTGCAAATCCCATCTCCAACGCAAGCCCCCATTTTGTCATGGGAAGAATCTGTTCTTGAAATAATGAATTGTCTTAGCCATCATTGGGGCGATTTTCTTTCACATACTGCTGACTGCCTTCACCAAGTGGGTACTGCTGATGCTCAGGAAGGCACAGACCAGTCTCTCAGGCATGGGGATAAAGCTACTGCTGTTTCTGACGTTGTTGGAGGAAGAGTGACTGCTTACTGTGTGATGTGGGTTATCACTTGCAAGTGGTAACATACACTGTCTTTTTCCAGCCTGATACTTGATTATATATCACAAAAATCTACTTTTGCTGATCAGCTGCTCCTCCTGTCCCAAACCTCTCTTGCTCCCTTCAAACATGGTAAGGTGGTTTGACCACAGAGTTGACAGAGTCAATTTTTGCTTATCAGCCCTTGGACTAACTGGCACTTGGAGATGAATATCTATTCATATCAGCATTCACAGCTTCTGCTCTCAGGCATCCTGACACATAAGTACATCTCCTGATAACTCATGCTTTTCCAGCATTTCATGGAAGTTTAAAATTTTGATGACAGTGAATTTTTATTAATTGATCTGTTTCTTCAACTGGTACATGATTGTATTTCTGCAGGTGATATAACTCATAGGCATACATCTCTTCAAAATGAGTTTTAAACAAAATAGGAGATTCATTCCACTTCAGTGACTGAATTGATGCTTTTAAGTATTGGGATGCAAGGCTGATGCATTGTCATCATTCTGGAGGACTGGGATATTTAGAACCGGAACATGCCTGAAGATTAGAATTAATTCTGTGTACAATAGATCCAGCTTCTTTTTCCCAGGGTGAAGAGAATGCTTTTCACTTTGGTTGAAAGGAAGACATGAGTCAAGGAGGTGTACAGTGGTGAATGGAATCAGCCTGTGTCCTCAGAAATGGAACGTCTGGCAGTACTGTTATGGGGACCCTTTTCAGCTTGGCTGGATGAGCTTCAAACTGCTGCAGCTTCTCTGTCTTATTTTTGTTTACCTTAGGTAATTTCTGAACTGATCCAAATTTTACTAGTGGTTTTAGAATCATTCTTTCATCTTTTTTTTCTAAGTGTAGTGTCTGAATTTTTCACCGTCTTTTTACTTTTCTTCTAAGACTAGTCATGGCTGAGATACACATGGTGGGCTGCTCAAATTCATCATCCATATCTGCTTCCTCAAATTCACGTAGGAGTCTCACTGGCTATCTATCTAAGTTAGAAGTACTTAGTTTCCCTTATTGAGTTTTTATGTTATTAAAAATCTTTTTTTTTTTTTTTTTTTTTACTTAGGAAACGGGCATCCTGTCCCCTTTCCAATGTCTATGCTGTCTAGACTTGGCTTTTGTCTGATTCAGTTTTCTCGGAATCTTTGGGCTTTGACTTTTTGGGGTGATTTTCTGAAGCAGTCTCCAAGAGGGGTAAAACCGTCTTGATGCTGCTGTCCTCTCTTTCTTTCTCTTTCTAGACAAGGGACACCAGAGGGTCATTTCTATTTTGTGTCACCTTCTGAGGGTGGCTTTTGGTTTTCATCTTTGGAGGGGGCCCATGTGATTTCTCACTGGTCAAAGCAGGACTTCTCATCAGTTTTGCACTCATGAAGTACTTTTTCTTACGGAAAAATTTTGCTTCTTGCTTTGACTCACAGCCCCTTCTTCACTGACCCTTGATCTTTCCTAAAGGGCATTAATGTTGGTGTGGAACGATGGGTCCTCCTCCAGGAATCTCTAATAGCCCACAGACAGTGGTTGAGGACTGATAGATGATGGGGTCAGAACATGGCCATAATCAGAAGATTCCTTGTCTGAAGATAAGCTGATGAAGCTCGATGACACAACATTCTTTCATTTCTCTTCTCCTGACTTTGAGATGCTCTGTAGATCTCTTAATTTATGAGAGTGTTTTGTGTTTTCTCTGTCTGTGGTCTTGGCTGTATGACTGGAGACTTTTCAGCTTTCATTTCCTCCTCCTTCTGAAGAGCAATCCTGTGGCACTTTCTGGAATTGTTCTTCTTCAAGTGCAGTTCATCAGGTTAACTGTTTCATTGCACAAGAACTTCTTCCACTGCCACGTTGAATCTCTGGCAAAGCTCCTAAAAATGCTTGTGTGTGTTTTTTTTAAATTATTCACTATTATCTCAACTCCAGTCTCCTCAAGGATGTCTACTATAATAGACAAGGTAGAGAGTTCTTTCAATTTTTTCTATAGGTTCTTAGGGTTCAGGTTTGTGGCCATGGCACAGCTTCTCCACAACTTGGAGCACCAACTCCACCACCACCACCGCACTGGTGTGATTGTCTCATGAGAATTTGGCTCCTGTCTCATCCTTGGGTAGTAGCTCTGGTCTCCATGTTTGCATCCTATGAGTGGCCTTTCTGGTGTGCAGTCCAAGACAGAGTGAAGTCCTATGTTGGCAATGACCTTATAAATCCTAACCTCCACCACCCATGCCCCTACCTTTCTCTGGGGTGAAGAGCCACACCCTAAGTAACACCTGTTGGTGGTCCACATGGGATTCCTAGAGTCAGCAGGAATGAATCAGTAGCAACCACTTTAGCTTGAGTGCTACACACCAATGGTCAGCTATCTTAATTTAAACTGCAACACAACCTGAGGAAATAAGTTATGTTGTAACCATTATATTGATAAGGAAACTGAGGTTCAGAAAGCTCACATTAACTTGCATGTAGTCACATAGAAAAAAAAGCACAGATAAAATTTAAATCTAGTCTAGGACCAAAGTGAGCACATGCCTCCAATAGGTGTAGAAATTGAAACAGAGAGAGAAAAAAATTAGTCTAAAGTCAAACAGTTTAGCCTCAGACAGTAAAAGTTCATGTGTCTAGTTTACTCCCAAAGAAACGTCTGCTACATAGGCATCAAATAAATTATTCTTCAATGAATTAATGAATGGTCATTTCCTCTGATGACCCATCCATCAGCAGTAGGGCTTGAGTCAGACCAATCTAAGATACTATCTATCTTTTGGGACACTTACTTTCTTCCAAATGGGCTAAATTAGGCTACTACTATTACTACTAATGATAAAAAATAAATATTCTCAATTTAAAATTTCAGCATTGATTACATCTCATTTGATTAGATAAGACTAGATTACATCTTACACAAATTTGCAGCACTAGTGCTACACCTATTCTAACTTCTTGTCCAAAGCCAGAAAGCCCAGTGATTTATCTTCCTTGATATTTTTCTTTTAAATGGAATATTTTAATACAGCAGTTTTTAGGTTCATAACACACTTGAGAGGAAGATACTGAGATATTCCTTATGTCCTTTTATCACACACATGCACATACTGCCCCACTATAAACATCCCCCACTAGAGTGTTACAGTTGTGACAGTTGATGAACCTACATCGACATGTTATTACCCAAAGACCATAGTTTGCATTAAGGTTCACTTTGGGGATTGTACATTCTATGAGTTTTAATATGTATATAATGAAATATATATGCATCATAGTGCAATTCAGAATAATTTCATTCTCTAAAAGTCCTCTGTGCTTTACCGATTCACCCTCTTCAAATAACACTATATTGCTTCCTAGTTACGGCAACTGTCCAATTTTTCTCTCCTGTCACTTGTATCACTGTTGTCATTTATTCCACCTTTATATATACATTATACACACATTTTGGACACACATTCCACTTTTTTACATACATACAACAAATATACATATATTTGTTTTTATAAAAGTGGTGAAAGAAAGGTGAAAGATTTTATTTACCTTCACTTAGTTCTTCTCCAGTGCTCTTCTTTTCTTTATATGGGACTGAGTTTCTAATCTACATCAAATTTAGTTTTTTTTCTGAGAAGCTATTTTTTGTTTAACACTTCATGCAAGGCAGGTCTACAGTCAACAAATTCCCTCAATGTTTGTTTGTCTAAGAAAGTCCACTTTTAATGGATAATTTTGCAGGATACAGAATTCTAAGTAGTTGGGATTTCCGTCTCCACACTTGAAATATTTCACTTACCTCTCTTTTGCTTGCATGGTTTCTGAAAAAGAGATGAATATAATGCTAAAGTTTACTCTACTCTAGGTAGGTGTTTTTTGCCTGTGTATTGTTTCAAGATTTGTTTTCTTATCTTTTATATTCTCTTGTTGGAATATAATATGACCAGGTGTAGGCTTTTGTTTGTTTGTTTGTTTGTATTTTGCATTTGTCCTGCTTGGTGTTCTCTGAGCTTCCAGAATGTGTGGATTGGTGTCTGACATTGATTTAGAGAAATGTTCCATCATTATTGCTTCAAAAATGTGTTAAGTTCGTCTCTTTCCTCTGTTTCTTTTTCTTTCTTTCTTTCTTTTTTTTAATAGTACATGTGTGTTACATCTTTTATAGCTGTCCCACAGTTCTTGGATAGTCTGTTGTCATGTTTATTTTTCAATCTTTCTTCTTTACTTTTCATTTTTGAAAAATTTTACAGGCCTATCTTAAAGATATATATCAGGAACCAGATTTTTTTACAATTTCAGATCTGAAAATAAATAAAAATAACATTTGCTTTTCAACTGGCTGCAGACTTTGAGTGAAAAAGCCTTTCCAATAATTTAGCTTCCCAGCATATTTCTTCATCATAACCAAAACTCCCTCAAGGGCAGGTGCCCTATGCTGCCATCTCTGTGTGTGGCACAGTTCAGAGCACCAATGAAGAGCTCAGCAAATATTTTCAGTCTAAAACAAATCGAACTGAAGATACAGAGACAGGGATAGTAAAATCTTGATAATTTATTTAATGAAAGCAAATGGAGGTATTTATTTCTAATGTGTGGGCCAATCATGCCAGAGAGAAGGAAAAGAAAAAGTTCTAGTAAAGTTAATCTAACAAGCCAAATCATATGTGTTTATTAGGAATCTTTGGTGTCATTCCACCAACAAACTCCAGATGCTGTGCACGAAATTTTTAAAGCATGAAATATTCAAAAATAGCACTGAAATGGTTGGGTGAAAATGCTGGGAAAAAAATTAATGATGCCTGAGAAAAGTTAGGAAGAGCAGGACACAGCAACTTTTTAAAATTGACTTTACACCAAGAACTCTAAGGCACATGGAAAATTTTATGAACATTTCTATAACTCAGTAAATTGCTATAAAGTTAACAGCTACTTTATATAACTGCCTCCATAAAAGGAAAGAGCATTGCCCAAACTCCCAGTGGCCTCTGTGCACCACTTCAGGGTCGCAACCCTCTTCATGCATGGAGATAAGCTAATTATGCCAGGTATAGACAAAACTTTTCTGCTTTGTTTGATAGGCTTACCATCTTATGAATCATCCACAAATAAAACTATTTAGCTTTGCATGTTCTTTATTGTTATATAAACTGAATCATACTGAGTATATTTCTATTTTTAATTGATACAGTAATATTTGAAAATATCATTATAGATTTTTGCTGTATTTTATCTTTTAAAAAAAAATACATTTATTAGCTCTGTTCAATGACAAGGCCTGAAAATAACGACCAAGCCAGTAACAACAAGCACCCTTTGAGACAGATAAAATAATATTGTACCCAAAGGAACCAAAAGGCTTCTTGAAAAAATAAATGGCTAATCTCTGGTCTAGAGTAAGAAATACACTAGGTAAGTTTGAAATGACTTGTTACATCTGAAAATTTGGATGCTATCAAATACTATGGAAAAGAAAAACATACGCAGGTCATAGAGATAAGAAGGTACTGGTTACTATAAGTGAATTCAGCAATCAATAAATGATTAATGCATGAGTGGATGAAAGAATCTATGTAAGGTCGGACAGATGAGTGGTTGAATTCATATATACTCTGTTAAATGGCATTCGAATCTGCCTTTGAGCCTGTTTCTCCCATGCAGGTTTTAAGGTCCAGTTGAGTTTTTTCTATGCAATGTTTTGAGGGACAGCTATCAATTCCATTTATGTAATTAGAGCAACAGACACATGAAAAGTTAAAAATTAAAAATTAATAATAAATAAAATTACAGAAGAAAGCATGTTCTTAATATTTCCTAATGGTTATTTGGGAAATTTTGGTCATTGGTGGTTGTTTTGCTTCATAAACAATTATAATTCTTTATGTCTGATAATATAAGTTCTTGGTAAAAATTTTCAATGGCTCTGCATTACCCACCGAATATAATTCAAGCTCCTTGTATACTTCTAATTCTCTGGTTTCTTTCTCCCTTTCCTGCTTTATCTTTCTCCTTTCACTTCACTGGCAGCAATTTGATAGCACTTTGTTAGTTTTCTGGGTATGCTGTGCTATTTCTCTTTTGAATGGCTTTACTGGGAATAGTGTCCCTTGCACTTAAACGCTGCCCTTTGCCTCTGTTGATTAACTCCTAAGACATCTTTAACAAGCAAGACTCACTTCTGCAGTAAACTTTGTCTGGTACTTTGGCTACTGATACTTGACACAAAAGATGTCATGTGTACTTCTAGGGCCTAGCAAAGGGCCAGAAGTAGGGTGAGTATTCAACCACTATTTATTTATTACATTTTGTAGTTAATGGTACATAGCTTTTCCCCGCCCCTTTTTTTCTTATTTTCAATGAAAACAGGAAAACTTGTATTACTTCAGTCAGGTTTTGGTTGACTGTAAGAGAATTTTACTTAAACTATTTATATATCACATACAATTATTCATAGAGTTCACATATTTAAAATGTATTTAAAATCTAATTCAGATGTTTTTTTTTTATAATGATTGTATCTAGGAAGGCTAGTGTCTCTAATTAAGACAGAAAAGTCTTATTTACAAGAGCAGAACTGTAAGCAAGCACATGGATTAGTATTAGGCTGATATTTGGCCACTATTTTTATGTACGAGCGTAGGGTGGGTCTTTAACCAGAAAAGGCACATTTGTGTGCAACCATTTAGATAATCATCAGAAAATGTTACATTAAATAGTTGTTTTGTGTAGCACAAGGTGAAACAACTGGCTTGAAAATGCGTCTAGAGATGAAGTAAATTAAGCACATTTTTGCGCATCCTGTAGAAATAGCTTGTAATGCTTTTTTTCCTTGCCTTTAATTTCATACCTTTTTAAGCCCAGTAGGAAATCTCAGTTGAACTAAGTTCTTTTTTTCCTCTGGTAAAATTTATTATAATTGTTTTTGTTGAAATTTGTTTTACCTCCTGAAGTGCTGAGATACTGGCCACATGTATCAATCAAAATTGTACTGCATTATCTTGTAACCTTTTAAAATAATTGATCAGACAATAAAAATAATAATGGACATTAATTATGTTGAGGAAAGTTTTACATCCTTTTCGACTTGATACGTTTTTTCTTCCTCAAATGCTTTGAGATTGCGAAGAGCAATTTGATGATACCAATAATAAATTTGGAGAACTGAGTTGAGTAGATATAACATGACAAACTTAACTGCATTCATATTAAAGCACTTTTCTGCTCATCAGAACAAGATGACAAATTTAATAAGTAAACCAGTAAGTTATACCCAGATGTATTGTGTTCTACAACACAAATAGATATTTGATGATATTTTCACCAACGTTTTATTCCAATCTCTAAGAAAAATGCTTTAGAAAAATTACTTGACTACATTCAAAAGATGTTCATTAAAATATTATACATTTTGAAAGATATAATCCATCTGTACCCTTTTTAATTTCTTTCACATATTTATTAATATACATTTTTATTTTCTTAAATGTTTTTTACAACATTTCCACTTATAGCACAGAAGAGGGTATAATCTGATTCATTCAGTAAGGTTTTAATTGTCTAGGTTTCCTCGTTAATTCTTGGCTATCCGGAAAGTAAAATTAACCTTTATAAATAATTTTATACTTTATTTAACAATTTTAAAAGAAGATGGCAATTTATTTATGCATTGGATAATTTTATGCTGAAATCAGATGTCTGGGAGTCTGACATATTTGAGTAACTGGTGGGACATTTTTTGTGCTTAAAATTTCCTGTTTATAGTATTAAAATTTATAAAGTCAGGCACGGTGGCTCATGCCTGTAATTCCAGCACTTTGGGAGGCTGAGGCAGGTGGATCACCTGAGGTAGGAGTTTGAGACCAGCCTGGCCAACATGGTGAAACACTGTCTCTACTAAAAATACAAAAAAAAAATTAGCCTGGCATGGTGGCAGGCGCTTGTAATCCCAGCTACTCGGGAGGCAGAGGCAGGAGAATTGCTTGAACCTGAGAGGTGGAGGTTGCAGTGAGCCAAGGTTGCACAATTGCACTCCAGCCTGGGTGACAAGAGTGAAACTCCGTCTCAAAAAAAAAAAAAAAAGTATTAATATATCTTAGAGTTGCATCAGTATGAGGTTATTTGGACAATTCTATCCTTCATCAGCTTTCGAGTATGATTTCTGGTAATATTACAAAACACTGTCTATAGAATCCCATTCTTCTTGACTGCTGGAAATCCAGTTTTCCACAACACCAGGTATTTCTGGGTACATGCTGAAGATGGCCATAAATGAAATCTAAGTACTGCTTACACCTTAACCATCCATCTGGTTCTGGAGACTGATCTTTTTTTCTCTTGAGAGTCTTTGGAAGTCTTTAGCTTGCTTTGTATGATCACCTCTAGATATTCCTAAATTGCCCACAGGGCATGTTTATTTTATATATTATTTTCAAGCTTGGATAGATATTTGGCTAATTCACCACAATATCAGCTGAGAACAAGTTGTACCATTTGATAAAGACTCAGTGAGAATGGAAAGGAAGTAAAACCCACACATAACTTATAACTAGATTTGACATCTTTAGGATCAAAAGGCCCAAGCATGACATTAAATATGTGGTTAGTTATACAGCAACCTCCATTCAACTTTCTTTTTTTTCTTTTTTATTATTATTATACTTTAATTTCTAGGGTACATGTGCATAACGTGCAGGTTTGTTACATGTGTATACTTGTGCCATGTCGGTGTGCTGCACCCATCAACTCGTCAGCACCCATCAACTCGTCATTTACGTCAGGTATAACTCCCAATGCAATCCCTTCCCCTCTCCCTTCCCCGTGATAGGCTCCGGTGTGTGATGTTCCCCTTCCCGAGTCCAAGTGATGTCATTGTTCAGTTCCCACCTATGAGTGAGAACATGCGGTATTTGGTTTTCTGTTCTTGCGATAGTTTGCTGAGAATGATGGTTTCCAGCTGCATCCATGTCTCTACAAAGGACTCAAACTCATCTTTTTTTTTTTTTTTTTTTTTTTTTAAGATTAAGGTTGTGGAGAACCTACTGTAAGCCAGGCATTGTCATGGTTGCTGGAATTACATTAGTAAGCAAACAGATAACAATCCATTGTCTTACAAAGCCTACATTCTACTGGGGAAATAGAAAAAAATATAATAGGATTAATATACTTTTTTAAATTGTCAGGTAGAACATCATCAGTACTATCAAAACTCTACTGGGTTCAGGTTGTTTTAGAGTTTTAGGCACAGTCTTATTTTAAATGAAATGCTCTGTGTAATTTCAATGAGAAATTACATGTGAGTAAAGACAGGAAGCATTGAGAGAATTCATTGTGGAGATAAATTTGGACAAGAAGAGAGGAAACAGGCAATGCAAAGACTTTGAGGTAAGATCTTGCCTGGTCTTGTCTTCTAAATTGTGCTAAAATATACATAGCATGAAATTGGTCCTTTTAACAATTTTTAAGTCTACAGTTCAGTAACGTGAAGTACATTCACGTTGTGCAAACATCATCACCATCTATTTTCAGAACAGTCAGTGAGAACACTTTGCTTTCATTTTGTCAAACTGTACTTGTTAACAATAACTCACCTTTATCCCCTTCCTCCTGTGCTTGGCAGCCACAATTCAATTTTCCTCTCTACAAACTGGAGTATTAGGTACCTTATGTAAGTGGAATCATACAGTGTATGTCTTTTAATGAGTGCCTTATTTCATTATCATGATGTCTTCAAGGTTTATCCATGTTGTAACATGTGCCAGAACCTACTTCCTTTTTAATGTGGAGTAATGTTCCATTGTATGTATTTACTACATTTTGTTTATACATTCATCTGTCAATGGACACTTAGTTTGCTTCCAACTTTCACCTATTACTAGTAATGCTTCTAGGAAACAGTCATACAGACACACGTGTGGGTTGCTGTTTTCAATTATTTTTACATATACTCTGACAGGCTGGATCATGTGGTAATTTTACTTTTAACTTTTTGATGAACCACAACAGTGTTTTTATAGCAGCTGCCCCATTTTACATTCTGACCAGCAGTACACAAACGTTTAAATTTTGATACATCTTCATTAACATTTTCTGTTTTTTTAAAATTCTTAAAGATTTTATTTTTTAGAGCAATTTTAGGCTCAGAAGAAAATTAAGAGGAAGGTGCAATATTTCTCATATATCCCTAGTCACACACAGGTATCCCCTCCTTCATTATCAATATATCTTGCCAGAGTGGTACATTTGTTGCAACTGATTAACCCATACTGGCATATCAAAATCACCCAAAATCCATAGTTTATACATTAGATTTCACTCCTGGTGTGGGATAGGACTGTTTGTAATCAACAGCTTAAAAAAAAATCTGAGAATGTCAATTTCTCTTCATTTGGAAGGACATTTTTGCTAAATATAAAATTCTCTGCTGACAACATTTTTGTTTGCCTGTTTTCTTTCAGCAGTTTAAATATATTATCCCTTTGCCTTGTGATCTGCAACACTTCTGTTGAGAAATCTGCTCATTATCTTATTGAGGGTCCCTTGTACATGAAGAGTTGCTTCTTCGCTTCTTTCAGGATTCTCTTTGTCTTTTGCTTTCAACTATGATTATAATGAGTCTTGTAGTGTGTCTCCTTGGTTTTATCCTAGAACTTGAGCTTCTTATATTTGTATATTTATGTATTTCCCTAAATTTGGGAAGTATTTGGCCATTATTACTTTCAGTAAGCTTTCCACCCCTTCTCTTACACTTCTTCTTCTGGAATTTCCATAAAATGTATATTGGTCTTCTTGGCAGTATCCCATAAGTTTTTAGATTCTGTACATTTTTCTTTACTGTTTTTTCCTTTCACTTTTCAGTGATAATTTCAAATGGCCTGTCTTTAAATTCCCTAATTATTTAATCTACTTGTTTAAATCTGCTGTCGAACCCATTTGGTTAAAAATGTCAATTCTGTTATTACATTTTTCAGTTCAGGAATTTCTGCTTGGTACTTTAGAAATAATTTTGTTGATATGCTCATTTTGTTCCTATATATTTTTTCCTGATTTATTTTAGTTATTTATTTGTTTTTCTTTTGCTTTTTGAACATATTTAAGACAGCTGTTTCAAAGTCTTTTCTGGTAAGCCTAAAGTCGGTGTTTCTTCAGACACATTTTCTGAAGATGTATTTTATATATCTGTTCCCTTAAGTGGATCATGGTTTTCCTATTTTTGTGTGTGCCTTGTAATTTTTTGTTAAATTGGGCATCTTAGTCCATTTTGCACTCTTGTAATACCACAGACTAATTTGTAATTAACACAATTTTTTTGGCTTACAGTTCTGGAGGCTGGAAAGTTTAATACCAAGGTGCTGCCAACTTATGAGGACCTTCTTGCTGTGTCATCACAATGCAGAAAGCAAAAGGGCAAAGGGAGAGTCCATTCCTGAAGGCCCCTTTATTAAAGCATTGAATCCTTAATGAATACTCCATGAGAGAGTAGCCCTCATGACTCAGTGGCCTCTTAAAGGCTCTATCTCAATAATGTTTTATTGGCAATTAAATTTTAACACGAGTTTTGGAGGGGACAAATATTCAAACTATAGTATTAGGCATTTGAAGAGACGTTTACCTCTCTACCTGTTTGCAGACCGGCTCTTGCATGACGATACATTTTCTAATCAACCAACATAGAGTCTTAAGCTCTTTTCTTGCCTTTTCCGGGCATGTGTCTTTCTTGGATGTGTGTGTGTGTGTCTATTTTCTGGTTTGTTTGTTTTTTGTGTGTTTTGTTTTTTCCAATTCCCTCGTGTACACAGTTGCTTTTCAATATCTTAACTTCCTTAACAGTCAATTCAAGATATTGAATAAGAGTTCAATATCCTAACATCCCTAATAGTCTCACACCTGCCCCCTGCTTCCTCTTACTGCCTTACTATTCTATTATATTTCTCTGCCTGAAGTATCTTATTTCCAAGTATCTGCAAGTCTGTAGTCCGTTTTCAGTTTTCACAACCTGGACCCATTGCTTCTCCTGGCTTTTAGCCTTTTGAGGTCTGTGATAGGTGACACAGAAACAAATGCCTTAGTCAGCCTTTACACAAGGTGGAAATTGCAAATTTGATCTGCTCGATTTTCTGTGGTTCACTAATGGGGAGTGGGGCCAGCTTGTTAGTCCCCTACAACTGTGACACATTGTGCTAGGGAGGAGAGGAAACAAGGGTGAGTCAAATCACAGTGACGTTTCTTATATGTTTTTAAGTTGACTTTTTTTTTTTTTTTTGAGTGGTGTTCTCTTGGATGCTGTAGATACTTGACTAATTTTCAGTCAAATAAAGTTGTTTTAGTCAGTTTCTAGTTATTTGTTTAGTATCTCCATAGAAAAACAAGAGCCTAAAGACTGGATGTACAATGTGAGTAAAGGAAAGGAATCTGGATGGCTCCAAGTCTATTGGACTGAGCCATCAGAAGGATTAGTTGTCATTGATCCCAAGTAAGTATTAAGGGCAAAGAACATCAGGAATTGTTTTAGATGAGTTATTCCCGTTTTGTGGGTGGTTAATGCCTTTTGAAAATAGCCATACTCTAGGAATTCAACTATCTTTAAATTTCTAAGAGAAAAGGTTTTTCTCCATCTAATCTAAGTCTGGCTTCCCCATTTCTCACCTCACTTCCAAAATTAAGCATCATTTCAGTATATTTATGCTGCAAGTATTTTTTTTCTTTCCCCAGGGAAAACCTCATCAACAAGTCATGTCCTCCCACAGTGATTAAATATAACAATGACATCAAAATATTATAGTCTGACATCATTACTTCTATAAATAATATTGTGTGTAGGACATTAACATTCCCATCCAAGTTAAATTTTGGCAAACTCTTTAAAGCTACTTGTCATAATCCTCACATGTCTTTTATGGCCTTTTCCAGCCATTTTCATCTCAGCTTCTCATTTCTCAGGAGTAACTGCTCAAACGAGAACACGAAAATATCTCAAGTTCCTACAATGGTGTGTTGATCACAGTGCACACTATGTATACCTACCAGACAAAAGAAAATCTCAAGCAAGTAGAATAACACTTAACTGTGAAAGCTAAAACATTTATAAAGTCATACTTCCTATCAAAACTATCGGGACTCTTCCGCAGCATGCATCCAGTGTTACTTCATGCGTCTTTCCCAAGAAAAATGAGATAAGTACTTGTTTGATATATTTTGTTGTTGTTGTTGCTGTTACTGAAAGATTTATTTCAACCATGGCCCAATCTCAGGTTAAGGAAAATTACTCAAAGTTTAGATTTAATTTATATTGCTTACTACATAGAAACCACTTAAAACTCTTGGGTACTGTTTTTTTACTCACCATAATCTACCAGAGTGTATTTACATTTAAATTCAGGGGTTAATTTCAGGTCAATTACTTTTAAAATAATAATTAGCAACATTATTTGGAAAGTTTATAACACACTTTTGGTAAATAAGAAGTACTTGCATAATATAAAGGTAAATATTATAATTGTATTTTTGTTTTTAAATAAGAGGTTTGTTTGCAGTTTCACCTTCTTTTAATTTGATGAAATAAGAATTGGAAGGTGTCCTTTCATCTTTAGTAGAAAGTGAGGATTTCCGTGTGCTCTTGGGGGAAGGTTTAACCGTAGAAACTGTTTCCAGGTTATAGATTTTAAATAAAGGGAGTGTGTGGCCAAGGATCCTATAACAAGCTCTGGAAAATTAAGCAAACAACCAGCCCTGGTTGATGAGTTTACATGAAGAAAATATGACCAAGAAGGGTCAGCAGTAGAGGGAACAGCTAGTGAATGGAGGGGCAGTCATCTCTCCATCAGCTAAACAACAGAATGCAGCTAGAAAAGGATGGCAAACCAGAAAGTCCATAAAAACTGATGAGATGGGCCAGGGGAGGAAGGACATGTGTGAATGGTGCCAAGTTAGACAGGAGAGAGAGAAATGCAGAGCTCAAGTCATGGCAGATTTCTGAACCAGAGTTTCCTTCATAATAGGCGTCTGGGTGAGGGGAGTCTTATAAGCAAGGGGGAGACAGGGAGAATCATACAGTTCCCAAGAAGATGGAAGGCCCAAACCCTGGGAACTTCCTAAGGCCTCAAACATACTCTTCAATTTGTTTGTGACTGACTTCCCTCAGGCCTCAACATTTCAATTCTTACTTTTTATAGAACTGTTTTTAACATTGTTTTTCTATGATTAAAGTGTATAAAATACTTTGTAAAATAATTTGTAAGACAGATCTTAAACAAAATAAAACGTCATATTTGGCAATATTACTGTTACATAGAAAGTGAACGGATGGAAAATATTGTAAACCATGTACTTTTATGGTGTGTCTATTTAAATGCTTAGATTTAATCTCCAAATGGAGTAAAGTTAAGCCATTCACTTTGATTTAGATTTGATTAATGGTCTTCAGTCTTTCATTTAGAGAGTGTGTTACCATTGATCTGACAAAGTATTTGTGCTATTTAAGTGTTTTGTGGGGAAAAACAAGACAATTTAGTAGGATATGTTACAACCACCTCTCAAATTGCTTGCCAAATTGCCTTACTCACACAGAAAGGTTTGACATAAAAGAAATTGTGAAGCCTGTGCTAAACAAAGATAAGTGAATAGTCTCGCACGTAATATGAATCACACAAAGGCAGTAGATTTGTTATTGCTGTTCTCTTTTACAGTATGTTTAAATATATTTATACATCTCTTAGTCAGTGTTCTTTTTTCCATTTTTAATGCTTTCCAATTCCTGCAGTGATTAGGCAGCACCATATCTTCTGCATGATTTTATGTTATGTAATTTTGAGTGTTTTGCATAAATGCTTGGTGACTTTTTGAAAAAATAAATACATTATAATATTAATGATGTAATTATATTCTCATTTGCAATTCTGTATTTTTCAAAATAATACTTTTTGGTAAAGGTCCTTTATAGGCTTAAGCAAATTTTAAAAGCTTTTAATTTGCGTGTAATATACTTTCATTTCTAAAGAATTTGGATGTCTATTTTCAATGCTATTTTAAAAACTTTTTTTCCAGTTTACTTAAGATTTTAGTATTATTCTCTCACTAGAATTGTAGTGGACATTTAATTTCTTGCATAATTATACCCATGCCAATAATACTTGTCATATGTTTAATACTTTATAGTATAGTCATGTGCTGCATAATGACATTTTGGCCAAGGAGAAACCACATATATCATGGTAGTATTGTAAAATTATAATACCATATGTTTCCTGTCCCTTTCGTATGTTTAGTTATATTTAAATACACAAATACTTAAACATTTTGTTAAAATTTCCTATTCAGTATGGTAATATGCTGTACAGATTTGTAGCCCAGGGGCAATAGGTTATACCACACAGCCTAGGTGTGTAGTAGGCTATACCACCTACATTTGTGTAAGTACACTCTATTTATGTTTGCACAATGATAAAATCATCTAATGACATACTTCTCATAATGCATTCCTGTTGTTAAGTGATGTATAACTGTATATAAAAATATATTCATATAGTCTATTATGTCCTTTAATCCGTACCAAATATGAGTCAAGAAAGATTGTGACATGTTGATATTTATATTTTCTAATACAGAAGGCTCTCTCTCTCTTTATATATGTGTGTGTATATATATACACACACATATATTTTAAAAGAATATACAGTAAATACACGTGTATATGCACACACAATTTTTAATTAATAGGAAAATTGAATAAAAATAGACATATATACAAATACACAATATTCATATCTTGATATCTTGCATAATGGCAGCAAAATCATGTTCCAATAAATTGTGTACCTGCAATTTTTTTCTAGGCTAAACTTGGATAGCTTAAGAAATTTCTAGGTATTATTTAGCTCTCTTTTTCTGCCACCAGAAGACAATATTTAAACTCTCCCTTCACTCTTTTCAAATTCAAATAGCTTATAATTCATTTTTAAAATTAGTGTTTTGTTTTGTTTCTGTTCTTATTGGATGTTGGGCAACTTAATATATTTACTCAGATGGAAATATATTTATCAATAATGAAGAGTCCTTTAGCAATTGTATCTGGAATGTTCAGTTTTTTGGCTGCTTCTTTTGGCTTTTATAGGTCACTTATTTGTTTTCTTCAATTAGATTTAAGAAGAAGAGCCATTATCTGCTAGACTCTCCAATACTGATTTGACATGTGTATCACTCAGAATTCTTTATATTTCAATTGATAGAAAAAATGAACAAAAATAGACACAAGCAAAATGTAAGATTTTTTTTTTTTTTTGAAAAATGTCTGAATGGTAGACTTCAGGACTGGTTGATTCAAATGCCCAAAATATGTAAACAGAGTCAAATTTATCTCTCTGTCTCTCGGTCCCATCTTATTTGTGTTGATTTTACTTTTAGATAATTTCTCTCCTTTTATTTTAGATAAAATCTCCTGGCAGAGAAAATGGAGAGTCGTTCCATACCATATGTCTTCTCAGCTTCAAAATCAACAACAACAAAAAACCCCCCAAATTTCCATCATCTGCAGAAGTCAAATAAAACTTTCAAACTTGACTCTTATTGGCCCCAAATGGAGCATATGATCATCCTTGATCCAATTGCAACTATCCAAAGCATGGAATATATTGATTGGCTTATGCCAAGTAAGCCCTATCCCTGAAGATTGAAGGACGAACCGCCTACTCTAACCGGGGCTTAAGAGAAAAAAATGTTGTCACCCTGTTTTGCCAGGTTACAAAAGTAACAGATGCTCCTTATAATCATATAATTATTTCTTTTCTTTGACGAATTTTTTGATATTGATAGATAAAGTATTAATTTTGGGATACACAATTTCAAAGAAAAATATATTGAAAGAAGAACTCAAAGAAAATATACCAGCTAGTATGCAACGATGCTACAGATGGTTAACATTCATGCTTCCTCTTCTGTGACATGAAGTTGCCCCCGGGAAGAAGATTCTCAGTCATGAGATGAATTTTCCATCTCTCCCCTTGCATACAGGTTTCACCCTGTAACTAGGTCTCACCAAAGAAATAACTCAAGTTATGTATGCAGTATAACCTTGAAATTGACCCAATAGTACCATAGACAGTTTTTTTTTTTTTTTTTTTTTTTTTTTTTTGGCTAAACATAGAAATTGACCCTTCTGGTCTTAAAGCTTGAAACTTACATTTGTTTTATCTTAGTTTCTTCCTCAGGAAAATGACCTTCTGGCCTCTCAAAAAAAAAAGTAAAAAAGTATAAATAACTGAAACTGACCAGATCACCATATGCCAGATTCTTCATTCATCATGATTGCTTCCTTACCCCTTCCTAGTTCCTGTTTTCTTACACATTGTTACATTTCTTACCTGCTATATAAACCCTTAATTTTAATTGGCCAGGGAGATGGATTTGAGACTTATCTCCTATCTCCTTGGCTGCAGCATGCTATTATAGTTTTCCTCCTTAGCAATAATCGTTGTCTCAGTAATTGGCTTTCTGTGTGGCAAGCAGCAGAACCTAGACCAAACTTCCAGTGTTTCAGTAACAATCTTGGGGTTTTAAAAACGAGTAGGTGCTCTCCCTACACTCTCTTTTTTTTATCTTCCATCTGGATGTGGAGATCTCTGAGACACTAAAATATTTCAGAGCTGTAAAATAGAGGTTACTGGGGTCCCTGAATCACCATATGGAGGTAAGCCACCCCACTCAGAAACACCTGCAATGAACTGTTGCATAAAGAAGAAATAAACTTCTAAAATTTGGGAGTTTGATTATTGAATACCTGCTGGTATGTTAATTAATACAAAATCAAATAAACATGGAATAATTTCTATACCAGTTATTTCTAAGTATCACTGTTCATTCTACTATTTACACATTACTAAAGGATGAGCAGATAGGTAGACATGATTAGTTTTTATAATATTAATTTTTTGAGATGGTAATAAATCTGTTTTTTAAAACTAATTCCCTGGACAACAAAAATATAACTGTTCAGTCCATTATAAATAGAAATTATAATTTAAAATAATTATCCCACCTACACACCAGCAACTTAAAATTGTCTTATCTCCTTTTAAAGAAATTTCCAGATGAACGGCAGAGTCCTAGAAGTGAACAAGATTTGGATATGTGCAGGGAATTGTGAATGGTTATGATTCAGACTATCTCAAGTCAAAAATATGAAAGGAGAGTTTTGATCAATGAAACAGGAAAGTTGGCAGGGGTTAAGTCATGAAGGATGTTAAAGACCAACTTAAGAAATTTAGATATACACTGAAGAGAGTAGAGACACAAAGATTTTAGTCAAAGATGTCAGGGTTATGTTTTAGAAAGTTTACTATGTGCTTCCAGTCAAAAGGACTAAGTAATGTGCTTCCAGTCAAAAGAACTAAGTAAGACTTGTCTCTCTGAAACCAAATCAAAACAGAAAGAACAAGAAACAGTAAATGTCATCTATAAAAACCATGAAAAATTGTCCAACTGCAAACCTTAATCTATGAAATTCTGCCAGTTGTAGTGAACATAGGTTAAGTAAGGAAACCGAGAACAAACCTGTGCTAAAGAGGGATTGACCACAAAGATTTCTAAAAGGTAGTATTCTTACTAGAATGTCTTTGTTAAGATCAACATGTTCTAGGTGAGTGGACAAATTTCCAAAACATTCTGAACTCCTATTGAGGCTGCAGAGTAGCATGGAAGAACTGGCTGAATAAAGAAATAGAGCGACACTGTATGTTTGTAAAAATACAGTTTTAGGATGAAGGATAGTAATCACTTCTTCAGTTGAATTCCTTATTTTAGCTAAAAAGAAGTAAACATCAAATGGCCTCCAAAAGATCTGTGACATAAAAGGCATCATTTCTACTCAAGTGATTTCCTGTCGGCCCACAGAAGACCGAAGCTCACAGAATTGACTCTTGGTCACAAGGGTTCAGAAACAAGGTAACGTCTAATAGTCTATGAACTCAGTTCATTCCCTTGACCTTGCTTCTTCACTGTCATCAAATGAGTGAGGCATAAAAGACATTCCTAAATGCATAATAAACAGAAATATATCAGCATGGGAGCCATGAAACGATAGTGCAAAGAAGGTGGATGAGCAGATAGACCACCAGAAATGAACCAGAAAAACATTATATCATAAAGTCAAAGCACAATGCGTACCACATTGCTTTACAATATCTGGCTGTAAGCAAAAGAATTGTTTCAAAAGAGGCAAAAATCCCACTTAGGGAACAATTTAAATAATCCCGATCTATCACCAATCAGGATGCCAGCAGTAAAGAAGGATAGTACAGCACAGGCCACTGTTGCCTGCCTTTGATTTTCAAGTATTTGTGTGCACAGGACCTGGGCTCATATTTGCCATACACTAAGGCTCAGTTTTCTGAAGGGTAGTCAGAAACTTAGTCCTTTACTAAGGGTAAGAAACTTAGTCCTTTATTTGGGTGGTTAAAGTAAAATGTAATTACTACTAGGCAGTTAAAAGTATAAACCAGGCTGGGCATGGTAGCTCATGCTTGTAATCCCCGCGCTTTGGGAGGTAGAGGTGGGCGGATAACCTGAGGTCAGGAGTTCCAGACCAGCCTGGCCGACATGGCAAAACCCCATCTCTACTAAAAATACAAGAATTACCTGGGCGTGGTGGCACACACCTGTAATCCCAGCTACTCGGGAGGCTGAGGCAGGAGAATTGCTCCAACCCAGGAGGCAGAGGTTGCAGTGAGCCAAGATCACGCCACTGCACTCCAGTCTGGGTGACAGAGTGATACTGTTTTTTTTTTTTTTAAAGTATAAACCAAGGATATGTTGGATTTTTGTAAATATGTGTACTTCTTTTATATGATTATCTTACTTAGGATGGGAAGAATTAAAAGATAACCATGGTTTATCCCTATGCTGATATGGTTTGACTCTGTGTCCCCACCCAAATCTCACCTTGTAGCTCCAGTAATTCCCACGTGTTGTGGGAGGAACCCTGTGGGAGATGATTGAATCATGGGGGCAGGTCTTTCCCATGCTGTTCTCATGATAATAAATGGGTCTCACAAGATCTGATGACTTTTAAAAAAAGGGGAGTTTCCCTGCACAAACACTTTTCTGTTGTCTGCCTCCATGTGAGATGTGCCTTTCACCTTCCACCATGATTGCAAGGCCTTCCCAGTCACATGGAACTAACTCCAGTTAAACGACTTTCTTTTGTAAATCGCCCAGTCTTAGGTATATCTTTATCAGTAGCATGGAAATGAACAAATACATATGTCCTGCTTATGTATTTAAGCCTATATGCCTTTCAATAACAAAAAAAAATTTGTGCTTTTCTTAGGACCAACTCCTCTGTGATTTGAGTAATTTAATGTCCCATAATGTTTGTTCCATAATTTTCTTTTTTTCTTTCTTTTGTTTTTTTTTTTTTTTTTTTTTTAGAGAGAGTGTCTCAGTTACCCAGGCTGGAGTGCAGTGGCAGGAACACAGTTCACTGCAGCCTTGACTTCATGGGCTCAAGGGATCCTCCCACTACAGCCTCCAATTTTCTGTGTCTTAAAAAGAGAAAAAAAGAGAACTTTCCCGTATTATTTAGTGTTGATAATTTTGCCTTTCTACAACTATACAGCTTCTTGGGTGGTCCAGTTATATTTCCTTTATATGGTACTTGTTGGGCCTGTGAGGTCTGGAGCAGTACTTGTATTAAACTTGTTACTATGTCTCCAGAAAAATAAAGGAATATGCACTTTAAGTGAAATAAATAAGGACTATAAACAGCTTGCATTATTTCAGGTAAGGTGTTATCATCAATTGAGTTTGTGGCAAAGGTTTTTTTCAGATTTTAAAAAATTACTTATTTTTTGTTGTGTTAATACCAATAGGGAAGTTATTGTAGAGCTGTTTTCTATAAATCTAGTATGGCCGTGGCAACTCCCCTGCCTCTAGTGATTCAGTGGCTGCCCAGTTACACTGTGATAAATTTCGAAACTCCAGAAATGGTAGAAAAGATCTTCTGTGACTGAATTCAGTTTTACTGAACCAGAATTATCTTTGGCCAATTCTCCTGCTGAAGTTAACTGTTCTAGCAATACAGAACTCATTATAATATAAGGTACTTTGAAGGAAGTGCTTCCAAGGAAGGACAATACCACCTGTTCCATCCTTTGATTTGCTTTATCTGGCCTGCTGATGCTATTTTTCATCTCTCTTTTGTCTACATAACTCTATCACATATTTTAAGGTTTCTTCCAGACATCCATACCTCCAATAAGCCTGCCTTGCCAGAATGTCTTGCCATTCAACCATCCACTCTACTACCCTTCCTTCATTCCACTTCACACACATACACACTACACACTTCTGCACAATAGAAGTCCAACCAAGTCAGCTGTGTTCAGTGTTTCTGTCGCTATTCTGTGGTCCTCTCCTACCCTATTTATATTTGTTTCAGTACATTTACCACATTGTATCATATATTTTTGTTTGTGTCTTTGCTTTTTTGTCCACATTGAGTCAATTAAGGAAAAGGATTATACTGTTTTCATCTTTGAATCCTTAAATTAAAAAAAAATAGGTCATGCTGTTTAAAAGGTATTTATTGTTAAGAGTTAAAGCACACATATGGCTGGGTGCTGTGACTGACATACGTAAACTCATGCTTTGGAAGGATCACTTGAGGCCCGAAGTTCAAGACCAGCCTTGGCAACGTAATGAGATCTCATCCCTATAAAAAAATTTTAAAATTAGGGAGGTACAGTGGCCTAATTTTAAGTGGAATAAATAAGTGGCAGGTACAGTGGACCTATAGTCCCAGCTACTTGGGAGGCTGAGGCGGGAGGATCACTTAAGCCCAGAAGTTCAAGGCTGCCATGAGCTATGATCACACCACTGCACTCCAGCCTGGACAACAGAGTTAGACCCTGTCTTTAAAACAAAAACAAAAACAAGCAACTAGGATGAAAAAGTACAGACAAATCAGTAAATGAGCAAGGAAAGGAATGAATAATAGAATGGGTTTACTATAATGAGAAATCCTGTGATTCTGTCTGTGGCTGTGGGAAACAGGGAGAGAATAAATACCCTTGCTATTATTGGCAAAAGTTGCCACATTCCTAGAATTCTTGAGTCATTTGAACAATGTTAATTACCAAATTTTATGATGGGTTCATCCATATGTTGCTTGCTGTCAGTATTCAATACATATACCAGCAAGTCCTTGAATCATTCATGTGTTTATGTTTTTTAAGTAGCATATACTAGCAGTAGCTGTCTTGCAGGAAATATTTCTTTAGGATAAATGGCCAGCTGATGTTAAGGGGAGTCTGTTACTTGAAACCATCAATACCACCCAGGAGGTTATTTGTCTCCCCACAAGTCCTACAGAACAACTGTCATTGTTTAAATGAAGTTCATTTTAAATAATTGAATTTTAATTTCCACAGAATTCAGTTAAAAAAAAATAGATCATTATAATTACACAGGGCCAAGGCAACAGGAATTGGTTGCAAGCACTTCATAATTCTGTGTTTTCACTTGGCTTACTCTCAGCAAAGGGAGCTACTTTCTAGTGAATAGACTGGTTGTGCGTATATTCAAAGTTGAAAACACTTCCGTTTGACAGTATCTATGGTTAGAAGGCTATTGAAGGTTGAAAGATGAGTGTTTAGATTATGGACAGCTGCTCTCCTCACTGCCAGCCTAAGGACTTTGAGGCAGTTATTTAATGATTCACTCCTCTTCCTCCCTTACTCTCTTCCTTTCTTCTTTTTTTCCTACCTTCTGTCAACAAAAAGAGTCAAACTCTATAAAATATTTTAAGAGATTTATTCTGAACCAAATATGAGAGACCATGGCCCATGACATAGCCCTCAAGAGGTCCTGAGAACATGTGTCCAAGGTAGTCGGAATGCAGCTTGGTTTTATATATTTTAGGGAGTCTTGAGACAGCAATCAAATACGTTTAAGAAATACATTAGTTTGGTTCAGAAAGGCAGGACAACTCAAAGCCGGGGAGCTTCCAGACTATAGGTAAATATAAACATTTTCTGATTGACGATTGACTTTGTCTAAAGACCTGGGATCGATAGAAAGGAAATGTTCAGGTTAAGATAAAAGATTGTAGAGACCCAGGAGGTTCTTTTAAAGTCATACTGGCTGCTCTTGGAGACAGTAGATGACAAAGGTTTCCTATTCAAATCTTTAAAAGGTGCTAGATTCTCACTTAAATCTCTTCAGGATTGGGAGGGCCTGGAAGAAAAAGATCTAGCTATGTCACTAGAGATTCTTTACAGATGCATATGTCCCCCCATAAAGAACAGTTTTGCAGGACCATTTCAAAATATAGCAAAGAAACAGGCTTTGGGGGTAAAATACTTTTACTTTCTTCTTTGTTGTACCCAAGAATGTATGTATGACATACATGTTATACTAGAGTCATATTGGAAAACAAGTCACGATATATAGGGTTAAATAAACCCATCTGATGAGAATTGAAGGTTTGTAGGGCATGACTCCCCACACCCCTTAGATAGGAATTTGGGCAATATAAAAAAATCAGAGTTTAGTACTCACTTCCTTGCTTCTTTCCTTTATTGAAAATACATTTTTGAGCTTCAATATGTACTGGCACTGGAGCACTGGGATTCTAAAGTCAAATAACATATGGTTTCTGCTTTTAAATAGCTTATTAGAAAATGGGATAATCCTATTACTTTGCAGAATTTATTGATAGTATGGTAAAACGTCTGGCCAATAGGAAGTGCTCACGAGTGGTAGCTATTTGTCCTGGCGCTCTCTCTGTCCACCTTTCTGGAGGGGAGAATTTGGCTATTTGTTACTCCAGTAGATTTTCAATATCTTTCATGCCTGGAAAGAGAAAAAAAAATCATCCATACTGTCAATGTGTTATGGGCAGTTATCTTTGTTCTTAGAGTCCCCAAGATGTGGTGGCCACTCCCAAGATGGCAGCAAGCCTTCTGTTGTCTGACCTGGGGATCTTGGCCTAACGGATTCCAAGGAACAGAACCTTGGGCCATGTGGTGAGTGTTATAGCTCTATTAGAAGCTGTGGGTCACAGAAGAGAACCATGGAACCCAGTGACTAGTGTTCAGCTTGATTAGGATGAACCCGGGCACATAGCCATGCAGGAACAATGGCGAGCCTTTAGCCCAATCTGGAGCAGCAATGGGCACCTCACTGGATCAGGAGCATAGTGGACACCCTACCAGATCTGGAGGGGTGGAAGTCAGTGGCAGGTCTGCGACAGCAGCAAACAGCTGTGGTGGACCACGAGTGAAAGCTCAGCTGGAGCCGTAACAAACATGGACCAGAAGAGCGTGCAGTTGCAAGATTTAATAGAGTGAAAACAGAGCTCCCATACAATGGGAGTGGACCCAAAGGGGATTGCCGCTCCCTGCTTGAATGCCTGGATTTATATCCTGATGATTGTCCCTCCCTCTGTGCTCTCAGGCGATAGATGATTTGACTATTTCTTTACCTCCTGCTTTAGCCTAATTTGTATTTTAGTGAGCCCTCTTTACTACCTGATTGGTCGGGTGTGAGCTGAGTTACAAGCCCTGTGTTTAAAGGTAGGTGCAGTCACCTTCCCCAGTTAGGCTTAGGAATTCTTAGTTGTCCTAGGAAATCTAGCTAGTCCTGTCCCTCAAATGTCTCTGCTAATTAGCAGAAAATTAGGAAAAAAATGATTTATTAGTTAAAGAGAAAGTGGAACCTGAGTTTAACATAATACTTTGGTATCAAAGCCCAGCTTCCTTATTAGGTCAAGACGTTTTAACTAAATTATCTGTTTCCCTGACTATTCCTGGGCTACAGTCACACCTCATTGCTGCCCCTTTCCCCAGTTCAAAGCCTTCTTTGCATCCTCCCCTTGTAACTCCCTACCTTAATCCACAAGTATGGGATACCTGTACTCCCTCCTTGGTGACCGATCAAGCATCCCTTATGATCCCATTAAAACCTAATCATGCATACTCCACTCAATGCCAGTATCCCGTCCCATAACAGGCTTCAAACGGACTAAAGCCTGTTATCACTTGCTACTACAGCATGGGCTTCTAAAGTCTATAGGCTCTCCTTACAATTCCCCCATTTTATCTGTCCAAAAACTAGACAAGTCTTACAGGGTGGTTCAGGATCTGCACCTTATCAAATTGTTTTGCCTGTCTGCCCTGTGGTACCCAACCCGTACACTCTTTTGTCCTCGATACCTCCTCCACGACTCACTATTCCATTCTTGATCTTAAAGACATTTTTTTCACTATTTCCCTGCACCACTTGTCCTAGCCTCTCTTTGCTTTTACCTGGATTGACCCTGACACCCATCAGCCTCTACAACTTTCCTGGGCTGTACTGCTCCAAGGCTTCAGGGACAGCCCCCATTACCTTCAATCAAGCCCTTTCTCATGATTTACTTTCTTTCTGTCCATCTGCTTCTCACCTTATTCAATATTTTGATGACCTTTTACTTTGTAGCCCCTCCTACAAATCTTCCCAACAAGACACCCTCCTGCTCCTCCAACATCTATTCTCAAAAGGACATCACGCATCCCCCTCCAAAGCCCAAATTTCTTCCTCATCCGTTACCTATCTCGATATAATTCGTCATAAATACAAACATGCTCTCCTTGCTGATTGTGTCTGCCTAATCTTCCAAATCCCAACCCCTTCTACAAAGCAACAACTCCTTTCCTTCCTAGGCATGGTTAAGTACTTTTGTCTTTGGATACCCGGTTTTGCCATCCTGACTAAACCATTGTATAAACTCACAAAAGGAAACCTAGCTGACCCTATAGATCTAGATCCTTTCCCCACTCCTCTTTCCATTCCTTATAAACAGCCCTAGAAGCTGTTCCCACAGTAGCTCTCCCTAACTCATCCCAATCCTTTGCATTACACACAGCCAAAGTGCAGGGCTCTGCGGTCAGAATTCTTACACAAGAGCTGGGACCGCACCCTGTAGCCTTTCTGTCCAAATAACTTGATCTTACTGTTTTAGCCTGGCCTCCACATTATTCCTGATACCACACCTGACCCCCATGACTGTATCTCTCTGATCCACCAGACATTCACTCCATTTCTCCATATTTCCTTCTTTCCTGTTCCTCACCCTGATCACACTTGGTTTATTGATGGCAATTCCACCAGGCCTAATCGCCACTCACCAGCAAAGGCAGGCTATGCTATAGTATCTTCCATATCTATCATTAAAGCTACTGCTCTGCCCCACTCTACTACCTCTCAGCAAGACGAACTCATTGCCTTAACTTGAGCCCTCACTCCTGCAAAAGGACTGCGTGTCAATATTTGTACTGATTTTAAATATGCCTTCCATATCCTGCACCGCCATGCTGTTACATGGGCTGAAAGAGGTTTCCTCACTATGAAAAGTTCCCCCATCATTAATGCCTCTTTAATGAAAACTCTTCTCAAGGCTGCTTTACTTCCAAACAAAACTGGAGTCATTCACTGCAAAGGCCATCAAAGGGCCTCAGACCCCATCACTCAAGGCAACGCTTATGCTAATAAGACAGGAATGTCAGGCCTCTGAGCCCAAGCCTGCAGGTATACATCCAGATGGTCTGCAGCAACTGAAGAATCACAAAATAAGTGAAAATGGCCAGTTCCTGCCTTAACTGAGGACATTATCTTGTGAAATTCCTTCTCCTGGACAATAGTCTCAGAAACTCCCTACCAATCACCTTGCGACCCCCACCCCCGCCTGCCAGAGAACAACCCCTTTGACTGTAATTTTCCACTACCTACCCAAATCCTATAAAACTGCCCCACCCCTATCTCCCTTCACTAGCTCTCTTTTCGGACTCAGCCCACCTGCACACAAAGCTTTATTGCTTTAAAGTGATTAAAAAGCTTTATTGCTCACACAAAGGTGTTTGGTGGTCTCTTCACATGGATGTGCATGACAGTTTTGTTATCTTCAGACATTTAGTTTTCATTCAGTAGGTTGGGACATAAAGTGTAGTTCATAGAATCTCAGAACTGCCTGGATTTTACACAATTTTAGAAGGGAGAAACCCAAGGTCCACCGAGTACTTGTGAGGTAATGGAAGCAGGAGAGATGCACAGCTAGTCAGGGGCAAACTGCAGGCTGCTTACTCCCTGCTCGGTGATCCTAAATTATGCTGTGTCATCTGAACATATATGCAGTGAGCCAAGATTGTAGGAGCAGATTTGTAAGAAGGACTCATTAAGAGAAACTGTGAAGCCCACTAGATCAGAATTTGTAAGAGCAACACCAGGTGGCAGGCGGTACTTCAGTTAGTGCTGACTTCAGTAGAGAGACTCTCTTCCTCTTTAATCATTACACTGGCCATGAGAGTAAGTCCCTGAGCCTAAAGGGAATTTATTAGGCAAATGGAGGTCAAGATCCATTAAATGATTTCAAGAGGGCCTCAATATTTACTTTTCGACGAAAGTAATGTTAAGTCTAATAAAATTTTAGTTGGGATTTTTCTTTAATAGCAACATTTAGAAGACAGATGACAATTTAGCTGCATAATGCTAAAATACAGAAAACAGGTAGTCTTTTCATGGGTGGAAGAAGGTCAGATTTTAGACTGTGGTAGTGAAGGTGCAGAATTTGTGTCATGTGGATATTAGGTAATTGGACAGATACTCAAGTTCCATAAAATGTGAGATTACATCTGCGGATGAGAAAAAAAATTGCTGTGAGTTAAATTTTCTAATTTTGAAGATGCTTGAAAGCAGAATGAAAGACACTAAAGTCAATTCTAAAGTGATTTAAGATGTATGAAATTCCAACACCCTCTTTCTGCCCAGTAATCTTTGCAGGCACCAAGAATGCACAGTTTCAAGCTGTAAAGAAGAGCAGTGTTCAAGGATTTATTCTGACTTGGCAATATATATATATATATATATATATATATTTTTTTTTTTTTTTTTTCTTGTCATTACCTTTTCCTTCAAACAGAATAGATCAGAAATACACGCACTTTTTTTCTCCTTTTTCTTAAGAAGCCTGCTCCTTCCTATACGTGTGTTTGTGTGGGCAGATTCCTCAATCTGGAATCCTTTGGTATTTTCCTTTCCAAATTTATCATTCTAAGCCCTGTATCATCACTACTTGAGGCTGCCTCTTCTCTTTTATTTCTTGTCTTTCTGTGATTTCTTCTTCTTTTGACTTCAACATTATATGTGAAGTCTATTCTACTGCTTTATGAACTTATTCATTAACCACTTTGAATTGTCAACTGCATAGAAATAATGAAGAGGGAATATAGTTTAAAATCAGGAGATATTTGGTACATTATGATTCTACCTCACATTAGCTATTTGAGCTTAAGATTTTTACTGTGGTCTGAATGCCCCTCAAAATTTACATGTTGAAATGTAATAGCTATAATGATAGTATTAAGAAGTAGAGTTGGCTGGGTGCAGTGGCTGTCACCTGTAATCATGGTACTTTTGGAGGCTGAGGTGGGCAGATCACAAGGTCAGGAATTCAAGACCAGCCTGGCCAATATCGTGAAACCCCCGTCTCTACTGAAAATACAAAAATTAGCCAGGCATGGTGGTGGGCACCTGTAGTCCCAGCTACTCAGGAAGCTGAGGCAGAAGAATCACTTGAATCCAGGAGGCAGAGGTTGAAGTGAGGTGAGATAGCACCACTGCACTCCAGCCTGGGTGACAGAGTAAGACTCTGTCTCAGAAAAAAAAAAAAAAAATGTGGAACAGCGCTCGCCAGACCCCAAGCCTGCTGGTGACTTTGGTTGGACTTCCCAGCCTCCAGAACTCTAAGGAAATGAATTTTGTCCATTTGTGCTGCTGTAACAATACCATGCTCTGGTATTTTGTTATAGCAGCACAAATGGAGTAAAACAACAGATTAAATATACATTATCCATAGGAAGTGAAACAGTGTTTATGGGTTTCACAGGTTTTTCATTTTACATATGTGTAATTTTTGAGGAAAAGAAGTTTCTTTTAGCCATTTACAATGTAACTATAGTTCTGAGTTAGAATTGAATGCTCAATAAATACTTGCATAATTTACTTAACTATGCCAACCTCTATGTAAAATTACAAGCATTCCCTTGTACAATTTCATACCACCTTATCTATGAATCTTAAGGCCAGAAAATAGGATCCATGTCTATCTGAAATGTACCAGACTCAAAATCTTTCTCTCTTTTACAGGTAATAGTGGCTGGAAGATGCAGGGTCCCGCCCTTAGCCTCCCTCCTAA
This sequence comes from Trachypithecus francoisi, assembly GCF_009764315.1. NCBI lineage: Eukaryota > Metazoa > Chordata > Mammalia > Primates > Cercopithecidae > Trachypithecus > Trachypithecus francoisi. The sequence goes on along the minus strand of NW_022681458.1, from coordinate 124,314,732 downwards.
CATTAGAATGCAAAGGAAATGGGTCTCAGCTGTACATATTGCTTTGAATAACAAATTGTATTCATATGCATATACCCAGTAAGAGCTTTTAGATGATAATGGCCTTGATGATCACACACACACACACACACACCCCTGCCCACATACACACACACACAAATGATTGAGTCGAAGCTGGGAGGATCCAGTTTATGAAGTAAAACCAGAAGAATTAACGTGCTTACCATGACCTAGCAATAGCTGGGGGGAACTGTCCTTAAGCATTCTTATTCCATTTCTTTTCTGCGTGTATCTTGTACTTGTCATAACAACCTCAGGCAAGTCACAATAAAGAGAGCAATATATGGCATTTGAAGTGTGTCAACAAGAAGAGAGCATGATTTACAGAGGCACTATCAGGGGAAGTGAGGGAGCAAATACTCTTGCTAAGGTGAGGAAATTGGTTTCAGTAGATAGTTAAGTCCTATTTCTGTGTTTTGTGAAGTTTATCCTTCCCTCGTTATTTTGCCATCTTCTCATTTTTCTACTTTTTTTCTTTATTGTTGAACAGACTGACCATTGAAACAAGTCGTGAGTATTGCCCAAGAATATAGCTGACATTTTGTAACTTCCAGCAAAACGGATTTTGATGGCCTATAAAAAGCACAGGCTCAGTTTAAGGTCTATTGAGGTATTTCTATATCATGACCAAAAGGAGAGAAACAAGTTATAAATGATCAACTCTAGTTACGTAAATGATTTGATGTTAGGTAGAAAAACAAAATATAAAGTATGGCTCACTTTTTAAAACATTTAGATTCATCTTTTTTCAACATCTACTCATGATAATTGGGAAATATTGATAGTGATTGTGTAATCATAGTAGAACCCTAAAACCAATTTAGACAACTATTGCTTTGCTATATATTGAGGCAATGTTCTCATTTGACATATTTCAAGAGCACACTTTTTGTTTTAGGAAAATTAAAAGTTTTAAAATAAACCCAAATTTTTGGAATTCTTTAAAAAATTATTACTAGTAATTTCTCAGAGCTCCAAAGGAAACAAGACTGTACCTAAATAAATTAATAGGAATTGTGCTAGAAAAAGGAGTTTCAGGCTAAGAGTGTTGGTGAAAATCAACTTGCTCTATGTCTCTTTTTATGAGACAGAGTCTTACTCTGTTGGCCAGACTGGAATGCAGTGGCATGATCTTGGCTCCCTGTAACCTCTGCCTCCTGGGTTCAAGTGAGCACATCCAGCTAACTTTTTTTGTATTTTTAGTAGAGACAGGGTTTCACCATGTTGGTCAGGCTGGTCTCAACTCCTGACCTCAAATGGTCTGCCCTCTTGACCTCCCACAGTGCTGGGATTACAGGTGTGAGCCACCATGCCCGGCCTGCTCTGTCTCTTTGGAGATGTTTGTTTAAGAGTGAGCAGTCTCGGCCTGGCGTGGTAGCTCATGCTTGTAATCCCAGCACTTTGGGAGGCCGAGGCAGGCGGATCATGAGGTCAGGAGATTGAGACCATCCTGGCTAACACAGTGAAACCCCATCTCTACTAAAAACACAAAAAATTAGCCAGGTGTGGTAGTGGGTGTCTGCAGTCCCAGCTACTCAGGAGGCTGAGGCAGGAGAATGGCGTGAACCCGGGAGACAGAGCTTGCAGTGAGCCGAGATTGCGCCACTGCACTCCAGCCTGGGCGACAGAGCGAGACTCCGTCTCAAAAAAAAAAAAAAAAAAAGAGTGAGCAGTCTCCAACACCTAAATAGGTTTATTATAGGAAAGAGAAATGGCTGTGATCGTACCATCCTGTTTGAGAATTGTGTTACTGGAACATACAGACCTGTGAGTTTTCCTTTTATTAAACGCAGATAAATTGTTCAACTTCGGAGGTTTTAAAGATATTTAGAATAAAAATGGCTATGTGATCTTATACTAAGTCAGTAAAGTCTGTGAGCCTTATGTGCCTCATTTGTAAAATGGGCATGAAAACATTTAATCCGTTAAAGTGTTTGGGGGAATGATTATGACAATATATTTAAGTTCCTTGCAACTTTTTCTGGAATGTGCATGATAATTAATTATTTGCCATTATTATATTGTTATTATTATCATCCTCATTGTCATCTATGAATCTAATGATGCATATATAGAGTGCCTGGCACATCTGGAGTGTTGAAGTAAAATACTTGTTCTTGTTTCCAAGAGTAGCAACTGTCCTTTAGCGTATTCTTGGTGTCAATCTGACCACTTGCATGTGATCTTCAATGTGGCCTCTAACTGCATTTGTAACCCCATTTGCTAAACCTGCACTATTTACTAGAACCCCTCGGGTGTGCCAACATAAGCCTTATTAGTAGCTCAAGTCCACATCCAGAGGTTGCTTATAGAATTCCAGAACATAAACATAGCATGACTACATGACTGCAACTCTTGACCATGATCTTTTGTCTAATGTTACGAAGCTGTACCCCACCTTTGTCCAGATCTGCTTTCATAAACAGTCCAAGAACGCCTATTCATGCCAGACACTGAGCCAGCTGCTGCACTTGTAAAGGTAAATACAATTTGATTGCTGCTCTTCAGGAGACAGACAAATACAACAAGCTACACGCTAAGTGCATGGTTAGGAATTAGACAGAATCATGAAAGTACAATGAGCGAATTAACTGCCTCTGCGGGTGGGAGCCATGCAGATTAAAAAAGGAGCTGATATTTGATCTAGGTTTAGAAACAAGCATAATATATCAACTGTGAAAAAAAGGGAGAAAAGGAAATTTGAACAGAAGGAGCAACATGAGCCAAAGCTAGGAGATAACAGTGTGGATAGTATATTTGGGGAAGAGTAAGTGATTCAGAGTGGTCTAATATAGGGTGTCTGGGGGTGGGGCTGGAAAGAGTGGCACAGACGATGCCAGAAAAATAATCTGGGGCCAATTTTGAGCAGTTTTAAATGACATACTCTGGAGTATTACTTTATTGTAGGCAGTGGTCAGTCATTGCACTTTTTTTAGTAGAGGGGTGATGCAATTCAGACATGTCTGAGAAAGAAAATATTGTAGTGCTGGGGACAAAGCAGTGATATTAGGGCAACTAAACCACCTGCAAGGCTTCAACATCAGATAGAAGATGACAGTGTTAACTGAGAAAGTGGCAGAGGAAACAATATTTTGATTCTAAGGGTGTTTTGAAGATAGAGCCTCTATTTCTGGGTGACTGGTAGTACCTGAAAGGTTAAATAAAAGGAGAACTTTAAGATGATTCGAAGTTTTCACTACTGAAGACGTTTGTGGCCCTAAGTTTTGAAATTAAACCACATCCTGAATATATACTTTCTTTTTGTTTTAATGAAAAAAAAAAACAAAAAACGAAAAAAACAATGTTATTTCAGACACATTTCTTGGCCAAAACAGCAATGAGTCAGTGTATATAATACAATTCAGATAAAGGGCTTGTCTATTTAAAACCTCTTGCAAACTAAAAGACTTCAACAAGATTAACATTTAAACTGACAGTACAGAGTCTAGTAAGTCAAAATTTAGGGCTGATTTGTTGGCTGAAAACTACTGAAACCAATAATAAATGTTCCTACAGAAAAACAGCCATGAATATACAGGATCTAAATATGCATGAGGTCATTTTGTTTCAAGAGTCATAACTCAGGCTGGCATCTAAATTCTTCACGGAGATTATCTTCCATTTGTAAAAGCTTGTGGGACACAGCTGAAATCGTCCAGTTCTATTCAGAACCAATGAATATTTTATATTGGTTCATCTCCAAGTTGTAAAAGATTTACATCTTGAGAACATTAAAATTAACTTAAGAGATTAATGCACAATAAGAAAAAAGTAGTTTCACTTTGAGTTAAAATCATGGGGAAGGCCATGGTCTAGATTCACAGTTTTCCACTAAAGGGAAACAGTCAACTGTCTATGGTGACTCTGCTATTCTATCATCTTCGGGTCATATATCAACAGAATTTTATTGTATTTATTTAAATAATTAGTCTGTCAATTGTTTATTTGATGAAATAGCTATTTCTAAAAAGTACTCTAGGGCAGAAATGATGAGATCCTAGACAAAAAGAACTCATTCTCCGTAACTGAAAAGCACCTGGAGAGGAGGAAATCTCCAGACATTGAATTCAAATGTTGGTGTGTATTCCAAAGAGTGTTTTCTTTCTTTCTTTGAAATATCAGATTCAATAATACAGTGAAAAGCTCAATGACAATTGTCTTAAAAGCAAAATTGTTTGACTTTTCATGGTGAATTCGAATCTGTGGTGGCTCAAAGGAAGATTGTATTTTAGAATTTCAAATAACTGGACCAGGTTGAGAATCACTTGGAAAAGTGCAGTCCATCTAAATGCTTTTAGTGAAGTGGAAATAGCACATGAGAGCAACATTTATCTCAGTAGCAATTTCAAAGTTCCATCTAGAGTCAGGAGACTTTTAATCATGATAATGAGTGAATGACACACAGAAGCTCTCAAAAGATTTGAAGTCAACTCTGGGTATGACTTTGAGCAAGTTGTTTTCAATTGTTTTCAATTTATGAACTCAATTTCCTCCTCTGAAAAAAATGGTTATAATATTTACTGGGCCAGGAGGCAGAATAAGTGTGATTATTTACATACAAAGCACAGAGTAGTGATAACACATGTAGAGTTCAAAGCAGTTAAACAGCAGTGAAACACTTGGATTGATTTCAGGAATGAGTGCATTCTCTTTGTAGATCTGAATGTTAGTGTGCATGCAAGTGTTCACCACTGAGTGTGTGTGTCACAGAGGTGAAAAAAAAGAGAGAAGGAGAAATAGAGTATAGGCACATGAAAGTCTTTCTTGATAGAGAAAATGTTGAGCTGTCCATGGTCAAGATGGAAAGAAGGATGAGCTGCCTTTTTCTTCCTGAGTCAGCACATTAGCTCCTGTCAGGTTCAAACTTCCTGATGTTCATGGTGAAAATCAGTGACAAAAGCACTATTTCTATATCCATTCTGCTCTGCAGCCTGCTAAACCTAGCCAGGGAATAGGGTTATATGTCTTCTTCCTACCCCATGTGAGTCTTTTGGTTCTTGTGACTGCAGAATAAATTCTACCATGAATTTATATCCTGGTACACTTCCAACTACTACATTCTAGGACAAAAAGGCATGTCAGGATCACCTTCAAATTTCAGATTAATAATGATTTGACTACTAATAATTTAAGTACTAATAAAAGACAGACCAGCCCCCTCATATCCACTAACGTAGAGGTCCCCACTGAATAGGAGGATGATCTCTATTCAGTGGGGACCTCTGTCCCCCACCTTCCCTGGAATTCAGGGAGGCACCAGAGTGACAGCTGGCTTGTTCACACCTGCTACACCTCACCATGTTGACTCTGCCCAGGTCTGCAGTTCTACCTTGGATTGTGCTTGTCCCCATAGACTGCTATAGAGAGAGGAAGCCCATTAAGTCTGCACCAAGGATATGTTCTTAGATCCTCTCAAGCTTCAGGTCTTGATGGGAGGTGAAAGTAGAGAAGGGAGGTCAGGAAAAAAGTTCTACTGTGTTCTCTGTTGGGGGTTGTGGGACGGGGCGGTTTTCACAAATTTTTTCTCTTGTTCCCAGAATTTATTTTTTCCAGTCTTTTACACTTCTGAGTATCTTCTCAAATTCTCTTTTTCGCCAAGGAGCTCAAAACCAATCTACATCTTAAAAGCAAAAACCTTTAAGAGGTAGACGCTAATATCTGCCTCACCAGCTTTCTGTAAAGATGAACTGTGATACTTTATGGGATAATTCTGAAACAGTGCATGGCACAGAATGCATATTCAATAAATGAGAGCTACATCACCATCACTGCTACTAGGGTTGTCGTTACAACTAGAAAACATATTTGTGTTTCGTTATTTTTTTTTTTAATGAGAAACTGAACATAGTCAAGAATCCTAAGGAGGGACTTTATTTGTCACTGCCTGGGGATGCTCCTAAGGCATCTGGAGAGGCTCTTTAGTGTTATGGTCTTATCTTCCAAGATTTTCTCTTGTGAGCCATTTTCAGGATTACATTTCTGAAAAGAAGGTAGGATGACGTGTTAGAAATGTGCTTTAAAGAAGTGAGAATCTTCACAGTGAATGATTAAGATTTCTTGAGAATGTGAGACAAGAGAATAGTTGCAGAGGAGCTGTTAGGTTAATGATATCCTGTCTTTTGCACATGGAATACGCATAGTTCGCCTCCCTTAAATTGGCTTTTTATGTCAAATGTCAGAAAAATGTTAAATTTCACTCAGCGTTTGATCTCTATCAGGAGCCTCATGTCAATGTTAAATTCAAGGCCATGGTTACACTAAAATCTGAGCACAGGCACTTCATAAGTTTGTGTTCCACCAAACAGAATATGATTTCCTTTTATTTTTCTTATTTTTTTGTGTCTGTTTGTGGGAAAACTACTTTACTCTGTCAACATCAAGGAGTGACAAAAACAATGGGCCTGACTATTTGGTTGTAAATGGATTTTATCCACATTCATGTTTATGACTACTTTTCTCTTTGTCCTAAACGTTCCTTAGCACAGTGATTCTCAAGAATTTGTCTCCATGTACTGTAAATGTGTGTAAGAATCCTCCAGAAGGCTTGTTAAAATAGAGATTACTGGACCTGGATCCTGGAATGTTCGATTTGATAGGTCGAGGGTAGGGGCCCAGAATGTTTATTTTGAGTAACTTCCCAATTCATGCTTATGCTGTTGTTTCATGGTGACACATTGAAAACCACTATTCTGGAGGATGTCTTTCTTACTGTGGACTTCTGCAAACAAGACAATGAGTCTGGGTTTCCTTTACTGAGAGATAATACATTCCAGACCGGATTTTGGATGCATTTTCACTTCCTATGTCTCACTAAATTGCTTCCGCAAACCATGTGCTTTGAACTCGCTTTTCAAACTTGGGAATAAAAGGTCAGTAAACCTCTCTTGTAAATGGGTGGATATTAAATGTTTTAGGCTTTGTAATTCACATACAATCTCTGTGGCAAATATTTAACTCAATTATCATAGCATGAAAATGGCCGTTGATAGTGTATAAACAAATGGGTATAATTGTATTCCAGTAACACTTTTTTACATACTGACATTTGAATTTCACATAAATCTTGCATGTTATGGAACAGTGTTATTCTTTTGATTTTGTTCAAACATGTAAATACACACATAGTATGTAAAAATCTCAACTCTCAAGGCATAGAAAAACAAGGGGGCAGGGTCAGGTTTGGCCCACAAATCTTACCTTGCTTACCCCTGGGACAGATTCTTATATGCAATGCATTAAATGATCATAAGATGCATTTGTGTTACCAGCATAACAGATGTTAGCCAAGAAGAGTGATTTTTTTCCATACAGCACAAACTTCCAAGGACTGAACTATTGGCTTCAGAATCACTTGAGAAGATTACTATATGTATAAATTTTCCCTTTGCTACCAGCCCCAACCTAGCATCTGACTTGTTAGGGCTGGGAGGAGTTGGAACATCTATTTTACAAATAAACAAACAAAAACCTAAAAGCATGCATGATTATAATGGTCAGTGGATTTTGAGAGCCACCAGCCTTGTAGCACAGTCTTAGACAGACTAGATAATTGATGAATATTAAACACCAGCAAAGTGCATTCTCATAAATATTCTAAATTATCAATCAATTAGTGCCAACATTCCAGTTTTTTACATAAAATTTTGATTAAATTCGTTACTTTATTCTCAAGAATCCTTTATTTTCATCTATTTAACTTAACATTTTTAAAAGATGTTGCATATTTTCTCTATTACTTCCCCAAATTACTCCATCATCTCTGTATGTACATCTCAGTGTAAGCTTAAAGCTCCCCCAAAATTTGTCTTCTCAGTCATTTTGTTGGACAATGATGAAACATTTTACATTTTTAGTCAATTTTTTTCTAGGACTCCGTGTTACAATGTCTTAGAACATACAGACAGAAAGAAAAAAATAAAGTGGATTTTGTTAATGTGTACCTAGCCTGGGACACAGGAATTCTGCAGATGGAGCTGATTGAGCAAGCAACTGCTCACATCTTAGTAGAATTAAACTTAATCTACCTATTGACTTTTAATCTCCAATTAAGCTGCTGAAAATAGATTTAGAAATAATGCCAAGCTAAATTATGTATTCAACAATGTCTGTGACATTTGTGGTAAATACTAATAGACACGAGTTAACCTGACCCCATGCTTTGAGTCATGCTGTTTGTACCAAGAAAAACAACTCTGCTGAGTTGTTGCCTCCACGCTGCAAAAGAAAGGTAGACCGAAGAAACGTGAGACATTAAGATGCATGTCCTTGAGGGAATGCATTAATGAATGATGGCAAAGCAATTTCACCCCAAAGCACTGCATTATTTTTAAAAGTGTTATTATAATTGAATTACTCGTTGTGTGGGGGAGGAAAAAGCTCACTCTGATGTACAATGATCATTTTCTGATTCTCCAACAGTGTCACCCATCCTGGAATTTTTAATAAATTCCTTATTCCACAGAAGTTCCAAAATCCACCAAGAGGATGAGTTAGCAGTGGCAATTCTAATTTCATTTGGCAGAGTTGAATCATGAAAATTGTTGTGATCTGGGTATTTGGAATACAGTCTCAGCCACTTGACAGCTGTAAGCATTGGTCCTTTTTTATACCATAATTTTTTCATACAAAAGATTGAGCTAATCCATTTGCTCTTCCTACCTATAGGGATTAGTTGAGAATGAAATAAAATCTAAGAGTTTTAAAATTACTATTACAGTAACTTTTCCTCAGCAAAGTTTAGGTGAACTGGATCTCTTTTGGACCTTGAGTCCTGGGTGCCAGATTTGAAATGAAGCATCCTTGCTGAGGAGAGGGAAAAGATAGAGGCTAAGAGCCAAACCCCTCACGTAAAGCTCAAATGTGGCCAAGCCAGGCAAACCACAGTTAGTTGTTTATAGCCACAGGAAGGCAGAGTCCCAAAGCTGGGGGACAAAACTTGTCCGTGGCCATGTCAGACAGCATAAGGGCACAGAGTGTCAGAAAAACAAAATTCTGAAAAAAAAAAAGAGAAAAGTGCAATGCTCATTTTTTTGCATGTATATTAAAGGGCATCTACTGCACTGCCCTCACGTACTTCCACTTTGCGAACCGTGTGTGGCAGTCCCCTTATGCATCTGTCTCACTTCCCATTGTAATGTACATCATTAACCACTTCCTCAGATGTACAAACATGAAGCCTCACATATATTGCTTTATTGTTTCCCTTGTTGTTTCTTGGTAGTTTGCTTTTATTTCACTTTTTTCATGGTGACTTTTGGTCAGTTGAACCACAAGGTTTGGCAGCAAAGGGAATGAAATATTATCGGACCAAAATCTATTCATTCCCCTTCCCTGATTTATGGTTCATCACATCTCTCCATTTATATGTTTATGTACATTTCTATCTTTTGACATAATTGCATTTTGCTGAATTTATCCACGATATTCTTCCAATGCTAAGAGGATCATATGCTGTCAAAACTTCATTTGCATGTTAAAGAAGTGATTTTGTTGTTTTTCTTCACTTAAAAGGAATTCTTGGCTTTCCTTTGACTTTAGAATCAATTACATCAGGGTTTAAATCTTCACATAGCTTATTATTTGCATTATAGTATTGGACAAATTCCATATTTTTCTGGGTTCCAGTTTTCTTTCTTGTAGGATGAAAATAAGACTACAACTTCATGGATCTAAGATAAAAATAAAATTACCTATATTTTAAAGCACCAAACATAGTACCTTGGCATAAAGAAAATATTCAAATTAGAAAAAAATTGGAATATGAACAAAGGCTACTGGTTGTTGACTGCATTTGCTTGTCAAGCATCCTGGTCTTCTTAATCTCAATCAAAATAAGTCTAGATTATTGCCTCCTCCATTTACACTGCCTCATATCATCACCACAGAGAAGGAGCTCCTATAGGAGTAAAGGATAAAATCAGATTCTCAAATTAGGTCTTTCCCCCTTTCCTTGTTGCATTAACACAGAGCAAGTGTGTTTAACTCTCTCAACCAAGAAGAGCTCAGAGAAGCCATTGTAACAACTCCAAAAGTAGATATTGAATTAGCAGAGTTTTCTGGGCATGAGCTGGCTCCAGGAAAGTGGGGAGGGCAGAGGGAGTTATTGAAGACTCCTAGCTGCTTAGTGACATTTGCCACACTAGAAAATAACGTTTAAATATTGCATCTGGCACCCACACATTAATAAAGACAGTGCAGATGCCTAGCGTCTTTTGTCTTTATCATGACAGAGAACAATGAAAAGATGTCCCATTTACCACTCTTATTTTATATTTTTATACTAAATAGAGGTTCTTGTTAGTACAAAATTGCAAGGAAAAGATATAAATGACATACATATTGGTACAATCACAAAACTGCCACTATTAGTAGACAGTAAGATTGTGTATGTAGGATATTCCATGAAATCTTACAAAGACATTCTTAGAACTCAGATGTGAGGTTAGCAATATATCACAGGATTCAAAGTCAATTGACAAAAAATCTGTTGTATTTTTCATATACTTGCAATAAGCAATTAGAAATTTAAAAAGAAATAGTGCTACTTTTAATGGATTCAGAAATACTACTTTCTTTCTTTCTTTTTTTTTCTTTTTGAGCCAGAGTCTCACTCAGTTGCCCAGACTGGAGGGCAGTGGGCATGATCTCAGCTTACTGCAACCTCCACCTCCTGGGTTCAAGCAATTGTCCTGTCTCAGCCTCCTGAGTCACTGGGATTACAGGCGAGTGCCACCGCACCTGGTTAAATTTTGTATTTTTAGTAGAGACTGGGTTTCACCATGTTGGCCAGGCTGGTCTCGAGTGCCTGACCTCGTGAACCGGCCACCTCGGCCTCCCAAAGTGCTGGGATTACAGGCTTGAACCACTGTGCCCGGCAGAAGCACTACTTTCTTAACTTAAGCTGAAATTTATACTTAGCTACAAATCTGAAAAGAGTTCAGATACTTTATGCTAAAAGCCACAAACAAATTCAAACAAGACCTAAATAATTGGAGGACATACTATGTTCATGTGCTGATAGACTCAAAATTGTTGAAGAACTTGTAAATATAGACAAACTGTTTCTAAAATTTACATGGAAAGATAAAGCAAATAGAATAGCTAAGACAATTTTGAAAAAGAAGTATAATGTTGGAGCAATTATAATACATAATTTTAAAGCTTACTATAGAAGTGCAGCAGTGAAAACATTACGATATTTGCAAAAATATAGGCATACAGATTGAGAAACTGTACAAAGAACTTTAGAAAAAGTCTGAACAAATATGGCCAACTGACTTTGACAGAGGTGCAAAAACAAGTCAAGTGACCTACAGAATCTTTTAACAAAAGGGATTACAATAATCAAACATCCATATGCAAAAATGTTAAAAAAAAAAAAAAAAAAACCTGATGCAGTTGTCAAACTTCATGTAAGTACCAACTCAAAATTTACCACTGATATAAAAAGTAAAAAACATAAAATAAAACTGGAGAAATCTTTTGAGATATGGGTTTAGGTAAGGAGGTATAACACCAAAGCAAGACATAGAAAATATAATTAGTACTTCATTATATAAACATGTTTTCTGTATAAAACATACTCTTCAGAAAAGGAAATAATAACCTATGAACTAAAAAAATACCTGCAATTCACACACCTGATAAAGCACTTGTATTCAAAGTATTTCAAAGAACTCCCAAAATTCAATTAAGAAAACAAAACACAACTTTAAAAAAATGAACAAAATATTTGAATAGCAATGTCATCAACTATAGTAGTTCATTCTCACACTGCTATAAAAGATGCTACCTGAGAGTGGGTAATTTATAAAAAAAGGATGTTTAATTAACTCAACATACTGCATGGTGGGGAGGACTCAGGAAACTTACAATCATGGCAAATGGTGAAGGGGAAACAAGGCATGTCTTACATGGTGGTAGGAGAGACAGAGAGAAGAAGGGAAAGCTCTATACAGTTATTAAGCAACCAGAACTCATGAGAACGCACTCACTGTCATGAGGACAGCAAAGGGGAAATCCACCCCCATGATCCAATCACCTCCCTCCAGGCCCCTCCATTGACACATGGAGATCACAATGCCAGATGAGATTTGGGTGGGGACACAGAGCCAACCTATGTCACCAAGAGAGTATAGGGATAAACAAATAAGAACATGAAAATATGTTTAGCATCATTAGAATAAGGTAATTCAAATTATATAATTCAAATTAGATATCTCTATCCACCTATTAGTGTCTTAAAACACACACAACATCAACTAATGGCTAGAAAAGTTCATAGATTACTAGTGGGAACACAAAATGGTAAATACATCTTGGAAAACAGTTTTACTGGCTTTTGTAATATCTGTATTAAATTTAGAACATGTATTAGTTATCTCTTAATGCATAGCAAATCACTACAAATTCATATGCTTGAAATAATACACATTATCTCATAGTGTCTATGGATCAAGTGCACAGGGATAGTTTAGTTGTAGCTTTTGCTTACGGTCACAAGGATACAATCAAGGTGTCCCCCAGGCTTTATTCCTACCTGGTGGGTTGATGGGGATAAATTCATCCCAACCTTACTCAGGTTTCCTTATAGCTCTAGGTCTGAGAGGTCTGGCTTCCTACCTGTCATCAGTAGAGTCTTCCCACAGCTGCTGGAGCCTGCTGGTCAGTTCCTTGCCAGGTGGGTTTTCACAATAGGGCTACCTACATTGTCAAGTCATCAAAGAGAGTCTTATGATTACAGGAATGACACAGCATCTTTGTCATATTCTGTTGGTTACAAGCAACTCAGAGGCCCTTCCCACACTCTAGGGGATTACAAAGTAGTGAACATCAAAAGACAGAGATTGTTGAGGCCCACCTTACAGTTCACTCCCTTCACGATAGTATCTAGTAATTCCACTCCTGGGCATGTATATAACAGCAGAAGTCAGAAAACTTTATAGCCTCGAGTAAATAAGGTAAGCTTCAGGTTTTGAGGCTCATAGGGCTTTATTGCAACTGCTCAGTTGTAGCTCGAAGACAGCCATAGATAATATGTAAACAAATGAGTATGGCTGCATTCCAGTAAAGTATATTTACAAATCAAGCAGTGGAGTGTGTTTGGTCTGTAAGCCTTCGTTTACTTATTCCTGCACCAGAGAAAGGAACATTTATGTTCACAGAAGTATCTGTGTATGAAGTATATAGCAATTTTATTCATAATCACCAAAAGTGGAAACAATCCATTATCCTTCAAAAGATGAGAGAACAAACAAACCAAGGTACATCCATAGAATGGAATATTACTCCCTATTAAAAAGGAACAAACTCTTGATATGCAGAACCACTTGGATGAATCTCAGACATTTTCAATGGCATTCTACTGAGTGAAAGAAGCTTGTCTCAAAGCTTATATACTGTATGATATCATTTATGATTCTCAAGAAGTCAGGTTGCAGTGAAAGAGAGCATATCAGTATTGCCAGTGTTGGTGTGATGGAAAAAAGGAATAACATGCAAGGTTTTATGGTGATGGAACTGCTCTGTATCGTGATTATAGCTGTGCTCCATGAACTTGTTAAAATTTCTAGAACAGTGTATCAAGAAGAGATCAACTTTACATTTTCTCTTTTAATTTAAAAATCTCAGCATTTTTTACCCTGTTCTAAATAAAATTTTTCAAAACTGTATGCAGAGTCTGGGGTCAGGAATTTGCATAAAGATCTTTGGGCCTAAGCAAAATGTCTTAATTTTTATTCTGAAGAAAGGTGGGAGGCAAGTGGCAGGTATTTAAGATTAAGGTGTCATATTAAAGTCCATATTATTCAAGAAGCTAATATTTTTTCATTCATCTTGGAAATGTCATTTATAATACTTATTCTAGTAGTTTGGCTTCTTTCTATAAGACTTTAGCCTAACATTTTTCTTCTATTTTAAAACATAATAATAATAATAATTATTATTTTTTGAGACAGAGTCTTGCTCAGTCGCCCAGGCTGGAGTGCAGTGGCACGATCTTGGCTCACTGCAAGCTCCACCTCCCGGGTTCACGCCATTCTCCTGCCTCAGCCTCCCAAGTAGCTGGGACTACAGGTGCCTGCCGCCACGCCCGGCTAATTTTTTGCATTTTTAGTAGAGATGGGGTTTCACCGTGTTAGCCAGGATGGTCTCAATCTCCTGACCTCGTGATCCACCTGCCTCGGCCTCCCAAAGTGCTGGGATTACAGGCATGAGCCACCGCGCCCAGCCTTAAAACATAATTATTTTAAGTATCTAAAGTCATCAACTCATAGAAGCAAATAATAGAACGGTGACTACCAAGGACCAGCAGTAGAACAAAATGGAAACTTATTGTTTGACTGGTTTAAAGTATTAGTTATACAAGATGACTTCATTCTAGAGATTTGCTGTAAAGCGTAGTTCCTGTAGCCAAAAATGCTGTATTGTGCACTAAAATTTGTTGAGAGGACAATATCATATTAAGTGTTCTTACTACAAAACTAAACTAAACTAAACGAAATTAAACAAACAAATAAACCAAACCCAAAGGGACATAAGGAAGCTTTTGAAGGTGATGGATATGCATATTATCTTGATTATGGTAATGGTTTTGTAGGTGTATGCATATGTCCAAAGTTATCAAAATATATAAATTAAACATATGCATTTTATTGCCTATCAATTATACCTCAGTGGAGCTCTTAATGAATTGACTAATACTCTCAGAATCGCCTTTAAGATTGTTAACTTCCTAAGACACTATGGCCCAGTTCAATCACTTCTTTGTGATGACAAGTCTTTCCATATGTAAGACTTCTGGTATCCAGTCTCTCAAAGAAAGAGTTGAATCACATAACTTCTAAAGATCTGTTTATTAAGAAAAGTCTAATATTCCAATATGGCAAGGACATTAGTGTAGGAAAATCTAAATGTAAATAAGTTCTGGTTTCAACATTTCTTGGTGGTTTCAGCTCAAGGAGTTTCCAGAACATAACAAACACTACTGCAGTGAGCACGAAATGTACGAAATGATTATTTTCTATTCCTTCCTTCTTTCCTTCCTTCCTTCCTTCCTTCCTCCTTCCTTCCTTCCTTCCTTCCTTCCTTCCTTTCTTCCTTCCTTCCTACCTTCCTTCCTTTTTTGTGTAACTCACTGTCTAGAACCATTGAACACTTTCATAATCATGCTTCCTTCCATTTTTTGTACCCAGAAAATGTTAAGGTACTTTCTCCCTTCACTTAAGAAGCCAAGTATTGAGCTATGGCTGTTGAGTAAAACACTAATGGTTCTTCAGATATTCAACAAATATTTACTGAGCTATCACGTGTGCCAGGCACTGAGCTAGGTACTGAGGCTGCAACACAAGCAACACAAATGTTTGTCTACTGCTGTGAAGCTCATAGCAAAAACATGGGCAACTTTTGTAAAATAATCACAAAATACCAGCCTGGATGAAATAGTAAAATTCCATCTCTAGAAGAAAAAAAAAAAGAAGAAGAAGAAGCTGGGCATGATGGGGCTCACATGTGGTTTCAGCTACTCAGGATGCTGAGTTGTGAGGGCCGACTTGAGCCCAGGTGCAGGCTGCAGCGAGCTATGATCATACCATTACACTCCAGCCTGGGTGACAGAGTGCGGCCACGTCTCTAAAAATAAATAAATAAATAAATAAATAACACAAAATAATAAAATAATAAAACAAATACAGAATAAAGATAATTTGAGACTATTGCAAGTTCTCAGAAGGGAAAACAGAATATTTCATGAAATGTATTATATTTCCTGAAGTTTATAATTATCCACGAGAAACAATGGAAAACATTTTAATTTCTTTTTGGCTATGGAGAAAGTTCAGCCATGTGGAGATTCAGAGCTTGCTAATGATATCACACAGGTGACGCCAAGGCTTCTCTGATTCTGTGCCCTTCTACCTTGCCATATCACCATGATCCATTTTGAAGGAAGAGACATTGAACTTTTACCCATCTAATTATTTGAATATTTTGGAATTACTGCAGTATATCAGTGAGTCAATGTCAAATACGTCAAGCTGTCAGGAACATTAAACAAAAATTGTCAGGCAAAAAGGTGATTCAGGCAATTAAATCCCAGATGTGTGGAAGGTGTATTTTCAAAGAATCTAGAGAGACAGAGTAGGAAAAAAAAAGTGCCCCTTTACGAAACATAGAAATTCTAGTCATGCTTTCAGGAAAACAAACAATAACAGCAACAACACAAAAACCTTCTTCAAATCAATTCAGTTTACTTTTGTTATTAGAGAGCATTTAGCAAGTTCCAACATTTCAAGCCAGATGGTATTCCTCAAGGATGTAAGAGAGAAGATTTCTAACTGTAATGTGAACAAATACTAGTAATTTTCATCTTCATTCTATATGTCTTTTTCTTCCTAACCAAGGAGTTAAGTACAATAATGACATATATAATTAATGTCAGTCTTAATTCTCTAATCTTAAGAGGTTTATTCACTGCAAAATCACATTTGTCTATAGATGATTATCTTTTCTCCTAAGCTAGCCTCAAGAATAAGCTGTTCTAATTGAATATGCACATATTCAGGTTTCTTTTTTTATACTTTGGAAGTCATCAATTTGCATGTGTCACAAAGCTTCCTATATCATTACAATAACTGGATCTTAAGAAGAGCAAGCATGTGATTTCTCCTCAAAAATTGGTGTCTGAGTTTTACCAAGACATTTAGTACCCACAGTTCCCCTGGTGTGCTGTGAAGACAGGCTGTAGAAAGGTTGACCAATAGACTATGCATACATACATACTAGGATATGCATCCTCCTCAGTAGGACACATAAGTCATTAAATAGCAAAACTTCTCCCAGTGACGGCTGCTACTTCCCTGTCATGGACTGAGGATGTGGTGGAGGAAGAAGCTCTCCCTACTAAGCTGCCACTGAGTGCCATTTACTGTACTGGGTACTGAGGAATAAAATAAAATTAAGATATGAATAATCACAGCCACAACCAAACCATTCATGGTTTCCACACAATCAGTGGGAGCAACAAATAGAGAAAAAGACAATTATGATGCAACGAGGAATGTGATGTTATAGGGTCCGGCAGACAGCAGAGGCCTGACTAATTCAGACTTGTTGGAGACAGTAGTCAAAGAAACATCCAGAAGGACACACTTGAAGTCACTTCAGAAAAAATCATGCCGAAGGGCGTAACCAGTTCTACAGAGCATAGGATGTGAAGTGAGTAGGATCAGAAGATAAAAGGCTGTTAGTGACTCTGTTGTAAAGGAACTTACTTGCAATCAGTAAGTAACATAAAATCATCCAGGAATTTTCAGCAAGGAAATGACATGGTCACATGTCTCTGTCATCCTAATTCTGACTATTTTTGAGAGTAGCTACCGCAGTCTTACAGCCTTATAGGGTAGATAGGTGATGGTCCTCACCTTATACACAGTCAAAGAGGATAAAAACATGCGAATGTAATCAAATCATATTAGGGAGGTAGAATCATGTGCCCTCAAAGGGATCTCAAAAATGTTTTCCAGATTCCAGGCTTGAGAGAGAGGCCAAAACAAGAACATATAGGGATATATATGAGAATAGGTTTGTTGGGGCAATGATGATTTCAGCTGTAGATATATTGTCTGTATTTCTTTGGAACAGGTAATCAGAGTTGTTTAGAAGATCAAAATTTATTGCCTCCCTAAAGGTCCAAATGCAGTCATTTCTTGGGTTGCAATTTCAACATACAAATTTTGTGGGGACACAATTCAGTCCATAACAACCCTGAATGCAAAAGTTGGGTTCAAGGACTCAATTTGATTTGGTAAGATACAATGAGAATTTCAATGGACTTCTGGAAAAGAAATTTTCTCCCTTTACTTTAACCTGGATTTAGCATCAAAAAAGTGTTGGCAACTATTTTGGCACACATGGGAAGAGGTTGTCTCCCAGTGAAGTAGATTTTAGGGAAGTGAAATCAAAGACTGGAGAAAGGGAAAACATGATGTTAGAAAAGCATCTGGATTCTAGAGCAAATTGCAAGGGAAACACATCCTAATATTTTAACTCCATGAATATGTAATTTCTATTTTGACCTTCAGAAGTCTGGGTTACATTTTCTGTTACTTATAAATAAAAAATTCAGAGACAACCAGCATTGGAGTAGAGAGTTACAGGAATTTTCTCTGCTTCTCCTAGGATGCACAATCACTCTTTTTCTTTCTGCACAACTACTTCGTTATTCTCTCTTTGCAGACCAGCTAATTGTCTCTTTGATGCACATGTTCGCAAATGGACTTCATATTTCCAGAGATACAGTAACTCACTGCTCCAAAACCCTTAACCAGCTGACCAAAACTTAAGAGTCCCAATTCCAAGTGTTCTAGATATAAAAGCTTGGTAGGCGTCATTAACTCAAAGTCCCTGGTCTTGGAAGCTGTGATGTTATAAGAGGTCGCCCTCTGGAGGATGCGCACGGTTTCTACAGCATCTTGAATATAGGTGGGAAAAAAAAAAACCCTAAACACGTGAAAGGCAATTTTGTTGATGATCAGCTCCTCATCTATCAAATGAGAGTGGATTTATATTGGACTCCTCTTCAGCTCTAACCTTGCATGTTGCTCTAGTTGCTTACAGTTGATTGAAATCATTTGTCTTTTTTTTTTTTTTTAATTTATTTTAGATGGAGTCTTACTCTATCACCCAGGCTGGAGTGCAGTGGTGTGATCTCAGCTCACTGCAATGTTCGCCTCCCAGGTTCCTGCCTCAGCCTCCTGAGTAGCTGGGATTACAAGCACGCACCACCACGCCTGGCTAATTTTTATATTTTTAGGAAAGATGGGGTTTCACTATATTGGCCAGGCTGGTCTTGAACTCCTGACCTCAAGTGATCAACCCGCCTTGGCCTCCCAAAGTGCTGCGATTACAGGTCTGAGGCATCTTGTCTGGCCCACTTATATGTCTTTTACTATCGAAATTTCAATGTACAGAGATACAGGAACCCTATCACAATTATACTTTCTAAATGTTGAGTTTTTATAAATATCCAGAGGTATAGCACACAACTATATTTTGTTTTTTAATGAGAACTACAAAAATAGTTTTCTTCTTCAAGTTTTTAAGTACAGGTTTGCTTTGCTAATTATTATAGGTTCCCTTAAGATTAGAAAAAAAGAGAAAACCGAATCACAGAATTGGGAGAAAAAGAAAATTCATAACACATTAAAAAAAAAGGCTTATTTGAATTGGTACCCAGAAAATATTGTGTAAGAATACGCAGTAGGTGCCCATGTGTTTATATTTAGGGAAATGAGCATGTGATGAGTGCCACATCACCTGCAGTGAGAGAAAACAAGTGTGAAATGAGATCTCCAAGTTGAAGATCTCATTAAGGAAAACGAGGCAAAGTGAAGGCCTGCAGCCCACAGTCGCCAGACATGAATTTCTCAGATATTACAAAATTATACAAATAGGTAGTTCTGGTTCTTGGTCATAAGATCCCAGGAGCAAAGTAGGAAACTGAAGCTTTCAGCTGTGTCCATACAACGTCTCCAAGGGAAGTAGATGATTAATTTCCTTTATACTAATATTCATGATGGCAGCCACTCTTGTCATGGGTGAGTGTGTCTGTGTGTGAACATATAAATAAGCATAGGCAGCCTTTTGGTTCTGATATATTCCACATTAATCTACCCATAGAAATCTAGCCCAGTACCACTACCATTTAAGTGAGACATCTAGTTTGTTAAAAAGTTAAGCTAAATATTTTGTTATGAAAAATCAACATCATTTTTAAAATGAAAAAAAAAAAAACTCTTCCCAACCCTAATTCCTGTGTTTAACTCTAAAATATAAACTCATCTAATATTTTTTATATAATCTATGAGAGAATTTCCTTGCCTACACTTACATTTGAGTGGTTTTTCATTTTGTTTTTTTGTTTGCTTCTACTTTTCACTTAATATTTCTTGGAAACTTATACATTCTCCTTATTGTTTTTAATAGCTTCATCATACCTATCTTAAAATTAATTCACTATTCTTTTCTTTATTAAACTTTTAGGTTATTTCCAATTTTATTTGTGATATTTCTTGAATTTTTGTTTGTTTGCAATTGCTGTTATGGGCAATGGCTCAAAAAAACACCCTGACATACAAATTTTTCCATCACTCGAAAATATGCGTCCAGGACAAATTCTTAGAAATAGAATTGTAGCTATTGATGAGTAGTGCTAGATTGCCCTTCCTTGAATCTGTATCTAATATAACAGTATATAATGTGCCTGTATCCACACCCTGGTATAGACTGAACTGCTACATTTACTAAGTTATTTAGATCTGCTTCATGCTTCCTTACATTTTATATTTGATACATCAAGCAAGGAGATAGTTAAGCTTTTAATCATTATAGAGTTGTATTTTGACTATATTTTCTTTAAATTGAGTATTTATATATTTTAATGCAATAATATATGAGGAATGATTTCTAGCATTTAGATATTTAATATTCATGGTGTCTTTATATAACAAAGCAGTGGCCAACAACATTTTTTTTGTGGAGGGTCAGATAGTAAATATGTTTGGCTCTTTGGTCCATATGGTATCTGTATCAACTGCGTAATTCTGTCCTTATATCAAAAGGCATTATTGTGTAATTGTACTCTCTTTGTATAATTATCTTGCCTTAGTTTCTATTATATTCAAAGAATTTTTGTTTATATTATGGCTTATTTTCAATTTTTAAATTTTGTAATATTTTGATACTTTTGGAGGATTTATAATCTTCCTCTTTATTAGCTGATTATTGTATAACTTTTTTTTTTTTTGAGACAGAGTCTGGCTCTGTCGCCCAGGCTGGAGTGAAGTGGCCGGATATCAACTCACTGCAAGCTCCGCCTCCCGGGCTTACGCCATTCTCCTGCCTCAGCCTCCTGAGTAACTGGGACTACAGGCGCCCGCCACGTCGCCCGGCTAGTTTTTTGTATTTTTTTTAGTACAGATGGGGTTTCAACGTGTTAGCCAGGATGGTCTCGATCTCCTGACCTCGTGATCCGCCCATCTCGGCCTCCCAAAGTGCTGGGATTACAGGCTTGAGCCACCGCGCCCGGCCTGTGTAACTTTTAAGAATGTGCTTAAACACACACACACACACACACACACACACACACACACATATATATATATTTATTTTTTATTTTTTTTGAGACACAGTCTCACTCTGTTGCCCAGGTTGGAGTGCAATGGCACACTCACATGCTCACTGCATCCCTGACCTCCTGGGCTCAAGTGATCCTTCCACCTCAGCCCCCCCAAGTAATTGAGACTACAGGCATGTGCTGTCATGACCAGCTAATTTTTATATTTTCTCTAGAGTTGGGGCATTCCAATATATTGCCAAGGCTAGTGATCCTCCCTCCTCGGCCTCACAGAGTACTAAGATTACAGCATGAGCTACTGTTCCTGCCTTTAAACATAAATTGATTTTTTTTAAAGCAGTATTATTAACCGTGGAATAAAAATGCATAGATAAGCAAATTTATATTAGGTCTATCTTTTAAAATATAAATTATATTTTATAATTCTGGTTACCATAGGTTTTTATTTTGCTTCAATTATATATTTATATCTATTTAATTTTAAAACCCTTCTCCATAATTTTCTAGATTTCAGAAAAGCTATTTTTAGGAAAGAATAATGGGTCCTTTCTTTCCTGAACCCTTCTATTTTTGCATCATTCTTGCACGTGTGGACAATGCTCATCGTGTCTTTGTATTTGAACAACGTTCTAGTTATCAAATTTTTTCTCACACTTTTTTTCCCATGTATTGTTTATAGAGTTTCTTCCTCTGTTTTCTACAGTAAGTTATTGCTGGACAGACTACAACTAACCTGAATTGTTTCTTCCTCTACATTTTTTGATATATACATTTTTTTTGCCTGGATTAACAAAAAGTGTGTTTTATTTTATTTTATTTTTTAAATAAAGTTCTGTAGCCTCAAATGGATACATTGTAGGTTAACTGCTCTTAACCTACTCAACCTGCTCAAATTTTCCTAGATATGGTACATGTTTCACTATACAGATTCAGGTATTCTTTTTTTCAAGAAGTTTTCTTGTATGTTTTTCATAGTTCTATGTTCTATCTGTTGCATTCTTCTAATTCAAGGATAAAAAATAAGTTGGATGAGAATCTTTTAAAATTTCGATCATTCTCTCGTTATTTGGAAAGCTACCTTTTTTCAGTTTATTTTTCTAGATGTTATCGATTTTGTTTAATGTCTACAATTCTGTTTTCAGCATTGACTTTCTCTTTTTGTTTGTATGGTGGATATTCACACCAGTGCTGCGATTTTTTAAAATTTAATTATTTGCTGAATTGCATCAACTGCTGTTTACATCTGCCTTTATATGGCTGCATTATTGAACTTTATTTTTAAATGTTAAAGTTTCCTTAATGTATTTGATATCATATAGAAATGTGTCTTTGACATCTACTTTATGTGATTTTTCTGTTTTCTATATTCATTTCATATTTTTAACTCATTTCTTTCTCTTTTTCTGCAATTTGTAGCCATAGACTTCATTAAGATTCTCCTATGATTCTTAGTCATCTTTGAATGACACATGTGTTTTCTAGGACAGCTATTTTCTGAATAATATTTTAGGGAAGAACTAGGGGTATAAGCTGGAGGCAGGCAGCTTGAACTGTTCTATGTTGTTTCACTTTCTCATGAATTCTGATATACAGTCTATTGCAGAGGCCATGTGCCCAGTTTTCATCATCTCTTTGAGATAATATGTCTCAATGGCTAATTGTGCAAACCTGTATGACACAGTGTTTGTGTATGCTAGTGTTTTGCTTATGTTTCCTCATGTCAGTGAGATCAGTAGTCATTTAACTCTGTTTCACTCATTATCTATGCAGCTCAGACACAGGACACTTCTACTTGATGCCTCATTTAGACTGGTCCAGTGTCTCTCTGAGATATATGATGTGGTTAGAGGCATTTTTGTCTCTCTCACACTCTCCAGACTTAGGCATCTGAAGTAAGGAACTTTGTCAGGCCTTAGAGTAGTCTTTCCCATGTTCAAGATTCCCAACAGGCTGCGCAGTATTTTTTAAAGTAAGATGCTATTCATAATATGTTTGTCATTTCACTATTATTGTACAGAAGTGCAAAAGCATTCCTCATATTTCATCTTAAGAAAATTTTCGGTGTCAGTTAAAACTATTCCACGTCCATCTGCAGGGGTTGGTTGAGTGGGGTTGAAGGTCATTTGGTTTCAGGAGAAAAACAAGTTAAGACGTGTTCCTAGACTCTACCATATTAACTAGATGCTCCTTATAAGTCAAATGCCTGCATATGAAATATGGGAGTTGCTGGGCCATCAGAGCTTTAGAGAGGGCTTTTAAATTAAGAAAAAAAAAAGAGCACCAAGGGCGATTATAAGCTCCCATTTTTACATTTGCAAACATAACCTCCCTCCTTGCACCTGCCACTGGCAAAAGTTGGAGTAGTACTTTTGGTGGAAGTCCTGGAGTACAGCACTTGGTATATATCACTCTTATAATACTCTGACAACTTTAATTGCAATTTTCCTATGTTAGGCAATTTTTCTTCTTTGGACTGAATTATTTGAAGGTAGGGATTTTTAAGATTGGTCTTGATTTTGTCAGTATGTAGGACACCTGGCATTGAGATGTTTAATAATTGTTGCCTGAAATAATGAATAATTGCGTGTAGAGGTATTATCTCACTGACAAAATAAAGTTTATTTAGAGTACATGTTTGTCAAAAGTGGATCCAGTCAATATAAAATCTCTTAAGTGAAACTTTATTGGATTTAGTTTTCCGTACAGTATATCCCACAGCTGTCTCCTTTGGTGCATCCCCCTTTTCCTCACAATACCCCAATACTGATGTGCCTAAAATTTTAGTCATTGATTCTCTTCTAATTTTTAACTACACTCACACCTTAAATTATCTCATTTGGCCCTGTGGCTTTAAATACTATTGTATATATGGACTTCCAATTTATATATTCACCTTAGACCACTTTCATGAACTTCAGCCTGTATACCTACCTTCTTATGCAATGTTTCCATTTGCATGTGCAAATCATATCTCAAACGGAACATTCTCAAAACCTAATCCCTAATTCACACTGGCCCTCATGCACCCACCAACTTGCTCCTTCTGGAGCTTTCCCCATTTCAGTTCATAGCAACCTTTCACTTACCCAGGCTGAATGTTGAACTTTTTTGTTACTACTCTCTTTCTCTCATTCCAAAAGTCCAACTATTTAGAAAATTCTACTTACCTTCAAAATATATCTCAATACTTATTACTTCTCACTGTTTCTATTGCTTTATGTAAGACACTGAATCTTAATACATCTTCCTGTTTCTATGCTTGTCTCCCTCAAGTCTCTTCTCAAGCCAGCAGCCAAAAAGATCCTGTGAAAGGTTAGATAATATATTTCAACTTCAAAACCCTTCAATGACTGCCAGTATCTCTCACTGCTGTGAGTCTGTAACCTCTGATGAGAAAACATGTATGTTTTTGTAGGGAGAGAGGGAGGAGTCGTATGTAAATATCCCTGATCTACAGGTGACTGCAGATTTTGTTTCAAGGCGGGGAGAAGTAGCAGTGTGTGTTCCCTAAACTGTGGACTTACCGGAGTTGGGGAACATGGGCTTTGAGATCAGAAACATTGGGCATGTAGTCTAGCACTCTCACATTCCAGCTGCAAGATCTTTGGAAAATTATTTGATATGGCAATAATACCTCACAAGGATTAAAGGAGACAAGACAATGTCGTCTGATTAAATATTCTAAATCTTCAATAAATGTTTAATCCTCATCAAGCACTTTTGAATAGTCATCAAATACAGAAAACCCTACATTTATAAAACAGATGCGGTATTTTCATTGAGAGATCATCTTGAAGCTAACCTGAATCCATGAGTTAAAGAGAAAGAGAAGTGATTCTCAGGAAGTGATTCTTTCTGGGTTTATCATTCTCTGTCGTGTATAAGCAGATTAAGTAGAGATTTAGGTGGACACATACTAACTACATCGCATGGTATTGTCTTGAAAAAGGCACAGACAGAGAAAAACAAAGTCCCTCTAATCTAGATGGCTTTGATTTAGAGAATAACTTAAAAAAAAAACAAAAGGGAAAGTTACCTAATCTTTCTACAAAAATTACATTTTTATCTATGACCCTTGCGTTCTTCATTTTCTCTTCCTATTTTTACCCAATGCTTTAAGCTCTCCTATTTTTGAATATGATTAATCATCAGTGGGAAAACAGAATTTTATTTCAGACAATTGGCAGGATGAAGCTATCTGAAATTATGAATCATTTCCAAACTTCTAGTGTGAAGCTCCCATATACATGCTTTATTTGATGGGATTTATGTAACAGTTTTCCTCTTAAGAGCTTAAAGTAGCTGAGCAGTTATAGTCTATGTTCCTGTCACTGTCCTTTGTGCTTCCAAATGCCCTCTCTGGATTTATTTTGTGGACAAATTCCATTCAGGGCTGGATATCTCTTTGGATGTATAAGTGCATATGGCAGAAAGAAGCTTCTTCAAATAACTTCTACTGAATGTGTGCTTACAAAATTATTTTTATGTTAAACTCTTCCATTAACTGAAAAAAGAAACTGTTAACGATGAACCCTTCTGAATGCAAGCTTCCATTTGCTTTACAGTACTGGATTTCTCTATGGGCCTATAGGCATGTATGGCAAAATAAATAAGGAAACAGATAAGTGAAACAGGTCATAAGGATCAGTAATCCGTTTCTCCATTTCTTCATTGTACCTCTAATTGATTTATCAATTTCTTCATTGCACATGCTTTCTGGAAGTATTTCAGAATTATGAAAAAAGGCAAAATACTTTAGTAAATATCATGTTCTAGCTACTAATTAGCATGTTCCAGTCTCATTTATATGACAGTGTCTGCTAAATGAGCCTTATTGCTTCAGGCATAATAGGCTCCACACTATTCTCTCAATATACTAAGCTCGTTTCCTGTTTGTCCTTTGCTCAGCATGGCTCCCTCTTGCCAACCTTTCCTATATACACTTCCCTAATTCTTCAAAAACTCATTGACTACAAACTACTCTCTACTTACATTGCACTTACAACTGGTCCAGATATTACATGAATTGGACAGAGGTTCATCATCTCAAGAACTTGAAATTATGCCAGTATGGTTATTAGTTAGGAAATTTATTTGGCTGTTTGTAGCAAAGGGCAAAACATCAGTAACTTAAAAGGAGAGAAGCTTATTTCTCTCTTTTTTTTTTTTTTTTTTTTTTTTTGAGACGGAGTCTCGCTCTGCCGCCCAGGCTGGAGTGCAGTGGCCGGATCTCAGCTCACTGCAACCTCCTCCTCCGGGTTCACGCCATTCTCCTGCCTCAGCCTCCCGAGTAGCTGGGACTACAGGTGCCCGCCACCTCGCCCGGCTAATTTTTTGTATTTTTTAGTAGAGACGGGGTTTCACCGTGTTAGCCAGGATGGTCTCGATCTCCTGACCTCGTGATCCGCCCGTCTCGGCCTCCCAAAGTGCTGGGATTACAGGCTTGAGCCACCGCGCCCGGCCGCTTATTTCTCTCTTTATCAAATCAGCCCAGACAAAAACCGCACAGGGTTAATACTGAAGTTCCTTGTGGTAGGATTACAGAATTCTTCAAATTACTTTTTTTGACAGTCTCGGTATGTGACTTAAATCCCTTAGAGGAATGTGAATGTTCTCCCTCCTATCACTCCAGGTTTAGCCTACCTAATATTGCATTGTATAACTCTTTCCTCAGATGTTACTTATAAAGTTCTTCCATAGAAATATTGGTAAGATTTTTAATATATGGCCAACTGCACAATATATGTTTATTTAATATATGGTCAAGCTGCACAAAAGTTGTTACCCGGATGGTCATGTGTACAGCTGGAATTTAGGGTTTTGAACATATAAAGAAATGGGGTAAACAGATACTGAAGTACCACACACCATTCATCTTCCTGTAAATGTAATCTTCCACTAGAGGGCGAATGTTTTGGTGTCTTTTATGCAGTATGCCAGCATGTTTTGCAGTTCTGTTTCTGTTTATCGTGAATTGTTTGGTTGGCATGTTAGTCTTCAACATTGGTCTCATGGGATTCATTAGCATGAACTGGCATCTAAAAATCCCATCAAACAGGGGTGTTGACAAATCTAAGTTCCAGAGCCTGGAGGTCTGCAGTGCAGCAGATGGTGGATATCACCATGGGAACTGCCATCTCACAGGGTGTCTTGGTACCCAACCAGCATCTATCCTTTTTTTTTTTTTTTTTGCCAATACATATCTGCAAAGCCATGTGCCAAGAGATCTTATTTCAATTTATAAATTCCCTCTCTCCCAGACATTTGGACACTCAGTCATAGTCTACTGAAACCAAGGGCATATCCCCTGTTGGGAAACAGAATCCTGGTTTGTCATTTAATCTGTAGAGTTGGCTCAATTCTCCAGAGTTTCTTGAACTCCACACTAGGTCATTTTAATAGCAAATAAGTTTTCACCTTTATTCATAAAGTTCGGAAACCTATTTTATTACATTTCTTCCTCAATATACCTGTGCCGTACCACAGGAACAATTGTTATGTACATGTGATGAATTGACTTTTATTGCTTATATAAATTTTAAAACTAAAAGAGGTGAAGTATATGTCTCCTCATTTCAAATATGAACTTCTTTATGAAAGACTGTGGCTTGTGCTATAAACTGCGATGCTGTCATTTATCAATTAACGTTTATAATTTGAATATTTGTATTTTATACTTTATGCTCGGGTCATAATATAATATTTATAATGTAGTAAATGTCAAAAATAGTAACTATGTTATCTGTTTCAATCTTGAGAAAGGTCCCGCAATCTGTCCATCAGCACCTTAAATATACAGATATGAAGATGCTGCTGAAGCAAAGACATAATGAAGTGCTGAAGTTCATTTTCAGAGTTCTTGGAGGAGCCTTCTGATTAAGGTCTGTGTAACTGTAAAGGCTATGCTTGAAACTACTGCAGTCTTCTGCCTCTTTGATCCAACAAATAAAAACGTGGTTCACTCTACACTTTTTCTAACTTTAATTTGATATGTATTTATTGCTTGCAAAAATACTGAGTTCATCAGTGTATCTAGGGTCAATATTAAGAAAATTTATTTTCCATTATATGTGACCACCCATCAAAGTTGTACTATAATGGGCAAATTCTCTTTGTTTAGGTTTCCAGATTATTTGAAATAGTTTTGAACGTAAATTGCAGAGAAATGTATGATGTTTGCAAAATACAGAAAATTGGAGTTGAAAAGAAGAAAATTGATTTTTTGCAAAATACATGAATTATCAAGTGATGCCTAGTAATATATTCTCTTCTGTGAGCATTGAGATTCCAAAATTTCAGAAACCAGTTTTACAGGTAACTTATTTGTTGTGGTTTTGTATCTTGGTACACTAGGTGGGCTGGGACTGGCTTGGATGTGTCTGAGGTTACAGAAGTATCAATTGAAACTTTTTCACTTTACATTTATTTTTTGACATGTATGGGCAATTCCTAGATTAAAATTAGAAATTTTTACATGTATCCCTTGTCTAATACCTAGATGATTTTTTATTTTAATTATTTAATCTTGTGTCTCTTACAGAACTTCTACATAAGTACTACAATGTCTTTCTCTATACAGAGCATTGACAGTGAGCTCTTTGGATGCCCAGTCTTAGGTCCATGTTCAGATTCTGCCACTTATTGGCTAACTGGCATTGGGGAAGTTGCACAAACTTTATCGCAGGGAAAACGGTTAGTAACTACCTATATACATTATTGCGATGATGAAATATATTTGCAAATATAAAAAACCATAGCATAAACTCTAATATATTTTACATTAAAATAAATGTGGAGAGAATTACTATTATTCTCATATATTGGACTAAATTAAAATCCTTTTTCCTTAAGTTTATTTTCTAAAAATCTGTTCTCATTGCTGAATTAACTGCCAATGTTTTTTTAAAAAGCTTGTGGGTAAATAAGTAGATGTATGTATTTATGAGGTATGTGAGATATTTTGATACAGGCATGTAATTCTTAATAATCACATCATGGAAAATTGGGTATTCTTCCCCTTAAGCATTTATTATTTGTATTACAAGCAATTCAATTATATTCTTTTTGCTATTTTTAAATATACAATTAAGCTATTATTGACTGTAGCCCTCCTGTTGTACTATTAAGTACTAGTTCTTATTAGTTCTAAAATTTATTATTAGTATTGTTATTATTCGTAGTCATTAATCTTTCCCACCTCCCCTCTGAACCCGCACTACCCTTTCCAGGCTCTGGTAACCAGCCTTATATTCTCTATGTCAATGAGTTAAATTGTTTTCACGTTTATATCTCTCAAATAAGTGAGGACATACAATATTTGTCTTTCTGTACCTGGCTCATTTCGCTTAACATAAGGTCCTCTGATTCCATCCATGTTGTGGCAAATGACAGAATCTCATTCTTTTTTTGTGACTGAATAATATTTCATTGTGTATAAGTACCACATTTTCTCTATTTATTCATCTGCTGATGGACACTTAGTTGCTTCCAAATCCTGGCTAAGGTGAACAGTGATGCAACACACATGGGAGTGCAGATACTTCTTCAATATATTAATTTCCTTTCTTTTGGATATATAACCAGCAGTGGGATCGCTAGATCGTAGAGTAGCTCTATCTTTAGCTTTTTCAGGAACCTCCAAACTGTTCTCTCTAGGGGCTGTGCTAATTTACAGTCCTACCAATAATGAGCAAGTGTTCCCTTTTCTTCACATCCACGCCAGGATTTGTTTTTGCATGCTTTTTAGATATAAGCCATTTTGACATCTCATTGCAGTTTTGGTTTGCATTTCTCTAGTGATCAGCGATATTGAGTACTTTTTCATATGCCTGTTTTCCATTTGTATGTCTTTTGAGAAATGTCTATTCAAACCCCTTGACCATTTTTAATAGGATTACTAAGTTTTTACCCACACAGTTGTTTGAGCTCCTTATATATTCTGATAATTAATCCCTTATCAGATGGGTAGTTTGCAAATAATTTCTCTCATTCTATGAGTTGTCTCTTCAATTTGTTAATTGTTTCTTTTGCTGTACAGAAGCTTTAAAGTTGATGGGATTCTATTTGTCCATTTTTGCTTTAGTTGCCCGTGCTTGTAGGGCATTACTCAATAAATTGTATCCAGACCAATGTCCTGGAGAGTTTCTCCAATTATTTTTTGTGGTAGTTTCATAGTTTGAGGCCCTAGATTTAAATCTTTAATGTATTTTGATTTGATTTTTGCATAAGGCAAGCTAGGGATCAAGTTTCATACTTCTGCACATGGATATCCAGTTTTCCCAGGGCCATTTATTGAAGAGACTGTGTTTTTTCCCAATGCATATTCTTGACACTTTGTTGAAAATGAGTTCACCTTAGGTGTATGGATTTATTTCTGAGTTTTCTGTTCTATTTCATTGGCCCAATGTGTCTGTTTTTCTGCCAGTACCATGATGTTTTGGTTACTGTAACTGTATAGTGTTATTTGAAGTCAGGTAATGTGGATCCAACAGTTTTGTTCTTTTTTAAGAAGATCAAGACTTAAATAGTCTTGGTCTTCTGTGATTCCATATATATTTCAGGATTGTTTTTTTCTATTTTTTAAAAAAATGTCATTGGTATTTTGATAGCAGTTTCACTGAATGTGTAGATTGCTTTGGGTAGTATAAACATTATAATAATACTGATTCTTTCAGTCCATGAACAAGGAATGTTGTTTCATTTCTATGTCCTCTTCCATTTCTTTCATCAGTGTTTTATAGTTTTCTTTGTGGAGATCTTTCACTTCTTTGGTTAATTCCTAGGTATTTTATTTGTGACTATTGTAAATAGGACTACTTTATTTCTGTTTCAGATTGTTCTCTATTGGCATATAGAAATGTTACTGATTTATGTTTTTTTATTTTTTCAAAATTTTCATAGATTTTTTGGGAACAGGTGGCATTTGGTTACATGAGTAAGTTCTTTGGTGGTGATTTGTGAGATTTTGGTGCACCCAACAACCAGGCAGTATGCATTGAACCCAATTTGAATGTTTTTCTATGCTAATTTTGAACTTTGCAACTTTACTGAATTTATCAGTCTAGTAGTTTTTTGATAGTTTCTTTAGGTTTTTACAAATACAAGATATCATTTTCAAACAAGGATAATTTGACTTCTTCATTTCCAATTTGGATGTCTTTTATTTCTTTCTCTTGTCTGATTGCTCTAGCTAAGATTTTTAGTATTATGTTGAAATATAACAATATAACAATAGTAGTGAAAGGGAGCATCCTTATTCTGTTTCAGTCTGAGAGGAAAAACTTTCATTTTCTTCCCCATTCAGTAAAATACTCCCTTTGGATTTGTCATATATGGCTTTTTTATGTTGAGGTATGCTTTTTGTATAACCAGTTTTTTGAGGGGGTTCATGATGAAAGGATGTTGAGCTTTATCAAATGCTTTTTCAGCATTAATTGAAATTATCATATGGTTTTAGTCCATTTTGTTGATATGATATATCACATTGATTGATTTGGTAATGTTCAACCATCTTTGCATCCCTGGAATAAATCCCACTTGGTCATGATGAATTATCTCTTTCTCATTGAATTTGGTTTGTTAGTATTTTGATTAGAATTTTTGCATCAATATTCATCAGAGATATTGACCTGTATTTTTCTTTTGTTGATATCTCCTTGTCTGTTTTTGGTATCAGCATAATACTGACCTCATAAAATAGGTTTGGTAGTATTCCCTCTTCTATTTTTTGGAAGAGTTTGAGTAAGATTCATATTTATTCTTTAAATGTTTGGTAGAATTCAGCAGTAAAGTCATCTGGTTCCAGCCTTTTCCTTACTGGAAGACTTTTTATTGTGGTTTCTATATTGTTACCTTTTATTCATCTCTTCAGGTTTTGAATTTCTTTGTGGTTTAATCTTGGTAGGTTGTATGTACCTAGGAATTTATCCATTTCTTTGAGATTTTTCCAACTTATTGGAATATAGTTGCTCATACGATACACTAATTATCCTTTGAGTTTCTGCAGTATGATTTCTGCAGTTTTAATGTCTCATTTTTTAATCTTTGATTTTATTTGTTTTGGTATTCTCTCTTTTTTTTCTTAGAATGGATAAAGGTTTGCCAATTTTGTTTGTCTTTTTAAAAAACTAAATTTTTCCTTCATTGATCTTTTGTATTTTTTCTCCTTTTCAAATTTATTCATTTCTGCTCTAATCTTTAATTTGTTGGTAACAGGTTTTAGTTCAATTTACTCTTGATTTTCTAGTCTTTGAAGATGTATCATTAGATTGTTTATTTGAAGTTTTTCATTTATGACATAGGCACTTGTAGCTATAACTTTCTCATTTAGTACTTCATTCACTGGATCTCATAGGTTTTGGGATGTTGTGTTTCCATTATTCATTTATTACAGGAAATTTTTCAGTTTTCTTATTAATATTTTTATTGACTCACTGGTCATTCAAGGGCATATTATTTAATTTCCACATGTTTCCAAAATTCCTCATCACTGATTTTTAGTTTAATTCCATAAGGTCAGAGAAAATGCTTGATATTTCAACTTTTTAAAATGTTATAAGACTTGTTTTGTTACCTAATAAATGGCTTCTTCTTGAAAGTGATCCATGTGCTGTGGAGAAAAATGTGTATTCTGTAGCTTTTCAAGGAAATGTTCTGTAAATATATATTAGGTCAATTGTTTGTTGCAGGAAGTCAGGGGCCCCGAACGGAGGGACTGGCTGGACCTGAGACAGAAGAACATAAATTATGAAGATTTCATGGACATTTATCAGTTCCCAAAATTAATAGTTTTATAATTTCTTACACCTCTCTTTATTGCAATCTCTGAACATAAGGTGTGAAGATTTCATAGGCATTTATCACTTCCCCAATAAATACGCTTACAATTTCTTATGCCTGTCTTTAATCCCTTAATCATGCTATCTTCGTAAGCTGAAAATGCACTTGACCTCAGGACCACTATTATACAAATGGATTGTAAAACATGTGTGTTTGAACAATGTGAAATCAGTGTACCCTGAAAAAGAACAGAATAACAGCGATTTTTCAGGGAAACAGGGAAGATAACCATAAGGTCTGACTGACTGCGGGGTCAGGCAGAATAAAGCCTTATTTTTCTTCTTGCACAAAGCCTATAGACAGATGTGTGAGTAGGAGAAATATCACTGAATTCTTTTCCCAGCAAGGAGTAACCCTGGGGAAGGAATGCATTCCTGGGGGTAGGTCTGTAGATGGCCACTCTGACAGTGACTATCTTATGCAGTTGAGATAAGGTCTGAAATATGCCCTGGTCTCCTGCAGTACCCTCAGGCTTACTAGGATTGCGAAATTCCAGCCTGGTAATTCTAGTCAGACTGGCTGTCTGCTCTCCAGCACTGTTTCCTGTTAAGATGTTTATCAAGACAATGCGTGCACAGCAGGACATAGACCCTCATCAGTAATTCTAATTTTGCCTTGCCTTGTGATCTTTATTGCCCTTTGAAGCATGTGATCCTTGTGATCTCCTCCCTATTTGTACACCCCCTCCCCTTTTAAAATCCCTAATAAAAAGTTGCTGATTTTGCGACTCGGGGTCATCATGACAGTCCTACCAATATGTGATGACACCCCCAGAGGCCCAGCTGTAAAATTTCTCTCTTTGTACTCTTTCTGTTTATTTCTCAGACAGGCCAACACTTAGGGAAAATAGAAAGAACATACATTGAAATATTGGGGGCTGGTTTCCCCAATAATTGTTCTATAGTGTAGATTAAGTCTGATGTTTCTTTGTTGATTTTCTGTCTGGGAAATATGTCCAATGCTGAATGTAATAAATAGTCTTTAACTATTATTGTATTTGGTCTATCTCTTTCTTTAAGTCTAATAATATTTGTTCTATATATCTGAGTGCTCCAGGTTTTAGTGCATATATATTTACAATTATTATATCATCTGGCTAAAATGACCCTTTTATCATTATATAATAAACTTTTTGTCTCTTCTTATAGTTTTTGTGTTGAAATCTATTTTCTCTGATATAAGTATAGCTACTATTGCTCTATTTAAGTCTCTATTGGCGTGAAATATCTTTTTCTATCTTTTCATTTTCAGTTTATATGTGTCCTTATAGGTGAAGTATGTTTCTTCCAGGCAATGGATCATTGGGTCTTGTTTTTTCATTCATTCAGCCAGTCTATGACTTTTCATTGAAGAGTTTAGTCCATTTACATTTAATGTTATAACTGATAAGTAATATCATTAGGACTGACTCCTGTCCTTTTGTTATTTGCTTTCTTGTTGTCTTGTGATTTTCTCTTCCTTCTTTCCTTCCTTCCTAACTTCTGTTTAGCAAAGATGATTTTCTCTGGTGGTATGATTTAATTTCTTGTGTTTTACTTTTTGTTTATCTGTTCAATGTTTTTTTTATTTGAGGTTACCATGAGGTGTGCAAACACTACTTTATAGCCCATTACTTTAAACTGATGAAAATTTAACACTGATTGCATAACAAACATTAAAAAATAAATAAAAACCCTATGCATTCATTTCATCCTCCCATTTGCTAACTTTTTGTTGTTTCTCTTTATGTTTTATTGTACTGCCTATGTCTAGAAGAGTTGTTGTGGTTATTATTTTTTATTGGTTTATTATTTAGTCTTTTTTACCTATGTCAAGAGACACTTACACACCACAATCACAGTGTTATAGTATTCTGTGTTATTCAATGTGTTTACTATTATCAATGAGTTTTGTACCTCCAGTTGATTTCTTCTTGCTCATTAATGTCTTTTTCTTTCAGACTGAATAATTCCCTTTAGCATTTCTTGTAGGACAGTTCTGGTGTTGATTAAATCCCTCATCTTTTCCTTGTCTGAAAGAGTCTTTATTTTTTCATCATGTTTGAAGGATATTTTCACCAGATACACTATGCTGAGAGGTTTTTTTAATCTTTTATTTAAGCACTTTAAATATGTCATGCCACTCGCTTCTTGCCTGTAAGGTTTCCACTGAAAAGTCTTTTGCCAGATATATTGGAGTGCCATTGTGTGTTGTTTGTTTCTTTTCTCTTTCTACCTCTAGGATTCTTTCTCTATCCTTCATCTTTTGATGCTGATTATTAAATACCTTAAGGTAGTCTTCCTTGGATTAAATCTTGGTGTCCTTCCTCCTTTTACTTGAATGTTGATATCATTCTTTAGGTTTAGGAAGTTCTCTGATATTATCTTTTTGAATAAATTTTCTACTCCTATCTTCCTACCTCCTCTTTAAGACCAATAACTCTTAGACTTGTGCTTTTAAGGCTGTTTTCTAGATCGTCTAGGGAGTGCTTCTTTTGTTTGTTTGTTTGTTTTGAGATGGAATCTCACCCTGTCTCCCAGGCTGGAGTGCAATGGCGCCATCTTGGCTCACTGCAAATTCCGCCTCCTAGGTTCAAACAATTCTCCTTCCTCAGCCTCCCGAGTAGCTGGGATTACAGGCGCCAGCCACCACACCCAGCTAATATTTGTATTTTTAGTAGAGATTTTGGCCAGGCTGGTTTCGAACTCCTGACCTCATGATCCACCCACCTCGACCTCTCACATTATTTTTAGTTTATTCTTTTTTTCTTTTGTCTCTTCCAACTGTGTTTTTTTAAATAGCCTAACTTCACAATCACTAATTTTCTTCTGTGTGATCAATTATGCTATCAAGAGACTGTGACGCATTCTTTAGCATGTCAGTTGCATTTTTAAGATTTAGAATTTCTGCTTGATTCTTTTTAATTATTTAAATCTTTTTGTTAAATTTGTCTAATAGACTTCTGAATTCCTTCTCTGGGTTATCTTCAATTTCTCTGCATTTCATTGAAACATCTGTTTTGAATTCTCTCTCTGAAAAGCCATATATCTCTGTTTCTCCAGGATTAGTTTCTGGTGCCTTATTTAGTTTATCTGGTAAGGCCATGTTTCCCTGGATGATGTTGATGCTAATAGATGTTCCTCAGAATCTGCTCATTGAAGAGTTGGTTATTTATTGTAGACTTCACAGTTTTGCTTTGTTTATGCCTTTCCTTCTTGGGAAGACTTTTCAAGTGTTTGAGGAAACTTGGACCCCAAAATCAATAATGCTGCAATTTCTGCAGACCCATAGATTTGCCAGCTTGGTGGTCTTAGATAAGATCTGGAAGATTTTGCTGTATTACCAGGTGGAAATTTTTGTTCTTTTCCCTCACTTTCTCCTAATCATATGGAGGCTCTCTCTTTACTGAGCCATCTAGAACTGGAAATGTGATTGCCACTGTGGCAATCACAACTGGGACTGTGCTGTGTGAGACCTGAAACCATCACAACACCGGGTCTTGCCCAATATCCTTTCCTTTAAGATAGCAAGTTCCCCCAGGATCCAAGCACATCCAGAGATACTGTTTGAGTTGCAGGGATTGGAGTCAAATATCTTAGCAATATACCTGATATTCTATTCTACTGTGGCTAAACTGGCACTCCAATTAGAACACGAAGTCCTTCCCACTTTCCTTCCCCTTTGCACAGGCAGAGAAGCCTCTCTGCTAGTGGCCACCATCACCACCAATCCACAGAGGGTTCTGCCAGGCAGCTGCTGATGTTCATTTAAAGACCAAAAGCTCTTCTGTCAGTTTGTGGTGAACACTGCCAGGCCTGGGACTCACCCTTCAGGGCAATGTGCTCTGCTGTGGCCAAGGGCAGGTCCAGAAATGCTGTCCAAGAACCTAGGTCTGTACTTGGGGACCTCAAAGCCCTACTTGTTGCTCCATGATCGAACTGGTACCTAGAGTACAAAACGAAGTCCACTTTACTTTTCCCTGTTTCTTTTTGGCCATGCCAGCTAGAATCTCCTAAGATCATATGTCACCCTAGTTCACTGGCTCTAAGCCTAGCCTAGCACTAGGGTTGGCTAGGAATCCCAGTCTTTGTGTCCTAGACTGCCTTTCAAGTTTACCTAATAGGACCCCAGAGCACTTCGGGCTGCAGTGGCAAGTTTTACCAAAAAATTCAAGCTCTGACTTCTGGAAGGTGCAATTCCTCTCATTATAGGACTGGTCCAAATACTTCCTCCAAGTTCAAGGTCTCTGACTGATCCCAGCACAGCCTTTTTTCTCTGCTCTGACAAGGCAGCACTGAGTTCAATGTAAAGTCTCCCAATTGCTGTGCTCTCCCTCCCCGAAGCACACAGGTTCTCCCCAAAGCGCCTGGCATCGGTAGTTCAAGACTGTCTTTTTCCTGCCGTCCTCAATGCCTCTTTTCATAATATTAAGTTGAGAATCAGGTACTTTGATTACTCACCTGATTTTTTTCTTTTTTGTGACGGTGCTTTTCTGTGTGCAGATAGTTGTTAAAATTTGGTGTTCCAGTGGGGGAACGAACAGTGTAGGCTTCTAATCTGTCATCTTGCACCACTCTCTAAATAATTCCAAGCTTTTCTGATGATTTAGTATAATAGTTAGGCAGTCTCATTCAGACCTAGACTTTTTCTTTCTTAAAAAGTGAAAAGGAGAAAACTCAAGGATCTCATGATTGTGTGACTCAGTGCATCACAAAACTCCATGCTCTGGTTAAAGAAAGCGTGTCCAATCTATGTGCTATACAGTATCTACATTGGCAATTTCTGATTGAAATTAGCAACCTCTTTTTGTTTCATCTAACTTGAACTTTGTGCTGCTTCTCAAAGGCTATTTTAGCAGAGACTTTCAGACACTATTCACTTTTGCTGACCAAAAGGAGGGTGAAAGCACTTGTTAATAGTCTTCTGTGAAGCAAAATCACTTTAATATATTTAATATATGCCATGGTTTGGGGGTGTCACAGTAGCCTTCTGAAGTGCATATCATAGTCCCATTTTTTTTTTTTTTGAGGCAGAATTTCACTCTTGTTGCCCAGGCTGGAGTGCAATGGCACGGTCTCGGCTCACTGTAAACTCAGCCTCCCAGGTTCAAGCGATTCTCCTGCCTCAGTCTCGTTAGTAGCTGGGATTACAGACACCCACCACTATGCCCAGCTAATTTTTTTTTGTGTGTGTGTATTTTTAGTAGAGATAGGGTTTCACCATGTTGGCCAGGCTGGTCTTAAACTCTGAATTCAGGTGATCCGCCTGCCTCAGCCTCCCAAAGTGCTGGGATTACAGGTGTAAGCCACTGTGCCTGGCCAATCCCATTTTACATAGGCTCCAAACATTTCGTTAGATGGCCCATAAGAGCTCATCTAAAAAATAGTAAAGCTAGATTTCTATTGAACAGAATAACTGTGAACAAGTGTTGGTCTCACCATTTTCAAGTAAATTGAACTTGTTTAGTTATTTACTATCCACGACTTTATTTCTGTATATATTAAATTGGAAATAAAATAAAAATATGTCATGGAATTGTAAAAATTGAACAATATCATGTGTATAAATGCACTTTATAAATTGGACAGCAAAAATTTATAAGCCCTTGAAATACAAGGACGTTAAAGAGGAAAGGTAGATAGACATTGTACTGAGTCTTATGGCAGAGGTATAATCAAAATGCTTGGTACTGTAGAGAAAAGGATGCGAGATTTTTACAGAGAAAGATACATAAGTAAGACTACAGAAACTGCACATGATGCTGCCATGTCACAGAGGAGCAGAAATGAGCACCACAGGTGGAAATCAGAGTGGGTATTTGAAAGGAATGATTAATACACTTGACCTTGAATTGTGACATTGGAGAAGTATTCTGGAGCCAGAATATCACTACAAACCAATGTGGAATCTTTACAGAAAAAATCATTGTAAAGTTTAAATGTCTATATTGTTAGGGTTACTGTAAATTTGCTGAAAATTGTTTAAATTAATTTTTAAATTAAATTTTAAAATTAATGTGCCATATGTGTTTATTTAATAAATGTGCTGTATTTATTCAATAAACACATATGGCACATTACAAATATTTATCCATTTAGTTTTCATGACAAACCCGAGGGAAGGTATTGTAAGTATCCCCCTTTTAGAAACAACAAACTGAGGCATAAAAGATAGCTGTCCAAGAAAAAAAGCAATGAACATTTGGTAAAGGTGACAAGATAGATTTTATTCAGACTACTGCAGTAAGGGAGAGACTCCAGTATAAACTAAGCTTAACTCCAACTAAGACAAAGATGACTTAAACTTTTAAAGAAATAACAAGCAGGGAACATAAAGAGGCTATGGGGGAGTGAAAAAAAGCAACCAAATTGGGGTTGGAGTACTAAAGAGAATAAGAAGAGGACTAGGTGGAAATGGAAACTTAGAGGAGAGGGCATTAGTCAAAAGCTAGTGGAAGACATTTGGCAAATGGGTTGGACAAAATATATTTTTCAGTTGTGAGCATTGCATTTTATTGAAGAAAGATGCAGTCTGGGGGGCTGTGGATACCTTTAGGAACATGACATATTGTAGGGGATGCCAGGATAAAGTTTGGTCAGTCCTCTTAGCACAGTGTTTAGGTAAGACCTTTGTGCCACCAGAGAGTTCACAGTTCTCTTTGTCCCCATTCACACAGCTGGTAAGAGTTGGGAATCCCGCACCAGCCTTCTGGGTCCTAAGTGTATGCATCACCTAAATGTCAAACTTATTACTTGCTAATTCTCAGACTTTACACTTATTCTTTTGTAACCTTTATGACTCAGTGGATGCTTATTCAGATGCTTGGAGCCTCTCTAGTGGCCCAAAATGTTTCAGAAAAATCTCAGGTGTATCTGTAGTTTTTGTTTCAGACTTTTGAATATGATTCCTATAGATTTTTGACATTCCATTGTTTATGTAGCACCAAGGGCTGAGTTCCTTTTTTTCCTCTGAAGATTGGCTGAAAAAGCAACACGCAAAGTGAAGATTAATTGGAAACAAGGCATACAAATTTATTTACTGTGTGTACATGGGGGCCTTTAGAATGAAAACACAAAGACACAGAGGAAATTGTCTTTTTTGTGCTTAGGTTCAACAAAATATGTACAGCTATGTAGAAACATGATTCAACAAAATGGGTATGATTTAATGCTAGTGGACTAAGTGGGGAAACCCAGCAAGGCCCATCTAGATTCTTCTTAGCCTGTCTGAGCATGCATTCCTTTCTCTTGGTGTGGGTCAGGGCCCTCTCTACAATAGGGGAAATAGGGATCTTATGATCTATAGTCAAACAAGGTATGTCAAATAATTTCTTTTCAGTGAGTTTTTATCCGGAAAGGCTGAGAGAAAATTAGAGGATTATTTCTAGGTCTTATAGCTGGCTTTTGGGAAAGGGGTTAGGGTTTCTATGACTCATCTTGGGAAAGAGAGATTCTAATTTTTATGGTGAGTCTAGGGGGAGAATGGGACTGAGAGACTGGACAGGAGAAGGTGAGGGAAAAACT
The DNA here is from genome assembly GCF_009764315.1 of Trachypithecus francoisi. Lineage (NCBI taxonomy): Eukaryota > Metazoa > Chordata > Mammalia > Primates > Cercopithecidae > Trachypithecus > Trachypithecus francoisi. The sequence goes on along the minus strand of NW_022681458.1, from coordinate 124,274,202 downwards.
TTTGTTTCTGAGGCTGCTTCTAAGGCCTTCGTTTTGGGGTATTGTTTTCTGAACCCTAACATTTAAATCACTGAACGTGTCTCTTCCTGGTCTTTATGAAGCTGGTTAGATTTCGTTTTTGCCCATTTTGTTCTACAGGTTCACAATCATTCTCTTGGTTGAAAAAAACAATCAAAGTGAAATAATAGAATTTTTTGATCTTCTTTAGCTTATAAACAAAACAGAATAAAAATCCACCATGACGACAGCCATCAAGAAGCCAGTAAAATTCTGTTTTTAGCCTCCTCTTCACTGTGTTTGTTAACTTTTCTCTTGACTTGACCTTTGGTTTAAATGGCCTTTGATTTCACCAGTCTTCTTTCTGGTTCTTGTTTTGAAAAGCCCAAAAGATTGGGCTTTTCCTGGCTTCTTGTTACCCAGGTTCACAACACATAAATTTTACCTAATAGTCAAAATCACTCATACATGTATCAATTTATTCTTGCTAAAAGTTTGTATGAAAAAGAGAGAGAAAGAGAGCACAAGCATGAGAAAGACAGAAAAAGAAAGAGTTCTAGAATGTGGAACACGCCCATGCTGCCCTAACCGAGGCAGGACTGCATCAGCACAGTTTCCCTCCATCGGAAGTGCTCGAGGGTCTTGAAATTATAACTGACTTTTGAGCTTTCCTGGGAGTTAGTGCAAATGGATCAAAGAGGGCAGTTATTGCTTCTCATAAGCAAAAATAACTTTCAAGTGTAATGCGATAAAGTCACATTTATTTATTTATTTATTTATTTATTTATTTATTTATTTTGACAGAGTCTTACTCTGTCATCAGGCTGGTGTGCAGTAGCGTGATCTCGGCTCACTGCAACTTCCGCCTCCCAGGTTCAAGCGATTCTCCTGCCTCAGCCTCCCGAGTAGCTGGGACTACAGGTGCGTGTGACCACACCCAGATAATTTTTTTTTGTACTTTTGGTAGAGACAGGGTTTCACCATGTTGGACAGGATGGTCTTGATCTCTTGACATCATGATCTGCCCTCCTCGGCCTCCCAAAGTGCTGGGATTACAGGTATGAGCCACCGCTTCTGGCCAAAGTCACTTTTTAAAAGGAAGAAGGCATGAACTTACATGAGTTCTCAAAAACTGAAAAAAATAGAGAAATATAAGCTCTCCAAAAAATCCAGGCAGGCAGTGAGAGTGAAAATAAAAATCTAATTCCAAACCATCTTGGGAATACTCTTAGGTTGAATAATTGTGCAAAATAGAACAAACAGCATAAATGTTTTGAAATAACCTTGAGCCATGGATATCCAGCTATGATTGATTTTGTCATTAGCAACTTGAGCAGCTTCAACTTTCCATACATTTGTCCTTCTCACCATTTATCATCTACAGGCTGGTGAAGGGGAGGAGCTGATTTCTGTGCACAAATTAAACCAAAAGGAAGAAAAAAATTTCTATTAAACATTTAAAACACACTCACAATCAAAACACTCAAGTTCTGCACTTCACGATACCTTAATTTCCATCAGCCAGTGCAGCTGTGTGCTTCCCACAGAGCAAAATCTTGTGAAGGGTATATTAATTAAGTCATTATGCCCTGAGAGATAGGTATAATTACAAATCTTCTCACCATACTATTTTGAGTTTCCAAAATTCAATAAGTTAGAGGTTGAATTTTTTTTTTTTTTTTCTCAAGATGCCACTGGGGGGAAAAAGAAGCCAACGATAACAACTACAACAAAAACCCACAGAGGGGAAAAACAATAATCACATTCCCTATTACGAGAGGGCTGTCAGTGAGTAGCCCTGCACAGAGGAGCCGTTTGCAGCTCAATTTGAGAACTAGTCACAAACTTCCAGCAAGAATAAGTCATGCATGATCAGGTGCATGCAGATGTGAGAGGAGATTGCCCTAAAAGAAAATGACCAAAAGGGAACAAAGGTTGAAGAATCTTCCTTTCTTGTATCTCCACAGGGATGCAATGTACGCTTTGAGAATAGAGAGAAAAGCTATAGGAAGATGGTTCACCATCCCCTCTGATCTCCTTATGAGAAATGCAATAAAAGGTTATCTTTAGTAGACTGTATGGAATGCTACTAATGCCGAGAATCATCTTCTGTTCAGTAATCCACAGAGTTTACTTCTATTTAAGGTCAGAAATTTTGAACAACCAGGAAACAGGATTGCATATTTGCTATAGCGTGTAATTATCTTTTTCTTCAGCTAGATATAAAACTCAGTTCTTCCAATAAATAGACTGAAACATTTAAGATCAGAAATGGGATAATCCTGTTAGGTAGGGGTGAAACCCCAATTTAGTACATCCTAGCCAAACTAGCCTTATATCAGTGGATAGTGAGACAATAATATCTAAATGCTGCTAAAGTGAAGATTGTACATCTTCTTTAAACAGAGAAATTTAAAGAACCTTCCCCACACCTTTGTAATCAATTTAGTGTATAGAATAATGTATTCAAAATTTCAAAATTTAAGATCTTCTAAGGCTTGGGTAAGACATTCCTTTATTTTTAATTCAAGCACAAGTTAAATGACCTGCACTTGTATTGTCTGTGCTACTTGTTTACCTGTGCTTGTGTGCAATACATCTCTTGCTACACACTGTCATTTTAGTCTTTGCTAATGTTTACCTCACTCAACAAAAATATAAGAATCCTGAAAGCAGATTTAATATCTTTCGATTTTGCCCAAACTCCTTAGTCTGGCATGTGTGGCTCCCCCAGCAGCTGGCCTCACTCTAGCTTTCCATTCTTACTTCTACAGCATCCCTTATAATGACCTTCCATTCAGTTCACTTTGTCAAAGGAAATAGAGCAGAGTAGGTAAGTGGGAATACTTTGGACAAGTTTCTTAACCTCATTTTGTCTCAGTTTTCACAGCTATAAAATGAGGGTAAAGAACCTACGTCACCAGGTTGAGAAACTTAAGTGGTTTTATACGTGTAAAACTGTCACTTTATTGTTTACAAGCAGTAATCACTCAATCGATGCTACCTATCATCATTTTATCGCTACTTTTTTTTGTGCTTTCCAACTTCTACAGTTTTACTTATTCTACAGCATGATTGCCCAAATCAGCCTTTCTATCCTTCAAGGATCAAGTAGATGCCCTTCATCTCTGAAGATATTCTTGATCTCTCCAGCCTAATTAGCTATATCTTATCTCAGAGTTAGAAAACCTAGTAAACATCTTGTCAGCTGTTTTTTCTTTTTCTCTTTTTTTTTTTTTTGAGGCAGGGTCTCACTCTGTTGTCCAGGCTGGACTGCAGTGGCATGATCTCGGCTCATTGCAGCCTCTGCCTTGCAGGTTCAAACAATCCTCCCATCTCAGCCTCCGAATAGCTGGGATTACAGGGGCGCGTCACCATGCCCAGCTAATTTTGGCATTTTTAGTAGAGACAGGATTTCACCATGTTGGCCTGGCTGGTCTCGTACTCCTGACATCAGGTGATCTACCTGTCTCAGCCTCCCAAAGAGCTGGGATTACAGGTGTGATCCACCGTGCCCCGCCAGCTCTTTCTTATATATATAAATAAAATAAAATAAAATAAAATAAAATAAAATAAAATAAAAAAACAACAACATGGTTACCATGTTAGAGGCATGCTAAAAGACACTTTGCAATTCTTTACAATGACAGTCACATTCAACAACTCAAAGACTATTTGTTCATATGCCATTTTGGTGAGCACGTAAATCCCCCTTGCTTCCTGATTTATTACAATATTGTCTGTTTGTGCCATTTATTGTCTACTCTCTATAATTATCTCATGATCATCTGTTTGCATATAATCACACACTAATTCACAGGGCACCATTTTTAGGCAATGTGCACCATTTGAAACTTTGGCTTGGGCCAGGCGCAGTGGCTCATGCCTGTACTCCCAGCACTTTGGGAGGCTGAGGCAGGTGGATCACTTGAAGTGAGGAGTTCAAGACCAGTCTGGCCAACGTGGTGAAACCCCATCTCCACTAAAAATACAAACATTAGCTGAGCATGATGGCGTGCGTTTGTAATCCCAGCTACTTGGGAGGTTGAAGCAGGAGAATTGCTTGAACCTGGGAGGTAGAGGTTGCAGTGCGCTGAGATTGCACCACTGCACTCCAGCCTCGGTGACAGAGAGAGACTCTGTCTCAAAAACAAAAACAAACAAACAGAAAACAACTTTGGCTTAGGTGAACACCTTTCACTTTTATCAACAAAGCTTGTTTTAAATCCAACTGAATTGTTCTTTGAGTCACTGATTATGTAATACCCCAGAGATGAGGGGAGGAGCATGGGTTGACATGGGGAATAAATAAGGAAATCATTCAGGCTGGTGCAGGCCTCTACCAGGGATTTATGAGAAAAGGGTTCAGTTTCCCCTTTGTTTATGGAAACTGAATGGGGAAGGAACAAAGCCTTCTGGGGAGCATGGACAGTGGTTCTCTTAAACTATGGGTGCCAGAACAGTCTATGCTTTGGCTTCTCCTGTCTCATCACTCAAAGCAAGTCAAGTGTGGCTTATTAACTTCAAAAGGAGTGCAATTCTACCATGTGGCTAAAAGGAGAAAATAATTGAAATACTTGGCGTGACAGCGTTAAAGATACTCTTGTCTCTCTGTGCATATCTTATAGATAGACATTATTGGCCAAAATAAATAACAATATTACTTATTAATGGAAACTTTTTTACTGTCAAGTTGCCTACTGTTTCTTCCAACTAAATTTCTGTAGTTGTGTTATTAACCCGACTCTAAACCTAAGGCACCCTTCACAAGCAAATCAAGTAAAGAAGGACCAATGGTGTCATGCCTATAGTGACCTGCCTGTTTCTCTGCCCTGACTATGTCTTTCCTCCCACATGATATTTCCCTACTTCTACCTTGAGTTTCCTCTGGATCAGTCAGCAACCAGAAAGCACTTGGACAGGTGAGACTCCATGGGGGATAAATGATAGTGCTCCCTTTCCTTATCTTTTTCAAAGCTATCATTCTCTGGCATTGTTGACTGACTCATCAGCTGGGTGAGTGAGTGGGCCCATGGAAGAAGAAGCCAAATTAGGGATGTTTATGGAGAGAGGATTTATAGGCTTGACTTGGATGCAAGGCTGTAAGACAGAGCTGGCTTAGGTATCTGACACAAGTATTTTATCATTTTTTTTGGTTGTGGTTATCCCAGGACTATAAGAAAAAGACTGGCAAGCAATCAAGAGACTTTTCTGACAGCTGAGAAGACATATGTGAGTATGGAGGGACTGGTGGAGGCATTTTTCATACAATACTTAATAAACTGTATGTCCTTGTGCAGAATTTGATAGAGGCTCACTAATGCTGCTTTGACTTTTCAAGTAACCTCTGCAGAAAATCTCTCTGTTCTTTGGGGAAACCCTTACCTTGGGTAAAGAACAGTTACTGTATAGGTAATACTCATATACAACATATGCACACAATCTCCTTTTGGGCTCATTAATCATTTTTACTATGGCCAAATTATTCAAGGCTATAAGATATAATGAAGGAAAGATCTTGTTAATACCAAAATGTCCAAGAGAGTACTTAGGAAAATTAAATAGACTGGAAAACATATGCTTGATGTCTTACAAATTAGAATTTGTAAATAAATGATTCTGGTTTAATCACATGGCAATTTACAGAGATATTTTTGGTAAAAATGATCACATCAAAGTGCCTGACAAGAATTTCCCATTGATTGAGCTATTCGACTTGCTGCGTGAGTAGTTTTAGAGTTTTTATTTGTTGTTAATCCTTTTAAACACTTAGTTTATTATTTTACTCAAGAGTTCTGATTTTAATTCAATTACATTGTGAATTTTGAAATACAGCTCAGTGTCTAAAGTCTGGAAATCTGTAATCAACTTTCAAACCCACATCCTCCTTGGTCCTGATATTATTATATGCCCCTTGTTGGATAGCAAGGCAAACTCTTACTTTATGAGGAATGTGGTCAGTTTGTGGCTATAAGTTTATGCAGTTATTTTGTAGATTTATTGGATTTGATAAGAAAAGATAAATCAAAGCTCTTACTGACTCCAGGTAGTGGACACACAGAGGCAGCTAGGAACTATTTGACCCCTAGTTAGTTGTGAGTTAATCCATTAAAGCAAGGCCATTAGCACTGAATGCCTGTCTCATAAAGGGATAGGCATTTAGGAAAGATGGAAGAGGTTGGATTAGGGAAGTCATGTCCTGATGCAGTCCTGTGGCAGCAAGCTAGTATCCCTAAGAAACTATGTTCTCAGTTTTCTAATACACATAACTATCTTTTCCCACTTACCTTGCATCTACTTAGGACAATGCAACTAGATTTGGAACAATAAAGGTGCATACGTCAGGACATGAGCTTCCTTTCAGCCATTTCCAACTTAAAGAAAGGCCTTTCTTCTTGGCCCTTGACATTTTTGCCCCTTCCTATGATCTAAAATGCAGATGCAGCAATCAGTCAATTTTTCCCACACTGTGGAATACAACAATCTAGAGATTGTTGCAGCAACAATCTGGAAACTTTATGAAGAAAAAGTGAACAGTCATCTTTAATGAACTAGACTGCCATGTTAGAGGAATAAACTTATTTAAATGACTCTATTTTAGGATCTCATTTCTTTTTTTTCTTCTTTAATGGTGGATCGTTTACCGTAACTAATAAAGGTCACTTGATTAAAGATGTTCACAATCTTGCTAAGTCTGATAAGGAAAATTGGTTTAACTTGGGTATCACATAAAACTTGAGGATGACTCTTTGACACCTAAACAACGATCCTAGGAACTGTGTGTTATTTATGGGTATTATTTGTTGTTGTTTTTGTGGTTTTAGGAAGCAGGTGTAGCCTCTTCTGTGTATAGAGAAAGAACAGTTAACGGTTTGCTCTTACAAAGCTTAGACTCAATTCAACTTTTCTCCGGCTTGTTTCCCCTTTTGATTCTACTACTGCCAACCTAGACAAATGGACTGGGTACTGCTTCCTTTTTTATAACCCTAATCTTCCTCTTTGATTTGATGGAATTAATGGATATGACACAAAAGCTATCAGGATCAATAAAAATGGGACCTTAGGAAAAGGCTACCTTTCAAACACAGGATCATGTGTTCAGGTGCTGTGATATCCAGCTCATTAATATTCTCTCTTAACATCATTCAGTCTGACTTCCTGAAATTTAGCCTGTGCCAAATGTCCCTTTCTAATGTATTTGTTCAAATGTATCACATAGATATAATAGTAAATGTACTCTTACCATGAAGTGAACTTTTTATCAAATTCCTTTTGACGTTATGTAATTCAGGTCATATAAAGGTACAGGATAAAATTGCATTCATTTTTGTAATTACATCAAAACTATAATTTATTCTTGTAGACTTTAGTGAGGATAAATTAGAGATGGTTCAGGCTACCAAATAATTAAGATATAGCTTGACAAAAGAAGATTATTAGGTGGAAAAAAATAGCTAAGTGAAATGCTTCTTTCTCAACTTTTTGCTTCCCCCTTTCTCTGCAAAATATGAAAGCAATGAGTACCCAAATGAGAAGCGTGGGTCTCTTAAGTTTTATACATTTTTAGATTCACTGTTGGAGGATTTAGCTTTTATGTAAATTTCTTCTTGCTTTTCTGCATTTAAATTAAGTTCTGATCCCTATCAGCCATTTCCCTCAATCTAATCTTAATAAGGTAGCCAGAGATATCAGTTTCTGCCAGTTACATGATACATCACTCATTCTATGTCCAAATTATTTTTGCTTCCTCTCACAATCCTACCACTATCCATCATCTGTGGCCATAAAATATTAGCATCCCTAATAAATATAAAGGTGAAAACACATAAGAATTAAAATACTTATTAATCTCTTCATCTTCAATTTACATCATATTTCTTGAATATGTTTCCCTGGATGCATATGTAAATATGTATATACATACACAATCCATGCATGGATTAAGTCACATGCTCTTAATGTGGGTGTGCTCTTGAGGCTAAAGAATTATGAACAGGATTTAACATGAATGTTCCCACTGAGGGACCTAGACAAAAACTCACTAATAGGAAAGTACAACACAGATGCACCCCAAAGACAAAGCAGTGAGGAACTAAACTGACAACCCCAGGTTGAATAAGCAGAACAAACACTACATGAGGGGGAAGAAAAGAGAAGGAATGCGTACCAGATAAAATACCAAGTTAATCTCACAATTATGCTCTATAATTATAAAGGTGGTATAACATTAAAATCACATGGAAACTGGGCTTTGGTATTTCAGAGTTGATGCACCACAGGAAGCACGAAAGTCACACTCTCCATTTAGAGGCTGGAAGCTCTCTGCTCTGAAACCAATTTGGTCTCTGCAGTTGCATTGACAGCAAATTGGTGTCTGATAATTTGGTTTAAATAATTATTTGCTCAAAAATGTATGTTAATCATGCCCATTTTTTCAACTCTTACTAATCATGTGATAGAATGAAATGATTCTATTCTCATTTATAAATCCGTGAACATATTCATCAAATAAATAGACTTTTTTTTTTTTTTTTTTTTTTTTTTTTTTTTTTTTGAGGCGGAGTCTCGCTCTGTTGCCCGGACTGGAGTGCAGTGGCCGGATCTCAGCTCACTGTAAGCTCCCCCTCCCGGGTTTACGCCATTCTCCAGCCTCAGCCTCCCCAGTAGCTGGGACTACAGGCGCCTGCCATCTCGCCCGGCTAGTTTTTGTATTTTTAGTAGAGACGGGTTTCACCGTGTTAGCCAGGATGGTCTCGATCTCCTGACCTCGCGATCCGCCCGTCTCGGCCTCCCAAAGTGCTGGGATTACAGGCTTGAGCCACCGCGCCCGGCCATAAATAGACTTTTTTTTTTTTTTTTTTTTTTTTGAGACGGAGTCTCGCTCTGTAGCCCAGGCTGGAGTGCAGTGGCCGGATCTCAGCTCACTGCAAGCTCCGCCTCCCGGGTTTACGCCATTCTCCTGCCTCAGCCTCCCCAGTAGCTGGGACTACAGGCGCCCGCCAACTCGCCCGGCTAGTTTTTGTATTTTTTAGTAGAGACGGGGTTTCGCCGTGTTAGCTAGGTTGGTCTCGATCTCCTGACCTCGCGATCCACCTGTCTCGGCCTCCCAAAGTGCTGGGATTACAGGCTTGAGCCACCGCGCCCGGCCATAAATAGACTTTTTAAGAGTTTTCTGCTTTAAGTTTCTGACAATGATTCATATTAGGGCTGTAATATTAAAAAATAGAAATTAAGTATTTAATTATAAGGAATGCATTAGATACAATTAAATGTTTTGTGTTAATATACATGATACATAAAAATAGTTTAATAATCTATGAATAACTATAAATTTAGATTCTTCCTAAAATTATCAACTATTTTACTGGCTTTCAGTAAAATTGCATGGTAACTAGAATAGAAAGGTGAGTGAAAAGGTAAAATTGCAAAGTTAGAAAATATTTTTAAGCCATCTATTTGTTTAAATGAACTTCACCATACAAAGTGAATGTTATTTTTGGGCTTAGTGGTCATTGACTATTTTAGTGCACAACCTGTGGTAGAGAATGTTTGTCCTCATTTCCCAGGCCTCGTGCATCTAGTTAAATTCCTGTCACTAATTCTGGCCAGTAGTTTATAGAGGGAAGTAGCATAAGTCACTTTCAGGGCTAGTTTTTAAAATAACTCATAAGATCCTCAAGATTTCACTTTTCCCACCAGGATATGGTAGACCCTTGGTTCCAGATGATGTGACAAAGGATGGAAGTGGCCTTGATCCCTGCGTCACTGCATGGAGAGCAGCCCTGAGGAGCTTCCCAGCCCCATGTGAATGTAATGTGAGCAAGAATTTAGCCTTTATAATATTAATCCACTGAAAATTCAGATTCTGTCTGCTGTAGTTTCTTCTGTAACATTCCATGAATACTACAGAAATTGGCAATGGAAGTAGAATGTTATTGAAAAAAGAATCCTGAGATATGTTGCATTTGCTTTGTGATCAGGTGAATAAATTGTGAAAAACTGATCTTAGAGGCTTGAAAATGTGTTAAATATTTGGATTAAATAACCAGACAACTGAGGAGAACAAGGGTGTGCCTTTCCCATTCAACCTTCCACTTCGCATCATTTAGCCGAGAGACTGAGAACTGAGTGAGCAGGTGAGGAGGAAGCAAAGGATAAAGTCCACGTGAGAAGTGGGACTGAAATTTGCAGGTGACTTATTAGCCCCAAACAGGGACTTCAGCCCATAGATTAGAAGCTTATTAGATAACAGTAGGAAATATATTGCTAACAAATAAGCCTAGATTTAGTCTTTGACAATCAGAAAAATGAAGAACGTGTATATTTTTTTAAATCTCTGAGTTTAGGTATTGAAAAGCTATCAAAGTTACCAGGGATTTCAAAACAAACATGCTGGCAAAAAAAAAAAAAAAAAAAAAAAATCCAATAATATGTTTCCCAATCTGCTCCACTATTTTTCCCCCTCAGGGTATTTACAGATGCATAAGTTATGCGGGTTCCAGAGGATGAAAAACTGAAAGAAAGCAGCTTCGAAGAAACTGAGAAGCCAAGCAAAGCTGGTAGAAATTACAGTGCTTTGGGGACAAGAATTAGAGTTTGAAGCAATTGAGAAAGCCACAAAAGGGGCAGAATACCCGAGAGAATGGAAGTGTAAAGAAGTGAGTTCAAAATTTGGCAAAAGATCTCTTTAAGAACAAGCTCATTTGTAGTAACTGGCATAGTGGCTGAAAGCCAGACAGAAACTGGTGGCTGATAAGCTGGCCAGAGATTTGGGTGATCCTGGGGGTACGGGACAGGAGGGGATGCAAATTGTAATTCAAGTTCTTCTAAGGGAGACTGGCCTTTGTGAACAACATAAGCTTCAGTTGAGAGTCCCACAGGGTGCATATTTTCAAGCAGCAGCTAAACTGGTTATACTAAATGTACTTTCAAATCTTACCTTGAATGCATGCTATTCTTGATGAAATTTTATTTGAGACTATCTGTGTTATTTCAGATTTGGGATATAAACAATATGTTAATTTTTCTATGCTACTATTTAACATCTTCCTAACTGAAAGTGTTATAATACATGACCTCATTTACTTAATTATTTGTGTCATATTTTCCTAGTCCTTATATTTTCCAGATAATAGACACAAAGGTGACTAGGACACCATTCATTTTTTCTAGGAGTTCACAGTCTAGTGGGGAGACATCCGTGAAGACAGATGCTATACTGAAGGTGTAGTGTGATAGGAGCAATCACAGGGAGCTGTGAAGACACAGGAGGCTGTCAGTCTAAAATTGTGCCTGTGGGGTCATCACTGCCTTACCCTCCTCACTGAGGAAAGCACTAACCTTGATCATCAGGTTCTATAGAGGACTAAATAAATCACTGACCTTCATGTTTGAATGTTATGAATCCATTCAAGCTGCTATAACGAAACATCTTAGGCTGGGTAGCTTATGAAGAACAGAATCATCAGGAGCCTGGGAAGTCCAAGATCAAGGCGCCAGCAGATTCTGTGTCTTGTGAGGGCCTCTTTTCCTGGTATGTAGACAAATCTTTTTACTGTAACCTTACATAGTGGAAGATGCAAGGTAACTTCTTGGGGTCTCTTTTGTAAGGGCACTAATGCCAATCATGAGGGCCCTGCCCACATTGCCTAATCTCCTCCCAAAGTCTCCACCTCCTACTTCCATTTCCCACTAGCTTAGGATTTCAACATATGAATTTTAAGGGGACAAACTCAGTCCATATCAATACACAGGTCATAAAATGTTATCCCCACTTCACAGACTAGAAAAGTGAAATTTACAGGGTTTGGTGGGTTTGACTAGGCCAGAGAGCTAAAAAGCGAGTAAGGCAGAATTTAAAACTAGGTTCAGTTACCCACAAACACTTCATGATTCAACAACCTAAAAATTAGAACATAAAGAATAATGAAGTGATAACTTTGGGCTTCATTTTTATTCGTCATCAATCATGAGCCCAAGGATGACCACTTAGTAACTCCTCAATTATTTAGATAGACCACACTTCTACTCACATCAACCAGTAGCGTAAAATCAAATTGAAAGGGTAGAAAACAACTATAATTGCTCCAGTTTGGCTCTCAGTTATGAAATGGTAGAGTGCAAAGCCAGCCTCATATTCCAGTACCGTGAGTGTCGTAGTTGCGTCTCAAACATTTCTGAGCACCAACAAATATTCTTCTCACTATTTCCAGAAATAACTTTGGGTCGCTGTCCTGAAGTTTCTTGCTTCAACAGATATTTATGTATATTGTTCAGCACTAACTTTCTGTGGCTGTTTTTGTTCCTTACATGGATTCTTATCTCTTCATAGCTCCTTTTTTGTACTCAGATGAGTTCTGTTGCTTTTTTTGAGAGAGGAATATCTCCTCCCTCCCTTTGGGATTATGAAGTAGCAAAGGCTCTCACTTTTTCACACAGGCATGTTAGCTACCTGTGCTATTATTTATTATGCAGTCCTATCTTGTAGGTACTTGGATACTGGTCACAGAAAATGATTCCAAAGATGTGCTGAATGACTTACAGCAAAGTTAAAATTACTCTACAACTTCCTTTTCTAAGATAGGTAGCACTTGAATTGGTATCACATACATATTCGTCCACCTCTTTTACTTAGAATTTCCTTCTTCACATTTTTGTAAAACATACCCCGGGAGTCCTTCAAATGTGTTTCACTTAAGAGCTAATACTGGACTTCAGTGCTGTCCCTAGAATCACCTATTGCATTTCCTTTTTAGAACATACATATTTTAATGTTTTAACTTTTATGGGTACATAGTAAGTGTATGTATTTATGAGGTAGATAAGATGTTGTGATACAGGCATGCACTGCATAGTACGCCATGAAGACTCAGTTATCTATCCCCTCAAGCAATTTTCCTTTGTATTACAAACAACCCAGTTGTATAACTAAAAGATATACTCATTTGGTTATTTATTGTTTCATTCATTTCTGTTGATCAGTTGATAGTACAATGGGAGAAAAACCACTGGAAGATGCTCTTGAGCCTATCTTTCCCCAGAGTGGTCCTAGTCAACCAGCTTCCCTAGTGGCACCTTTTCCCCATCCTCCAATTCCACCCGTGATGAGTCTTAGACACCATGTCATGCTTGTACAGTTTATTCCGGCAGTGTTCTTACAAGATAGATAGCAGGAGCATATGCTAGATGCCTATGGCTAATGTTCTTACAAGATGGATAACAGGAGCATATGCATTATGCCTATGGCTAGTGGCATAGGCCAGACACAGAAAGGGGTCAGATGACTCCCCTGCTTTCGAGATTCTCCATCCAGAGACTGTTCTCAGAGTTCAGGGGATTCTTACCCCTTTTCTTTATCTGTGTACAGTTCAGGTCAGTTACCAGATATTTCTTTTGTGAAGGAAGTTTAGGCAATTCTTGTAAGGATGAGCTTTGTTTAAGGTTCATTTTGCGTCTGTGCTAAAGTGGCCTTGTCCCTGGGGAAACCAGTGTTTTTTGGTCTCATTATTATAAAGATCAGGTAATCTCTGGGCAAGGGTGCGAATTCTCCAGACCGCATTACATCACAATGCTAAGTGACACACAGTGTAGGCCTCATGAGAAGTTTTGAGTGAGAAGTGAGCCTCGTGGCTATCACTAATCTTATAGCCATGACAGGTTACTTTAAGTATACAAACTCATCGTGTAATGTGGTTTCTTTTATATGGATTGGATGATTATGTTAGGATGATGCAGCTTTGAGATTGCAGTTAAGTACCTTGACTGAAGTGGATGGTGAAATAATGTCTGCAGCCACCTGAGCTCTTCTGGTAAAGATCACAAACACACCCGCTCAGCTCTCTACAAGCACATGTCATTCCAGTTCCCCTCTATGCCAATGGTACAGTAGGGCCAAGCTCTGCAGTCTTGCCACTTCAGCAGTACTTATGACCCACAGACAGAAATATAGCTTCTGATTGAGCAGATAAGAATGGCCAGTGCCTTACACCCATAGGCTGTGGCAGCATGTCCATTTTATACGCTCCCCCTCTCCTCTGTTAGCAGGTGTCAGCCACAACAGATTGGATGAGGCTGGGGGGAAAACCCTTCAGCTGGAAGCAATGTTTTTTTCTATTTCAGCCTGGATATGTCGGGAGGCAGCTGTAAAAGCCCGTGCTTATTAAATTTTGCCAATTCTTGATTTTTAGGCATAACCAAAATGTAATACCCTGAACTGCTCTGTAACTTGAGTGCATCCTCTGGCCCTTACAATCCTGAGTTGAAATTTAGAGGAGCAGTCAAATCTTTTTAGAAATGAAGGCAAAATCCAGTTAAGGATAAACAGCAACTAGACTTTACCATGATCATTTTTACTCCCTGAATCATTGTTTCGCACACTTGTTCACCTATGTTAGCAAACTATAGCTTGTTATTTGCTAAATAGTTCTACCTACTGGGTTTTAAACTGGAAAAAGAGAAAGGACAAATTTGTTAATGATATATGAAATTGGCAAAGAGAATTGATTTATTTCTGATTCCCATTGGCAATAGGGTAGCAAAATATGGAAATTTAAAATAATAGAGTTTCCAGTTATTCCAAAAGGGATGCTATGAGAAACACTATGACTAATCCCTAAAAATGGGTGAGAATCGATAAGAATATTTTTACATATGTGCAAGCCTCCATATTTGTAGTAGATTTAGTTCAGTGCTGCCTGAAGAAAGCATAGCTGGGAATCAGCAACCTCACAGTTTATTTCTATTCCTATGCTTCAAAGGAATTATTTAGAATATTATGAAGGAGTTATAATTTTAAATGCAGCTAATGTGTCTCTGTAAGCACCGTTATTGCAGATGGTGGGGAGTTGCATCTCCTATTTGTAATAATAGCAGTGAGAGCAGTGCAATTAATCAGAGACATTTCATGAGACAGGAAAAAGTGCTGACTGCAACCAAATGGAACGAGAAGATAAAGGACACCAGTGTAGCATGGTAAAGGATTCCTAAAAAAATTAATGTGTCCCCAGAGGGCTATCTACTACTTAATAATAAACATGCTTTGAGAAAAAGAGAGTAAATGAATGTGAATAAAGGGCAAAAGTTAATCAAAACAACTCTACAAAATGGGAAGACATATCAACTAAAGAGGCAAGGAAATATGCAGAATAAAAGTGTGGGATTACAAAGGTAGGAACGAAGCTCCTTGCAATGAAGTGTTTTATCCTCTCTATGTTTACAAATACGTCCCATCTTCAGCGCATTCCTCAATCACCACTTCTTCCAAGAAGGCATCCCAAAAACCCCAAACTTTCTTAAATTTGACCTTTGTAGCCTTGGGTACTCATGTGGCAATAAGTCCTCTCTCTCTGCATCTTGAGGACGGAGTGAAGGAATGTCAGGGAAGAAGGGAGAAGCAAGTCATATCACTTTGCAGAACACCAGATCTCCTCCCCCAACTCTTTCCATTTTGCTAAATGACAACTGCACTTGTCTTGTTGCTCAGGACATAAAAGTTAAGTCATTCTGGACTCTACTTTTTTTCTAATACACAGGCTTTCCTTTATAGATTTACAAAAAAGTGAAGATCTAGCTATTAGCCAGTTTCCACTATTGTTAACATTTTACATTAGTATGGAAAATTTATAACTATTAATACATTTTGGCACATTTAATTAATTAGGTCCACACTTCATTCAATTTGCCTTAGTATTTACTAATGAACTTTTAAAAAAATTATAGTATCCCATCCCGGATATGACATTACATTTATGCTATGGACTGAATGTTTGTGTTTCCCTCAAATTAAAATTTTGAGACCACATTGTGACGGGGTTTGGAGGTGGGATCTTTTGAAGGTAATTGGACTTGGATGAGGTCATGACCCATGAGAGGAGAGGAGCCCCACAACGAGATTGGTGACCTGATAAGGAGATCAAGAGATGTCTTCTCTTAAGATACTATCTATGAACCAAGATAAGGGCCCTCACCAGACACCAAATCTGCCGATGCCTTGATCTTGGACTAACTAGCCTCCAGAATCATGAGGAAAGGTGTTTTTTGTTTAAGCCAGCCAGTCTACTGTATTTTTATTACTGCATCTTGAACCGATGAAGGCAATTTAACAATCATATCTGACTGGACTGTTCTTGGCTGTGCCTGTTTCTCAGACTTGCCTTGTTTTTGATGATCTTGCCAATTTTGAGGGGTTATGGTCAGGATTTTGTAGGATGTCTCTCTGTTAGAATTTGATTTTCCCTTTATTAGACTGGGGTTATGGGTTTTGGGGAGGCAGACCCAGATGTAAAGTGCATTTTTAATGCATTATATTCTTGTGTCTTCTTTTTGTCTCACAGAGCACAGTCAATCCAGTAGCAAACTTATTTCGCTTTCCACTGGCATATATCCAAAATCTAATCAATTAACAGCACTTCGTAACTAGCACCCTGGTCCATGTTATTATTGTCTTTGTTCTTGGTGATTTTAGCAGCTTTTTAACTGATCTGCATTCTTTCTCTCCTCCAGCCACACAGAGGCCAGAGTAAGCTTTCAAAGCCAGGTGATTTCACTCCTCTACTCAAAGCCTCAAATGGATTTTCATCTCATTCAAAGCAAAAGCCTTAAACCCTTTACCATGGCCTACAGGACTCTGCCTCATTTAGCCCCTGTCCTGTTGCCGACCGCAACTCCTAACATTTTATACTAAGAACCCATCCTCTTCTTTTCTATGTACATAAAGATACTTCTGATTCTCTATTAGTAGGGTTGTATATTCATCCAGTATTAATTTTGGTCCCATGTACCATGACATAGCTTATAATCTATCTTAACTAATCAAGGTGCTGTGGAAATAATTTATTAAAAAGATGTTTATGCCAACCTTACTATCTAAGATAAATAAGAATAATAGTCATCATTTTGACACTAACCATGAGGCAGAAACAGTACTAATTTATTTATATACAGTATGTTTAGTCTAAGACATTCTAATAGATTTCCATGTCCTGTATTCTTTTTTTTGAGATAGAGTCTCACCCTGTTGTCCAGGCTGGAGTGCAATGGCGTGATCTCTGCTCACTGCAACCTCCGCCTCCTAAGTTCAAGCAATTCTCCTACCTCACCCTCCCAAGTAGCTGGGATTACAGATGCACACCACCATGCCTGACTACTTTTTGTTTCTTTAGTAGAGGCGGGCTCCCAAAGTGCTGGGATTATAGGCATGAGCCGCCGCGCTGGCTGCATGTCCTATATTCTTAAATACGCACCCCTTACCCTGGTGGACACAATCTGCATGAGTTGTGTCTCTTCTCCTCCCTAGTCTCACCTCATCTCACTCTGCTTCCTGCTCCCTATGCTCCAGTCATACCTACCTTTTTATTCTATGTCATCATATTTGCAGTGTGGGCTGCTATAACAAAATGCCACAGATGGAGTGGCTTAAATAACAGCCATTTCTCACAGGCCTGGAGGCTGGGCCATCCAATGGGAAGATGCTGGCTTATCTGTTCCCTGGTGAGGGCTCGCTGTCTGGCTTGCAGATGGTACTCTTCTCACTGTGCTTTCACATGGTACAGGCAGAATGAGGCTCTGGTCTTCCTGTCTCATCTTATAGTGGTGCTAATCCCATCATGATGGCCCTCCCCTCATTACTTCATCTAAACGTAATCACCTCTCAAAGGCTCCACCTCCAAACACCATTGCACTGGGAGTTAGGGTTTCAACATATGAATTTTGTGGGGATGCAAACATTCAGTCCATAGCACATGAGACTTGGCATAACTTACATCATCACATTCCATTTAATTCCCTACTTAGGCATCTTTCAAAAAGGCTTTCCCTGGTTATTTCAAACATAAACTCCTTCCTCTTCTAGGTTACCCATTAATAAGGCTACAGGTGGGAGAGTCAGAATTTTACACTGGGTTTCTTTTCACTTCATTTCCCTTCACAGGGCAATCATGAAGGAGCCAATACCTTCAAACACCTTCACGTGCCAATCTTTATTACCTTATGTGGCGATTTTTATATTTGCTTCTTTTTTCCCCGTAATGCTACACTTTCTTGCCATGAGGTTGTTCCTGCCCTTGCCATCTCCCTAGAATATTTTTTCCTGTTTTCTTAGCCACCATAAATTACTTCTTTTAATTGTGAACACACATAAAAACTTCCTATTTGAAAGTGACCTTCCCCTCCCAATATTTTCTATACTGTTTAGTGCCTACATTACTCTTGTGGGCTTTATTGGAACTGTTTTATATGATAGCTGTTTCCTACTTACTCTACCCATTTGCTAGATGAAATAGTTATTGGTGAAAGGGACCATGTTTATGTACATTTTTAATTTGCCCTGTGCCCAGAATTTGTTCTTAATGTAGTCATTATGCAATCATGTTGCTTGAATTAGGAGCTTTATGTAATAATATGAAAAATTTTCAAAATATGTTTTTAAGTTATAAAAAAGCAAAGTACAGAATGAGGTGCATGGCATGTTAAAAATAAGTAAAAATCATAAAGATAAATATATATTAGTATTTGCAGATACATTAAAATCTTTAGATGAATACACAAATACAAAAATGTGATTGCCTATTTTGGGTTGGGAAGACCTGGTTACATAGGGGAGACATGGAAAATATTTTCTCGTATATTTATCTGAATACTTAACTATGATGATGTGCTATCTACTAAAAATGAATAAATAAAAGTAATCTAGGAAGATAAATACATAGAAGCATATCTGGGAAAAATTATCACTACTTACTCTGTGTATTAGAAGTACAGATGATGAAACAACTGTGACTTTACATTTGCAAACTTCTGTATTGAATCTTTTTCAAGGCACATAATACTTATTATTAAAATTAACTGCATTTTTTAAAAAAGTATTTGACCAACATTTATAAATGATAGAACAGAAAATTGCAGAGGAACAACTTTGAGCAATACCTCATTTTAAGGGAAACAACCAATGGTTCCATATTCTCTTTAGCCTCTATAGGCTTCTAGTCTATAACTAAATGAACAAGTGCCATTTGTATATTCAAGTTTTGATATGGTTTGGCTGTGTCCCCACCAAAACCTCATCTCAAATTCCCATCTGTTGTGGGAAGAACTTGGTGGGAGGTAATTGCATCATGGGGGCAGGTCTTTCACGTGCTGTTCTCATGGTAGTGAATACATCTTATGAGATCTGACAGTTTTATAAGGGGGAGTTTTCCTGCACAAGCTGTTTTTTTTTTTTTTTTTTTTTTTTTTTTTGCCTGCTGCCATCCATGTAAGATGTGACTTGCTCCTCTTTCCTTCTGCCATGATTGTGAGACCTCCTCAGTCATGTGGAACTATAAGTCCATTAAGCCTTTTTCCTGTATAAATTACCCAGTTTCTGGTATGTCTTTATTAGCATTGTGAAAACAGACTAATACAGTAAATTGGTACAAGGCTGCTGCTGAAAATATATCCGAAAATGTGGAAACAACTTTGGAACTGGATAACAGGCAGAAGCTGGAACAGTTTGGAGGGCTCAGAAGAAGACAGGAAAATGTGGGCAAGTTTGGAACTCCATAGAGACTTGTTGAACGGCTTTGCCCAAAATGCTGATAGCAATATGGATAATAAAATCCAGGCCAAGATGGTGTCAGATGGAAATAAGAAACTTGCTGGGAATTGGATCAAAGGTGACTCTAGTTATGATTTAGCAAAGAGACTGGCAGAATTTTGCTCCTTCCCTAGAGATCTGCAAAATTTGAACCTGAGAGAGGTGATTTAGGGTATCTGGTGGAAGAAATTTCGAAGCAGCAAAGCATTCATGATGTGACTTGGGTGCTGTTAAAGGCATTCAGTTTTACAAGGGAAGCAGAGCATAAAAGTTTGGAAAATTTACAGTCTGACAAAGCAATAGAAAAGAAAATCCCATTTTCTGGGGAGAAATTCAAGCTGGCTGTAGCAATTTGCATAAGTAACAAGGAGCTAAATCTTAATTCCCAAGACAATGGGGAAAATGTCTCCAGGGCATGTCAGAGGTCTTCATGGCAGCCACTTCCATCACAGGCCTGGATGCCTATGAGGAAAAAGTGGATTTGTGGGCTAGGTCCAGAGTTCCTGTGCTGTGTGCAGCCTAGGGACTTGGTGCTCTGTGTTCCAGCTGCTCTAGCCATGGCTGAAAGGGGCCAATGTAGAGCCTGGGTCATGGCTTCAGAGGATACAAGCCTCAAACATTGGCAGCTTCCACATGTTGTTGAGCCTGCTAGTTCACAGAAGTCAAGAACTGGAGTTTGGGAACCTCAGCCTAGATTTCAGAGGATGTATGGAAATGCCTGGATGTCCAGGCAGAAGTTTGCTATAAGGGCGGGGCTCTTTTGGATAACCTCTGCTAGGACAATGTGAAAGGGAAATGTGGGGCCAGAGCTCCCACACAGAGTCCCTACTGGGGTACCACCTAGCAGAGCTGTGAGAAGAGGGGCACTGTCCTCCAGACCCCAGAATGGTAGATCCACTGACAGCTTGCAATGTGCATCTGGAAAAGCCGCAGACACTCACCATCAGCCCGTGAAAGCAGCCAGGAGGGAGGCTGTACCCTGCAAAGCCACAGGGGTGGAGCTGCCCAAGAACCCACCTCTTGCATCAGTGTGACCTGGATGTGAGAAGTGGAGTCAAAGGAGATCATTTTGGAGCTTTAAGATTTGACTGCCCTGTTAGATTTTGTACTTGCCTGGGGTCTGTAGCCCCTTTGTTTTGGCCAATTTCTCTCCAACTTGAAATGACTGTATTTACCCAATGTCTGTACCCCTATTGTATCTAGGAAGTAACTAACTTGCTTTTGATTTTACAGGCTCATAAGCAGAAGTGACTTGCCTTGTCTCAGATGAGACTTTAGAGTTGGACTTCTGAGTTAATGCTGGAATGAGTTAAGACTTTGTGGGACTATCAGGAGGGTGTGATTGGTTTAGAAATCTGGGGACATGAGATTTGGGAGGGGTCAGGGTGGAATGATATGGTTTGGCTCTGTCCCCACCCAAATCTCATCTTAAATTTCTACCTGTTGTAGGAGGAACCCAGTGGGAGGTAATTGAATCATAGGGTAAGGTCTTTTCCATCCTGTTCCTATGACAGTGAATAAATCTCACGAGATCTGAAGGTTTGATAATGGGGAGTTTCCCTGCACAAGCTCTTTTTTTCCTGCTGCCATTTATATAAGATGAGACTTGCTCTTCTTTGCCTTCTGCCATGATTGTGAGGCCTCCTCAGCCATGTGGAACTGTAAGTCCATTAAGCCTTTTTCCTGTATAAATTACCCGGTCTCTGGTATGTCTTTATTAGCAGACTAATACAAATTTCCATTAATTGGCACCTTTAGTGGGTTCAATGTATTAGTTGTCTATCATTGTTATAACAAACTGCCATAACTCAGTGATTAAATGTAGCACCTATTTGTTATCTCACATTTCTGTTGATCGGCAGTGCACAAACAGCTTAACCCAGCTTCCTCCTCCCCAGGCTGAAATCAAGGCATATACAGAGCTGCCTTCCTTGCTACAGACTGGAGGAGAATCCACTTCCAGTTTTTTTCAGGTTGTTTGCAGAAATTAACTTCCGTTTAGAGCTGGCTATCACCTGGTGGTTGTACTGTTTCTGGAGGCCACCCACATTTTTTTGGTTTGTGGCCCCCAGGAATGGTGAGCTAAATCCTTCTCCCACTCCCCTTCTGCTGCGTCTGCAACCTGAGGACTATGTCTTCTTTCATGGGCCCATGTGATTTTAATGGGCCGACCTTGAGCATCCAGGATAATCTTACTGTTTCAAAGTCTGTAACCTTACTCAAATCTGCAATGTCCCTTTTTCTATGTGACTTAACATGTTCACAGGTTCTGAGGATTAAGACATGGTCATCTTTGGTGAGGGGAAAACATTATTCTGCCTATTACATTCCTATATTTCTCTCCTGATAACCAGAAAATTTATTTTACCTGAGAAGTCCAGGAAAATGGACTTTACGTCTGAAACACAAAACATACAGTATGAAGTATTGTGCTCTACATAAAAGGCAATACAAACATGAGGAAAATGATTATAAATATTGTGCTTTTGGTTTTTCTGCATTGGCTTCTCCAGATTAGTTATTATTTGAGATAATACTATAGCACTAATTAAGCTATCAAAACATAGTACCATTTTTATCATAAAGTAACTATGACTTTAATTCAACATTTTGAGCCACCATTATTTTTATCAATTATTCTGAAAAAATAAATACATAAATAGTGTGATAATTAGTGGGAAAAATTAGACAAATTAAATAATTCATTTATTCTTTTAAATGTCTTGCCTCAGAGATTTGCATTACATCCTGTTACTGTCTAGCCTGCCTCTCAGAAATGTATTCCATTGCAAATTGGAGAGTTAAATCACTTTCTAAAATTTTGCCTAATCATGTAAATCTTTTAAGAATATTAGACTCATAATAGCATATCCAACACTTCTCCATTTATTTATTGTCGTCAGCAAATTGTTATACTCATTGTTTTCTTCCATTTTGAGATCATTAATTTTGATGTTATGGTTATCGAACATTTCCTCATCCCAAAACACTTCATTAAGAATCTCTTGGCACCAGGTTCCTAAGGGCATTTATCAGTTCCAATTGGCCTCTGTTCTTCAGCCCACTTTGCTTATATGAGAACCTCATCAAATCTGATTGCAATTTGAGTAGTATGGCCAGACTCTGAGATATTGTCAGAGACCACCACAGACTTCCAGAGGACTACAGTGTACTTAGAACTGTCTGAATAAAAATTAGATCCACTGATAGCCCTGAGTCACAGCTCTATATACTACAGAATAATAAGTCTGAGGTAGGAATAGGGGTGGAGAGAGTGGGTGTGTATGAAAACTATTTAGATCATAATATTAGTATGACTTGGAATGGAATAGTTGTTCCATTTCAAGGGATTAAATAAAAGTCATGCCCAAGTTATAATTGTTTTGCCTTCAATATACACAGTAGAAAGAACAGTAGTGTGGTTGCATGTGTGTGTTGATGATAGTAGTGAAGGGTTATAAGTTTTTTTTGGCATATTTTTGATATATCTTAGGAAGTTCTAAAAAGTGATGTGCAGTAAGCATTTCCATACACTTATCTGAAGTTCAGTAGTACAATGTGAGTTTAGATTTAGATTCTTTCATTGTACAGGAGTCCCACCATATCCAAGGTTTCACTTTGCAAGGTTTCAGTTACCTAGAGTCAACCTCAGTCCAAAAATATTAAATGGAAAATTCCAGAAATAATGAGTTCGAGAAGTGTGATGAAATCTCGTGCCCAAGATCTGAATTGTCCCTTTGTCCAGTGTATCCATGCTATAGACACTATCTGCCCATTAGTGACTTAGTAGCTCTCTTGGTTATCAGATCCGCTGTTGTAGCATTGCAGTCCTTGTGGCCAAGTCACCCTTATTTTACTTAACAATGGCCACAAAACGCAATGGTTGTGGTGCTGGCAATGCGGCTATGCCAAAGAAAAGCCATAAAGTGCTTCCTGTAAGTGAAAAAGTGAAAGTTCTCCACCTAGTGAGGAACAAAGAACACATACCAAGGGTTGCTAAGATCCAAGGTAAGAACAAATCTTCCACCTGTGAAGTTGTGGAAAAGAAAAAAGAAATTCTTGCTTGTGTTGCCATTTCCCCTCAAACCGCAGAACCTATAGCCTCACTGTGTGATGAGCACTTAAATAAGATGAAAAAGGCACTAAATTTGTGAGTGGAAAAAATAAATAGAAACATTTTCCAATTTAGGCCAATTAAGTTTCATATTGTTTGTGGTTTCAGGCATCCACTGGGGTCTTGGAATGTATTCCTCAAGGAAAAGGGGAGGCTACTGTACACATAGCAATGGATAGTATACAGGTGAATGAACTTCCTCCAAAATAAGTTGTGCAGACTGAAATAGAAGAAGGCAGCATGGAAAACCCTGAGGTAACATCAGAATCTCCATACCACCATACCACCTTGTTCTCCTTCTATAACAAAGTACCCTAAACTGAGTGGTTCATAATAACAGAAACTTATTTCTTACCTTGTGAAGGCTGGGAGTCTGAGAACAGGTGCCAGCTTGGTTGGTTTCCAAATTCCACACGAATAGCAGGCTTGCCATTCAGAAATTGCCTCAGTGTTTTATTCTTTTTACTCTACATTATGAAGTATTTGAGTCTTCCCAAAATTCATATGTTAAAACCCTAACTCCACTGTGATGTGTTAGGTGAGCTGGAGTCTTTGGGAGGTAATTAAGTCATAAGGGTACAGTGCTCATGATGGCAATACCTGAGAGCTTACTGCCTTTTCTCTGTCCATGTGCCTGCTCATGGGCAAGGCCATGTGAGCACCCAGGCAACAACGGCTGTGTGGGAATCCAGAAGAGAGCCCTCATCAGGTACCAGATCTTCTGCATCCTTGATCTTGGTTTTTCCAGTCTCCATACTTTGAGAAATAAATGATTTTTCTTTAAGTCATGTAGTATATGGTGTTTGCTATAGCAACCTGAGCTACAATACTCTACCAACCTTACTTTCCTTTCAATCATCTTTGAACCTCTGTTGAAATGAATGTGATGGCAAAGGGATTCCTTTACACCACAAGGTAATAAACAAACAGTTTTTTGCAAATTTTGACTAAAACTTTGTATTATTTTTGTCAGAACTCAGTCACATAACTTCCGCCAACCAGAAGGGAGACTGAGAATGTCATCTGGTTATAACCACAAAGAAGAGACAACAAATTTGATCAGAAGTAGACAGCTCTGCCATGTAAATTTAAGAGGCAGTGTGGGAAAATAATGCTTATTTATTATAGCAACATAACAGTGAAACCTGCACATAAACCTAATGCCAAGTACAAAAACATTCTAACTCTTCTAAACCCCTCAGCGGTACTTGAATCTGTCAACACTTTCTTTCTCCTTGAATCACTCCCTTCTCTTGACAAGGCACTGTTCTAATAACCCATTCTCCCTGGGGAACTGAATCAATTTCCTTAATTTCAATTCATCTTGAAATGCTGATGCTTTTCAAATATCCTTCCACTCAGACCTACCTCCTGAGTTTTAGACGCAGGCTTTAATTCTTGAGTAGCTAAATTTGAGAAGTTCCACAAGCAATCAAATTCCAAAATAAATTAAGAAATACAGGTCATCTTACCACCTCCTTTCCTGAGATGTTTTGTCTTTTTTCAAGACAGAAATCTAAGTATCACCTTGATTTGTTTTTCTCTCTATTATCCCCCTTTGCTAATCAATCACAAATCCTGTCATTTTGATCTCTCTGCTGGCTTTTGATTTATATGCTTTTCTCCACCCCCAATGCTATTGTTTTAATTCAGTTTATTTCACCATCATCTTCATTAAGGCCTTTTAAAAATTCTCTTAACTGGTCTCCCTTTAGGCTTTTCCACTGCTCATTGTTAATCTTTACATTGCAATCAGAATGATATCTCTAAAATTTAAATAGGAATATGTTGCTTTACTGCAGGTGTGGTTTCCACTAGTAAATCAGAGATTTTGCACTGTCAGTATTTATGTCCTTACGACATAATCATGTTAAGAGAGTACCAACCTCTTTTTCTGATGTAAGTCTTACTACCAAATGCCCTTGTTAGCAGTTGGTGCTTCAGTATGCACCAGAATCCAGGAAAAGAGGGACATCAAAGACGAGGGGAGAATATTTAATCTCAACATTAAGATAATAGTAATTTAGTTAGTAATTATACAAACCTTCTGAGTTTGAACCCCGTTCAAGATAATTTAATTGAAAATGAGATCTCATGATATTTTATTCTCAAGTTTACTGTTCTTGGAATTAGGGTCCTTCTCCCCAGGTGTTTTGAGTATATTATTCATTTTAATTGATTCTAGTTTGACTTCCATAATTAGCTCTTTTAAGTTATTAATAGAAAGAGTTCCCTTCCCCAGAGGGAAGTACTGCATCTCTGGCCTAGTTGTAAAGCCTCATGATGGGGCCTTCCAACCCGGTATTAACCATTTACTCTAATGTATTTGTGGAGATTTGTTTTAAGGTGGGGCATATAAACAGAAGCAGCAAAGTAAGGCATCAATGGGCAGCTCTGAGGAGGAGAAAAGGCAAATCCTGGTGAGTTTTAGGATACTGGAAGAAAATGCTTTCTACAGTTCCATCTTTCCCCAATATTCAATATTTGAAGCTGCTCTTATCAGATATATCATGTTGCAAGCAGATAGCTGGAAAAAGAAACAAAAACAAATTAAGCACAAGTCTTTCATTTTTGTAGGTAAGAAAAATTAAGCTCACAGGGTAGAAAAGACATGCTCAAAATGCTATAGTTAAAATACATATATCAGAAGGTAGATTTCATGTGGTGTTCTTATCACAATAAAATAAAATGAAAGAAAGAAGAAAGAGAGAAAGAAAGAAAGAAAGAAGGAAAGAAAGACGAAAGAAAGAAAGAAAGAAAGAAAAAGAAAAAAAAAAAGAACTTCGCCTCTGTGTTTGCATTATTATCTTTACTTAATATTTATTCATTGTTTATTGCTGCATAACAAATTATCACAAATTAGTAGTTTAAAACTACAAATGTTCATTATTTCACAGTTTCTCTGGCTCAGCAATCTGGACACAGTCTATCCAAATCCTCTACTCAGGGTCTCACATCAAGCTATCAGCTTGGGCTGTGGTCTCATCTGAAGTGCAGGGCCCACTTCTAAGATCACATCATTTTTGGCAGATTTGAAACCTCATGACTGTAGAAAGCATAGGGACTAGCTTCTTTCAATACAGCTGGAAATTTTCTCAGGCTTCTAGGATCTTATTTCAGTGTTCTCCTGATTAGGTCCAGGTCAGGTCTACCCAGAATATCTTTCTTTGATTACTTCAAAGTCAAATAATTAAGAATTTTAATTGCATTTGTAAAATCCCTTCACCTTTGTCACATAACATAACTAACCAAGAGAAGGGTAGCTTATCATATTCATAAGGTTTTCAATTTCCTCTGGATAGTTCTACAGCATAATTAGACCAAGATGATTAAGTATAGATGTCTTGAATCAAACATCCTGACTTTAGAAATTGTCTCTGGCACTTGATGACTAATGATGTCTGCAACTTGCTCAGTCTTTATCTAGCTTTTAAGTCTTAGTTTTTTCTTCTGCAAAATTAGGATGAAATCCATTCATGTACCAGGCACTGTTTTGAATTCCCTCTCAAACTCACATAGCTTCTTTGTGAGATTCTCCATCTCTCAGCATTGGAAATGCTCAGCAGCTTCTGTTGCATCTTACACAGCATTTCTGAACACATGGGATTTGATCAAATGTGGAATATCAAGCTGGGTCTATCAAAATTTCTCTTTCAGAAATTTGTAATAGAGATCTATGGAGCCCAATTTAGTCTACATTCTTTCTGGAGAAGTTATCAAGGAGGATTCTATGAGGAAAGCTGTTTTCTACCACTACATGGAGAAAGTAGAGAAAACTCACTTGCAAAGAGCAATAAATACTGTCGACATGTTAAAATAATAATAATAATAATAATAAAACAGACAAGAGATCTTGTGAATGAGGTCAAGGGGAAAAGAAGAAGGCTAAAGATTAGCTGCCAAAGTGAAAGTGAGAAAACATTAAGAGCGTAAGGAAGATAAAAGAGTACAAGAAAGAACAACTTTGAAGGTAAACTAAGAGATAGTTGCTAACATTCGATTTTTTTTTCAATTTTGGTTTCAGTTATTAAGTTAATAACTCAGCAGATATTTACTGAGTATACATTATGCCCAAGACACATTTTGGCTGCTACAGAAACAGTTTTGAGCAAGGAAGAGCCCTCTTACTTGTAAGATTTTTGCTATCTTAGGAGCCACTGAGACAGATGATGATAAGCAAGCATGCACTGATACTAATAATCACCATGTAAAAAACAACATAGATGGCGTGATAGACAACTGGGTGGGGATACGTGCAGGGGAGGATGTCTTTTTTTTTTTTTTTGAGACGGAGTTTCACTCTTGCTACCCAGGCTGGAGTGTAATGGTGCAATCTCTGCTCACTGCAATCTTGGCCTCCCAGGCTCAAGTGATTCTCCTGCCTCAGCCTCCTGAGTAGCTGGGATTACAGGCATGCACCACCACGCCCAGCAAATTTTGTATTTTTAGTAGAGGCAGGGTTTCTCCATGTTGGTCAGGCTGGTCTTGAACTCCGACCTCAGGTGATCCACCTGCCTCGGCCTCTCAAAGTGTTGGGATTACAGGCGTGAGCCACAGCACCTGGCTGAGGACCTCTTTATGTATTCATTCCACTACAGTTTTCAGGGAAGGTCCTCTGAAAATTGTACAGTGTCTGGACCACGAGAAACAAAGAGCCATGAAGAATTCTGGAGCAACTCTGGCATCATATTGTACCTTCAGTTTCCATAAGATAACCTACGATCCTTTTAATAAATGCCACTATTAAACTTTTGTAAAATATCATTGATTTTATGTCTTGAAAACAGAATTTTTAACCAGACTATAGCTGTTATTATGATATATAAACTAAAATGACACCTAACAACATTTTAGGAAGAGGTTAGGAGAACCCTTCTCTTTTACCTATCAAAAGGTTCCCTTTCCCCAAAAACTGTAATGCAATGATGCTTCCTTTCATGCTGTGAGCAGAAATGTCTGTTTTTAGCATTTGTTAGCATTAAATTTTAGAAAGCTCTTATAGATGAAAGTGCCACCATCTAAAGGGCATGAGTTATATTTAATCCCCAGCTTATCTAAGTCTTTCAGCAGGAAAGAAGACTAGACATGAAAACTGCCCTAAATGTCATTCTCTTCTCTGGTCTTTGTTGATCTCCTGACCTCCAAACCAAAAGGTTAGACAAACAGGCCCAGGATCTAACATTTTTCTATCTGCGAATAACCAGAAGGAGAGGTGACCAAGGAGCAGGTGGAGATGGAGTCTGTGTTAGTAAACGAACCCTTTAATTTACTTGTTTGTATAGTACTAGACTTGTGCACTGAAGACTAGCCTCACTTTCAGTGCCTGTGATAAGGGATGCTACCTTTGAGGCAGCCAGAACAGCCATCCCTATGGGCAGCTATTAGTTATTCCCATCCTTCTCATTTTAGCAATTTGTTTGGTTTGTCTGCCACATCTTTTCATTTACATAAATAAAATTAATCAATCCGAACTGAATATGCTGAGTTGCTTGTCTTTTTCTAGTCCCACCACAGGTAAGAAACCAAGTGGTAAAGGCCGGAACATTCCAGGCCCCCCAGAGCGTGGGAAGATCTGTGTGATGCGTGGCACCGAAAAACACTCCGAAAAGTAGTTACATTATACATTATATTACACAAATCTGCTTCTGTGCACACACATACACACAAAAGAACAAACGTAGATACATTGTGTAATTGATTGGAGATAGAAATAATTGAGGTAGTGATAAAGAAAAGGTAAGTGTTACCCATTCCAAGACACATTTGATGTAATAACAACAAGTCTTTTAGTTAAATATATTTATGATTGTTGAAGGAACTCTAAAACCTTGGTTTATCTGCTCTTTTCCCACAGACAGCAGTTATTTTAAAAAATATTTAAAGATCTGAGTCTAGAATAGAAAGGAAAAACTGTATATTTCTTGCCATTTAAGGAAGTTCACCATCTCTTGGATGGTTTATTTAAAGTCAATGCTGTGTTTTTCTATATTGGGTTGATATACAGTGTGGTTGTTAACCTTTTTATACTTGGATGAGAAACTTCAATTTCTTCTGACCTATAACTTCAAAAAATGTTAATTTTACTTCTTTTTATTTGTTTATTTTACATAAAGAATATTATAAAACCAGCATGAATTGAAAGATTGGTATCTGCTAAGGAATTAAGATTAATAAAATGGGTGCTATGACCCTTGTCCAAATTGGTTTCTCATATGTGTGTGTGTGTGTGTGTCTGTGTGTGCGTGCGCATCAAAGTAATGAAGTGGAAACTTTTAAAGTCTGATCTCAGATCAAAATTGAGACTAGTTTTCATTTCTGGGTTTAAATTAAAAGTCTGCTAACATTAGAGGGAGTAAGGTAGGAATCAAGCCTTACAAAACAGCCCTTGATTGGCAATTAGCAATTAGAAAATTTCAGAATGTTCAGGAGGTAATTTTGGATAAGTATCTAAGACCACGGCTGCATGTCTGATCCTTTGCCAAAGTTTTCAAGCACCGGAGTTGCAAAGCTGAGAGAAAAATTTCACAGTCACAGGTTGCCTCCCGGGATGGTACATCAGTTTGCTCCATTAAGGCACAAAAGATTTCATGGTTCTTTGAAACTGTGATCCATTTGGAAGCAAGAGCATAGACGTAAGTAGAAGGCAATTAAAAAAATAATTGGAATGACTTATTTGGTACCTACATTGTACTTGGTGGCTTTCTCAGGCTGAGAAATAAAGAATTAATACTTACACTTTTCAAATGGTTAAAGATGCTGCATGTCTTACCCTAAGTCATAAATGTCTAAGCAGCATAAGAATCCTTTTATATCTGGTCACATAGTTCACAATAAGCCAAGCCTGTACAAGGAAGGGACATCATCCTTTCTCATGGAGACTCTGAGTGCAGGGAAAATAAACGAATCAGTTTGCAAAAGGGCTAGATATGTTGAAGAGAACTTGCCAAAGTTGTGCTGCTATACAGCAACACAGCTAATCTATGCCCAGCACGGTATTAGACTTTTAAGATACATAGATGAATAAAGCACCCATTTTTGACCCTTTCGAGCTTAGTTTTACATGGGTTGATAGGCTGTTCATAATATCTATTATGAAGAAGCAAATTATATGGTATGTTAACAGATGATGGAAAAAATGAACAGGGTATTGAGATCAGAACTGCAATGTGAGAGAGAATGATCAGGTCGGGTGCAGGGGTTCAACCCATAATCCCAGCATTTTGGGAGGCCAAGGCAGGTGGATCACCTGAGCTCAGGAGTTCAAGACCAGCCTGGCCAAAATAGTGAAACCCTGTCTCAACCAAAAATACAAAAATTAGCTGGGTGTGGTCGTGTGTGCCTGTAGTCCCACCTACTCGGGAGGCTGAGGCATAAGAATTGCTTGAACCCAGGAGGAGGAGGCTGCAGTGAGCTGAGATTGCATCACTGCACTCCAGCCTGGGTGACAGAGTGAGACTCTGTTTCAAAAAAAAAAAAAAAAAATCAGCATAGGGCTCATTGGGATAGAAACTATTAAGCCACTGTTCTAAGATTGAAAGAGAGGAGTTAGATATGGGGGTGTTGGGTGAAAGACACAATTCAAAGAGGTAGACCAAAAATTATGTTGGTAGTAATCCCAACTTTTTTCCAAGTAAAAAATCCACCCCAAATCTATTTCTTTTTACTTCTTATAGAGACCATGGCCATGATCTTTCTTTTTCTCTTTCTTCTTTTGCCCATTCACTGACCATTTCTAACTCTCTATTCTCCCCACTCTCTTTTTTTCTTTATTCTCATCACTATTATTATTCATCTTTAATTTTTCAAACAACATATGTTTTCATTTGATTTAGTGTTTAACTTATAATCTTTTGCTCGTTTGATTCAAGGGCTTCCATAGGTAATAGAGAAGGACATGTGAGCAACTTTTCTTTCTCCTTTCAAATTCTAATATATGGTATCTTATTTTTGCTTAAGTGTTATTAAGTCTTGACCCCTAAGATTCATTTCTGTTGTTCAGTGTCCAAGAAGTTGTCTTCTATGGACATATAGAACCTAGCTGTCTTGCCATGTTACATCCAACTGGGTTCATTCAGATCACAGGACAAATGAAGAAAGTGATCATCCTTGCTTTCCTCCATATTAGACCAATTTTTCAATGATCCACCAGGGCCACAGCTTGTGTTGGAGAGCTGTCTCTTCCAGCTGCAGTTATTATCCCTTCAGACCTTAGGACAGTAGCGACTGTGCAATCAAGAGATATTTCACCATCCATTATGGGTTTTTCTTACCGCTGTGCACACTTTTGTAAATAGACCCTTTATGAAACTCTCTTTGAATGCCAATATTAAGTGAACCATTTGTTTCCAGGTGGGACCATAACCTGTAGAATCATCATCTCTCTCATCATATTCCATAGCAGAGACAGTGTCTATGATAAATAATTAGTGCAGATCTAATTGATGCAGATAGAAATATTACTATTAGGCTTATACAGTTTACTTCAATTTTTGGACTAATATTTGTTTCATACAAACTGTGTGACAAATACTAGATTAGGTGCTTCCTTTTCATTGTCATTAGTTCCATACAACAGCCTTGAGAAGTGGGAATTGCCCCATTTCATAGATGAGGAAACCGAGCTTTGAAAAGAACAGGTAATTTGTTCACAGTAATAAAGCTAATAATTGTTTGAAATAGAATATTAGCCCAGTTATCCATGACTTCAAAGTCTGTATTCCACCTAAATAAATTTTTGGAGAGAAGCTCTTCATCAGTATATTCAAAATAAGTAGATCTCATAAATGACTCAACATACCGCAAATGTCACCAAGAAGTTTAGTAGCAATAAATTCCTTGTTAACCATCTTAACAAATTCCAATGAATAAAGATAAAATAAATTTCTAACAGAAGGGATAAATATCAGAAGGCAGGCTAAAAGAAGCACTTTTCTTGAGTATAGCACTACATCAAGTCACTTAAAATTTGAAGTCAGCTTAGATTGCAAAGATGAACTAACGCTTCATACATTGTAATCCTGTTAGGAACTGGAAATTTAGCTGAAACCATGCAGTGTGAGCAACTTTAGAATTCTTAAATTTTTCTCACTGACAATGCAGCTGATGCATCTTGATAGATGACGAGTAGAACTATAGTGAAAATTTTTAAAAAACTGAGATCAGAACCAAGTTCTGCTTATTTTACTAGCTATTTGATCTTGGGCAAGTCACTTGACCTGCCTTAGTCTGTCTTTGTTAGTATGAAAAATAGGTATAATAATGCCTACCTTCTGGAATTTTAGTATGTTAAAAAAACTAAGTCAAAACATTTTAAATAAAAAGTGTATAGGATGATTAGGTTGAAGAAAATAGGCATTATCAAAAAGGGGTAAGAGGAATACTTGGAGAGAGAATATCACTGTTTTGAAATTTTAAGAATTTACCTCCCCTCACAGAATATTTTATTATTGATTTCTTCGTATGTGATCACTTTTTGGGAACTTAGTCTCTGAAGCACCAGTGCAATGCTAGTGAATACTTAAACTTGTCTGTGACCAGACAAAAAATCTTTCTCTCTTAGCTTCCTAGCAATGCTAGTGAATACTTAAACTTGTCTGTGACCAGACAAAAAAGCTTTCTCTCTTAGCTTCCTAGCTAACACAACCTACTTCCTTTTCGGGGTGTAGCAGGGGTTAGAAAGAAGGTGAAACTCAATCATGAAACAATAGACATGAAATAGCATATCATTTTTTATTACATTGCTTATCTATGTCCTGATAGTCTGACTCCTTTCAAGTAGAATTTGAGTTGACTTATAATAAAAACATTAAAAAGAAAGTAATTGGAATAATGATGAAAATTGTAAATTTTGAAGTGTGAAAAGATATTAAATTAGAAAAGAGAAGAAATCAAAATATGAGGACTAAGATAATCTCTTTACTAGAAAATGACAATAGCTTCTGAGCTTCTAGCCAGCCTGAACAAAAACAGAAAAATAGAACTCATTATATAAATGTAAAAAAAAAATGAAAAAATATACAAAATAGGCACATTATGTATTTGTGGAACCTTAGGGAAATAGCTTTATTGTTTCTTCTAATTAGAAAAACAATTAGAATTATTGATAATTTATTATTTAATAATTATAAAAGTAATGTGTTTTCATTTCAAAGACTTAAAATATGGAATATTATTAAAAAGAAAATAAAAATATCCATAATCTCAAAGTCCAGAGATACTAAACGTTAATGTGAGTATGTGCTGTACTTTCAAAATTGTTTCTATGCATACATTTTAATAAAAATTGGATGCAATTATATTCATAATACAGCTTTTGCTTATAACAATATGTCATGAAGAGATTGCATAATGTCAGGAAATAACATATTCAGTTACTTTAATGATGGTGTAACATTTTTGTATGACTATTAAGTGATTAAACAATTCTATGTGTATGTGTGTTTTCACGGAGGACAGAGACAGAGAGACAGAGTTTTGTTCCCCATATTTTTTTTTCTTTTTAAGACAGGGCTGCAATAAGGGTCCTCGTTTATATCCTATTTCTCCTAGTGTTTCCTTAGAATCCCCTAACACAGATCATATTTCTGGACAAAGGCTTACAATAGAACTCTTCATTAATCAAAAAAAAAATAAGCAAATGAAAGTTTGTTTTTATTACTTTCATCAATGCCAGTTAGTACAAGTATGTACATGTGTATGCGTGTATATACTTATTTATATTTCCCACTCTCAGCAGAGCATGGCATTATGGCATTTACTTGCATTTCTTTGTTGGTGAGGATGAATGTCTTTCCACGTATCTTTTTTATACATTAAACTTTGTCCATTAATATGCTTAGCCCATTTTTCTAAAAATGTCATTTTATTTCCTTAATGATCTTTTAAAAGGTTCTAAATATTAGCAATATTAATCCTTTGCTGTCATGTCTGAATCATTCATTACTTTTGTTAGTTCACTTTTTGGTCTTTATTTTTTTTAATTATTTTTAATTTTTATTTTTTTTATTTTTATTTTTATTTTTATTTAATTTTTTTCCCTTTTTTTTTTTTTTTACTATACTTTAAGTTCTAGGGTACATGTGCATAACATGCAGGTTTGTTACATATGTATACTTGTGCCATGTTGGTGTGCTGCACCCATCAACTCGTCAGCACCCATCAATTCGTCATTTATATCAGGTATAACTCCCAATGCAATCCCTCCCCCCTCCCCCCTCCCCATGATAGGCCCCAGTGTGTGATGTTCCCCTTCCCGAGTCCAAGTGATGTCATTGTTCAGTTCCCACCTATAAGTGAGAACATGCAGTGCTTGGTTTTCTGTTCTTGTGATAGTTTGCTAAGAATGATGGTTTCCAGCTGCATCCATGTCCCTACAAAGGATGCAAACTCATCCTTTTTTATGGCTGCATAATATTCCATGGTGTATATGTGCCACATTTTCTTAATCCAGTCTGTCACAGATGGACATTTGGGTTGATTCCAAGTCTTTGCTATTGTGAATAGTGCCACAATAAACATGCGTGTGCATGTGTCTTTATAGCAGCATGATTTATAATCCTTTGGGTATATACCCAGTAGTGGGATGGCTGGGTCATATGGTACATCTAGTTCTAGATCCTTGAGGAATTGCCATACTGTTTTCCATAATGGTTGAACTACTTTACAATCCCACCAACAGTGTAAAAGTGTTCCTATTTCTCCACATCCTCTCCAGCACCTGTTGTTTCCTGACTTTTTAATGATTGCCATTCTAACTGGTGTGAGATGGTATCTCATTGTGGTTTTGATTTGCATTTCTCTGATGGCCAGTGATGATGAGCATTTTTTCATGTGTCTGTTGGCTGTATGAATGTCTTCTTTTGAGAAATGTCTGTTCATCTCCTTTGCCCACTTTTTGATGAGGTTGTTTGTTTTTTTCTTGCAAATTTGTTTGAGTTCTTGGTAGATTCTGGATATTAGCCCTTTGTCAGATGAGTAGATTGCAAAAATGTTCTCCCATTCTGTAGGTTGCCTGTTCACTCTGATGGTAGTTTCTTTTGCTGTGCAGAAGCTCTTTAGTTTAATTAGATCCCATTTGTCAATTTTGGCTTTTGCTGCCGTTGCTTTTGGTGTTTTAGACATGAAGTCCTTGCCCATGCCTATGTCCTGAATGGTACTACCTAGGTTTTATTCTAGGGTTTTTATGGTAATAAGTCTAACATTTAAGTCTCTAATCCATCTTGAATTAATCTTCGTATAAGGAGTGAGGAAAGGATCCAGTTTCAGCTTTCTACTTATGGCTAGCCAATTTTGCCAGCACCATTTATTAAATAGGGAATCCTTTCCCCATTTCTTGTTTCTCTCAGGTTTGTCAAAGATCAGATGGCTGTAGATGTGTGGTATTATTTCTGAGGACTCTGTTCTGTTCCACTGGTCTATATCTCTGTTTTGGTACCAGTACCATGCTGTTTTGGTTACTGTAGCCTTGTAATATAGTTTGAAGTCAGGTAGCGTGATGTCTCCAGCTTTGTTCTTTTGGCTTAGGATTGTCTTGGCAATGCGGGCTCTTTTTTGGTTCCATATGAACTTTAAAGCTGTTTTTTCCAGTTCTGTGAAGAAACTCATTGGTAGCTTGATGGGGATGGCATTGAATCTATAAATAACCTTGGGCAGTATGGCCATTTTCACGATATTGATTCTTCCTATCCATGAGCATGGTATGTTCTTCCATTTGTTAGTGTTCTCTTTTATTTCACTGAGCAGTGGTTTGTAGTTCTCCTTGAAGAGGTCCTTTACATCCCTTATAAGTTGGATTCCTAGGTATTTTATTCTCTTTGAAGCAATTGTGAATGGAAGTTCATTCTTGATTTGGCTCTCTGTTTGTCTGTTACTGGTGTATAAGAACGCTTGTGATTTTTGCACATTAATTTTGTATCCTGAGACTTTGCTGAAGTTGCTTATCAGTTTAAGGAGATTTTGGGCTGAGACAATGGGGTTTTCTAATATACAATCATGTCATCTGCAAACAGGGACAATTTGACTTCTTCTTTTCCTAACTGGATACCCTTGATTTCTTTCTCTTGCCTGATTGCCCTAGCCAGAACTTCCAACACTATGTTGAATAGGAGTGGTGAGAGAGGGCATCCCTGTCTTGTGCCAGTTTTCAAAGGGAAGTTTTCCAGTTTTAGCGCATTCAGTATGATATTGGCTGTGGGTTTGTCATAAATAGCTCTGATTATTTTGAGGTACGTTCCATCAATACCGAATTTATTGAGCATTTTTAGCATGAAGGGCTGTTGAATTTTGTCAAAAGCCTTTTCTGCATCTATTGAGATAATCATGTGGTTCTTGTCTTTGGTTCTGTTTATACGCTGGATTACGTTTATTGATTTGCAAATGTTGAACCAGCCTTGCATCCCAGGAATGAAGCCCACTTGATCATGGTGGATAAGCTTTTTGATGTGCTGCTGAATCTGGCTTGCCAGTATTTTATTGAGGATTTTTGCATCGATGTTCATCAGGGATATTGGTCTACAATTTTCTTTTTTTGTTGTGTCTCTGCCAGATTTTGGTATCAGGATGATGCTGGCCTCATAAAATGAGTTTGGGAGAATTCCCTCTTTTTCAATTGATTGGAATAGTTCCAGAAGGAATGGTACCAGCTCCTCCTTGTACCTCTGGTAGAATTCAGCTGTGAATCCATCTGGTCCTGGACTTTTTTTGGTTGGTAGGCTATTAATTATTGCCTCAATTTCAGAGCCTGCTATTGGTCTATTCAGGGATTCAACTTCTTCCTGGTTTAGTCTTGGAAGAGTGTAAGTGTCCAGGAAATTATCCATTTCTTCTAGATTTTCTAGTTGATTTGCGTAGAGGTGTTTATAGTGTTCTCTGATGGTAGTTTGTATTTCTGTGGGGTTGGTGATGATATCCCCTTTATCATTTTTTACTGCATCTATTTGATTCTTCTCTCTTTTCTTCTTTATTAGTCTTGCTAGCAGTCTGTCAATTTTGTTGATTTTTTCAAAAAACCAACTCCTGGATTCATTGATTTTTTGGAGGGACTTTTGTGTCTCTATCTCCTTCAGTTCTGCTCTGATCTTATTTCTTGCCTTCTGCTAGCTTTTGAATGTGTTTGCTCTTGCTTCTCCAGTTCTTTTAATTGTGATGTTAGAGTGTCAATTTTAGATCTTTCCCGCTGTCTCTTGTGGGCATTTAGTGCTATAAATTTCCCTCTACACACTGCTTTAAATGTGTCCCAGAGATTCTGGTATATTGTATCTTTGTTCTCATTGGTTTCAAAGAACATCTTTATTTCTGCCTTCATTTCGTTATGTACCCAGTAGTCCTTCAGGAGCAGGTTGTTCAGTTTCCATGTAGTTGAGCGGTTTTGATTGAGTTTCTTAGTCCTGAGTTCTAGTTTGATTGCACTGTGGTCTGAGAGACAGTTTGTTATAATTTCTGTTCTTTTACATTTGCTGAGGAGTGCTTTACTTCCAACTCTGTGGTCAAATTTGGAATAAGTGCGATGTGGTGCTGAGAAGAATGTATATTCTGTTGATTTGGGGTGGAGAGTTCTATAGATGTCTATTAGGTCCGCTTGGTGCAGAGATGAGCTCAATTCCTGGATATCCTTGTTAACTTTCTGTCTCGTTGATCTGTCTAATGTCGACAGTGGAGTGTTGAAGTCTCTCATTATTATTGTATGGGAGTCTAAGTCTCTTTGTAAGTCTCTAAGGACTTGCTTTATGAATCTGGGTGCTCCTGTATTGGGTGCATATATATTTAGGAGAGTTAGCTCTTCCTGTTGAATTGATCCCTTTACCATTATGTAATGGCCTTCTTTGTCTCTTTTGATCTTTGATGGTTTAAAGTCTATTTTATCAGAGTCTAGGATTGCAACCCCTGTTTTTTTTTGTTCTCCATTTGCTTGGTAGATCTTCCTCCATCCCTTTATTTTGAGCCTATATATGTCTCTGCATGTGAGATGGGTCTCCTGAATACAGCAGACTGATGGGTCTTGACTCTTTATCCAGTTTGCCAGTCTGTGTCTTTTAATTGGAACATTTAGTCCATTTACATTTAAGGTTAATATTGTTATGTGTGAACTTGATCCTGCCATTATGATATTAACTGGTTATTTTGCTCGTTAGTTGATGCAGTTTCTTCCTAGCCTCGATGTTCTTTTACATTTTGGCATGTTTTTGCAATGGCTGGTACCGGTTGTTCCTT
This sequence comes from Trachypithecus francoisi, assembly GCF_009764315.1. NCBI lineage: Eukaryota > Metazoa > Chordata > Mammalia > Primates > Cercopithecidae > Trachypithecus > Trachypithecus francoisi. Next base: position 124,235,314 of record NW_022681458.1, on the reverse strand, counting down.
TCCATGTTTAGGGCTTCCTTCAGGGTCTCTTGTAAGGCAGGCCTGGTAGTGACAAAATCCCTAAGCATTTGCTTATCTGTAAAGGATTTTATTTCTCCTTCACTGATGAAACTTAGTTTGGCTGGATATGAAATTCTGGGTTTAAAATTCTTTTCTTTAAGAATGTTGAATATTGGCCCCCACTCTCTTCTGGCTTGTAGAGTTTCTGCCGAGAGGTCTGCTGTTAGTCTGATGGGCTTCCCTTTGTGGGTTACCCAACCTTTCTCTCTGGCTGCCCTTAAGATTTTTTCCTCATTTCAACTTTGGTGAATCTGGCAATTATGTGTCTTGGAGTTGCTCTTCTCGAGGAATATCTTTGTGGTGTTCTCTGTATTTCCTGAATTTGAATGTTGGCCTGCCCTACTAGGTTAGGGAAGTTCTCCTGGATGATATCTTGAAGAGTGTTTTCCAACTTGGTTCCATTTTCCCCCTCATTTTCAGGCACCCCAATCAGACGTAGATTTGGTCTTTTTACATAATCCCATACTTCTTGCAGGCTTTGTTCATTTCTTTTTCTTCTTTTTTCTTTTGGTTTCTCTTCTCGCTTCATTTCATTCATTTGATCCTCAATGGCTGATACTCTTTCTTCCAGTTGATCGAGTCGGTTACTGAAGCTTGTGGAATTGTCACGTATTTCTCGTGTCATGGTTTTCATCTCTGTCATTTCGTTTATGACCTTCTCTGCATTAATTATTCTAGCTATCAATTCTTCCACTCTTTTTTCAAGATTTTTAGTTTCTTTGCCCTGGGTACGTATTCCTCCTTTAGCTCTGAGAAGTTTGATGGACTGAAGCCTTCTTCTCTCATCTCGTCAAAGTCATTCTCTGACCAGCTTTGATCCGTTGCTGGCGATGAGCTGCGCTCCTTTGCAGGGGGAGATGCGCTCTTATTTTTTGAATTTCCAGCTTTTCTGCCCTGCTTCTTCCCATCTTTGTGGTTTTATCTGCCTCTGGTCTTTGATGATGGTGACGTACTGATGGGGTTTTGGTATAGGCATTCTTCCTGTTTGATAGTTTTCCTTCTAATAGTCAGGACCCTCCGCTGTAGGTCTGTTGGAGATTGCTTGAGGTCCACTCCAGACCCTGTTTGCCTGGGTATCAGCAGCAGAGGTTGCAGAAGATAGAATATTGCTGAACAGCGAGTGTACCTGTCTGATTCTTGCTTTGGAAGCTTCCTCTCAGGGGTGTACTCCACCCTGTGAAGTGTGGGGTGTCAGACTGCCCCTAGTGGGGGATGTCTCCCAGTTAGGCTTCTCAGGGGTCAGAGACCCACTTGAGCAGGCCGTCTGTCCGTTCTCAGATCTCAACCTCCGTGTTGGGAGATCCACTGCTCTCTTCAAAGCTGTCAGACAGAGTCGTTCGTGTCTGCACAGGCCTCTGCTGCTTTTTTTGTTGTTGTTGTTTAGCTCTACCCTGTCCCCAGGGGTGGAGTCTACAGAGACAGGCAGGTTTCTTTGAGCTGCTGTGAGCTCCACCCAGTTCGAGCTTCCCAGTGGCTTTGTTTACCTACTGAAGCCTCAGCAATGGCGGGCGCCCCTCCCTCAGCCTCACTGCTGCCTTGCGGTTAGATCGCAGACTGCTGTGCTAGCAATGAGGGAGGCTCGGTGGCCGTGGGACCCACCCGGCCATGTGTGGGTGTAATCTCCTGGTGTGCCTGTTTGCTTAAAGCGCATTATTGGGGTGGAATTACCCGATTTTCCAGGTGTTGTGTGTCTCAGTTCCCCTGGCTAGGAAAAGGGATTCCCTTCCCCCTTGTGCTTCCCAGGTGAGGCAATGCCTTGCCCTGCTTCAGCTCTTGCTGGTCAGGCTGCAGCAGCTGACCAGCACTGATTGTCCGGCACTCCCCAGTGAGATGTCCCCAGTACCTCCATTGAAAATGCAGAAATCACCGGTCTTCTGTGTTGCTTGCGCTGGGAGTTGGAGACTGGAGCTGTTCCTATTCGGCCATCTTGCTCTGCCCCTCTTGGTCTTTAATTTGTTGTCTGTACTTACCATTAAGAAACATTACATTTTTAAGTAGCTAGGTCTAGCAGTCTTTCCCTTTGCACATTTTACTTTACTGTGAATCTTAAAAACTTCTCCAATATTATGAACATATACGTGCACACATGCATGTGTGTCTGTGTGTATTTCCTTTCTAAATTTTACTCCAGTAGATTTAGAACATTATTTATACTTTCAAATATAAGCATCCCACAAGTTATTTTGGTGAAAATTATAAAGTATCTATAGATGAAAACAAAAGAAATTAATTTTAAAATATTGACCTAAATCTATTTGTACTTTAATTTTTTATTTTTAATTTCTGTGGGTACATAATAGGTATATATATTTATGGGATACATGAGATATTTTGACACAACCATACAATGCATAATAATCACATCATGGTAAATGGGGTATCCATCAACTAAAGCGTTTTATTCTTTCTTTGTGTTATTACATTTCAATTATGCTTTCCTAACTATATTAAAATGTGCAGTAAACTATTCATGATCGCAGTGTCCCTGTTGTGCTATCAAATACCAGATCATATTCATCCTATCTGATTATATTTTTGTACCCATTAACCATTCCTATTTCTTTCTCTTTCCTGTCCTCCCCTTCCCAGCCTCTGGTAACCATCATTCTCCTCTCTATCTCCATGAGTTCAATTGTTTTAATTTTTACTTCCCACAAATAAATGAGAACATGGGAAGTTTGTCTTTCTGTTTATGGCTTATTTTACAACCTAATAAACTCCATTTACATCCATGTTGTTGCAAATCACAGAGTCTCATTTTGTATGGCTAAATATTTAGTAGTCCATTGTGTACAAGGACCACATTTTCTTTATCCCTTTGTCTACTGGAGGATACTTAGGTTGCTTCCAAATCTTGGCTGTTCTAAATAATGCTTCACTAACTATGGGAGTGCAGATATCTCTTTGATATACTGATTTCCTTTTTTATTTTTAAACAACATATCCTTTCCCCAGTAATTTGAAATGACATATTTATCATATATATATATATTTTTTCTTTTGAGACAGAGTTTCGCTCTTGTCTCCCAGGCTGGAGGGCAGTGGCATGACCTTGGCTCACTGCAACCTCTGCATCTTGGATTCAACTGATTCTCCTGCCTCAGATTCCCGAGTAGCTGGGATTACAGACGTGCACCACCACAGCTAGTTTTTTTATGTTTAGTAGAGACAGGGTTTCGCGGTACTGGGCAGCCTGGTCTCGAATGTCTCAGACCTCAGGTGATCCACCCGCCTCGGCCTCCCAAACTGCTGGGATTACAGGCGTGAGCCCCCATGCCCGGCCATATTTATCATATTCTAAGTGCTTCTTTTTAGTTTAATGTTTCTGAACTTTACAATCTGTTCTTTCCTATATATTAATACCACACTGCTATAATTAATGTACCTTTGTAATATAACTTAGCATTTTCTAAGGCAAATACTGATTACTTGTTGTCTTTTAAAAATAGTATCTGTTCTCCAGAGATTGTACTTTCTGGTAAAATTTAGAATTATTTTGTCAAACTATCAATTAAATAGCAAAAATCCACTAAGAATTTGACTTAAAATTTTTCATTTAATTATGTATCCTATCACCAATGAATTGAAATGCCAATTTTATCACACACTAAGTTCCTATCTCTGACAGTTCTGCTTAAAATTGTTGATTAATTTGGGAGAGAATCCGAGAACACAGAATATTTCTCAAGTTAATCCAATTTTCTTTATGTCCATGAGTAAAGTTTAATATTTCCTTCATACAGGTCTTCCAAATTATTATTTGCTTTTCCATGTTAAATGTATTTATATCTTGCTACTGCATTTGGGGCCTTCCTTTTTATTCCATTTTAAATTATTCACTGCTGATGTATAGACAACCTTATGATTTATCTATGTATTCTTTTGGCTTCCTTCACTGCTTAGATCCCACACACATACTTGCACACACACACATAATTATTTATTTTTCATTCATATATGTCTCTTTGATTTGCTAGGGAGACAATCACATTCACTATCATTCATGCTTTTTTTACTTTTTTCCCAATACTTATACTCACATAGACATGAATTTCCAACAATGTTGAGTATTAGTTGTCAAATCAGCCTTCTTTCTCTTCTTTCTGTCTTCAGTGTAGCACATTTTCACCATTTCATCTTGTAAAAGGATACTTGCTATTGTTCTCCTATGAACAAACTTAATTGTTCTTGGTTTATCAATACTTGAAAAAAAGTATAGATATTAGATCTTACAAAAGCTTTTCAGCTTCTATCTGGCTGGACTTATAACGTTCAACCAGAGGTAGTATTAGTCTCCCATAGAAAGCATTTGAATGTGATGTGAAAGAGGGAAGCGGTGTTTTTGGCTGTTCCAGTAACTGGTGACTATCACAGGAATTTACTGGAAAGTGGCAGAAATACCAATGGTTCTTCGCATGCATAGCAGTATCATGTTCAACTGCAATCAGTGTCCCTGTTGAGAAATACTGACCCAGTTTATGTTTCTTGTTCTACCATAATACATTAACATTATGAGCTACATTAATAATTTCATGCTTTCAGAAGAAATTGCATTCCCTTGTGACACTGTAATTGATCCTGACTTGCTGGATTAGATTTGGTAATATTTTATTTCACGTTTTTATGTCTATATTTATAAAAGTGATTGAGCTAGATTTTTACAAGATCCTTTCATACACACACACACACACACCACACACACACACACACACACACATACATGCTTCCTCATAGTATTATGAAAAATTCATATGTAAAAGTTTTTTTGGTCTTTTTCTATATTCTCTGTTGATTATTTTTTTCTTGCATTTTTTTCTTTACTTCTAGTTTTATCAATCATGTCTTACCCTCACTTCCTTATTCAATTGAAAGATATAAATCTTAAATTTAGTCTGCTAATGGTTTAATTATATATTTGAATTTAAATTTCTGCATCAAGATAAAAAAATTTTTTAAAGTTTAACGGAGTTAAATTTTAGAATTTCTTCCTTCTGGTATATTTTGCTTATATTTCTTTGTAGAGTCAAATCTAATTTGGAAAATGTTAATGAAAAGGGAAATAAGGAGACTGTGTGAATGGAGGCAGAGCTGAGAAAAACCCCTGGGAAGTCTCACCTGAGTTTCGTGAATGGTGGCTGGTAGGGAAGTGAGCTTCTAATTCCCTTTTCTCTACTCTCATCCCATGCCTCTATACATGTCTTTATCAAGTCCCTCTTTGTTTCCAATAGTGGTAGAATGGTTTCTTTCTCACATGGACTGGATATTTTTAAGAGATTTAAAAAGGAAGACAGGTTTGCATAGATTTCTTCCCATATTTTATTTCATATCAAATTCTATAAGGAATTGACCATACAGCTCCTAATAAGGAGAGCAGAAGGTAAAATCACACACAGTGTTTTAGTTAGAAAATATTAATCTTTATATTTTCATTTCTTAGTCTTTTAAATAATAAAAATGCATCAAAATGTTTAAAACTTTAAATATAGTAAAAGTTATAGTAAGTAAGACACATGGCCAACTTAGACTCATGCATTGAATTTCCTGAATTGTAGTTAATAGTTTCATATTATAAACTCTTGGTAAAAGTAATAAGTACGTGGCAGATACACACATGCATATTTGTATTACATAACAGTAGTGCACACTTCTATTTTTTGGTTTTTTAATAAAATCCACCTCATTCTTATTGCCATCTATAGAATATTCTGTCATTGTAGTTTTAGCATAAGGTAGTTAAATATTCTCTACTGTGGGTAAATATTAAGCTAATTTTATTTTATTTTTTCTATTAAAAATATTAGTGGGCTGGGCGCAGTGGCTCAAGCTTGTAATCCCAATACTTTGGGAGGCCGAGACGGGCGGATCAGGAGGTCAGGAGATCGAGACCATCCTAGCTAACACGGTGAAACCCCGTCTGTACTAAAAAATACAAAAAAAAAAAAAAAAAAAAAAAAACCTAGACCGGCGAGGTGGCAGTCGCCTGTAGTCTCAGCTACTCGGGAGGCTGAGGCAGGAGAATGGCATAAACCCAGGAAGCAGAGCTTGCAGGGAGCTGAGATCCAGCCACTGCACTCCAGCCTGGGTAACAGAGCGAGACTTTATCTCAAAAAATAAAAAAAAAAATTACTGTATCAGGCAACTTTCTATAATTAACTTGAGATGCTTTGGTTAAATTCTTCTGTTCAAATTGTTGTTGAAGGTTATACCTATTTATGATAGTGAATATTGCTTAACGGCTCTCAAAAAACTCTCAAATATTTTATGTATTGACTGTTGTATCCCTGGTACCTACTACAATTGTTGGGACACAGGGATACTTAAAGTAATCACATTCACAGGAAGTAGAAGGGTAGTTGCTAGGGGATAGGAGTCAGGGAATGGGGAGCTCTTGTTTAATGATAAAGAGTTTCAGTTTTACAAGGTGAAAAAGGTTATGGAGATACATGGCAATGATGATTTCACAACATCATGAATCTATTTAATACTTCTGAACTGCACATTTAAAATGGTCAAGATGACACAGCTTAACTTATTTGTAACTTACCACAATTTTAAAAATTAATAAAAAAGAAATATATGCAAGACAGAAAATTATGTGGGAATTCTGATAAAGAGAAAACTAATTCTGATTGGTTGGGTAGGCAGAAAGACGAGAGAAGGGTTCATATTTCAACATATATGACGGTGACCTCTGAATCTTACTGCCCTGGTGTTCTACTTCATACAAGCGCTTGGAAATATAGTTGTCATTTCAAAGGTTATTGAATGAATGGATGACTGAATGAGTAAATTATTTTCTGTATGTATATGTTCATTGGTCAGACGGGAATTCAAAAGAAAGAGACTGTATCTGCCACCTCAAAAAGGATATTTGCATACATTGGTAGACAGCAGTGGACCAGATGTATTCCAAAGGGAATCTGGTTTGGCCAGTAACAGTTTTTAAAAAAGTGAAGAACATTTGAAAGGAAAATCTAAGACTGCCATTAGTTAGCTGCTTCCTACACTTGACACACATGAAGGTATAGGTAGATATGTCTAGATTAATCTATGTTATCTATCTATCTATCTAGCTACTGTCTTCTATCTGTCTGTCTAGCTATCTAAGTTTATAATTCCTGATGTACATAATAGCTACTTAACAAAAAAATAAATTGGCTGAATAATTTTTTTTAAAAAAAAGTTAGGGGGTAAAAATTTAAAAAGAATATTTGCCTAGTCTGATAGTGTCATCTTACAAATTACTTACTAACTGCAAAGGGAGAAAGAGAAACTTTACAGAAGTTAAATCTGACAGAAGCCATCTTACCAAGGTGATCAAAGTTGAGATCACCAATATTTGTTAACTCAGCGTGGCAATGTGCCTCCTCATGAAATGCAACGAGAAAAAGCAACAGCAAGTCTGTGATATTCCTGCCAAAATTTATACCCATAGTCTAATGTGAAGAAAATATCACAAAAACTCCAAGTGGGAAATTTTTTAAAATAAAAGTGTCTTGTATCTATCAAAAATGTCAATATCCTGGATATATGAAATATGTTAAACATACACCATGGAATACTATGCAGCCATAAAAAAGAACAAGATCATGTCCTTTGCAAGGACATGGATGGAGCTGGAAGCTGTTATCCTCAGCAAACTAACACAGGAACAGAAAACCAAACACCGCATTTTCTCACTTGTAAGTGGGAACTGAACTATGAGAACACATGGACTCAGGGAGGAGAACAACACACACTGGGTTCTGCTGGGGGGTCAGAGAAAGGGAGAGCATCGGGATAAATAGCTCATGCATGCGGGGCTTAATACCTAGGTGATGGGTTGATGGGTGCAGCAAACCACCGTGGCACACGTTTACCTGTGTAACAAACCTGCACATACTGCACGAGTTTCCCAGAACTTAAAATAAAATAAAATAAAATATAAAAAGTCAATGTCAAAATAGTCAAAAACAGACTGAGAAATTCTCCAGATTGAAAGATCCTGAAGAGACATGACAATTAAGTGCAACACAGTAATTGGGATCACCTTAGCTTATAACACACAATATTCGGACATTTGATGAATTTCAAATAAAATCTGCAGGTTACCTAATGCTCTTCTGTCAGTGTTTACTTCTGGATTTTAATAGTGTTCTATTTTTATGGAAGAGGATGAATGCCCTAATTTTAGGAAATACACTCCTAAGTATTTAGGAGTAAAATAGAATTATATTTGCAACTTACTCTCTTAAGTAAAAGAGAAAGATAGATAGATAATTAGATAGATACATAGATGAATAGATAGACAAATAGATGATAGACAGTAGTAGATAGATAATATAGATTAATGTAGACATAACTACCTATATATTCACATATCGATCTAACTATCTGGAAGAGGGGACCATGATATAGCAAATATAGAAATACGTTAACTTTAACATTTGGGGAATTTGGGTGAAGGATACATGATAATTCTTTCTAATAGTCTTGGAACTTTTCTTTAAATCTGAACATTTGTCAAAGGCAACCTAAAAACAGAAGCAAAACAACATTTGTTTCATGATGCATCTTTCATAATTCTGTCTTCCTATGATCTGAAGAGTCTCTAACTCCTGCTATATACTGCATGTGAAACATCACAAGAACCGATGGGGAAAATGACCCTTCCACACCCTTCCAAAGCCTTTAATCCCAGGAAGTAAATTATTTTCTGTATATATATGTTCATTGGTCAGATTGGAATTCAAAAGAAATTTCAGCCAGTCAGCAACTGTGCATATTAGGGCAAATCCTGTAGTATAAAAGTACTGTGGCATGTTTTTAGCAATCTGACGGCTGACGCTTTGTACATTTTGATATCCAGTTTCGAGGGAACTACCCTATTTGGAGATAATTAACTGAAATCTAATGATTTTCATTTGCATAGACTGTTATAGGTTCTAGCGCACTTGAGTTATAGCTGGACACATCTGAGGAATCACATTTGCAATGACTGAGTTGCCTTTAGGTGACTTCTTGATACTCTGCTTTAGGATGTTCATGGCTTTGGCTGACCTTCCAGGAAAGCAGTCCCTGGCAGAGGTATGAGAGGCTACATGGAAGAGTGAAAGAAGAAATTGTCAAGGAATGGGAAAATGTGTCTTTGTTTTGCCAGGAGTTTTAGCTCCAGAGCTAGATATAGGCAGGAAAAAAAAAAAACAAAAAACTTTGAAGGTAATCATAGAGGAGAATGAACATATGTGAGAGTCTACAAGTAAAGGGAAGAAACTTTCACATTAAGGATGGATTCCTGGAAACAGCTAGTCAAAAACACAAACCCCGCCCCCCCCACCACCACCAAAAAAACATTCTGTGGTTCCAGAGCTACAATATAGTAACATAACCTGGACTGGAAAAAATCATTTCAGCAAAACGTTGAATGCACCTACCAACCTACCAAACTTTCATGAGGACACTTTGTGAGTTCATTCAAGAGATCTCAAAAGGCAGACTTATCAACCTTGCTGGTGGTTTGGATTTCCCCACTCTCTGGGCGTAGTTGCCTAGACTGGCAATGGACACTGGACCGTTGAGAGTTCATATGAGTTTATGAACTCATGAGCTCACGAGTTCATATGAGAATTTGGAGTTGGAACTCCAAAGAGAATTTGGACTTGGCTTTTCGGATGGAGATGTAAACATTGAAGCTGTGAGCAAACTTATTCCAGTATGTCTATGAGTCTTCCAATGACAACCTCTTCATAAACAATAGCAAACAACTAACAACAAAAGGCACTGAAAACATAGTGGCAAGCTCATCTCTTCTCTTTGGTCTGTTCTTTTCCTTCAGTAGACGGGTTATAATGGATTTTGGAGTGACCGAAAGGCTATGGGAACAAAGAGGGAATCATGATTTATAGACTTGGAAGTTATCTATTATAGAAGATTAAATATTCAGGCATATGTTTTCCAGTATCATCCCCAAACTGGAGAAACAATGGGGCACTTTCTGATTTTTTTAATCTATAAATTGTACCATAATTTGGCTGTTTTTAATTAATATTTATAGGTCCATCATTTTCAAGGAGAGAGCTATATAAGACAGATGAACCAAACTATTGTCAGTTCCAATAATTGATTACAGTACTGAGAACAACAACAATAAAACACATCTAAAGTTCAGAAGAAGATGGGACATAGGACATTAGGGGAAAATGTACAAATGAAAGTGAAAGCATCCAAGACAATTGCCTCACGTAACGGGGATTGTTTAATCTTTGTCTTTGTTGGGTGTTAGTGATAAAGTAGGGAGATATTTCAATATTCTTTGAATGTACAAATATTAAGTAAATTATTGCTAATTTGAGGACAACATATTTAATTTTTCTAGTACATTTGCAAAGGCCCACATTAACTACTACTCTTCAGGTTTGTGCTCATTTTCTTTCTTTTTTAACTTTTCAAATTTCTTCCACATGGAACACAATGACCTGTGTGGAGATACTACATAGGGAAGATCTGCCTCAAAAATACTTGCTACAATGCTTTAAATGGAAAGAAATAAAATATTGAAAAGACGGATTTACTGGAGTCACACTCAAGAAAGAAATCACAGGCAAAGCTGAAGATGACAGAATCAAAATGTAATCTAAACTATCCAAAGCATAGTTATTTGTTTTTGTGCAGGTGGTTTACATTATTGTTTAAGACAGTGATACAGAAGAAACAAAGGTTTGCTACTTTGGATAGAAAATACTAAGATGCTTTTAATACTTACTGGCTTCAATTAGTAATTGATACATATTTCGCAGGGTTTATTTGAGGCAAAGTTTTAAGAAGATCCAAATTTGTTTGAGCTCCTTCTACCTCAGTATTTGGCATCTCTCCTCCCGCTGATTAATATATTTTCCAACATTAAACAATTAGTGAATTAATTACCTTCACCATCCTCTCATGAGATGCTTCATATTTTGGAAAGAAACATGTATTTCAGGTTTCCCTGCCCACACTTCTCATCAAAATAAACTCACTACAAACCCTAACTCATGAATACATGTGTGTGTGTTTATGTATATAACGTGTATTGTGTGTGTGTGTAATGTATATCGTGTATATGATAATGATCATATAGATTAATTTGGCTGGTTTGCTACCCAACCTTGGTAGGATATTAACCTTCTAATGAGAGATTTGCAAGAGAAAAGATTTCATATCAAGGAAGCAAATCTGATAAAACCTATTTTAGAAACTCTCAGCAGAATTTTTTGTGACTTGCAGCCCAATTCCTTTTTAGGGGATCAAGGCAATCCTGTTAAAAAGTTGTCTGAATCTGGCGGCTTTGGACGTGCCCCTGAAGAATAAGAATGAATATGACATGTTGATTCTTGAAGTGGCCAAATAAATCACCTGACGGTGAAGTTCTACCATGGATGAGGATGGCAGTGAGAGGAAAGCAGTAGGGAATGCAGAGACAGGATCTAGGGAAGAAGACAAAGGCCTGGACATGGAGAAGGAGATCAAAGTGTGGTTCTGGGTACAAAGTGAGAGTGAGTGTGCAGGAAGTGAGCAAGGTCAGCAGAACTAGGAAAAGCAAAAGGTCAAGAAAACCAGCATTTGGAGACAGATAATGATGTCACCTTTGGACCAAGGGAGATTGAAGGTTCTGTAAGGCACGAAGTAAATGTTCCTGGTTAGTAATCCAGGTTCTTGGTAATTGATATTAAGCTTGTCAGGTGCTGTGGCTCATGCTAAGTCCATCCGTATAAAGACAATCATGTTAGAATAAGAGAGACAGAGAACTTTCAGAGTCTGTTTCTGAGATATAGCAGGCCCTGAGAGGCTTATTTAAACTTCAGAAACTGAGGCAAAATTTTGGCCATAATATTCATAAAATTGAAGAGAAACAGCATTTCATAATACAGTCAAGCAAAAAAACAAAACCAAGACAACCTGAAACCCCACGGTCATTTGTACTGAAAGTGAGTGGGGAGCTCACCGGTGGTCTCCAGAACTTGGCAAATGCTGTGTCCTCTTCCTGGAATGCTCCTACCCCAGCTTGGCTTAGGTAGTGTGAACCTCCTGACTTTAACAAACTCTTGATAAGAATGACTTGTGTGTGTGTGTTTTTTTTTTTTTTTTTTTTTAAGACAGTCTAGCTCTGTCACTCAGGCTGGCTGGCATGATCTTGGCTGACTACAAACCTCCACCTCCCAGGCTCAAGCGATTCTCCTGCCTCAGTCTCCCGAGTAGCTGGGACTACAGGTACACACCACCACATCCTGCTAACTTTTTTGTATTTTTAGTAGAGCCAAGGTTTCACCATGTTGGTAAGGCTGATCTCGAACTCCTGACCTCAAATGATCCTGCCCATCTTGGTCTCCCAAAATGCTGGGATTACGTGTGAGCCACTGTGCCTGGCCTGATTTCTTTCTTCCCTGAAATATTGCTAATTATTTCCCATAGTTTTTTACAACTGTACTTAGTGGTACACATAGCAGAATGTGAACATATTTAATTAAATGAAACTTTTATTGATTTTTAGTGCTGCTGTAACCAATTACCACAAATGTAGTGCCTTAAAGCAACACAGATATATTATCCTACAGTACTGGAGACCAAATGTCTAAAATGGATGATACTGGGCTGAAGTCAACTTTGTCAGCAGGTTGTCATTTCTTCCTGGAAGCTCTAGGAGAGAATCAAAACTGACTTATTCCAGCTCCTGGAGGCTGCCCACATTCCTTGCCTGTGCCCCCTCCCATCTCAAGGCCAGCAAGTGGTAGAAGAGGGTGTTTTTTTTTTTTTTCTCCACGCAGCACTGCTTGAACACAGATTGTTCCTTCCCATTTTTCTGTCTTTTTTTAAAGAAAACTTTTATTTTAAATTCAGGGGTACATATGCAGGTTTGTTACATAGGTAAAAGTGTGTCATGGTGCTTTGTTGTGCTGATTATTTCATGACTCATGTATGAAACATAGTACCCATTAGTTGATTTCCCTGATCTTCTCCCTCCTGCCACCCTCCACCCTCTGATAGGCCCCAGGGTGTATTGTTCCAAGCTATGTGTCTCTGTATTTTCATCATTTAGCTCCCACTTACAAGTGAAAATATACAGTATTTGGTTTTCTGCTCCTGTGTTAGTTTGCTAAGGATAATGGCCTCTAGCTCTATCCATGTCGCTGCAAAGGGTATGTATGATCCCATTCTTTTTATGGCTGCTCGGTATTCCATGGTGTATATGTACCAGATTTTATTTATTCAGTCTATCATTGATGAGCATGTAGGTTGATTTCATGGCTTTGTTATTGTGAATAGCACTGCGGCGAACATACATGTGCGAGTGTCTTTAAAACAGTTTATATACCTTTAAAATAACTGTCATTACATTGGAACCCGCCTAGATAATCTAGGCTATTCTCTTTATTTTGAGATCAGCAGATTAGCAATCATAACTTTATCTGCAACTTTCATCCCTCCAACCCCAAATAACATAATATATTCACCATTTCCAGGGATAAGGATATAGGCATCTTTGAGGCTACATCATTCTTCCTACAACAAACCTCAAATTTCTAATAGGCCAAAATCTGCCAAACAAACAAAAAAAATAAAATATATAGTATATATTTTCATATATATGTATATTCATATACGCAGAAAGAAATGCAGAAATATATCCCTTTGCAAAAAGACAACTAACTGAACATATTCTGCCTAAGTACAGAAGTATTTAGAGGTGTTCAATATTTAATTTCATCAGAGTATACTTAAAATCAGCCATTATAAAGAAACCTCTGCCTAAGTGAAAATTGATTCAGAGTCATCAGTTTAAGAGCTCTAAGCCCAAATTTTCACTGGAGCGTAGAAGAGCTTCATTGCCTGAGATGCTGTATTTATGAGAGCATCCTGCATCTAATGGATCACGTTTCCCAGTCCTAAGCAGGAGTTAAGATTAACTACACAGACACTCCCAGCTAGACTTGTTAGAATTACATATCTAAAATACATAATGTGTAATATAGCTCTAATTATAGATATATAGTGTGTAATACATCTCTACAGCGATGTCTCTTTGGAAAAATAAAGACCAGGATGTGGCTGGGTGAAAGACTAGCCTCTGGACAGCCATGATTCCCTCAAATGTGCTCAGCTGCCAGCGACCGGCTGCAGTTAAACTCACCTCATCCATGTAACTCCTCGTGTCAAAATTTACCTGATGCCTGTGATGTGACACACTGAGGCCCTAGTGCTGGTGCCACAGGTTTCAGTTTAGAATGACTTAAGGGCAACAGTCTTGTTGACAGAAGCGCTACAAGATTTGTCTTGAAACTTTGTTTTATTAAAAGCATGTTATTTGAATTTCGACTGTATGGATTAGAATGACTTTGGAAGGGGCTATGGGGGATGATGGGGGACTATGGCCCTCTCATCCCTGGGCCTCTGTTTCAGGAGGAGCCTACGTAATCACCATAGGAGTAACAGGTTCCATGAAACGTGAATGCATCTAATACTAAAATGCTGTGTTTTCTTTCCTTAATGCATTTGTTCCAATTTAGGAACTGAAGAAAAAATAATCTCAAAGTAAACAGCAAGTAATAAAGGAAGAAAGAAAAAAGAAGAAAAAGGTAGGACTAGGACTACTTTTTTTGCATCTGAGTCACGGAGGGGTTTTGGAGTCTGAAGAGGGCTCAGGCCTTCAGCACTCGTGACTGGCTCATGGAAACACTCAGTAGACAGTGAATATTGTTCATCTTCCCAGCATTACATTCAATGTTTTCAAATTTATATAGATCTTGCTCTGTTCTAAACTTCTTACCTGAAGGAATCTCCTCACTTTCCTAGTTCAAATATTCTTTTTGTGCTTATAATAAAAGGTTTTTAAAGAATACAATATTTTCTGTTTTGCATCCTGGAAAAATGGGTATCCATTTAACTTTGCAGCAGGGTCGAATTTTACATTTGATTCGCTGAAAAGGAACCATTGCAAATGTATTTTAAGAATTGAGTGTCTGAGGGTAATTATCTTTTATTAACATATGTCCTCCCCTTTTCTGTAAATATAAAACATTCATTTATTTCTTTAAAGCTTTCAAACATATCAGAAGAACTCAAAATGGCTTAAAGTGCTTAGAAAAATGTCATTTGTTAATATAATATAAGTGAACTCAAACTACTTAGCTAATTTTTTTCTTTAAATTACCTACAATGTTAAAAAGTTAAGTGAAAATACATTTGCAAAGGTGCTTGAAGGTTCAATGGATTGTGGATATTTTGAAATTCAGCAGCAGTTGGTTAATACGTTCAGATCTGTCCACTTGCACCCAACTGGTGAGCTGTACCTGGAATCTCAACCAGATCTTTCATCTTCACAGTCCAAAGTAACTTTCATGTGTAAATTCATTAAGCATCACTCCAACGTCCTTCAGTACTTTTTCTGAAATATCAGGAGAGAGGAGAAACAACATAGTAAGGCTGTGTTACTTGATACAGAATATCCTGAGTTTGGAACAACCACCACCACCTACAAAAAAATCTCAGAAGCATGCCAAGGGACTTGTTTCCAAGAACAACTTTAGGGGAAAGGCAGAAAAGCTAACATCTCTTGAGCATAACCAATGTAACCAAAGCTTTAATACATTACCTATTTAATCCTAGCAAAAAATAATGATCATTATCCCTAGTTTACAGATAAAGAATTTGAATCTACAGAGATGACGTAACTTGCTCAAAGTCAAAGTGTTAGGAGGTGATGAAGGCAAGGTGAAGTAGGAGCTATTTCCACACACTCAATGAGCACTCTGAATTATATGGCATCACACTACCTACAGGGAAGGTATACAAGCTGCACTTCTGAGCCATCTGTTTCTCTCTTCTTCGAAATATTCTTGTCTCCATGATATCCTAAATTTACTCTCAATGTTCTTTTCTTACAACCATAGGCCAGGATTCTGTCCTGTATCTCTGATTGAAACTGGAGCCCAGAACATAATTTAACGTCATCATGTTTTAATGTGTATTTGAGAAGAAGTGAAGAAATTCATTGCTAATTAAGCACTTTTCTGCATTAGACAATCAGTGAAGGAGGAATTTTAAGGGAAAAGTTTTCTTGTTTCTTTTAAATAACTTTACTTCTAACTTGTATTGAGTGAATCCTTAGCATGGATATTTCTTAACAACAACCCAACAAAAATTACATTTTAATCTCTAAAGCTTTGGGTAATTGATACCACATTTAAACTGAATATTAAAAAAGTCATGTATCCTAATGTGTCACATCAAGAATGTTTAAAGAATATGGAATTGCTACATCCGTATTATTTCAGAAATCTCTGGTCACCTATAACCTGGCATTGAATCAGACCAAGTAAAATGTTTTAGAATTCATATTATCATAGTTTAGAGCAATCATTCTTATGTCTAATGCCAACCCTAGATAACTAAGGAATATTTGAACATATGGAATCATGTTAAACATATTTAATGTAGTTAATGAGAAAATTTATATTATTACTTTTTAGTTGGTTTATATAAATAATTAACTTTTAGAAGCACATATGTTTTAGGCCTCTACAAAATGTTTTGGTTATTCTACATGGATGAATGCATCTATACTGCTTAACATCTTTAAATAACTCCCCTGTGAATTTCAGTTTGAATAAGAGAATCTGGACCAAATGATGTTTTATATACTTTTCAATTCTTAAATATATGTTGGATTATCACTATACTTTGAAAATTACTTATTAAAGGACAAGTCCACTTATTTATTCAACAATTATACCACATACTCAGCACCTGCTCTATACCAGGCACTGTTCCAGATAATTGCTCAGTGGCGAATCAACTGTAAGGGATGGAATGGAAGTATGGTGGCAATTAATATGCAAGCAAGAGATAAAGGCAGCCTAGACAAAGAGACTCTATTTATAATATAAACATAATTTATACATATATATTTAAATATTCATATAAACATCAATATGGTAATATACCATGTAAATATTTATATATATACATATTATTTTTTAAAAGAAGTCTTAAGAACTTTCTGATGGATTGCAAATATAGTAACCAAGAAAATGAGGAGTTAAAGGTGTTGTTTAAGATTCTTTTTAGGTATGATCAAAACAGGAAGATAATTTGCCACTTACTTAAATGGCAGATGACTTAATAAGAAACTAGTTTGTGGGAGACAAAAGAAGTGTGGATAGGGATATATTACATTTGAGATTTACTCTCATAAATTTATGATGAGAGTATAAATTGTTATCACATTGAAAAACTGTCTAGCTGAATCTACTATGATAAAATAACATATACACATATCCAAGAATTCTACTCTGAGATCTTCGCCAAAGATGGGGCATATAAATTTCTCTAAAGCACATGTACAAGAAATTTCACAGCAGCACTGTTTATAACACCAAAAACCTAGAAGCAGACTATATAATAATCAGTAATAAATAATATATTTGTGCAATAAAATACAGCAATGTGACCATTTACAACATTATGAATGTGCTGCACAAATAATATTATGACAAAACAGACACAAAAGAATACATACTGTATGATTTCATTTATATAAGGTTTACTGGATTGATAACTTGTGGGGTGGTACTTATTAGCAAATAACAAATGGTGGGCCACTGTGATGCTAATAAACAACTGTGCTTTTAGAAATTTTTTGAATTATACAATCATATTTCATGCACACTTAGCTATTTACCTTTTAATCAAATAAAAATTTAACGTTATTTTTGAGGTAACTAATAAACTTTCAAGTGGAGGTGATAAGTAGCCAGTTGTGTCTATGGTCCTAGAGTTTTAGAGAAGATCTGCAATGGATTTAAAACAAGGAGCTGTATATGAGATATGAAGACTGTATGAAATCCCCAAAAGGCTATACAGATAGTTAAGGAGTAGAGTGTAAAGACTAATCTTGCAAACCACAATGTTAAAATTTAGGAATATCAGTTACTGCTTATAAATTAGTATGAGAAAATGTCATCAGAGTGATGAGGATGGCTGAGTTGGTAGAGTCCAAGCTAAACATCATAATGAGTGGGTGAAAGCTGGAGGCATTCCCGTTGAAAACAGGCACAAGACAAGGATGCCCTCTCTCACCACTCCTATTCAACATAGTATTGGAAGTCCTGGTCAGGGCAATCAGGCAAGAGAAAGAAATAAAGGGCATCTAAACAGGAAGAGAGGAAGTCAAACTGTCCCTCTTTGAAGATGATGTAATCCTATATCTAGAAAACCCCATTGTCTCAGTCCCAAAGCTTCTTAAGTTGACATAAGCTTCAGCAAAGTCTCAAGATACAAAGTCACTGTGCAAAAATTATTCCCACTAAACTACCACTGAGATTTTTCACAAAGTTAGAAAAAAAAACTATTGTAAAATTCATATGTAACCAAAAAAGAGCTCATATAGCCAAGACAATCCTCAACAAAAAGAATAAAGATGAAGGCATCATGCTACCAGATGCCTATACTATACTATACTATACTATACTATATATCAAGCTATACTATAAGGCTACAATAACCAAAACAGTATTGTACTGGTGCAAAAGGAGACATATACACCAATGGAAGAGAATAGAGAACTCAGAAACAAGATTGCACATCGACAACCATCTGATCTCTGACAAACCTGACAAAAACAAGCAATAGGGAAAGTATTCCCTATTTCATCAATAGTGCTGGGAGAACTGGCTATCCATATGCAGAAAGTTGAAACTGGAACCCTTCCTCATACCTGATGCAAAAATTAACTCAATATGGATTAAAGATTTAAATGTGAAACCCAAAACTATAAAAATCCATGAAGAAAATTTAGGCAATAGCATTTACATCATAGTCACGAGCAAAGAGGACTTCATGATGAAATCACCAAAAGCAATTGTATCAAAAGCAAAAATTGACATATAGGATTTAATTAAACTAAACAGCTTCTTCATACCAAAAGAAACTATCATCAGAGCAAACAGGCAACCTATAGAGTGGAAGAAAAGTTTTGCAATCTGCAATTCCAATTAAACTATCATTGAGATTCTTCACAGAACTAGAGAAAACTATTTTAAAATTCATACAGATCCAAAAGAAAGAGCCTGAATAGCCAAGGTAATCCTAGGCAGAAAACAAAACAAACAATAAAAGCTGCTTAAATTACCTAAATTTAAAGAAATTGCTTAAATTGGAGGCATCACTCTACCTGACTTCAAACTATGCAACAGGACTACAGTAACCAAAACAGCATGGTATTGGTACAAAAACAGACACATAGACCAATAAAACAGAATAGAGAACCCAGAAGTAAGAGTACACACCTACAACTATCTGCTCTTTGACAAACCTGACAAAAACAAGCAATAGGAAAGGATTTCCTGTTCAATAATTGGTGCTGGGATAACTGGCTAGCCATATGCAGAACACGAAAACTGGACCCTTTCCTTACACCATATAAAAAATTAACTCAAGATGGATTAAAGACTTAAATATAAAGTCCAATGCTATAAAAACTCTAGAAGACAAGCTAGACAATGTCATTTAGGATACAGGCAAGAAGATGTCAAAAGCAATTGCAACAAAAGCAAAAGTTGAAAAACGGAATCTAATTAAACTAAAGAGCTTCTGCACAGCACAAGAAACTATCAACAGAGTAACAGACAACCTACAGAATGGGAGATAATTTTTTGCACACTATGCATCTGACAAAGGCCTAATGTCCAGCATCTATTTACAGGAAAAAACTAAACAATTCCATAAAACAGTGGGCAAAGGACACGAATAGACACTTTTCAAAAGAAGACATACATGCGACCAACCATCATAACCACAATGAGATACCATCTCACACAGCATGGCTATTATTAAAAAGTCAAAAAACAGCAGATGCTAGTGAGGTTGTGGAGAGAAAGGAATGCTTATACACTGTTTGTGGGAGTGTAAATTACTTCAGACATTGTGGAAGATAGTGTGGCATTTCCCCAAAAACCTAAAGAAAGAAATAGCCTTTGAAGACTTGCACGGTGGCTCATGCCTGTAATCCTAGCACTTGGGAGGGGTTAAGGTGAGCAGATCACTTGAGACCAGGAGTTTGAGACCAGACTGGGGAACATGGTGAAACCATGTCGCTACAAAAAATACAAAAATTAGTTAGGCATGGTGGTGGAAACCTGTAGTTCTGGCTACTTAGGAGGCTGAGGCCTGAGAATTGCTTAAACCTGCTAGGCAGAGGTTACAGAGAGTGAAGATCATGCCACTGGACTCCAAGATGGGTGACAGGGTTTGTCTCAAAAAAAGAAAAAAAAAAGACACACCCATTCAACCCAGCAATCTCACTGCTGAGTACATACCCAAAGGAATACAGATCATTCTATTATAAAGACACATTCATGTGTATGTTTACTGCAGCACAATTAACAATAGCACAGATGTGGAGTTGACCTAAATCAATAATAGACTAGGTGAAAACAATGTAGTACATATCCACCATGTAGTACATATCCACCATGTAGTACATATCCACCATGTAGTACATATTCACCAGGGAATACTATACAGCCATAAAAAATGAGATAATGTCCTTTGCAGGGACATGGATAGAGCTGAAGGACATTATCCTTAGCAAACTAACGCAAGAGCAGAAAACCAAATTCCACATGTTCTCACTTGTAAGTGGGAGCTAAATGATGAGAACAAATGAACGTGTAAAGGAGAACAACACACTGGGCCTATCAGAGGGAGGGAGAAGGGGAAGGATTGGGTAAAGTAACCAATGGAGACTAGGCTTAATACATGGGTGATAAAATAATCTCTGCAACATACTGCCATGACACAAGATTACCTATATAACAAACCTGCACTTGTACCCCTGAACTTAAAATAAAGGTTAAAAAACAGAAAAGCAATTGACTTGTCAAATAATGCAGATATATGAAGCAATATGACTTAGTAGAGAAAATTAAAATAAAAATAACTTTCATTTAAAAGAAAGTACAGTCTGGGTATGGTTGCTCACACCTGTAATCCCAGCATTTTGGGAGGCTGAAGTGGGAGGGTCACTTGAGACCAGGAGTTTGAGACCAGCCTGGGCAGCATAGTGAGACCCCACCTCTGCAAAATAAAATTAAAAAATATACTAACGATAGTGAAATCCAGTCTCTACTAAAAACACAAAAAGTGATCGAGACCATCCTGGCTAACACTGTGAAACCCCGTCTCTACTAAAAAATACAAAAAACTAGCCGGGCGAGGTGGCGGGCGCCTGTAGTCCCAGCTACTCAGGAGACTGAGGCAGGAGAATGGCGTGAACCAAGGAGGCGGAGTTTGCAGTGAGCCGAGATGGCGCCACTGCACTCCAGCCTGGGCGACAGAGCAAGACTCCATCTCAAAAAAAAAAATTACTAATGATATTAAATAAAATGAAGTAGAGCATAGTGACCACAGTTAAAAATACCGTATTATCTAAGCAAAATTTTGCTAGGAAGGTAGACATAATAATAAAGCCAGTGAGAGGAAATTTTTGGAGGTGATGGATATGTTTATAAAAGGCATAGAATGTGATGATAGTTTCAGGGGTGTACACTTATATACAAACTCATCAAGATTTAGATATTAAACATGATTAGCTTTTTGTATGTTAAACATACCTCAGTAAAGTAATTTTAAACAAAGGAACTCACTATGATCATATCTAACCAGGTTTCAGTAAAAATTCAAGCATATGAAAGTTTTGGAGTTTTAGAAGTGTTATAGACATTTCCCTTCATTCTCTGAATCTTTCTTAAAGTAGAAATCTTTCTCAAAGTAGATTTTGAGAATCTTTCTCAAAATCTTTGTGGTTTTTTGAATGAAAAAAGGAGAGAGAAAAAATAAATAGGGGAGATTCACTAGAGGGATAATATTAGAAGACCTTATGAAAAGGAACCTAGTGCACAAATGAAGAGGCCACCCTTGGTTAGGTTGAGGGAGGGTTCCTATATAGAAACAAGAACAAATCGAATAAATATCAGTTAGCAAGTGAAGGGTGAGCAAGGTAGACATTCTTTTATGACGGTTTATAGTGTCTTAGTGGAAGAGGAAGCTCTTCATCTAAAAATGAACAGAAGTAAATAAAGGTTTGACAAGGGAAGAGAAGGTACTAAAGACTCTTCTAAAAGAATATGATATTGATGAATAGAGAGAGAGTAGTAGAATTTCTGCAGAGCACCCAAAGACTCACTTCTTATTTTAGTTCATATACTGAAAGTAAAATAAGGCCAGGCACGATCGCTTATGCCTGTAATCCCAGTGCTTTGAAAGGTTGGGGTGAGAGGATTCCTTGAGGCCTGGAGTTTGAGACCAGCCTGGGGAACACATTGAGACCCATTCTTTACAAAACATTTTAGAAGTTACCAGAACATGGTGCTTAGCATCTTTAGTCCTCCGTACTCGGGAGGCTGAGGCAGGAGGAATCCTTGAGCACACGAGTTCAAGGATACAGTGAGCTATGATTGCACCACTGCACTCTAGTCTGGTTGACAGAACAAAATTCTGTTCCTCAATAAAGACAAAATAAAACAAAAAAGTAAAATAAATTATTTGGAGAACGGTATGGTAAACATGTATATCCTCCATTTGCCAAAAAAAAAAAAAAAAAAAGGATAAAGCTAATGAAAAATCAATGCCCTATATGGAGGAGCTGTTAATAAAAATTGTCTTATTATCACCAAAGAGGTGATAACAAAGCAGAGATTCATCTGACAAAGATTTACCTAGTCATGAAGGAAGTTATCTTTTTCCTTATGGCTTATGTTCCTTCATTATTGTTTTTTCCCCTTTTAATATAAAACATTAAAATTAAGAATTAAAACAAATATCAAAAAGTTAAGAGGTACCAAAAAAATAACATGTTTTGGATAAAACTGTCATCTACAGGAGAGTATCGAATAACAGAGCAGACGTTTTTCAGTTTCAGAAAATTAAAAATCGTGTGATGTGTGTTTATGTGTAAGTGATTTTATTTGTATGTGTTTTCACACCACCAATTTTAATTGTTCATTTCCTTGACTCTAAAGATATAAGAGGTAATGAGTTATTCATTGTTCACTAATGGTGTACTTAAGAGAAGTCTCAGGCAGCAATTGTAAATTGCTGCTTTACTCCAATGTTTGGATATTGTGGTGCAAATAATCACAGATACATCTGTTCTCACATAAAGCAAACTGCTTCTGCTATGAAAATAAACAGATGCAGTGAGCATTAAAAATCATCATGGTGAATTTGATTGATTCAAATTTGGTGGTTTCTGCTTTTGACATAAAATATCTTAAAAATCATATCTGTGTATATATATGTATATATACACACACCTATATAAACATATTCATAAAACAATGAAGGCAGAGATAATGCAAATTTTTACTGTCTGCATGAGCATATCAAGCCACTTGCTCCAAATGATTTAAAAAAAAAAAAAAGAATGCTTTAAAAAATAGCTTAGAGAGAGTAGCATCAGCAGAATGATGTCGTAGGCAGCTCCCAATGCCCATCCTTCCACAGAAAAAAGGAAAAACAATAAATAAATAAATACAATACACAAAGTGAACAGAATCAACTTTTTCAGAACTCTGAAAAATGGGCAAAATTTCCCAGCAACCAAACACTGAATCAAGAAAAGTCAGTTTTAAAACACTGGAAAAGCTTTGTGGCATTTACATTTCCCCTTGCCTTGTCTATCTCCGCTTTTAATAATGAGTAGTATAGCTTGAATGAGGATCATTTTTTTAAGATAGGATTTAAGTAATACTATAAAACTATAAATACTACTATATAAAAACAATAAACCTACAAAAATACTGTAAACTAGACCCCTCAACAAAACAATTCACCTAATAAGAGAGTAATCCACATCATAATTAAGTGAACAAGGAAAATTCTCATGATGGACCAGTTATTAGGCCCCAAACCAGGCTTAACAAATTTTTAAAAATCATACAGAACATCTTTTCCAACTGCAATGAAACAAACCTAGATGTAAATGACAAAAGAAAATCTGGAAAATGAACAAATATGTGGTATTTAAACAACACACTTTCAATCACCCAAGAGATCAAAGAAGAAATCAAAAGATAATATAGGAAATATTATACTTAGAGATAAATGAAAATGGAAAGACACAGTGAAGGCAGTGCTCAGAGGAAAATTTATAGCAGCAACAATGTACATTTTTTTAAAGTAAAGATTTCAAATCAATAATGTAACTTTAAACCTCAAGGAAGTATAAAAAGAAAAGCAAATTAATTCCAAAGCTAGCGAAACAAAGATAAATATAGGGATTAGAATGGAAATAAATGAAGTAGAGACTAGAAAATCAATAGAGATGAATTAATAAAATCAAAAGTTGATTCTTTGAAAAGATCAACAAAATTGACAAATCTTTAGTTAGAACTCACAGAAAAAATTAGAAATGATAACAATAACTAAAAGTAGAAACAAAAGTAGGGACATTATTACTGACTTTACATAAAGAAAGACAGATTATTGAAAAATGCTATGAAAAATTAAATGCCAACAAATTAGGTAACCTTTCAGGAATAGAACAATTTTCAGAAACATAAAAGTTATAAAAACTAAAGAAGTCATAGAAAACTGAAACACACTGACAAAGTCATTTATAGGTTCAATGCTAGTCCCATCAAGCTACCATTGACTTTCTTTGCAGAATTAGAAAATACTATTTTAAATTTCATGTGGAACCAAAAAAGAGCCCATATACCCAAGACAATTCTAAGCGAAAAGAACAGAGCTGGAGGCATCACGCTACCTGACATCAAACTATACTACAAGGCCACGGTAACCAAAACAGCATGGTACTGGTACCAAAACAGATATATAGACCAATGGAACAGAAAAAAGGCCTCAGAAATAACACCACATATCTACAACCATTTGATCTTCAATAAACCTGACAAAAACAAGCAATTGGGAAAGGATTCCCTCTTTAATAAACGGTGCTGGGAAAACTGGCTAGCCATATGCAGAAAACTGGACCCCTTCCTTACACCTTATACAAAAATCAACTCAAGATGGATTAAAGACTTAAATGTAAAACCCAAAACCATAAAAACCTTAGAAGAAAACCTAGGCAATACCACTCTGGACATAGGCATGTGCAAATAATTTATGACTAAAACACCAAAAGCCATTGATTTGTTAAACTAAGATACTTCTGCACAGCAAAAGAAACTAGCATTCGAGTGAACAGGCAACCTAAATAAAGAATGGGAGAAAATTTTGCAATCTACACATCTGACAAAGGTCTAATATCCAGAATCTACAAGAAACTTAAACAAATTTACGAGAAAAAAACAAACAACTGGCCGGCGTGTTGGCTCACCCCTTTAGTCCCTGCATTTTGGGCGCCCAAGGCAGGTGGATCATGAGGCCAAGAGTTCAAGATGAGCCTGACCAACATGGTAAACGTGGTCTCTACGAAAAATACAAAAACTAGCTGGGCATGGTGGTGTGTGCCTGTAGTCCTAGCTACTCAGGAGGCTGAGGCTAGGGAATTGCTTGAACCTGGGAGGTGGAGGTTGCAGTGAGCTGAGATTGCACCACTGTACTCCAACCTGGGCAACAGAGACAGAATCTATCTAAAAAATAAATAAATTAAAAAATTAAAAAGCAACCCCATCAAAAATTGAGCAAAGGATATGAACAGACAATTCTGAAAAGAAGACATTTATGCAGCCAACCAACATATGAAGAAAAGCTCATCATCACTGGTTATTAGAGAAATACAAATCAAAACTACAATGAGATACCATCTCATGCGAGTTAAAATGGCTATTATTAAAAAGTCAGGAAACAACAGATGCTGGTAAGACTGTGGAAAAATAGGACCACTTTTACACTGTTGGTGGGAGTGTAAATTAGTTCAGCCATTGTGGAAGACAGCGTGGTGATTCCTCAGGGATCTAGAACTAGAAATACCGTTTAACCCAGCAACCCCATTACTGGATATATACCCAAGGGATTATAAATCATTCTACTCTAAAGACACATGCACAGGTATGTTTATCACAGCACTATTTACAATAGCAAAGACTTGGAACCAACCCAAATGCCCATCAATGATAGACTGGATAAAGAAAATGTGGCACATGTACACCATGGAATACTATGCAGCTGTAAAAAAATGAGTTCATTTCCTTTGCAGGGATATGGATGAAGCTGGAAGCTATCATTCTCAGCAAACTAACACAGGAACAGAAAACCAAACAAGGAGTGTTCTCACTCATAAGTGGGAGTTGAACTGTGAGAACACATGGACACAGGTAGGGGAACATCACACACCAGGGCCTGTTGGGCATCGGGGGAAAGGGGAGGGATAGCATTAGGACAAATACCTACTGCATGCTGGGCTTAAAGCCTAGATGACGGGTTGATGGGTGCAGCAAACCACCATGGCACATGTATACCTATGTAACAAACCTGAGTATTCTGCACATGTATCCCGGAACTTAAAGTACAATTTGAAAAGTAAATAAATAAGATTTTTTAAAAGATAAAGACAGTAAAGTAAAATAAAAGGAAACATACTTATAAAAAGTAAAAAGACTGAATCAAAATGAAATAAGATAATAATAGCACTACAAAATTTCCTCTCAGAAAAGAAATGCCCAAGGCAAATGTCTTCACTGATGAATCCCATTAAATATTAAATGAATAATTGACACAAAACCTTATCAAAATTCTCCAAAAAGTAGAATAGAAAACACTTTTTAACTTATTCTATCAAGTTAGCATTACCCTCATAGAAAAGGCACATAAAGACATCACAAGAAAATATAATGCAGATACAAACATAAAATATAATGCAGATACACATCCTCAATGGTAGCAAATAGAATACAATAACATATTAAAATAATTGTATACTTAGAACAAGTGAAATATTAATATATACAGGGTATATAAAGGTGATCCAGTACAAGAAAATCAATTAATGCAATATGCTACATGATTAAATAAAGGAAAAATAAATCACGATTATCTCAATATATACAGAAATAACCTTTGGTGAAACCCAATACTCTTTCCTAATGAAACCCTACTAAACAAACTGAGGTTACAAAGAAACATTACCAACATAATCAAGTGTGTTTGTGAAAAACTCACAGCTGACATCGTACTCATTGGTGAAAGACTGAAATATTTCCCTCCGAGAACTGGATCAAGACAAGGATGCTTGCTTTTACAACCAATATTTATCACTGTACTGGAATTTCTGCCTAGAGAAATTGGGCATGAAGAATTAATTGAAGGCACTCACATTGAAAAAGAAGATGTACAACTATTTCTACTAATAAATGGCATGATACTACAACTAGAAAATCCAAAGCCATTTGCAAAAGCCTGCTACTAATGCAAATAATAATGTCTGCACATTTGCAGGATACAAAATCATCATGCAAAAATCAGTTGTATTTTTATTGCAGTTCATCATTTCTTCATGAATTGGAAGACTTAATATTTTCAAGATGTCAATATTATGCAAAGCAATGTAGACATTTAATGCAATCACTCAAAATCTAAATGGACCTTTTTGGAAAAGTTAAAAGGCTCATCTGCAAATTTATACAAAATTTCAAGAAGCCCCAAACTTCTAAAACAATCTTGTGAAAGAATAACGATATCAGAGTATTTACACTTTACATTTTTAAAACTTAATACTAAGCTATAGTAATCAAAACAGTGTGTTACTATTAATATACACACTATGCTAGGCTAGACATATTAGGTTATGTTAGGCTAGATGTACACACTAATGAAACAAATCTGAGAGTCCAGAAACAAGCCCATACATGCAGGCTATCTGCTTTTCAGCAAGGGTACCAAGATAATTTGATCAGCAAAAACCAAAGCAAACAAAAGGAACAATGGTGCTTGAACAACTGGAAACCTCCATGCAGAATAATAAATTTGGGCCTCATACCATATACAAAAAATAACTCAAGTGGGTCAACAACTAAAATATAAGAGCTTAAACAAAAATCTCTTAAAATCAATAGTCACTAGGAAAATACAAATCAAAATCACTAGATACACATCACACTAGTAGGATAGCTAATTTTTTTAAAAAAGAAAAACAACCAGTGTTATAGAATATGTGTTTAAATTATTACATTAGAAGCAACCTATATTGCTGGTGGAAACGTGAAATGGTTCAGCTGCTGTGGAAAACAGTTTGGCAATCCTTCAAAATCTTAAGCATAAAATTATCCTACAATGCCTCCATTGCATTCCTAGATACAGTCCTGCCCAAATCGAAAACAGACATTCAAACAAGTACATGTACGTGATTGCTCAGAGCAGCACTTTTCACAATAGCCAAGATGTAAAAAAAGTCCAAATGTCCCATCAACAGATGAATGGATAAATAAATTAATGCATATAGATAAAATGGAATATTATTCAGCAATAAAAATTAAAGACTGACATGTACTACAGTGTGAACGTACCTCTAAAACATTGTATCATGTAAAAGAACCCGATGCAAAAAATCACACAGAATTCCACTTGGAAAAAATATAAGGAAAAGACATATATAAAATAATTTATAAAATATCAGGAAAAGACAGAATGCAGGTTGGTATTGCCAGAGACTGAGCAGAAGAGCAATGGGCAGAAGTTGCTTAATAGGCTAGGAGTTATACTTTGAATTCATGGTGATGGAAATACTTTGGAACTGGTAGTTGTACAACATGAATATCATAAATGCCACTAAAATGTTCACTTTAAAATGTTTATAATTTTATGTCCTGTTAATTTCACCCCATAATTATTTCGATTTTTAAAAATAATAATTTAGACATATGACAATACATTTATAAATTTGAGGATATTAAAATATGTGTGAAAATCTGGACTTGTTTCAAATACTTTTTTTTTTTTTTTTTTTTGAGACAAAGCCTGGCTCTGTCGCCCAGGCTGGAGTGCAGTGGTGCGATCTCGGCTCACTGCTACCTCCGCCTCCTGGGTTCACACCATTCTCCTGCCTCAGCCTCTCCAGTCGCTGGGACTACAGGCGCCCGCCACCACGCCAGGCAATTTTTTGTATTTTTAGTAGAAACGGGGTTTCACTGTATTCGCCAGGATGGTCCCGATCTCCTGACCTTGTGATCCGCCCACCTCAGCCTCCCAAAGTGCTGGGATTACAGGCATGAGCCACTGTGCCCGGCCCAAATACTTGTTACTAATAAAGGCAGAAATAGAGAAGAGCTGACGTTTACAGCCAAGTTTATTTTTTATTTTTTTTCTATTTGTTTTTATTTATTTATTTATTTATTTATTATGCTTTAAGTTCTAGGGTACATGTGCATAACGTTTATATCATGTATAACTCCCCAATGCAATCCCTCCCTCCTCCCCCCTCCCCATGATAGGCCCCAGTGTGTGATGTTCCCCTTCCTGAGTCCAAGTGATCTCATTGTTCAGTTCCCACCTATGAGTGAGAACATGCGGTGTTTGGTTTTCTCTTCTTGTGATAGTTTGCTAAGAATGATGGTTTCCAGCTGCATCCATGTCCCTACAAAGGACGCAAACTCATCCTTTTTTATGGCTGCATAGTATTCCATGGTGTATATGTGCCACATTTTCTTAATCCAGTCTGTCACAGATGGACATTTGGGTTGATTCCAAGTCTTTGCTATTGTGAATAGTGCCGCAATAAACACACGTGTGCATGTGTCTTTGTAGTAGAGTAACCCAGTAGTGGGATGGCTGGGTCATATGGTACATCTAGTTCTAGATCCTTGAGGAATTGCCATACTGATTTCCATAAACAGCCCCATCAAAAAGTGGGGAAAGGATATGAACAGACATTTCTCAAAAGAAGACATCCATACAGCCAACAGACACATGAAAAAATGCTCATCATCACTCGCCATCAGAGAAATGCAAATCAAAACTACAGCCAAGTTTAATTTCTTTACTTACAAATGTGAATTGCACTTTATTGTACACCCTTATTTAAGGACACATGACTTTTAGGTGTCCTATCTATGTTCGCTCGATAGACATTTATTGGGTACCTACTAGGTGTCAGCTCTATTCTTGTTGATAGGGATATAGAAGTGAGTGAAACAGAAGCTAACCCTTAATTTCCTGAAGTACACATTCCAAATGAAGGAGAAAGATAATAAACAATATGACTAAATCAAATCTGTAGTATGCTAGGTAGCCATGAGTTCTAAGATAAAACCTGAAGCTGAGAAATTTGTTAACAAGTGTGATATTGAGAGTCTCTGTAAGGGGAGATAGTAAAACTGTTGGATAGAGTAGTCTGGGAAGTTCTCACTAAGTAGATAACATGTTCAAATAAACACCTGAAGAAGGTGAGGGAAAGAATCACATAGATAACTTGGGAAGAACTCCCCGGGCCTAAGAAATGGCAAAGGCAAAGGCAAACCGCTTACTGACGTCTTCTGAAATGAACACAGCAGTTCACCTGCGACAGAGTGAGAGCAGAGTTGAGAACGGAAGGCCCTAAGTTGGGGAGGAAGCTGGAGTCCACAATACATAGGAACTTTTAGCGCATACGAATGCCATTGAGCAAGAAAGCACCAAGACTGTTGTGTCCTTACATCTTAATGGTATTGCCCTGGACCTTGTGTGGAGGACAGGTGAAGGTGGGCAAATATGACACAGGGAGATCAGTTAGGTTGTAATTCAGGAGAAAGGTGATGGGCCATAAAGGGAGCTCACAAAGTGCCACCACTGTTTGGACAGGAAATGGATCTGCAGTATTTATTGGAGAATTCAATAAGGATTGGTAAAGGAAGAGAGAAGCTGAAGATAAGTCCAAACATTTTTGACCTGGAAAACTGGAAGGTTGAAGTTAGCATCAGGCAAAATAAAATAAAATAAAAAACAAAAACAAAAACAAAAACCAAACCACATATGGGACAAGCAGGTTACAAAAGCAAGTCACACATTTACCTCACCTATTTTAGGAAGACTTGTGAGCTTTAAGCGGTGAGAATACATGTCCAACTTACCTGGAATAACTCTCTGTCTATCTATCCACCTATCTATCTATCTATCTATCTATCTATCTATCTATACTTATATGTGCATGTATATATATCCACATGTATGTGTGTGCACATACGTATGTCATACACATAATAATATGCCACGTATAAGGAGATAAATATGCTATTTTTTGCATTAGCATGAGAGAGGCTGTACATTTAGATTATATCAGATTTATAGCAGAGATCTGGAACTGAACTTCCAGGTTTTAGGTCTTCCATTGTTAATTCATTTAATATCTCAGTGCATCAGTTTCCTAACTGTTGTGAGGATTACATAAATTAATGTAGAGTTCTGAAAGTGCTGCTTTGCACCTAATGGTAGGTGTGTGTGTGTTGCTGTCATTAATGTTGAAACACCATATGCATGTAAGAGCCTTGCAATAGCAGTGGTGTGATTAAAAATATATAAGCAAAAAGTGACACAGAACTAGAAAGTCTCCTAAAAACACATTTTCATAAAAAATATTTCCTAATATAATACAGAAATTCTTTCTTACAAGGCTGATAATCTACTTCTTACAATAAAGTGTTCCTTTTAGAATTTTAAATACTAAGTCAAAGAAAATTATATTGATATTTTGGGATAAGCAATTAAAATATTATATAGCATTTTATAGATTGATAACTGATATATCACCAACTTTCAGGTGCAAATTTTTATTAAAATATGAGATTAGTTGAAGATATTACAGCTCTTATTGTCACTCAATAGATTTACAGAGACGGAAAAAAAAATCCTGTGCCTTATTACATATTTTGGACACCAATATAAATTTGTATCCAAGTAATTGGAGGTGCCATTTCAGACTTAGTCTGTGAACTCTGATCCTTATGTATCCTTAGTATATAATAGTTACATTTCAGACAAGAAAACTAATAATTTTGTTGTCTGAAACGTAACTATTATATACTAACAGAAACAAGACTTACTAAAAGACATCAGCTATTACTTATGAATATTTTGTGCTCTCTTTCTCTAGTTTTAAACTTTCCATAGTGAACTTCGATTTATTTTTTGTTCAGGAACAAATAAATACATTTTGAAATAAAACAATGGAAAAGAAAATTTTGAAGTAAGAATAAAAGCAACTTGCAATATAATAGAATGGAACGATGAAGTTAGTAAAAAATATATGTATCTGTATTCTGCTTTACTAAATTAAAATGTCATTTTAGTTAAATGAAAAGAGCTATTATTGTACTTTATTTTCTAAGGTACTGTGTAGGAAACTCTATTTGAGAAAAATAATGACCATCTGCAATCAGAGCATGGATTTTTGTACCAACCTATCATAGACAACACATAATAATTTATTGTGGACTGTACATTTACCTTAGATACACTGAGTGAAAATTGTAGAACGTGTGATAGAAGCACTAAGATACATAAAATTTTTTGTCACATAATATGTGGCCTTGAGCAAGTAACTTCTCTGTGTGTCTCCATTTTATCATCTATAAAATGAAATAAATGTTCTGGAATATCTCTCTTATTATCTAACCAGTTTAGGTTAATGGAAGTTCTTAGAGTTTATCAAGTACAATCTCAAACAAAGGTCAACTAACATTTTTTCCCTGGTTGTGCAGACATATATTAGAAACCCAGTAAATAAAATGTGTAAAGAATAATTTAGAGCTACCAAGAACACACACACACATGCACATGTACACATCATCCTCTGTGCAAACTAACCTACATTTATTTAGTTTTACAGATTTAAGATGACTATACAATGACTCAGAATAGAAAGGAGGTACAGCTACAAATGAATTACTAAGTGATACATCAACCTACAGCAGGAAAATCAAATGCAATTTTTCTTTTCTATTCATTGTATTTGCATCCAGTACAATTTATAGGGCGGGGGGTGGGGGGGTGGGAAGGCATTATTTCACTCCAAACACGTGCCTGCTGCTTCCTGGACAGATAGGTTATGCTAGCTAACGATTCTTACACATGACAGTGTGCTTATACTTGTGATGTTTTCGTCTTTTGAAAATGTACGCACAAAATTGAAGGATTCTTTAGCTAGTACTATTCAGCTTCCATGTCTCAGTTTAGAGGTACTTCAGGATTATTTTTATGAAAGAAGTAGCGTCTTCCTGTTTAAACAGAAGAATAGACAGAGAGGTTCAGAGTTCATGTACACGTTTTTTTTTTTTTTTTTTTAGGCACCGCCTCTCATGCCTGGAGGGCTAGCAAGGCACGCTGGGAACCTTCTGTAGGTCTGTTCTCAAAGGCAGCCTGTCCTTCCACTGACTTGGAAATCTAACTCTAAGAGTGGCTTCCATAGATAAGACAACAAAGGTAAATTCGTTTTCTTCCTTTTTTTTTTTTTTTTCGGAAGACCTTAGAGATTAGGAGTAAGTCATTTCTGTGAAGAATAAATGGTAGTAAGAAGAAAGGAGGACAAGATAGTAAAAACAGAAAGAATAAAAACCATAGGGATCAGGAGAGAAAATAAAGGGGATAATAAGGGAGAAAAATCACTGAGAGAAGAAGAAATGTTGAATAAAGTGAGTAAAGAAGAAATTAAGAGGAATTGAAAAAATGAAAGTGACAACATATTATATAGCTTTCCCACCTTCCCCATATTCAATTTATTTTTTCCTACTAGATTTTCTTCTCAGAATTTTTTTTTTAATTTTTCTTTCTTTTCTCTTTAGATTTTTAAATAAATATCTCCTAGAATAAAAGTACAATTACTTGTTTTGATAGAGGGTGACTACATTTTTACCTGAATCATTATTTTTGTTTCTTACCAAAAAATTAGACTATTTTTTTGGCTTCCCTTACAGTTAGTGGTGACATGTAACTGGATTCCATCCAATGGGAGTGTGGAGGAAATGATGGATGCCACATTGCCACATCAGAGCTGAAATGGTTAAGAAATTAATGTGATTTCTAATACAGAAGGCAGAACTGAGTCTAAGACCATAAGGCATACGAGCCACAAAATGGAAGGGAAATGGATTCCTGAAACACTACGAGACTGTAAACAAATACTAAGTTGGATTGTTACGTGAGTAAGAAATAAAATTTCATCTCTATTAACATGTGGGTATTTATACAAAACAATGCAGAAGCAAACTCCTTCCTGGACACTAGTAACAGTCCTATTGCTCTGCTCAATTTCTCACTTGAGAGAGTTATCTACACATGTGTCTTCCATTAATTAATCATTATTTTATTCTCCAACTTCCAAAGTCAATTTTATTCCCTCTGTCATCTAATTGTGTTTTCCTAGTGACAAATATTTTAACTTTTGTCTAGTTGAAAGAATTTCAGCATTTATGTAACTTCAAAACAATTTATTTATGATATTCTTGACCAATAACCACTTTTTGAAACTCTCAACACTAAAATTTGTTCAAATTTTTAAATCTTATTTTCCTCCTAACTGGATACTCTACAATCTCCCTGATAACTATTTATTTTTGGCCACCATCCCTATCATTGTCTCTGCTATTGTTGGACATAACTTTAAATTGCCTCTTCTCCCTGCCAATTCACATTCATATCTTCAAATAAAAGTTATATAGATGATTTTATATATCGACATGTCTATATCTATATCGGCATTTCTATATGTAGATGTCTACATCTACAGTTCTGTGTCTATATATTTATATTAATATCTACATGGCAATTCATATAGACATATAAATATAGATACATAAAATATAAATTTTGATAATTGCCAGACCTGTACACCTATCTAGTCAGATTTCCCTAATTGCATGTTACATAAACATGTTGATTTTACGGTAACCAAACTTAATTTTTGGTCTTCTACACCAAGCCTGCTAATCTCCCTTGTCTTGGTCAATGGAAAGCTCCCTAACTCTATTCAGCAACAAACAAGAACAATGAAACTGGAATCTATTCTTGACATTTTATTTTTTGTACTCAATTCATTCAACAGTAGGCTCGGTTAACTCTCATTTAATAATTATGACCATAATCTCAACCATTACATTCTTAGCTTGGACACTCATTTTCTTATATGTATAAGTGAAACAGTTTTCAGAAATGTAAAAAAAAAGTTCATATTAGTTTTTAAATTTTTTTTAAATCACAGCTATAACAAATACCACACATTCAGTGGCTAAAAACAACAAAACTTTGTAATCTTACAACTCTTGCCATGGGACCACACAGCACTAAAATCCAGGTTTCAATCCGTTGAATTTCTTTCCAGAGGCAGCAAAAAGAATCTGTTTTCTGCTCATGTGTATGGTTAGGATAATTCAGCTGCTTCTAACTGTAGAACCAATGATCCATTTTATTATTGGCTGTAAGCTGAAGGCCATTCTCAGCACTTAACAGGCCTCCACGGGCCTTGATCATGGCCTTCTTTCTCTATCACCAAAGCAAGCTCAATTAGTGAAATATTTCTCATGCTGCCATCTTACTGAACTACTCATCCTCTTCTTTTATGAATGCATATTTTATTTATGTATGTATGTATTTATTTATTTTTATTTATTTTTTATTATACTCTAAGTTCTGGGATACATGTGCAGAACATGCAAGTTTGTTTGTATAAGGTGTAAGGAAGGGGTCCAGTTTTGTTTCTTTTGTGTATGGTTAGCCAGGTTTCCCAATGCCTTTCCCAATTGATTGTTTTTGTCAGGTTTATCGAAGATCAGGCAGTTGTAGATGTGTGGTGTTACTTCTGAGGCTTCTGTTCTGTTCCATTTGTCTATATATTTCTGTTTTGGTACCAGTTCCTTGCTGTTTTGGTTACTGTATCCTTGTAGTATAGTTTGAAGTCAAGTAGCGTGATGCCTGCAGCTTTGTTCTTTTTGCTTAGGATTATCGTGGCTATGTGGGCTCTTTTTTGATTCCACATGAAATTTAAAGTCTTTTTGTAAAATTCTGTGAAGAAATTCAATGTTAGCTTGATGGGAATAGCATTGAATCTATAAATTACTTTGGGCAGTAAGGCCATTTTCATGATACTGATTCTTCCTATCCATTAGCATGGAATTTTTTCCATTTGTTTGTATCCTCTCATTTCCTTGAGCAGTGGTTTGTAGTTTTCCTTGAAGAGGTCCTTCACATCTCACATCCCTTGTAAGTTGGATTCCTAGGTATTTTATTCTCTTTGTAGCAATTGTGAATGGGAATTCACTCATGATTTGGCTCTCTGTTTGTCTGTTATTGGTGTTTAGGAATACTTGTAATTTTGCACATTGATTTTGTATCCTGAGACTTCGCTGAAGTTGCTTATCAGCTTAAGAGCTTAAGGAGTTTTTGGGCTGAGACGATGAGGTTTTGTAAATATACAATCATGTCATCTGCGAACAGAGACAATTTGACTTCCTCTCTTCCTATTTGAATACCCTTTATTTCTTTCTGTTGCCTGATTGCCCTGACTAGAACTTCCAATAGCAGGTTGAATAAAAGTGGTGAGAGAGGGCATCCTTATCTTGTGCCAGTTTTCAAATGGAATGCTTCCATCTTTGGCCCATTTAGTATAATATTGAAAAACAGAAAGTCAAAGTATCTCTGTTCGCTGATGGTATAGTTCCATAACGAGAAAACCCTAAAAATTTCTCCAAAAGACTCCTAGACCTGATAAAACACTTCAGTAAAGTTTCAGGATACAAAAATCAATGTACAAAAATCAGTTGCATTTCTGTATACCAATAACATTCAAGCTGAGCACCAAATGAAGAACAAATTCCATTTAAAATAGCCACACACACACAATAAAAAACCTAGCAATACATCTAACAATGGAAGTGAAAGATCTCTGTAAAGAGAACTACAAAACACTACTGAAAGAAATCACAGATGACACAAACAAATGGAAAAAATTCTATACTCATCAATTGGGAAAATCAGTATAATTAATCTTTTAATGTTACACAAAGCAATCTATAGATTCAGCAAAATTCAAATTACCAATGTCATTTTTCATAGAACTAAAAAAAAAATTCTAAAATTTATAGAGGGCCAAAAATGATCCCAGAGAGCCAAAGCATCCTAAACAAAAATAACAAAGCTGGAGTTATCACATTATCTGACTTCAAACTATACAGTTATACCAGGCTACAGTAACTAAAACAGCATGGCACTGGCACAAAAAATAGATATAAACCAATAAGGCAAAATAGAGAGCCAGAATAAAAGTTAGACACTTATAACTAACAGATCTTCCAGAAAGTTGAAAAAACAATAAGGAAAAGATGCCTATTCGAAAAATGGTGCTGGAAAAACTGGCTAATCACATGCAAAAGAGTGAAAGTAGACCCATACCTCTCACCATATGCAAAGCTTAACTCATGATGGATTAAACACTTAAATGTAAGATCTAATGCTATAAAAATTCTAGAAGAAAACTTGGGAAATATTCTTCTGGACATTGGCCTAGGGAAATAATTTATGACTAAGGCCTTAAAAGCAAATGAAACAAAAACAAAAATTGTCAAGCAGGAGCTAATTGAACTAAAGAGCTTGGGCATAGCAAAAGAAACTACTGGCAGAGTACACAGACAACCTATAGAATGGGAGGAAATATTTGCAAACTATGCATCTGACAAAAGACTAACCATCAGAATCTATAAAGAACTTGGATAAATCAACAAGAAAAAAAAGCAATCTCAATTTAAACACTGAGCAAAACATATGGACAGATACTTCTCAAAAGAAGGCATACAAACAGCTAACAAAAATATTTACAAAATTGCTCAACATCACTAGTAGTTAGAGAAGTGCACATCAGAACCACAATAAGATACCATCTTACACTAATCAGAATAGCTGTATTAAAAAGTTTTAAAAAAAGATATTGGAGAGGTTGCAAAGAAAAAAAAATGCTTTTACACTGTTAGCGAGAATGAAAATGATTTCAGCCGCTGTGGAAAGCTGTTTTGTTATGTCCAGACCGTTTATTCCCCGAAGAAGACCACCAGAGTCCAGAGTGAAAGCCAAGCGGCAAGGATCTTTAATACAAGTTCGAACTTGGTCCCTCCGTTCTACAACATACTAGAGGGCCCGGAACAATGCCCGCGCTTGCTTTTTATAGCTTGAGGTAAACAGGACTTGTCAGGTTACAGAGGAACAAGGCAATACGATTGGTTTACATTTCAAATTATGCTTTTAGCAGCTTTCTTATTGGTTCCTGTGCTTTTACAAAAGGTTGCAACCTTATCGGAGGTTCTCCAGGTGTTGTTTTTCTTTGAAATATACGGAGGAATGTGTTTGTTTTGGGCCCAGGAAGTGGAGGCATTGCTCAAGGCTGTGATGTGTTTGTGTCGGGCTCAGGAAGTGGAGGCATATGGGGGGATGTGATGTGCTCAAGGCTGTGATGTGTTTGTGTTCTTTCAGTTTGACCCTGCAATTCCATTACTGGGTATGTATCACCCCCCTACAAAAAATGTTCTACCGAAAGGACATGTGCACTCATATCTTTATTGCAGCAGTATTCACAATAGAAAAGAGATAA
This sequence comes from Trachypithecus francoisi, assembly GCF_009764315.1. Lineage (NCBI taxonomy): Eukaryota > Metazoa > Chordata > Mammalia > Primates > Cercopithecidae > Trachypithecus > Trachypithecus francoisi. The sequence goes on along the minus strand of NW_022681458.1, from coordinate 124,196,742 downwards.
AATCAGCCTGGGTGCTCATCAATGGTGGATTGGATAAAGAAAATGTGGTACATATAAACCATGAAATACTGTGCAGCCATATAAAATTATATTCTTTGCAGCAATATAGATGTAGCTGGAGGCCATTATCTTTAGGTACATTAATGTAGAAACAGAAAATCAAATATCACATGTTTACTCTTATAAGGGGAAGATGGATATTGAGTCCACACGGACATAAATATGGAAATCATAGACATTGGGGACTTCAAAAGGTGGAAGAGAAGAAGGGGGCAAATGTTGAAAAACTGCCTATAAGCTACTACGTTCACTATTTGGGTGAGAGGTTCAAATAGAAGTCGAAACCTCAGCATCGTCACACAATATACCCAAGTAGCAAACCTACACATGTTCCCTCTGAATCAAAAACAATTTTAAAATAAAATAAAAAAGTAATTGTGATAAAAAAGATGACGTTTGCCAAAGACATAGTATTTAGACACGCTATTCCTGCAATGCAAAACCTCCTCAACCTTTCTCCCAATTTAATATTTGTTTGATAAAATATCTTAATTTTGTAAAATCTTAATTATCGTCATTTCTCCCATATAAACTTAGTTACTGGAGCATTCAGCTTGGGCTGGATGCTCCCAAAATATTCCTTGAAATTTACTATGCTTTCTGTGTCCCATATGTTATATATTATAGCCTGATTAACCTTTTTGATTGAGTAATGGGGAGACAAACTACATTATTTTTATTTTTAATCATTTCTTTTCTTTGCTGGCATATCTATTAGGTTTTAAAATTAAAGAAAGAATAGCAGAAGTCAATAGCATGCCAACCTGCTATGAAAGTAGTGCATGAGAAAGGGATGGAGTGAGTCTGGAGATTAGAAACTATTGCAGGAAAGAGTGGTGAATAGAAGTAAGAGCAAAAGAGAAAAAGTGAGCATATGGTAATTTTCCATGAGCATGGGTACTTCATGAAGAAATGATGTGTAAAGAGGAATTTTTAGAAAGACTGTTACGTACTGTGGATTCCATTTCATTATTCCTACAGCTGGATGATAACCTATAATAAATATGTGAGCATTGTGCTTAAATTACTCTGGTAGTAGATATTCTACCTAAAGTGTAAGAATAAATGCATATTTCATGTCACTTGGGCTCATCTGTTCTTTTCACTAGGACAAGAACTCTAGGAAAGCAGAGAGGGATTATTATTTATCTTCATATGCACAGATTTTAGTTCCACTTAGATAATTAGAGCATGTTTGAAAACACAAATGAAGCTGTAGCTGTATAACTTTTCTTCAAATTTCCTTTCTGATTTATCCTCTCTATTGACATAATCTCTAGTACGTTTTCTTACTTAGCTGCATTTTGTCTTACAGAAATCATAGAAAACAGAACTTGTAAGTGAGGCACTTGGATATCTAGCTGAGAAGAATTCCAAGCAAATTGTTGATGAAGCATCCTTGTTATTTCTTATTTTTTTATAGTAATGTGACAGAGCAAAGGGAAAAACCGAGGAAAACAGCATTAAAAGTATTAAAGTATTAAAAGTATTTAAAAATTGAGGGAAAAAGTATTAAACACAAAGGAATATGTTTAAGGAATATGGACTAAATGATTTAGGAATTTCTCAGCCTGTCCAGATTGCAGAAAATGCTAAAATTAAGAGATTCACTCATAGGAAATTATGATCACAAGAGGAAGTAAAAGGGATGGCTGGAAAACTTTAGGTTATTACTTTGAAAATATAAAAAAGAGTGTTCTATCACACAGAGAGCTCTTTGAAGACATTAGGTGTATGATTCATGGATCCCTCAGTCAGTTAAGCAGAAGTAAAAAACTAGAGATAAAATAATTTAGGAAAGATCTGTGGAGAATCTTCTTGTCTAATGGAGTACGGTTCTGTGAAATGCATGAGAAAACCATAATATTTTTGAGAAATGTATACCAGCAGAAACACTGCCATCTGAGACTGAAAGAGTCAGAGAAGAAACAGAATGAAAGAAGCCTATAGGAATCCCACAGTTCTATAGGCAGAAAATAGGCTGATAAAACTACTCATCTGCACACATTTTCTACCTTTCAATAAAAGGGAATATGTCTCCAAGACCAGCTCTGTGAGCCCAGAGGGTAGAGAAATGAGTCACAGCAGATTATTCCCAGGCTTTGAAATCTATTGGAGTTTTGCCCTGTTAGATTTCAACATTTCTCATTGTGACTTCTTTCATGTTTCATCTATCCCCTTTTGACTGGGAATTTCTATAACTGTTCTCTTATGCCTCTTTTACCATTGTATTTTGGAACTAGGTAACTTGTTTTCTACTTCCACAGGTCAATAAAGACAGAGTAATTTTACTAAGTATATTTCACATCTGTGAAAAATGTAAATCTTTAAAGGCTAGAATGTATTCTATGGTAGACTGAATAATTGCCCATGAAAATGTTTACACCCCTGTAACTGGTGAATATGTTACCTTACATGGCAAAGGATGGCTGGAGATGTGATTAACAGTTTTGAGAAGCAGGAATTAGCCTGGATTATCTGGATTGGCCCAATATAATCACAAACATTCTTATAAGAGAGAGGTAAGAGTGTCAAAGTAGAAAAGAACATGGTGTAACAATGGAGAAGAGGTTATAGTGATTTGGTCATGGGTCGAGGAATGCTGGTATCCTCTAGAAGCTGAAAGAGGCGAGAGATGTATTTTACTTTACAGGATCCAGAAAGAACGAGTCCTGCTGACATCTTGATTTTAGTCCTGCAACACTAAATTTGGACTTGTGACATTAAGATCTGTAAGAAAATGTATTTTGTCATTTTAAGACAAATTTTGTGGTCATTTGTTACAGAACTCATGGGAATTTTTTAAAAAACAAAATAGCCTTTTTTTCCCTTTTGGAAATAATGCTTTATTTTCTCAATTATCAATGTTCAGATTAATGCTTACCTTATACCCTAAACCTCTCCAGATACCTGTATTTCTTCCGTAATCATTCTTTTCAGCTCAGCTTGCATTCTTGTGTATGTGCGTGTGTGTGTGTGTGTGTGTGTGTGTGTGTGAGAGAGAGAGAGAGAGAGACAGAGAGAGAGGCAGAGAGAAGGTGCTTTTTAGGTATATGTGTCTTGTATGTCAATGATATGGTTTGACTGTGTCCCCACCCAAAGCTCACCTTGAATTATAGTTCCCATAATCCCCATGTGTCCTAGGAGGGACCTGGTGGTAGGTAATTTAATCATGGGGGTAGTTTCCCCCACACTATTCTTATGTTAGTGAGTCAATTCTCAGGAGAGCTGATGGTTTTATACGGGGCTTCCCCCTTCGCTTAGCTCTCACTCTTCTCTCTCCTGCCCCCTTGTGAAGAAGGACGTGTTTACTTCCCCCTCTGCCATGACTGTACGTTTTTTGAGGCCTTCCCAGCCCTGCAGAACTGTGAGTTAACTAAACTTCTTTCCTTTATAAATTACCCAGTTTTGGGTATGTCCTTAAAACAGTGTGAGAATGGATGAATACCTCCAGATTAGGATAGGGTAAAATCAAGGGTCTTAAGGTTAGTGACTTTGGATGGAGAAATCATATAATTTGTAACCACAGAATGGGAGATGTGTAAGAGAACACAAAGTGCTAATAATCGTAAGACAGGACAACAGGTAAAAAACAGGATTGTCCCAAGCAAACTGGGTTGTATGATCACCCTAAGAATAGTAAAGTTTCCACTCCAAAAAGGAGTCAAGGAAAACATGTGAAATAAATAAAATTCTTATGAAAACCCTAAATCACTGTGATAAGCAACTTTGAGAAGACTAATAAGAAGAGGAAATGGGCAAACATCATTTAGAAAGATGAGGAATAAGAGCAATGAGAAGGTCTGTTTTCTTTTTTCTTTTTTTTTTTTTTTTGAGATGGAGTTTCGCTGTTTTTGCCCAGGCTGGAGTGCAATGGTGCCATCTCAGCTCACTGCAACCTCCGCCTCCCGGGTTCAAGCGATTCTCCTGCCTCAGCCTCCCGAGTAGCTGGGATTACAAGCACGCGCCACCATGCCTGGCTAATTTTTGTATTTTTAGTAGAGACGGGGTTTCTCCATGTTGGTCAGGCTGGTCTTGAACTCCCGACCTCAGGTGATCCACCCGCCTCGGCCTCCCAAAGTGCTGGGATTACAGGCGTGAGCCACCGCGCCTGGCCGGTCTGTTTTCTTAGTGGATTCTAACGTCTGTGTTTGCTAACACCCTGAATGTATGAGGTCTCAGGCTGAGAGAAATTAGCTTAAGGGGTTACAAGCAGGCTAGATCTATGATGTTTTCCCAACTGCCTCCTGAGTTTCATACTAGTTGACTTCTGTTTGAGTCTCCCTTTAACAAAAAATCTATCAATAGTGATTTCATTGCTTTAATTGACTAAAGTAGATTTGGTTAACTTGTCCAAATTACCATTTGCCATGGTGCCAGAGAAAGCTAAACATTTGTTGTTATTGTTGTTTTACTTTGCTTTATGTTTATTTGATGGGACTTTAGCACGTTTATAAGCAGAAATTCAACAAGAAAATTCTATTATGTAAATGTATACCCATTCCACAAAAATCTGATTATGAGATTAATATATCAGAAGTTCAGTAGGAAATATCCATTTTTATGAACTATAACTGTAAAAGAAATATAATAATGTTTCTCGGTAAAAACATGAAAAAACTTAGTTCTAGATTTTTACCACATCCACTTAATATTACATTTGTGCTATTTGTAGATATGTAATAAGGTTTGTTATAAAAGAAATGATAATTATTTACAATTATCACCTAGAAAAATAACCTTAAACCAATTATTATTTTGGAATATTAAATAGAGATGGGTTTAGTAAGAATAAATAAAAGACTAAATGTATAAAATTATGTTTATTTCAACAGTCAAAATGAGTGACCTATCATAGGCCAATATTTGGTATTGGAATTTCAGTTTACGTAAAAGAACATTTCTATATTAAAAGTTTATAAACGTATGGGAAAGAAGGACAGGTTAGCAGTTAAATTATATTTAATATGGATTCTATAAAGAATAAGTAGAACTTTAAAGAACTACCTTAAGAATAATACTAAAAAATAACTATCAGAGTTCACCACAAATTTGGTCACATAAATAAATTAAAAATATAATATTTTTTTCTTTCACTGTTTGTTCCAGTCTTCAGACTAATATCAGCTTTTGGTTTGATTTTTAATGAAAGGTGCTTGACTGGTAGTCTAATTGATGCTAAAAATAATGGCCGATGTCACATACAGTTACTTTATACAGGGATATTTCCTAAGGGCTATATCATAAGGCTGGATCGTATGCTTTGCCTCTGATTGCTTTGTTACACGTGGCATGGAAAATTACTATGAAAATGAGATCTTTGTTTCTTTAGAGTTTATTTCCTCCTCCTGCTTCATTCAGTCCTCATGTTGTTATCTTCTATTTGTGATAACACTACAGAAACTGAGGTAAGGATTTTGATGTTGCAAATGCAAGGTGGAAACATCAGATTAGTTAAAAAACAGCAGATCTTCAGGATGAATGACATAAGCAAATATCCTCTTGGGATAAAAATTTATCCATTTAAAAAGAGGCTATTTTAGAGATCCTCTCCTCAAAATCGTTTTGTAGTAGGGTTGTTTATAGAATCTTTTAGTCAAGCCTTTTTATGGAGGGTAATGAGATGGTAGTAGCGTGGCAGCGTGAATACTGAATCACAATAAAAACCATTTGAGTTCTGATCCAGCAGTAAGCACTTTTACTTGAATTATCTAAATTCTATGAGCCTTGAATTCATCACTTTAATAATGAAATTATGAAACTTCTTTCTGTCTTTGAGATTATTTATATAAGTAAAGTATCTTAACAAATGGTGGGTATTAACATAATTCTCTTCTGCCATGATAATATGAGTAAAATATAATTGTAAATTTTTCTCTTTTATTCCCCAAGCTTTAGCCTAGTTTCGAGTAAAGAAAAAATGAGCAGAAGTCATGACCTAAAACTATGTTATTTAGAAAATGTTTGTGTTGACAGGTCCAACAACTATTTACTGATAAGCATTATAAAAACCATTATAGTCGTATATTCTTTGATAAAATAAAAATAAAGCATTATCATTATAATCATGCTAAAAAGCTATAACCTCAGATTTTAAGTCCATTGAAAAAATCAGCTGAGAATAGCGAAAATCAAGCAAAATGTAATCTGATTCTTCCTGCATTTTAATTTCCCATCTAAATGTGTTAAACTGAATATGTTGAAGTAAAAAATCTCGGAGGTGTCAAGGTAGGAGTCTTGCTTAATTTATACTGTGCAATCAATCAATAACTATTTGTTCAGCTCTGGCTGGGTATAAGGCCTAGTATTAGTTGCGAGAAGGCCAAAAAGAAATTTTATTTTAAGAAAATTTCCCTGTATTATAAGCAAAGACATTTTAAAGAATGAAGACAGATATCATCATCTCTATATGATTGATATGGTTTGGCTCTGTGTCCCCACCCAAATCTCGTCTTGCATTGTAATCCTCACCTGTTGAGGGAGGGACATGGTGGGAGATGATTGGATCATGGGGGCAGTTTACTCCATGCTGTTTTCATGATAGTGAATTCTCACTAGAGCTGATGGTATTGAAGTGTGGCACTTCCTCACTCTCTTGCTCTGTCTCTCCTGCTGCCATGTAAGATGTGCCTGGCTTTTCCTTGGCCTTCTGCCATGACTGTAAGTTTCCTGATGCCTCCCAGTCATGTGGAACTGTGAGTCAATTAAACCTCTTTCCTTTATAAATTACCCAGTCTCAGGTAGTACCTTTATAGCAATGTGAAAACAGACTAATACAGAAAATTGGTATCAAGGTAGTGGGGCACTGCTATAAAGATAACCTGAAAATGTGGCAGCAACTTTGGAATTGGGTAGCAGGCAGAGATCTGAACAGTTTGCAGGGCTCAGAAGAAAACAGGAAGATGTGGGAAAATTCAGAACGTCCCAGAGACTTGCTGAATGGTTTTGACCAAAATGCTGATAGTGATTTGGACAATGAAGTCCAGGCTAAGGTGGTCTCAGATGGAGAGGAGGAACTTACTGGGAACTGCCGCAAAGGTCACCCTTGCTATTCTTAAGAAAGAGACCGGCAGCATTTTGCCCCTTCCCTAGAGATCTGCAGAACTTTGAGCTTGAGAGAGATGATTTAGGGTATCTGGCAGAAGAAATTTCTAACTAGCAAAGCATTCAAGATGTGACCTGGCTGATTCTGAAAGCATTTTAGTTATATGTGTTCACAAAGAGATGGTTTGAAGTTGGAACTTATGTTTAAAAGGAAAGCAGAGCATAAAGATTTGGAAAATTTGCAGGCTGACAAAGTGTTAGAAAAGAAAAACCCATTTTCTGGGGAGAAATTGAAGCCAGCTGCAGAAATTTGCATAAGTAGCCAGGAGCTGCATGTTAATATCCAAGACAATGGAGAAAATGTCTCCAGGGCATTTCAGAAATCTTCAGGACAGCCCCTTCCATCAAAGGCTAGAAGGCCTAGGAGAGAAAAAAAATGGTCTTTTTGGGTTGGGCCCAGGGCTCTGCTGCTCTGTGCACTATCAGGACTTGGTGTTCTGCACCCCATAGCTCCAGCTATGGCTAAAAGGGGCCAAGGTACTGCTAGTGCTGTTGCTTCAGAGGGTGGAAGCCTCAAGACTTGGTGTCTTCCATGTGGTATTGAGCCTGGGATGTGCAGAAGATAAGAGTTGAGGTTTGGAAACCTCCACCTAGATTTCAGAGGAAATGTCTGGATGTCCAGCCAGAAGTCTGCTTCATGGACGGAGCTCTCATGGAGAACCTCTACTAGGGCAGATAGAAAGGAAATGTGGGTTGCATCCTCCACAGAGTCCTTGCTAGAGCACTAGGAAATGTGGGGTTGGATTCCCCACAGAGTCCCCGCTAGGGCACTACCTAGTCGAGCTGTGAGAAGACAGCCACCATCCTCCAGACTTCAGAAAGTTAGATCCACCAACAGCTTGGATCATGTGCCAGGAAAAACAGCAGGCACTCAATGAAATAAAAAAGCAACTGAAAGCAGCTGCAGGGGCCGTAACCTGCAGAACCACAGAGGTGGAGGTGCCCAAGGCCATGAGATCCCACCACTTGCATCAACGTGCCCTGGCTGTGAGACATGGAGTCAAAGGAGATTTGGGAGCTTTAAGATTTAATAACTGCCTGGCCAGGTTTTTGTATTTGCATAGGGCTTGTGGCCCCTTAGCTTTGGCCAATTTCTCCCGTTTGGAATAGGTGCATTTATCCAATGCCTGTACCCCCGTTGCATCTTGGAAGTAACTAAGCTGCTTTTTATTTTACAGATTTGGAAGCAGAAGGGACTTGCCTTGTCTCAGATGAGACTTTGGACTTGGACTTTTGAGTCAATACTGGAATGAGTGAAGACACTGTGGGACTGTTGGGAAGGCATGATTGGTTTTGAAATGTGAAAAGAACATGAGATATGGGAGGGGTCGGGGCAGAATGATATGGTTGGGCTCTATGTTCCCACCCAAATCTCGTCTGGATTTGTAATACACATGTGTCAAGTGTTGAGGGAGGATCCTGGTGGGAGGTGACTGGATCATGGGGGAGATTTCCCCTATGCTGTTCTTGTGATAGTGAGAGTGTGTTCTCACTAGAGCTGGTGATTTTAAACTGTGACACTTCTCTCACTCTCTCCTTCCTGCTGCCATGTTAGATGTGCCTTGCTTCCATTTCACCTTCCATCATGATTGTAAGTTTCCTGAGACCTCTCCAGCCACACAGAACTGTGAGTTAATTAAACCCCTGTTATAAATTACCCAATCTCAGATAATATCTTTTAAGCAGTGTGAAAACAAACTAATACAATGACAAACATAGATACTCTGTATGAACTACTAAGGAACACACTCAAAAATATCTTACAGAGAATGAGCGGTTACGCTTAAACTGAAACCCAGTTTTCTGACTCTGAAATTTGTCCCCTTAATTTTACTATCCACATGTAAGATATAGAGCAAAAATGTCTAACTTAAAAAATTTCATAACCTAGTAGGTAAGGTAAGTGAGCTACATTTAGAAAAAGGGTAACTAGCATCACTAAGTGCCAAAGGAATGCTTTTGACACTTGAGAAATTTCAGAGGAAGAGAAACAGATTATTTTAAGCCCAGGTGAATCAGTAAGGCTTTGTAGATTGAGTATTGAAGACCGTGTAGAATTTTTCATTGGCTGAGAATGTGGGGAACTTGGAAGCATTTTAGGTAGGAAGAGCAGTTTGAGAAATGAGGCTGAGGAAAGCATGGGGCATGTTTCAGTAGACAGTGAATAGAGCAATTTGATTATAACAACTCTTTTTTTTTTTTTTTTTTGAGACGGAGTCTCGCTCTGTCACCTGGGCTGGAGTGCAGTGGCCGGATCTCAGCTCACTGCAAGCTCCGCCACCCGGGTTTATGCCATTCTCCTGCCTCAGCCTCCCCAATAGCTGGGACTACAGGCGCCACCACCTTGCCGGGCTATTCTTTTTGTATTTTTTTTCAGTAGAGACGGGGTTTCACCATATTAGCCAGGATGGTCTCGATCTCCTGACCTCGTGATGCACCCGTCTCGGCCTCCCAAAGTGCTGGGATTACAGGCTTGAGCCACTGCGCCCGGCCGATTGTAACAACTCTTTAATTTGGAGACATAGTAAGAAATAAGCCTGGAAACAAAAGCTGTGACCATAATGTTTCTATTTTAATTTTAGATCTTCTTGGGATATTTTTCACTGACTTTTAAAATATGATCTGAGTCTTTAATGAGTGTATATATTTTTCAGAAATCAAGTATGACTGAAACATGCATCACGAATACAAAGCAGTGGATGATTTGTATCTGGTTACACAAACACACAAATCCTGGCAGCACAAGGACTGATGGAACATTTGTTCCTTTTTGTACCTACCTACAAATCCATTACACATGATGGTCATGTGACTCAGGACAGGCTAATTATAATATCCCTTCCTGGGGCACTTACAGAAAAGAAGTAAGTTCAATAAGAGGACTTCCCTGAAACTGCCGCTTGGAAAAGAGAGATGCTGTATCCACTAGGACTTCTATTGGTCATTAATAGACTCCCATTGGTAATTGTAGGATCAGAATATGAGGCCCAACAGAGGAAAAAGGGACTGCACAGTCAAGTAGTAACAAAAATGAGGGGGGTAGGGGCAGGGGAGCTGGCAGAGATAAAAAGGGTTTTAGGGTCCCTGGACGCAGCAGTGTTTAAAACAAAAAATTCAAACTACTAACATAAACATATTGATTTTTTCTTTTCCCCTTTGTATGGGTTGAATTAGGTTTCTGTAGTTTTAAATTAATAGCTAAGAAAGTCTTATTTCATTAGAACCTATGAGTTCCAATTGTGTGGCTCAAGTATGTATTTTAAAACACTTGCAGAAAAAAAATTAGAGTAGTCTAGGAATTCTGACAAAAATGGGAGGGTGAGCATCATGTAGTTCTCCAACTCTAAACATAGAATGAAAGGTAAAATATTTTTAAACATACTTGACAAAATGCATGACCATAATTTAAAAGGAGAGAGAAACAATTGGGAGCACTTCTGCTTTTTAGCCATGAGGAATAAGATGTTCTGAAATAATCCTCTTTCCACAAAAACTAGACAACTGAAGAAAATAGAGGAAATCACTGTTTTCAGATGTTGTACTACAGGCAGCACAGAGCTGTAATTCACAAGAAAGGGAAACAAATAGATGAACTAAACCACTGCCTAGTGTTTCTGTCTAGAGGTAATTTCTGTGCTGTAACCCAGTCAGGAGAATTCAAACCATGCTGGGGAATCTCTGTAAGTTGAGAAAACAGAGCTTGGAATGTGCAGAGTCTGAGAAAGCTAGAAGTTGTTATTCAGGGAATTAGAGAGAACTAGAGAACTAAATCTACAAAACTATAAAGCTCAGAAAATCTGTGTAAGGGCCCATGAGTCTTTCTCTGAATGCCAATATGCATAGTGTGAAATCCCTTAAGAGTAAACAAAAATCAATTATATGAAGGAAAAAATCCTTATACGAAGCTATAATATGAAGAATCCTCAACAGGAATTGTTTGAGTTTCAGTGAGTACAGAGACTTCCCTGAATACAACAGGCTTTCAGTCCACGAAACCAGCTGTATAATAAACACTACTAGAGTTGTACTCAAACTCAAAAACAAACTTCAGGCCGGGCGCGGTGGCTCAAGCCTGTAATCCCAGCACTTTGGGAGGCCGAGACGGGCGGATCACGAGGTCAGGAGATCGAGACCATCCTGGCTAACACGGTGAAACCCCATCTCTACTAAAAATACAAAAACTAGCCGGGCGAGGTGGCGGGCGCCTGTAGTCCCAGCTACTCCGGAGGCTGAGGCAGGAGAATGGCGTAAACCCGGGAGGCGGAGCTTGCAGTGAGCTGAGATCCGGCCACTGCACTCCAGCCTGGGCGACAGAGCAAGACTCCGTCTCAAAAAAAAAAAAAAAAAAACAAACTTCAAAAGGATCAGTGTAGTTCAAAAGTACTTAGCTGACTATTGGAAAATAAATTCACCATGCTTTCACTCTTTAGAGGCAGGGAAAAATATAAATAAACCAATATACAGAATTCAAAAAGATAAAATTCCAAATGTCCAACACCCAATTCAAAAGTACTAGAGTAATGAACAATTAAAATTATCACTAATAACTAGAAGAAAAACCAGTCGAAAGAAACTGACTCAGAAATGACAAAGAAGATACAATTAGCAGAAAAGGATGGTAAAATAGCTATTGTGAAAATGATCCATCTCTTTCATCATGTACAAAATATGAACATGAAGTGAATATAAAACAAATGATACGAAAAGAAATGTATGAGACTTCTAGAGAATAAAACTCAATATCAGAAATTTTTAAAAAGACCACTGGAAGGGATTAATAGCATATTAAACATGGCAGAGGGAAAGAATGATGAACCATGAGTATACAACTCTACAAACTAAATGAAGCCTTGAGAAAAACAGACCGAAGGGAATAAAAACAAAAACACCGCACTATTGATCTGTGGCACAGTATATAAATGTGGCATAACATAGCTAGCATATGTATAATTGGAGTCCCAGAAAGAGGGGCAATATAGGAGATTACACATATATATGTAAGGTAATAAATGTAACTTTTCCAAATATGATATAAATATAGACCATAAATATGAGAAAATGCAACAAACCACAAGCAGGAAAGAACAATGTAATCAACACTAAGGTGAACATCACAATCAAATCTCTAGAAACTTGTGAAAAATAAAATGTCTCTAAATATAAGGACAAATTACTTTCACAAAACATGAACAACAAATGGAAAAATCAGATAGTAATAATATGAGTCAAGGAGAGAAATTTGTTGGATACAATGCAATGAAATGATAAATAGTAAAAGAGAAACTAAATTTGCCGTAATATTTGAAAAATAATACCAGCCTAAATACTTTATGAATTACTGAAGAACTCACAATAAAAATTAACAGATTTAGAGTTATCCAACTGTGAGATTTATGCATTAAGACAGTCTCACATAGATAAATTACCTTTTGAAGTAAATTTATAGCTTTAAATATACACAGGGTAGAATAAGAAAGACTGAAATTAAATGACTTAAAAATATCATCCCAAAAAATAGCTTCGAGAGAAAATTTTAACACTTGATTAAAGAAAACACAGTATCTTTGCTATAACCAATGTTTATTAATAGACAGATGGGAATTATCTTCAAATAAATCTATAAAATCCATATAATGCTATTTAATAAAACTTCCAACAAAATTGTGAATACTGAAAAATAGCAAAACAATTCTGAATGGTAAGAAAGTGTGAAGGGACCAACCCTACTAATAACCAGACTTGTTATAAAGATATAGTAATTTAAATCACAACAAGGGCAGATACCTCATCAACAGATTAATGCTCTCTGTTTTTGTGGTGGGGCTGGTGGGAAATGAGTGCCTTCTCACTCTATTAGTTCTCTTGAGAGCTGGTCATGGCACCTTCCCTCTCTCTCTGGCTCTTTCTCTTACCCTGTGATGTCTGCACACGCCAGCTCCCCTTCCCCTTCCACCACAAGTGGAAGCAGCGTGAGGCCCTCACCAGATGGAGATGCTGGTGCCATGCTTTTTGTGCAGCCTGCAGAGTCATGAGCCAAAGAAATCTCTTTTCTTTGTAAACAGATAAATAAACAAACACATCACTGACATAGGGATAGGTCAAGAAAATAAATTGCTCTCCATAAAGCAATTTAAAAATCTGTGGGCCTACAGGTGTTTTAGGGACCTCATTGAAGACAAAAAATAGTCCAAAATCATCTCCCATTGTTGATTTGAATACAGTTGACAAGTACCACAAGGAACTTCAAAATGCCAGTATAGCTGCTTCAGAGCTAATTAAAAAAATAACTTAGCATGATTATATAGAAGAGCAATGTGTCAGCTCTAGCAAAATAGAAAATATGGAAACCATGCCAGCAATCCTATTTCTACCCCAAAAAACTCTCACATATAGGCTCAAACATAGAAGAGGAAGAGGCTCCTAGCACTATAAAATGACAATCTAGACACGCTTTATAGCTGAGCCCAAATATTCCAATACACATCTGCATCTTTCAAAAACCCGTGCACCTATGTTCAGTTGAAAATTCTCTAAATAAGGAAAGAAAAAATTCACAGTTCGCTAAAATTTTACAGTAAGAACAAATCTTTGATATGTGAAATTTTGAAAAGGATAAAGGAATTTGTGCTAGTTTTGTTGCCACACCTCAAATTGCAAAAGGTGTAGCCACAGTACTTGATAAATACCTGGTTAGGATAGAAAAAGAATGAAATTTGTGGGTAGAAGACATATACAGAAATATATTATTATTGGTAGCAACATGATGTGTCAGATTAATTAAACTTTATCATAGATTTGTATGTATAGTGAAAAGCATAGTATATATAGGGATTAGTACTACCTGGGGATTCAGGCATCCAATGGGGGTCTTGAATGTATCTCCCACAGATAACGAGGGACTACTGTGTTCAAGGAATTCCAAGGCACTCAGCATGGCCAGTGATGAGAGTACAAATGAGAATTGGAAAGTTATTTGCCCCTAAAAGATAACATTTGACTAGGCATTCCCCCACCCAAATACTTACTTATAGATTTGGTAAATCTAGTTATGAAACCACTTTTGCAAAATTATGACAGTGAGAGAAATCTGACATAGTTGACTTTATCTTGCTTATAACCTCCAAGCCGTCCTTGGTCATTCCTGGCCAAAGGCCAAGCTAACTTTGGGAGGGATAATAGTCTACGGGATCCTTTGAAATCAACTTTTACATTGGGTGTCTGGTAAATGAAGGAAATAAAAAATGACAGCTAACTCATGGTCTACTATCTCCAACATTTAGTGGAAGACTGAATGATTCTTTTCAATAAGTGTAGAAAAAACTTCACAATTGAAATGCACAATGTGTTTCATTTGTTTGTTTGTTTGTTTGCTTCTTTTTATTTCAGATGGAGTCTCGCGCTATTGCCCAGATCATGCCCATGTTGTGGCATGATCTCAGGATCTTGGCTCACTGCAATCTCCGCCTCCTGCGTTCAAGTGATTCTCCTGTCTCAGCCTTCCAAGTAGCTGGGATTACTGGCGCCCACCACTGGGCCCGGGTAATTTTTCTATTTTTAGTAGAGACGGGGTTTCACCATGTTGGCCAGGCTGGTCTCAAACTCCTGACCTCAGGAGATCCACCTGCCTTGGGCGCCCAAAGTGCTGGGGTTACAAGGATGAGCCACTGAGTCCAGCCAAATTCCACAATGTTATTATCAAGAGGCTGGTTAGAAGGTGTATCTGATCAAGTAGAAAGTTTATGAAGGAGAACATAGGAAATAAAATGAGAAGTATGAAATCACCTCTGTTTATTAGCCTTGTGACCCAGAGAAACTATACAACCTTTGAGTTTGCCTCTTCACAAGTAAAGTGATGTGAAGACTGTTTCCTTAAGTTATTTAAAAATATGAGATAATACCAAAGAACCTCCCAGATTTTGTGTGTAATAATTGTTACTAGACCCAATTCAACCCTGAAAAAAGAATCATTATTTTTGATTGATGTGCTTACTTACATGCCTGTTTTGTGATTTTATTTATGTAATTAGTTATTGGTTTTTGTTTTAAAGCTAAGGGACAACTCTGTTTAAGGCTTTCTTTAAATGTTGTCTCTTGGGAAAATTTCACACAGCTTGTCATTCTACAATCTGATGCTATAAGAAGGTTATGTCTGTTTCTGGTAGTTACTGATGCTAATGGAATAAATGACATCCTGTTTTCTCATTAATTAAACAAGCTCTGTGCACTTCCTCTCATTTCTGGTATCCATGAAAGCATGCTTTTTTTGGTTACTATGCTGATTAAACAAACAGACACTGATGGTTGGCTGCTCAAGTTCTGAGGCCCTAGGGAGAAAAGGAATTGTTGTGCCAACAGAATTGAACTTTTGGCCTTGTTTATTCCTAGCAAAGTGTTACCTCCCTTGTGGAGGAAATGAGTTAAAACTTATTAGGAAAACTCAAAGAGATTTTTCAACATCCAATAACCTGCATACAGTTCCTTCAGGAAGAAAGTAGATTAATCCAATTTCTCTGGTATCAAATAGAAACAAATGGCTTAGAAAACCTAGGACACATGCAGTCTACTTGCCTACAAAAGAGAAAAATCTGCAAACTGGGAAAAATGAAGAAATATTGAGAAAAGTAAACTTATTTTAGGTGATGAGATGAAGGGGAAAGTTAAAAAGTGGCTATATAATTATTAGAACGTTGGGAAAACTTGCTATTATGGCAATTGAATCACAATTCATTGTATTTCAGGAACTGAGAAGATGGAAAGAGATTCTAGAATGAGCTATCAAGTCACACAAAAGCATGAAGGAAACTTAAATGTTTATTAATCTGTAAAAGAAGCCAGTCTGAAAGGGATATATATTGTATCAGTCCAATTGTATGACATTCCAGGAAAGGCAAAACTATGGAGACAGTAAAAAGATCAGTGCTTGCCACAGGTTTGTAATGAAGAGAGAAGCGAGGGATAAAAAGCTGGAGCGCGGTGTATTCTTAGGGCAGTGAGATTATTCCATAGGATAATGTAATGACTGAAACATGTTAGTATACTTATGTCAAATTCCACAGAATATGCAATATAAAGAGTGAACCCTATTACTGACTATGGACTTCTGTTAATAATAATGTATCAATATTTGTTCATCGGTAGTAATAAATATATTACAGTAATGCAAGATGTTAATAACAGGAGAAAGAGAGGAGGAAGAGAGAGTATAGAAGGGTACTGTACTTTGTGTTAAACTATTTTGTAAACTTAAAACTATTCCAAAAAGTTTGTTTGTTTGTTTGTTTGTTTTGAGATGGAGTTTTGCTCTTTTGCCCAGGCTGGAGTGAAGTGGTATGATCTTGGCTCACTGAAACCTCTACCCCACAGGTTAGAGCCAGTCTCATGCCTCAGCTTCCCGAGTAGCTCGGATTATAGGTGCCCACCACGATGCCTGGGCAATTTTTTTTAATTTTTAGTAGAGACGGGGTTTTGCATTGTTGGCCAGGCTGGTCTCTAACTCCTGACCTCAGGTGATCCACCTGCCTTGGTCTCCCAAAGTGCAAGGATTACAAGCATGAGCCACCTTGCCAGGACAAAGTTTATTTTTTTAAGCACAAAAGATGCTGAAAGACTGCAGATTTACAAATGTTATGATGATGGTGATGATGGTGGTGGTGATGATGATTTACAAAATAATTTCAGATACAGATCTGTACATCTGATTTAAGGAAGGACAAAAACAGCAAAGCAACATCAGTAATTCAAACGGCAAGAGTTTAAAAAGTATAAAAATTCAGAAGACAATTAATGTAAGAAACAAATTATAAAAGATAAAATTTGAGCACCTGGAAGTTGAAAATTCTTATCAGGATACACAGTGACCAATGAAAAACATCAAACAAAAAATAACAAATAAATCTCAATTAATTCTTTGATGGGTACCTAACATTATTAACTTGAGAGAAGCTGGCCCGTGAGATATTTTTGAATTTTATAAAATTGTATATGTTGATAATAGATGCTCATTGTATTTATAAAATGTTGTATGATTATTTATTTTCAGGATCCAGAATTGGGTGGATTTATTATTCAACAGTGTCAACAATTGATGAATTTGTAGTGAAGATACATGACAAATCTCTGCCTTTAACTTTTTCATTCATAAGGTAAATGAAGAATGGCATAAATATATAAGAGACATCAGATATACTAGATGATACACATTGATCTAAAAAGATTCTGAAAGGTTAGTGTGATGAGATAAATCTCATAAAGTAATACTCATCAGGGATAAAACAGAAGTGTCATACCTGAATCCAAAATCCATCTTTACTAGCAGAAAATGGGAGAAGTAGGCTCCACGGACACTCCCATTTTTTTAAAAAAGGTGCATGTGCATGTAATATACATCAATAATAAACATTTCAATAATATATAAAATATACCAGAATAATGTCATTTGCTCACTCCCCAAGAAAACCAAAGGAATTTTTAGTTGATGTTTATACATATGTTTCTAGAAACAAAGATTAGAAGAGAGAAGTTCCACAGAAACTGAAATTTCATTAAAATATTTAAGGGTATTTGATAATAATAATATGTTCAACACACTAAAACTGTAATATGTCTGCCTATGGCTAATGTGATTATAGCTGTTATTAATGGCCATATTTCTAGAAAATGAGAAGAGCCTTTCTGTCATGTGACTTGTTTGCTCATGCTCTTGAAATTCCAACTTCTGTCTTGGTACTTACATTTTAAAAGAAATAGAGTGAAATTAGAATGTATTCAAGGCAGGTTAAACATGATGTTGAAAATGTTCATGATGTGTCAGAACAAGAATGTTTACAGGAACTTGAGATGTTTACTCTTGTAGGAAATATTTCTGAGATGATACGTCTTCCAATATCTGTAGTTTTCACTTGGAATAAGGATCAACTAATCTTTATGATCCCAAATATGCCAACAAAATGAAAAATTTTAACTTTTGCCTCAATTAGAGTAATAGCATCTCACATTCAATAATGTAGCCTTAGTCACAAATATACAAAGGTGGCTTTCAGAGAATTTACCTGCTATATCATCAAACACTCCACTTTCCTCAGTCTCCACCATACTACATTAAAGTCTTTCATTTTCCTCCTGTATCAAAATGAACTACTAGTGTTAAAAATTACATATATGTTTCATATTGTTAAAGAAAATAATTATGATTCATTGATAGTCAGAAAATGTCCTAGACCCAAGAATGGAAAATAGAGTAGGCTCTAGAAGGTATTATTACAAAGCTCCAATGGGTGGTCAGGACAGGAAAATAATTCTGTGACCAACAAGAGCAGTTAAAGTTTTGGTAACCATGATAAATTATCAGATTTGTTGATAGGAGGTAGAAAAGGCAGGAGAATGGATATTGTAAAAGCTATCTAGCCTTCAATGACTTATTAGATTTGAGTATCACGTATCCTTATGGTTCATGTTAGGCTTCTGGAAGTTTAACACTCATTAATATATCCACATCCTTCACAATTAAAGCCTTCCCTTTAATTGTGAAGGGCATAGGCATATTTAAGAATGTGGAGTCCTATTGAGTCCTCTGCTTTTAAATCTGATTTCTAATGATACCTTTCGTTGGTTCTAGCATGGACCTATTTTAACTCTGTGGATCATCCCAGAAGGATAATGAAAGATAACTTTTCTCAAGGTCACTAACCTTACTGATAAAGTAAACTTATTGTTGTGTTCTTCAGTCACCTGACTCACCTAGGCTTCCAGTCATTAGGCCTATAAAAAAATCTACTAGGAGTTTAACATCTGTGAATAATTTTCAGATGACTGATATGAAATTACTTCCCTCTTCCACACTTTCCTTAAAACAACTTTAACACTGGGGCACTGCAGCATTACATTTCAGTTTTATTTTATGAAGGGAACTCATAGACCAAAATATATGCCAGTGAATGTGTGTGTGCGTGTGCGTGTGTGTGTGTTTGTGTGTGAACTTTTTCATGAATCTAAATCTAGAGGAAAAGAGCACAATACTAATAATGATTACGTCTAAGAGATGTAAGTAAATGTAATCTTCCTAAGTAGTTCACAATGAGCATCTATTATGAACTGATCTATCACAAGGAACATCTCATCACAATGAGTGCAATGAAAAACATGGCATGGCTATTTTAAAAGTAAAAACATAGATATATTTATGTATATGTGTGTGTGTGCTATAAATAACTTTAAATTGCTAACAATGATATTTTTCAGGAGTTAGAATTATGGTTAATTTTTAACCCATTTCTAATTTTGCTAAAACGTGAGTATATTGCTATCATAATCTAAAATATACATTCAGCAACTGTAAATGAGCTGCAGTTGTAGAGCAATTTAACAAATGCAGGTTATTATCAAGCTCTGGCTGTTTCTTCAAAATGACTACCCAAACAAAACACAAGCTTTCTAAATTACAGGACAGATTTTTGATTCTTTGCAAGTATCAGTGGTGACCATCGGAGGAGAGACAAATGACTCATCTTTGGCATACTAAAGGAGAGACTAAAGTTAGAGGTTTAAAAGTGAGATTCAGCTATACACATTCCTATTGAACATACTTTCAGTTAGCACGTGCTAAAACCCATGCCAGATACACAAAGAAAGAAAGCATCCCTTCCCTCCTGAGATTCTGATGGTAAGGAAGTCAGATAAGCCAATAGTAACACAGTGTCATCGATGAGGTAATATCTATACACAAAGAGGTCTCCGCACAGAGAGAAATGCAGTTTTACCAGTGATGGCTAAACCAGAGTGACATGTGGGCTGGATCTTGATGGGTCTTTATGAATCTACCAAGTACACACAAGAACTGTGCCTCTATCAGGTGGGAAAACAACACATGCAAAATGCATGAACACCGAACAAATAATATAGAAAGAATATTCTCTCTTTTCAAGATGGTTCAAGATAGTTCTATTGGTCTTTTTAAGACACACACACACCACACACACACACACACTCTTCAGAAGTGGAACTAGAGCAGTTACTTTTCTCTCATGGTGAATAAATATTTCTATGGAAACCCTTAGCATGAAAAAAAATAAAACAAACAAAAAGCATACAAATATATACAACGGCTGTCTTTTGTTTCACACTGGAGGGCAGAGGAGAAGACAGGGAGACAGGGAACAGCATTGAGACTTTCAGATTCTCACATATTCCAGGCAGGTTCTGAAAGTGCTAAAGGTAGAGAAAGGGGTTCTTCAGAAGGCTGGCCCCTTTCTCCTTGTGCCCAAAGCTGGGCCAACACTTCCGCCAGTGTATCCCAGCAGGGCAAACCAGCATTGACTCCTTGCATTTTCATTTGCCTAAGGCTTAACCAAATAATCGGCCTCAGGGGCCTGTCTTTATAGGGAGCCAGTTGGATTTATTGATATTTCCCGGGCAAGCAGGACCAGACAGCCCAAAACCATTGAGTATATTAGATGTTCAGATAGTCTTGTTAGACCATCACTGCCTTCATTTAATCACTACAAAGAATTTGCTTTGACCAAAAATAAGTCCAAAGTCTTTAGTCTCTATGTTATGACATATTCTAGTTAAAGGATGGAAATCTTAGTATGAGCTACCTCTTATTTACAGGGCCTTGACCCTGAGAAAGGGACATCAGAGCAATTCTCACCAAAATAGAACAGGGTACACAAAGGGCTGGGCACTCAAGTACAATGGAGGGATAGATATATAGAGAAATTGTGTGCAGAGAGGGAAGGAGGAATGGGGGAGGGAGAGAAAGAGAGATTATAGATAGTTTTACTAATCTCAAAGGTATAAGCTATGACTCATTTCCTTATCTTGTCCATCAAAGTATGTGATAGGGTATTAGAGGTTACAGAATTATATTCAGGATGGTTTGGATGTAGTCTTGAGTTCAAATGGTATTCCTATATAGTCCAGTTCAAGTTCAGAAAATAAGATAATTATTCAATTTGTATGTGTGCATTCTGACAAAAGAGTGTTCATCGGAGAAGCAACATAGAGAAGTTTGGTTATAGCAATAAATAGCACATGTAAAGCACTTACTAAATGTCTTGCAATAGGAACGTCTCACAAAGAGCTAACTTCTCATATTCAACAAGAGGAGGGTTAGATTTGCTACGTTACATGCAGAGGAAGAACCAATTTAAGTGAAACAAAGCGCATTATTTTACTACTTAATATTCTTTGGGAGTGTATGATTCTGCTGCAATAAAATGAGATTTTTAAAAATCCAATATAAAAATCCCTCCACTCATTTATACACTCATTAACTAAGGGATTAATTAATTAATCCCCTAAATTTTAGTATTTAGCAAATATGCTCCAAAAATATGGGAGAAGATAAACATTAAACAGACAAAAAATATCAACAAATAAATAATAGGAGAACAAAATTAAATATCTTCTGCTACATGCTGCAGACAGAAAAAATAACATTTTAGAAACTTATCTAGTATATTAAAATTAAAAAGTAGATTTTTTCTATTTTTTATATTGTACTATGACTAAGAGAAAAAAGTTCTTGTTTTTGTTTTCATTTTTACCAGAGACAATTACTTTCAACAGTCAAACTGGGATAAAAGGAGTTCTTTTCAAACACTTTAGTTTCTCAAATAAAAGTGTTGCCAGGGGCTCATCGAGAGATCTCATCGTAGCAATCCTGTATTCACAAAAAACTTTTGTTTCCAAAGAGAAACGGAACATGAAGTTTCAACACATCCTTGTGATATGATTACCTCAAAGGTTTTCAAAAAGTTTGAGGATCTGCTAAATTAAAGGTTCCTGGAAAAAAAGTATAATGCTATTATGAAAGAAAAATCGGGACAAATGAGAGTAAGTGAAGATAATGATGTTCTGATTCTGTTGACATCATATCACTCCATAGTGACTGCATGAGTTTCCTGTTGCTATTGTGACAAATCAACGCTAATTTAGTGACTTGAATCAACACCCATTTACAATCTTAGAATTTTACACGTCAGAATGGCAACATCAGCTTTACTGGGCTAAGACGAAAGTGTCTGCCCGGACTATGTTGCTTCTTGAGATTATAGAGAGAATCTTGCTCCCTCACCTACATTTGGTTCTAGAGGCTGCTTGCAGACCATGGCTTAGGGTGCTGTTCCACCACCTTCAAAACCTGTCTTTATTATGCTGCTGTAGAATCTAAGGAAAATCTTCCTCCTTGCCCTCTCAAGGTTCACTGAAAAATCAACTGACAACGGCAGACTAATAAGGGAAATGGCATATCTAATTGTCAAACGTGCACATCGGGGAGAACCACAGTTACTAGCCCAGTGCCCCAGTGGAGTCTAGAAGCTTATACGCCATCTTGTGGTGACAGAAAGAAAGGGAATTTGGATCCTGACAAAACTGGTTACGGGAGGGGGAGAAGAAGAGGACTGGCTAGCAAAGGTGGTCTTGATATGTAAATGAACCCTGACAGGGAGCAGCTCTCAGAGAGAAGGGATGGAACATGTTTCTTTCAGACCTTTAGAGGTGTTAGACTCTCAGTTAATCTTCCCCAGTTCTGGACAAGGGAAGGTGTCAGAGAAAGCATGTCTGCATCAATGCAGATTCCCTACAGATGCAAATCTCCCCCAAAAAAGACAGCTTAGCAGGGCTACTTCTGTCTGCAGGCCTTCTGAATAGTCATCACAAAATATGTCACAGAAGTATATTTGGGGTACAATATTTTGATTTCATTCAATGCTATCTCCATGAACCTGGTCTGCTGTCACATCTGTCTCTGATCAAGTCAGGAAAGGTTCTCAACTCTTAAGGATTCTTTTGATCAGATTGGACCTACCCAGATAGCCCAGGATAACCTCCTCATCTCCAGGCCCTTCTCCTTATTCACATCTCTAAAGTCGCTTTTCCCATGTAAGGTAACATATTCACAAATGCCAGGGATTACAACATCCTGGACATCCTTGGGGGTCATTATTCTCCCTACCACACTGCCGTCACCACCATATTTTTTTATTTAACCCCATATTGGTTTTATAACCTCCAATTATTATTACTATTTTTATTGTCCATCAGGAGCTAAAGGGTAATCTTTTTTACATAATTCAGACATACATTCACTTATGACACATATTTATTTATTAAACATTCAATAACTAATATGTTCCAAAATTTCCTTTATACACTGCCACTGCACTAAGCAATTCTCATTCATTCATGTATTTATTTAATTGTAGCTGTCTCCCCAACTAGGATCTAGAGAGTACAGTCTTTATTTCTCTCACTTAGTGTTTTATCCTCAGTGGCTAAAACAATATTTAGCATAAAATGGTTACAAATAAATATTTGTTAAAAAATGAATGGATAAGCAAATGTTTATTGTGTAGTAACTATTTGCCAGGGCTCAATGCTTGTGCACATAAAGGCATGCAGGTGGAAAGACCATCAGAGGAAGAGGCAGTATGGATATGCAGATGTTGTTGCTATAGAAGTTATGTTCAGAAAGTCAGCACAGTCACTTCATCACCACTGGGCAACAATCACCAAATTCAATATCGGAGGGCAAAATTAACTCCTGGAACCCAAAAGTAAATGCAAAGAATTTTCAAGATTAGCAAATACAGGGTTCTAGTTCTAAGTTTGCCATTTAGCAATCATGTCACCTTGCATATGAGTTAGAGGCTAAGCATTCTGGAAATGGATGCAATCTGTAACCATAGAACTGGAACTATCTAAGAGACTGCTGACCTTTACCCCTTTTGAAGGATGGATTCTGTCACCTGGGGCACAGTGAATCAGCTCTATGATCAGCCCTGACATTGTCTCCTAGCAGAACACTGCAGTGAGGTCATTCCACTTTGAGATCAGAAAGGCATGAATAGCCATGCCATGACCCAAGCCTGAGAGGAAAGAAGGCAAAGAATATGAGCTCAGGCTGATGATACAACAATCGTCATTCCCCCAGGGGCGTAATCATTCTCTGGATTGTGCATCTGTCTCTGCACATAATTTATGTGTGTACCTGTATCCTGTGGATAATAAAACTTTATTTTGTATGACATCTCTCATGCTGCACTCCTAAATATTTAATAGAGTTAAATAATGCAGTTACTGAGACGAGTAATAGGAGGCAGCAGGGGAAAATTAAAAGGCAGTAACAAACATTAAGAGTTATGCTTTGGAAAGAGTCTAAGAATGATTTCTTCTTCCTTCCACTGACTTCCCAGAAAGCAATCCTGAAGCCAGGGTGAATCAAAATTAGTAATAATCTAAGAATACAAAGAGTATGTCTGCAGGGTCACTCTGTCTCTAACAACCCATATGACCTTGGCTAGGACACTTAAGCCATCTGAGTCCTAATTCCCTCATCTGGAAAGTGGAACAATGCATATCTCAGTAGCAGTTGTCAGGTTAAAAAGCTGGCTAAGATATGTAAAATGACTGCTAAGTGTGTATTACACTAAACACATTTCTTTACTGGCAAAAGGAAATTAGATGAGGAGAACAGAATGAGATATACACAAAAGATATGAAGAGACTAGTGTGACAGGTTTAGAGATTAGCAAGGAGCAGATCAAAATTGATTTATGTGGCCACAAAGCAGAAACCCAGTTCCAAAGGACTTGAGAGTCACTTGGTGAAGCAAGTAGCTGGAAGGCAGGCCATCGGCCACCAGCATGTGCTGTGGTCAATCAGTGGGTAAGCCCCCATTGTTCTCTGTGGCCTTTCTTTTCTTTACTTCTTTTTTTTTTTTTTTTATGGAGTTTTGCTCTTGTTGCCCAGGCTGGAGTGCAATGGCGCGATCTCGGCTCACTGCAACCTTGGCCTCCCGGGATCAAGCGATTCTCCTGTTTCAGCCTCCCAAGTAGCTGGGATTACAGGCATGCGCCACCATGCCCGGCTAATTTATCATTTTTAGTAGAGATGGGGTTTCTCCATGTTGGTCAGGCTGCTCTTGAACGCCCGACCTCAGGTGATCCGCCCATCTCGGCCTCTCAAAGTGCTCGGATTACAGGCATGAGCCACTGCGCCCATCCATGCAGTCTTTATTTTCTACTATTGCCCACTGGCATTTCAATGATGGAATAATATATCTCTTTACTATTCTTATTGATTTTCCCACCAACCTAATTGATTCACACCATCTCAACTCTTGGCATGTAGCTTTTGACTGGCTGGCAGCCCTCTTATTCCAGTTGACCCACTAAAGGCACAGGTTTGAATTGCAGGGATCCACCTATAGGTGGATTTTCTTCCATCTCTGCCACCCCGGAGACAGTGAGACCAAACCCTCCTCTTCCTCCTCCTCCTCCAACTACTCACCATGGAGATGGTGAGGATGAGGACCTTTGTGATGGTCCACTTCCACTTAATGAATAGTAAATATATTTTCTCTTCCTTATAATTTTCTTAATAACCTCTCTTCTCTCTAGTTTATGCTACTGTAAGAATATAATATGTGTAACATACAAAATATGAATTCATTGACTGTCTATGTTGTCAATAAGCTTTTCTGATCAACAGTACGCTATTAGCAGTTCGGTTTTTGAAAAGTCAAAAGTTATAAGTAGATTTTTGACTACAGTGGTGGGGTAGTGGTTCCCAAACTTCTGCATTATTTAAAAGTCAACTGTACATACCATTTCTTAAAATAGAAATTACTTCTTACATTTGTGGCTAAAACCTATCCCTTTTATGCTCACATTGGTATCACCTCCTCTAGAAAGCTTCCCTTTCTTTATATAAAGACACTTTTTGTCCTTAATTATATAATCCTCAGTTTTCTGTGGTGTCTAGTCCAGCTGCAGCAGCATCCCATGGGATTTATTATAGTGTAAATACCTAAGGGCCACCTCAGACCTACATAAAATAATTAGATCTTAATCTTCTAGGATAGAACAAAGATGAAGAGCCAAGAAGGAAGGTGCTGACTCTTACAGCCATGAAAATGTTTTTTTCTGATCATACTCTTTGCCACTGAAGACCGATTTTCAAACTCAGTTTACATCAGAATCAACTTGAATGCTTACATTTAAAACACAAATTACTAGGCAATCTGAGTGTCTGATTCAGATGGTCTAAATTGGGCCTCAGGAATTTCTAATTCTAACCAGCTCCCGGGTGATACACGTGCTGTGGTTCCTAGGACCACACTTTGAAGTCCACGCTTTGAGAACCAGGGCCTCGAGCATCTTCCTCACATACTTCATCTCCAACACCCACAGTGGTCTCAGGGGTGCACTGGAGTCTGACCCAATCAAGGATAAAATTCTTTTCCCTATTATTCGTTGGCATAATTGAGAACAGACTGGAACAGTTAGCAAAATAAAGAAATTGAGGATCACATCTAGCTTGAATTTTCACTCTAGTTTCCCTACACTGTGACACTCAACTTGGCTCCTGGTCCATGATTTTTATTCAAGGCCTTGTCTTCTCTATTGGCTGGGAGAAGTTTCAGGTATGCCCAGGGCCTCCATGCCTGGGCTGAGTGCTTCTTTTATGCCTGCTCCAACTTTCTGCCCTTAACCTTCATAGGACTCATCACACTGTATTTTTTTGAGATGTAAATAATATGCAATAAATTACACAGGTCTTAAATTTTATATTCAATAAGTGTGGGCAATTGTATACACCTTTGTAGCCACTACCAAAAATAGTGAATACAATTATTTCCCGTCTCCTTGAAAGTTTTATTATAGGACTTTCTAGGCAACAGTAAGCTTCCTCCCCCTGCAACTATGTGATATTTACTGCCATAGATTGGTTTTGCTTTCAGTTACACAGCAGTTCCTTGAATATCATTGTTCTTGAACAACCTCGTTTCATCATAATGTTGATGAGAAAAAAAAAATTAATTCCTGGCCAGAGTCACTGTGTGGAGTTTGCAGACTCTTACCATGTCTCCTTGGGTTTTCTATGGGTACTCAGGTTTCCTCACATATTTCACAGCTGTGCACGTGAGGTGAATTTGCATCTCTCCATGGTCCTGGTGTGGATGAGTGTGAATGTGGAGTGTGCCCTGCAATGGAATGGTGTTCTATCCAGGGTTGGTTCCCACCTTGTTCCCTGACCTGCTGAGATAGAATCTGACCACCTGAAATCCTGAAATAGAATAATTAGGTAAATCACTGCTTTGCTTCTTCTTCTTAATCTTTCTGAAATGCATGTATATTTCACATTTATTTAAATGATTAATATTATAAACGTTTTGGTCTTTATTTAGAAATGTGGTGATGATTTTGAGACCAGAAATAGGTTGCAGAATCTTAGCTCTTATTTATACTAATTAGTTTATGGAAAAATTGGTTTCATTATACACAATGTTGCTTAAATTCTCATTTTTCAGAACTTATCAATGACATTAAGTGAGGACTTACTGTATGCAATATGAATGATATTATATCCTATGTATTCTATTGTGTTGGGCAGGCTCCTTTAACTTAATACACTACTTTTGATATTAATGTTTTTTATTAATATGGTAGACATTTTCAAATTGCTATCAAGTATTCCATTGTATGGTTATAACACAATTTGTTTATCCATTTAGAAGTTGAGGGACTTTTTTTTTCCAGCTGGATGCTGTTATGATTAAACTTACTAGAAAATTGGTTCATATTTTTTAAATGTTTGAATCTTATACTCCCACTAGCAAAGTGTCAAGGCTCCAGTTTTTGCATATCCTTAGATATGTTTTTATTAGTTGTTTTTAATTGTAACAATTCTAGTGAGCATGAAGTGGAATATCATTGTAACTGTAATTTCCATTTCACTGATCAATAGTGATATCAAATATCTTTTCATGCCTTACAGACCATTTGTATATCTTATTTTGTAAAGAGTCTATTCAATTATATTACCTAGTAATTATTAGATTGTTAAATATTGATTTATAAATATTCTTTATGTATTCTGGGTAGAGTTATTTTTTCATATATTGCTGCAACTATTTTTCCTAGAGAGTAGTCTGCCTATTTGTATCCTTAATGTTGTCATTTGATAAGTAAAATTTTTAATTTTGATAAAATCCAATTTTAGACCTTTTTTACGGTTTGTGTTTATTGTATCTTGTCCATGAAATCTGTTCTTACCACAATGTTATAAATTTTCTATTACAGTCTGCAGAAGCCTTATGATTCTGAATTTAATGTGTAGGCCTATGATCCAATTCAGAATACTCCTTGTGTCTGAGGAGGAAAAGAGTCAATGTTTATATGAAAACACAAAACAAAGTTTTTGTGAAAACATCTCATTAATTACTCTGGTATATTTGTTGAAAATAAATTGCCTACACACACACACACACCTTGTATATCACATATGACTTTCTATTATCTTTCACAGAAATATTTATGTAGCCTTTGACCAATGATTGATTAGTATAGCTTTTGAGTAAAGCTTAAAATCAAGTAATACATCTTCCAACTTAGTTCTTTGTTTTCAAGACTTTTTTTCTGTGGATTAATAAACTTACCCTTTCCAAATAAATTTTAGAATTTATTTTAAACGAAAAGCCTGTTGGAAATTTGGTAGAAATTCTTTTAAGTCTTTAGATAAATTTAGAGAATGGCAATGAAAAATACAATCCCTGAACATAATGTATTTCACCATTTATTTAATTTATCTCAATAGTTTTATAGTTGTTTGGTCTTCCATGTCTGTTTTTCCATTTATTCCTATGTGTTTCATAATTTTTATGCCATTTGTATTTTTATTAAAGTAAAATGCTGAATCCTCTCTTTGGTGTTACTTCTAAGAGTTTTAACAAGATACACAGTCCTTTAGCAACCACCATAATGAAAGCGTAGATCAAATATCAAATGTCCTGTGCTCCTTTGCACAAGCATAGAACAGACCAAAAATGTCTTGTGTTTCCTTGGCAGTCCCTCATTCTTCCAACTCCTACCCCTAAATAGCCACTGATAGGTTTACCTCTATCAGAATCCTATATAAATAGAATGATAGAATTTATAGCCCTTTGAGTCTGATGTTTTTTAAAACAGAATGGTTCATTTGAGATCCTTCCGTGTTTTTATGTATATCATTAGTCTGCTCCTTTTTATTTTTGAGAAATAATCTATTGTATGAATGCATCACAGTTTATTTAACCATGTAGCAAATGAAAGATGTTTGTGCTTTTACCAGGTTTCGGTGATTTTTAATAACCTAATTATTATTATTATAAAACTTAATGAGAAATTGCCCAACTGCTTTCAAAAATGGCTATACCGTTTTGGATTTATGCCAGTAATGTATACAATTCCAGTGGTTCTGCATCCTCACCAGGACTTGGTATTGTCAGTTATTTGGATGTTTGTACTGTTAATTTTGAAGAGGTCTTTATATAATATAGAAACTACTCCTGTGTCAGATATGTCAGTTGCAAATATTTTCGCACATTTTTTAGTTTGTTTTTGTATCCTTTTCACATAGGCTTCCACACAGCAAAAGTTTTTATTTTCATGAAGTCCAATTTGTTAGTTTTTCCTTTTCTAGACAATTCTTTTTTGACAAATTTAAGAACTCCTTGCCTTGCCTTTATACTGAAAACTCTTCTATTTCTGTTGTGCATTTTGTGGGGGAGGGGGAGTTAGGGGATTAAATACTTTTCTCTAAATGTTTTATAGTTTTTTGTTTACATTTAAGTCTATTTAAATTTTTGTATGAGATTTAGTTCAAGGTTTCTTTCATTTTTTTCACCTGTGAATTTCCCATTGTTCCAGCATCTTTTGTTGAAATTGAATTGTTTTTGCTGCTTTGTCAAAAATCAGTTGAGTGTAAGTGTGTAAGTCTTTATCTGAGCTCATTAAGTTTCTTTGTCTTCACCAATATGTTACTACATTGTCCTGCAAATTAAGACGGTGGTATGTTTATCTAGTTATTGAGATCTTCTTTGATTTCTATCATCAACATTTTAAAATATTTTATATACAGATCCTTTGCATGTTTGTTAATAGTGTACGGAAATATGTTACTATATTTGGAACATTTGTAGATGGTATTGTGCTTTTAATTTTGTTGATTGCATGACTACTTTTAGTATACATAAACGTGATCAATTTTTGTATTGATCTTTTATCCTGTGTTCTTGCTTAACTTACATATAAATTCTAGGAAGAGTTATTAATATTATTAGATTTCTTGAGTTTTTTACATGGACAATTATGTCATACCATTTGCAAATATAGATCATTTTATTTATTTCAAATCTGTATGTCTTGTACATTTCTTTTTTTACCTTAATTACAGTGACTAGAACTCCAATAATATGTTGAATATGAATAATAAGACTGGGCATTCTTGCTTGTTCTCTCTTTTAGGAGGAAAAAAATCAGTCTTTTACCCAAAATATACTCTCATCTGTAATTTTTTTGTATTTATTAATTGTTCTTTATCAAATTGAGATAATTCCCCTCTGTTTCTATTTTATAAGACTGTTTCATGACTGGATGTAACCTTCTGTCTAACATTTTTTCTGCATTAGTTGATAGATAATGTTTTCTTTAGGTTTTGATCTGGTAGGTTATATTGATTGACCAACCTTCAAACAGTAGGCCATCCTGACATTTGTGGAAGATATCCTATTTGGTCATGGTGTATTAATCAGGGTTCTCTTAAAGGGACAGAACCACAAGGTCCCACGTTATATTGATTGACCAACCTTCAAACAGTAGGCCATCCTGACATTTGTGGAAGATTTCCTATTTGGTCATGGTGTATTAATCAGGGTTCTCTTAAAGGGACAGAACCACAAGGTCCCACAATAGGCCGTCTGCAAGCTGAGGAACAAGGAGAGCTAGTCCAAGTCCCAAAACTGAGTAACTTGGGGTCCGATATTCAAGGACAGGAAGCGTCCAGCACGGGACAAAGATGTAGGCTGGGAGGCTAGGCCTGTCTCTCCTTTTTATGTTTTTCTGCCTGCTTTATATTCACTGGAATCTGATTAGATTGTGCTCATCAGATTAAGGATGGGTCTGCCTTCCCCAGCCCACTGACTCAAATGTTAATATCTTTTGGCAACACCCACACAGACACACCCAGGATTAATACTTTGTGTCCTTCAATCCAATCAAGTTGACACCCAGTACTAACCATCGCTCATGGTATATAACTTTTCATACACATTGCTTGATTGTGTAAGCTAATATATTGAAGGGCATTTTATAGCAAAATTCATGAGAGATATTGGCCTTCATTATTAATACTGTTTTATACTGTTTGGGGTATCAAAGTAATACTGGTTTCATAAAATGAGTTATAAAGTGTTCTCGCCTCTATTTTTTTTTTTTAAGACCCAGCGATAGAGTGGACTGTGCTATTTTCTAGTAGATATTTACAAACTGGTATTATTTAAATTGATGAAATTCTCCAGTGACATATATTAGTTTCAGGTTTTTTTGGGAGGGTGGAAAATTTTAATTATAAATTCAATTTCTTGAAATTAATGAAGTTATTCAGATTATTTCATTACAGTTGTGCGGATAAATTTTAGAATTTATGGAATCCATTCAAGAATCAACTTCTTACAGGTTTTTAAATTCATGTTTGTAAAGTTGTTCATGATATGATCTTATCTTTCTGATGCCTGCAGAATATATTTTCCTATTTTATTCTAGATATTGATGATTTAGGTTGTCTCTCTTTTTATCTTTTTTAGTTTTGCTAGAGGCTTATCAACTTTATTGATTTATTCAGATAAATAGATACTTATTCTATTGATTTTCCCAATATTCTGTCTTTTTCACTTTAATTTTTTAGTTCTGCTATTTATTATTTTCTTCCTTCAGCTTGCTTTCAGTTTAATTTGCTCTTCCTTTTTCAGTATCTTGAGGGAAGAACATCTATTACTAATTTAAGAACTTTCTCCCTTGTAATGAAAGCATTTACATTTAATTCTATTTCAATTTTTGTATGAGATTTAGTTCAAGATTTCTTTCATTTTTTTTCACCTGTGAATTTCCAATTGTTCTAACACCTTTTGTTGAAATTGAATTGTTTTTGCTCCTTTGTCAAAAATCAGTTGAGCATAGTGTGTGATTTTTGAATCTAATGAAAACATTTAGTGCTATAAATTGTCCTCTAAATTTTGTTCTAGCTTCTCCCTACAAATCATTACAAGTTGACTTTTCTATTTGACCCATGGATTATTTAAAAGTTCCTTATTTAGTTTTAAGGCTTAGAATTTTTTTTTTTTTATCATTATACTACTGATTTCTCATTTGATTTCATTATGGTAAGAAATACACCTTTTAAAAATTTTAAATTAATTTAAAATGCTTTCTGTTGTTTTATAGCGCAGGCTATGGTACATCTTGGTGAATATTTCATGGGCTCATGAAGTGAAAAATAATATGTATTCTGCTGTAGTTGTACCTATGTAGTGTTTTGTATATGTCAATAGATTCTGCTAGTTTATTTAGTTATATTTCTGCCCAACTTGAAAAAAGACAGGCTCTTTTTAGTTATGTCTGTCACTAAATGGTGAGGAAAATGTTCGATCTGGATGCTCTCCCTCTGTTGGTACTTTTGGAACAACAGACACCCTGCCTTTGTTTTGTTCCTCCTGTCCTAGGATCCTTGATTTATTTTTCTCAATTACTTTTCAGAGGTTTTTTTTTTTTTTTTTTTTTTGTCTCTTTTGTCACTTCCAGAATTTATAATTGCATATAAGGGTTTGGAACAGGGAAAATAGGGGTATGCCATTTCATCCAAATGAAGTTTTTCCACGTTTTTAGATGTTGTGCCTTCATGTTTATTCATCTCTATGTATTTCTTATTTTTATTAGATTTCTTGACCAATACATTTTTTAGAAATGTGTTGTTTAATTTCCATGTGTTGTGATTTTTCTATTGTTATTCTCCTATTGATTTCTAATTTGGTTCTGTTATTGTAGATGACATTATATTCATACATTAAGAACCGAGATGAAGTGGACAAATTAAGAGGCAAATTATTAATTCTTACTTAAAAAAATAATCAGAATGATATTGTATTTATGAAACAAATTGGACTTGTAGTTTACATCCTCTCACTAGGAAATTTCCAGGGCTTAAATGACTTTACTGGGCAATTCTATCAAACAGTTAAGAAAGAAGTAATACTAATGTACAAAAACGCTTCCAGAAGATAGATGCAACCGACATGACTTTAATAACAAAAGTAGAAGAAAATATGAAACTGTCATGAGAAAAGTTGTAAAGTCTTAACAAAATATTGGCAAACTGTATTCAGTAATATATAAAAATAGACAATGCATCATAACTGAATGAGATTTATCTCAAGAAGGAAAAGCTTATTTAACATTCAAAAATCAGTAAGTGATAAACATTCACCAAGATCGACCATCCTTAGCCATGAAACAAATCTCTGCCTTTTTAAAATAATTGAAATTACACGTCCAGGCGTGGTGGCTCATCCCTGTACTCCCAGCACTTTGGGAGGCCGAGGCCAGTGGATCAGGAGGTCAGGAGATCCAGACCATCCTGGCTAACACGGTGAAACCCCGTCTCTATTAAAAATACAAAAAATCAGCTGGGTGTGGTGGCGGGCGCCTGTAGTCCCAGCTACTCGGGAGGCTGAGGCAGGAGAATGGCGTGAACCCAGGAGGCGGAGCTTACAGTGAGCCCAGATCACACCACTGCACTCCAGCCTGGGCGACAGAGAAAGACTCCATCTGAAAAAAGAAAAAAAAAAGAAAAGAAAAGAAATTACACAATGTGTATTTCATGACAATAATGGAATTTTAACAATCTATTTGGTCACTTTTCTGAGTTTCACTGTTAGGATGAGCAAGTTTGTCTTTGCAAATGTCTATATCCAAAAAAGAAATGGGGCCATTACATTATATGAAATTGTTTACCAACCAATTACCTCTACAGTAGACTCTGAAATCCTTCAGATCAGAGACTGTGTGTTTTCCTTTTTGTGTCTTCAGCAACTAGTAGATGCAAGGAATTGAGAAGATAAATACTTGACAAATAAATGAAGGAATATGCAGATGAGCTCCACACTTAGATGAGCTCCCACAGAAGACAAATACTATGGTCTGAAAGGACATTTGTTTGAAATCCATTAAGAGTTCTTTGTAAAATTTCTAATTTTTTTAGAGCATGTAAAATTACGTAATGTAAATTGAAAGGACAAGGTCAGGACTAGTTTCATCGATAATCTTCAGAAGTTTTCATCTACATCATCCATGTCTTAGAACAAATAATTCCCACTATGCAAACTTTATTTAGAATAAATAATTCCCCTATGCAGCCATAAAAAAGAACAAGATCATGTCCTTTGCCGAGACTTGGATGGAGCTGGAGGACATTATCCTTAGCAAACTAACTCGGGAGCAGAAAACCAAATACCGATTGTTCTCACTTATAAGTGGAAGCGAAATGATGAGAACAAGTGGACACACAGAGGGGAACAACACACATTGGGGCCTGCTACCAGAGGGCGGAGGTGGGAAGAGGGAGAGGATCAGGAAAAATAGCAAATGGATACTGGGCTTAATACCTGAAATAATCTGTATAGCAAACCCCCATGACACATGTTTACCTATGTAACAAATCTGCACTTTCTGTTCATGTACCCCAGAACTTAAAAGTTACAAAAAACAGAATAAATGATTCTCTGAAAATCATTGGCTTAAGAAAAAACGAGTCTACGTTCTAATGTCTATGAAGCTCTATAAGCTTTTTCCCCATGTAAGGTAACCTAATTCCTTTCTGTGGTGTCCTCGGAAAAGGAGAATATTAACACCTCATAGTCATCTCCTCATTTTGTATGAAATAGATGTGAAAATCTTGAACTTGAATTAATTTACTAAATGAAAAAAAATTAGGAAAGTTGAAACTACCTTGATAATTATGTATGTTCTCTGGAATTGAATCAGAGAAACACTGCCAGAAAATGACTTGAGTAGTTCTAATTAGGGATATAAAGAGTTGAATGATACTAGGATGTTTTTGCTTGTTGTTCATTTTCCAAATAAAGAGAAATAAGATTAAAATGAATCAGAGTCAGGCTAAATATTATAAATCATTTATCTTCTTTCTTGCATGTTATATATGTAATACATAATTTCTCACCTGAAACATCCAGGTTGAGATATAGCAAGCAACAAAGCAAAAGATTTTATGTATAATCTTTCCTATTGCCATTTGGTTACAAACAAATTCCAAGATTACTCTCTTCACTGACAATGATGCCCATGTGTGGTAACTATAGAATATCTTGATGAGGAAGTAAATCAGAGATTTTTTTTCTTTTTTTTTAGACACAAATGTGCTCAGCTTTAGTTTTGATTCTAGTGATAGAAAAACTCTTCTGTACGGAAACTCACATGGATCTGTGAGTGTCAGATTATCTTTGAACTTATTTCCTTATACTGTGTAGCAGCAAGAGTCATCTGCCACCAAGTCATATACATTACCTTAACTCAAACAAATTGCACCATATTGGATATGATAATATGAACCCACTGGGGCCAAAATGACTCAGTTGAGTACCCACAGAAGTCTAGACTGGGTGAGCCAGGGAGAGTCCATGGAAATTACTTCAGGGAGAGCTGACAGTTGCAACTGAAAATACTAAGAGCAGAGGTAAATCCCACGGAGGGCCAAGACCACGAGAAAACTTGTCCAGAATATAGAAGCCTCTAAAAAAATGTAGCAGGAATAACACACACTCCCCATTTACTTTTATAAAATTCAAGTTCCTCAGTAAAGTAGTCCCTCCTTATCCAAGGTTTCCCTTTCCAAGATTTCAGTTGCCCATAGTCCACCTCAGTCCAAGAATATTAAATGAGAAATTCCAGAAATAAACTATTCATAAGTTTTAAACTGCACACACAATTCTGAATAGTGTGATGAAATCGTGTGCTGTCCAGCTTTGCCTCACCCGGAAGGTGAGTCATCCCTTTGTTCAGCATATACACCCTGTATACTTACTCACTTCATAGCCTTCTCGGTTACCGGATTGACTGCAGCATCACAGAACTTGTGATCAAGTAATCCTTATCTTACTTTAATTACAGCATATTGCTATAATTGTTCTATTGTGTTATAAGTTATTGAGGGTAACCTCTTACAATCTCTTACCTAATTTATGAACTAAACTTTATCATTGGTACATATATATATATTAAAGAAAAAACATAGTGAATATAGGGTTCAGTACTATCTAGCTTCAGGTATCCATTATAGTCTTGCAACATATCCCCTGTGGATAATGGGGGTACTACTATATGACAAACAGGCCCTTCATTATCTGTTTTTCTCCTTAATTCATCTCTTATCACAGATCCAGAAACTTTTTGTTTTGCTTTGTTTTGTTTTTGTTTTTGTTTTTAGATGGAGTATTGCTCTGTCATCCAGGCTAGAATGCAGTGGCACGATCTCAACTCACTGCAATCTCCCCCTCCTGGGCTCAAGCAATTCTCCTGCCTCAGCCTCCCCAGTAGCTGGGATTACATGCATGCACCACCAAGTACAACTAATTTTTGTATTTTTAGTAGAGATGGGATTTCTCCATGTTGGCCAGGCTGATCTCGAACTCCTGACCCCGTGATCCGCCGACCTCGGCCTCCCAAAGTGCTGAGATTACAGGCATGAGTCACCACACCCAGTCCATATGTTGAATTTTCTAATTCACATTCATCTTTTAAAACTCAGCTTATGCATTATCAATTCTAGGAAATCCAGTGTGATTCCTTCATCTGCATCTTTCTTCTTCATACCACCCCATAATTTTGCTGTTGTTATTGTTGCTCTTATGATATGGTAATTATCCAATTATTCATATGAAACAGGGCATATGAAGAGCTCACATTTTACACAGCATCGGAATTTCTTCTCTCTAGTATTTTTACTGGAGCCTCATTGAGTTCTCCAACTCTGAAACAGCCTGCTTCAAGTAAGTGTCTCGTTTTCACTTCAAAACGTTTTTCTTTTTGGAAGAATGATATGTTTTGCATGTTGCCTGACTTAACTAATTTCTGCTTGGCTTAACCAATTGCTAAAAATCAGTAAAGCAAGTAAAGCATCCCCGTTAAATTTCCTTATATCCCCTAGAAGTCACCTGCCATTCTTCAAATTCCGGTTCAAATTTCATTTGTTCTTCCACATTTTCTTGGCATCTGTCTTTCACTTGGTGAAGTTGATTGCATCCACATTTGTCCTTCTAAAATGTGTATTCACTAGCAATGTTACTGTACTTATAATTTCATTAGATTTATTTGTTTATATGCAAACATCCACACCTAACTTTACTAGGAAGCAAGCCTAGTTAGTTAACTTTCTTTTTATCCATTGCACTGAATACAGGGCCAGGTGTATAACTGACACTAACTAGAAATGAAAAGTGGGTAAGAAAAGAACAAAAATAAAAGAAGGACAGAAGAAAGGAAAAAAGAAGAAACATAATTAGGGAAAGATCAAGAGAAAATTAAATAGGGCTTAGATATTCATGTATTATCATATTCACATTGGACTTATCCAAAATTTCACCATTAAAATGTGCTGGAACTAGCATTCAAATAAATTCCAGAGTCTTCCTATGCTATTCTGTGGCTTCCAACATGGAGATGCCTATTACACAGTAGCCACACAAGAATTATGGTGAGTTTATAACATACTAGCTATACTGTAAATATTGATAGACTTTTGGACATATAGTCTTTTTCATGGATAAGCTCTGAAAGAAGCCTGCTAAAACATTAATAAGTGTAACTACGTAGAAATGCTGGGGATAAGAACATTATATTGGACACCAATTCAAAGTGCACAAGTCTTCTGAGAACCTTACCCTGCCCTGGAGTGTACTGCCAGCAAGCTGATGCTACAACTGTGTCTTTAAAGGCCATTGTATTCTGTCAAGCCAGCTGCTTGAGGGTGGCGAGAAACATGTTAAGACCAGTGAATTCCATGAGTAAGGAACATTGCCACGCTTCTTTTGCTGTGAAGTGAATTCTTTGATCAGAAGCAATGCAGTGTGAAATACCAGGACAGCAGATAGGCATTCTGTAAGTACACAAATGGTAGTTTTGGTGGAAGCACGTTGTTCAGGGACGGTAAATCCTTATCCAGAGTATGTGTCTATTTCAGTTAAGAAGAGAACACTGTCCCTTCCATGATGGAAGCAGTGCAATGTAAGCAACTTGCACCCTATCCAGCTGATCCACCAGGAGAATGAGGCCATATCAAGGGCTTAGTGCTGGTCTCTCCTGCTGGCTGATTAGACACTCAGCCATAGCTTCAGCCTGGTTTGTTTGGGAGAGTGGAAGTCCATGTTTCTGAACCCATGTATCACCTTTATCCAACCACCATGGCCACATTGCTCAGGAGCCCATAGGGCAATGCAAGGGATGGCTAGAGAAAGAGGCTGACTGGTATCTACACAAGGAATTGTCCTATCCACTTGATTATTTAAATTCTCCACAACTGAGTCACCCTTTGATGAGAATTACCATAAACACAGATATCTTCATGGTTTTTATCCAGTAAGAGAGGTCTATTCACATGCGTCTCCCATAAGTTTCCTTGTCATCTCTTTTCTAATCATGTTCCTTTTAAGTACTTGACCATTCAGCCAAATCACTCAAGTCCTGGCCACAGCCATGAATCAGTATATAATGACCTATTTGACTCATTCTCCTTCCAAGCAAAATGAACAACCTGGTGCACTCCTCAAACTTCTGTCCACTATGAGGGTTTCCTTTCACCACTGTCTTTCATGGGTGTGATGGTTAATACAGAGTGTCAACTTGATTGGATTGAAGGATTCGACATATTGATCCTGGGTGTGTCTGTGAGGGTGTTGTCAAAGGAGATTCACCACTGAGTCAGTGGGCTGGGAAAGGCAGACCCTTAATCTGAGTGGGCACAATCTAATCAGCTGCCAGCATGGTTAGAATATAAGCTGGCAGAAAAATGTGAAAAGAGAGACTGGCCTAACCTCCCAGCCTACATCTTTCTCCCATGCTGGATGCTTCCTGCCCTCAAACATCAGACTCCAGGTTCTTCAGTTCTGGAACTCAGACTGGCTATTGTTGCTCTTCAGCCTGCAGAAGACCTATTGTGGGACCTTGGGATCATGTGAGTTAATACTTAATAAACTCCCCTTTATATATGGATCCATATATATGGAGATATAGATATATGGATATATCTATTAGTTCTGTTCCTCTAGAGAACCCTAACACAGATTTTCATACCAGGAGTGGTTCTAGAAGAACAAAATATTAAGGATGGAGTTCTTTCGTTGGTTTTGGGGTTTCTGGAGTTGGCTGCTTAATATTATTCGACCCCAAAATGCAAGGACTCTACTTCTAATAGTACGGAGAACACTGATAGTTCTCAGGGTCAACTGTTTAGAGAGTTATGCAAAATAAATGCATTTGACACTCCTCATTCACCTCTCGTGACAGGCAAGGAGTTTAGAGACTCTATATATAATACCTTTGACCATATGTGGAGAACCAAGGAACATAAAGAATCTGGTTGGTGGCTTCTAAGTTCAGTGGACAAAGTGATGAAAGACAATGATGAACTCAGGGATTCTATCTCCCAGCTTCAGAAGCAGATACTAAATATCAAATCTGTTAAGATAGTTCTGAGTGAGAGTCTTACCTCATTTGGGTGTGTTACTCCGGCCCATTTATTGAGTGACCTGAAAGGCTGTCTGTTTTGAGTGGGATCCAGAAGTGGAGACAGTTCTGCAACAGGTTCAGGCTGCTGTGCAAGCTTCTCTGACACTTGGGCCACATAACCCAGCAGATCCAATGGTGCTTGGTGTTAGTGGCAGACAGGGAGGCTGTTTTGAGTCTTTGGTCATCCCCCATAGGTGAATCACACTGGAAGCCTCTAGGATTTTGGAGCAAGGCCCTGTCTTCTTCTGCAGAGAACTACTCTCCTTTTGAAAGACAGCTCTTGGCCGGTTACTAGGCTTTGGTGGAAACTGAACGTTTGACTATGGGTCATTAAGTCGCCACGTGATCTGAACTGAATTGGGTGCTTTCTGACCCATCTAGCCATAGGTGGGGTGTGCACAGCAGCATTCCATCATGAAATGGAAGTGATATATACCTGATCAGGCTCAAGAAGGTTCTGAAGGTACAAGTGAGTTACATGGAGAAGTGGCTCAAGTGTCCATGGTCTCTACTTCTGCCACCCTGCCCTCTCTCCCCCAGCCTGCACCGATGCCTCATGGGGAGTTCCCGATGATTAGTGGACATATGTGGAGAACCAAGGAACATAGTGAACCAAGGAACATAATGAAGACGAGGGCCTGGTTCACAGATGGCCCTGCACAATATGCAGGCACCACCCAAAAGTGGACAGCTGTAGCGCTACACCCCCTTTTTAGGACATCCCTGAAGGACAGCAGTGAAAGGAAATCTTCCCAGTGGGCAGAATTTCAAGCAGCACACCTGGTTGTACACTTTGCATGGAAGGAGAAACAGCCAGATGTGTGATTATATACTGACTCCTGGGCTGTAGCCAATGGTTTGGCTGGATGGTCAGGGACTTGGAAGAAGCATGATTGGAAAACTGATGACAAAGAAATTTGTGGAAGAGGTATGTGGATGGACCTCTCTGAATGATTCAAAACTGTGAAGATATTTGTATGAGTGCTCACCAATGGTTGGCCTCATCAGAGGAGAAGTTTAATAATCAAGTGGATAGGATGACCCATTTTGTGGACAGCACTCAGCCTCTTTCACCTATCACCCCTTTTATTGCCCAATGAGCCCATAAACAAAGTGGCCATGGTGGCAGGAATGAAGATTATGAATGGGCTGAGCAACATGGACTTTCACTCACCACAGCTGACCTGGATACAGCTACCGCTGAGTGCCCAATTTGCCAGCAGCAGTAAAGTGACCAGCACTGAGCCCTCGATATGGCACCATTCCTTGGGGTGATCAGCCAGCTACCTGGCGGCAGGTTGATTATATTGGATGTCTTCCATCATGGAAAGGGCACAGGTTTGTCCTCATTGGAATAGACACTTACTCTGGATGTGGGTTTGTCTATCTTGCACACCTTGTTTCTGCCAACACTACCATCAGTGGACTCATGGAATACCTTATCCACTGTCGTGGTATTCCACACAGCATTGTCTCTGACCAATGCACTCACTTTATGGCTAAAGAATTGCAGCAGTGGGCTCATGCTCATGGAATTCACTGGTCTTACCATGTTCTCCATCATCCTGAAGCAGCTAGATTGATAGAACAGTGGAATGGCCTTTTGAAGTCACAATTACGGTGCCACTAGTATGTCACTAGGTGACAATACTTCGCAGGACTGGGGCAAAGTTCTCCAGAAGGCCGTGTATGCTCTGAATCAGTGTCCAATATATGGTATTGTTTATCTCATAGCCAGCATTCATGGAGAAATCAAGGAGTGGAAGTTGAAGTGGCACCACTCACCATCACCCCTAGTGACTCAGTAGCAAAATTTTCTCTTCCTCTTCCCACAACATTATATTCTCCTGGCCTAGATGTCTTAGTTCCAGAGGGAGAAATGCTGCCACTGGGAGACATAACAACGATTCCATTAAACTGAAAGTTAGGACGGCCACTTAGACACGTTGGGCTCCTACCTTATGTCAACAGGCTAAGAAGAGAGGTACAGTGTTGACTGGGGTGATTGGCTCAGACTATCAATACGAAATCAGTCTACTACTGCATATCGGAGTAAGGAAGAGTAAGCTTCTAATACAGGAGATCCATTAGGGCATCTCTTATTATTACCATATTCTGTGATTAAGGTCAATGGGAAACTACAACAGCCCAATTCAGGCAGGACTACAAATTACCCAGACTCTTCAGGAATGAAGGTCTGGGTCACACCAGCAGGAAAAAAAAAAGAAAGAAAAAAGAAAAAAAACTGTAACGTGCTTAAGTGCTTGCTGAAGGCAAGGGGAATACAGAACGGGTATCAGAAGAAGGTACTCATCAGTACCAACTATGACCACATGACCAGCTGTAGGAATGGGGACTGTAATTGTCATTAGTATTTCCTCCATTTGTTAAAAACACATTTGTTCATGTAGTGTATACACTTGTACTAGGAAAATATCTTCATTTTATTTCCTTTCTCCTTTATCATGTCACATAAGATTTATTGACTTCTTGTCAGCATTTAAGTGTTGTTAACTTTATGTGATAGTATTTGGGCTGGGGATTGGTGCGTTTCTGGTTCTACAAAGGATATTTGGACTATGTTAGGCATAATTATGACCCTTTTACTGTCTTTATTTGAAGATTATATATGACCTCAGGATATGTGTATTGTTTCAAGCTGACAAGTGATAGACTTGTGATGGACAAGTGTTGGACAAGTGATGTCCAACAAGTGTTGGACAAGTGACAAGTGATGGACAAGTGATGGACTTGTGTTGATACTGAGTGTCAACTTGATTGGATTGAGGGATACAAAATATTAATCCTGGGTGTGTCTGTGAGGGTTGTTGCCAAAGGAGATTAACCGTTGAGTCAGTGGGCTGGGAAAGGCAGACCCACCCTTAATCTGGGTGGGCACAATCTAATCAGCTGCCGGCACAGCTAGAATATAAACAGGCAGAAAAATGTGAAAAGAAAGACTGACCTTGCTTCCCAGCCTGCCTCTTTCTCCCATGCTGGATGCTTCCTGCCCTTGAACATTGGACTCCAAGTTCGTCAGTTTTGGAACTCAGATTGGCTCTTGTTCCTCAGCCTGCAGACAGTCTGTTGTGGGACCTTGTGATTGTGTGAGTTAATACTTAATAAACTCCCCTTTATATATATATTGGATATATATAGGATATATCTATATAGCATT
This sequence comes from Trachypithecus francoisi, assembly GCF_009764315.1. NCBI lineage: Eukaryota > Metazoa > Chordata > Mammalia > Primates > Cercopithecidae > Trachypithecus > Trachypithecus francoisi. The sequence continues at coordinate 124,153,788 of NW_022681458.1, read as the reverse complement.
ATATATGTTCCATTAGTTCTGTCCCCCTAAAGTTAATACTTAATAAACTCCCCTATATATACATATATATGTGTGTGTGTATATATATTCCATTAGTTCTGTCCCCCTAGAGAACCCTAATACAATGGGTATTCCATAAAGAAGCTCTAGTCTTGCAGCTGTTCACTTTCAAGTGGTGCTGGAATATCATATAGAATCATTTGTATACCAGGTCTAGGTTTTCTTATCCTCTCTCTGTAGGGCATTCCGCATGAGGCTACAGATGCAGGCTGGGACAGAGAAGGTATAGCAGAAGTGGGATTTTTTTTTTTTTTTTAAGTCAGGGTCTCACTCTGTTGCCCAGGCGGGAGTGCAGTGGCACAATCTGAGCTCACTGCAATCTCCACCTCCCAGGTTCAAGCGATTCTCCTGCCTCAGCCTCCTGGGTAGCTGGGATTATAGGCACCCACCACCATGCCCGGCTAATTTTTATATTTTTAGAGATGGGGTTTCATCATGTTGGCCAGGCTGGTCTCAAACTCCTGACATTGTGATCTGCCAGCCTCGGCCTCCCAAAGTGCTGGGATTACAGGTCTGAGCCACTGCACCAGGCCACATTCAAGCCTCTTATTTTTGCAATTTGCTTGTGCTCTCAGGGCCTACTAAGGCCAAATTTGATATATGCTACTTATATTTGATGATGAAGGACTGATGTGCGCACCCAACTTTACAGTCAAACCAATCAGATAACACCCAGTTCATAATGGGCATCTCAGATCACACTGGAATTTGGTGTCCTATGGTTAGGTGTCTAGCCTCTCCTGTGGCTTAGCAGCAGACCAGAAGGTCCTTTTCAAAAGAAAAGTAGCTAGTCACAGAGGATTGCAAGGATTTGTTCCAAGATCCTACAAGCCTGCAGTATGATTCATCTGTAAGGGCATACCAGAGGCTCTGAACAGTATCATTATTTGGCACTTACACGTCACACACCATTGAATTTATTGGATCACATGGCATGGGGCAGAGCAGCTTGCATAGCAGCTTGGGCCTGTTTCAGAGGCTTCTCTGATTCCAGCCCCCTGAAGACTAGCAGCTTTTTGTGTCACTTGGTGAAACAACACACTCAAATGAGCCATACGTTCCCTCCAATATCCAAAGACTCTCACTAGGCATTGTGTCTCTTTTATTGGTTTTAGTAGGGGCCAGATTCAATCATGTATCTTTCACCTTAGACAGGATCTCTCAACATGCCCCACACCACTGGATCCCTAGAAATTTCACTAAGAAATAAGTCCCCTGAATTTTAGTCAGATTTATTTCTTACCCTCTTACACACAAATGTGTTATCAGTAAGTCTAGAGGAGTTGCTGTTTCTTGTTCAGAGGCCAATAACTCAATGTCATTAAAGTAATATCATCAATGTATTCATCTTATAGAAGGGAAAGTTGATCGAGACCCCTGATAATTAAATTATGACGTAAAGCTAGAGAGTCAATATATTTCTGACATAAAATAGTAAAGGTATATTGCCAGCCTTGCCAGATAAAAGCAAACTGCTTCTGGTGGTCTTTATTAACAGAGGTGTCAAAAAAAGCATTAGCCGGATCAATAGCTATATAGTAAGTACTAGAGTGGGAAAATTTGCTTAAGCCATAAAAACACATCTGGTAGAGCAGCTGCAGTTGTAGTCACCATTTGGTTAAGCATATAATAAGTTGATGTCAGTCTCCAAAATTCATCTGTCTTTTGTATATGCCAGATAGCAAGGTTGAATGAGGATGTGGTGGAAATCACCACCCCTGCATCTTTCAAGTCCTTGAGAGTGACACAGATCTCTACAATCTCTCCAGTAATGTGAAATTGCTTTTTGTTTACTATTTTCTTAGGTAGAGACACTTCTAGTGGCTTCTACTTGATCTTTTCCTTTATATTAGCCCTCACTCCACAGGTCAGGGAAACTATTTGAGGATTCTGGTGATTCCTATTTATCATTCAAGAATTAGGGGGAAAAGAAAGCAAACAAACAAACAAGATGCTTTCAGGGATCCATTGGGCCCATAGCGAGATGAACTTGTGTTAAAAACACCATTTATCAACTAACCTCCTTGATATGATGTGGCTCTGTGTCCCCACCCAAATCTCATCTTGAATTGTATGCCCTACATGTCAGGGGAGGGACCTGATGGGAGGTGACTGAATCATGGGGGCAGACTTCCTTCTCGCTGTTCCGGTGAGTGAGGTCTCAGGAGATCTAGTTGTCTGAAAGTGAGTGGCACTTCCCCTTTAGCTTTCTCTCCTGCTCCACCATGGTAAGACGTGTTTGCTTCCCCTTTGCCTTCTGCCATGATTGTAAGTTTTCTCAGCCCTCTCCAGCCATACAGAACTGTGAGTCAATTAAACCTCTTTTCTTTACAAATTACCCAGTCTAAGGCAGTTCTTTACAGCAGTGTGAAAACAGACTAATACACTCCTTAAACTTACTAGTAGGGTAAGAGCCATGGGTAAAGGCTGTATTCCCTATAGCTACAATTCATGGTTCCAGGTATGCAGGAGTGAAAATGGAAATGAAACCACTCACTATTATCCACAGTGACTCAGTAGTGAAGTTTTTGCTTTCCGTATCTGCCGCCTCAAACTCTGTTAGCCTAGAGGTCTTAATTCCAAAAGAAGGAATGATTCTGCCTGGAGAAACGGCAATATTTTCATTGAAGTAGAAGTTATGACTGTCACCTGGTCAAGCTACACTTTCATGCCTCTAAATCAACCTGGAAAGAAGGGGATACAGTACTGGCTTGGGTAATTGATCTTGACTACCAAGGATAAACTGAACTTCTGCTCCACAATGGAGGTGAGGAAGATCATGACTAGAATGCAAGAGATTCCTTAGGGCATCTGTTAGTATTACCATGTCCTGCAATTAAAGTTAGTGAAAAACTACACTGACTCAATTCAGACAGAACTATTGATGTCCCGTATCCTTCAGGAACAAAGATTTGGGTCACTCTACCAAATAAAGAACCATGACCAGCTAAGGTGCTTGTTAGATAAAAGAATACAGTCATGGCCACGTGTGGTGGCTCATACCTCTAATCCCAGCACTTCGGGAGGCAGAGGCAGGTGGATCACTTCAGGTCAGGAGTTTGAGACCATCATGGCCAACATGGTGAAACCCCATCTCTACCCAAAATACAAAATTAACTGGGAGTGATGGTGAGCACCTGTAATCCCAGTTACTTGGGAGGCTGAGTCAGGAGAATCTCTTGAACCCAGGACGCGGAGGTTGCAGTGAGCTGAGATTGTGCCATTGTCCTCAAGCCTGGACGACAAGAGTGAAACTCTGTCTCAAAAAAAAAAAAAAAAAAAAAAGAATACAGACAGAATGGATAGTGAAAGTCAGTAGTTATAAATACCAACTTTGACTGTATAAACAATTATATAAATAAGGACTAAAATTATCATGAGTATTTCTTTTTTATTTTGTTATCAACATGTTTGTGGGGAATGTGTATAAAGCAAGTACCCACTGTCATGTAACATAAAGTACATTGACTTAATATCATAGTATTTAAGTATTGTTAATTTTACATTATAGTGTTTAAGCTATATTATATCAAGGAGAAGAGTAACTGTGTCCCAAGTACATCGTAATTTCTTTTTCTGAGAAAGGGATCGTACATTTTTGGCTGTACTCTAGATAGTTGTATCATGTGGGGCAGAAGTATAACGTTGTTACTTTCTTTATGTGGAGATTAAGTATGCTTTAAGTAAATGTTAGAAGTGCCATGTCAAAAGGGGGTGGACTTGTGATGATGAATTTTATGTGGTCTTACAGCCTTTAGAATTCAACTATAGCATGAGCTCCTCTGTGAAACCCCACCCTACCAGAACACATGCAGATTCTGGCCTAGCCCTCTTCTGTAATTGCATGAACCAATTCCTTAAAATGAATCTCTTGCTCTCTCTCTCTCTCTCTCTCACACTCTCTCTCTTTCTTCTCCCCCGCCCCCCCCCCCCAACACACACCCAATTGATTATGTCTCTTTGGAGAACACTGACCGCATCTGAAAAAAATGTATTTAAGGGAGAAGCAGATACAATAATTTTCAAAGTTGACAGAAGACTATAGGCCTCAGTTCAGAGGAGATTTTAAATAAACTATTGTTGATAGATTCATAATTTTTAATTATAGCATTTGCTTTTTTAGTTTAGTAAAAAAAATGGATAAATCATTTTGAGTCATTATAGCATACAGATATGTACCCAACTTCAGTTCCTTATTGGGTAAATGATATGTGCTCATTTTATCAATGTAGCTGCAACAGTTGACACTTGATGGGATTTTTAGGGCCCATAACCAGGAATATTGGAAAAAGAAGTCAACCTTTTGTTATTACCTAATCTGGACAATGCTAATCATCTTTTGTGATAGGAGTGCTTTGTTGTGGTTCATGCAGATGATGCTATAGCCTCACTAATGGATTGATTAATGTTAATGAATGTGACATCATACTCATGAAAAGATAAGAATAATCTGTCTTTAGGAAATTTCAAAATATTTTGTCATAATTTATATGCACAGCCAAACCAATACTACCTATGCCTCGCCAAAATTAAATATAAATTTCTTTTTGCATACTTTTCTTCAGTTGAACAATTATATATCTAATGGAAAATCAAATCATGAGTCCAGAGAACCACAATACTTGGGCTCTGGGAGCCAACTGAAGTTGATATTATTATTTTTACTTTAACATAGCAAATGGCAATGAACAGAATGTTTGTCTTCCTATTCCCAAATTCATATGTTTAAGTCTTAACCCCCAAAATGATAGCAGTAGGAAGTAGAATCTTTGAGAGGTAATCAGGCTTAGATAAAGTCATGAGGGTGGAATGCCTCTGAAGGGATTAGTGACCTTATAAAAGGCACCCCAGAGAGCTCTTTTAGCTGATTTCCACCATGTCGGGACACAACGAGAAGTTGGCAATTCACAACCAGGAAGAAGGCCCTTACTAGAACTCAACCATGCTACCATTTTGATCTCAGGACTTTAGCCACTAAAACTGAAAAAAGTAAATCTCTACTGTTTATAAGTCACTCAATGTATGACAATTTGTTATTATAACAGTCCAAACTGACTAAGATACATATGCCTGAAGTTTCACAAATACTTGCATAGAAAAATAGTCTCCAACAGCATTATGCTTCTAAAATTCCTTTTAGAAAGATTGTAGAAACCAAAGTCCATCAAAAGCAGATGTAAATTTCAGCTCTAATCATTGTTGACAGTGTGAATTTAGGTGATTTAGTTTTTCATTTTTAACTGTCAAATATTGATTACACCAATATTTCAGGAATTTGGGATTGTTGGATGAGTTGACATTTGTGAAACGGCCAGTGATAGTGTTTCCGTGACTGCCAAGAAGCAGATGCTGAGAATGAATTAGATGTGTAAGAGACTGACTGGAAACCTAACAGGGGTAGCAGGAGGGGAGAGACTTTGCACCTATATGAGGGCATGAAATCTGTGTCAAGAGGAAAGGAAGGAAGATACGTTAGGTAGAATGTAGAACTGCAGGACAGTTCTAAGAAACATGCAATCAGGTCAAGGCTTCAGATGAAGTTTCCTGTTGGAGGAGCTCTGTATCTCCTCTGGGTTTCCATTAGTAACTACTTCTCTGCTAATTCTCTCCTTAGGAACTGTGGAAAGGGTGGGATCCATTTGAACATGGTGGTAGATCCTAAGGGGTAGGTGGTAGAGCCCTTGTTAATTGTGCTCTTCACAACAGGGGATCTGAGTTGCCCATATTCATAGCCAAAAAAACAATTCAGCCAAAAAAACTCATGCCAAATGTTTGTTTCTAGACTTTTCCACATTGTTCCATAGTTTAGAATGTAAATCAATTAATTCCTTTCTGTCTCTTTCTCATCTCTATCTCTCCGTCTCCTTTTAATCTTTCCCTTTCTACCTCTCTTCATTTTAATTATTATCTCTGATAGTTTTCAGTTTCATGCCTTCTAGAAAAAATACATTTTCTGAGCAATTTATTTTAGAATTATTTGAATATTACCTATATGATTTAATACTTGGGGAAAATGTCAAAGAACTGTGGAGGAATTCTCAGGAATTTTAAGTAAAATTGTTGCTATTTTGCAACAGCAATATCCCACACAGGTTCCACTGGATTAACAGTTGGGTGGGACACTTTAAATCCTTTGCTGAAATCATTAACACTGTATGTCTGTAAACAGAGAATAAAGACAAAAACCAGATATCTATAAGATATAACAGGAAAGCTGTGTGGTGCAGTATTGAAGAACACACATTTTCATATAGTTAGGCCAAAGTTTAAATACTCTGTCACTGCCTTGATATGTAAACTTGAGGAAAGTCTTGGTATTACCTATTTAAACATTTTAGCAGGATGGTAATAACTAACTCAGAGGTTTGCTATGAGAATGAAATAGGCATATATACTGTAGGTGTGTATATGCATTTATAGACAGATCATAAGTACTTACTACAGCTATTATTATTATTAAGATGTATTTTCAACACCTGCTTGCTTTTTCATTTATAACTTGAAATATATAACATACAGCAATAGTTGACAGATGATCTGGTTATAACTTTTTTTAGTCTTTATATACCACTACATTCTTTTTGTATAGAAAGATCTGTGGTTTTCAGTAGCTTCTTTGGAAACTGGGTATATTAGAAAAAATTATTAGCTATGGATAAGATCTGTGTTAGATTGAGTATAAAATGTAAAATATAAATGTGTGCAAATGTTATTCCCTATGCCCAAAACATATGATATAATTAAAGAGACACAATAAAAAATAGCACAAAGAAGTAATGATTGTGCCCTGACTAGTTTGACAAATAAATGTAATGAAATCAAGGCTAGTGAATTTACTGTACAAGAGGCAGTGAAAGAAGGCATCAATAACCTATGCTGTGTTGGAGCTAGCTTATGCAATATTCAGGAATTTTGAAGGCTAGATCTTAAAAACAGCCATTAGAAAAAACTAAATTATATACTAATAATTAAATTGCAAACAAAGATAATACTCCAAATCACTTCCTGATTATTTTACTGCATGTGAATATTCTTTATATTTTCAGGTTTTTTACAACATTTATATCTGTATCATGGCTATACTATATAATGCTATGTTAGTGCATATCTTTTCCCAGTTTAGCATTCAGTGATATCACATTGGCAGCTATAAAGCAGCCACAATAGGAATATTTATGCTGTAGAAATTGGCAAATGCTATAGATAGGGACTTAATTTGTTGTTTTGTTGGTTGTCTAGATTTAAATTGATGGAGAAAATGTTAATAATGTAAATTAACTTTAAAAAATTATCGAGTCTAGTACTGAAACTGAAAATGACTGCCGTTTAACAATAGCATTCAATAAAAATCAACAAAAATAGAGAATAGAAAAACAATGGAAAAAATAAATTAAACCAAAATGTGATTTGTGAAAAGATCAAAACTAACAAATCTTTAGTTAGATTGAACAGAAAAAAAGAGAGAGGGCTCAAATTACAAACAATGGGAATTAAAGAGAAGACATGATTACCTATCTTTTTTTTTTTTTTTTTTTTTTTTTTTTGAGACGGAGTCTCGCTCTGTCGCCCAGGCTGGAGTGCAGTGGCGCGATCTTGGCTCACTGCAAGCTCCGCCTCCCGGGTTCCCGCCATTCTCTCGCCTCAGCCTCCGAGTAGCTGGGACTACAGGCGCCCACCACCGCGCCCGGCTAGTTTTTTGTATTTTTAGTAGAGACGGGGTTTCACCGTGTTAGCCAGGAGGGTCTCGATCTCCTGACCTCGTGATCCACCCGCCTCGGCCTCCCAAAGTGCTGGGATTACAGGCTTGAGCCACCGCGCCCGGCCGATTACCTATCTTAAATAAATAGGAGTTTAATGGAATATTATGTACAATTGGAAATTTAGATATTATATATATTAGATGAAATGACAATTCCTAGAACTATAAAAACTACCAAAACTGACTCAAGAAATCACTGAAAATCTGAATAAACTAGTAAGCAATTAAATTAGCAATTTAAAAAACATGAAACAAACAAAAAAAAAATCAAAATAATGCCTAGGCTCAGATAGTCTCACTGCTGTATACTTGTCAACATTTAAAGAAGATTATCAACTCTTGGCAAACTCTTCCAAAAAAGTAAAAGAGAAAGGTACAGTTTCCAACTCAATATACAAGGGCAGTATTACCCTGACACCAAAACCAGACAAAGACAAAGATAACACAGGAAATAAACGCTACAGACTGATATCTCTTATGACTATTGATGTGAAACCCACAACAAATACCAACAAACCAAATTTAGTGACATATGAAAGGATTATGCACTCTGACCAAATGAGATTTTCCCAGTAATGCAATATTGGTTCAATATCTGAAAATCAATTGATATAATACACCATACAAATAGGATAAAGGCAAGAACAATATAATCATCTCAATGACTGCAGAAAAAGCATTTGACAAACGTCAACACCCTTAATGATAAATAATTTTTAAAAACTAGCAATAGAACGGCATTTCCAAATCCTGATAAAGGGCAAAACAAAAACAAAACAAAACCCATAATTAACACAGTGAATCATGGCAAAAGACTGAATAACTGCTCACTATGATTAAGAAGATAAGTATACTCACAACAAATACTCACCGGTATGTGAGAAATTATAGCCAAAGGGTGAAATAAAAAAGCATTCATATAGTAAAAGAATGTATAAAACTATGTCTATTATCAGGTATATGGTTTTGTATGTTGAAAATCCTGGCCGGGCGCGGTGGCTCTAGCCTGTAATCCCAGCACTTTGGGAGGCCGAGACGGGCGGATCACGAGGTCAGGAGATCGAGACCATCCTGGCTAATACGGTGAAACCCCGTCTCTACTCAAAAATACAAAAAACTAGCCGGGCGACGAGGCGGGCGCCTGTAGTCCCAGCTACTCGGGAGGCTGAGGCAGGAAAATGGCGTGAACCCGGGAGGCGGAGCTTGCAGTGAGCTGAGATCCGGCCACTGCACTCCAGCCTGGGTGGCAGAGCAAGACTCCGTCTCAAAAAAAAAAAAAAAAAAAAAAAAAAAGAAAATCCTAAGGAATCGCTAAAAAAAAACTGTTTGAACTAATAAATGGGTTTAGCCATGTTAGAGGATACAAGGTCGGCATGCAAAAATCAATGTGTTTCTATATACTTGCAATGACTAATCTGAAAATGACATTAATATTCTATTGTATGAATATGACACGTTTATGTATCTCTCTCCAGAGAGATAGATGATAGATGGGTAGGTAGTTAGTTAGTTAGATTGACTGATAGATGATAGGTAGGTAGATAGATAGATAGGTAGATAGATAGATGGATAGATAGCTGAACTGTTGTCATTTGGGGGCTATTATGAATAATGCTGCTTTGAAAGTATGTGCACAGGCCGGGCGCGGTGGCTCAAGCCTGTAATCCCAGCACTTTGGGAGGCCGAGACGGGCGGATCACGAGGTCAGGAGATCGAGACCATCCTGGCTAACACGGTGAAACCCCGTCTCTACTAAAAAAATACAAAAAACTAGCTGGGCGAGGTGGCGGGCGCCTGTAGTCCCAGCTACTCGGGAGGCTGAGGCAGGAGAATGGCATGAACCTGGGAGGCAGAGCTTGCAGTGAGCTGAGATCCGGCCACTGCACTCCAGTCCGGGCGACAGAGCAAGACTCCGTCTCAAAAAAAAAAAAAAAAAAAAAAAAAAAAAAAAAAAAAAGAAAGTATGTGCACAAGTTTTTGTGGCTGTATGTTTTTATTCTCCTGTACGTATAATTAGTAGAGGTATTACTAAATCATATAGTAAGATGTTTAGCCTTTTGAGGAAAGGCTTATTTCCAAAACACCTACACTGTTTACACTTGTTCCAGCACCATTTGTCGAAAAGACCGTTTATTACACTTAGCACTTTATTTTATTGGATTATTTCTTTGCCACTTACTCTGACACTGAGGAAAATAACAGAGTTATTGATTATTCAGAGTTATTGTATTGTTAGGGTTTGTGTGTTCATCTTTGTGTGTGTAGGGACTGACAAGGTAAATACTCAATAATTGTTGAATGCATGAACAAATGATTACCTTTGCATACTTAATGGCTTCACTTTGGCAACTTGAATTGCTGTGAATCAAATTATTTTAAAGTTACTCTTCTTTATTCATACATTATCTAACATAAATTACAAATTATCATAGTCAGGTAACTGGTAATTACAATTCACTTCAGTATATTTGAATCTAATGATAGGTCACTAAAGGATGCAATATTATATAAAGATTTGAACCTTTAAACACTTTATGTATTGTTTTTCAAAACTCCCAAATTACTTGAATGACTTTAATATCCTGAACCCTCATAAAGCCTCTATATTTAAATGGTGCCCTGAACTGACGCTTTTTTTCTCAAAGGATGGTTTGAAAGCACACACAGTTTTGGTTAATTATGCATTATAAATGTGAATCTAAGCTGTTGTATATACGTAAAACTTTTGCAAAACAAATCTTATTTTAATTTTTAAGCAAATATATAAAATGATCCAATCATGAATCTATGCTACATGGTAATGAATACGTATTGTTTTCAAATCAGTGGTTTCCTAAACACGCAATTCTGCTATTTTGAAACACTCAGTGTTCTCTGATACCCACTATCAGGAAAGGAAGCGAAAATCAAAAGAAACTGATTTTACCTTAATGAGTGTATAGGTCAATAATGAATCTTGAGTCATTTCTAGCTGTATCTTCTGTCTTATGTCTTGTGATATATAAAGTAAGTGATGTTTTGACCAAAGATCTGAAGATCCTCCAGTATTTCAGTTGTCAAAGATACTGCATTCTAACTAGTATCTCTACTAATTCCAAGACAGAAATAAAATTAGTTATGTTAAAAATATACCAAGTGAATGAGACAAATGAGAATTCTCAAGATGATTAAACTTTAAGTACTCAGAGTATTTTCTGACGTAGAGCTATATTTCTGTTGAGCTTTCTATATATTTCAGGATTAATGACATTAAATTAATCTGATATTGTACACATAACCTCCAAATAATTGAAAGTAATATGATATGAAAGGATAGTGTGGTAGGGATGTTGAATGATGCATTAGAAATGGTGGTTATTTTTATTACATTTATAAACTACTTAGTGCCTGGGTAAGCGGGCCCACTGAGATTGTTGTACGAAGATGCCTTCTGTGGTTCTGCAGCAAATAGCGAACTCTGATGGGTGATTCAGAGTTTTTATTCTGAATAAAAAGTTACCAAGAGTAAAGATAGCATTAGGAGTATGTGATACTATTTTACTGCACAAACAGAAAAAAGGACAGACTGGGATCTTGAGAACAAGACAGCATTGTATGCACATGCCCAGCAAAAGTGACATAATGAAAATAATCATACATGTTCAATAACAAAACTTCCTAGAAGCAAATAGTAAACAATTAAGAATTTGCATTTTCTCTTTAACTCTTTCAACTTTTTTAATATTCTAGAGTCTCCAAACTGACTTTCTATTTCATATATTGGCATCAGATTTTCAGGATCCTGTCAGAATAGCACTACTGTTTTTGCTTGCACTGTCACTATGTCATCTATAATCAGAGCAAGCTTTAAAAGATAGATAAATAAAGTGATGTAAGAGAATACCAAGTTGACAGGTTGCCCAAGAATATCTCCCACCCACTCTGCCATCTGGCATTATTTTGACTCTTAGAACCTATTTAGTTTTCAAAATTTACAGATATTTCCTTAGGATTAAAACATGATAATTAATGTCAAGCCTCTAATGCAATGTATAGATGCCCAATACATTTAATAGTTGTTAATACCCACTTCTTATCTACTCTCTATTATAATGAATTATATATCAGTGAAAATAATTCTTAATATTACTAATTTAATTTAGACAAACATTTCCTTCTTAGTGGAAAATCATTTGCTTATAATTTCATTAATTAAATTAAGGTAGTTTTTCATAGATACATACATATAGATGATAGGTAGATAGGTAGGTAGGTAGGTAGGTAGATATAGATAGGTAATAGATAGATATTTGGCAAAATAACATGTCAAAGTATTAATCTCATTCCTAAAATCCCTTCCCATGTACTTGATGGTTCTCCTTTTTACCATCCCAGAAAGCTGGATATGAGCAAGTCACTGATTTGGGAAGAAGGGGCCATGGTAAAAGCAGGAAGTAAACGAGCCATTCTTCTACATAATCCTTAAAAGTTTTTGGTCTAAATAATTGACCAGAATTTTGATGCACAACTAGAGGGAATGTTTTATATCATCCTCTCTCTCCATATAAGGGGACAAGAAGGGGATGAGGGAGAACAGGAAAGCCGCCCCAATCAGTACTGCAGGTGGCACTTGTGAAGATTCTGTCCCCTGGCAGTGCCAGTGAGCAACATGAAACTTAGAATCCAGTCTTCCTTCTGGATACTATTTGTTGAGGGCACTGGGCGACAGCGGTCAGACCATCTATTGGATCTTGCAGAGGAGAACGACACTCTTCTGCTATCCAAGGCTCATCCCCAGTGGACCGGCACCCTATTTAATAGCTCAAGATACTTTAAGCTCATTCATAAAAGCAGACTACCCCTGAGCAGGTAGAAGGTCAAGCAGAAAAAGAAAAGAAAGATCCTTTGCTCCCCCTAACTAAAGTGGGACTAAGCTACCTGCTGGAGATCTCAGATGGACATAGGAGAGTGGTAGACTGACCAGTCCTACTATGTGTCCAAATTAGTGCCACGCAGACCTGCAGAACTAGAGGTCTGTACCTTTCAGATTTCCTCAGTCGCCTAATCATGGGGAACCACATTTTTTTTCACTTCTCAAACTGTGGAAGAATAATGGACAAAGATCATAACCCCAAGCCTCCAAGTCCTGTATGCCATGTTTGAACTACTGCTTTTACATAAGAGGACTGCTATCACAAAACCTGTTTCTTAGGTTGTTTATTGTAAAGCATATAACTTCTTCCTAAGATTGCTAAAATATAAAGACAGTTTTAAAAAAATGTTTATAGGATGTCTGTTCTGGGTGTTCCCCAGAGATGCCTCGGGGGTGCATGCTGCAGCAAGGAGAAGGCCACAAGGATGGAGCTTGGAAGGACCTTCCCAGCGTCACCTTTTACAGAACACCTTTGCTTTCCACTCACCTGCAGTGAGACTCCAAATACAATTATATATGAAGAAGCTTCTATTTGAACCAAGTTCAAAAATAATGGAATAATATATATGAAAGTATTATACTTTATTAGTCAGAGAGTTCTGTACAGCATTTAAGAAAATGGTTTTCTTTGAATTTCTCTGTAAAATGGGAATAACAGTCCCACAAATCATCATAAGGGAATTTAATGGATAAAATAAAATAATGTGTTCAAAAGGGTTTTGAAAAGGTAAAAGCTTCATCTAAATTTAAGGGCTTATTTACAGTGTTTTCTGGGTCCACTTCTTGGTCACTAAGTGCTGCAATCAGCTGGCTTGGGATTACTCATAGTAATGCTTCGAAGTGCCTAGAATTTTTGTTTTATTTTATTATACTTACTAGCAGATGCTAGATGCATATCTTTGAGTTTCTAATATTCATGCTACTTCATTTAATTGAAATACTTTAACTAAGTCCCTACACACAAATGTGCAATTAAAGCTTTGTGTGCGTGCCTTTAAATAAAAATATGTATGTATTTATGTGTGTATATATGTACTTTCCAAATCCCTAAAATGCATTGACATGCTATGCTAACTGTAGCTTTGAAGAATGATGCAAAGTATTATTATTAATCCACCTAAAACAGGTATTTCAGTTGATCTGATTAAGTGTCTAATGAGACCAAGATCAAGTGTTTTTGCCTCTAGAGATTTGTTAGCTTTGCACACCTCATGTTTACAGACTCGATGGTATCTAAAACGGTGTTCAGCTGTTACTCAATACTAATCAATGTGCCAGAACCCACAGACAGAAGAAAGGGATTATAGCTTCCCAGTTTTGGTGTCAGCCCATTCCGTTTGGCAAACATCTCTTTCTCTTTCTCTCTCTTCGAGACATGCACACACACACACACACACACACACACACACTGCTGTAAGTACTTCTATAGCATAACCTCTTCTTATAAATCAACACATTAAAACATATAACTCTCACAATACTTTAATTCTGTTTCCAACATAGAGGGGACTACCTAGCGAACAGTCGTCATACTATTTAAATGATATAATTCCTACAAAATCTTGATATATTATCCACTATACAAAGGCAATGAATTCACACAACTATTTCTTCTTCTGTAGTTATTGCTTGTGATGCTAACATTGCCACAGTGTAACTACTCTTTGAATTATAAAGCCAGAATTAAAATAATTGATTATATACATTTATGACTTTCTTTAAATAAAATTATTTAAATGTGGTAAAATTATTTAAATAATTCACTTTGTGGCTGCTATTAGATATTGAGATCAATACCCAAGATTGCATATGTATAATGCTAACTAGGGTAATCTTTCAAAGAGTTGGTTGGGCTACCCCAGTGTCTGAGTTCACCCTCCAACTACAAATGCTGAAGCAGTGTGCATGAGCTATCTTTCGTGCTTTCATGTCATTCACTACTCAATTTGGGGTACTTGTGAAATATTTTTGGTGACATATTAATAAATAACTCCAGAATATCAGACACGAATCACCCGGGCAAGCCCAGCCAGGTGGTTTACCTAGTTATAGCAGAAGGTTCTGGAGTCTACCACTGGATTCCCCTAAGGCTTGAGTGTGTTTCTAATTTAATGATCTACCTAAGCAAGATAGGCTCTTGTGACAGCCTTGGGGATAGAGATGAGAAGCTAGTCTTGGAAACACCAGATTGAAGTGATGAAGCCAAAGGGACTGACCAGCAACTGTTAATCTTCTTGGGAGGGGTTGCTGAGTAGCCAGTGTTATTCTCAGAGGCATGGCAACAAACCCAAGCAATGTGCTTCCTTTAAGTTCAGGCTCTCATTGTTCTCAGATGCCTCATGTATCTGAGATGCTAGAGAACAACTCATTAAGCTCCAGAACCCTCAGACTTCATGATTCTGCTTAAGGTATTTTAGCAAGAAAGTGACCAATATGTCTCCTTGGTGTAAGACAAGAAGTGATTTGGACAAGGAGCAGAAAGAGAGTTTCTCGGGCAAAATATCCGGGCTGCATCAAGGGGAATAAATGTCCCTACAAGTGAAGCCAGTCCTGGGTCTGGCCCAAGCTCAGCAGTGCATTCAGCATCCTATGCTCTATCTTCTATCATCTTTGGTGAACACTAGCCTGTTCAGTTTTAATTTGGAGGACTGGCAGGCATTTGAGCCATTTGGGAGAGGAGTTAGGATATTCTGATGTTAAATTTGATTAGATGTTGAGAAGAGGGGGCAAATATTGGAATCACAAAAAATCACAGCATCCTGGCTTGGGCAATTGTACGGATGAAGAAGTCATTTAATAAGATGAGGATGACTGTGGAAGGTGCATATTTGGTAATGGGGTAAAGGGAATAAAAATTTACCTTTGGAAATGTTATATCTGAGATGCCTGAAGCACATTCAGAGAGAAATCTCATGTAGTAGGTGCCATATATTAGTAAGAAGTACAAGGCAGAAATCAGTGACAGGCTACTTCACCTGTATTGACTCTTTGGGGTATATCAGTGAGTCCAAGATGCTTTTCTGAGAGAATTTTTTTCTAGCACACGTTTAATATCTGGTGGGGCAGCCCTTTGCTGGGACTTTTCATGTATATAATTATTATATCCTAAATGCAACATGAATTTTCTTTTCAGCCAGTTGTGAAAAAAGTTAAGCATAGTTAGGATAAGAGACAACAAAAAAAAGAGTAAGAGACAAAAATCAAAATCCTGAGTGAGTCCTAGGGTAGCAGAGGCACATAAACAGAATTGAGAGATAATCTTGAAAGATGAAAGGCAATTCTGTTTATCTGTGTGTCTATCTGTTTATGGTGTTTCTTAGAGCAATAAGTGATAGGTGAAGTGTCCACAAATATTCATTTTGTTCTCATAATAGCTATCTTCTACTTTTTGGGTTTTTTTCCTACTTAAGAATTTTGTGATAGAGATGTGTAAAAAGTTGGATCTCAGTGGAGACACACTTTGATGTTTGATCTATAGAATATGACAGGATGTCAATATTCTTCAAAAAGAATGCTTAGGCTTTAAAGAAATCCATGCGGTGACCATGGAGTTGTGCCACTCAGATGTCCCTTAAAGATTCCAATCAAGAGGACCTGCTTTGGGGAACACAGTTGACAGACAGCCTTATGATGCTATACCTTCAGATCCTTCATGGGGTTCACATGTCACCTCGCCACTCCCATGATGATAGACCATGATGGAAGTGTCCCAGGAGACATGTGAACCCCATGAGGGATCTGAATATGTGGCATCGTAAGGCTGTCTGTCATCTCTGCCTGACCTGTGATAGTCTGCAGGACAAACTTTGCACAGAGATTTGGTCCTCAGCCTGGCCAAAACTTTCAGAGCTGTGATGCATCTGAAGCTCTCCAGTGCAATCCTCCTTGTGTCTCTTTCCTTTTGTCAATGTCAGACATGCATCTGGTCTGCAGTCCTCCCAGTCTGCCTTCACCTGCTCCCTTCAACTTTATCCTTCACAGACCTTCCCCTGATAAACTTCTTATGCACCTAATTTAATCTGCTGCTTGTAGGCTTTGAAGTGGCAAATCCCTAAAATGGTGAATATCCCAAATTTGCAACCAAGAAGTGATTTTATTCCTTTATAGATTCCCAGAATGTGACACAATGTCTGAAGATTAATGGCAAATGCTTAGGCCAAGGTGGACAGATCACCAGTTTAAGAGATCAAGACAATCCTGGTCAACATGATGAAGCCCCATCCCTAGTAAAATTACAAAAATTAGCTGGGCGTGGTGGCCCTCACCTGTAGTCCCAGCTACTTGGGAAGCAGGAGACTCTCTTGGAATCTGGAGACGGAGGTTGCAGTGAGCCGAGAGCCGAGATCACACAATTGTACTTCAGCCTGGTGACAGAGCGAGACTCCATCTCAAAAAAAAAAAAAAAAGAACTCCTTCATATGTAATGTGATGTAATATGTTGCTTTTCTCTGTATGCTTCAAGGCTTCTTTTTTCTTTCTTTCCTTGGTTTTTAGTATTTAGATTATGATGTGTCTGACCATGATTTTCTTTGATTTTATTCTATTATTTTCTATTATATTCTATGTATTTTATTAATGAGTAGCTTGCATTTATATATTTGTATATTTTACCGCATTTGAGAAGTGTTCAGCCATTATTTATTTTGATATTTTTCTGCACCTATCTATTCCTCTTCTATTTTAGACTCCAATGACACAAATGTAAGATTTTTAAGCACTTTCCATCTAATCCTGTGGTTTTGTCAAACTTTTGTCTCTGTTCACATTGAGTACTTTGTGTCGATCTATACCCACATTCATTCATTATTCTGTCATCTGTGTTCTGCTATCAAACACACTCAGTGGTTTCTTTTCCAATGATTAGGTTTTTCAGTTCCAGAATTTCTATTTTATTTGGTTTTATATTTATCTGCTGAGAACTTTTAATTTTTTTCTTAATTTTCAAGTTTACATTTATCTCACAGGTGTAATAATCTTAGCAACTTGACATATTACTTATATTATATAAATATTATATATCATATGTTATACTACAGTATATTTTGCATATCACATTATATTATACATTATGTGTTAGATATATAAAAATAGAGAGAAAGAAAGGAAAACAAGATAGTGAGAGAGACAAAGAAACACCGACATTGCTTTGAAATGCAAGAGTGAATGTTATCATAACTGGAGTGTCATAAATTACAAGGAACACAGTGTTATATTTGGTGAGACCAGTGGTGGTCTTCTGAAAATAATGACCTTGCAGAGGTATGGTCCATAACTTTGGGGACATTATTTCTTTGGAACTATAAATGTATCTTTATATTGGCCATTGGTCATATTTCTTTGGTCAGACTAACCATGTAATGTGACACCTTCCTTACTAGCCAGCTGGTAAGGATATTAACAGTGCAATCACATATTGGCAATAGAGATGCGGTTGACTCACAATGGATTTAGCTGCTGGCCTTGTGGCCCTGACTAGTGTTGTAAACAGACATGGGAAGTAAAAGACAGTCGATATGAAAATAATATGCAATGGACACTGAAATATAGTAGAGAAGATTCCTAGTATTTGTCGACTTGACTAAACCAAATTGCTTTTAGTCTTAATTGATCAGTGCCTAGCTGTAATTAGAAAGTAAATCAATATCTTATTTCATCTAGATTTCATTTCTTAAGCTGCAAATGAAATGGTATACATAAACATACTATATATTTAACATCATTATATGCTGCCGCATTTGTTATTCTTTTTCTGCTTCAAAGTTTTCAAACTGAAATTCCTTCATGAGACGGATGGTTAAAGTAAATGACCTAAAGTAGGTAGGGTAAATGAAAGAGGTAAGTGTATCTGAGACAAGAAAAAGAGCTAGATACCTTAGAGAACTGAAAGATAAATCCTTTGTAAAGACACACAAATAAAACTAACAGTTAAAAAAAAGAAGTAAAAATAAAGTTATAACAAAAATTGTGCAGCCAAACAAAATACACCTGTGGACTCTATATGACTTTTATGCCTCTCATGTTTGATCCCTGTTAGGTTGGTAATGCCATGTCAGGGATTGGAATTTTTTTTTTTTTTTTTCTGTGCAAGCCCAGATACTCAATATTTTAAGCTATGTGGGACATGCGGTCTCTGTTGCAATGACTCAACTCTGCTCTTTCAGTAACAAAGAGCCATAGACAACATATAAATGAATGGACATGGAGATGTTCCACTGAAATTTGGTTTATGGAAACAGTGATAACTGAATTGATAGCCTGTGAGCTATAGTTGGCTAAGCCTTGTCATAAACAGAGCAGTAAACTAGTCATTAGTGACTAGAGTTCAAATTATTATTCTTGTTCAGAATCTAATCACTTATTACTTCAATCCTGCAACAATATTTTATTGGTAAGTCATTTCTTCTCAGTTAGCTTTATGCCTTTTTACAGATTCCCTCGTTTGTCCACAGGGAGAGTTACTGTTTTTTTTTTTTTAATATTATATTTCAAATGCATTATTTCCAGGAAATTTGTTTTTCACTTTGTGGTTGCGTTATACAAAACTTTCTACAAAGTAAGACACTGGACTCAGCTCTACACTTACAGCATGGTCAGTACTCTGTACTTGCCTTCTGGGGCTTTCCATGCTGAAATGTGAAGGGTCAGTGTTAGACACACTAATACAACAAGCAACAATACATCATGAGAGCTGGTAAATAAATCTACTTCCAGCAATACTAAAAAGTTAAAGAGTAGCAGGGGACTGGGACGTGGGGATTAAACCCTGCATACCTATGAGAACGGGACTAAAAAAAAAATTGCGTTAAAATACAGACAGAGATCTACCCCTTATCATGAGGAGCTATTCCATGATGTTGTTTCTTGTTTGTTTGTTTTGTGTGTTTTGTTTTGCTTGTTTGCGATTTTGGTTTTAGGTATTGCTGTAACATGGTCTCAGACAAGGCTTGTCTGTGAAATTGTTGAGTTGCGCATGAAGACTCTTATTTGAACCAAATGTGTATTATAAAATGCACACCTCAAACCACCCCAAACCACATTTTGCATGTATTGAAATTTGTGGCTTTTGGTTTGATTTGTGTTTATGTTTTTCAAACAGAAGAAAGAGGACATTATCTGAGTCTATACTACTTACTCACTTGGAGAATATCTATCGCCATTTGTCTAAAAATATACAAAGGTCTATTTTCTAATCTAGCAGATTAATTGTCTAGTTACTTACTTTTTGTTATTTTTTTGGGGGGGTTGTCAGAGAAAGAATTGGACTTTTTATTGTATTGCCTTTTCTCATTACAAAACAAATGTATTCTTCTTAAGCAGAAATAATATTCTCTGTTTCAGCAATATTTGAAAAAGGATTCTGATATATTTTAAGTGATTAGTTAATACAAGAAAACTTGGACTATTGAACGAAAGTTCTTATTTTCACTGCGTTTAGCTACTGCACTATGGGAAATGCCAAAAATGAGGCTGAGAGTGTTTAGCAAGGGCAACTATTTCAAAAATGGCTTACTTAATTATGTAGAAAAGATTACTTAGTTATGTAGAAAAGATATGTAGAAAATTATGTAGATATACATACTTAAATAATCGTGAGACTTAAATATGAAATATATACTACTCTTGTCTCTTCTCCCCAGTATGTTTGAAACAGCAGAACTGCCATCTGTGTGCCACATTCTTTCTCATGGCACCCCCCTTCTACTCCCAGCCAATGGTATTCATAACCCATTAATTTCCTTTCTGGAATATTACATTGTTCATAGCAGTGCTTATTATAGCTAATGTTGCAATACTGTTGTTCTTATAACCATTTGGGTTTTATTCTTCCAATGTGTTTTCTACAAAAAGATATTGTACATATATGTTAAAACAATTTCACAAATGCTCCAAATCATAAAATCAAAGAGTAAATTTTTATCACTACAGCTAAGTGTAACTCTTCTGTTTATAGAAATTTCAAAATGGACTGAATTAAATCTTCAACTAAGCATTGTAGTGGTCCTGAGTGTGCATCTATTTTACTTATATGTACTCTATGTCATTGTTATAAAGTAATTTTAATATTAATGTAATGAGAAGATTTACTGTAGAGCTATTAATATGATCTTCTAGAGTATATGTAAGAATGCTAGAAAGAATTTCTCAAATATATGACAATTCTTTTATGACAAATTAAAAAAATTCTGTAAGGAATAAACACCACTATTTTAACTCTTTATAGATGACAACAATGTGGCAATTTTTCTTTTATTAATTTTATGATTTATTATTTATAATTTGAAACAGTATAGTTTTGCATACTTAGTATTGAAAGAACACTCTCAAAAGTTGTAGGCGCTATTACTTTACTTCCCTACTTAATATCTTATAAAAATCCTTTATGAGCTATCAAGTCCAAATTGTTAGCATCATTTGAAAGTGTATCTAATCTGAGGTATCCAAGCTTTTTGCCACATTATACTTGGCTCAATGTCAATTGGATCTTCCTTTTCTTTCGTTTCCCAATAACAACTTCTCTGGGACTAAGTAGTTACTTTCCAGCCTCCAAATGACCTTGACAAAACTATCTCCTCTGCCAATAAATCATAATTCAAATAATTAACTTTCTTTTTCCTTTTTGAATTGAGGGTATCATTTACCTAAAAGATTATTTCATTTTGCTTCATCTGTATTTTTTTCTCAAGAAATTTAACTCCCACTGACATAATGACTTCCATGGATTCTTCCAAATATTTAGCGATGATACCATGTAATTTAGCAAGTCATTCATTTAGTCACCCCATGTTAATGTAATGTTAAATGTTTTAGGCAGGATATATATATTTTTAAAAGAGTTTACCTTAAAACTGCCATGAAAACAGGACAGAGGAAGAAGCAAAAAAGGAGAGAAAGAAGAAAAGAAAGTAAAGAAGGAAAAGAAGGAAGAAGGAAAGGGGTTTGTTCCATAATTACTCAAATCTCTGGGGATAATTTCTCATTGCCTTGAGGAACTGGAGTTCCTGCAGCTTACGATAGTGTTGAAGAGCTGAAGATGTAGAGATTAGATTATGAAGAAGCAGAAATAGGTGATGCAGAGTAGTACCTCTGCGACTATGGAGCTGAACAAAGAGGAAACTCCAGAAGTTTATGTGAGGGCTATGGTAAATTCATAGCTGAGGGGAGTGTTTAAGTTAAATAGAGGAAGACCAAAGCATTCCTACTAGCAGCCACTATGAATATGAGAACAGTAGTGAGAAACCAGAAATAAAGCATTGTTGGAAGAAAAAATGTGTTCGGGGACATTGCAGTTCTGACTCAGAGAGAAAGGATGGGTCATTTTAAAACCTTATTAACATCTTTACATGCAATTCACACAAGGCAAAAATCTGGACCTCAAAAGCAAGAACTATGCCTCACAGAAAGATCTACAAGCCAAGCTGTAGCAAGGAAGCAAAATTTGGAGTTTTAGTACTACCAAGTACTACCACAGAAGCTGTGACACATTTGAATGTCCACAGGCTATACTTCAAAGCATAAAATCAAGTATTACAAAAGTTTGAGGTAGTAAACCAGTTCTTTAATTGCCTATCAAACCAAGAATAAAACGTTTCCCAAGGAACATGACAAATTGAGAGTCTTTATAGCATATTAAAACAATATCGACTAGTCCATAAAATCATTGGATGTCCAAAGAAATGGGAATGAATGATGTATAGTCAGGAAAAATATTTCAGCAATCAATAGAAACTGGGCAAAAGGTGGCCCAAATGTTGGTCTCAGCAAGAAAAAGCTTTCATGAACTTAAAAAAAAAGATGTTTGCAGAATTAAAGGTAAACACTCTAAAATCATTTAAGGCAATGTGAATAAACAGATTGGAAACCTCAACTAAGAAAGAAAAACTGAGGAATAGAATCAGATGAAAATTCTAGAACTTTAAATATAGTAAAATGAAAGATTCAATGCATGAGCTTAACAGAAGAATTAAAGAATCATTTAAATGAACACTGATCAAAATTAATTATCCGATATGAAAAGCATAGAGATAGTAGATTTCAGTAAAATCTGCAGAGATTCAGGTATTTGTGGAACAATCCTCAATAGTTTAATATGAATGTAAAGGACGAAAATGGGAATTAGGTTGGGATACAAAAACATTTGAAGAAAAAATAGCTAAATATTTCTAAATGATAGCTAAATATTTTTCAAGTTTGGTGAAAATTTGAGAACTCAGAGATGCAACAAGTTCACTTATCCCCAAGTAGAATTAATATAAAAAGAAACTCATCCAAGCTTATCACAGTCAAATTGTTGGAAAACATAAAATCTTGAAAGCAGTCATGCTGTATTTTTTTTCTTCTGGCTTCTTTAGAGATTTTCTCTGTCTTTAAATTTCTAAACTCTCTTATCGTAAAACTAGGTGTTTCATTGGTTTTTTTTTCTGATTAGTATTCTCTGAGCTTTCTGGACTTGTGGTTTAATGTATGTCATTTTTGGAAAATTCTTGGGTCTTATTACCTCAAATATTTTCTCAGTTTTGTTGTCCATTTTTTTCTTTCTGGAATTTCAATTATATATATGACACACATATCCTACATATTATATGATATACAATTGTATGGTATTCATAGATCATACTAATATACAATTGATAATTTATATAATTGAAATTCCATATATACATACATATATACACATATATACGTATCTATCCACAATTCTTGGATGTTTTATTTTTTCAAGTTTTCAAATTATTCTTGTCTTTCAGTTTTAGAAGCTTCTATTTACCTATCTCCAAGTTCACTGAGGGTTTTTAAATTCCTCCTAGCATTTGTTTTGATTCCTTCCAAGAATTTCTATCTCTCTGCCTATGTCACTTATCTGTTCTTGTATATTGCCTGTTTTGTCCATTAGAACTCTTAATTTATTAATCCTAATAATGTTACATTCTCTATCTGATAATTCCAGCATCTGTGTCATCTCTGAGTCTGGTTCTGATGCTTGCTTTACCCCTTTTGACTATGTTTTGTCTTGGCTTTTAGCATGCTTTGGAATATTTTTCTGACAACCAGATACAGTGAATCCACTAATAGAATGTGAGGTTTTACGTTAATCTGGCTAGGAGTTGGGTTTTTTCTAGTGTTTTTTGCTACATGTTCCAGAAGCTTAAAATTCTTCCAGTGTATTTGTTCTTGCTTCTCTTCTTGACTTGGATTTTTCTTTGTGTGATGTATCTTGCAACTCTTTAAGCTATAATCCACTATTATTACACTGGAGCCCTGTTGGGATGAAGACAAGTAATGGGAAATGAAGTATTCTATAATATTCCAATTAAATCTTTGTCTTCTTGTGGAGCTGTGTCTTTAGCTTCTGAACTTCTTGAGTATTTCTTCTTGTACAGCTTTTCCCACTACAGTCACGCATGCTTAATGATAAGAATACCCACTGAGAAACTTGTTAGGTGACTTTATGATTGTGTGAACATCACAGAGTGAACTTATACAAACATAGATGGCTAGATGGTAAGGCTTATTTCTCCTAGGTTACAAACCTGTACAGCACATTACTATAGTGAAGACTGTAGCAACTGGAACACAGTGGTAAGTATTTGTGTATCGAACATATCTAAACATAGAAAAAGTACAGTAAAAATATGTTATAAAAGATAAAAAAAAATGGTGGACCTGTGTAAGGCACTTACCATAAATGGAGCTTGCAAGACTGAAAGTTTCTCTGGGTAGGTCAGTGAGAGATAAGTGAATGTGAAGGCCTAGGACATCAATGTATGCTTCTACAGACCTTATGAATACTGTGCTATAGGCTACATTAAATGTGTAAAAGAAATTATTTTTACAATAATTAACTTTAATTGACTGTAAGTGTTTTACTTTGTAAAGTTTTAAATTTTTAAAACTTATTGAATTTTTTAAACACTTAGCTTAAATTAAAATGCTTAGCTTAAAACATAAAAACATAAAAACACATTTTATAACTGTACAAATATATTTTCTTTATTATTTAAATTTTTTTAAAAGAATATTTTATTTCATTTTATTTTTACACTTTAAACATTTTTTTGAAAGATAAGACACAAGCACATGCATTAGCCTAGACCTACACAGGATTAAGATCATCAACATCACTGTCATTCACCTCCACATCTTGTCCCACTGATAAGTCTTCAGGGACACTAACATATGTGGAGCTGTCTTCTCCTGGGATAACAATGTTTCTTCTGGAATTCCTTCTGAAGGACCTGTCTGAGGCTGTTCCATAATCAACATTTTTTAAAAAATAAAAATGATGACACCACTGTACTCCAACTTGGGAGGCAGAGTGAGACCTTGTCTCAAAACAAACAAGCAAACAAATATATATATACACATGTACATATATCTACACAAATATACATATACATCTATATACACACATGCACATATATATACACACACACATATACACACACACACACACACATATATATATATAGGCTGGACATGGTGGCTGCTGCCTGTAATTCTAGCACTTTGGGAGGCTAAGGCAGGCAGATCACAAGGTCAGGAGTTCAAGACCAGCCTGGCTAACACGGTGAAACCCCATCTCTACTAAAAATACAAAAAATTAGCCAGGCGTGATGGTGGGTGCCTGTAGTCCCAGCTACTCGGGAGACTTAGGCAGGAGAATGGTGTGAACCCAGGAGGTGGAGGATGCAGTGAGCTGAGATCACACAACTGTACTCCAGCCTGGGCAACAGAGCGAGACTCTGTCTCAAAAACAAAATAAAATAAAAAAATACATATATATATATATCAAGTATTATATCCTGTACATAATTATATGTGCTACACTTATACACAACTGGAAACACAATAGGTTTGTTTACACCAGTATTCCCACATGAGTAATGCCTTGTGCTGTGATTTTACAATGGCTAGGACATCACTAGACAATAATAATTTTTTAGCTTCATTATAATCTTATGGGACCACCATATATGTACTTTGTCCTTGACCAAACCATTGTTACATGGTGTGTGACTGTACTTAGGTGAGATATGGGCTAACATGAAAGGAATGCCCCTCATTGCTCTGAGTCTTGACTTTGGTAGAGCCTTTTCACCTGAAGTGTTTATCTTTGTTACGGAAAAGGCTCTGATTTTACTTCATTTGAATTATTTTTCCTTTCCTCCTGCCAGAGCCACATAAAGTGTTCTTACTTGGATCCTTGTCAACCTGGTAGGTTTCCTGGAAGTAGGGTTTACTTGCAAAATTGTGGAGTCTACCTGAGACCACTGCCCCATGAATGTCACAGTCACACTGAGTGTAACACTCAGCCTCACAGCTTGCCCAAGTTACCATTTGAAGTGCTCCTACTAGTTTATGGCTCTAGGAGCTTTTTGTTTCAGGTGCCCAGATCTCAACTGTGACCTCTGGATTTACATGTCTCTCCAGATTTTAAAGTGGCAATTTGCCCTGAAAACTCATTATAGAACTGTGATTGATATTTTTCAAAAGATTATTTCATCTTCCATAACCTTGTTAAGTTAGTTCTAACACTTTTTATTTGTTGAATCTACGGGCTTTTCTCTGTACACAAACATATCTTCTGAAAACAGTTACACATTTCTGGATTTGCTGCCTACTGCTTCTAAACCTGATACTTAGGGAATAACAAGTTAAGAAGAAATCTGAGGTGGAGATGCTGAAGTTAAGCAGAACTTTTGAGAGTCTTATGGGGGTCAAAAATTGGAGAACAGGTCCTCAGGCTTTGAATGTCTACCCCAGCTTTCCTAAAGATAGCTTTCTATTCTCAATTTCAGACAACAGTGTGATTATCTGTCCCCACTTTACCTGCCTGCTGGAAACTGAACCATGAATATCTGAAACAGTTCTCAGTCAATTTAGTAAGTTTGTTTTGCCAAGTTTGAAGATGCAAACCCATGACAGACTCAGGAGGTCCTGACTACATATGCTCAAGGTGGCCAGACCACAGTTTGGTTTTATACATTTTAGGGAGACATGAAACATCAATCAACATATGCAGCGTGAACATTGGTTCAGTCCAGGAAAGGTGGGACAACTCAAAGCAAACGCGGGACACGTCAAAGCGGGGAGGGGGCTTCCAAGTCATAGGTAGAAAAGAGACAAATATTTGCATGCTTTTGAGTTTCTGACTAGCGTCTCCAAAGGAGGCAATCAGATATCCCTTAATCTCAGAGAGCAGAGGAGTCACTTTGAATAGAATGGGAGGCAGGTTTGCTTTAAGCAGTTCCCAGCTTGACTTTTCCCTTTAGCTTAGCAATTTGGGGGCCCCAAGATTATGTTTTCTTTCATAATTTCCCCCTTTTCTTTTTAAAAATCTTTTGGAGCATTTAGACAAAAATGAGTCTCCTATTTCAAGTTTTGTCTGACCTCTCATGGCTAGGAAGGTTTATTCCTAGATGGGTAGGTCCCAAGTTATTAGGAAAGCTCGTTTTTAGCGGGTTGTGAAGTCTTATGCCCTATGAAGAAAAAATAGGGAGAGGTAGGGAGAAAAACAACAACAAACAAAAGAACAATCCTGGAAAGTCTACACAGGCCACATTACTCTGAAGTCCATACATCAGTAGGGAGATATGAAAGTGGTTTATGTATGTAAATAGGTTGCTGTTATTTATTTTTGAAGTTTAAGTTGTTGTCTAGCTTCAGTAAGCAAGGATTTAGGAAAGCACAACTTACTCCTCAGTGACTTCCAAATTAGGAAAACTGGGGGAAAAATAAGGCAAAAAATTGAAAACATTATTTTGAAGATTTGCAGCCAAGGAAAATTAGAATTCAGTCCAAACTGTAGAAAATAAGGAAAAATGAAAAATATTAGGCAAGACTAGAATCTAACAGGTGTACTCTAGTTTTTAAAATGTAATTTTAATCTCTCTATTTTTCCATTTTTACTAAAGACAAATCATGGTAAGATTGATTTTCTTTATTATACTTGGTCTAGTTATTTGTGTATGGTGCAGCAAGAACAATTATTTTTTACATAGGCTTTTAAATTGGCTTTGATGGAACTTTGTTTCATAGAAGGAATCTCAGATAACACTTTTTAAAAGCCAAGTGCAGCCACGGATTTGTATCATTAAATACCTATGAATTAGGTGAATTCCTCTCCTCTTGAGGTCCCAAGATAAACTTGGGGATCTTGGACCTCTCAGAAAGTGACATTCTTTATTTATCACAGGTCAGGAACCCTGTTCAGGGACTGCATAGACAAGGTATGGGACTAGTTTTCCTAAGGGGTTTTATTGGCTCCATAAGTCAAGTTTGATTCCTTAAAGGAAAGCAGAGCATTCCAGTCAAAGCCTTGGTAGGAATAACCAATTTCTCCAATTGTGTCCTGTTATAAATGAAAACATATTCTTATTGCACTTATGTGAATAATTGTTTGGCCATAAGTATACTCACAAATAGTTTCCAAATTCTGAAGAAATTAGGTAGAGAGAAACAAATATATTCCAATTTTTGTTTATAGAAGTATACTAAATTGTTAAAAGCTGTCAATAGCTCAAAAGTTTCCTTCACTCTAAAAAAACAAAACAAAGAGTCAGCAACGTTTTAAGTAAAAAGCCAAATAGTTCAGTCCATGCAGTTAATTCCTGTTCTGCTTGATATTCATGAACATTTTAGCTGTCTGTGAGTCCCAAAAGTTTTTCCTCTGTTCTGATGTCACCATCTCTAAAGTTAACAGAAACCTGTATTCAAGAGCAACTGTTAGAGTTTTGTAGCTGATTATAAAACTGCCTTCTAAAGAGGACCAAAACAAGACAACAATTGTCTGGATGGCAAAAAGTTTTAGGGCAGCTATAATCAAAGACACAATTGACAAGGAAATTTGTTACCTCTGTGGCACACAATAATTTAAAATGACAGTTATAATTATTACTGATAATGTATACTAAGTCATATCAGAAATACAGGCATTTCCCATAACTTTGGAACACATACCATTAACATATTTATACAAAGACAGGCCACAAAAAGCAAACACAATTTCATATTTGACAATGCTTCCTGTATAATTTTACACAAAATAAGCCAAATTCTGTCATTTTTGGACTTTAGGGAACATGACATTTTAAAGGATTAGTTGGGTCAGAAAAAGACACAACTTAAAACTTGATTTTGAGAAGTTTGTCAAATATCAAAGGTTTAAAACACTTGATATCACAGATCATTGTAAAATAAGTCATTTATTTGACTAAAATGATAACTCAAAGATTTCAAAAAAGGTAAAAACCTTCATTCTTTGAGAAAAGAGTCTTGATTTTCCAAACGATAAGCCCTAGTAAAAACAGCATGAAGCCAATTAACTTTGTTTTTCAAAATCTCACAATCTCTAAAATTTTACTCTTGATCATAAGATATAACTTCCCTAAGCCTTTTATAATCCTTTTAACCTTTTTTAAGGAGTCGATTATTGCTTCAAGAAAACCTTGTTAATCTGACACAAAGGCCCATATGCTCATCTTGCGTCAATGTGCCTTTGGCATTATGATTAATTTATAGAGAAATTGGACTTATTTTACATCTCAAAATCAGCCCTTACAATTTCACACACCCACCTCTTCTGTGATAGTCCCAGGGCCTTCAGCAGTTGAATAGCTTTAATTTCTGGCCCTGTGTCTCAGGAATGCAGTTTATTTTGATTGGCATTTTCTACCATGCCTGAAGATGAGGCTTTAAATGCTGTCAGTGTTTAAGATTTAGCAGGACTTGGTATCATTTTTAGACACAGGAATCCAGCCCTGTAACTCAGTGTCATGAGAACTTTAAAAGCACATACAGAAAGATACATGGATGTAATAACCTTAATTTAAAAAAAAATCTCAGATTTTTTTCTAAGAAAACCAAAACGTAATAATAATTGCATAGGAATTGTTTTGATACACCATAAAACCTGTTAGACCAGTTACCAAAGGGCAAAAGAAAAGACTTCCTGTAATGCACAGAATATTATGTTGAAAGAAAGTATTTCCTTTAGACCTTTAAGAAAACATTGTTTGCATCAGGCCACAACAAACAGAACTTGAGGAATAAAGCTTATTTGAGTTGAAAAGAGTTGATGGAGAGTGTTACTATTTTTCACCCTTTAAAGGGGGAGAGAAAACCGAAAATAGCAAGATGCAATAAAAGTTGAACTTTGGGTTTAAAAAAAATAAAAGTTCTTACAATTTATTAAGAGTAAGTCAATCCCTTAAGAAAATTTCACTGTTGTAAGCAATTATTTAGTGTATAAGTGATTTTTTACATCAAGTACAACCTCTAGAAACACCATTATAATTTCCCTTTAATTATAGACAACTTGATTATATAAAAAGTTTTTATGTGTTTTATTAAATGTATCCTCTTACTGTGACTTACACAGACCATTAATGACATGCATGGACTTTCTGGTTTGTCCTGAGTATCCCTTTTTCTCAACCAGTCATTTTATTCTAGGATAAAATTTACCATACAAGATTCTTTCTCACATAAAATTATTTATCTTCAAGCTTTCTTATCCCCACAAAAAACCTCATTATTGTTATAATTTTCTCTACTTCTCTCTTATTTCCTGGTTCCTTTTACTCTGTTTTACACATAACCTTTAAATAAGGTTTGAATTAGACAAAAATTGTTCTCCTTTAAAAAACACATTTTTTAGAAAGACTGTTTTTCTACAGTATATTTTTGTTGGAAAATACCCAAATAATGAAATAACTGTTATTTAATTTTATATAACTTTAGATTCTAAATTATGATGAGTTTGTTTACAAGTATTTATCCTATTATATTTACCTAATTATTTTGTTTTAATCATTTGCCTGGATTATTTATAGAAACTGTGATAGTCACCATCTAGTATATGGAACCACCATTGTAAAATTCTAACTGAGACAGTGAAAAAGATCTGACCTAACTGACTCCATCTTACTTCTAACTTCAAGACTGTTCTTACTCATTCCTGGGCATAGGCTGAACTAATTTGGGGAAGAATTCAATTTATAGTTTAGGTTTGAAACAAAGATGGTAACAGTCCGTTCCCAAAACAAACTTTACTGCCTGTGGACTAGACTGCCTAAAGCCATAAGATTAGAAGTTATGGTCATCTTACTAAATTCAAGATGTAGCTATTTCCATTAAACTAGTATTAATTTCTTATTTATTAAAAATTACATAAGCAAAGATCATTCTGTTTGGGGCTGGGTTTACAGATTTGTAACCCTTATGCCAAATTTTGGCACTTTATAGAATTTGACAGAGATAAGTATGAAATTGCTTGATTAATAAGTGCAAACAAAAATGTATGCTGGCAATTCTTAAGATATTTCTAGTATTAATTTACCAATAATTTCAAAGTTAGCTTATTTATTAAAGATTTTACTTAAGTTACATAAAGTTGAAAAAACATTTGACTAGCCTTTCCTTTTTTCCTGATAAATTGTTTGATTCAAGTGCCTTTTTCTTTTTTTTTTGAAATGCAGTTTTTCTCTGTTGTCCAGGCTGGAGTGCAGTAGCATGATCTCAGCTCATTGCAACCTCCGCCTCCCATGTTCAAGCTATTCTCCTGCCTCAGCCTCCTGAGTAGCTGGGATTACAGAACTGCACCACCACGCCCAGCTAATTTTGGTATTTTTAGTAGAGATGCAGTTTCACTATGTTGGCCAAATTGGTCTTGAACTCCTGACCTCATGATCTGTCCACCTCAGCCTCCCAAAGTGCTGGCATTACAGGTATGAGCCACTGTGCCTGGCATCAAGTGTTTTTATTAAGCCAATTAGTTAGAGCTCTTTTATATATTTTCAATAGTAAAACATTGTATATACAACACATAAATACATAGACACATTAGGCATGCCAATAGAGGTACATCTTATAGACTCATAGTGACCTTTTTACTCCTCTCTTAGACTTTCATAGCCTTAAATTTGCATGTTGAAGGAAACAAGTCAGGTGAAAATCATACAGCAAAATTTACATCATATAGGATGGTCAGAAAAAGTCTGGTGTGCTAGAGGGTAATTAAAATGGAGTTAATTGCTAATTAAATATAAAATTATAGAAATTATAAAGGCCTTCTAAATACACACACACATACACACAAACATACAAAGATTCTATAGCTTTTACTTCAGAACTTTAGCCATGAGATAAATACAGATTCACCAGCTTGTAAACAAAACAAAAGAGAACAAAAGCTCCCAAAAACCTGTTGAATCCGAACAAAGGTTTTTATCCTAATAGAAAAGTAACAGCAGGTTTAAAGCAGACAGAAAAGAAAATAAAGAAGAAAAGAACTTAGGATTGCAGTTTGTAAGTTGACCTTTTTAAGGGCTCTTTTTCTTTAACGTAAATATGCACAAAGATTTTATTACGTCCATTTTATATAAACTCTGTCAAGTAGAGGTGCCATGAAACCTACGGAGTGCTCAAAAGTGGGTCATTCTCCTTGATTTCTCCTCATTCTTTGAATATTTGTTTCCCATTTTTTTCATAAAAGGAGGACCTGTGCTATGGCCTCAGGTTTTTGTGTGGTGGATTAATGTGTGCTGCTTGTAGGCAGGACTCCACAGTGTGTCACCACTGAGTAATTTCTACCCTCCTACATGTCCCAATTTCTCTCTCCTGAGGTCTATTACCTCTGAGAGGGCTCAAAACTCCAGGTGATCAGTCCTTATATGAGCCTCCTAGAAGAACCTTTTAACACATTCAATTTGTTGCAGATTTCCCTATAGGTGCACTGCATATCACAGTGAGTCAACCCCCCAGACACTCCCATGAGGCCCTTGGTCACTCTCGGGTGCCTTTCAACAGGAAGACTGAATGCCTTTTCTCTTCAGAGCTGAGAAAACTCAGTCTGTCATTTATCTGTGAAAACAACAGTTCAGTTCCTCATGCAACTGTGCACAGACAAGCCAAAACAATATAATTTTGAGAGAAAAAGCTATAGAGAAGACATTTTAGAATTGTTAAAGCAACTGCTTATGGCCTGAAAAGGGCTCTGTACTGCTATATTTGAGTCCTGTGGATGAACTCTAATCTAGCTTAATAGGCAGACAAAATTGAAAACCTAACTTACTAGTATGAACCTCTAACAATAGCTAAGTCGTGGTCAATCCCAGCAGCCATACTTCAACCATTCGTACACCGCTGAGTGTTCAAACTGTGTTCAAATAAGGTATATGCTGAGCTGTCCCACTGTTACGTACCCCACTTCCAATTTCTTTATGTCATCTCCCCACTTTTTTTTTGTCTATATATCTTCTTCCACCTCGTGGCTGTGCTGGACTCTCTGTAAATCTTCTGTGATTCTGGGGGCTGATTTGCAAATTGTTCCTTGCTCAATTAAATTCCTTTAAATTTAATTCAGCTGAGGTTTTCTTTTATCAGAATGCGTCTCAGAACTATAATCAGAATCCTTAAACAACAACCTCCTAGGAGAAGAAAAAAAAACAGCTAAGACCACTTCCAGCAAACTGTGCTCAGCCACTCCCAACTTTGTAGCTCTCATCTGCGCTTACACATGCCAAAGTCAAATCCTCTCACAGTACAAGGTCATCTCTTGTACCCCCAAAGCCAAATAGGTCAGGTCGTGCAATAGAGGAAACAGAGCTTCATACCTCAGAAGAATCTGCCCATGACCCTTTCAACTTCACAAAGAAAACAGTACACCCCAAAAGAGGTGAGTGGCACCTTTGTTCTGAATTCTTCAAAGGATTTCAAGTCATTAGAAGTCTTCTCTAGATTTTTTGGTACTGGAAATGGCAAAGAAGGAAGGAGGTATAGGGTGGAATAAAACAAAAAAAGTCTCAATTCATAAGTTTGGACAATAGGCTATAAAGTGTTAAAGCAAAGAGTAGTTAGCTAAAAGATAAAATAAATTGCAGTATTCAGATTGAAACAATATAGAAAATAAAAGCATTAAAACAGAAAAAAAGAGCATAAATTCAAAACATGGTAAATTGATCTAAGGTGTGTAAACCAGACATCTATCATATCCAATATTGTTTCCTAACCCAAGTTTATAATAGAGTCATATGATGTTTTCTAGAATCATGAAGCAATACAAATAGAAATTTTCCAAAATTGATCAAGACAAAGAAAAAAGAAATCTATATCTATCATGGAAAATGTATTAAAACTTAAAGGAAAAAAAAATTAAAAGATTACTGGAACAAACCAAACTAAAACATTATTCTCAAAAAGCACCAATAATGCTGGCAGTTGACTTAGCAGAAACAATGGAGGATAGAGACAATGAATATTAATTAATCTTCTCTTAAATAACCCATGAGATAAAGTTAAAACCTCAGTAAAAATCAGTAACTGTTTATAACTGAGTGATAATAAATGTGCAATAAAATATATTGAATGCAGCTTAGGTCAGCTTTAAGATTTAAAAATTTGTTGAATTAAAAGTATATACATAAAATGAAAATATTATGAGATTAAAAATCCAGTTATCTATTACAGCAACATAGAAATTAATAGTAAATTTATTTATAAAGTAATAAACTGGTCCTAATAAAAAAGATAAGAGAAGAAATCAGTAAAATAAAAAACAAACAGGTAAGATACCACACAACAAAAAGTTGATTATTTCCAAAAAGGTAAATAAAATTAGTAAACCTTTAGCATACCTGAATAACAAAAATAGTGATTAGGTAATGTAGCAGATGAAAATAGAACTATCTATACTTTTTATACCTATTTAAGAGATAAGCAGATATCATTAACAGTGTTATAGCAATGAAAATTTAAATAAAATTATGAATCTCTACAAATCCCAAATTTACTAATAATGATGCAAGAAAATACAGAAAACATGAATAGCCATGGTTATTAATGAAATTAAATCCCTAATTAATAAACTTCACAAAATAATTCTAGGCCCAGCTAATATCACTGATAAACTGACACAAAATTTTAAGTGGAAAATAAAGTTGACATGACCAATTTTTTCCAGAGAATGTAGAAAAAAGTAATATTCCCACTCAAATTGCACTTTCCTCTCTACTTTTAAAATCTACACAAAAAAGGCAGACAACAGCATCAAAAGAGGAGCAAAGTCTTGTATCCAGGCCTCAGAAAAGACCCAAACAGCCAAACACATGGAGAAGGAAGACATCTTGCCATCAGACAAGTGTGAATGCAGTCATAATGAGAAACCACTTTTATTCAACAGAATAGCTAAAACAACAAGTTTTCACAAATATCTGAAGAAATATAGTTTTTATGAAATGTCGAGAATGTGAATTTGTTCAAGTGTAATTACCCAGTGGGTTTTTCCTGCCCACTTCACAGGCAAAACCAATTCACCGAGCTGATGGCATTAAGTTGAAGAGTTCAATTGACAAGAGGCCAGCCATGCCACTTGGGAGACACAGTTATTCCTCAAATCAAAATTTCCCCGAAAACTTGAATGGTAGAGTTTTTCAAGGCTAGTTTGGCGGGCAGGGAGTCAGCTTCCAGGTGAGGCCACAGAACCAGTCGTTAGGCATTGTTAGGTCCAGGTGGGAGCCATAGGTTTTCAGAAATGCAAAAATCTGAAAAGACATCACAAGAGGCCAATTGTAGATCCTACAATAGTAATATTATCTGCAGGGGTAACTGGGGAAGTTGCATATCTTATGACATCTGGAATAGTAGCTGGTAATCCATTTGCACCTTAGCATGTACACTTTACACCTTACTCTTTTTTTGTTGTTGTTGTTGTTGTTGAGACGGAGTCTCGCTCTGTGGCCCGGGCTGGAGTGCAGTGGCCGGATCTCAGCTCACTGCAAGCTCCGCCTCCCGGATTCACGCCATTCTCCTGCCTCAGCCTCCCGAGTAGCTGGGACTACAGGCGCCCGCCACCTCGCCCGGCTAGTTTTTTGTATTTTTTAGTAGAGACGGGGTTTCATCATGTTAGCCAGGATGGTCTCGATCTCCTGACCTCGTGATCCGCCCGCCTCGGCCTCCCAAAGTGCTGGGATTACAGGCTTGAGCCACCGCGCCCGGCCTACACCTTACTCTTTAGCACCTATACTTACACCTTAGCATCTATACCAGGAGTGTACAATCTTTTGGCATCCCTGGGCCACATTGGAAGAAGAAGAATTGTCTTGGGCCACATATAAAATACATTAACACTAACGATAGCTGATGAGCTAAAAAAAACAAGCCGGGAAAAAAATCTCATAATATTTGAACACAGTTTATGAATCTGTGTTGGGCCATATTTAAAGCCACCGTGGGCCATATGCAGCTAATGGGCCACGGGTTGGACAAGTTTGATCTACACCTTAGCAGATTTCATACTCGTCATCCTCCTAGCCTGGTGCTTTTTCATTAGCTTTACAAAGTCAGTTTACTTTTGGAGAAGGACTATTATCATTTAAACTATAAAGTAAATGTCTCCAGAAGTTAACTTGGAGCAAGCCCAGGAATGATTAAGGGCAGTTTGGAGGTTAAAGGCAAGATGGGGGTTGATTTGATAAGGTCTCTTCCACTGTCATAATTTTCTCACTGTTACAATTTTTGCAAAGGTGGTTTTACAAGCACACTGAAAAAATTTTGTTGGTATTTATTAAAGCAAATATATTTAAAGAACTTCTGCAGTTTCTCTTGTAAGTATATTTATAAGTATATACATAACAGGAATATACTCATATGTTGCCCCCTGCAATGTACATAGTAGGATCATTCATGGAAGACAAAACTTGAATGATCACCAATGAATAGATTGTGTTACATTCTTACAAGAAAATACAGCAATAAGCCTTTTATTAAAGAAATTAGTTTTAAGTAGGAAGTGTGATTGAATGAAACAGAGAAAGATTGTCCAGGTTTGTTTCTTATTTATGTCTTCTGAACTTAAAATCAAGAAGGAAAACAAACCATGTTTTAAAAAGCAGAGTGTACTTGCCTGTGCTGTTACAGAGATTCTGGAATGTAAAGACCAAAAAGAAGCTTTTGCATTTGGCAGTGTTTATTTTTTACTTTCCTAGATGAGTTTAAATGGAGTGTTAGTGATAAAAACAAGCAGAATCTGTCAGAGATTCTAGGCTTAAATAATCTTGGTATTTCAAACATTAGTTTGAGCCTTCCCATTCATTTTGAGCTGTCAGTGAGGCCAGTGGGAAAGACCTCTGCACGTAGACTTACTGAAATTAGTTGACACCACAATCCATTCTGGAGGGATCATCAACTTTTATGCTAGCAGACTGAGTATGTAAACCAAACATGAACTTTTACTTGAAAGCAAATTGAGTTGTGCCCAGAATATACAAGGACAGAAGAATCTAATACAAAAATCATGAACATTATTTCAATCTTGCGATTTAGAACACAGTATTTGGTCTGTGTAAAGAAACTCAATTGGAATGTTAACATATTTTATGAATGACGATGACTGAAACCCTAATCTCTAGCTGCTAGATAAGATTTCTAATACCTACATTTGTTTGTTTGTTTTCGGTTTTAAACCTGAGAATTTGCAGAATTAAATCTTGCTTTATTGGAATTGTCAACAAGATGTTAAAAATATTAAAATTTTATAAAAACTGTGGATATTTATTTACTTATTTGAATATACATCCATGTAAAAAGTAAATGGAAAAGCTGGTAGAAAGTTTTCAAATAGTGAATTCTGCATAAACGGTTTATTATACAACAGACCAAAGATGATATAATTTGCATTTTCAGAGTCACATAACTTTATTCTTTTAAGATAAAATCTACTACCTTAAATCAACTTGTCACACACATATATTTCCGTGAGAGACACTACTGGGATCCCTAACTTGGTCATCATACCTGTGTCCTTGATTAGATGCCAATTTTTTTAGTTTGTTTTTTACCCAAAATATTTTTTAGTTTTCATCTCATCCTTCTGAACTTGACTGTAATTTCCTTGATAAAGCATCAGAAAATCCGGATAAACACCAATGTATTTGGACATACCTGGTCTGAGACTCAAACCAAGCATCAAACTCAGTTGCTTTATCATCATGATTCTGCTTGGAAAATGTGCATTTAATTTTGTGCACCTGCCCTAGTCTTCTGACACTAATTATCTCATTTAGCTTCCCTGGATGATCCTGTGATTTATCACAAATATCAGATGGGTTCAGGGAACCAATAATGACACATAGCATTTTTAAAATTAATAAGTGTCTGGTAACCAAGATGAACATAGACTTGTTGAACCGATGAGTATAAACCAGCCTGTCATAATGTATGTACCTTGAGGGTAAGTTCACAAATGAAACTTGCAGACATTAATCTAAGTGAAAGAAAAGAGACACAAAGTCCCCATTTTCTATAATTCCATTTATACAAAATGTGTGGATATGCAAATCCACAGATACAGAATATATATTAATGATTACTAGAAACTGGGAGAGGAAGGGCATGGAGCAATTATTAATGGGTAAGGGGTTTCTTCGGGGATAAGGAAAATGTTTTGGCATTAGTAATATCTAGCACACTTCCGTAAATACACTTTAAAAAACCCAAAACACTGAATTGTACATTTAAATGGTAAATTTTTTCATTATGGATTATATCTGCATACAAAAATTATAGAAATAAAAACCACATGATTATATTAATAGATATATAAAAGCACTTAATGCAATTTGCCACCTATTAATGATAAAAGAAACTCTAAGAAAACCAGGAATAAAAGGGGACTATGTTAACATGGTAAAGGTACATATGAGAAAATTTTAACTGATATCATACTTTACGGTGAGAGAACACTTTCCCACTGAGTTGGGGAACAGGCAAGACGTTCTTTCCCCCAAACACTCATGTTCATTTTTTTTTTTTTGGTGTCCTTGCTAGTGCAAACGAGAAAAATTAAAGATCAGGAGATTGAGACAAGATTGCATGAGGCCAGGAGTTCAAGACAAGGCAAGGAACATGGTGAGACCCGGTCCTAAAAGAATACAAATTTTAAAATTATCCTGGCATGACTGAGCACACCTGTAGCCCTAGCTACTTACAAGGGTGAGGCAGAAGGATTGCTTTAGCCCAGGAGGTTAAAGTTACAGTGAGCTCTGATTATGCAACTATATCCCAGCCAGGGTGACAGAGCAACACTCTGTCTCTAAAACAAGAAGAAA
The DNA here is from genome assembly GCF_009764315.1 of Trachypithecus francoisi. Lineage (NCBI taxonomy): Eukaryota > Metazoa > Chordata > Mammalia > Primates > Cercopithecidae > Trachypithecus > Trachypithecus francoisi. Next base: position 124,114,955 of record NW_022681458.1, on the reverse strand, counting down.
GAAAAGAGAGACAGAGAGACAGAGAGACAGAGAGAGAGAGAGAGAGAGAGAGAAAAGAAGGAGGAGGAGGAGGAGGAGAAGGAGGAGGAGGAAAGAAGAAAGAAGGAAGAAGGAAGGAAAAGGAAGGAGGAGGAGGAGGATAGGAGGGAGGGAAGAAAGGAAGGAAGGAAGGAAGGAAGGAAGGAAGGAAGGAAGGAAGGAAGGAAATTAAAGGCATATTGGGAAAGAAGTTAAAATCCTTTTATTTGCAAATGGCATGAAATATATATAGAAGACCCCCAAATAATCTGTTTTAAAAAATGAACATTATTTCTACAGGGAAACATACAAGAAAATTTGTGTGACTTTGGGTTTGCTAATAAATTTTAACTTATAATATTGAACACAAATCAATGAAAGAAAAATTTTATAAATTGGCCTTTATTAAAACTAAATATTTTGTTCTACAAAAGGTTCTGTTAAGAGAATTTTAAAAACCCTATACGCTTGGAAAAACTATTTGCCAGTTACATACCTGATAAAGGATTTGCAGCTAGAAAGTACAATGCATTCTTTAAATTCAACTATAAGAAAACAACACAATTAAAAATGGGCAAAAAGTCTGGGAAAACATCTTACAAAAAAGTACAGATGGCAAGTAAGTATATAAAAAAGATGCTCAAATCATATTTCATTATTGAAATGCAAGTATATCAATAATGAGATACCGTTTCATGCCCACTAAGATGTGCAAAAACCAAAACCAAAACAAAACTAATTGAAACTGACAATATCAATTGCCAGTAAGGATGCAGAACAACAATAACTTACATTTATGCTCATGGAAGTGGAAAATGATACAGCCGTGTTCAAAGATAAGTTTGCAGTGTTTTTATAAAGCTAAACATGTCTTACCAAACAATCCAGGAATCATGCATCTAGGTACTTGTCAAAAACATTTGAACATTTATGTCCACATAAATCCTGCACATGAATGTTTATGTAAACTTTATTCATAATTGCAAAGTCTGAGGGCAACAGAGAAATGCTTCAGTAGGGGAATGGATAAACAATCTGCTGAATGGATAAACTGAGGTACATGCCTGGGTTAATGTAAAATACTATTCAGATATAAAAAGGAATAAACTATAAATCATGCAACTGCATGGATGACTTGTAAATGCATGTTGCTAAGAGAAAGAAGCCAAGTTGGGAAGGCTACATACTGTATGATTCCATTACATGGTGTTATAAAAGAGGAAAAATTACAGAGATGAAAAGGAGATCAGTGGATTCCTGGGGGTTGGGGATGCTTGAATAGGTGAAACAGAATATTTTAGGGCTGTCAGATAAGTTTCTACGATATTATTGTAGCAGATACATGATACTATGCTTTTGTCAGGCCCTGACAACCTCATAGAACAAAGAGTAGACCATAACGTATACAAATTTAAAAACATAATTTAGGAAATTGGAGTATCCTAGGATGGAATGCAGACTTTGACAAAAAAAAGTCTAACTCTATTACAAATGAATGTCATACCTCACTAAAGAGGTTGGGAAAAAAGGAGGTAACTAACAGAACTTTGGAAATAATTGGGAGACCATAACAGTAAAGGCAAGAGGAAGTATTCATAAGCACTGTGATGATAAAGTTGTTTCCTATGGGGGCACCAGTTAAAACTTCTGAAATCAGTGTACATGTATATTGTGATTTAATAGGTAAGTGGATGGCAGATAGCGGCAGCCTGGTTTCTCCCTATTTGAATTGTGGGTTAGACATAAGCAAATGGAGAAGGCTACAATGAACCATATATACTGCACAAAAATTAAGAAGAGTAACATGAACTCATGTTTAGCTTAATGTATGCATATGTGTTAGTTTATGTAATGTGAATAGAATGGTAATTCCTTGTCTCCTTCCCAGTAACCTATAGCCTCAGTACTCAGGAGAAAAATATAAGATAAATCCCAACTGAAAAATATTCTACAAAATATCTGACCATTACTAATGAAATATGGAAAGGCCATCAAAAACAAGGACAACCTGAGAAATTGACACAAGTCTAGATCAACCTAAGGACTAGAATTCTAGGAGCCTAAGGACTGGATTCTGGAACAGAAGAAGAACATGAAGTAAAAACTACGGAAATACAGGGAAGATGCTTATCTTCTTAGTTTTTTAATCGGCAAAATTGAGATAAATATATGAGATTGCAGGGGGAACAAGTGGGAAACGTTTCTGAATTTTTTGTTTTTTGTTTTTTTTTTTTGAGGCAGTCTCATTCTGTCACCCAGGCTGGAGTGCAGTGGCACGATCTCCATCTCAGTTCACTGCAAGCTCCGCCTCCCGGGTTCATGCCATTCTCCTGCCTCAGCCTCCTGAGAAGCTGGAACCACAGGTGCATACCACCACACCCGGCTAATCTTTTGTATTTTTAGTAGAGACGGGGTTTCACCGTGTTAGCCAGGATGGTCTCGATCTCCTGACCTTGTGAGCCACCTGCCTTGTCCTCCCAAAGTACTGGTACTAGAGGCATGAGCCACCATGCCCAGGCTGAAAAAATTATTTTTAAATTAAATAATGAAGGTGAGAGTTGCTAGTACTAAAAAAAAAAAAAAAAAAAAAAAAAAAAAAAAAAAAAAAAAAAAGACATGCTTTTCTAGGACATTTGACATCAATAGATATTGTTCTTATGTATTCATGTAAAACCTTCTTCAAATAGTATGTGCGGATCTCTGAGTGTGTACATAGTTATGTGTGATTAATATATTTACAAAGGGAAATTATATGCCCCAAAATACATGGAAAATACAAAATATCTTTCAGTATTGTTATGGGCAGATTTATTCAGAACAATAATGTGTGACATACAACTAAATGCAGATATTATAAAAATAACAAAACTCTTAAGTTGTTCGACAAACATAAAGCTATCCTGACACAAAATATATACAGCAATTTGCTGTTTGAAATACGGTAACCATCGGATATGGTCAAATCTATCCTGAGTTTTACAGAAACCACAGCAAATGACTTAGCAATCCATAAATCCACACTTGACAGTACTTAAGCAGGTTTCATAAATGATTTGCAATGGAAGAAGGAGTTTACTATAATTGTTCTCCATGGCCATAAAAAGCATTATAGATTAGAAAAAAATGACAAGGCAATATTAAAGAAAAATGTTTTCTTAGCAACATTTTTTAAAAAGTGTGGAAAGAAAAAAAAACCTTTAATGAGCTAAAATAAGTATGTTATATCTATATAAGGGAAGAAGGGGTCTTCTCTATCAGTTAAGGTGTATTCGTTAGTTTTTTGAGCAAAACCCAAAATAAATCCAGTGGAAACCCAAAATAAGTCCAGCATGCTCACAAAAATCAAGACTTCTAAAGCTTTGGGGTAAAAAGCATCTCTTTGGTGTGATTATTAAAAATATTCCTTCACCCCTACTTTCAGAGTTTTGACTCCACTCTAAGCTCTCCAAGAAATGATAAAACTGGGACCTGTTCTTGGTTACAACTAGGGAGCGAACACAGGACCAAAACCAGAACATGCTAAGTCTATTCCATTCTCTTGCTTGGAAACTTATTTGGAAGCATTCTCTCACTCTCTTTCTGTGTGTGATGGGGAAACCTCTTACCCAGTTTTCGGAAGTTTCTGATATTCTGACCAACATGGCAACTGGTTTTAGGCTGAAACCAACAGAGCAGAGACATACAGGAAAAAAAAAATAACAAAAGTAGATCCTTGAGGAGATTGACGAACCACTAATCTTTAATTCTAAAGATTATCCTACCCCAGGACTTCCCATCTATACTGGATGATACGTCTACTTTATTTCTGTTCAAGTCACTTTGATTTAGATTTTTCTAACAGGTGAAGTGAGTGAGCTTGTTTTAAGAAAGAGATGATCCCCCCTTAATAGTCTAGTTGATTATGAGACTAAAGAGGGATAAAGTTGTAGTGTAATCATGAATTAGTGACTCAGATTTGTATCTTTCCATATATCTACCTGCTTTGCAATGTGACTTTGGAGCTCTTCGAATCGAAATAGAATCTATTTACTTGCTGACTAATTCTGAATTTAGTCTTTTAACTTTGGTTAATGAAATGTTGAGAGTTTTGACACTGCCAAGGCTTGAAAACACTTCCTTGATTCTTTCTACTCTTGTTCTTCAGTCTCCACCACAAGACTATTCCTAGGCTAGCCTGCTGGACAATAAGGTATATGGATCAGAGCCAAGTCACTTCATTTGTCCTAGCAGAAGCCATCCTAGGTCATTCAACAATCAACTGATCTCCACATACGTGGGAAAGCCCAATCAAGATTGGCAAATCTGCCTAGCTGAACTTAGATGCATAAAATAACCCAGTCAAGACCAAAAAGAAACAACCACTAAAAACCAAAACAGTGAAACACTGGACATGCGAAGGAAAAGGAACTTTCAGACTTATGACTCAAAACTTGACTTACATTTTATATCATTGAGTTTTGGGATTGTTGGTATGCAGTAACATTGTGGCAATAGGTAAGTAATATATACACTGATAAGAAAAGTGAGATGCTACCACAGTGAAATCTCAAAATAAGTGGCATTGGTTTTGGGACCAGATGGTGAGGAAGTTCTTATAATAGTTTAAGAGTGTTGAGGATACATATAACAGAATGGAAATACAGTGACCCATGTTATGTGGTGGAGATATATTTGGCAGCACTTGTGCTGATGATAATAGAAGATAAAAACATAACCACAGCATTTTTAGATAAGATCAAGGATTTTCCCAAGGCAGTGCTGAAAGTACATCTAAGACTGGGTGCAGTGGCTCATGCCTATAATCTCAGCACTTTGGGAGGCCGAGGCAGGTGGATCACCTGAGGTCAGGAGTTCAAGACCAGCCTGGCCAACATGGTGAAACCCCATCTCTACTAAAAATACAAAATTTAGTGGAGCGTGTGATGCATGCCTGTAATCCCAGCTACTTCAGAGGCTGAGGCAGGAGAATCACTTGAACCCAGGAGGTGGAGGTTGCATTAAGCTGAGATCACACCATTGCACTCTAGCCTGGGCAATAAGAGAGAAATTCCTTGTCAAAAAAAAAAAAAAAAAAAAAAAGAAAAGAAAAGAAAGAAAGAAAGAGAGAAAGGAAGGAAAAAAAAGTGCATCTAGCTTTTACTAGCTACGTATGTGATAAGGTCCCATAAGAAAGAGATGAACTCGTCCAGGCACGGTGACTAACCCCTGTAATCCCAGCAATTTGGGAGACTAAGGCAGGTGGTTCACCTAACATAAAAACTAACTGGGTGTGGTGGCGGACACCTGTTGTCCCAGCTACTTGGGAGGTTGAGACGGGAAAATGGCTTGAACCCAGGAAGCAGAAGTTGCAGTGAGTTGAGATTGCGCCACTGCACTCCAGCCTGGAAGACAGGGTGAGACTCTGTATCAAAATAAAAAAATTAAAAAGAAAATTAAAAAAAGAAAAGAAAGAGATGAACTCAGAAAATAATGGAAGTTTGTTAATAGAAATAGATAAAATATATAAGGGTCAATATTTCCTGTAATGAAAAAAATACTATTTTCTCCTTTTAGATTAGTGGAAAACTAAAAAGTGGCAAAGAGTCTCAAAGAATGATGCCTCCAGGACCATAAACAAAATTAGGAGTGTGATTGTGACATCCTCGCTACGACCCTGGATGAAATTAAAGTGATATCTGTTGGTTCTCTCCATTGGAAGTAAGTGATTCTAGGAATCTAAGGACATTGTCCCATAGAAACGTGGCATGCCTAAAAGAGCAATGAAGAAAATGAATGAGAAAGACCTATATGGAAAACAGGTATAGAAGAGGCTTTTTGTTTTTTTTTGTTGTTTTTTTGGGGTTTTTTTTTTTTTTTTGCGCATTCACGTAAAATAGACTCAATTTCATAAGAAACATCCAATGTTCCCGAGTCAGTAAGAGTACCTCCAGCTTGGATCTAACAGGCAAAAAATATTCTAAATGTGACAAGAGCTCTTGGATCTCAATAAAATTCTGGTAGAAAGTGGGCTGAGAGTTCTTTTCAAAGAGCATATTTTCCCATTTCTTCCTTAGATGTCATAGAAGCTAACAAATGGTGCTATCCTGCCAAGACTGCATTAACAAAATACCACAGACTAGATGGCTTAAACACCAGGCATTTATTTATCACAGTTCCAAAGACCAGGCAGTCCAAGATCAAGACAAAGGCAGATTCAGTTCCTGGTGAGGGCTTCCTTGAAACTTACAGATGGCTACTTTCTGTCTATATCCCCACACAGTGTGTGTGAGAGATCTCTGTTCTTTCTCTTTTTATAACAACACCAACTCCGCTACGGTGACCCTGCCCTCATGATGTCTTCTACACATGATTACCTCCCAAACACCTCATTTGCAAATGTCATCACGTTGAGGGTTAGAACTATTATAACATACGGATTCAGCAGGGGCAATAATTTATTACACAATATGGACAAAGCAGGATGTTCCAAAGGTAAAGCCAATGAACATGGCAAACGATAAACTGTGAGCCACAGACAGCTAACAAAAGTGGTACCTGATCAAGAAAACCCTATCCAGAATGGAACAACTTGGCTTCATTTGCTTAGCAATATTTCAAAACTATAAGAAGCAACCTCCCTTTGACTGCCTTTCTTTCTCTTTTGGGAAATGTGAGTGGTTATTGCAATCATCCTGTCTCTGACCATTGTTTTAGGGCATGTTTTCAAGTAAGTGTGTGTGTGAATGGAGTCAGGGGTGATGCATACAGCTTGTCTTTTTGTTCGTGGTCTCCAAATCAAGGGAATTATTGTCTACCAAGGGTGTCCAATCTTTTGAGTTCCCTGGGCCACATTGGAAGACACATTATTTTATTGGATCCCACATAAAATAAACTAAAGCTAACAATAGCTGATGAGCTAAAATGAAAAGGTCTGTGCATCCATCTCACAGTGTTTTAAGAAAGTTTATGAATTTGTATTGGGTCGCATTCAATGCCATCCTGTGCCCCATGCAGCCTGTGGGCAGTGAGTTGGAAAAGCTTGACTGAGGCTTTTGTGGTTGAGGAGATCTTGGACATGAAGTTATGTGATTAGATGAGATGTGGGGATTCTGGGATAAGGGTGAGCATATGGTGCATATGAGAGAGCGTGAATAACCACAGGCATAAGGCAAACCATAGTATATTGATGACACAGTTCTGAGTCTTCATCTTTCCCTGTAGCCACATTTTTGCAGTATGACTTTGTAGTCACAATATTGCCCCGTGTTTCTGATATCAGCTATGTGTCTTGCTTTGGGCACAATAAGATTTTAGCAGTAATGATTAAGGAGAGAACTGCAAAAGTGTTGACATACTTCTGCTTCTTTTTGCTCCTGCGTCTTTGCCATGAGAACATGCCTGAGCTAGCTGACTGTGGGATGAGATATATAAGGCAGAATCTATCTTTCTCTTTTTTTCCTAGCACAGGCTTCCTAGAACACGTATGAGCCAACTAGCCTCCAAACATGAGAAAGAACCCGGCAAAATCAGTAGAGATGTCTCACCATCTGCAGCTGATTCAAGAGAGATGAATGAGCCCTGTCCAGTCCAGACAGCTCCCACTTAAATAAACTAAATAGGTGCTTATATTTTTACAACTAGGTTATCTGGGATGGTCTGTTAAACAGCATTATTCTGTCAATGGGTAACAGGTATAAAGACCTACAGAGCTAAGTTGACAGTATATATTGGGAAGGTTTATGTGGAATTAATTTTGGTGTTAAAATAGCTGCCAGTTGAATGTGTTGACTACTCGAATTTTCCTGGCTCTGACTCTTGAATAATGCTCTTTCAAAGATTTTAGCTTAAACAAGTGCCAAATGAAATTCTATTTAACAATTTTACCATAACAATTGCTGCTGCATTTTTCTGTAAATATACCTTTTCTCTTATTAAAGTATCTAATTATTTTTTGCCTATAAATTAGTGCAGAGAGGTATATCAGAGAATAAGAAATTAGATAACAACTCATGATCTTGATATATATTTTCTATTCCAAGGAAGTCAGGATCCTGAAGAAATTCTACCATTTTTACTCAAGATCTATTCTGATTATAAAGGAATGTCAATTTCAGGTTGAATATATCAAAAGAAAAACAATGTATGGATTATAATTAATTTATATATCTGTCAATGTAATTTTTGATTCAGCAAATATGCTCAAGAAACTGGAGATGGATATGTGAATAACAGATTTACTGTCTCATGGAACGTATAGTCTAGCAGGAGAAACAAAAGTGAATAGACAAATTAGACCCTATTTACAATATTATAAATATTACTGTGAATATAATTACAAGAAGCCATGATGACAAAAAAGAGAGGTAATTTATTCTGATTAGGAGCCGGGAGTAGGAATCAAATGTATTTTCCCAAATGATGTAAAACTCACATTGGCTTCGAAGGAAGACTATGATGTGTACAGGTGCTGGATGGCAGACTCTGTAGAAGGGTACTTGAAGCAGAGCCGCATATGCAAAAAAGCTTCAAAGATTAAAGAAGCATGCAACATTCAGAACATGCAACTACCGCATGGAGTAAAAAGGAAATGAGATTCGTGACATAAGAGAAGGAGAGCTTTTTATACTGCACTGGTGTTCCCATACCAATTCTCTTGTCTTTTGCTGTTTTTGTTTTAGGAAATTAGAGAAGCTTAAGGAAATGGTTCGATTACATGGAATACCCTTTTGGGATAAACTTGTTCCTGAAGACTATGTTTGAAATACCATTATTTAACAAGATCATTTTGTCTTCCTCTTATCTCTTAAAGTGAAAATATGCCACTAAACAATGATGTGAATAAAAATGTTCCTGAGTTCCGCATTACATAACTCAGTTGAAGCAGTGCATGTCCTAGTAACTACTATTTACTAGAAGCTATCTCGCAGGAATTCCTGGAAGAGATTAAGAAAATGAATGGGTGGAGCTGATCCACTCTAGGGGCTAAATGGCCGTATTTCTTGGAAAGAAAACATCAAAATACGTAATCGTTTCTGAAAATCTTCGTTCACATAACAACACAAAATAAAACGGTATGTCAGAAAAGACCATACAAGTACATTTATGTTAATAACGAAATATTATTAACTGAGCTTTCATCAAGAATTGGATTAAAAAATACCATGTTAAAAAGTTGTTTTAAAAAAGAAAATATAACTTAACTTCACATTTCCATTTATAGGTTTATAATGATTCCTTTAGGGGATGGAAATAAAGGGAGAAATAGAAGTATTTTACCTTGACAACAGAGATTTAAAAAATTCAATGAGCATGAATTACTTTTGTTTAACAAATAAAATCAAACGAACACATATTAGATATTAGAAATAAAATGAGCCACATGATGTCAAACTATTAGCTTCTGGGACTAGCTTTTTACCTTTGGTGGGATAGACAGCCAACCTGTAAGATGAGCATAAAGGATTACAAAGACTTCGTAGTGCTACTCAGTCATTTTCCAAAGGGTTCCAGAAAACCATATGATTGAAAATGCATTATTTTCTATTGGATTGCACTATTCTTCTAGCTCCTCCTTTTAACTATGCCTTCTGAAAGCCACGATATATTTAAAACTTTGGATCCTCATTCTGTTAAGTAATGTGTCACGTATCCTCCAACACAAGAGGCAGAGGAATGGGGAGCACAAGTGACCCTGGGTTATTGTGGGCAGGGGAAGAATCAATAAAATGTGAAAGAGGAAGATCCAGTAATGGCACAAAGGAGACGCTACTAATATTGGAAAAATATTGGAAACTTCTCAATTTATAAAGACCTGTTGTCTAAGAAATATATAGAACAGTGTCTCTGTTCTAACCAAATATGTAAAGTATTATAAACTTTTATATAAAATAATTGCACAGCTGCTGTATATCTTGCAATATTTATCAGTGAACCATACAGAAAAATTCAACAGTTTAAATAAATAATGGGAATAGTCTTTACTGCTGAACTGAGGTAGAATGGCCTCAAAAGACACACATTCTCAAATTAAAAAAAAAAAAAATACGGACAGTTGCATTGTGAAGCAAGGTGCTTAATAGAAAACTGGAGATACTGCAAAATTCAATTTATGCCTTTAGAGACTTTCAGAGTCCTAGTAAATATTTTACTGACCATTTTATGTTTTTTAGTAAATGAAGTGCATAAAGCACCAGAGAAACCAGAAAAAATTGTTATTCTATTTCAATTTTATAACTCCTCTCACATTAGTGGTATATGAGTTTATCTATAATATGTAATGATACATCGATTCTAATAGGGTGTATTATAATATACAGAATTCTCAAAGCACAGAGTAATAAAAAATGTCTTCCACTACACCTATAATTTGAAACTTCCAAATATAAGCACGATCATATACATAATGGAAATAAACCTTTTAAAATACTCATATCTGGTGCTTTGACAAGAAAATTTTTATATTGCCTGTGGTTTTGGAGTTTATAATTAAGTTTAAATATTGAAACTGAAACATGTTGATGTAATACCTGAATCAACGTGACTACAAAATAATCCAGATAAAATACTGTCATAGAACATTAATACAATTTTTTTGCTCATATCAAATAACTAGGACAAAACTCAAACAACAGTAGATAATCATTTGTGAAATCGTTTTCTATTTTATCATATTTCTTGAACAACCCTTTGTATATGTATCAATATTAACATCTTAACAACAGCAAGGCTCCTGACTACTGATGCTATCATTTTATATACACATATTCCAAGTAATGCTGTAATGCTGTTTAGTAATTATATTGCTTCTAAAGGAAAATATAATGACAATGTTAGGGAGAAATAAGAGAAGAGAAAATAGAGTGTTTTATTTTATGGCAAAAAAAAAAAAAAAAAAAAAAAAAGCCCTGACAAAGAGAAAAAGAAATATAACATTTTTAGTAGCAAAGTTTCCAGTCATAGGCAGCCTTTGTTGGTTGAATATAAAAACACAATCCAAGAGAAACAAAGTTGAAGGGTAGTGACTTTTGATATTTTGTTTCAAAATTAACTTTTTCTAAGGTTTCTGTTTTCTTGTTTGTTATATCTCAACCAGATCTGACCATCTTGTCTTGGATCAGTGGCTGGCCATAACTTAACCAACAACTCTTACCAAATAAATCTAGTCAGGGCTCGATAATTCGTTCTAAGAAAAATACTGTACTCTAGTACTCAAATGATCTCATCTACCAAGTCCTCTGCTTACTTGCCAACTTTGGCAAGAGTCAGCTTTAAGATATGCATCTCTCCTTCGTGGTGTCATTCATCTTATCATCGGGCAATGCAAAGCATATTGATTTGATTCAACCCTTGGTTGTGCATCTTACATAGTTAGTGTGGTCCTCTTAAAATGGAGGAAATGATACCCCAGGAGGCTTTGTGATAATTAAATGAAGAAATGTATATAAAACACATTCCCCAGAACCTTATACATAGTAAGCAGAAAATCGATATCTTCTCTTAGCAGAAGTATTAAATTAAGTGATTATGTGGTAAGAAATTGACCTCATCTTTTCATAATAATGTAGTAGGTATACAAGAATGTTGTGGAAAATAGCTAGGCAGCCTCGGAACACGGTGAAGGTCAAGTATATGACCAATTTAGCTGTGAGCCATGGTAACTGGCTTGTATGAGGCTGAAGAAATATTTCGAACACACACAGGGGAGTCAGGGAAGCGCTGTGGCTTTTGCAGCATGTAATCAGATGCTCATACAAACTCTGCCGTGAATCCTGCAATACAGCCTTACAACAATATCGTGGGGGTTTCTTTTTAGACAATCCTGTCTCCCTGGTTCAAGGCGGACTGTCAACATGTCCCAGGATGGCTACATAAGACATTGAAAGTGACTTAAGCAAGAATTTCTGAGAGTTTGCAGTGCTATGACCCCAAAACTAAACAATGGGAAGGCACGCAAATCTTCCTCCTTCTCTATAAAATAAAGCAACTGTTGAATCTGTATTAGACTTTGAAGTTTCTCCTCCTAGCATAGGAAAGCACGGATACTTGATTTTTGATGTGTTTTTGTTGTTATTGTCCACAGGAGGCAGACCCTTTCTTATCAACATTTCCAACCTTAGCTGTCTCTAGAGCGTTCTTCTAAATATGCCCTCAGTGATGCCACAGATCTGTGTCGTTCTCATAGTTCAGGATGTGGTAAGGAGCTGTGTGAGCATATAAATAATTGTCTTTAGACAACTGGGATAATTGGTAAAATAGAATGAGAACCAGCTGGGAGGTAGGCGATCAGTGCCCTGGGCCTGGTTCTAATACTAACATGATATGTAACCCTAAGCGGATCCTTGATGTGTTCTTGAATTTATTTTTCTCAGCTGTGAAATGGATTTCCGGCCTCTGGCAACCCATCTCTTACTTTCATTCTGCAATGAGAAAGAGATCTACACTATTCCTCATTGATGAACATATTTTCCTGTAGCACAGGACTGGCCATTTCTGGAAGTACACTGTGTGTAAAAGTTGGAGTGGCTGATAAGACAGGCAGTCTTGAAAGATCCAAATTTACTGAACCAGGCACTCTCATGATTCTAATACACACTGAGTTTTAGAAGCACTGCTTTGTCAAATCAGATAATAGGGAATCTAAATTATTGGCCCTTGCCCTTTCAATGTTGCCAGCTCAAATAAATAGCTAGGCAGGAAAAAGAAATGAGTGGTAAGAACTTGTGCCATCCTTTCCCCAACAACAATTTTAACAAAAAGTTACCAGGAGCCTTAAACGTCTAAAATGAACACACAAATTCCTTTTGGCCAATCACAAATATCTTAATTGATTTTTCCTCCTCTGGTCTTATCCCTGACCCCTAGACCTCATCTAACCCTCACGTGTTTTTAAAAAATAATAATAATAAATAACAATAGGCTATTGGATAGAGATTCTGAAAGGACTTTCAAGAGAGTTTCTGAATTTCCTGCAGCATATTAATAGTAGACAACGCAGGCTGGATTTAAACCTGGTTCATCTCTCCTCAAACTTGTGAGCTGTTGGCCACTACAGGAGCTGCCCAGACGTTCAGTCATAGGAACTTTCCTACAGGGATGCAAATGCCTGAGAGTAAAACCTAAGCCCCTTAGCTTAATTCATCAGGACGCTGCTTGCCTTTCCAGACTATTGAAGGCTGCCTTGAGAAATTCGTTTGATTTGAGATGTGGAAGATGGATAGGTGCAAATGAAAGTGTGATGTGTACAGGGATAATTTTCAGGCAGAGTGAACAGCGTATGTGCAGGCCCTGTAGGGTGACAGCTTGTTGAACTGAAGGAATTGAAGAAAATATAGTGTGGCTGGAGCATACAAAATCACGACGCCACAACATAAGATATTAGAGTGATGGTGAGTACAGAGAAGAATAGAGAGCTTTGTATGTTGTAGTAAACATTTTGGGTTTTAACTGAAGAACAGTGGAAAACACAAGTTTGGCAGCAAATTCACATTTTAAAGCCAAAAAAAAAGATTATTTGCATAAAATACAGGATAACATGTTAATACTATTATAATAACATTAAAGAATTGTACTCAGTAAGATATTTTAAATATATCATCATATGTTTCTTCTTTCCCAGATATAAATGACCTATATAATTAAGGACATACTGTTTTCCATTGTAAATTTTGTGTGCAAATTCTATATCTCCATTTGGAGAACAGGCAGAAGTTGCCAATTCTTCCTTAGGAGGGAGCAAGATGAGAATATAGCGATAAAAACGGCAGCAGGTATAAGATGGAAAACATGAAGCTTAGTTATTTTGTTAAATCCACATTGGAGATCATAGCAGCCTTCCCCCTTGTTCTGACTATGGCCAGTGCACGTAACTGAACCTAGGTATCTTTTGAGTGTGATGCTAAATCATGAATCCAACAAGCTGAGCATAGGTTTGAATGTTGGTCAAGCAGACTTATTGTAGGACACTTGTGTTGTAAAAGTACAAATTATTTTTGCTTGTATCAGGCAAAGGCTGTATTAATAGGGGCATTAATAAGTTTGGTATTGTATAACTGATTCATAGAGCAGGTAATTCATTTGTAAGCCGTTCCAAGAATCTTTCCTGAATAATTTAAACCTTCATGCTCTGGCCTTCAGTGCTTAATTATAGAGGTGTGAAAACAATTTATTCACATATTAAGCTTGACTTAAAATAACTGAAGAAGTCTTCACTCTTCATATGACTCAAACTTTTATTTTAAAAATTTATCCATTGACCAAATTGTTATTTATTTGGTAGCATTATTTCATGGAGTTGGCCAAGTGAAGAATGTGAAAACAAGATGTATTTCCATCTTTTTAAAAGTCCCAAGGTATTTTTCTTGACATTTTAAAAACTAGGGATTCTACACTTTTTTGTTTTTTAACTCTAAAACAACCAAACCAGGCAATGTAGCCAGCAGAATAGTTAGACTTTTACTTAGTTATCAGTAAAGATAATAGATGACTGTCATAAAAAATGAGGTACACATGATATAAAACATTGCCTAATTTTTTAGTTAACAAAAAAATTGTTCTCCTAAGAATCCACTCCAGATCTCCATGCCCAAACAAGATAGATTTGACAACGTCTTCCTGCAAGCTTCTATTAGATGCTGACATTTCAATCACGGTGCCCCTCACACAGCATTGCCCATCTATTTCCTGACTGTCTTGTCAATTTGACCATGTTCTCTTCTTTGAAATCCCAAGGCCAAGAGCAGGTGTTGGTCTGTGTGGTTGATCCATGGGACATTTCTTCTTGGACTTTACACTTCCTTGGTGGCTGTCTTTAGCATACTACCCAGTGCTCTAAGAAAAATAAAGAAAAGAGAACTGATAATTTAACTAATAAGATTGTCCATCTCGGTACTTACAATCTATCACTAGCTCACCAAACTCGTTAGGATCAAATTCAAACTTTTTCACATGGCCTGCAGAGACTGCCATGAATAGGTTTCTGGCACCTCCGTTTCTCTGTCTCTCTGTCTTTCTGCCACACACACACACACACACACACACACAATCCTCATACCCTAAGCATTTTTTATTGATTTGTGCTTGTAAAGCATGCTGTAGTCTTTCATGCCTCAGTGCTCTGCACTTACCCCTTCATCCTCATAGAATAACCTCCCCCTCCTGTCCTGCCTATTTCGTGCGGTTCTACTTATCCAACGCAAGCAGAGGTGCTCTGAAGCCTCCTTTCATGCTACACTACCTCTCATTAAGAGCTGATTACTTCCTTCTTTCCTCACTCTGAACAGCTATCTTACAAAAAGCACTACTATAGCATTTGTCAATCATTTTTCTGTTCTGTCATAGTTAAAATCTTTGTTTCTGTGCTTACAGAGGTTACAGCCATTGTCTCTACACTCCTAAAGTTTGGATGCTTGACACAAAAGGGTTTTCCCAATGTATATTTGTGGGAGGAAGGAAATAAGTGAGGAGATAAGATAAATTAGTAGTTGCACTTATTCTCCTTAAGATATGCTTACATTTTAAATGGCATATGCAACTGATAAAGGCATGCTTACTTGAATTTTTAGAGATTCAGTCAACAGATAAAGAAAATCATTTCAATAAGAGGCTTCCAAGTCTGGGGGCCAGAGGCTCTTGCCCCCTAAAGGGTTGCTAAAAAATCACTGACCTGAGACCAATTGATTAATAGGAGAAAAGGTGCACAAATTTATTTGATGTGCAGAAACTGGAGCCTTTGGAATGAAGATTCAACTTTTCAAAGAGTAACAGAAGCTTATACACTATATTGAGGCAGAAAGAATGATGGCTTGAATTCTGGTTAAACAAATTCAGTGGCAAGACAGCTGATGAGAAAGACAAAGGAAGAAGCTTGATTAGCAAAGGTGGCCTTGCTATGCAGATGAAACGTCCCTCGGAGATAATGGAGGGCAAATGTTTCTTTTTAGAATTTTAAAGTGTCAAATTATCAATCTCTCCCAGATCCAGAAAGGCACAGAAAAGGGAGACATCGTCACATTAATGGAGATTCTCTACAGATGCCAATTTCCCCCACCTCATTCTGCTGGCCTCCAAGCAGCCATTTCAAAATATGTGAAAGAAATATATTTGGAGATAAAAAATTTTTTATTTCCTTCACAGGAACCACCAAATCCACAGCCTGTACGAAAGCTGCTTCTTCCAACCTCAGGTAAGGCTGGCCCAACTTTCACCGACAGTGAATGAAGATGATTGTGGTTAAGATATATTCTAGAGAAAAGACTATGTGTTTCCAGGAAAATGGTACCTGAATTGTAGAGAAGGCAGTGCAAGGTGATTATCATCTTAAATAGTGGTCTAACATCAAAAGGATGGACTCCTTCTCTACAGAAGCCAGACAGGCAGGCGAGCAGAAGACTGAATCCCTGACAAGACTTGCAGCTGTGTAAGCTCAGTCCAGGACTGGCAAAGGGGTTTATGTGATAAATTCTAAGGAATGATTTACTCCAGAACTTTCCAGCTCCTTCTTCATGAGGAAGAGCTTATAATTATGGTGATGTTAATAAAAATAACGATAAGTAACCAAAACGAAGCTATTTATATTTAAAAGGAAATTGATATGTATTGATATTTTAAATCCCTACAGTGTCACCTACAGGTGACACTGAAACAGGAATAATACAGGGTGGTCAGAGGAGAATTAAAATTCCAGACAGTAGTTTCACATGACTAGAGGCTATGGGCTGATAAGACCCTGAAAAACAGTGTGGACCAAGTTGGCTAAAAGCAACTAGACTCAACATGGTGCTGGATTTGACTTAGGTTTCCCCTAGGACCTCACTATATGCTCATTAACATAATAAATCACACACTACAAGCACCGTAATGCTCCAAGAACACTCATATTTGGTGTATAAATAGGTAGAGCCATAGTTCTGAGAAATTACACCTTTTTCCAGGAATTTTCATGAATATTTCACTCTTTGGTTGAAGAAATCCATAAAGGTAGCATTCCTAAACACTGCACTCGTTTGCATACTTTTTGCTTTTCAATAAAGCTTTGTACATTCATGATTTTCTGACTCTTCCTTGTATTCCTCCTTGCAGTGGTGTCAAAAGGCTGGACACTAGCTGGATTTGAGGTCCCACCTTCTTCAGCCCACTGGCATCAACACTATTATTGTTTTCATTTTACCATAATGGAAATGGAAGTGTAGAAAAACCAAGAAAATGGCTTACCTAATTCTCCATGGTAACCTCTCTCATTTTTTATTACTCAATTATTCAATAAATATTGATTGAGCATTTATATATGTGGCAAGTACAATTCTAGACACTAGATACATTATTTTATGTATGCTTATTGGTTTCACATAATAGCACATGTCAACCATCTGGTTTTCTGTTATTCATTCACAAAAGCAAACTTTTTCTCACATTCCATAAATGTGAGAAATTTGATAGGAATGTCCTTAGTATGGAAGATCTATTGAAGTGGGGATAAATGTAATATCTGATGGGGTTCTGATATGAAAAATAAGCCCGTGAAAGTACTGGACCATTGCACTCTTCAGAAAGCTTCTGATTTTAGCTGCACCTAGCTCCTGATTAGCGGTCATTCTGGTATCTTCTACAGCCTCCTTGGGCTACAAGCATCAAGCTGCAGAGAAAAGTACCAGGAGAGCATTCTTATTCAGTTCAGTTCTCCAGATGTTCTTTAAAACACTTTGTGGAGATGTGAACAATGTAACAAAAGCCGGTATATACTTAAAATACAATTTGATGATTTTGGAGAAAAATATATATCTGTGACACATCACCATAATTAATGCCATAAACATATCCATTGCCTCCAGAAGTCTCCTCTATGTTATTATTATTATTTTATTTTATTTTATTTTTGTGATAAGAACACAAGATAAGATCTACTCCTTAAGCAAATTTTTAAGTATACAGTACAGTATTGTAAACCATAGCAATTGTTGATGTAAAGAGTCGAACTCCGTAAAATATTTGAAAAGGTTTATTCTGAGGCAAAAACAAGTGACCAATGGCCCAGGACACATCCCCTGGGAGATCCTGAGCACATATGTTCAAAGCTGTTAGGCAACAGCTTGGTTTTATGCATTTTAGGGAGATATAAGACGTCAATTGATACATGTAAGATATATGCTCAGTTTGTCCAGAAAGGAGAGACAACTGGAAGTGGGGGCTTTCAGGTCATATACAGATTCAAAGATTTTCTGATTGGCAATTGGTTAAAAGAGCTATTATTTAAAGACCTGGAATCAATAGCAAGGAATGTCTGGGTTACCATAAGGGGATGTGGAGACCAAGATTTTATCATGCGGATGAAACCTCTAGGTAGTAGACTTCAGCAAGAATAGATTTTAAATGTTTCTTATCAGATTTATAGAGTCTGTTCTCTCAGCCTTATGGTCTCTATGTTGATGTTAATGTTGTTCATTTGTGAGGAATGTGCAACCTTCACTTCCCATCATGGCCTGAACCAGGTTTTCAGGTTAACTTTGGAAAGCCCTTGGCCAAGAGGAGTGATCCATTCAGATAGTTGGGCAGTATGGGGGTGCGGTGCTTAGAATTTTATTTTTGGTTTACAAAACTATGCTGTACGGAGCATCTCTAGAAATTATCCTTATTTCATAACTGACGCTTTGCACCTGTTGACCAATAGCACCTCATGCCTTCTTTCTCCAGCCTCCAGAAACCACCGTTTTACTCTCCGGCAGGTTTTGTCCCCCTTCTTTTCAGCATCTTGTTTTATCTGCCAGGTCTTTGTGACCTATATCTTGTGAAAACAGTCCTGCTGGAACTCCTATCTCATTTGGAGAGTAGCTTGAAGTCTTCAGGTGGGCATGAATTATCTTGTGATTGGCAAAATTCAAGGACAATTTCAAGAATGTCAGAAAGCACTAAAAAGACAAAGGAGTTTCTAATGGCCAGGTGATAAACTGTGCATCAGTAATAATTTATAATAATTTTATAGTTATTTATGAACTATCATTGATTTATATTAATATGCAAAATTGAATATGAAGTATAGTAGAAAGTAATTTTTATCAATACATAATAATTGTACATATTTTTGGGATACATGTGGTATTTTGATACATGCTTATAATGTGTAATGATTAAATCAGGGTATTTAGGATATCCATCACCTAAAATATTTACTATTTCTTTGATTGGGAATATTTCAAATTTCCTCTTCTAGCTATTTTTAAATATACAGCAAATTGTTGTTCACTCTAGTTACCCTACTGATTCAGTCCATCTAACTCTGTGTTTGTACCCATTAACTAACCTTTCTTCATACAACCCTTCCCCCACTGCCCTTCCCATCCTCCGGTAACCATTGTTCTACTCCCTACTTCCACGAGACAAACCATTTTAGCTTCCACATGTGAGTGAATGTGACATTTGTCTTTCTACCTGGTCTATTCACTTGACATAATGATCTCCAGTATCATACATGTTGCAGCACATGAAAGGATTTATGTTTTTATGGTTGAATAGTGCTCCTCTGTGTATATGTACCACATTTTCTTTGTTCCTTTTTCTTTTGATAGACACTTAAGTTGTTTCCCATCTTTGTTATTGTGAACAGTGCTGAAATAAACATGGGAGTACAGATATTCATTTGTAAAAATGTAATTATAATATAAATGGTAGTGAAAATGATTTATAATAAAAAGTGAATGTAATAAAGGTATCATAGAATGTGAGTTAGTCAATTCTTCACAACAAAGATTAGGATCTACACAACTGACTGCCCAGCAACCAAGATAACACAAAATAAGCAGGTTGAAAAAAGAGATTGAAGACAATTTCTGCCTATGGTGATGTACTTATACAATCTGGGTTTCCAAATAAATTTGCCAATGGTTTCTTAAGTAAGAGCTGCCCAAGAGAATTTCAATTCTCATCTACCAGTAGATGACATATCTCTGGAATCCCACTCCTGATATTGATAAAACATTCTTGAATTTCCAATTACGTGAACAAATAGAGCTAATATACAAAATGTCTGACAACGAGTTAGTAATTAAATTATTATACAAGTTATAGGCTTCAAAAACTTAAATCTCTATATGGAATATGTAACCCACATTTACTTGCTATAACAAGCAATGTGTAAGTATAAATGATCAATGGCTCAAAAACTCTGAGAAATATTCAGCTTTGTACGAAGATCCACGTTAAGACCAGAATCAATCCATTCATATCCCAAAAATCAACATCTCAGGCTAATCTGAGGTTTCACTCTTTTTAACCACTAAAAGATTACTGAAATTCTAAAGAGGTAGAACAATGAGTACCTTTTGTTATTACTGTAGCCTTGAAAATAAGCAGAATAATAATAATAATAAAATTAGGAATTATGAATAAATAATTTAAATCTTAGAAGTTGGTAAATTTTATAATTGGTTTACTTGTAAGTACATTAATAAGTTTTAATTATGCCAATATTCTTGTTTCTTTTGTCTGTTTAAAGTTAGTAAAGCTTTTATTTTAATTAATTTTCTTAGAAACATTTGATTAAATTAGTCTATAATTATCTTTTTGACTTCAAGGAAATTCATTGTGCTTAATTAATTAGTTTGAATGAGTTGGGCAGTGTTGGAATAATATTTGGATTTTGGTTATTTAATATATCACTGAATGTTGTATTATGAATAGCTTAATAGATAAATGCATGTTAGCTACTAAATAGATTTCTTTTTTTTTTTTTTTTTTGTTGAGACGGAGTCTCGCTCTGTCGCCCAGGCTGGAGCGCAGTGGCCAGATCTCAGCTCACTGCAAGCTCCGCCTCCCGGGTTTATGCCATTCTCCTGCCTCAGCCTCCCAAGTAGCTGGGACTACAGGCCCCCGCCACCTTGCCCGGCTAGTTTTTTGCATTTTTTTAGTAGAGACGGGGTTTCACTGTGTTAGCCAGGATGGTCTCGATCTCCTGACCTCGTGATTCGCCCGTCTCGGGCCCCCAGAGTGCTGGGATTACAGTACTAAATAGATTTCTAAGGACATTAAACCAAGTGCATGTAGTGTGACTATTTCTTCACCCACAAAAACTCCACAGACATTAAGAAATCTCTGAACAACTAAAATAAAAATTAATATTGGGATGCAGAGGACAAAGAAAAGCTTCCAAGTGGAGTTACATTATGATTTTGATGCTAAGGCTGAGTAAGGGTCAAACAGAGAAGAGAAAGGAAGAAGATATTATAGGTTATGGTTTGAGAATATAATTGTAAAAGATCTTTCTGCTGAGACTATAACCCTGAAAAATGTAGGTAGTAAAAAACTTGGCGATGGATATAGATCAAATCATGGAGATGGGGGCAGCCTTGGATGACAATCTACTTATTTTCCTTTTTTAAAACAAAAAATAATATTTAATTAAATGAAATTTGATTTGACTTTACATTTATTTCGTTGAATGTGTTGAAGACAAAATAATTAAATGAAATCTGATTTGACTTTAAATTGATTTCATTGAATATGTTGAAGACAAAATTAAAGCTAAAACATTTGAAAATATGGTTTAACATAACGTGTGGAATTAATTTGAATTGGGAGACACTGGAGACAGAGACCCATTTGAAAGCGAATGCTAAGATTGCTAAATGTGGCGATGAGCCTGAGCTTGGGTGGTCAGTGAGACTGCGGGAGGAAAGAGAGGAACAGCAGTACAGCAGAGGCACTGACACATCTGTATGCCAGAGAAGGAATGGGTGGACAAAAACTGCCCTTATATTTGGAGCCTGGGAAATAGCCATCCAGAGGCCCATTCATTTCCAGAGCAGAAAGTCTCCTATTATTTCTCAGAAAGATTTATCTTTGCAGCTTGACTCTCACAATGGTACATATTTAAAGAGACACAAACATATCACTGTCACTTCCTTTGTGAGTCACCCTGGGAATTTCAGGTACCCCATAGTAAAGTCAATAGCCCAGTAAAATAAATGTCTCCCTTTAATCTTCAACTCCACAAGGAGATGTTTATTATGACAGAGAAAAACATTTTTACTTTGGATCTCTGAGTTCATGTTGTGGACAATCGTTTCCATGGGTGCTTGAGTGTGATGAATTATAACTATGAAAACTGTGACATTTTAACAAGAACTGGCCCAGAAATTCTGTGCCTGAGGGCAAATCTCCTACTCAAGTGTGAAAAACATGGTAGCTCTGAGAAGGTCCAGGGGCTCCTAATATAGAATCAATTAAGAAATAAAATAAATGAAAAAGAAACTGGCCTATTTTCATGCTGCAAATAGCTCAATCCAAAGGATGGACTTTTTTTTTCTTTCTCACTCTATGGTCTCTTCATAATTCTGTATTCCGGCCAAGTTTTAATCTCCTTTCAAGCAGAAGTTGCAAACTGGTGGCTCTCAGGCTGAATCAGGATAACAAAAACACATGTTATGAGTTCAAAGTGTTAGAAAATCAGAAGCATCATTCTCAGCAAACTATCGCAAGAACAGAAAACCAAACACCACTTGTTCTCACTCATAGGTGGGAACTGAACAATGAGATCACTTAGACTTGGGAAGGGGAACATCACACACCGAGGCCTATCATGGGGAGAGGGGAGTGGGGAGGGATTGCATTGGGAGTTATACCTGATGTAAAGGACGAGTTGATGGGTGCTGACGAGTTGATGGGTGCAGCACACCAACATGGCACAAGTATACATATGTAACAAACCTGCACGTTATGCACATGTACCCTAGAACTTAAAGTATAATAATAATAAAAAATAAAAAATAAAATAAAAAAAGAACAATCATCTTAAGAAATAATTGTCAAGATTTGAAAATCAAATAATTTCACAGATAAATATAACTTCATATATTTATCACAGATAAATATAACTTCAATATAATGTTATCTCTTGAAAAAAAAAAAGAAGGTCTAATTCTTTCCTGGCAACAATTGGTGAAATTGAATAGTGCTGCTACTTGGAGGTATGACATAGGTGAGGAGTCCTGCCCTGGGGCAAAAACCCATGTGTGATTTTTTAGACTCAACCATAGGCCATTACAAGGCTTCATCAGGAGGGTTTCACGGGGATAATCTGCCCTTCTCACACCAAACTTTGCAGACGATGCTTTGCAGCTTCCTCCTGGAAATTACAGTCCAGAACTCAGGCTCAGCAGCTCCCAGGCTGGCCATCCGTACATGCATGTCTGCATTCCTAGCCCAGGCACCTTCGTGTGAAGGCCTCCTTATGATGGGGGCCTCAGCTGCGACACTTTTCCTATTGTTACTTAGTACCTTTCCATTCTTGGTCCTTCCCTTTCTTTCCACCCCCTGCTCACGTGTCCATAAAAAGGCAGGACCCTCTTGTTCTTTGGCAATGAAATTATTCCTCTTGTCTGTGCTGATCCTCCTGACCCTTGCCCAGTGTCCTTCCATGGAGAATAACAGAACACTGAGGGACCTGTATTTCTCTCTCTCTCTTTCTCTCTTTTTTTTTTTCCTTTTGCTTGCACTGTTGAATGGGTGAGTAAAGTCTTATTGTTGCTTTGAGTTTTTGGCTCCTTCTTCTAACTGATTACCCGAACACCTAATTGATCAACAGCGGATACCAGATTCAGCTCAGTGTCAGACCACTTCCTATTATCACATCTATCCTGATATACCCATTTATACTACAATTTTGTTTTAAGGCATTTGAATATGAATCCCTGTTTCCTGGCATAGCTCCATACTCACTTAGTCCAGAAATTCTTGACCACACAGCCCTTGCTGATGTCTTCTAAAATTGCATAGAGTCTTGAAACTCATGTGTGGTCCATGCACCAAGAGAATCATCATCACATGAAAGCTTGATAAAGATGAAGTATTTCAGGCCCCACCCCTGACCTATCAATTCATAATCTGCATTAGAACAAGATTCCCAGGTAACTTGTATGTGCTTTACAGTTTGAGAATCACTGGTATAGAGCATCTTTCTAGATCATCCAAGACAGCATGATATGTGTTTGATGAATTCATATTTTTAGAGAGATCTTACAAAGTAGACTTCAAGCATCCTGATGGTAAAGAGCGTGTCCTGGGAAATTTCTTTGGTATATGCTGCAAGGTGAACTAGCAAAGACTGAAGGAAACAGAAAGTACAAATAAATGCTTCATCTAATAAACTTGTTCTTTTTTTTTCAATTGTCTTCCCAAAACCTGTACCATATTTGTGACCACAGATAAATACGGAAGATGCACAGCTGAGAGCTGAGCATGGCGGCAGCTCTACACCCACCTTTCACCCTGAGCAGCTCTCTCTTGGTATTTGTTTGACTATATACTTGTCTCAAGACATTTGGTGGTTCATGACTCTGACTTTAATGTCTGGACATGATGTTTTAAATGCTTTTTCCTTAGGAAGACTGAAAACATTTGCAAACACTTGGACTTCTCCACCTCCTATCTATCTGAGGTTGGATTTCTTATCATTCTCCTCCCAGTATTGAAACCCTAGCATGGACTCTCTTGGACTGGCATTTAATCCAGCCTATATAGTATTTTAAAATAAGCTTTTACAACTAAAACGTGTGTCTTACTTTTTATGTAACACAAAAAGCACCAATTAAACATTATATGGGTTGATTTTGTTACAACTGAACTAGTTGAGAGGTCACCTTTCCAGTGTGACTGTAGCCTGTTTTGTAAACCAAAATTTTATTGAAACACAGCCATAGTCATTCATTTGCATGTTGTCTATGTGTGTTTTCACACTACAATGGGAGCACTGGGTAGCTGTGACAGAGACAATATGGCCCTCAAAGCCTAAAATAACACCACTTGGTCTTTTAAGAAAAAGTTGCCAACTCAAACTACTCAATTTTATGAAACAAGTCAACCAAATAATACTTTTGGCACTTGGCAGACAAATGACTGCTTGATTTAATTTTCAAGGTTTTAATAGGTACTGTGCACTTACCATCAATAAGCAACACAGAACAAAATATGGGAACTGATTTTTTAAAAAATGAGGCAAAAGATCACCTCATTTTTCTTTAAATGTGATGGACAACCTATCATTCTTATGACTACTAAATGTGTTTTGAGTTCTCAACTCTCCATGGGGCAAATTTAAAAATTCTGCTTCATGTATCAGTCCATTTCTTTAGATTAGCTATTTAGCAAAGGTGTATTTATTTTATATATTCATAGACCAGTATGTGACATGGCTCTAATATGGCTATAACTGTGCTAGGTACTGTAGGAAACTAAATCTAAACAATAAATGTGACAGATGCTTCTCAGTCTATAATCCATATGGAATTATGTGAGCAACTGAGCTGCAAAATCTGTATTTCCATGATTAACAAAATGTACCAGATTTTGTTAAGTGAATGTGGCTGGTGAATGTTCACTTGGTAGAATATAGTGATCCCAGATAGCCCAGGCTTCAGTCACTATATACAAAGAGTTGAACTCCATTGATAGAACTTCAACATGGTCTCAGTGGAACATGGACATGCATGAGTGAAAGGGTAGCCAGAAATGAGAGGCTGTAAATGGATGTTCCCTCCAAGATAAAGAAGGCAACTGTTGTACCTAGTCTCCAAAGATTCTTCCCCGTCCTGTCTCCAACACATGTGTTCTCAGTTTTCACATTCTGCAACTCTCTTTCCCTTGACTACATTCACTTATGCTGTCTATTCAGTAAGGCAGGGGTCTACAACCTGTGGGCCATGGACCAGTACTGGTTCATGGGCTGTTAGGAAATGAGCCCACAGCAGGAGGTGACTGGTGGGAGAGCAAGCAAATCTTCATTTGTATTTATAGCTGCTCCTCATTACTTAAATTACCACCTGAGCTCTGTCTACTGTCATATCAGTGATGGAATTACATTCTTATAGGAGTGTGAACCCTATTGTGAACTGTGCATGTGAGGGATCTAGCTTGCGTGTTCCTTATGAGAATCTAATGACGGTCATCTGTCACTATCTCCCACCACCTCCATATGGGACCATTTAGTTGCAGGAAAACAAGCTCAGGACTCCCACTGCGTCTACATTATGATGAGTTGTATAATTTATTTTATGATATCTTACAATGTAATAATAATAAAAGCAAAGTGCATAATAAATACAATGCACTTGAATCACCCCCAGATCATCCCCCACCACAGTCTGTGGAAAAATTGTCTTCCATGAAACCAGTTCCTGGTGCCAAAAAGCATGGAAACTGCTGCACTAAAGGAAAATATCTGGAATGTCTTAAAATTTGAAATGAACATATACTCTCAAATCTTCCTTAAGTGCCAAAATATGTTTACATAAAGGCACAGACATTTTTTCAGTCATTATTTAGTAGACAACAGAGGCATGTTGATGTAAAAGGAAGAAAAGCTGAGAAGCAGAATTGGGGATTAGAGTGAACTCTATTGCCTGCCTTGCAATGTCCTTCCCAGAGATCCTAGGATTAGACACATGGAGGATAACTGAACTTTGTATCTACTTCTGTTATTCACAAGAGTAAAGGTGGAAAACATTAGAAATAAATTTTCTGAAATCAAAACCTTGAAATCCTGTTACAGCCACTCTAGAACAAAATAGTGATGGAAAAACATTACTCAGTTTTTCTGAAGAGGCATTTAAAAATATCATGAGCAAAGTGAAGTCAAACAAGCTTATTCTACAGATATTGAATCCATAGCTAAGAATACAGCAGTCCTTCTATTATATTTGAAGCACTACTGTAATAACAGTGTGTTTTGGATGAAGTAGAGCTTCCAATTAGAAAGTTGACCAATCTAACTGATGGCCAATCTCTATCTAATTATGTTCCTCCTGAACTCCAATTTATTTTCTATGCTGGAGCCAGACAGTTGTTTTTAAATGAAAATATTACAGCTTTACCACTCATAAAACAATGTTACAAAAATTTCCAAATATTTCCAATGGCAGACAAAGCTCTACATGATCTGGCTTCTACCTACCATTCCATCTTCCTCTTGCCCTGAAATACATCTCTCTCTCTCTCTCCCTCTCTCTCTCTCTCTCTCTCTCGCTCTCTCTCACACACACACACACATACATACAAACCCCTACTTACCACTCCATCTTCCTCTTGCCCTAAAACACATGTACACTCCCCCCACACATACATCCCTATATACCACTCTGTCTTCCTCTTGCCCTAAAACACGTGCACACCACACACACACACACACACACACACAGACATACACACACAAACACACACAGACACACACACCTACTTACCACTCCATCTTCCTCTTGCCCTAAAACACATGCACCACACATGTGCCCTAAAACACATATACCACACACAGACACACACACACACACATTCATATACACTTGAGCACTCTTGGTCTTCTAATAGAATTCTTAGAATTACCATGTTTCATTTTACCACTGGGCAGACTTCCACAGAGAGCTCCTCCCATCTCTCCTCATCTAGGGAATTAATTCTAAATATGTTAGCTCCATCTCCACTTTCTCCAAAAGGCTTTACTCATGCCCCTCAGACTATTACATACTCTCAAGCTATCTCACCTCTTTATTAGATAACTTATTGCTACTTTTGTTTTTTCATGTAGATATATAGGTACTTAAATAATGTATTGGAGAGTACTAGGTTATAACTTGCATGAGGGCAGGATCCTGTATGATTTTTTCTGGCACTAAGAACAAAATTGTTGATTGAAAGAAGTGAATGATTGAATGACATCAATGGCTTCATAATCCAACAAAACTAGACAGCACTGTGTCTGGTGTCCTTGGTTCATGATTTAACCTTGCTGGTGATTTCACATTTGCTGAGTTTGATGCATAGACTCTGATTTTATTTATTTGATCTGAAATCCTGTGGGAAATGTAGGACAGAGATTGTTAAATCTTTATTCTGCATGATAAATGAACTGAGACAGGGAAGGAGAAAATTTTTGAAAGTTTTCTCAACAAGGAAATTCAGGTATATGGAGAAATACAACTTATGTACGAATCTTTCTTTCTTAAGTTCCTTTCTTCTGTGCCTTTTTTGGGAACTTAGCTACCATTTTCTTATATTTTCTTCATTGTCTTCAATAAACATACACACACACACATACACACAGTATTTCTCTTATAACTCCTAAAATGTGGTCACTGGGCATTAGAAAAAAATGGTGAAAAGACCACAGTGAGTATAGGGGTTGGCAAGAAGAATATAGATTGACTTGGGAATCATACAGGCCTGGGGGTAACTCTTACCTCTATTCTTTTTTTTTTTTTTTGAGATGGAGTCTCGCTCTGTCGCCCGGGCTGGAGTGCAGTGGCCAGATCTCAGCTCACTGCAAGCTCCGCCTCCCGGCTTTACGCCATTCTCCTGCCTCAGCCTCCCGAGTAGCTGGGACTACAGGCGCCCGCCACCTCGCCCGGCTAGTTTTTTGTATTTTTTAGTAGAGACGGGGTTTCACCGTGTTAGCCAGGATGGTCTCGATCTCCTGACCTCGTGATTCGCCCGTCTCGGCCTCCCAAAGTGCTGGGATTACAGGCTTGAGCCACCGCGCCCAGCTTTACCTCTATTCTTAACTGCCTATTTGATGTTCCATAAATTAACTTCTAAAACTAGACTTTTCTTCAAATACAAAAAATGTCAATATGTTGTATACATTATGAAAATTAAGTGTTTATAATTAATTTTTAAACAATTATATACAATTCTTTGCACATAGTCAGTTCTAAATGTATGTTAGAGTTCAACTACTGCTATTTAATGCTATGCCCACCAGTTAGATTTCCTGAGTCTTCTGGTCTGAAATTCACACAGATATGGGGCCAAGCATGTTACCAGGATGAGCTGCACCAGTGGAATTTTATGCTTGACACTGATAGAAAGATAAACCTAATGTGCTTTTTTGAGCAACATTGAGTCAACCAGTTCGTATTTGTAAATCAAAGAGACAATATTACATATATTCTATTGACCTTTGAATAACGATTTGTCTGGCCTACTTTTTTCTAAGTACTTGGACAATTATGTATCGTATTGCTGGTTAATTTACTCCATTATCTAAGAATTCAGGGAAGGAACAGAAACTCCTCCTGTGATCTACAGCTGAAAAAAAATCTGCACTTGGTCTAACTCTAAATTCTTCTGAAAACATATGGAGGAAGTGCAGAAAACTATTAGAGGAAGGATGTAACCCATTATTTATCAATCAGTAGATAATGTGTTTATAACACAAGGATTACTGAAGATAATATCAGAATATTTCTTAGGTCACCTGCTTGTCCTTATTTATTGCCAGTTTAAGTTTGTGCTTATTTATTGCTAGTTTAAAACCAATCTATAGAATCTGGATTCAAATGAGTTTAAGATTACTTAATACTGGTAGAAACAAATGGAGTTGTTTTTATCTCTAGCATTTGGTGTTGAAAATAAATTTTAAATATTTTTAAAATATAATTTTACTTTTATAAGGCAAACTGATACTGAGAGATTAAATAAAGTTTATTTTCCTGTTTCATGCACATTTTTAAGAGCTGTTAAGTAACTAAATTTTATAGTTTAGATTTACTTTAATAGTCAAGAACACCTCCATTTTAATCTGCTAAAAGAATAGGTTATAATTGAATCTCCTAAACTGAACAAGTTTGTTCTGTCTCTGAGCCTTCCTTTATTCCTTGCCGTTCCTAGGAACTCAGCTCTCAGTATGTCATTGAATTACTTTTCTGGTCTCTCGTTGCCACTGTAGAGTGTAAAAGTTTCAGAGAATCAGTGAGGATATAAAATCAAAGAGGTAAGCAACAGGGGAAGCAAAAGAGTCTGAGGATTGATTGAAATAAAAGCAAACATTTATTAATATCCTACTTTTGCATTTATTACATAAACAGCAGTGCATTTGGAAGGTCAGGATACTGTACACAGCTGAATAAATGCTAAAATTATTTATAATTGCTCCACAAAAACTAAAAAGATCGGAAGACTTTGCTATTAGTAAAGAGACAGGAAATGGTAAAACCAAAAACAACATTTAGGCTATAGATTGCCTACTGACATGGGTCTTCAGGTTTATTGTGAAGGAACGTTTAATGTTCTAGTGACCACTGGGATATATGAGTCATAAATGAAAGAATCTCATAGTCCATGCACTTAGAATAGGGTCTGGCCCAATGAGGCTGCTCACTAAATGTTGAATGTATGCATGTTAATACCAATATATTTGAAGTCTTATGGGAAAGAGAGAAATTCATAGAGAAAACACAAATCTGATTCAAGAAGAAATAGAAAATCTAAAAATTGATATGATCATAAAGACATATAATCAGTTGTACATAGTAACTAGTAGAAAATTTTTGCTAAATATTTAAAGAACACTCTTCGAATCTTTTTTATTATTAAAAAAAAACACTCCCAATTTATTTTATAATCCTGATACCAAAACCAGGAAAGGACACTGAGAAAAAGAAAAAATACATATGATACAAGCATACTTGTGGACATAAATGTAAAAGCCCTAAACAGCCAGCATCTGTTTATGGTGGATTTGTGACTAGAAACTCTGAAAAAAATATCCTGCCTCACAGCAGCCAAATCCAGGTATCACATACTAATAAGAAACAACTGGACTCGTGTAAATTAACAGAGTTCTACATGACCATGCAAAGCAAAACCAACAAGCAAACAAGCAAATGAAAGTTGACCCTGCAGGCATATGACGTCTGGGGGGATAGCTGCCAGTACCAAAGGTGCTAGATCTTAGGCGCCTGGAGACAAGATGGGGATGCCCAGCATCTAGATGCGAATGTCAGAAGACCAGGTCACATATGCTGAGAGCATGTTACAAGAAGCCGATCCGAATTAGCAAGCAAGCAGCAGGAAATGATTTTTGCTTGGGGTTAAACTCTGAGAGACACAATTGTGGCTATATTTATCCTTGGACCAGTAATCAGTAAAGGCAACAGTTTGAAATTCCTGGACTTAGGCCTGGGGACTGCAGAAGTGGCCAGAAGGACTCCCATAGAATAAAATCAAACGTGATCATACAAATAGTTTAGTATTATCTTGTTAAATAAATATGAAGCATTTCACTATTTTTGCATAACTTAGAGAAAGTCTTGTATTTATATAACGGGAGACATATGTAGATGTATTCATGGTAGCCTTGTTCATAAGTTTTTGAAAAGGTTATCCAAAGTGTCATCAGCATTAGAATGCATAAATAAACCTAACACAAGAACAGGAAACCAAACACTACATGTTCTCACTCGTAAGTGGGAGTTGAACAATGAGAACACATGGACACAGGGAGGGGAACATCACACACTGAGGTCTGTTGGGGGGTGAGGGGCTGGGGAGGGATAGCAGTAAGAGAAACACCTAATGTGGATGACCGGTTGATGGGTGCAGCAAACCATCATGGCACATGTATGCTTATGTAACAAACCTGCACATTCTGCACATGTACCCCAGAACTTAAAGTATAATAAAAGAATAAAGTAAAATAAAATAAAATAAAGAAGAATTTGCTAAACTACATGTGCCAACATAGATAAATTCAGGTCCATAATGTTGAGTGAGAAAAAAGCAAATTATACAATAATGTACATACATAGTGTTATCCATTAAAAAGAGGAAAATTTAAATGGTAGCATGGGGAGCGAATTAATAAAAAGCCTAAGACAATTTGAGGGAGCAAACAAGGGGGTCTGAAAGTTACAGATACACAACAGATTTCAGGAGCTTGGGTAACATTCTTGCCCTTGACGGTGGTAAGCACAGGACCGTTTACTTCTCATTTTCTTTTTCCTTACAAGAGGCACAAATGCCATGTGTGTATGTGTGTGGGTGTGTGCATTCTTGAGAATGTGTACTCTATTTTAGTCTTTGAAATATGTCATGGAGAGTACATTATGGCCAGATTGTGACCGCAGCACTTCATGATCAAATAACACATTCGGACAGACAGTCTTAAGAGATGGAGTGGCAGCAGGGTCGGACAGAAGACGTAACATTAGGATGCCCACCCAATGAAGGGTGGGGGCTCAGGGGCAAGGGTTGCTTGTTCAGAGTTGTCTTGCATTGGTCTTAAGTAGTAGGCCTTGATATCCTCCCTCTGTCAGTTTCTGGATGCTGGCTGTCCTCATAAGAGTGTGACTGTGGTTGAGGCAGCACTCTGCAGCTGAAGCAGACCCTACCTCCTGGTAGCAGGAGGCTATCTGGGCTTATACTGGATGGTGCTGGGCAATAAATCCTTCTTGCATGAGGATCAGGGCAGTGCATGACCATGGCACTGTGTAAAACCTGACTTTTCCTACTTGACAGTAAACTCATTGAGACATGTCACTGAGTCTTAATTAAATTTACAATAATAGTAGCAATAGGTGACTTTGCTGGTGTCAACTGTGCATCCAGGATCTGTACTGAAACTTTATATATATTATCTCAGTTGGAGAACTCAATGGGTCACAGAGCTAAAAAGTGGCAGAGCTGTGTGTCAAAGCAAGATAATTGGGTTCCAGAGACATTTCTTGCCTGCAGGACTCAGTTACTTTTCCTCTGTGTGGTTGGCACAGTACATATACCTCATATGCCACCCTCATCAACTTCTGCCTAATTTAAGTGATGGCACATAGAGCACACATTCTTGGGTGTTTATGCACGGCTATTGAGAAACTCATTGATACATAGCAAGTGATGTTTGTACAGCTGAAGTTCTTTAGCTCCCCATATCAAAAGTCTTGCAAAGATAAATTCAGGATGAAATCACTACAAAAACCCTGGATTGATTGGTCTTTCAAAATGGAACTCATCAAAGACAGGCTCATTTGATTGTCTTGAGGGCAGAAAGATATAACTCTACACAGATACACTCAGGAAATGATAAAATATCCACTTTGAAGAAGGAAAGAAAAATTTGTAGCTGTAGGACCTTAGGCAAATATCTAAACTCTCTAGATCAACTACCTAAAGTTAACTGGAGACACTAATATTACTTACATGCCTCATGGTGTTGTGCAAATTAAACACAAGTCCATGCCTACAAAGCACTTAGAGCGCTTCCAGCACACGTGTTTAGTAAGGGCTGGGTATTTTTGTAGGTATTATTATTATTATATATACATATAAGAGTACTGCCTTTTTTCAGGATTCCTAAATGTCAACTACGAAGCTGGTTCCAGGAGAGAGAAAATAGATTCTGCCTCTTGGTGGGGAGTGATAAGTTTCTGGAAGTACATATAGGCCAAGAAATAGTGTTTTAGACATTTTTCATTGACTTTATATTGAGATAATTGTAAACTTTCTGCAGTTGTGAAAAATAACATAGAGGAGTATGTCCTTTACCCAGTTTCCCCCAATGGTATCATCTTTAAAACAATGTCGCAGCTATGATATCAACATGAATGCAATACATTCATCTAATCAGATTTCTCCAGTTTTTTGCTATAGGGATTTGTTTGGCAGATGCCCTCTACCACACAAGTAGAAGAGAGAGCTGGGCCAAATCTATGTCTGTCTGGCACAAAAGCTGTGTTCTTAACCATTGTGGTAGGAGGCATCTGACCACTGTACTTTTGCAAAGTCTGAAAAAAGAAAAAGCATGATAACAAGCTCAGCATGCATCACTGTCTAAATTGAATAGTTTATTTTTGTAGTTCCAATAATAACAGGTCCAAAAATCTCTACCCATCTTTCACTTCCTTAATCATTGCTGTCCACAAATATGGCTAATTGATAAATGTTTAATAAAGGCAATAAAAATAGAGGAATGAAAACTACAACAGCACTATCCACTTATCATATTCTTACCATATGCCAATTTCCATAATACTCAGTATTCACAACCCCGATTCTCGCAAAAGTCCCTAATGTTAGATGCTATTAGCCTTTTACATTGCATAGGTAAGTCAATATATATAATAAATATATATTTATTATATATATAATATATAGGTTAATCTAAAATCAAATTCCATAATCTGAAAATTTTCGATCATTCTCTTTTTAAGAAAAAATATTAAATATTTTTATGAATTATGTAAAAACAAATGATAAATTTATTAAGTACATTCAAGTAATAGAATGAGGAAAAATTTACTTGAAAAGAGACTACTTTCCTATTTTTTTGCTCAATATCTATTCGACCCATCTTGAGTTAACAGAGGTCAGAGTTACAAGTTGATTTTCACAGTTCATGTTAGAAGCTAGTGACGTTTATATATTAAACAACTTTTCAAGCACTGTCTTCTCAGCCATGAAAACTGAATTCATTCTTGAATGAAATGTGAAATTATATTTGTATCACTAGATATATGTGTTGAACAGTGACAGATTTATTTTTCTCAAAGGGTTAAAATTATCAACAAATCTTCACTAGTTAATTGCTGATTGAGCCTTGCCTCTGTCCATCTTCAGAGATTTATAATTGAGTAAGTTGTAAAGATTATGTATATTCTGTTGTCAATATGTCAATTGCAGGAGAGTTGAAGTAAATTAACTTTTCTAAAAGTCATTAAGATATCCCAATAGGCTGCAATTCTTCTAAGATTTCAAAGTTTAACTATAGTAATGAACTTGACCTTTCTTTTCTTTTCTTTTCTTTTTCTTTTTTTTTTTGAGATGGACATTTGCTCTGTCACCCAGGCTGGAGTGCAGTGGCAAGATCTCGGCTCACTGCAGCTTCTGCATCCCAGGTTCAAGTGATTCTCCTGCCTCATCCTCCCGAGGAGTGGGACTACAGGCATGCACCACCATGCCTGGCTAATTTTTGTATTTTTAGTAGACATGGGGTTTCACCATGTTGGCCAAGCTGGTCTTGAACACCTGACCTCAGGTGATTCAACCGTCTTGGCCTCCCAAAGTGCTGGGATTGCAGGCATAAGCCACTGTGCCTGGCCTAACTTGACCTTTTTAATAAAACTTTTTTTTAAACCATTCATGTTAAGGAGAAAATGTTAAAATCAACCAAATATCAAGCATTTACTGAAGACCTGAAGAATTGTGCTATATAGTGCAGGCATATCAAATATGTGGTTCTGGTTAATTTACATAAATAAAACTAGAGTATGCAACATAAAAGTATAAACTAGTGTATAATTACAGATTACAATTCCTCACATAATTTCAGCTAATATGATAGAGTAGTGACAGAAAAGGACCGATAATCAGAAAACTTATATTTACTTGACGCTCTTTGTTTTCCAACCCTTAGATACTGACGTATGTTTAGGCATCATCTTTGATCCTACTCTCATTTTGCTCCATGAATGAAATCACATCAAATGAGGCCAGCACATCTATGGCTCTGATGGGAGAGTGGGAAAGCCAGGCTTACAAACTCTTAGCCAAAGTGGAAATAGGAGAGCTGATGCAGCGCCATCAGGAAGCAGCCAGCCAATGAGCCACACAGTCAGCCACCTCCCCCATCACAGTGCTCATCCACCCACCCAGGATGTGGGAACTGAGCTCTGTCCTCAGGTGTTTCTAAGCAACCTCTGTATTCCTGTTGCTATAGCTTCCTAAACATGGGCTTTACTGTCCTAGATACCTTGTATATATTTATGAATATAATAAGTGTTATTTAAAAAAGGGATCATATAATTTTCATTTTTGTTAAAATTCTATTTATGGTTTTAATTCATATATGGACTCAAGTTCGTATGTAGAATTTTTCAGCAGCAAACACCACTGCCAACAGCAGCAATATAATAATATTATTACTTTAAAGTCATTGATACGCCTATGACTCAGAAATTTGTGTCTCCACATCAGAGCTCTATTGTGATTTCCATTTTAAAAAATTCATCTAACTCCTCTCTGTATCCCAACTTTATGGCAGAATAGGGGACTGATCAAACCATGAACAAATTGCTGGTCTCAGTCAATCAGCTCTTTAACCTGGTTTGCCTTATCTGAAATACAATAGAATTAGACTGACTCCTTCCTATAAGTTCTTCTGCTTTTGATGTTTAGTAAGTCTAGTTACAAATAACTACATATTTTGTGACTTTTATATCAAATATTCATATAATATAATGCATTTTTCAGTACCATCAGTATTATTCTGTATCTTAGCTCTTGATAGAATAGTTAAATCCTAAAATGACATGAAGTAATCAATTCTACACATTCTAAAAATTCTCAGTTAAGTAATAACAAGAGACAGAAACTATTGTCAGAAGCATTTGCCAAAATGCTTCCACTCAGCCATGAACCTCATGTTTCTTTGGAGCTTTCGGTAATATTTTCTACCACACTGAGAATAAAAATTGCTAGCATCACATGTTGAGTTATTAGACCACTGTCGAGAAAACGTGCCCCATATTAGAAATGAAAATAGATGTGCCTCAACTTCACCCTCTTAGGAGTTTTATAAATGGATTTGAAATGACTTTGTCATATTTAATAGGCTCTGTTCATTTATGAGAAAGAAAGAGTTCAGCTTCCCACAGACCTTTCCAGTTTACTACCACTCAGTGGCCTATAGTCAGTTTCCTTCTGCCTGATTCATTCATTCTCTCATCATAGAAACAGAGAAGGGAATATTTAAAAAGGCACCACTTTAATGCATAGTATAAGGCATATTTTAATCGCTTTTTCTCATTTATTATTTATATCTACTCCTGCAAACAATTAGGAAGCTACTGTTTTAATTCTTAAAGAGATCTCAAAGGGACTACAATCTAGCACAAGCAACAGCATACATAAAAATAAATCTGAGGCAGTATATGTTTAAATGTCACAGGAGCACAACTGTCAATCCAAAGGATTATCAAAAGGGAAGCAAATATGAAGAGGAATTCTTAGAACGGGGTTTCAGAATAACAAAGGAGAGGATGTTTCCATGTTATGCCTCCTCCCTCTTCTTAAACTAAATTACGAAGAATAGTCACTGCATATTGAGAATCTGTAATACTATTGTAAATTTGCAATTTTATTTTTTTTACTCTGTACAAAGTACAAAATCAACCAAGTAAAATATATTATTTCAAGTAATCATTACAAAAGTTTCTGAGTTTGAGAAGCACTGTTAAATTAGCATCCCTCACTTTGCCAGCTCTGAAGCCCCGACCAAGTCCTAGTGTCCTGTTGAACGATGATGAGCATCCTGCTTGCAGGCTAAACCTGGAGAAGCAAGGCCAGAGTCACTGGGACCTGGAATCAAAGCTGGAGCAGTTATATAGCAAATTATAAACCAGATCCAAGGCCATCCAAGGCAAGATTAATTCACGCCTGCAGACCATCAGTTTTGCTACATAGCATCCTTAATTTAAAACGTTTTCTGCAGACTCGAAGTTTTAGACCCTCTCTAGCAGGTCACAAATGTAACTTGCAAGACTGGGCTCGGCATTACGACTCTCGCGGGCAGGGACTGGCCATCTTGCTCGCTCCTCTGAGTCGCAAAATTGGCCTTCATGTATTGCTCAGTCAAGCACCACTACCAATATAAACGCCCTGCCACACGACCTCGCTGGAGCAATGTTTACCTCTGCCCCTGCTTCCCCAGGGCGCCCACAGATTCAGGTAGCCCGAGATCTTCGAACAAGAACTGCAAGTGGGTGTTACATTCCCAGGTGCTTACTGACTCCTTTAACCAATTGCAAAGCAAAGAACCTCTGAATTCACCTATCACTTGAAAGCCCTGCTTCGAGATATCCTACCTTTTCAGGCCAAACCAATGTGTACCCTTCATGTATTGATTTATGACTTTGTCCATATTCCCTGGCTCCCTGAAATGCATATAAAACCAAACTGTAATCCGACGGTCTTTGGTGCACTTCCTCAGGACTTCTTGAGACTTAGTTTCCCAAGTCATAGTCACTCACGTTAGCTTATATTGAACCTCTTTAAGAAACTTTAGAGTTTGGTTTTAATGTTAACATATCTATCTGTACCTGTATCTGTAGCTGCCTAACTATCCTTCTATGCACACAAAAGCATATACACACGCACACACATGCTTAGGCATGTGTCTAACATCAGTCTCATTACATTGCAGTAGCCGTAGCTCTCTGGCTTGACAGAAGCCTGACACAAAGCCCAGCTAAAAATCACGTTCCCCATTATTAGCTCTGCCTTTCCTTCCCTAGGTGGAATGGTTTTGAATAAGAACACAATACTTAAACCATACAACTAAGCCGAAATAAAATTTATCTAGGAACAATGTGGAATGAGTCTAGTGAGGCTTTGGTCTCTGATTGCACTTTCCTTGGCATCTCTTCTCCTGTGCCTTCTTGCTCTCCAGGTCTAAGTGATGCCTCACACATGCTCCCACAGGGCCGTCAGCGCAGGTCTTCCCCTCCTCACAGCACTCCCCGGCTCTTTTCTCTCATTTGCCCAGAGTGTGTTTATTCTTGGTCTGATTCCCTTAGGCTCCTGTTAAATGCCTGGATAATGCAACGAACTTAAATCCTACTTAGACAATAATAGTTGATGGTGATAAGCAATTATTCCTCTTACTTAACGTTCACATCCTAGCAACACGTCAATGTTTTAACATTAAAGAAAGAAAACCCAGGGGCGACATCCAAGCCATTGAACCATCGGTATGGTAAAATAATGAACATATAACTCTACACACAGTTTTAAAATCTATTAAATGGTTTTCCTGAATTTTCCTATAAACAAATCAGATAATAAAAATTATAAGTGTTTACCAAGTTGTATAAGTTGCAGTGCCATTTGTTCATTACATCATTTCAATGCTCTTAAAATCACTTATTGATTTTTATCAACTTATATTTGACTTGGACTTCTACAGCTAATAAAGCATCTTTATGAACCACAGTTTGACAAAGAAATGCACAGCAAGCAGTGCTAGTAACCTGCCCTTGATATTGATAGTAGGAAAATGATCCAACAGGTTGCCTTGGGTTGGGGGAGAACCTAGTGACTGCTCCCCTCTTCTCAGGCTTCTGCTTTTCCCCCCTTCTAAGTTTCCATATCCCTCTCTTCACTTCTGCCCTCCCTCAGCTGTCCTTCAGGATGGTATTTTCTGAATGCCAGTCTCATACTGGTCACCACTTCAGGTGTACAGGAATTAGAGGAAAAGTAAAAGAGAAAGCGAAGACGATGAAAAGGCAGTGAGAGGTAGCCATGCCCCTGTGGCCCGATTAGATTTTCCTCATAACTTGAGAGGCAGAGGAAAGAAAGAGAAGAAAAATTCATATGTGATTTCAAGCTGTCCAGCTTTCTGCATAAAGAGGAAGTAATACAACATCGAAAGTATTTTACTTGCCTAATATTTACATTCTATGGATTGGATACCTTAACATTGTCTTATTTATAATAGTTCCTGTTAAAACAGGATCATCACACATTGACATTGATATTGAAAGTTGAGGCTATACCATATCATTTCTAAAGAAAGATTAAAACTAATGTTTCACAGAACTACCTTTCAATCCAGCAATCCCATTATTTGGTGTATATCCAAAGACATTTAAGTTATTCTATTATAAAGACACATGCACATCTATGTTCATTGCAGGACTATTCACAATGACATAGACATGGATTCAAATCAAATATCCATCAATGATAGACTGGATAAAATACATATGCTTGAAATACTACGTGTACCCCATGAAATACTATGCAACCATAAAAAAAGGATGAGATTATGTCTTTTGCAGGGACATGGATGAAGTTGGAGGCCATTATCCTTAGCAAACTAACATAAGAACAGAAAACCAGATACAACATGTTCTCACTTATAAGGGAGAGCTAAATGATGAGAACACAAGGATGCATAGAGAGAAATAACACACTAGGGCCTATTGGAGGATGGAGTGTGAGAGGAGGGGGAGGATCAGGAAAAACAACCAATGGGTAGCAGGTTTAACACCTGAGTGATGAAATAGTCTGTAATACAAACCCCCATGACATGAGTTTACCTATATAACAAACCTACACATGAACCCCTGCTCTTAAAATGAAAGTTAAACAACTCACCACCAACAACAAAAAAACTAATGTTTAAGTCATCTCCTGAGAAGCTGAATTGCAAAATCAGGCACAATGTTAAATCAAGATTATTTCTTAACTCATGATTACCTATTGAAAAGGCACTGTTTCAAATGATAGCTATGAGACTGGTTCAGTTGTATAGAATTATTGTATTTTTACTTATCCCACTTGTAAATACATCAGGTTAATGGTTTTTTAGGGGTCTTTGTTTGTTTGTTTGTTTTTATCATGGGGAAACTGCTTAATCTATCTGTATTTCTTTTTTCTTATTTGTGAAATGATGACAATCATCGAGCTGCCTATACCAATTTACTGTTGTAAAGAAACGTAACAAGACAATGCCTTACTTATTGTAAGCAATCATCATTATTATTCATTTGGACAATGCAGTATATACATTTCTGTAGGATTTTTCTAATCATCTGATTTTTAATAGTGACTACACTTAAACAATTTCCTTTTATTGCACAATGTAAGGTGTTAATATTACTTTTAAATGCATCAGGTCTGCAAGCAGAAACAATTTACTTTGTTTTATCTGGAATATACACATTTATAAACAGAAACTTTAAGTGAGTTAATTATAGATTTTCACGTACTTGTTAGAAATAATACTGAAAGATCTTGTGTGCCCTTTAAGCAGCTTCCTCCACTGTAAAACTATAGTAACATCATGCAAAACTACAGTACAACATCACAGTCAGAATGCTAATGCGAATGCAATCCATCCATCTCTTTCAGATTTCCCGGTTTTCCTGTACTCATTGCATGCATATATGTTTGTGCTTGTGTGCATTTAGTTTCCTTGATTTTTATCTTGTTTGTAGGTCAATGTATCCACTATCAATGTACAAAAAATTCTATTTTCACAAGGATCCTCACATTGTTGTTTTATAACTACATACCTCCAACCCCCACAACCTACCTGTGATGTAGCCTTTTAAAATTGGCTTTAAAAAAAAAAAACCTCAGTGTAATTTCCTGGAGATTCACATAGGTTGACAATTTGTGTATCAATAGTCTGTCACTTATATCACTAAGTCTTATTTCATTCCATGGTTGTACCACACTTCATTCATCTTTTGAAGGATTAAGTGAGTCATTTCACCTTTGGACCATTATGGAAAAAACTGTCATGTACATTCAAATACAGGTTTTTGTATGAGCGTGAGTTTACATTTCTCTTAGATAAATGTTCTTAAGCACAATTTCTGGATCATATAGTAATAACATGTTTAGGAGAATTTGTCATGCGGTTTTCCAGAGTGGCTATACTGTTTACGTGTTCACTGACATTGTATGAATGATCTAGTTTATAAGCATCCTTGCCAGCATCTGTTGTCACTTATTTTTAAATTTTATGTCAGCCATTTTGATTAGTCTGCTGTGATATCTCATTGTGATTTGATGTCTAATTGAACAACTTCTTCTATTTGACATTTGTAAGATATTTTCAGTGAAAGGTTTGTTTATATATTTTGCTCACTATCTAACTGGATGGTTTTATTACTGTCATGTTAAGAGCTCTTAATATAGGTAATAGCACTTTGCTAGAAATTTGATTTGCAAATACTTTCTTCCAATCTATACAGTCTAGAATTATCTTTTTAGCCTCTTCACACAGGCTTTCCCATGCCCTAGATTTTTTTGCTTTTTTCCCTTTTAATTTGTATTAGTTCCAATTTACACATATTTCCTTTAAAGGATTATATTTTAGTATCAAGTCCAAGAATTCTTTCCCTAGCCCTAGATTCTAAAAATTTATTTTATTTTTTTCTAAAAGATTATACTTTTGTATTTTACTTTTAAGCATGTGAGCTCTCTGGGGTTTTGGTTCAGTGTCTTTTTTTGTGATCTCTGAATTTCTAACTGTTCCATTTGTTGAAAGTCCATTTTTCCTCCATCGAATTGCTTTTTCTTTTTCGTCAAATATCAACTGAGAATATGTATATCCCTATATGTATATGTATATATATAAATCTTGATACAGCTTTATTTCCAGGTCCTCTATTCTGTTTAATTGATCTGTGTCTCTCCTTCCTCCAATTCAACAATATGCTGATGACTGTAGCTAGATAGTAAACTTTGATAGTGGGTAAAATGAGATTTCTTACTTGATTCTTTATAAGATTGTTTGATTTTTTTTTTTTAGGTTTTTTTTTTTATTATACTTTAAGTTCTAGGGTACATGTGCATGACGTGCAGGTTTGTTACATATGTATACTTATGCCATGTTGGTGTGCTGCACCCATCAACTCGTCAGCACCCATCAATTCATCATTTATATTATGTATAACTATTCCAGGAATTGTGATTTTTCATGGCAGTTTTAGAATAAACTTGCCTATGTCTACAAAAATTATTGTTGGAATTTTGGTAAAAGTGGTTTAAAATGTATTTGTGCCAAGTTAACATATTTTCTATGTTGAATCTTCAGTCTATAAACATGGTATACTTTTTTGAATTTAAGTTTTCTTTGGCTTCTTTCATTATCATTCTGCTATACATGCTTAATTGTATACCTAAGTAGTGCATTTTTTACTAATGATAAATGTTATAGTGTTTTAAAATTTTTGTTTCCCGCATGCTCAATTTTAGCATATAGAAATTAGATTTTTAAAATTAATCCTCTATCCTGTATCCTGACATCGTGCTGAAGTCTTGTATTGGTTCTAGGAGTATTTTGTAGATTTCTTGGGATTGTCTATAAGAATAATCATATCATCTGTAAATATGAACAGTTTCTTATCTTAAGGCAGTAGATAAAACTTCCAGTACTAACTTAGTAAAAGTGGTGGGAGTGACCTCCCATTCCTTGCTCCTGATTATAAGGTGAGTATTCTTTTCTTAAAATCATTAATGGGACTTGAATATTGTTAAATAATTTTTTTGTGTGAATGAACATATTCATTATAAGTTTTCTATTTTAGCCTCTTGCTGTGGTATACTATGTTGATTAATTTAAAAATATTTAAGAAGTCTTGCATAGCTTCAGTATATCCAAGTCAGTCATGATGTGTAACTGTTATTATACATTGCTGAATTTTATTTAATATCTTATTAAAGAGTTTTTTTGTCTGAATTTCTAAAAGTTACTGGTCTATTATTTCCCTCCCGCTTCCTTCCTTCCTTCCTTCCTTCCTTCTTTCCTCTTTCTTTTTTTGTACTATTTTGTTCTGCTTTTAGTATCTGGATGTGGGGATCAGAACACAATACTCCAAAGAATGGCACCTTGGTATACTGAGTACTTTAAACTGGAGAATAGTCAAAGGGCTTCAGAAGCAAGTTCTTTCTGACTTTCCACTAACTTCCTCCCATTTCCCATTCTTCCCCAAGACAATCCATAAAAAGCAGAACTTCTTCGCCCAAGTTGTGTAATAAAAGCCAGAATTCTTCTGACCCAAGGATAGTCATACAAACTAGAATTCCTCTCCCCCAAAGCAAGTCAGAAAACCTAAAAAGATCATTCATTGTCTGACCTCCTCCCTTCTTTGCAGATCCTTGTGTGATAGGTGTCCTGCCCCATAACCAGGAAAAAGGAATGTCTTACAGAGACATAGAAAAGGATGGGAACAAACAGGACTTGCTATGTTCTCTCCAGTTTATTACCTTTGGATCAGACACAAGTTTGTCCAGGTACGTTTCTTCACAAGTACACATTTCTTTCACCAGACTCAGCATATAAATGCAATGCTTCTTGGGTGTCTCAATCTCCATTTCCTTGTGAAAGCTCTTCTGTCATGTAATTTTCATTAGATAAGTGTGTGTGCTTTTGTTCTGTTAATCTGTCTTTGTCAGTTTTATTTTCAGGTTTAGCAAAGAACCTTAGGTGGTTGAGGAAACTTTCTCCCTAACATGGGTAATACTAGTCTCATAAGAGTTAGGAAGTGTTCC
Source organism: Trachypithecus francoisi (assembly GCF_009764315.1). Taxonomy (NCBI): domain Eukaryota; kingdom Metazoa; phylum Chordata; class Mammalia; order Primates; family Cercopithecidae; genus Trachypithecus; species Trachypithecus francoisi. Next base: position 124,071,152 of record NW_022681458.1, on the reverse strand, counting down.
CTCACTTCTATTTTCTGGAAAAGATTGTGTAAAATTAGCATTAATTTTTTCGTAAATATTTGGTAGAATTTTCTACTGAAGCCATCTGGACTTGAAAATCATGGGGGAAATTTTTTTAATTATGAATTTAATTTTTGTAATTGTTATTCTGTTTGTCTCATTCTACTTTAATTTGGCAGTTTTTTTTTTTTTTAAATACTGGTTCTTTTTTCTAAAGTTGTCAAATACGAGCATGAGGTACATGTAATATTCCCATTCTACCTTTAATGACTACCAGATGTCTTATGAGTTCACCTCTTTTATTTCTGATATTCATAATTTGTGTTTTCTTTGTTTGTTATTACCATTCTTGCTACAGCTTCGTTGATTTAATTTCTTTTTTTTTTTTTTTTTTGGCAAAGTCAGCTTTTTGTCTCATTGATTTTCACTATTTTTTCCCAATGTTAAATTTTATTGGTTTCAGACTTTATCTATATTATTTTCTTTCTTCTGCTTTCAGGCTTCTTTATTTTCCAATTTCTTGTGGTGGAATATCAGATTACAGATTTGAGACCTGTCTTCACTTCTAATTTTAGCATTTCATGCTGTATATTTTCCTCTCAACATTTTTCTATCTGATGGCTCATGTTTCGATATGTTGTATTCTCATTTTCAAGTAGTTCCAAGTACATGTATTTGTGCCTTATTTGGAGCATATTGTTTAATTTCCAGGTGTTTAGCGATTTTGCTATTGACTTTCTGTTATTTATTTCTAGTTTGATTCTGCTATCATTAAAATATATATTTGAAATGTGTTTGAAATTTTTAAAAATGTGTTAGGGGTTGTTTTATGATGCAGGATATGGAACAACTTAATGTATGTCCCAAAGATACTTGAAATTTTTATGTATTCTGGTTTTGGGTGGAATATGCTGTGTATGTCAGTTAGAACCTGTTCATTGATTGTGTTGTCCAGTGCTGTCAGTTCTTGCATCATTCATTTTGAAGTTCCAACTTTTGGTGTGTGCATAGTTAAGACTGTAATGTATTGGTGGTGGTTTGATTCTTTATCATGATATAATGGTAATCTTTGTCTAGTAATTTTGCTTGCTGTGAAGTCCACTTTGCCATATGTTAACAAAGACACTCTTATTTTTAAAATAGTTTTTATTAGTGTATGCCTGGTAAATTATTTTCCATCTTTTAACTTTTAATCTAGCTACATCATTGAATCTTAAATTGTTTCTTGTGCATTGCAAATTGTTGAGTCATGTTGCTTTATGCCCTCTGCTAATCTATGTCTTGTGATTGGCGTATTTAGAATTTTTGCATTTAAGGTAATTATTATGATAACACTTGTCTGCCGCTTTAATATTTGACTTCTATTAGTTTTGCTTGCTTATTTGGTAGGTAGGTTGGTGGTTTTGGAAATAAACTATGTTGATTTTGAATAGTGTTTTTAGTGTATCCGTTTAGTTTTCATAGTTGTTGCTCTGAGTTGTACAACATACATGTGTCACATCAAAGTAGAGTAAGTCCTTGCTTAATGTGATCGATAGGTTCTTGGAAATTGCGAATTTAAGAGAAATGATGTACAGCAATTTTTCACCAGACAGAGCCAAGTTCTCAAGACAGAGGAACTGCAATAGAGAAAGAGTTCACTGCACATACAGCCAGCTCAACTGGAGACCAGGGTTTTATTATTGCTGAAATTAATCTTCCTCCAAATTTAGAGGCTAGGGATTTTTAAAGATAGTTGGAGGGCAAGGGTCTGGGAAAGGGAAATGCTAATTTACTGGGGATAAAATCATAGGGCTGTCACTGGGGATACTGGCTCGTACCTGTAAACCCAGCACTTTGGGAGGCTGAGATGGGAGAATCAGTTGAGCTCAGGAGTTCAAGACTAGTTCAAGACCAGAGAAACTCCATCTCTACACAAAAATTAGCCAGGAGTGGTGGTGCACACCTGTGATTACAGCTACTCAGGAGGCTGAGGTAGGAGGATCATTTGAGCCCGGGATGTCAAGGCTGCAGTGAGCCAGGATTGTGTCACTGCACTCTAGCCAGGGCAACAAGTGAGACCCTGTCTCAAAAAAAAAAAAAAAAAAAAAAAAAAGAAAAGGAAAAAGAAAAAAAGAAAAAGAAAAAGAAAAAATAGAGGGTGTGGAAAATAGACCCTGTGTGCTGCGTTTGCTACTGAGTGGGGCCACAGAAAGGGTTGAATCATGAATTGCAGGTCCAGATAATGTCATCTAGTTGTTAGAAATGCGAAAGTCTGAAAAGACATCTCAGAAAGCCACTCTTAGGTTTTACAATAGCGATGTTACTTACTGAAGTAATTGAGGAAGTTATAAAACTTGTGACTTCTGCGGCAATAGATGATTATCCTTTAACTATGCCTACATTTTAGCAGAATTTCGGCGCCTCTCATAATCCTAACCTTGTGGACTCTCATTAGTTTTACAGAAGCAGTTTAGTTTTGGGAAGGGCTATTATCATTTAAATGAAATGATATTTAACTATAAACTAAATTTCTCCCAAAGTTAGCTTGATCAAGAGCACTTTGGAGGCGAAAGGCAAGGTAGAGTTTATTAGATCAGGTCTCTTCACCGTCAACATTTTCTCACTGTTAATAATTTTTGCAAAGGTGATGTCAAAAACATTGTTAAAAATTATTTTCGTTATGAGTTTTGCTTAAATTTTGCTTCAAGTTGCAGTTTCCAAAACTCCCAAGTTGCAAGTTGCTGTATTTATGTGACTGTTTTACCACATCCTGGGAACTATGAAGAGTGGAAACCTCGTTTTAATTTAGAATCCTTATCTTGCCCACTTTAAATATTATTGTATTAAGTATCAGATGGGGTCATGATTTTTGTTCCAGTCATCGAATATGATGTAAAACTCACACAAAACAGTATACTGTATTGTGTTTTCACATATTTCTGATAGCATTTTATTTTATTTTTTCTTCCTTCCTTATGCTCCAATTATTATTACTTTTTCTTTATCTTTCTTTTCTTTCTTTTTTTTTTTTTAAGTGCTATTGGGTCAATGCCAGATTTTCTTTCTGGCCTAGAGCCTTAGCTCTTATATTTAGATCATTGGTTCATTTTGAGTTTTTTTTTTTTTTTCAAGTTTGTTTTTTTTTTAAGTTTATCGATACATGTGCAGGATGTGCAGGTCTGTTATATAGGTAAATGTGTGCCATGGTGGTTTGCTGCACAGATCATCCCATTACCTAGGTATTAAGCCCAGCATCCATTAACTATTCCTCCTGATGCACTCCCTCCTCCCGTTTTTCCCGGTCATGTGTTCATGTTTTCTCATCCTTCAGCTCCCACTTATAAGTGAGAACATGTGGTATTTGTTTTTCCATTCCTGCGTTGGTTTGCTGAGGATCATGACTTCCATTGTGGGAGACAGTGTGATGATTCCTCAAAGACCTAGAGGCAGAAGTACCATGTAAACCAGCAATACTGGGTATATAGACAAAGGAATATAATTCATTCTATTATAAATGCATATGCATGTTCATGTTCATGGCAGCACCATTCACAATAGCAAATACATGAAATCAACCTAAGTGCCCATCAATGATAGACTGGATAAAGAAAATATGGTACATATACACCATGGAATACTATGCAACCATGAAAAGAAATGAAATCATGTCCTTTGCAGAGACATGGATGGAGTCAAACATCTTTCTAAGACACAGGGTCTTGCTTTGTCACCCAGGCTGGAGTGCAGTCATGTAATCATAGGTCAGTGCAGCCTTGAACTCCTGGGCTCAGGCCATCCTCCCTCCTCAGCTTCCAAGGTAGCTGGGACTACAGGCGTGCATCCCCATGCCTGGCTATTTTAAAAAATATTTTTATTTCATGTAGAGATTGGGTTTTGCTATGGTGCCCAAGCTGGTCTCATACTCCTGGCCTCCAGTGATCCTCCCACCTTGGCTTCCAAAAAGTTGGGATTACAGGCAAGGCATGAGCCACTACCACACCCCACCTCTTTTAGCCAATTTTAAAGGATAGGTAGGTCTGTTAGCGGCTTCTTTTATTAGTTTATTTTATGTTCCTGAGACAGAGTCTTGCTCTGTCACCCAGGCTGAAGGGCAGTGCAGGAAACATTTCGGCTTGCTGCAACCTCTGCCTCCCAGGGTCAAGCAATTCTTGTGTCTCAGACTCCTGAGTAGCTGGGATTACAGATGTGCACCACCACGTCCACCTAACTTTTTGTATTTTTAGCAGAGACAGAGTTTTGCTATGTTGGCCAGGTGGGTTTCGAACTCCTGGCCTCAAGTGATCCACCCACCTTGGCCTCTCAAACTGCTGGGATTACAGCATGAGCCACTGTGCCCGGCCTGTTAGAGACTTTTTTTTAAAAAAGTCTTCCTTGTCTTTGAATGCTTCAGTTTCTCCTTTGTTCCAGAAACATATTTTTGGTGGATAAAAAATTCATGGACAATGTAACTTTTCTTTTAGCACTTGAAGATACTGTGCCAATTCCTTGTTGCCTTATGGATTAAGGCAAGAAATCTGTCATTTGAATTGGCATTCTTTATCCTTAAAGGGTATAATTATGTGTTCTCATGTTACTTTTTTGGGTTTTATTCTGTTTGGGAATTGCTTAGCATCTTGTATGTATGAGTATGTGTCTTGAATATCATGGGAAGTTTTCAGTTAATATTTTTTCAAATATCCTGGCAACTCTATGCTCTTTCTCTTCTTTCTCTGTACCTGGTTAATATAAAGTTGTTTCTATATTTTTTTTTGGTATATATCTTCTTTCTTTTTATGGACTGTGTAAATTGTATTGTTCTTTCCTCAAGTGCACCGTTTCTACTCGCTATTATATTCAATCTATTGTTAAGAACATCCAGCGAGTTTTTAAATTAAGATTGTTCTGTTTTTTAGTTCTATAATTTCCATTTGAATCTTTTTTGTGTTTTTTTCTTTATGGATATTTTATGCTTTTTTATTCATTTCTACATAATTTGTAATAATTGTTGAAATTCTTTTGTGATATCTTCTTTCAATTCCTTGTCAGCTAATTCCAACATCTGATTCTTACCAATCTTGACATAAGTAGATTCTTTTAAATTAAAGTCATAATTTTCTTAGTTCTTAGTATTGTGGGGTTTTTTTAATTGCATCAGGACATTTTTCCTATTATGACTTAACTATTTAGAAGAAAATAGTTACCAAATTTTTTAAAAGGGATTCATGCTTTTCCTATTTTCCTCAGAAGAATGATTCTATCCACAAATAGCTTTTAATTGCACTGAAGTAAAAGGTGAATAGATGTTAAGAGTCCTCTTTGGTTTAATAAGAGTTAATATTTCCTTTAGATTGTATTTGAAATGTTTATTATCAAAATATATAAATTTTAAGTAAAAATATCTTGATAAGTTCCACCACAAGGAAAATGTTTCCAAAGTGCTTTTGCAGTGTTTGATACTCTTTTCACAATTTTTTATGTGAATATCTATTATATTACTGCATTGTATATCTTTAAATATTTACTGTCTATCTTCATAATTAATTAACTAAAATATTTTAAAACATCATTCTTCTAAACTGAGTCTAGAGATTAGACTTTGAAGACTGTTTTGAGATCTTCATTGTGGGCCAAATAGATTAACCTTGAAATATTTTGAAAGATTGAATACTATTGTTGTAGGACATTCTCCTTAGTTCAGTTAAAGCCTGATTTGTATTACACAACCATGAAAGATTAAGCTTGCAGACACTTTGACGGGTGAGAAGAACAGGGTTTATTGGGTGAAAAAGTTAAAAAAAAAAAAAAAAGGGAAACAGGGACTCTCAGCAAAGTGGGAGTCCTGCAAGTAGGATTCCTACCTCACAGACTGAATCCCCGTTACCCCCGGAACAGGAGAGGCAGGCTCCTCCCCCTGCAAAGGATGCTAACTTCCCAAGGCTCCACCCTAGTGCACACTCCTCCCCACCTACAGGCTGATCAGAGCTTCTCCAGGACCCCTTTATACTTGGCTGTCTCACTATAGTGTAGGCTGGATTCTTCCTAAATCTGTCCATAAAGTTTACCCATGAGATAAACTAAGGCTTGTTCTACTTTCCAAGATGAAACATTCATTCACTTATATTTAAATGAGGAAATTTGCAATTTACAAAGGGCATTAGTTATTTTCTCTCATGAGCCATATGGTCTTAGTTCTCTGTTTGGTCATTGGAAGGCTTAAAGATAAACATGAAGATTTACCAGACTGGAAATTTTTTCCTCTACTCAGAAACTATCTAGGCATTACAAAGCAAACACATCAACATAACATCATTATTTTACTTTTCTATAGCATATTGTTGTTGATCATGAGGAAGAATCCTATCTTCCATAATATAGGTTTAAGGTCTTCAGTTGTATCTTAAATGCCAAAAGAATAACAACTTTTATCAGACTCCATGTGAATTAATCTCTGTCCCAGTCCTGCTTTAAATAGCTCGTTTTTTTGTTTTGTTTTCTTTTTAGTTTTCATTTTTTCTTAACAGTGAAAAAGAAAATAAAACTTACTTTTATTATTTTTATATAGGCTGATTTATTCAGCTTTCGTGTGTGTGTGCATGTGTGTGTATCTACAATAGAACTGAGAAACTGAGAAGAGAGGTTCATCAGTACTAAAATTAAGACAGCATACATGAAACAAAATTTTAATAACAAAATTGGGAATGGAAAGAAGAGGGAAGGACAATTCACTCAGTTTTTTGTCAGTCCAGTTTTGGGTCTAATTATTTTTGCAACATTGGAAAAATAACATTATTTGTCTTCAGTTTAGTTTTGTTCTGTAATGTATTGATGTAAACACCCACAATTCCACGTGTCTATAATTCATGTTTTCCTACGTTCTGGTGTTAGAAATTAGCTCCCAATCAAAACTGCCTTACTGAAATTGGAGACAGGCTCTAGACTTCTGAAATAGTTCAAGAGCTCTGGGCATTCTCAGGCGGAGACTATTTTCTTACGTGTTTCTATGCCGGCTCAATGGTGGCTGCCATTTTCTTTCTTGCCTCTCCTAACAAGATATCGTGAGATTTCATGGTGCTGATAACACTTGGGGTGAAGACCAGAATGTCCAAACTTGTCAAGATGCTCCTGATGCCCCCGGAACACAATGTCTACAAATGATTACTCTGATTTGGCTTGCTTTTAAGGTCATCTTGCCTTCCTCATGTTTTCACTTACTGGAAACAAGGAAACAAACATTTTGGCAAATAGGCTGTGAAAGAGTCCCAACCTATGTTCTCTTTAATCTTATAGAGATACAAGAGAAATGTCATTTTGTTTCCATGAGTTTTCCGTGAGTCTCGCGTGGAAAAACATTCACACAAGATAAGCCAGAGAACAGTCTGAGTCATAGATCCACTGTACTCACAGTGGTCCACAGTCTTCTTCCCCACCATCCCCACCTGCTCTGCCACACCCTACCCCTGGATCATGCTCTTGTAAAAAATAATGCATTTCTATACTTTTTCTTCAGTTAGGAAGAAAGCCTTTTACAGATGGTTCTGAAAACCCCTCACAGGGATAAATTTGCCAGACCATCTAGATGGCCGGACCATCTAGTGCGTAGTATAATAATTTTGCGGAACGATTTTCAAGTTGAGACTGCTTCCTCAGGGTTCCCTACCTACTTTATATTTTTTAAAAAACATATTTTTTATTATTAGTCATAGTAAAGCTCAAAAGGGAAAAAAGATGATAATTATGAATAAACTATTAATAACTATTAATCATATTTCTGCTGGTATTGTTTATCATAAGGTGTTTACATGCCAGTCTTGCTCAGCCTCTCTCTCCCCATTAATCTCTCTCTCTCTCTATCTCTCTTTAATTATGTGTCTGTTTATTTATCTATCTATACACAATTTGGATTCTTACTTTCATTAGTCTGGATCACATGTCTGTCATACAGGAAATAGGAGCCTCAAAGAAGGTAAACACATTGTATCTTCTTCTCTTGACTACAGGATGTCTTATGGACATTCATAGTCGTGTAATTATAAGGACCGCTAAATATCATGGGGGTACTTATGCCTTTTGTGTTCTGAGTTTTTGTGGGAACACTGACTATAAACATAAAAAGGACACTAGTTGATTAATGAGACCATCATCCTGCCTACCAAAAAAATCTCATCACTATTATCATTGCTCTTAATATTATCATCAAATCTAGCCTATTTTTGAATAAAGAGTTTTTTAATGGTTGAAAAAATAAAAAGAATAATATATTAGGATACATGGAAATTATATAAAATGTAAACTTCCATTTTCATAAATAAAATTTCATTGGAACACAGCCACTTCCATGCATTTGTGTATTGTTCATTGCTTCTTTGTGACACAGTGACAGAATTTAGTAATTGAAACACAGACAAGGCCGGGCGCGGTGGCTCACGCCTGTAATCCCAGCACTTTGGGAGGCCGAGACGGGCAGATCACGAGGTCAGGAGATCGAGACCATCCTGGCTAACACGGTGAAACCCCGGCTCTACTAAAAAATACAAAAAACTAGCCGGGCGAGGTGGCGGGCGCCTGTAGTCCCAGCTACCCGGGAGGCTGAGGCAGGAGAATGGCGTGAACCCGGGAGGCGGAGCTTGCAGTGAGCTGAGATCCGGCCACTGCACTCCAGCCTGGCGACACAGCGAGACTCCGTCTCAAAAAAAAAAAAAAAAAAAAAAAAAACACAGACAATATGGCCAACAAAGACAAAACTATGTATTTTCTCCTCCTTTAAACAAACTTGCAACTCTTTGAAGTGTAACATGTTGACTTTCAAGAACACCACCCACAAGACCACAAAGTACTTAGGGAGGACTGCTATTCTGAAAGTAGGTCAAATATACGTCAATGAATAAGGAGTGAATGATTTTTGTTTTTCAAAAAGACTTTTTTGATAATGTAGGCATTATCATAAGGTAGAGAATGCCTCAGCAATCTTTAATACTAGACACAATGGTTTAGTTCACAGAGAATTAATTAATGCCGGTGTTTAGAAATCATAAAGCATACTGTAATTAACTAATGAAGCAATAAAATATTTATAAGAAATAGAAAACAATAAACAAATAAGTACATTACAAAGTGAATACATAATACTAAACATTATTTAAATCTTATCAAGAAACGTATTTAATATTACTCTTTGCATGCTATTTTGTTAATTTTATTTAATTATATTATTTGCTATTTAGAGAGGAAGAGATTGTTTTCATTTACTAACTTAAAATTTTGTGTAGAATTAGCAAATTAGGGAGCAATTTACATTTAGTATTTTATTGAGAGGATTAGATTTAATATATACTACAAATGAAAGCAAACAGTTATACTTTTAAATCTTGGGAGATTAATAGAACTTGATTTGTATTTACTATTCTTTGCACAGCATTCCCCACGTGACAAATATGTGACATTGAAATACATACAAAGTATACCTACAAATTTGAAACAAAAATACAAGGATATAAATATTCAATTAATATTTCTCTCTGTAAAAGGATAGAATTATACTTGCTCATAGCTCAAACTCTAGAGGAGTTTCTGGTTTACTTTTTTAATATCTGGATTATATTCTTTAAATAAATTATCAGGCTGAATTATTGAAGGAAAGACAGTCTATGTCAAAGTGCATAAAAGAATGAATAAATAAAGGTAGTACTATTTTTCTTCAAAAATAGCATGTCGGAGTCAGGAAGTAACTTTTTTATTTGATGTTTAAACCTAGTCTGCAAGTATTTTAACTATCTGCTCAAACGAGATTAAAGCCACCAAGAAGTCATCATGACATACTGTAGAATTCATTAAGGTGGAGATATGGAAAGGCAGAGAGAAAGCAATGCCACTGGAGAGGTACCAGCTATGCGCAGCTTTGCTAATGCAGAGGAAGAAGTCCACATGGAGCTAGGACGGGGATCCTACGTGTTCACATAATTTGCATTAAGTCGCCTTCCATTAAAAACAGTGTCTTTGGCCCGGTGCGGTGGCTCACGCCTATAATACCAGCACTTTGGGAGGCCGAGGCGGGTGGATCACCTGAGGTCAGGTGTTCGAGACCAGCCTGGCCAACATGGCAAAACTCATCTCTACTAAAAGTACAAAAAATTAGCCGGGCGTGGTGGCTAGCACCTGTAATCCCAGCTCCTCAGGAGGCTGAGGCAGGAGAAACACTTGAAGGAGGTGGAGGTTGCAGTGAACCCAGATCACCACCCTGCACTCCACCCTGGGTGACAAGAGCAAGACTCTGAAAAAAAAAAAAAAAAGAAAAAAACACAAAGAAACAAACAAACAAACAAACAAAAGCAGTGCCTTTGATACCTTTGTAAAATTGTAGCAACATATACATGACATGGTACAATCACACTGTGGTGCAACTGTCGCCACAATCCATCTCCAGAACTCTTTTCATCCTGAAAACTGAAACTCTGCACCCGCTAATAAACTCTCCATTTTCCCCTCTCCCCTAGCCTCTGACAACTACCATACTACTTTCTGTTTCTATGAATTTCACTATGTTAAGTATGTCATATGAATGGAATTATATGGTATTTTTTTCTTTTGCAACTAGCTTATTTCACTCGGCATACTGTCTGCAATGTTCGCCCATGTCATAACATATGTCTTTACTTCTTTTCTTTTTAAGACTGAATAATATTCCATTGTGTGAATAGGTCACATCTTGTCTGTCCATTTGCCCATTCATAGACACTTCATTGGCTTTTAATTTTTAGTGAATAATAATGCTCCTATGAACATGGGTGTATACACATCTCTTGAAGACCTTGCCTTCAATTCTTTGAGATATGTACCCAGAAGGGGGATTATTGGATCATATGGTAATTCAAATTTTTAGTGAGAGTCAGACTTGTGACTTTAGGAGATGAGATGTTGCAAAATTCAGGGAAAAGACAAGAATAAATTAATTTCAGTTTCTCTTTTAGATATTCAGGTCATATAATTTTGAACTCTCTAATGTCATTACAGAAAAACGTAAAAGAAGTTTGTGGAAGAGGCAGCCATCTGACTTGGTATTCATGCTTGCTTATAGTAGAAGTGTTGAGTAACAGATATCAATTTTGAGTATTTCCATTGCCTTGACAATTAATATTAACAATTTTAAGATATCATAGAGTGCATCTTTCTCACTATCTTCAGTACTGCCCAATTCAAACTCTAATATGGTGTCCCGCTATTCTGAAAAATGTTAACGTATTACTGCTCTGCTCTGGAGGTCAGAGCGAAGTCTGAGGAGTCTGACAACGCGGGTTTTGATTTGAGCATTGGGAGCGCTGAGAGTGCTTATCACACAGAGGAGCTGGAGGAAATCAGTTGCTGCCTGCCCCCATGAACTGCAGGCTGGCTATGAGAAAGAAGCTATGTTGTTCTGGAGGCCAACATGTAGGCAATGGATTGAAGAACAACAGAGGGAGATCTTGGTTGAACAATAGGAAGGATTCTCGGACACCTAAACTGTTTTGTTTTGAGAGAAGAATAGTGAGTTCCAGAGGGCGGGTCAAATACAAAGTTTCACTTTGAGGTGAATAAATTCTGGCATTTACTGTACAGCACGGTCACTATAGTTACAAAGTACTATTTTGTTTATTTGAAATGTTCTAGGAGAGTAAATTGCAAGTATCCACACCACACACACACACATACACACACACAAACACACACACACACACAATAAATGTGATGGATTGGTTGACTAATTTATTTTTGTAATCATTACACAGTATGCACACACATATATATATGCACACACATATATATATACACACAAATATAATCACATTGTACACATTAAACATTGCCAATTATGCCTCAAAAGAGCTGGAATAAAAAAAAATACTTTGTTTCCTGAAGTAGTGAGCTTCCTATCACTGAGGTATACAAACTGAGCCACAAATCTGCTCAGAAAATCTATTTAAATGCTCTGTATTATTCTAAATATTTGGCAAAGTGATATCAAATTACTATTCAAGACTTAATAATTTATTTACAAAGTGAAAATATTTCCCCCACTTCTGTACAGAGTTAGCGAATGGAATGTGAAAATTAGTGAACATTATTTTAATGTACATCAATATTCGTTCAAAGTTTCCATAAGATTTTGATTTTTATGAAAGCGTGCTCTTATCCAGTCTAGTTAACTTAAATCCACAACATTTTACTATGATTCCAAGAGCTTACCAGATATATTTATCCAAGAAGAGAGCCTGGTTAGCTTAATAAATTATCTGACATTTATTACAAAAGGTTATTTTCCCTGAGAATTCCTTCCATGACAGCCAAATGCCATTAGCAACATCATAACAGTTTTGCCACACAAAAAAAGACCCCCATTGACCTCCATGAAAAATCTCCTCCCCTAAAGTTACATGAGCCTTTATCTTTGAAAATGTCCTCAAACTCTTTACTTGTGGCTTTCCAGCCAAGCAGGGACTACCAAATGTGTCTGAAAAACAGAAGATCTCTCCCATTTCCTAAAATTCTACCTTAATAGAACGCTTGCCAATCAGAGATTTTCTCAATACATTTCCCCTTTTACTGAATAAACCTCTCTCCTTTCCCACACCCTCAAGCTTCTGCTCAAATAAGGTGCATGAATTAATAATATGTGCTCCAAGTTGATGAATAGGCAGCCTTTGTTAACTTTGTCTCCAACTTTGTTGTGTCATCAACATCCCCTTCTTCAAAGTATTGAGCTTTATGATTAAATGGAGCCCCAAAGTACAACAATAATTCCATAATGCCAATAAAGGCCCTTTTCCTGAACGTATCTCCCCTGTAACTTCTGGTTAGAGCCTGAAATGTCAGGCACAAAACTATTCTTTCCATATTGAGGAGGACAGTGTGTAGGGAATCACCTGGAACAGGAGTTTAAAAGGGTGCAGTGGTGTGCTAGTAAGCATTTAAGAGCCAGTTCTCAATCAACCAACCAACCAACCAATGAATCAATCAATCAATTTTTTTAATCCCTAACTGAAAAAAGCCCTGTTTGTATGTAAGTACCCCCACTGGGCTGATTGCAAGCTACCAATATGCCCTCACAGAGCTTGGAGTTGGGAAGTGTGCTTTCTGAGAGCCCTGGGAGCTGGTTCCAGCAACAGAGGCTGACTGCACCTCTTCCTAAGCACGTTCTAGTATCATTTCACATCACTCCTCTGAGCCTTAGTCTTACTACTTTTAAAAATAAGGAAAATTCCAGATCATTAAGTTACTTGTTTAAGGTGATGCAGCAAATATGTATTGTCTGATATTAGCACAGTATACCATTTACAAAACTTCCCGTGGTAAACTAGTAATTGAAATGGATGTCAAGCTGCAAACTGAATAAATAGCACATTTTTCCCCCAAATAACTTATTTTTGTTTCCTCTGGATGCAACAGAGGTTGCTTAAAACAGGTGGCATACACACTGCATGGATGACAATATGAAAGACATACCTCACTATATTCAGTTTTGCCAAGGGCTAGACTTGCCTTAATTAGCAACTCACCAGGATATTTTCTTTGCCAAATAAGTAGCCAATCAAGCAATACACAGATATTGGGCACTTCTGTGTGCCTAGCTGCTCCACTGGGTGCTAATTCTTTACCTTCAGCACAGGTGGCCCGCTCACACCTACCCAACTCCATTTGCAGGTGTGAAAATTATCCACAGTTACACATTTCAAAATGCAAACATGTTTTCTTGGTGGTGGTGTGGTTTGAAGGAAGGGAAAATGGCTTTACTCCTTCCGTTTTCTAATTGGAACTATCTGTTACTGTCTTGGTCGTCAGTAAAGAAGCTATAGTCTGAGTCCTGGGTCTGACGTGGATATCCAGACCTGCAAACGTTGGATTAGACCACAGCCTGCTGAGGGAAGGCGGAGTGCTGCCTCTGCAAGCAAATTGCTTCTGGGATCCCTTGTTAGAGAGAATGTATTTCAAGAGTCACTACTGTTCTGGGCAAATGTCGTGCCATAAGAACATATTTTATTTTTGTAGCAGTTTACTTGCAAAATAAAAGATTATGAAAACACTGTAGAGGACTCACACATACGGAGCAACTACTTTGTGAGAGGTTTTTTTTTTTTTAAACATATATTGTCTCAAAAAAATCCTATGAGAAAATATTATTAACTCCATTTTTTTTTTTTTTTTTTTTTTAAAGACAGAGTCTTGCTTTATCATCCAGGCTGGAGTGCAGTGGCCTGATCTCAGCTCACTGCAAGCTCCGCCTCCTGGGTTCAGGCCATTCTCCTGCCTCAGCCTCCCGAGTTGCTGGGACTACAGGCGCCTGCCAGCACGCCTGGCTAATTTTTTGTATTTTTAGTAGAGACGGGGTTTTACTGTGTTAACCAGGATGGTCTCGATCTCCTGACCTCGTGATCTGCCCACCTCGGCCTCTCAAAGTGCTGGGATTATAGGCGTGAGCCACCACACCCGGCCATTAACTCCATTTTATAGGTGATGTACCTGAGGCTTGATGTGAGACAAGTTTTCAAGATTCACAGCTAATATGTGCATGGCAGAGCTGAGACATGCAATAAAAACTCTGCTGGAATAAAAGGCCACGCCATTTCTAGACACTACAACAGAGTTGGGAAATGATGAAGTCATATCCAGTTGCCACTTGTTTTGGTACAACCCAAAAGCCAGATATGCTTCTTAGACTGATTAATAGTTGAAATAAAGCAAAAGAAGAATAGAGTACATTGTGAAACATGAAAATGATTTGAAATTTAAATCTCAGTGTCCCTGAAGAAAGTTTGATGTAAATGGCCATGAACACTCGTGTATGTTCTTGCCATGGCTGCTCTCACACTACTATAGCAGAGTTGAGTAGTTGGGACAAGACCGCACAGCTCCCAAAGACTAAACTATTTCATCTCTAGGTTTTTACGGAAAAAGTTCACAGACCCCTGAATTCAACCAGTGGTTGTCAAACTTGAACATGTATCAGAATGACATGAGGAGAAGATTTTTAGCAAGAGAAAGGCATATAGATTTGATATAGTAATTTTTTTTCTTTCTTTCTTTTTTTTTTTTTTTGAGACAGAGCCTCGCTCTGTTGCCCAGGCTAGAGTGCAGTGGCACGATCTCGGCTCACTGCGAGCTCCGCCTCCTGGGTTCACGCCATTCTCCTGCCTCAGCCTCCCCAGTAGCTGGTACTACAGGTGCCCGCCACCACGCCTGGCTAATTTTTTGTATTTTTAGTAGAGATGGGGTTTCACCATGTTAGCCATGATGGTCTCAATCTCCTGACCTCGTGATCCGCCCGCCTTGGCCTCTGATATAGTAACTTTTACATAGGCATGGGAGCCCTCACAAGAAAAACGAAGACTCACAGAAGCAATTGGGGCTGAAAGCTTACATACTGGGTTGGACAAAGAATAGTAAATATGAAAACGTGACAAGGTCTGAGCCTCACTCCAGAGGTCCTGACTCAACAGGTCTGCAAGGAAATTGCTTCTGAGATCCCTTGTTAGGGATCTGAGCATTTCCATTTATAAAGTGTTCCTGGATGCCACCCTTGGAGAACCCTTGTGCTGGATGAATTAAAGGAGGTGAACATACTTTCTAATGCACTAAAATGGTTCTGCTGATAAGACTCTTCAGTTACTAAAAAAAAGCAATAGATTTTGCAGCTAGAGGATAACCCTCCTTAACAACTACAATCCTCCCCACTCTGCATCTTCTCTTTGTATGATGTGTTTAGCATTTGTACTGCCAGATCACTCATACCGTTTACATTTTCATGGGTGTAGGTTTTCTTGTATCTTTACGGTTAGTGACAGCAGGAATCACACAGTTTGTGGCTGTATGTCCACCTTGATACCCAGGGCAGAACTGCTCTCACATTGTGAATGGTGGGCAGGGTAGCAGAATAGCATGACCAGAGGCATACATGCTTTAAATCTTGACTCTTTTGTTTGCTTTCAACCAAAATGTGGGCATGTTACCCTACTGAATTTTATTTCAGATCAAATACATGAAGCCTACTCGATGTCGGACAAACTGTAAACAACCTGGAAGCTCTCGAAGCATTCATTATGTGATAGTTGAATAAAAGCTTTCAATCACCTGACACTAGTGAAGAACATGCAATGAAGGAATTCTCTCCTGTGCCACGTCCATTGATGGAACCTCCTACATCACCTGATGGGAAGAGCGAACCCATGACAGCTTAGCAGTGTGTGGCTGCCCGCTCTACCCTTACATAATGACATCTAGATTGGCAGTGTCAACAAGTCTGCATCCAAAGTAGAATAATAGCTGCCTGGAGGAAACTAACCTGCTGCAACACAAAGAAGAGTTTAGAATGCAAGAAAGGGAAAATCAATGGTAACCACAGCTTTGGTGTCTCTATTATTTGCTGCAATCTCCCAAAATAGCACAGAGGTTAAGAACACCAAATGTGGAAACTCACTGCATGGCTTAATGTTCTGACTCCATCACAAGTCTATGGTGTGTTATTAGGGAAGTCAATTTCTCTGCACTTAGGTTTCATCATTTCAAAAATAGGACAATCATAGAGCCCACTTTAAATGATTCTTGTGCGGGTCAAATAAGTGATTTTATGTAATCTCAGAGCTCAGCCCAAGATAAATACTAGTCAGAGGAAACACTTGCATTGCACTTACATGTTCTAGGAACTGTGCTAAGTGCTTTACTTATTTCATTCATAAATCAAGGCACTGAATTAATGCATACCATGAATTCAATAAAAAATTAGAAATAGAAGTAAACTTACCAGGATTTGGACCAATTATATGTGGGATTGTTGTTAGTAAGTGTGTATACTTATATATATGTTTACTTTCTTGACTTTGCTACATTTTGTGAGAAATGTATTTTATAATCTGAAAAGACTTACTATTTTTGTTTATTCTTGGTTTTCATACGATAGTGAAGCCTTCATCCCTTGATTTTATGGCATTTTCTATGCCCATCTACCTTGCCACTCAAGTTTCTGCTTTTTCTGGAACTTATAACTCATTGGCAGTGAAAGGTACCTGGGTGGCAGAATATTCTGAATATGATTTGTCCTGAATGCACTCTGTTTTATTTGAAAGCTTACTACTGTACTGCCAAATCTATTTGGAAGAAAAAGGAGAGTGAGGAGGAGGAGAGGAAGAGTGGGAGGAGTAGGAAGAGGAGAGGCAACAGGAGGAAGAAAAAGAGTAGTGATATGGTTTGGCTGAGTCCTCAACCAAATTTCATCTTTTTTTTAAAAAGTATACTTTAAGTTCTGGGGTACCTGTGCAGAATGTGCATGTTTGTTACATAGGCATACACGTTCCGTGGTAATGTGCTGCACCTGTCACCCCATCATCTACATTAGGTATTTCTCCTAATGCTATCCCTCCCCTAGCCCCCACCCCCCAAAAGCCTCTGGTGTGTGATGTTCCCCTCCCTGTGTCCATGTGTTTACACTGGTCACCTCTAACTTATGAGTGAGAACATGTGGTGTTTGGTTTTCTGTTCTTGTGATAGTTTGCTGTGAATTATGGTTTCCAGCTTCATTCATGTCCCTGCAAAGGACACGAACTCATCCTTTTCATGGCTACATAGTATTCCATGGTATATATGTGCCACATTTTCTTTATCCAGTCTACCATTGATGGGCATTTGGGTTGGTTCCAAGTCTTTGCTATTGTGAACAGTGCTGCAATAAACATACGTGTGCATGTGTCTTTATAGTCGAACAATTTATAATCCTTTGGGTATATACCCAGTAGTGAAATTGCTGGGTCAAATGGTATTTCTAGCTCTAGATCCTTGAGGAATCACCACACTGTCTTCCACAAAGGTTGAAAAAATTTACACTCCCACCAACAGTGTAAAAGTGTTCCTATTTTCCCACATTCTCTCCAGCATGTTGTTTCCTGATATTTAATGATCCCCATTCTAACTGGCATGAAATGGTATCTCACTATGGTACTGATTTGCATTTCTCTAATGACCAGTGCTGATAAGCTTTTCTTCATGTTTGTTGACTGCATAAACATCTTCCTTTGAGAAGTGTCTGTTCATATTCTTTGCCCACTTTTTGATGGGATTTTTTTTTCTTCTAAATTTGTTTAAATTTTTTGTAGAGTCTGGATATTAGCCCTTTGTCAGATGGATAGATTGCAAAAATTTTCTCCCATGCTATAGGTTGCCTGTTCACTCTGATGATAGTTTCTTTTGCTGTGCAGCAGCTCTTTATTTTAATTAGATCTCATTTGTCAACTTTGGCTTCTGTTGCCATTGCTTTTGATGTTTTAGTCATGAAGTCTATGCCCGTGCCTATATCCTGAATGGTATTGCTTAGGTTTTCTGGCAGGGTTTTACTAGTTTTAGGTCTTATGTTTAAGTCTTTAACCCATCTTGAATTAATTTTTGTATAAGGTATAAGGAAGGGATCCAGTTTCAGTTTTCTGCATATGGCTAGCCAGTTTTCCCAACACTATTTATTAAATAGGGAATCCTTTCCCCATTGATTGTTTTTGTCAGGTTTGTCAAAGATCAGATGGTTGTAGATGTGTGGTGCTATTTCTGAGGCCTCTGTTCTGTTCCATTGGTCTATATAACTGTTTTGGTACCAGTATCATGCTGTTTTGGTTACTGTATCCTTGTAGTATAGTTTGAAGTCAGGTAGCGTGATGCCTCCACCTTGGTTCTTTTTGCTTAGGATTGTCTTGGCTATGTGGGCTCTTTTTTGGTTCCATATGAAATTTAAAGTAGTTTTTTCCAATTCTGTGAAGAAAGTCAATGGCAGCTTGATGGGTGTAGTATTGAATCTATAAATTACTTTGGGCTCATGACTATTTTTACTATATTGTTTCTTCCTATCCATGAGCACGAAATATTTTTCCATTTGTTTATGTCCTCTCTTATTTCCTTGAGCAGTGGTTTGTAGTTCTCCTTGAAGAGGTCCTTCACCTCCCTTGTAAGTTGTATTCCTAGGTATTTTATTCTCTTTGTAGCAGTTGTGAATGGGAGTTCACTCACTATTTGGCTCTCTGTTTGTCTGTTATTGATGTATAGGAACGCTTGTGATTTTTGCAGATTGATTTTGTGTTCTGATACTTTACTGAAGAGACTTATCAGCTTAAGAATATTTTGGGCTAAGACAATGGGGTTTTCTAAATATAAAATCCTGTCATCTGCAAACAGAGACAATTTTACTTCATATTTTCTTACTTTAATACCCTTTATTTCTTTCTCTTGCCTGATTGTCCTGGCCAGAACTTCCAATACTATGTTGAGTAGGAGTGGGGAGATAGGATATCCTTGTCTTGTGCTGGTTTTCAAAGGGAATGCTTCCAGGTTTTGTCCATTCAGTATGATACTGACAGGGTTTGTCATAAATAGCTCTTATTATTTTGACATACTTTTCATCAATACCTAGTTTATTAAAAGTTTTTAGCATGAAGGGCTGTAGCTTTTTTTTTTTTTTTTCATCTATTGAGATAATCATGTGATTTTTTTCTTTGGTTCTGTTTATGTGATGTTTATTGATTTGCGTATGTTGAGCCAGTCTTGCATCCCAGGATGAAGCCAACTTGATCGTGGTGGATAAGCTTTTTGAAGTGCTGCTGGATTCAATTTGCCAGTATTTTATTAAGGATTTTGCTATCAATGTTCATCAGGGATATTGGCCTGAAATTTTCTTTTTTTGTTGCATCTCTGCCAGGTTTTGGTATCAGGATGATGCTGGCCTGATAACCTGAATTAGGGAGGATTCCCTCTTTTTCTACTGTTTGGAATAGTTTCAGAAGGAATGGTACCAGCTCCTCTTTGTACCTCTGGTAGAATTCAGCTGTGAGTCCGTCTGGTCTTGGACTTTTTTTTGATTGGTAGCCTATTAATTGCTGCCTCAATGTCCGAACTTGTTATTGGTCTATTCAGGGATATGACTTCTTCCCAGTTTAGTCTTGGGAGGGTGTATGTGTCCAGGAATTTATCCATTTCTTCTAGATTTTCTAGCTTATTTGCATAGAGGTGTTTATAGTATTCTCTGATGGTAATTTGTATTTCTGTGGAATCGGTGCTGGTATCCTCTTTATCATTTTTTGTTGTGTCTATTTGAGTCTTCTCTCTTTTCTCCTTTATTAGTCTGGCTAGTGATCTATCTATTTTGTTGATCTTTTCAAAAAACCAGCTCCTGGATTCATTGATTTTTTGAAGGGTTTTTTGTGTCTATCTATTTTGTTTTTTGAAAAGATGCAACCTGGCCCACCAGCATGGGCGCAAGTTACAACTTCTTACCAGCCTGCATCTCATTACTCAGTGCAGGCTTTCAGCATCTCACTTGCTTGTTTCTTAACTGATGATCCCATGCCCATGCTCAGCTTTTGGTTTAATCTGTACCCAGGCTCTAGAGAGCAGAGCATCTCTCTGAGGACTTTACACATCCTGCCCTTGGTCAGATGAACTTTCCATCATGCTTCCATGTTTAGTTTTTCATTCTAGTCTCCCTCTTAGATGGTATTTTTGGATCCTTCAGAATGGACTAATATTTATAATGTAATTTGTAATTTAGAATGACAGTTTCAATTTTAGACTGTAAAATGTTGTCCAAAAGGGGCTCTGTTTGTGGCCAGGTGTGGGTGGGTGCAGCGGATGGGCCAGTGGGATCACTCATATTCCTCCACATGCAAGAGATTGTTTTATGTCTGTCTCCTCTGTTCACCAGGAGTCTTCCCTACTTCCTGTCTGCCTCACACTTAGCTGAACTTTATTCACATTCAGATATCATTTTCTCCAGGAAACTTTCTTTAATTTTCACCTGAGACACTGTCCTGTCCTCTGCTACATGCTATCTTCAGTGTCCCTTCCCTCATCACACTCCCATTGAGGCACAAGAAATTGATTTCAGTGATTATGAGCTAGTTGAAGGCATGGACTGGTTTTTGTTTGATTTTGTTCTCCTCCCACCCCGGCAATCTCTATATCCCAGAACAAAATATCCGTATGCACATAGATGGGTGTGAATGTTGAAAGTATGAGTGAAAAAATGATGCATGTTGAAATGGTGGAATGAAGAAATGAAGATAATTTTGCCTGTCTTTCTGCATGTTTAGTTAAGCCAGGGACTTAAACAAGATGAGTCTAAGACAGGTGGTTCATCTTGAAGCTTAAATGCTTGTAACTACAGAAGAAAAGCTTTTGCAGAGTGAACGAGTTATTTCAAAAAGTCAGCAATGTATTATAGCAGTGATCCACATTAAAAATAGATTAAACATTTACCTAAAACTCTAACTTGACATGTTCAGTCTTCATCTTTAGTATCTCTGTGAAAATGACTCATTAAGACGTTACTGCTTACAGCTGATTACCAGAAAGTAATGTATCTTCCCTCATACCAGAAATACTCCACTAGCAAGAAGTTCCCAGGGAGAACAGAAAGAGTATCAGATACTCATGTAAAAACTATTAATGTATTACTCATTCCATACTAAAATGATTGCTTAAGGACTCCTTATGTATGTACTTTTCCATGAATGCTTTTATGATTTGAGTAATGCTAGATCAATGTGATTCCAGACATCTAGACACTTGGAACATGAATATTGGTCTAAATATATACTTTTTAAAATATTTATATCAGATGGCATGTAAATGAAATAAAACTCTGTAGTTGGTCTGTGAAATTTTTATATTTGTCCACTTTGATCCTAAGGTACCAAAATTCTACTCTGAATCTCCAAAGGACTTATTTTAGTATTATTATTATTATTTAGTATTATTTACTGAACCATTATACACTAAAAAGTTATTTTAAAATGCAATTGGGAGAGGAAAAATAATACTTGCATACATTTTTATTATCAAAGTTTGAATTGTTATTTACTTATTCATTGTCAGGTATTGTATTGCATTGTATTGTATTGCATTGCATTGCATTGCATTGCATTGCATTGTATTGTATTTATTTTGAGATGGAATCTCACTGTTGCCCAGGCTGGAGTGCAGTGGCATGATCTCGGCTCTCTGCAACCTCCACTTCCTGGGTTCAAGTGATTCTCCTGCCTCAGCCTCCAGAGTAGTGAGAATTACAGGCATGCACCACCGCACCCAGCTAACTTTTGTATTTTTAGTAGAGGTGGGGTTTTACCATGTTGGCCAGGCTGGTCTTGAACACCTCACCTCAAGTGATCCTCCCGCCTCGGCCTCCCAACGTGCTGGGATTACAAGCATAAACCACTATGTCGGGCCTATTATCAGCTTTAGAAATTATCGCTGACAATACACAGTCATGGAAGTATAACAATAGAATAATGTAAATAAGTGCTTTCTTGCCCTTTGGGGAAAATTAGCTCTTAAGAATAGCCTTACTTTATTTTTAAACTCCTGAAAACAACAGGGTTGAGTGGAAGTCATTCTCGCCTAGTCCTTAATTGACTCAGTCAAGCCATTTATTCAATCTAAGTTTTGGTTTTTCAACTGTTAAATGAGGGCTGTAGGATTTCTAAGGTGGATTCTAGATGGTTTCTAAGGTTTTCTAGAACTCTAGCAATCAATACATATATTTTATTGTGACTGACATTGTTGCTGGCTACCAAATAGATACACACACACACACACACACAAATATGCACATGCACATACACACACATGAAAACACACACATGCGCACACTCACAAACTTAACTGCTTATAGAGTCCATTTGCTGCTAAAAGAGCTAAACATACTATACATATCAGATCCTTATTATCACAGTCACCTCCTTCTCATCTAAGGAAAAGTACTGGGTTCTAGTCCTGGCCAGCAGGGTACAAGAGGAAATTTGCAATTGGAAGTCTGAAAGTCCTTCATTTCCTGAAAAGGCTAATAAAGTAAAAGTCATGGGAAGCAATGCCTCTATTCTTTGATAGATCTGGTGTACCTAGATGCTTTATCTGGAGATGCTGCCACCATGCTGGCATCCTAAGGAAGACACACTATCCAACCACAATCACAGAATCTGAAAGATGCAAAGGCCTTCAGTTCATGAGGGCATTTTAGGGAGATAAGTCAATTCTGGAGCCACTGTACTCTGAACTATTTGGTTGAGACATAACAAGCTTCTTGACTTTCCAAAGAGCTTTTGGTTGGATATTTTGCCTACAGCCAAAACCACATTGGATCATCTAATCAGATACTCTACTCTTTGGAGCTCTGACTTGATATAAGCTCACTCAAGATCATTTCATAGCTTTAAACTTCACTTAATTAAGATCTCTATTCAAATGTTTACTTTCTCAAAGAGATCTTTCCTGACGATCTTATCTAAAATAGCCTGTCTGCCATTACTCTCTCATTGTTATCCTACTCTATATTTCTGCCAAGAACCTATGACTCTCTGCAACTATTTATTTATGTTATATTTGCTTATTTGTTTACTGCCTTTCTTCCTCTGGAATATAAGCTTTATGAAGGCAGAACCATCATTTCCCAATTGCCCTGTTTATATAGCATCTACCACTGCTAATACAGTCAATATTGAATACATGTTTGTTGCATAAGCTAATGATGATAGTCTGAAATTAAAAAGTACAAACAAATGGACTGAGAAGTAAAGGGTCTTATCATTGTTAACTAAACTTTGACAAATGTAAGCATGTAAGAAAGCAAAGCAAGCATGACTCACCTTATTAAAAATACAGAGATTATAAAAGGTGAGTTATTTTGTTTATATACTTTTTTACATACACATTTGACATGTTTGAATGATCTTAAACTTTACAATGTAAGAAGTGAATTGCTTCTATTGAGAAGAAAATAATGAGTAAGGAACAATGAAATTGAAATAAAACAAGACTGACAGATTCACTCATGTATTCAAAATTTTATTGAACATAGGCATGTGTGTATGTCTGTATGTATATTAAAAGTTCTAAAGAAATTAAAAATCTTATGTATGATGAAATAATGGGAAAATAATAATAATGAAGTTTTACTTTCTACACAATTCATTTCTGTAATTTTTTTTCAGTGAACATAATACAAAAGTAAGCAGTGAAAGGGTCTAGACATGATGCTAATTGCTGGACACAAAATATGAGGTCTCTGTACACAGAGAATTCAGGGTTGGGTTGGAGAAATGAGATTTAAATAAACAAAATTTAAATGTAAAAATAGGAATAATATTTTCTATCACATTGCATGCATAAGAAAGTGTTAGATGATGCCAACAAATATGATGGTGTAAAGACCTCTTAAAATTTTATTATCCATGAAAACAATGAGAGAACTGCCAAGAACTGAAGCACAAACAGATAAAGTAGTCAATAGAAACTTCCCCTGAAGTACAGATGCTGGACCTTCTACAGAATAGTATTTTAATCATGTTCAAAAAACTAAAACTAAAGGAAAGAATAAGATCATTGTTTATAACAACAATTATATAGAATAGATATACAAGTTGACTGTTGAACAACATGACTTTGAATTGTGCAGGACTACTTATACGTGAATGTGAATTTTTTTTCAACCTAATGCAGATTGAAAATACAGTATTCATGGGATGCAAAAACCCATTGATATGAAAGGCTGTCTTTGTATATACACAGTTTACACAGTATGTATGGATTTTAGTATATTCAGAAGGTCCTGGAACCTCCCCTGTATAACAAGGGAAAACTGTATCAGAAAGAAACTCTGGAGTTGAGATGTATAATATCCAAAATAAAAAAAAAATTATCAGAGGACCTCAATTGCAGATGTAAGCAGGTGGAAGAAGAAATCGTCAAACGTAAGTATAGGTTAATTGACATTATGCAATCAGATAAAGAGAAAGAAAAAAAGAAAAAAAAAGAAAAATCTTTAGAGACTTACGGGACACCATGGAAAGTATCAACTTAGGCATAACAGTAGTCACAGGACAGGAGAGAGAGAGGAAAGAGCTGGAAGTATATCTGAATAACTAATGGCTGGAGTCATCTCATATTTGACAAAAAATATATTATTCTAGAAATCCAAGAAACTCAACAAACTCTAAATATGTTAACTATAAGAAATCCACACCAGGATACATTATTAATCTTTGAGAAATAAATACAAAGATAATTTAAAGCAGCAGGGCAGAGACTGCTAATGGATATTAATTTTCTTTCCTTTTGTCTTTTCATTTTTGCACTTTTTAATTTAAAATAAAACTTAAAATTGAGATAAAATAACATAATAATGTAATAAACAATAATTATGTACAAACATTACTGTTAATATTAGTAACTGATCATTTGATTTTTATAAAAATAATTTAATAATTTATTTTTAGTGAGTTTTAGTATGTTCAAAATATTGTGCAGTCATCACAACAATATAATACCAGAACATTTCCATCACAACAATCAAGTGATTCTATACTTGTCAGAGATCATTCCAAATTCTTTTCAGGCTTATCCCCTGGAAATTACTAATCCATTTTCTGTCCCTATGGATTTGTCTATTGAGACATTTCAAATAAATGAAATTATACATCGCGTGGTTTTTCCATGCCTTAGTTTCTTTCACTTACCATATTATTTTCAAGATTCATTCATGTTATATCATGTATTGGCATTTCATTATATGACTGAATAATATTTCATTGTATATTAGAATTTTATGTATTCATTCTTCTTTTGATGGACATTGGGTTGTTTCCAATTTTTGACTATAATACATAATGATGTTATGAACATTCACGTGTATATTTGTTTGTAAACCTATGTTTTGAATTCTCTTAAGTATATACTTAGAAGTGAAATTACTTAAGCATATGACTCTATGTTTAACTTGTTAGAAACTAATGAGATATTTTCCACAGTGGCTGCACTATTTTAAAGTTCCACTGCCAATATACGAAGGTAGCAATTTCTTTACATATTTAGGGGTACTTATTACTTCTCTTTTTAAAAACAGCTATCCTACTGCGTATGAAGTGGCATTTCATGCTTTTTATTTACATTTCCCTAATGATTGATGACACTGGACATTTCTGCATGTGAGTGGATCATTTGTATATTTCCATCAGAAAAATGTCTTTTCAAATGCTTGCTTAATTTTTATTCTTAGTCTTCATATTGTTGATTTGTAAAATCTCTTTATATACTATATACATTAAACTCTTATCATATGTATGATTTGCAGGTATACTCTTCCATTCTGTGTGATGTCTTTTCACTTTCGTGATAATGTCTTTGTTGCACAATTTAAAAAATTTGATGAAGTTCAATTTAGTATTTCTTCAGTTGCTTATGCTTTTGACATTATCTTTAAGGAACCATTGCCTAGCCCAAGGTCATAATGGTTTATTTCTATATGCATTTCTAAGCATTTTATACTTTTAGCTCTTCCATTTAGTTTTTCAATCCATTTTGAATTCATTTTGTAATATTGTGGTCCACATTCATTCTTTTGCAAGTAAGGTTTTATTTTGGGCAAGAAAAATGTTCTAGAATTAGACAGTGATCATGGTTGTACAATCTTATGACTACATGAAAAATCACCGAAATGTATACTTTAAAAAGATAAATTCATCATACATAAATATCTCAAAAGTGCTTATTTTAAAAGATTTTTAAAGTTCATATTATCAGACAGTATATCGGTTACAAGAAGTGTAAAATGGCTCACTCCTTCAGTACATTTTTAGGTGGAAATTAATAATATGCTAATTAAAATGTAGAAGAGAGAGTGAGAAAATACTGATACACAAATAATAATCCATAGAAATAATTATAGACATAAAAATTTGAAGACAGAAGAATAAACACAAATGACAAAGTCACATATCCTGAAAGTAATGAAAATCAGATTCCAAATGCAAATATGCTACTCAGCAAGCTGGAATCAATAGGAAAAGAAAAACAGTTTCCAATGAAAAAGTTATCATTTCAACAGTTTAGGAGGAAGAATGAAATGCAATAGGGTCAATAAATTTTTAATTAAATATTTTAAAGGTTATTAACCTACATATTATCTAAATTTTTATGAAGAAGCTTTTTTCCATTATTTTTAATTTTTAATTTCATAGGTTTTTAGAGAACAGGTGTTATTTGGATACATGAGTAAGTTCTATACTGGTAATTTGTGAGATTTTGGTGCACCCATCACCCAAGCAGTATACACTGAAACCAATTTGTAGACTTTTATCCCTTATCCCCTTCCCACTCTTAACCCCTGAGTCTCCCAAATCCATTGTATCACTCTTATGCCTTTGCATCCTCATAGCTTGTCTCCCACTTATAAGCAGAACATACAATGTTTGGTATTCCATTCCTGAGTTACTTGGCTTGGAATAGTAGTCTCCAATCCCATCCAGGTTGCTTCAAATGCCAGTAATGCATTCCTTTTTATGGTGAGTAGTATTCCATCATATATACCAGTTTCTTTATCCACTCATTGATTGATGGACATTTGGACTGGTTCCATGCTTTTGCAATTGTGAATTCTGCTACTATAAACATGTGTGTGCAAATATCTTTTTTGTATAATGACATTTTTTTCTCTGAGTAGACACCCAGTAGTAGGATTGTTGGATCAAATGTTAGTTCTACTTTTAGTTGTGAAGTGAATCTCCACAGTGTTTTCCATAGTAGTTTACATTGTCACCGACAATGTAGACATGATCCATTTTCACTGCATCCACACCAACATCTATTATTTTTTGACTGTTTGATTATAGCCATTCCTGCAGGAGTAAGGTGGTATCACATTGTGATTTTGATTTGTGTTTCCCTGATCATTAATAATCAGTATCTTTTTATATGTTTGTTGGCCATTTGTATATCTTCTTTTGAGAATTGTCTATTGATGCCCTTAGCACCCTTTTTGATGGGATTTTTTTTTTCTTGCTAATTTCTTTGAGTTCTGGATATTAGTCCTTTGTTGGATATACAGACGGTGAAGATTTTTCCCCACCCTGTGCGTTGTCAGATGTATAGATTGTGAAGGTTTTCACCCACTCTGTGGGTTGTCTGTTTACTCTGCTGACTGTTCCTTTTGCCATGCAAAAGCTCTTTAGCTTAATTAAGTTCCACCTATTTATCTTTGTTTTTATTGTATTTGCTTTTAGGTTCTTGGTCATGAAATCCTTGCTGAAGCCAATGTCTGGACAGGGTTTTCCAAGGTTGTCTGCTAGAATTTTCATAGTTTCAGGTCTTAGATTTAAGTCCTTGTTCCATCTTGAGTTGATTGTTGAATAAGATGAGAGATAAGGATCCAGTTTCATTCTCCTATATGTGGCTTGCCAATTATGCCAGCATCATTTGTTGAATAGGTGTCATTTCCCACTTTATGTTCTTGTTTGCTTTGTCAAATATTAGTTGGATGTAAATATTTGGCTTTATTTCTGGGCTCTCTATTTTGTTCCATTGGTGTATGTGCCTATTTTACACTAGTACCACGCTGTTTTGGTGACTATGGCCTTATAGTATAGTTTGAAATCAGGTAATGTGAATTTGCTCTGTTTGCTTGGTATTACGTTGGCCATGCGGGTTCTTTTTTGGTTTTATATGAATTTTAGGATTGTTTTTTCGAGTTCTGTGAAGAATGATGGTATTTTGATGGGAACTGCATTGAATTTCTAGATTGCATTTGGCAGTATGATTATTTTCACAATATTGAGTCTACCCATCCAGGAGCATGGAATGTGTTTCCATTTGTTTGTGTCATCTATTATTTCTTTCAGCAGTGTTTTGTAGTTTTTTTAATTTTTAAATTTTTTTTTTGTAGATGTCTTTCACCTCCTTGGTTAAATATGTTCCTAAGTATTTTATTTTTTGCAGTTATTGTAAAAGTGATTGAGCTTTCTATTTTATTCTTAGCTTGGTTGCTGTTGTTGTACAGCACAGCTACTGATTTTGTATATTAATTATGTATCATGAAACTTGGCTGAATTCATTTATCAGTTCCAGGAGCTTTTTGGGGAGTCTTTAGGGTTTTCTATGTATACAGTCATATCATCAGCAAATAGAGACAGTTTGACTTCCTTCTTACTGATTTAAATGCACTTTATTTCTTTCTCTTGTCTGACTGCTCTGGCTAGGACTTCCAGTCCTGTGTTGAATAGAAGTGATGAGAGTGGGCATACTTGTCTTGTTCAGGTTCTCAGAGGGAATGCTTTTAACTTTTCCCAATTCAGTATTACGGTGGCTGTGGGTTTGTCATATGGCTTTTATTACATGGAGATATGTCCTTTGTATGCCAGTTTGGGTGAGGGTTTTAATCATAAAAGGATGTTGGATTTTTTCAGATGCATTTTCTGTGTCTATTGAGATGATTATGTAATTTTTGTTTTGAATTCTGTTTATGTGGTGTATTACATTTATTAGCTTGTGCTTGTTAAACCATCCATGCATCCCTGGTATGAAGCCCACTTGATCATGGTGGATTCTCTTTTTAACATGCTGTTGGGTATGGTTAGTTAAGGTTTTGCTAAGAATTTTTGCATCTGTGTTCATCAGGGATATTGGTCTGTAGTTTATTTATTATTTATTTATTTATTTATGATAGTCTCACTCTGTTGTCCAGACCGGAATGCAATGATGAGATCTCGGCTCACTGCAACCTTCACCTTATATTTCAAGTGATTCTCTTGCCTCAGCCTCCTGAGTAGCTGAGATTACAGGCATGTGCCACCATGCCCAGCTAATTTTTGTATTTTTAGTAGACACAGGGTTTCTCCATGTTGGTCAGGCTGGTCTTGAACCCCTGACCTCGTGATCCACCTACCTCGGCCTTCCAAAGTGCTGGGATTATAGGTGTGAGCCACCGTGCCTGGCCTGGAGTATTCTTTTCTTGTTATGTCCTTTCCTGGTTTTGGCATTAGGATTTGGTATTACTGGCTTCATAGAATGATTTAGGGAGGATTCCCTTTTGCTTTATCTTATGGAATACTGTCAATAGGATTGGCACCAATTCTTCTTTGAATGTCTGGTAGAATTCAGCTATGAATCCATCTAGTCCTGGACTTTTTTTTGTTGGCAATTCTTTTATTACCATTTCAATCTCACTGCTTGTTATTGTTCTGTTCAGGGTTTCTAATTCTTCCTGATGTAACCTAGGAGGGTTGTATCTTTCCAGGAATTTATCTGTCTCCTCTAGTTTTTCTAGTTCATCACATAAAGGTGTTCATAGTAGACTTGAATTATCTTTTATATTTCTGTGGTGTCAGTTGTATTATCTCCTGTGTTGTTGCTAAATGAGCTTATTTGGATCTTCTGTCTTCTTTTCTTGGGTAATCTTGCTAATGGTCTATCAATTTTATTTATGCTTTCAAATAACCACCTTTTTGTGTCACGTATCTTTTGTATTTTTTGTTTCTTTGTTTCAATTTCATTTAGTTGTGTTTTGATCTCAGTTTTTTTCCTTTCTTCTTCTGGGTTTGGGCTTGATTTGTTCTTGTTTTTCTAATTCCTTAAGGTGTGACCTTAGATTGTCTCTTTGTTGTCTTTCAGACTTTTAGATGTAGGCATTTAGGGTTATGGACTTCCTTTTAGCACTGCCTTTGCTATATCCCAGAGGTTTTGATAGGTTGTGTCATCATTACCATTCAGTCTGAAGACTTTTTAAATTTCCATCTTAATTTAATTGTTAACCCAATGATCATTCAGGAGCAGATTAATTTCCATGTATTTGCATGGTTTTGAAAGTTCCTTTTGGTGTTGATTTTCAATTTTATTTCACCGAAGTCTGAAAGAATATTTGATATCATTTCAATTTTCTTAAATGTATTGAGACGTTTTGTGGCCTATCGTATGGTCTATCTTGGAAAAAGTTCTATACACTGACAAATAGAATGTATTTTCTGTGGTTGTTGAATAGAATGTTCTGTAAATATCTATTAAGTCCATTTGTTCCAGGGTATATTTTAAATCCATTATTTTTGTTGTTGTTGTTGGCTTTCTGTCTTGATGACCTATTTAATGCTGTCAGTGGAGTATTGAAGCCCTCCACTATTATTGTGTTGCTACCTATCTCATTTCTTAGGTCTAGTAGTGATTGTTTTATAAATTTGGGAGTTCCAGTGTTAGGTGCATATATATTTAGGATTGTGATATTTTCCTGTTGAACAAGGCTTTCTACATTATGTAATGTCTCTCTTCATCTTTTTTTAACTAATGTTGCTCTAAAGTTTGTTTTATCTAAGAATAGCTACTCCTGTTCACTTTTGTTGTCCATTTGCATGGAATGCCTTTTTCCACTCCTTTACCTTAAGTTTATGTGAGTCTTTATGTGTTTGGTGAGTTTCTTGAGGGCAGAAGATACCTGGTTGGTGCATTCTCATCCATTCTTCAATTCTGTATTTTTTAAGTGGAGCATTTAGGCCATTTACATTCAACGTTAGTAATGAGATGTGAGGTACTATTGCATTTCATTCATAATGCTATTTGAGGCCTGTATTTTTTTATTGTATTTTTGTTTTATAGGTCCTGGATGTTTATACTTTAAAGAGATTCTATTTTTTTTTTTTTTTGAGACAGAGTCTCGCTCTGTCGCCCAGGCTGGAGTGCAGTGGCCGGATTTCAGCTCACTGCAAGCTCCGCCTCCCAGGTTTACGCCATTCTCCTGCCTCAGCCTCCCGAGTAGCTGGGACTACAGGCGCCCACCACCACGCCCGGCTAGTTTTTTGTATTTTTTAGTAGAGACGGGGTTTCACCGTGTTAGCCAGGATGGTCTCGATCTCCTGACCTCGTGATCCTCCCATCTCGGCCTCCCAAAGTGCTGGGATTACAGGCTTGAGCCACCGCGCCTGGCAAAGAGATTCTATTTAATGTGTTTCTAGGATTCATTTCAAGATTTAGAGCTCCTTTTAGCAGTTCTTGCAGTGCGGGTTTGGTAGTGGTGAATTCTCTCAGCATTTTTTTTGGTCTAAACAAGACTGTATCTTTCCTTCATTTATGATGCTTGGTTTCACTGGATACAAAATTCTTGGCTGATCATTTTTTTTGTTTAAGGAAGCTGACGATAGGGTACCAACCCTTTCTAGCTTGTAGGGTTTTGACTGAGAAGTCAGCTGTTAATTTGATAGATTGTCCTTTACTGGTTATCTGGTGCTTTTGCTGCATAGCTCTTTAGATTCTTTTCTTCATCTTGACTTTGGATAGCCTGATGACAAAGTGGTTAGGTGATGATCTGTTTGTGATGAATCCCGTAGGTTTTCTTGAGTTTATGGTCTTTGGATGCCTAGGTTTCTAGCAAGACTGGCGATGTTTTCCTCAATTATTCCCCCAAACATATTTTCCAAACTTTTAGATTACTCTTCCTCCTCAGGAACACCTATTATTCTTAAGTTTGGTCGTTTAACAGAATCCTGTACTTCTTGGAGGCTTTGTTCATATTCTAAAATCCTTTTTTCTTTGTCTTCATTGGATTGTGTTAACTCAAAAACCTGTTCGAGCTCTGAAGTCCTTTCTTCTGATTGTTCAATTTTATTGCTAAGACTTTCCAGAACATTTTGCATTTCTCCCAGTGTGTCCTTTATTTCCTAAAATTGTGATCACTTTTTATTATGCTATCTATTTCACTGAAGATTTCTCCCCTCATATCTTGTATCCTTTTTTTAATTTCCTTAAATTGGACTTCACCATTTTGTGGTGTCTCCTTGATTGGCTAAATAATCAACCTTCTGAATTCTTTTTCAGGTAAATCAGAGTTTTCTTCTTGGTTTAGATCCCTTGCTGGTCAGCTAGTGTAATTTTTTTTAGGTGTGTTAAAGAATCTTGTTTGTCGTATTACCAGAATTGTTCTTCTGGTTCTGTCTCATTTTTGTAGGCTATGTCAGAGGGAAGATCTGGGGCTCAAGGCTGCTGTTCAGATTCCTTTGTCCCGTGGGATGTTTTCTTGATGTAGTACTCTCTGCCTTTTCCTGGGAATGTGGCTTCCTGAGAGCTTAACTGTAGTGATTGTTACTTATCTTCTGGATCTAGCCACCCAGCAGGGTTACCAGGCTCTGGGCTCGTACTGATAGTTGTCTGCATAGAGTCCTGTGATGCGAACCATCTTTAAGACTCTTTGCCATGGATACCAGCACCTGATCCAGTGGAGGTGGCAGGGGAGTAAAATAGACTCTGTGAGCTTCCTTAGTTTTGATTGTTTAGTGCACTATTTTCATGCTGGCTGACCTCCTGCCAGGAGAGGGTGCTGTCAAGAGAGCATCAGCTGAGGTAGCATAGGAAGGATCCGGTAATGGTCAAGGCCCTAGAACTTCCAAGAGAATATTCCCTTTGTCTTCAGCTACCAGGGTGGGTAGGAAAGGATCATCAGGTGTGGACAGGGTTAGGCATGTCTGAGTTCAGACTCTCCTTAGGGGGGCTTCCTATGGCTGCTGTGAGAGATAGGGGTATGGTTTCCAGGGCACTGGAGTTATGTTCCCAGGATAATCATGGCAGCCTCTGTTGTGCCATATAGGTTGTCAGGGAAGTAGAGAAAAGTCAGCAGTTACAGGCCTCACTTAACTTCTACACATATCAAAAGGCCGATCTGACTCCCACCGTGCCCCCACACCGGCAACAGCACCAAATTTGTTTCCTGGCTGTTGGCGAGCAGGCCTGGAACGTGTCCCAGGCTACCAGTCTCCCAGCTGAGAAAGCAAGCAGGACTTTCAGGCCTCCCTGCCTGTTGAGTCTGCACACCAGATTCCTGTCCTCCCCTGAGTTCTGGCCAGGAGACTTTGCATTCCGTTGGAATTGTTAGAAAGTTCAGCTGGAGGTTTCCTTTTCCCTGTGCTCTTTCCCCAGTTCCTCTGGCAGTCCTCCCCAAGGTCCCCTGTGAGACAATTCAGAAGTGACTTCCTGGGGACCCAGAGAGCCCACAGAGCTTTTGTTGCTGCTTCCTCTACCTCTGTATTTTGCTCAGCTCTTAAAATGGACTCAGGTCTAGATAAAGTCAAATTTTTTCCCCTTGATCTAGACCTTCAGGTTTCCCACAGAGAGTGTGTGTTTGGGGGTGGACCATCCCCCTTTCCCACTGTCACAGCTTGGGCACTCCCAGTATTTGGACTGTCTCCCAGGTCCTGTAGGAGCAATCTGCTTCCTTCAGAGGGTCTGTGGATTCTCTTGGCTTCCCTGATAAATTCTTGCAGTAAGTCTGGAACAAAAGTTCACCGTGTGAGTCTCCATACACTGCTCCCTTCACCCGAGCTGGAGCTGTAAGCTAGTCTTGCCTCCTATCTGCCATCTTCTTTCTGTGCTATGGATGTTGAATCAGCTTTATGAAGAAGCTTTTAATTGATAACAGTAGTTCTGATCCATTGTATCACTTCTGCCAAAGTCCATTAGTTGTTAGCAAGTCACAAGCCCACCTAGAGGCAAGGGGAGGAAAATAGATCTAACTTCTGAGTGGGGACAGTGTCTAATTCATGTTGTAGAAGAGCATGAAGGAAAAGAGACATTGTGATCATCTTTGAAAAATCCAATGCATGACTGGGCTCGGTGGCTCACGCCTTTAATTCCAGCACTTTGGGAGCCCAAGGTGGGTGGATCACTGGAGGTTAGGAGTTTGAGACCAGCTTGGCCAACATGATGAAACTCTGTCTCTACCAAAAAAAAAATGAAAAAAATCATCCAAACGTTGTGGCAGATGCCTGTAGTCCCAGCTACTCAGGAAGCTGAGGTGGGAGAATCACTTGAACCCAGGAGGCAGAGATTACAGTGAGCTGTGATCGCACCACTGCACTCCAGCCTGGGCAACATAGTGAAATTCTGTCTCAAAAAAAAAAAAACAATTAATCAACCGTTATCTATCCCGTATTTTCTACAGTCCCTAATGTCAGATTTTTATTTGAAAAGTGTAATGTTAGGATTAATTTTTTGAGATTTCATTTTTGTTTGAATATTTTTTCTTTTCTTGACATTTTTATTATACTTTTAGTTATTTTGTTGACTTTATACTCCATTTCTAATTTAAATGTTGTATTTTGCCAACATGTTTTTGGTTTGGTTATTAAAATACTTTTATTTTTTCATTTTCTTATGCTTTCTAGTGTTGGGGACTGGTATTTTTTTTTGCTTTAATGATGCAATATCATAACATTTGTGAGTCTGATACATTTCTATTTAAAAAGTCATCCCAATCCCATCAGTTTTTATTTCTGTATGTCATTTCTGTTTTCTGTTTTTATTCTGAAAATATTTAATTGAAAAATAAAAATTTTGTATTTTATGGTGTACATCATAATGTTTTGAAATACACATACATTGTGAAATGTTTAACTTGCGTTAATTAACATTTGCATTATCTTACATATTTACTATTTTTTTTTATGATGAGAATATTTAAAAAATCTTCTCTCTTAAAGGTTTCCAAAATACAATAGATTGACTGGGCGCGGCGACTCACGCCTGTAATGCCAGCACTTTGGAAGGCCGAGGTGGGCAGATCACGAGGTCAGGAGATCGAGACCATCCTGGCTAACACGGTGAAACCCCGTCTTTACTAAAAATACAAAAAAATAGCCAGGCTAGGTGGCGGGCACCTGTAGTCCCAGCTACTCAGGGGGCTGAGGCAGGAGAATGATGTGAACCCGGGAGGTGGAGCTTGCAGTGAACTGAGATCCAGCCAAGTCACTCCTGCCTGGGCGACAGAGCGAGACTCCGTCTCAAAAACAAAAACAAAAACACAATAGATTGCTATTAACTATAGTCACCATGATGTACAAGAGATCTCTTTAATTTATTTCTCCTATCTAACTGAAATTTTGTATCCACTGACCAATATCTCTCCAATCTCCTTTCTTACCCCATCCTCTGGTAACGACTATTCTACCTTCTGATTCCTTTATTTAAACTTTTTTAGGTTCTACCCACCCTGGCTTATTTTGTTAAGTGTTACATGTTTCTGGTTCAGCCATGTTGTCCCAAATGACATAATTTTCTTCTTTTCTTTTCTTTTTTTTTTTTTACGGCTATTAATCCATTGTGTATATACACTACTCATTCCTTCATGGACAATTAGGTTGACTCTCACTTGTTTCTTTTGTCTGATTGCTGTCCTTTTCACTAGAAAAACTGCTAATGTGTAAAGGTCTTTTCCCTCAGAATGTTAGATTTTCCAGAGAAGCATTGTCTGAAACTTTTCTTCAAGAAAGAAAGAAGACAACAGCTGAGACAACGTGAAAACCAGACTATGAACTCTAACTCTGTTTTGTGTTCATTTTATCTACTTGCCAATTGCAATTCACTTTCGTGTTGAAACCCTACATCTCTCTTCTGCCCTTCCCTATACCTGGTGTCCTGAATCCACAGCACCACGGGTCACTTTTTCTAGGAAATAACTATTTGGTGTTCTGCCTTGGAGGTAGGTGCTTGTGTTTGAATGTTTTTCTCAATGAGAAGGATAAAAGGAGAGTCAAAAATTCTCATATATCCACTTTGAAACTATATTCACCTAAATGTGTCCTGGGATTTATGCTTTCCTTATGATCTCTTCTTAATTCATGCCAATATATCTTCTGGCTCCCTTGAGTTTTACAAGGTAAATCAGTTCACTTCTCATCATCATTTCTTTTACACACTCTTGTGCGGCAGCTTCCACTACACAGGTGCCATATCCTCATGTAGTTTCTGGTCTCCTAACTTCTGCTGGAATCTCTTATCTGTTGATCTCTCTTCTTCCATTGCCTTGGTCTTCTCAGTATTATATGTTTTTGTTATCCAAAAGCAAAGTAGATAAAAAGAGAGTTATCCTACATCTTCAATGAAGAAATCAATACCATCATATCTTACTAATAATTATTAAAATGTACTGGAGCAGCCTAGTTTAAATGAAATGCGATGATAGTGACTAAACATAAAAAGCAGCAGTATTTCTTATTTGAGTTTCTAATATCAAAGCAGAGCTGCAAGCTACTCGCACGAGATAATCGGGGGTTACATTGTGTAATATTGGCAATAGCTACTGTGACACTCAGAGATGAGAAGAAAAAGTGGGATGGAGCCACAGAAAAGACTTCTTGGTGATTTGAACTTGACTATATCCTAAAAAATTGCATAATCATAGTAAGAGGGATAAAAAAAGCACAAGGGTTTTATTAACTAGACTTTTTTCTTTTTTTCTTTCTTTTTTTATTTTTTAAAAGAAAATCGTTCTCGATATTTATTAACTCTGGTGTGGACTGGTTTCATTTTTACCTCAGTTATTCAATTTCTATACCTACAAAATGAAAATATCTATTGCTACCATATTTTAATTTTCATATTGAATATACTGTAAACATGAACTTTGTGAGACAATGTCTAGCACATAATAGGTCACCAAATGATTAATATTACACAAATTAACAAAGGTTATTGTCTCAGTTATAATAAAGGTGATTATTGTGACGTGACCATGAAGATAAGGCATGAGCCCATCCATGTGCCCAACACACCTAATACACAGGTTCTGCTTGTCTATGTTCCTGGGAAAGGGCTTATAGTCAGTGAGAAATAGAGAAAAGAGAAAGGATAAAGCAGTTATCATGTTCCTATAATGTGGTGAGCATGTTACTGAGTAATAATTACATGCTAGATGTATATACAATATATAAATGTGTTTAAAAATATGTATACAAAATACATGGAGAATTACAAAGGTATCAACTAATTTATATAGCTTAAAGCCATATAGGTTTGTTTGTACCTATATATACACACACTTACATATAGTTATATAATTATGAAGAATCATAAAAATACGAATGCTTCATCATTCGCCAGCTAAATTAAGGAAAAACTTACGATTAATAACTTGGTAGCCCCTTAGAGGTTGTATGTCCTCACATATATCCTTTCTCTCAGAAACGAAAATTGTGTGTCTGTTTTTCTTTTTCACATTTTTACCATATATGCATATATTTGTTTTATTCTTTTGGCTGTCTCAATTTATATCAATGAAACTGACTATAGTTACTTATCTGTAACTTATCATTAATTATTTTATTATTTTACTCAGTGTGATGTTACTCAGTCTGCCAGTTATTTATTCCTTGCCTTTAGTTTTATATTCATCCTTTTTTTATGTTCTGTGAAAATAAATCTGGGCTCTTTACTATTTTTCTTTGCCAGCTGGCACAGTGCTAAGCTTTGTCAATAGGGGTTACTGGAGAGACATTGCAAGAAGAAAGGGTTTTGTTTCCTGATTTCTGCAGCAGGCACAGCTTCTTTATGAACCAGCAAAAGTTCATGGAAGTCAACAGAAACACAAGTGAGTTTCTGCTTCCCCTGACACCTCCCACTCCCAGGTGGTTTCGTAGCATATAGTCTCGTTTGTAAGTACAATTTTAACTTACAAATTAGAAGACAGATTCCTATCAAGTCCTGAATTGTAGATTTCAAGAAAGTTCTGTGCATGGCACCACAGTGACTTCTCTGCGTTCAGAGGCTATGACCTACCACCTCCTTCCCAACAAGGCCTGTTCAGCCCTGGGAGGTGGTTCTAACATGGCTGCATTCTCTCAGCCCTATAGGTAGTGACCGCTTTTTTAAAAAAGTTCTCTTTACTTCTTATTAGATCGTATTGCATCCCTCCAATTCCCTGTTACAGTTTTACATTCTTTATTTTAATATTTTATGATTTAAGTTGCTTGTGGTTTCTCTCTTTTTATTAGTCTCGAGCTGATATTCTTCCTTCATTTGTATAGTTCCTTTTTTTGTACTACCCTGTGACATTTGTGTTTAA
This sequence comes from Trachypithecus francoisi, assembly GCF_009764315.1. Classification (NCBI taxonomy): domain Eukaryota; kingdom Metazoa; phylum Chordata; class Mammalia; order Primates; family Cercopithecidae; genus Trachypithecus; species Trachypithecus francoisi. The sequence continues at coordinate 124,032,544 of NW_022681458.1, read as the reverse complement.
TTTGTATTTCATATGCTTTTCCATGATCACTAATAAATTTGCATAACTGTTGGTATGTTTATTGGCAAATAGCCTTTCCATCTATCAGACTCTTTATATGTAATCTTGTTTAATCCTCACAACAGCCTTGGAAAATACATATTCTTTTTCTCATTTGATACATCAAAAAACAAAACTCTGTTAAATAAAATGATTTGTCAAGTGAAATAATTTGTCTAAGTACAGGAAAGTAGTAGATCTGGAATTTAAAATATTGTCTTTCATTCCCCAAATCACTGTTTTTTCTAATACTTTATGCTCAGTAATGATAGATATGATATAGAAAGTGGTAGTTTACTGTTACAATTTAACAAGGTAGTGCTTCATTTGTTTATAAACCAATTATGAAACTATTGCAAAGATTTATTAAAAATATAATGAGCTTTTGATCTGGGCAGTAGGGACAGGAGCAACAACAATTAGACAACAAAAAATCTGTTTTCCTTTAAGTAATCTAGGAAGGAAAAAGAGGAAATAGAAATGATTTAAAAACTAGCTTTCCTATGAGTTTTTGAATTAACCTCATTCTCAATGTCATCACTAACCTCTAATATAATGGGTTTCACATAATACTGGGTCATTACATTTTTAGGCATTATCAAATAGAATGAAGAATAATGTATTTGAAAATCAGTTTGATAAAGAAAAAAATTTGAAATTCAAATTTAGATCAGGCTTCATTAAAAAGGCAAACAAGTCCCAAAGCCGAACTTGTCCACTTCTTGCTTTGCAAATGAAAATTTTAAAAATCCAAATGACAGAGAGATCAATGTGGGGAGATAATTCAAAACTCAGCACCTCAAAGGAGTTAAATATAGTATAATTACATGTCAAATCCATGAGCCACACTCTCAGGACTGCAGATAGGAAATCAGCCAAGGTTATTCAAAAGAACAAGAGTAATATGCTCCCCTGTTTCATATTCCACCACTCCCAGTTTTATACCTAACCAGCTCTGCCTAAGAGTCAGTCCCAACACCAATTTAAACATTTGTGAAAGTTCTCTTTGCAGTCAAGCAGTCCTCTCTTCATCTAGTCTGAACTCTCTTGCTTGTACCCTCTGCTTTTGGGCTACTGCTGTTTTCAGTATTAAGCTCTCAAAATTGTTAGTGGATAACGGTTGGTCTCTTATTAATTTAAAAAATATTCAAGCCATAAATAAATACATTTAAAAAAAATCAGTCATTAAAATAGAAAACGGTTTGAACCAGGGTTGCTTCATGGCATGTTTCAAATCATCCTCATAGTTTGCTGCTTATTTACCTTTATCAGATTTTACAGAACTAAAGATGATTCATTAGCGGGTCTTAATACTTTATGGAATGTAGCTCTCCACGACTGCTTTTAATAAAGTCGAAAAGGTAACATTGAAACTGAATTAGAGTAGAATGGCCTCCACTTTGGTGCATAGAGTGCGCCCTATGCATACCAACAAGCTTGCCGACCCACCTGTAAACCTCAGTTTTCTGTTTTCCAAAAGTCATGTGTTATACACACGCACCCAATGGCCATGCCTCTTACCAGTTTTCTTGGTTAAGTTGAAATATTTTTACTTAAAAAAACAGAATCATATGTAAATTTTATTACACTTAAGTATAGGTTTATAATACACAAACTTATTTACCTGCAATTCATTTGACTGGTTTATGTTTCAATGTGTATTTCTCATGCAGTCTTTCCATATCTCACCACAATTGTTTTTCTGTTTTTAAATATCTATGGGATTTATGGAATCTCTTGTTATTAGGGATTCTCTCCCTAGACATTTAAAAAAACCTCTCTTGCATTTTTAAGGTAACTCGGTGTTATTGTATAAAAAGATAAAACTAAGCACCTGAGCTCACCTCAAGTAAATTAAAAAGTATTCGTTTGGGCCACACGCTAGCATATACTATGTTGTTGTTTGGAAATAGCTGATGTCTCTGTTTTACTCCCTGGTGTGTGCCAGGACCTTTGCTATTCCCTACCTCATAGTCCTGACTGCCCAGTTGTTTTAATGTCAAGATTAGGATTTATCTTCATGTAATTTCCCATCAGTTTCCCAACTAAGTCTCCAAAATTCCAGCACTATCAACCCCAAGCTTCCACCCACCGAGCCTGACATAGGTGGAGGATGATCAATGGCAAAAACTCAGACACATGCCGCTTTGATATTGCAGAGTCAGAAAGATGTTCCCACTCTATCTAAATGCAGAATTTACTATACACAATTCCATTCCCCTTACCCCGGTGATACCATCGCAGCAAGTCCTCCTTCCTCATCAAAGTTTTAAGATGCTTGGTTCCCACACTGCTTGATGAGCAAGATTATATGTAGCCTCGCTGCCTCCTGGCCCTGCACATACACACTCATAAGTATTAACATTTTCCTCCTTAGATACTCAGATTAGCAGCATGTGACAAGTTGCACCTTTGGATACAATAGCATAAGAACCTATTTTAAGGAAAAGCTTCTACTAGGGAATATGGTTTAGTCTTTCCTCAAGGGAACATTTTCCTCTAAGGAACTTATAAATATATTGAGATGTAATAGTACAATTGTTTTCTAACATTAAGAATCTCACCTTACATTATCTATGACTAGATACATTGAGATGCTATAGGATGCTGGCCTGATATCTCATGCCATCGGTGTTAGAATTTCATTTTGCCGTAGTACTCCTTGAGTCCAGAAAAGAGCTGAGTGCCTCGTAGATGCTATTATATTACATAATTAGTAATTATGCTATTATAGTTACTAACTATGCTATTATAATTCCTAATTATGCTATATAATAGCATCTAAAATATGTATTTTACAAGATTATTAATTTCTTTCTTTAAAAGATGAAGACACTAATTTACTAGCAATATAGAGCTATACATATGAACTATAGAATTAGTGATACAGATATTTTAAAATAAACCAACTTTCATCAAATGCGAAGAGTGACGTAAACCAGACAACTATGAAAGTCTTCATGGACCTTTGAGGAGAAAATGGAACAGTGACTAATTTTGGGTAATTGCTTTAAGTATTACATTGTGGCAAACATTCATTTTGCCTGTCAAATGCCTCATTACCATTTTATCAAACCAAGACTTGAAAGAAGCAAACTAAGAATAACCTTTAAAGAAATAAGGCTACCTGTGAATATTATTAATAATTTTAACATGCATAATAACTAATGTTTTAACTTGCAATCTACATCAGCTAGTGAATAATTTACTCACACTAGTTTGACCCTAATAAATTCCTCAATATTAAAATTAGTAATATGGCATTGAATACAGGTATATAATTAATCTCACAGAATTTATAATGGAAATATTTAAAAAGAATAAATATTCAATTATCTTGTTAGGGTAATTTAAGTTCATCCATAAGCTCAACAAAAAACACAGGAAGATGGAATACTCTAGTGAAGAAATAAAAGGTGCTTGGCCACTTTGATAGTCATAACGTTTTACTTTATCCATTTGCTTATTTAATTTTACCATCATTTATTTACTCACTTAATGGTTGACACATTGATTCATATAGAAAGCATGTGCTAAGGAAGCACTATGCTCAGGCTCTGTTCTAAGAGGCAGGGATATTAAGTGGAGGAGGATGGAATTCTTGCCTCTTCTTTCTCCTCCTCTACTCACCTTTTCAGGATTCCTGGGACTGCCAAATGGTTTCAGTGATATTCTCCAAGGATCCTGCTTACCTAACATTGCCCTCAGAATCCTACGTTCCCTATTCAAGAGTAGTGCACCCAGTAACCTGTTTATAATGAGATTCTGAAGAGTTATTTTACTCTGTATTTTACAAAGGTGATGTTCTGGTTCCCTTTATGTGTCAACTTGGCCGGGCCACAGGGTACCCCTATTCATGACCATATATTCTGGGTGTGTCTGACAGTGCTCTGCATGAGATTAACACATGAATGTGCAGATTGAGTAAAGTACACTCCTCTCATTATAGGTGGGCTCATCCAATCAACTGACTTCATGAATAGAACAAAAGACTGAGTTAAAAAGGAACTCCTCCTGCACGATGGCCTTAATCTGGATTATGGACTTTTCAGTCTTAAGACATGGACTGAAACATTGATTTTTCCTGGGGCTCATGCCGGCTGGATTTTATATTGGAACTTATGTTGTCAGTTCTCCTGGATCTCAGGCTTTTGGACTTGGACTGGCCCTCGTGGGACTCCAGCTTTTCTCCCTCTCTCTCTGTTTCTCTGGAGAACCCTAATTACTACAAGTGATAAACCTATGTATTAAAAATGACTGCACCACTCTGTGTGTGTGTGTGTGTGTATGGAAATGTATGTAAATTAGGGCATACATTTTTACATACAATGCCAAGTAAATGTAAAATTGATTTTACATACAATGCCAAGTAAAATCTTAGAATGTATACACAAACACACATATAGTAATTCTTAACTTCCAGGCATATGTCCCAAGTCCCCCAGTGGATGCCTAAAACCATAAACAGTACCAAACACTACAAAGATGGTCCCCATCTAATGATGATTTACCTTTTAATTTTTAACTGTATGATGGGTTTTTTAAGATGTAACTGTAAATTAAAAGTATCTAATTTACAATTGTAAGTCTAGAAGTATCTGAAGTTATGATGGTTTAACTTAAAATTTCACAACTTTATGATGGGTTTATTGGAGTACAAAATGCATTTTTAAAATTTTTTAACTCTTTTATTTTAGGTTCGGAGTACATGTGCAGGTTTGTTAGATAGGTAACTGGGGCTTTGTGGACACATTATTTTATCACTCTAGTAATACGCATAGTACCCCATAGGTAATTTTTTTTTTTTATCCTTCCCCTCATCCCATCCACGACTCTCAAGTAGGACTTGGTGTCCAATGAGAACACATGAACATAAAGAGGCAAACAACAGACACCTCTTTTGTTCTTTTTGGTTTTTTTGTTTGCCTCTTTATGTTCATGTGCTCTCATTGTTTAACTTCCACTTATATGTGAAAACGTGTGGTATTTGGTTTTCTCTTCCTGCATTAATTTGTTTAGGATAATGGCCTTCAGTTCCATCCGTGTTGCTGCAAAAGACACGATCTTATTATTTTTTAATGGTCATGTAGTATTCCATGTTGTGTATGCACCACATTTTCTTTATCCAGTCTACCGTTGACAGGCATTTAGGTTGATGTGATGTCTTTGATATTGTGAAAACTGCTATGATAAACATACATGTGCAAGTGTCCATGTGTTAGAATAATTTAAAATTTGGGGGTTTTAAATTATTCCAATAATGGCACTGCTGGGTTCAACAGCATTTCTATTGTAAGTTCTTTGAGAAATTGCCACATTGCTTTCCACAATTGGTGAACTAACTTACATTCCCACTAGCAGTGTACAAGCATTTGCTTTTCTCCACAACCTCGTCATCATCTGTTATTTTTAACGTTTTAGTGAAAGACATTCTGACTAGTATGGAATGGCATCTCACTATGGTTCTGCTTTGCATTTTTCTAATGATTCGTGATGTTGAGCATCAGAAGCATTTTTGACATAACATTTTACTTAGGATGGGGTTTTAAGGATATAATCCCACTGAAAATGGAGGATCATTGCTATATACATGTACTGTGTATTTTTTTAAACAATGTCTCCACAATACCTTTATCATAGGTAAGATTTTAACAATATCATGCCTGTGACAAAGTTTAATTTACAAATTACAAACAATACTCTTGCACTTTGGGGTCATTAAAAAGTGAAATAAGGATCCAAGTACTATGACACTATGACAGTGGACCTGATCATCGAGGTGGGTGCTAAGTGACAGATGGGCGGGTCCTGTACACAGCATGGATACAGGGGACAAACGGAGGATCACATCCTGGGTGACATGGAGTGGAATGGCATGATATTTCATTATGCTACCTAGAATCATGGCCAATTTAAAACTTGTGATTAGTCTAAAATATTTCATTTAACATTTTCAGACCACGGTTGACTGTGGGTAACTAAAGTCATGGGAAGTGGAACTGTGATAAAGGAGAACTACTGTATATATACACTGGGTACTGGTAAAAAATGGTTTAATCTGAATTTAAACTTGCAAGGAATATATAAAATTGTAAAACCCCTTAGCCAGGAAAAACTTCTGAGATTCAATAGATTTATGTTCTAGTTTCCTTTTTATTTTTTTTTTAATTTTTGCTTTTATTTGTCCAATACGATTTCTTCTAGTAAATAAAAAAAGTGGAATTTTTAGTCTCAGACTCTACTCAGTGTTAAACATGTTAGGCAGAGTTAGTTCAAGGAGTTCTGGGGGAAGGTGGGAGAGGTCAGTCACCTTTATATGTAAACTTGAGACAATATTTCCTCTCTGCTTTAATTGGAGTTTATTTATGTCTGTTCTATTTCACCTTCTCTATTCTCTGCAGCTCCGGGTATATAGACAATATTTTACTCCCCTTGGTGATAAGTGTTACTTTGTAATTGGAATCTGAAGTGAAAATTTAACCATTTTGGGTAGAAACATGGCTATCATAACTCCTTCATTTAAGATTACTATCTTTTCATTTTAGAAATAGTTCTTGGTCGTGGTGCTACTTAGTCATTCATACCCACATAACATAGAGTACAGTCATTGGAGACCAATGGGAAATAAGATTATAGATAGGCTAGGGTAAACGGATGAAGGGCCTCAAACTCCAGCAGATATGGACATATAATGAACTGCAGTGAACAGCATTTTAAAGTTGTATTTGGAACAGTAACATTAAACAGAAGTAATTGATTTGTTAGAAAGAAATAGTTTAACACCAGAACATTTCGGATGCATGACTTGATGCCAAAGGACACTTCAACCTGAGATATTGCAGTTAAAGTATAATTGATTAAAAAAAAAAAAAAGCTACAAGGAGAAAATGGAAAATAAATATTTGAAAAATGGGGAAGAGATTTCATGCTAAAATATATTATGTTTTCTTTTCTTGAGAGGACTGAACACATCCTGTTCACACACACACATTTATACACACACACACACAGACATGTATATACTACAGACAGAACACATTTGAGAAGGACACGTGTATTTAAATAAATGCGTAGAATTATACCTCCTAAAATAAAAATCATGAGATGTGAAAGAAACATGAGAAGAAAAAAATAATAATCGGCCAGGCATGGTGGCTCATGCCTGTAATCCCAGCACTTTGGGAGGCCGAGATGGGCAGATCACCTGAGATCAGGAGTTTGAGAGTAGTCTGGCCAATATTTTAAAAAAAGAAAAAAGAAACAATATCAACAGCAACTACAGAAATGTGATCAAATATATTTTAGAAGCTATGGTTTTAAAAATTTAAGCAATTTTCTTTAAAAGCCTATGATACACTGTTATTTGTTGTGTATCTCTAAGATAGGGATAATTTTGCAAAGCATATTTGAGTACCGAATCCTTCTTACCTAGAACACCTTTTCTTGCTTATGTTCTATATAATGTTAATTTGGGGAATGATAACTGAGAACATCATAATTCCAACATAAACTGCTTTTCTTATATCTGATCAATATGGAGTACTGATCAATATGAAGTATGAACTGAACCACCAGAAGTTGAAACGTACTAAAGTAACTTTCATCAACCTGATTAAGGAATTCACCACTACTTTTTTTATTTTAATAAGTTCACATACATTATGCTCATACCATGTGCCAGAAGAAAAGACAGAAAGAACAATCACAAAACACACATGCTAGTATGTTATTTTCATACATGTAAAGTATATTGACCAATCTGGAGCATCTGTTTGCTTCTTTTCACTTTATCCTTTGTGACTAATATAAAGTTATAAATAAAAATCACTCCCCTGTGGGAATTGACATAAAAGGACATCTGAATCAGTTTTGGAAGGTAGGCAAATACCATGGCTGTGTTCAACCATGAGAGCTTCCCTAAAATAAACAAGTTTCTCTTTTTGATTTCTATGAGCTATTCTTGTTGTCATGACTAAGATGAAGACTTTGGGTTCACAATGATCTAGGTTTTCATCATGACTCGGCCACCTTTTAATTGTGTGATATTGGGGTAGCTGGTCTCCTTCTCCGATCCTTGAATTAATGGTATGGTAAATGGGGTAATAACACCTGTCATTTATGGTTAGTGTAGAGGATTCTCATATGTACAACACCTATATAACAATGAGCAGAGAGTGGATGCTTAATGTAAATGATGACTATAAAGAAGACTATAGTGATAATAAATAGTTGAAGATTAATTTGCTGAAAACCAGAATAAATTAGGGAGGAGGGATATTGGATGTAGAAAGAATACTAAGAGACTATAATTCAGTGACAATGAGAAGATGAAAAGACAACAAATTTGAGATATTTCATGAAATTAATTACCAACATCTCTTAGTGATTAACATTTGAAAGGAGAAGGACTTATGTATTTAGCTCACTGCAAACTATTCACATGATGATGTGTATATTGACAATACTCTTCATGGTAATGGGAAACGATATGGGGTGAGAATTAACAATATCCACCTGCCTTCTAAAAAGATAAATGCTGAATTACCTACTTCTCAGGGTACTGCTTAGGAATACTCCAAAAAGGGTGTCAATAGTATCTACTGAAAAAAAGCAAGATCAAATTCTTTATAGTCAGTTTCTCTCATTTCTTTCCAAGTGTCTATTTTGCTATGTGATGGAAATATATAGCAATATTAAACTTCCTCTTGGCATATTTTGTTTATATTCTAAAGCTATTCAGATAAGGTTGTGTTAGAAAGTGAAATGTGTTCACCACTTTTGTGGGTAAATCGTTGTTCAGTGTGAAGAGTAGAGCTTTCCAGCATTAGCCTTGTTGAATAGAGTGTACATGTCTATAATCCAAATGAATATAACTATACAGGAATTTTATGAGTTATTAAGCTCTTCTAATAACAAAATACCTCCACAATAATAGTAGTGATGAACTGTCCAAAACTTCAGTACTTAATATGCTCTTTGTAGCTTCTTGAGTCCACAAAAAGGAGTTGTAAACATTGACTGCTGATCCTTGAAATTTGCAGGTGAGGAAGCAGATTTGTGTACAAAAGGAAACTGTGTAAAGTGAAATAAGAAAGGAAGAAACTAAAGCTTACTTTAACGTAATGTCTTGCTTGGTTGCTTCAATTTTTTTTGCTTCCCCCGTTTTTACTCTTTTTTTTTTTTTTTATCGAAGGTGGGGTATATTATTTGGAAAGAATCCAAATTATTATTTTTTAATTTTTGGAAATACCCAGATACAAATAGAAGAGCATTAAAAATAATTGTGTCCACATATGTATTTTGGTGTTTAAAATTGAACTGATTATGGAATTCAACAAAAACTAATGTTAATATAATAAAAATAATAATACTGTGCAAAAGTTTAAAATAGTCTGCATTTCTTCATTTTTAAATTCAGGTATATAGGAAGAACTTGATACAAATTCACTGAATTCAGAATAATGGCTCATGTAACTCATAAAATTGTGTAAATGACGATGGCATAGTTAGAACAATTAAAGGTCTCATTCTCAGACAAGTAAACTGAGGCACAGATAATTAATTATCTTGCTCAAATTTAGAGATGAGATTATGCTAACTAGATGTATTTTGTAGAGGTAAATCCTCTAGTGATTCCTAATCACATTCTTAATTGATTGCTTAGGAAATCAACCTAGAAAAAAGAAAGTTCTTGCTTAGAGCATTTGTTCTTACTCTTGGGTTTGTCAACCATGCCTGCTGCTTTCAGCTGCTGCTGCTTCTTAAGCCTCCCAGTGCTGATTCCCAAGACATAGGAGATCTGCAGTTTCATGCCTATGATGGTCATGCTGGTTGATTCCCCACATCATCGCTCCTTGGATCATTAATCTAACACAACCCAATAATCCTATTCCCTTTATTAGTGCTTAGCTTCAGATGGCCAACAGGTCCAACATGACACAACATCAAAGTTACTGAGGAGGTTGTCTTTTCTCCTAAACATAGAGGCATAAAAACAGATGGACCTTCTTTTCCTTATAGATGTTGCTGTGTCTGCATATTGCACCTAAAAATTTGAAAGCTATCATACAACCATATTAGTAAAACTGTTGTAAGGGGAATGTCCATCACAATGAAAACTTCTTATGGATTTCCTATTACGTGATATTACTGTTCTGTTGTACAAAATGCACTCTATTCACGAGAGAAATGCTCAGTATTGCCAACTAAGATTCACTTGGCTATTGCTGTCATGGGATCTATTTATATAAACACAGACTTTAAGAGAAAATTGGAAAAATCCAGTAAGTCTGCAGGCTATTGAACATATGTGAGGTTCACTTATTTTCTTCCTGAAAGATGATGCCACCTAGACACAACTTAACTAATGCAGAGTGTGGGGTGAGATACCGAAGAGTTGCGTTCCATTTCTTCTTGAATGACACTACATAGTCAATGAATCAAACTGAATTTAACTTTGTCCCATATTTTGATGATCCAACTTACTTCTTTCTTATATATTTGAAAAAACAATTTCCAAGATGAGTTAAAATAAATAGGAAAAACATTGTCCAATTACACCAAAAAATCCATTGAGAATTTTGTAAAGTTTACCAAAACGAGTTTAACTACTGTTCAGATGTGGCACCCGTTATAGACATTCTTCCTTGTTTAGGAATTTGACACAATTTCTGTTTTGGCAGATGTTTCATTTAGTTTTTGTTACAATCATGTCAGAGCTTGATTTAACTAAAATCTGTTTCAGTGTGTGACTGGCAGTCAAATAGCAATTCCCTAGCAATGGGGCTATATATCTCAGCTGTTACAAACACCCTTTGCCATGGTTTCTTAGAATCTGTTTCTGATTTTTTCTTTTTTTTTTGGTTGTTCCCATGGGATCTTGCTTCATGAGCTGAAACACTGGCAGCAAAAGCACAAGGCAAGCCTGGAGAGAAATAATCTAGAAATTTACATGAGTTTGAGATATCTGGCAGAGAGTAACAATCTAGGTGGAGGGTCATTTTAAGCAGAGAGACATAAAGAGGGACCCTAAAGCCAAGAGGAAAATCTGGATCCACAGGGAAGAATCTGTGTTTGGCAGGGACAAGGGCATGCATTTTGGAACTTAATAGATTTGGATGGAAAGCTTAGCTCTCACATTTTCTTGCCTTTGACTTTGCAATTTTATTTCACTATTCTGAGTCTCAGTTCTCTCATTTTTGTAACTCAGAAAATAGTACCTATCTCAAACAAAGGAGATTTCCTCAACAGCCTACGTTTACTTTTAAGTGTAAGTCGTTACTATTGTTAGAGTTATTTGGGAAGTCCCTAAAAGTAAGAAGAAGCAAAATCTTGTATCCTGGAATCTTAGACAAAACAAATAATTGCAATGGAGGAAGGAATGTTTTGACTGCTGACCCTAAGAGAGTTCATTTATGTCTCAGTTCATTTATGTCTCTTGTCATAAATGCATGCCAACAGCTTATTGGAAGTAAGTGGTGAGATATACTACTATTTTTTATTTTACCAAGTGAGAAAGGTCACACATGTCTTATTTAAGTATTCTTTACTTGGTGAACATTTTTAAGAATATAATTGTTAAAATTATAAGGCCAAATGTGTTGCTTTCTAATGTTGTTAATTCTCTTCATAACTCACAACCATCTGATGTAGCACTTTTCTGTCTCAGAGCAGTGGAAGTAGCACACTGTCCCTCTATGCACGGAGGATAGGTTCTAAGACCCCAGTGGATACTTAAAACAGAGAGTACCAATCCCTGTATATACTATGGTTATTCCTATTCATACATACCTATTAAAGAGTTTAATTTATAAAATAGTCACAGTGATAGATCAACAACATCTCATGATAAAATAGGATATATAACAAAATACTGAAATAAAGGTTTTTAAAATTTTTATTTTCTTAAGCCCAACTTCCATCTTTTCACTTAAAGGAAGCACTTTACAGCTTCTCTTTGGCATATCTGAATATGCTTTACTACCCTAGCATTTTGGGGTCCTTATTCAGTAAAAATAAGGGCTACTTGAACACAAGCATTGCAATACTGACAGAATGTGCTAACTGGGAAGGCTACTAAGCTATTAACGCATGGATAACCCACACAGCTTGGATATGGCAGACAAAGGAATGATTTGTGTCCTGAGTGGAAGGATGTGAGGCCATGGGGGATTTTGTCACACTGCTCAGAACAGCTAATACCTTAAAACTTATAAATAGCTTATTTCTGGAATCTTCCATTTTATATTTTCAGACTCCAGTGGATTGTGGGTAACTGAAACCATGAAAAGTGAAAGAAGGACTACTGCATAAGGACACTTGAATTACAAAAATTGTACAAAAGTGTATATCAAGAAACACTAAAAACAATAACTAGAAAATGTATATAATCCAGTGACTAATAAATACATAGGCACTCAAACAGTATTACATAAAGTGGTGATGAAAGAGGAATAAAGTCAACCAGTCATTACAACTGGGAGTAGCTAAATCTAGAGTCAGATGTTAGAAGAAGAAAGAAGAGAAACTAACATTTTTTTAATATTGCTCTAATCCAGGCGTCATGCCAGGAAAGTTAAACATGCCCACATGTGATCTATTTAATCTCTTAATAACCCCACAAGGCACCACTGTCGTTGCTATTTTACACAAGACCGGTGCTACACTCATAGGCTGGTAAATTGCACTTAGAATTAGCATTAAGTTGCTCAACACCCATGAGCTTCACTCTCCCCACAAAACTATTAGTACCCCACATGGAGAGGGCAGTTGATAAGATTAGAATGAGGGCATTTTCTGAAATAAAAAAGGGTAAATTTTAACATGTTTTATGGGAAATTTAATTAAGAGACCACCAGCAGTTGATCTGAGTTAGTTTGGCTAGAGTGATAATCTGAGCTCATAAATGATAAATTAGCTTGGAGTGGCAAAGAGATGAAGATACTGTGTAGAAAGCCACATTAAACAGATAAAAATCTGTCCAACATATATTTCTTTGAATGTGTTTTTGTCATAACTTTTCCTAATTTTGCTGGAAAAGTGTCAAAATTAAAGGAAATCAAAGCATGCAATTCTGATGACATTAACAAGACTCTTTTTATTGATCCTTTTTCTAATAATCTGTAATATGAAAGAATTCAGTATGATGGAATTCCATAGTCTATCGTCTTCCTTGTATTTCAGAAAAGATTATATTTTCATTGACTAGCTCAAGGTTTCTCATTTATTACCATAATGTGTGGTTTCTATTCTCTTATTTGATTGGCAAGTTATTTATGTGTTAAGAAAAATCTCAGTGAATTAAAAGTTCCTTGCAATAGTTTCCATAATAAAATGTAATCATTTTCAGGTAATGGAAACCTGGGAAGAAAGAATGTAAACTCAGCGATTTACGTAACTCCTGCCTTATGCTTTATCTCTGATCTACTCAGAAATGCCCTGAGAAAAGACAGCATGGATGGGAAATGGGAAATGGGTAGAAAGTACTTTGATAAGGCTTATTTTTCCAACATTGGTAACTTGAAAAGAAAATTGAAATTTTAGAAAATCATGAGGATAATATTATGTATTTATTTTTCATCTCTATAGCTATTGAAATATAAGAATCATAAAACATGGATAAAATTCTCATATAAAAATCACACCAGCTTACAAGAATGCTGCTTCTCCATGTGGTTGTATCAAAGATTTAGAACACGTTCAAGTGTTTTTAAGGTAAAGGTTGTAATGTCGCCTGTAGCTTAACTTCAACCAGCAAATATGCTTTGTTTGGTCTGCATAATTTTACTTTAATTGTGTCATGTAAATTTAAGATTTATATAAGACTAGATAGATACCAAAGACCTTGGAAAAAAAGGCTTAAATAAAGCTCCTCTCAATTTAAATAGATAAAAGGAGTGTGGGAGCGTGAGATTGTTTAAAATAAAATAAAACCAGCGATGCAGACTTACTGCCAAAAGAGAGAAACACCGAAGCTAAAACCCAAGGCTATGACTTCTGCAGTTCTTGAATTAGCATGCGTCAAAGTTTAAAGCTTGGTTAAAAATAAATAAACAATAAGTAAATAAATAAATAAATAAAATTTCCAGACTAGTTAACCAGAAATCATCCTCTGCAGATGTGTATGTTCTTAGAGAGAGACAGAGAAAACCGTTGTCAACTTTAATTTTCATGTTTTCAGCCCAATTTGTCCTTAAGTGTCCCCAAGAAAGCTTCTGTGGGAAGCAGAACTATAATGAGACGCTATGTACACATATTTATTATTGTCTTTAGTATTTGTGTGCTCATATTAATAGCACTCCAAAGAAGTCAACATCCTAATCCCTGGAACCTGTGAATATGCAAGTCTGCATGGCAAAAAGGCTTGAAAGATGGAAGTGAGATTAGTAATCCTTAGTTACTAAACTGACATTAAGCTTGAGAGATGAGCTAGGTTTATCCAGGTGGTTCCAATGACATCAAAATGGTCATTAAATTTGAAGAAGGGAATGAAAAGAGAAAGAAAGAGAGAGAGAACCAGACATCGCAGCATGAGAAAGACAGTCTAAAGTTGCTGATGAAAATGGGAGAAGAAGGGCAAGTGTCAAGAAAGGTGGGTGGCCTCAAAAAACAGAAAGGAGCAAGGAAACAGATTTTTCTCAGAGCCCCTTAAAGAAACAGGCTTGCAACACCTTGATTTTAGCCTTGTGAAACCAGAGTCAAACACCTGACTTAAAGAACTGTGACCTCATACGTCTGTTTTGTTTTCAGTCACTAAGTTTATAGTAATTTGTTAACAGGAGCAATAAGAATCAAATACATAGTTTTTAACTGAACTTGAGTGCTGCTGTAAGAAATACATAAAAAGGTGGTTGTCGCTTTGGAATTTGGCAGTGGAAAGGGGCTGGAAAAATGTTCAGGAGCATGATAGAAAAAGTCGAGATTGACTTAACATTTCTGATGTTAGTCAAAATATAGATGTTAAAGGCTCTGTTGGTGAGGACTAAAAAAAAATTAGAGAAGAATAACATTTCAGTAAACAAAGCTTTTAAATCATATTCCTTTCAAGAATACTGAAATTATTATGAACTATTGGTAGAAAGAGGTACATTTATGGCATTGCTGGTGAAGGCTCAGAATAAAATAAAGAAAACGTTATTGGAAATTGAAGAAAATATTACCTTTGTGGTATAATGGCAGAAAGTTTAGCAAAAATGTATAAAGCCAACTTTATAAAAAGGGTGAAATTGGACATTCAGCTGAGATTTTTCCAGCAAAGCCTTGTAGTCTAGTTACTTCTTGCTGCTTATAGTAAAATGTGAGAAGAAAGATAAATTGGGATACAAATTGTTAAGCAAAATGGAACCAGAAATTGGTGATTTGGAAAGTTTTCAGCCTATCCAGTTCCAGAAGGCACTACAATTAAGAGATTCAATATCAGAAAGCATGCTTTATGGAAAAAGCCTGGGATAAAGCTATAGAACCTTTTGCTAATACCTCGAAAAGATGAAAATGCCAGCATATGCAGTGATTCAAAAGTCTCTTCGAACAAATTAAGCATGTGACTCATGGATACTCCCAACCATATAATCAGAGGTCAAAAAACTGAGGAAGAAATTTCCATGGAGAAGAATCTTATCTAATGGAGTGAATCCCAGTGACATACACAGGAGACCCACATAGTTCTTGAGAATTTTGTAATAGCAGAAACAATGCCAGCTTGGAGTGGATTCCACGGTATACAAATGAGCTCAACGTAATTACGAAATTTCTTAAAAGTGGAAGACGAAGGTGACCAGACAAGCGGAATCCTGAAAAAAAAAAAAACAAAATATAATCAAAAATTACTGCCTTTAAAGATAAGGGAAGAATGAATGCACCAAGGATTGTGGTTGGCCTGTAGAAATTGGAAAGGGCATAGAAACATATTATTTCCTAGATCCTCCAGAAAGAAACACAGTCCTGCAAAACTTCAACTTTAGGCCAATGAGTTCTATCAACTCTAACCGATATTTCTCATTTTAAAAATGTCTTCCAAAAAATAGAAAAGGAGAGGAAATGTCTCAACTTTTCTGTATGATGCCAGTATTACTCTGATACTAAAACTAGACAAAGAGAGCATGAAAAAAGAAAATTATAGACAAATAGATTTTATAAAATTACATACAAAAATTTTCAACAACGTATTAACAATTTCAATCCAACTGTGTATAAATCATCATACTACATGACCAAGTGATATTTATTCCACGTAGGCAAAACTGTTTCAGTGTTTAAAAATCAATGTAACCCACCATATCAACAAGTTAAAAAGGAAATATCATGTGCTCATATCAATTGAAGATGAAAGATCTATATTTTTTAGTAAAATCCCATACCTATTCATGATATAAAGCTCTTACAAATAGAAGGGAAAGCCTTCAAATTGATGAAGACCATTTATAGAAACAATAAACAAACAAGTAAGCAAAACCTACAGCCAGTATGAGGGTGAAAACTCAAATGCTTTCCTTATAAGACTGATAATAAGACAAGACTGTGCACTCTCACCAGTGTTGTTGAAATAAGTACTGGAAGTTCTATCCAGTTCAGTAAGGGGGAAAAAAAAAGTTATGAAGATGGGAAAGGAAATAATACAACTGCTTTTATTGAAGATAGCATGACTCTGCATAGAAAGTCCCTAGGAGTCTATAAAACAAAAGAAAAAAAGCCCAAATAAGTCTTCTAAATCAAACAAATGGTATTAGCAAATTACAGGATACCTGATCAATGTATTAGAATCAAGGCATTTCTATATACTAACAGTGAACATATAGAAACCAAAAGAAAAGCACAATCAATTAAAGGTAATTTAATTAATTCATTAAAGGTAAGTAAAATACTTGGATGTGCTTATAAAACCATGTACAGAATCTATGTGTTGAAAATTACATATATGAATAAAAGAAATCAATGAAGGTATTGATTATGACAGAGATGCATCACTTGTTCATAGATTAGAAGCCACAAAATACTAAAAATATCAACCTAAACCTTATACCATATAAAAATTAAGTCAAAATAAGTTATACACTTACATGTAAACATATAACTATAATACTTTTATTAAAAATATGAGAAAATCTTTGAGACCCCTCATATTGATCAATAGGTTAAAGAATTTCTATCAAAACCTCAGTAAGGTTTTTCTATTTTTTTTCTTGTATGGTAAGGTTAAGGCCTTAGAATTGCTAAAAGAATATTAACAAAGAAAAATAAAGTGGAAAGAATAGTTCAGTTAGGATAAAAACTCATTTTATGGCAACAAAATTTAAGAGAGTATGGTATTGGTGGAAGAGTAGGCATACAGATCAATAGAGCAGCATAGAGGGCCAAAGAGCACAGGAAGTTCTACACATCTATGCTGAAGTAATTTTTCAGAAAAGAACAATAGAACAAAGATAAAAAGGATAAAAACTAATTTTATGGCAACAAAAATTAAGACAGTATGGTATTGGTGGAAACGTAGACAAATAGATCAATAGAACAGAATAGAAGGCCAAAGAGCACAGGAAGTTCTATACATCTATGCTGAAGTAATTTTTCTGAAAAGAACAAAATAAATTCAGGAAAGGAAATAGAAACTGTTTAACTAATGGTGCTGTAATAATTGAAATTCCAGAGGCATAAACATCAACCTCAACCTAAGACTTATACTGCATAAAAATTATGTCAAAATAAATTATGTGCTTAAATGTAAAACATAAAGCTATAATACTTGTATTAAAAAATATGAGAAAACCTTTGAGATCAATGGTTAGATTGAACTTGGCACTAAAAACAAAATCCATTAAAAATATATAAAGTCAACCTCAATATATTAAAAAACGTATTCTGTAAAAGCCTGTTTGAAAAGGATTAAAAACAATGACTGGGAAGTGTATTTTCACACTACATTTTCTACAAAGATACAATATCTATAATATAAAAAATTTCCCAAAACTCAATAGTAAAAAATTGGAAATTTCTCAATTGGAAATTGAGAAAATGACAAGATTATGCATTTCCCTGAAGATATACACAGAGCACACAAGCACAAAAAAAGATGCTCAGCATCATTAGCTATTGTATAAAAGAAAATCGAAAGTCCAGGGAGATATTGACACATTTAAAATAAATGGTTAAAATTATATACATATATATATAGCATATGTATAATATATTACATAATTTATATATATATATAGAGAGAGAGAGAGAGAGAGAGAGAGTGTGTGTGTGTGTGTTGACAATGTTCCAGGTTCTGCTTCAATAAGTAAAGAACTTGGAAGTCATCACTCCTATTCTCACAAGAATAACAAAAGCTAAAGAACCTGAAAATAAATGACTTTTCTTAGCTCCATCAGATAATTGAGTTCATTAAAAAAAAAAAAAAAAAAAAACTATCTCCTCCCTAGAAAAATAGAAAGATAGGGAAATACAGAGAATCACAGCTTACTTTCAGCAAAAGCTGCTGGAGTCAGTAAATGGTAGAAACACTTCAATGGCTATTAATAAATTACTGAAGGCTGTGTGTGGAACAGCTTAAAAACTCCTAGCAGCCTAATCTTAGAGGGATACTGACTGTTTTACGGCTTTTATTTCCAGGCATTACACTACTCTCTGGTGAAGATAAGAGAATAATCTCCAGTGATTTGAATTTGAGCGGAACTAAAAGAAAGTAACCATTCTGAAACACTTACAGAGGAAAAGTGGTCATTTTGAAAATTGCCAAGAGCATTCTGTTCTACATAATAAAGGCAAGCTATCAAGGGAAACTACTTTAACAAAGCCTTATTTAAATCGGGGGAAGGAAAGTTAGTCAATCACTCCAACCCCATGTCTTACTAAAACCCATAAGGAGACAAAAATGTTAAGAAACTCTTCTGGAAGTCACAGCTAGAGACTTTGGCTTATTAAAAGAATATAGATTTAATCAAAATATTATATAATGCTTTCCCTCTCCAATATCTCATCACCATAGCAACACTGATCTAGTATAATAATAGTTGACTGAAACTGAGAAATTTGCAAAGGACATACACTATTTAAGAAGGAGTTTCTAGGGAAACCCAAAGGGAGCAACATAAACAAAAGGAAGTTTATGTGTCTGACACCTACAGCTATAACAAACATTAAATGCTGCCCAGTTTCTTTCCAGTTTAAATAAAACTTCACATGAAAGATCTATTTGTCTCATCCTATTATTTGATATGTCATGTCTGATTTTTGACAAAATGTTATAAGGCATGCTAAAAGGCAAGGATAAACACAGTCTGAATATATAAAGCAAACATCACAACCAGATTCAGATATGACTGAGATTTGGAAAACATCAGACTGGATAATTTAAAATAATTATGTTTAATATGCTGGAGATCTTCACTTTTGAAAGTGGACAACACATAAGAACAGAAAGGTACTATAAGCAGAAAGATAGAAACTCTAAGAAAGAATAAAAAAGAAATGTTGGTCAGGTGCAGTGGCTCATGCCTGTAATCTCAGCACTTCGGGAGGCTGAGTTGGGCAGATCACCTGAGGTTGGGAGTTTGAGACCAGCCTGACCAATGTGGAGAAACCTCGTCTCTACTAAAAATACAAAATTAGTCAGGCAGGTTGGCGGATGCCTGTAATCCTAGCCACTCAGGAGGCTGAGGCAGGAGAATCACTTGAACCTGGGAGGGGAGGTTGCGATGACTGACATCACACCATTGCACGCCAGCACAGGTGACAAGAGTGAAACTCCATCTCACACACACACACACACAAAAGTTAAAAATCAAAAACATTTTCATAGGAATGAGGAAGGCCTTTGAGGGACTCATCAGTATACTTGATACCACCAAGAACTGAACCAATAAACATGAAGATATGCCAATAGAAAAATTCACAGACTGAAATACAAAGATAAAATAATATAATATTAATTAAAATGTATATAATGTCCAAGAAGCTTTGGAAAAATTACAATGGTGTAACATATACATAATGAGACTACATAAAAGAGAAAGAAGAGAGGAATGATACAAATAACAACTTTAAGTACTAATAAAAGATAATTTTCTAATATTAAAAACAGATATCAAACTGTAGATCTAGGAAGCTCAGAAAGCAGCAACTGAGAAAACTATTTTAAAAATCTATAACCGAAGTACACCATACTCAATATACTCAGCAGAAAATCAAAGACAAAGAAAAAACATTGAAATAAGTCAGGGTCACCTTACCTATGGAGGAAAAGAGATAAATATTATATTAAACTCATCTTCAGAAATCATGCAAGCAAGAGTAGAGTGAAGTATTTAAAGGGTAGAAACAAAACAATAAAAAACAAAACACCAACCCAGCATTTTATAGCCAGTAAAATTATCCACAAAATGTGAAAGAGAAATAAAAAATATTCTTAGACAAAAACTGAAAAAACTTGCTGCAATTTATTTTGTATCAATTTATTTGTATTTTTTTCCTGTTTTGAAAAAAAAAACGTTATAAGTAGTTCTTTAGAGAAGAGGAAAATAGTTCATACCAAATACATGGATTTCTGGGTTTATGGAAGCGTTAGAGAAGAAAAAAATGAAGGTAACATGTACCTTTTGTTTTATTCATCCTTATCCTTAACTGATCTAATAGATAACATATTTTCCTTTAAAATAATAATAGCAAGACTGTGTTGGATGAGTATACCTTATGGATAAATGAAATTAATAGCATGAGTGTTATAATGGAAAAAGGAAGGAATTTGGAATATCCTTTTATAAGGTGAGTGTACTCCCCGTGAATTATTATAGCATTTTATGAAAGTGGACCTAAATTAGTTGTAAATTACTGAAAAGTATAGGGCAACTACAAAGAGACGAATACTTAAATCAAACAAAATATGTCTAAAATTTATTTAAGGAAAACTACAAATGATTAAAAATCAAAGAGTTGCCAAATAAATGGAAAGATATTTCATGTACATGGATAGGCAGAATCAATACTGTTAAAACGTCATTCTTTCTTATCTTTTTCTACAGATTTATTGCAATCTCAGATAAACTTACTGCAATTTATTTTACATATATGAACAAAGTGTTGCTAAGGTTTATGTGAAAAGGCAAAAGACACAGAATAACCAACATGATACTAAAAAACAAGAAAATGGAGGAAGAGGAGAAAACAAAGAAAAAAAAGAGTCGTTATTCAACTTCGAGACTTTGAGACTTACTAAAAAGCTACAATTATCAAGGCAAAATAAAAGACAAGTAATCAGTGAAGCAAAATGGGGAGCCCAGAAATAAGCAACTACAGTTGCATAATGACAATCAACTGGTATTTGACAAAGGAGCCAAGGCAATTCAATACTGAAAGAGTAAACTTTTCTACAAATGATGCTGGAACAACTGGCATCAACATTGAAAAAAAAATGAACCCAGATATAAACCTTACATCTTTCACAAAATTAATGCATAATGAATTATTGACCTAAATTAAAATTCAAAACGATAAAACATCTATAGTGTAACATAAATGAAAATCTTATTTTTTATTTTGGTGATGAGTTTTTAGGCAATGCTGAAAGTACAATCTATAACAAAATCAACAAGTTGGATTTATTATAATTAAAATAGCTTTGTGAAAGCGACTTAAGAGAATGAAAATAAAAACGAAAGACTAAAGAAAATATTTTAAAACATCTATATAGTAAAGCACTATTACCAAAAATAAACAAATAACTCTTAAATCTTCACAATAAGAAAATTAACAACTACATATTTTTAAATGAGCAAAAGATCTGAATAGGTATCACACTAAAAACATACCATTGGCAAATAGGCATATGAAAAGATAGCATCATGTATCAATAGAAAATTATAATTTAAAACAATGAGATATCACTGCCCACCTAATAAGATGGCTGCACACACACACACAAAATGACAATGCCAAATGTTGGAAGGGATCTGGAACAACAAGATCTCTTTTATTGTTGGTGGCTATGTAAAATCATACTGCCACTCTGAAAGGTAATTTGTCAACTGTTTCAATTACCAAACATGCAGCTACCATATGACCCATCAATTTTACTCTTTGGCATATATTTCAGTGGGAAAAAAATTGTTTTGTACACAAACATTTCTGCATGAATAATCATAAAATTTGGTTCGTCATAGCCAAACTTGGAAACAGCTCTGGTGTCTTTCAGTGGATAAATGGTTAAACAAGCTGTGGTAAATCCATACCATTGCTTCACAACAAAAGAAATGAAAAATATACCTAATAACTTTTATGATGATGGTGAGTTAAAAAAAAAAATCAATCCTGAAAGGTCAAGTACTGTATGATTCCATGTATACATAATTCATTAATCTAGAGGAATACCAAAGTGGTGAACAGGTTATCAGTGCCCTGAATCAATGACAGGGCGGGTAGTGGGTGCACCTGTACTAGGGATTTTTGTGGTGAGGAACTATTCAGTATCTAAATTGTATTAATGTTGATATCCAGGTTGTAGCACTGTCCTTAGTTTTGTAAGATGTTACCATTTGGGTAAAGTCAGTAAAGGGTACAAAGTTTCTCTTTGTATTTTTTATTCTAACTTAATGTAAGTCAAAATAAAAATTTTAATTTAGAAAATAGAACACAAAGCAGTCTTCCCATGCTCTTTCTCAATTGAGGTTGACATTAAGTGAATGTTTCCTGGCTAATTGTACACTGCAACAAGAAACCATAATTCATAGTGAATCATGTGGGCCAGGGAATCTAGTCGTGATATGCAACACCCAAGGAAGATAAGAACAACTGATCTCCCCTAGCCGCGTGGAATAAAACAGTGTATAGGAGTCATGACTGTAATGTCGGCCAGGCAAATCTGCTATGTGTGTCTTTGCTGTTAGATATATTCAGACTGCCTAAAAGATATTCAAACTGGCTCATCCCCAGCACTCAATCCTTGAAATCCAAATTGTTTATATGGCTTTTCCCAAAGTTACATAGAAGTGTATTTCTTGGAATTATAACAATAAAAATAGTAGGAAACATAGTTAATATTTAATGAAGGATTATCATGTGCCAGACATTTTTTCTCATGGCTTTATATGAATTATATAATTTAATTACCAACGAAGCTCATGAATGGCTAAAATTTGAATGACATTTCTTCACTTGACTTAACTAATTTACAAAAAATTTAGGTGATTTTCCCCATGATGAAAGAGTTTGCACTATGTGATTACAGGTTATGAACTAAGCTAATATACTCTGGAGACTGTTATCACAGTACTTTGTCTATTGCCTTACAGAGTAAAACTACATAGGTCATCAAATGTTGCCTATAGCAAATTATTCAGAAAAAAATGAACACTAACATGTAACATTGCTAGAAGGTCCATTCTCACATAGCTATAAAGAAATACCTGAGACTGGGTAATTTATAAAGAAAAGAGGTTTAACTGGCTCTAGTTCCACAGGCTGTATGGGAGGCATAGTGGCTTCTGGGGAGGACCCAGGAAACTTTCAATCATGGCTGAAAAAGAAGTAGGTATGTCTTACATGGCCAGAGCAGGAGGAAGGGGGTGAGGAGGAAGGTGCCACACACTTTTAAACAACCAGATCTTGTGAGAACTCTATCATGAGACAGCACTAGGAGGATGATACTAAGCCATTAGAAACCATCCCCATGAATCAATAACCTCCCACCAGGCTCCAACTCCAACATCAAAGATTACAATTGAACATGAGATTTGGGCAGGCACACATATCCAAACCATTTCATAGTTGCACCTAGGAGCAATAATGTGTATTCATAACCTAGAAATTGAATGCAGTTCTGATACTTAGTTATTTAGGCATTCTGGTAAAAGACAACAATGCAGATTATCTGAAGATCTTGAGTCAACTACTTAACATGTATTGGGTTCTACATTAGAGGCAGGTCATTAAAGCAGCTAGAGACCAAGCTCTCTGGCACCAGTATATCAGGGATTAGAATCTGGCTCTGCCTAAGGTAACATTACTTGTCCTTACTTTGCTTTTGTTGCCGTATCTGCATGGAGCATAGAATATATGTCTTTGGGTTACTGAGAGAATAAAATACGTGCAAAACATTGAAACAGTATCATATTATCTATGTTAGCATGTAAAATATGCAGTGTGAATTAAACGTTCAAATGCTGAATGTTTCTGGAAGAAAATAGAAGGGCTCCAAAACCCTAGGTAATTCAGTAGTCTTTGGTAAGATAATTAGTATGTTACTTTCAGTGAGAGAGGAAAGAATATACAATCACATATTGCAAGCTAGCTGGGTTTATGTAGTTCCATACTAGCCTTGAGCTAAGATGATTGCAGGAAGTAACAAAAAAATTTGTTTGTGGGCATGTGTGTTTGTGTTTAAAATAGGCAACGAGTGTTCTTTGTATACCAAATAACTAAAATAATAAATAGTAGAAACATAAAGACTTTTTAATAATAATATATGATTTATAATAAGCATAAATTCCTGTTACTCTGCCATTCATTTCTCTTCTTGCCAAACCTGTTTCTTCCAGACAAGATTTTCTCTTTGTTTCTCTCCCCCTCTGTCTCTCATGCTGCATGCTTTATCAAAGGCCTGATAATTCTTAAATTTCTGTTCACATTCAAGACTAGAAAAATTGAAATGCAGAGTGAGAGTTCTATGTTCTTGTCAATTAATAAATTCCTTTTTTGAATGAACCTTTAGGGAGCCAGTCAGTAAGCTTCCCCTCAGCCATGCAGGATGGAAGACAGAGCTCTTGGATGCTAACAACCACTAGCTGTCCCAGTTTGCTTCAGCTTTATACATTTTAAAGAATAAACTTTTGTTGTATTTGTGTAGGGTTTAACGTCTGGGTGTTGGGTTTTGTGGATGGAGGTGGATAAAGGGCATAATGTTTACTGTTCCATAAAGAATGATTAAACTAATATCTACATTTTTGGACATTTCTTTATTGGATATTCCATCCATCTTTGCAGACTTCCTAAAGCCCAGAGCCTTGTGAGGGTTTTGCCGGAAGCAGACACCATCACCATCAAAGATATACCCCCACAGGTATATAAAGGCTGCCATTTCTTTGCTCTGAGTCATGTGCCAAGTCTCTTCCATCTTTTAACAAATCTTTCATATATGTATTGATTCTCTTTTGTGCAAGAGGTTCCTTTCTGTTTCCATTTGTGATTTTGTGTTCGTGCATTTGCTTGCAATCAAATAATGTATTTCTCTGTAAGAAATAAATGGTTTAGGCAGGAAAAGATATATTTGTGTGGTTTTTTGCTATTTTGAAAGACCATTAATAATGTTGGTTACAAGTACATAAATTGTAACTTCAGCACTAAAAAAATGTGTTTCGAGTCAAATTTTAAAGACTCCAAATAATCTATCTATCTGTTGTGTCCAGTAAATGCCTTCTGGGACATCATCTCCTCTGCAAGTGGTCAAAATGGATTCTACAACTTTACAAGTTGTGGTTTAAGAATTGGGCTTTATTGTGCAAGAGGAAATCTCAGAAAGCCAGATCGGCAAAAATAAATGTCATATTATCCTTAAGCTTTATTGAAATCAAATCCACATGTCACACACACATACCATAAAACTCACCTAGTGTACAATTCATGAGTTTTCAGTACATTCACATATAAGTGCAATCCTCGCCACAATTTTAGAACATTTCTGTGCCTCAAGAACAAACCCTCTACCCTTTAGCTAACATCCCCCTAGTTATCCACCCAACACAACCTTAATCTACTTTCTATCTCCATGGCTTCCCCCATTTGGACATTTAATATAAATGGATTCTTACAACATGTGACCTTTTTTGAACAGCTTTTTCACTAAGCAAATTGCTTCAAGGTTCATCCATGTGGTGACATGTATCAGTACTTATTTCTTTTTATTGCTAGATAATATTCCATTGGATGGTTATGGCACACTTTGTTTATTGATTCATCACTTGACGGACATTTGCAATATTTCCTCCTTTTGAATATTATAAACAGTGCTATAAATATTTATGTAAAATGTATGTGAACATAGGTTTTCATTTCTCTTGTTTACATAACTAGGAGTGGGAATCCTGGGTCATATGATAATGCTATATTTAATAACTTCATGTGCTGCCAGTCTGCTTTTCAAACTGGTCACACTGCTTGATATTCCCACCAACAGTGTTTGAAGGTTCCAATTTTTTTATATACTGATATAAAAATAAATCTATTTTTTTCTTTTCAAGATTATTGGATCTATTCTGAGTTCCTTGTAGTTACATATATATTTTAGAATCACTTTGACCATTTCTGAAAGAAATCAAGCAGAATTCTGATAGAGATTGCGTTGACCCTGTAGATTAATTTGGATTTTATGCCATCTGAACAATATTAAGTTTTCTTCCCCATAATTATGAACTGTTTCCTATTTATTTAGTTCTTCTTAAGTTCTGTAGCTTTCAGAGTATAATTTTTGCACTTTTGTGTTGAATTTATTCCTAAGTATTTTATTATTCTTAATAATACTGTAAATATAATTGTTTTATTAATTCCATTTTCTCGTTTTTCATTATAAATGGAGAGGAAAACAATTGACCTTTGTATATTAACCTTGTATCCTACATCTTTGCTGAATTCATTTATAAGTTCAAATAAATTTTTAGTGAATCTATAGGGTATGTTACAGATAACATACCAAGATTATGTTATCTGTAAAATAGAGATAGTTTCACTTCTTTCCATCAAATTTGAATTCTTTTTATTTCTTTTTTTGGTGTCTAATTGCTCAAGCTGTTCTTCACTCTTGATCCATCCATGGAGACCTTCAGCAGAATTTAGTGACACTTGAACATGGTGTGGATTTCATTCCAGGTGAGCAACTCCTTCTTGAGGGACTCACTACCTTCTTAAAATACAAGCATGAAGATTATGGATGCTGTTTGTTTTGTGCCAGCAGGCTGCGTTTGGGTTTGGGCACCAGCTGCATTCCATTATCTGACTATAAAAAATACCTTAGAGTCCAAGCAGTTTCTCAGTTCCCGGAAAGCTGAAGAAAGCTTAGCTTGAAAGCAGTCCTTTACACTGGAAAAGCAAAACTTATTATATGGTAATTCATTGTTCATACAACCTAGAGTGAGGTTCTGAGGTATTTTCACTCACTACTCCAAACTGTAAAATTAATAACATTGGATGTTCATTTATTATTTGAGCTTATTACTTAGTACTGGATGATGCTCGTTTCTTAAAGCAAGAACCTGAGCATGAACTTTATTCTGTAAGTTCACTTCCAATTTTGTATAAACCCCAGTGGATTTGAAACCTACCCTACAAAAAAAGGGAAATCTTAATCTTTCGTCTAAAGAAAATCATGTTATGCTATTTTTGCAACTTTGCTAAGTGTTAATGAGATCACTTGGACACAGGAAGGGGAGCATCACACACCGGGTCCTATTGTGGAGGGGAGGAGGGGGGAGGGATGGCATTAGGAGATATACCTAATGTAAATGACGAGTTGATGGGTGTAGCACACCAACATGGCACATGTATACATATGTAACAAACCTGCACATTGTGCACGTGTACCCTAGAACTTAAAGTATAATAATAATAAGAATAAGAATAACCTAGTCCCAATAATATTTTAAAGTTATGAAAGTGCAGTAAAACTTTAAAGACACACACACACACTCACTCACTCACACACACACACAGATCTCTACTCATTTAGATGGATTCATTTACCCAAGTAAATTCACATTTTCGGTCCCTTTTCTTTGCAAGTGATAATTCCAGCTTACGTTAACTCCTACATTTTATGTTAATCTAATCATGGTTCTAAGTGAAAAGCAACATGAATTCTTCTATAGGAAAAACTCTATGTAATAGATAGGTTTCTACCTACCTTCAATATCGTATTTGTTTATTTCATCTGTCAAACATCTACTCCAGAGGAACTGCTCATTTCATTGATTTATGAAAAACACCATGCACATTCTTATCTTCATACCATGTCATTGCTTAACCTACAAGCTCTTCCCTCATCTTAAGATTTAACTAAACCTTAACCTCTCTTTCCAATGCAGTTTATATTGTTGTTAATTCCTATAGCATTCCCTGGGTTTATGGGCATTGAGTATTTTTACTTTTGAATACTCATTCATTCACTCCTATAACATTCATGAAATATTGTATTTCTTCATTCATTCTGTAATGCGACTGTTATACCTTTCTCACATTTGGGTTAAAATATTATTAAAGAAATACAACACTTTATGAATGTTACTTTAATGCTGAATCTGCTAAAAACACCAAAATGTGTTTTTATATATACCTATAGGATTTCCTATTCAAAATGGACAATAAAATAATATTTGATATTTGCTAAATGCCATTTGTAAAGGTTCCCTTTTCACAGAGCAGAAGGGTCCGTATAGAGGTCTTGTCACCAGGGAAAGATGATGAGGAGGATGTTCTATCCAGGCTTGTCAACGGATCATGACACTTCTACGCAGACTTGGCTGAGAATTCCTAGGATCCTAAGCAAGACTTGGTCTACTTAAAGGCAAATTCAGCAGATCAAAATGCATTACATGAAGCTCCCTAGAGATAGATAAAATCCAACAGGTAGATAAAAACTGAAATTTCATTGACTTTTCCAATAGGCAACAACTAAAGCTACACATGAACACATTTATCATAGACAAACTTAATGTCGTCTTTTAGAGGCCTTCTTTATTGAATCTTAATCTGATGGTTCTTATGAGGTAATGCAAGGAGTCTGGCAAAATGCAGTTTACAATCCCTTTTCTCAGGTGTGATATAAGAGCCATCTCCCAAAATGTCAGAGGTGGATAACTTAGCGTTGACTCTAGCTCATAATTCTTCCACAATAAGGAATTCTGATTGACCCCTTTCAACTCAGTGTCTTTCATAAATATGAAATCTAATTCCAGACTCAAATGCAATGCAGGAAGTAGAAGACACCTGGGTATGGGTTATGAAATTCTCAACCAAAAATGTTAAAAGCAGCAGAAAAGAGCATACAGGTCAGAATCTGGAATGATTTTAAGGGAGAGAGGTGGCTCAATTTCATCAAGTCATAAGATTTCACATCTGGCAGGTTCTGATTTGCGCCTATGGAGCAGAAATATTAATTTTTATTACCAGTTTTTGCTCTTAAATTCTTAGTGACTTGAATGTGAAAGGACTTGCAGCTTTTTAGGAAAAATTGTTTCACCACATTATTTATTATTACAGGATTATTTTATAATGCATTTTTAGTACTTGATTAATTAAAAACGGGACAAGTTGAGTTAGCATATAACGTCATATTAATATTTCCTAAATGGGCCCCATTAGGCAAGCAATAAAATTTAGAGAGAAATCAAAGCTGCTCACTCTACTCTTTCTCACATAATTTCAATAAAAGTGGGAAAAGGATTCCAAATATTTTCACATAAAAGAGGTAAAGGCTGAGGCATTAGACATGGTTAAATCATACTTATTTTGTTAATAATTAAAGCTTAATAACATGCTCCAAGAAATTTGCGATTCACCAATTTGAATAAAGTCAGAGAAAAAAAAAAGAGCTATTTCTTCCCCCGGTAGGAAATTTTACATTTTTACTCACCTTTGCGGCCGTTATGTCGCTGGTGGGGCAGTAGTCTTGGTTTTGAGTCCCTAGTTTCCTCACACAAGTGGGAAAAGAACAGATCTTACTTGCAAAATATTGTGTATGCCTGCTCTAACCTGTCTGAGTTAGACTCAGTCCTAATGGACTGAATATTACAAAAATAGAAGGTTAAAATAGAGGAGGTTTATTGTGTTCTGTGTTCAAAAGCACTGAAATCCAGGTTCAAACAGATATTTATACACCCATATTCATATCAGCATTATTCACAATCGCCAAAGGTGCCAAATGTTCATCAAGAGATGATCAGATAAACAAATGTGATATATATTTATAATAAAATATTAGTTAGCCCCAAAACAAAATTCCGATAAATTCTACAACATGAATGAAACTTGAAAACATTATGCTAAGTGAAATAAGCCAAACACGAAAGAGCGAATATTGTATGAATCCATTAATATGAGGTACCTAGAATAGACAATCATATAAAGATGTGATTATAACATAATTTACATGGCACATGGGAATGAAAAATGGGAAGTTATTGTTTAATAAATAGGGTTTCTATTTGGGATGATAAAAAAATTCTGGAATTTGGTTCGGAATGGTGGCTCATGCCTGTAATCCCAGCACTTTGGGAGGCCAAGGCAGGCGGGTCAGCTGAGGTCAGGAAGTCAAGACCCACCTAAACAACATGGTGAAACCCTGTCTCTACTAAAAATACAAAACTTAGCTGGGTGTGGTGGTGGGTACCTGTAATCCCAGCTATTCAGGAGGCTGAGGCAGGAGAATCACTTGCACACAGGAGGTGGAGGTTGCAGTGAGCTGAGGTTATGCCATTGCACTCCAGGCTGGGTGACAAGAGCAAAACTCCATTTCCAAAAAAAAAAAAAAAAAAAAATTCCAGAAGTACACAGTGGTAATAACTGCAAAATATTGTGAAGGTACTTAATGGCACTGAATTGGACTAAAACGGCTAAAATTGTAATTTTATGTTATGTGTAATTTACTACAATAAAAATGCAAAACAGCCAATGTGTTAATTTATAAGTAAACATTTATATTAATATATTTATAATAATATATATTAATATAAGATCCAAATGATTGAGATTCTGTTTTATTAAACATTTATATACATGCTTCATGCATGTCAAATAGTCTTCTAAGTGCTTTAGGAATTTTAATTCATTAAATCATTATATCTTCTATACGAAGTAGGTATTATTATTATCCCGGTTTTCCAGGTGAAGAAATTGTGGCACAGAGTCTTTAGGTAATTTGTCTAAGGTCAAACATCTAGTGAACACTATATCCAGGACTCAAACCCCTGCTATGTGGCTCTACAACCTATATTCTTCATCATTGTGCTATGTAGCTAGAACTCCTTGGTTACCTGATTAGGAGATCAGAGAACAAACAGATCCTTTATTTTAGAAAGTCACTTGTAGCATACAGTTGGAAAATAATTCTCATTTTCCTGATAATCCAAATGACACATTTGCTATTTATCTTGTTTACAAACTCTGTGCAAAATTCAAATGTTTCATAGATTAATATTTTTTCTAGTAATGGGTTTATGATTTATCTTCTGGATGTTATTTTAGAAACAATTTTATACCCTGTATTTAACTACTTTTTTTTTTTGAGACGGAGTCTCGCTCTGTCGCCCGGGCTGGAGTGCAGTGGCCGGATCTCAGCTCACTGCAAGCTCCGCCTCCCGGGTTCACGCCATTCTCCTGCCTCAGCCTCCCGAGTAGCTGGGACTACAGGCGCCCGCCACCTCGCCCGGCTAGTTTTTTGTATTTTTTTAGTAGAGACGGGGTTTCACAGTGTTAGCCAGGATGGTCTCGATCTCCTGACCTCGTGATCCGCCCGTCTCGGCCTCCCAAAGTGCTGGGATTACAGGCTTGAGCCACCGCGCCCGGCCGTATTTAACTACTAAATCATTGTTTTGGTTGCTTGATTTGCCTTTTTTTGTAATCTAGCATTTTAAAAATAATTTATTCAATTAGACCATTCATGAGTGTGTAATGTGTGTAAATAATTATAATACATAGGAAGAGTCACACATGTACCTACCCTCAAGTTTATCTACCAAAAACACAGACATATGAAAATACGCATATAAAAGATTGTAGTGGAAGACATAGAATTTGTATTTATTTGCTGGAGTAAATTTGTATTTATTTGCTGGAGTAAATTGTAATTGGCAGAGGGTGGCAGAGTTAAAACTAGAGAGATAAGGGAGGCTCTAGATTATGGAAGATCTTGTAAAATATGTTAAGTAGTTATTATAGGATTTCAGTTTGTTATGTCTGACAATAGACAATAATGAGAGCTAATGCTTATGGTCTTCTTACTTTGTGCCAGATAGTCTTCTAAGCACTTTAGTTAAACTTACTTATTAAATATTCTTACCAACTCTGTAAGTTAGCCATGAATATTATCTCATTTTGAGATGAGAAAATGCAGAAACAGTGA
This sequence comes from Trachypithecus francoisi, assembly GCF_009764315.1. Classification (NCBI taxonomy): domain Eukaryota; kingdom Metazoa; phylum Chordata; class Mammalia; order Primates; family Cercopithecidae; genus Trachypithecus; species Trachypithecus francoisi. The sequence goes on along the minus strand of NW_022681458.1, from coordinate 124,000,416 downwards.
GTTTATTTAATTTACTGTAGGTCACAATAAGATTCAGAAAGTCAAGCTCCAAAGCCCCCACTCTTAACCTTATGGGATATTGCTTAATATGATCAGGTTATTACTAATGTTACCCATTACTCTGGTGGTAGAAAATATATTTGCTTAGTATTGAGTCTTAAATTCGTAAGTGCAAGCCAGAATTATGTCCTCAACCAAGGCAAGAGGGATGAGAGTTTAGAAGAGGAGGCATAGTCATAGGAATGAAGAGGACATGCTTTAGAGGTAGCAAAAGGAAAACTGGCTATGGATTGGGTATGAGAAGCAAGGAAGAGAGGAATTAAGAAGGAATCCTAGGTTTTGTACTTAAACTAAGTGAATTGGTATCACCCAAGTAAGGTAAAGGATATAAAAGGCTAACATATTAAATGTTCTTTGGTTCTGAATCACCAAAAATGTTTATTAGCATTCCATCAATGTCCACATTATGAAGAAAAACAAAAAAAATACATCTATTTTCAAATTCACAGCCCATTTATAGCAATTGCTTATGACTTGTAGTAGGTTAAGGTCAGTAACTTATCATCTAGCCTTATGTTCTTTTATGCATTTTATATTATTTTAATCTGAATCCTGTCATTCATAATTTTATCTTGTTTCATGTTTTACTCAAACATCTTTATCTTTAGGAGAAGCTTAAACTTTCTTTCTTTCTTCTTCCAATTCTATCCCCAAAGAGAAGTTTTGATAGGCACCAAGAGAAAGCATTATAGTAGTAATTGTAGGAATTTTTAGGAGTAAATGAAATTAACAAAGGGTAATAGTTTTTTTACAGTATGTTTTACATAAAGCAAAATTAACAGGTATGCCTATAATTTGATCTATTTTTTCCTTCCTTCCTTCCTTCCTTCCTTCCTTCCTTCCTTCCTTCCTCCCTCCCTCCTTCCTTCCTTCCCTTCTTTCCTTCCCTCCCTCCATCCCTCCTTCCTTCCTCTCTCCCTCCCTCCGTCCCTTCCTTTTCTCTTTCTCTTCACTCTCTTTTTCTCTTTCTCTCTCTTCTCTCTCTCTTCTCTCTCTCTCCCTCTCTCTCTTTCACCCATGCTGGAGTAAGGTGATGTGATCATAGCTCATTACATTCTCAAATTCCTGGGCTCAACAGACCCTCCTGTCTCAGTCTCCTGAGTCACTGGGATTACAGAAGTGAGCCACCATGCCAAGCTAGAATTTGATCATTTGACATATGTATAAATGAGTTTACCCACATCTTTTTCAAAATACAGTTGACCCACCCCCATGCAGTAGAAAATTCTTGATATAACTTTTAACTCCCTAAAACCTTAAATACAAATAACCTACTGTTGACCAGAAGCCTTACTGATAATGTAAACAATTGATTAGTAAATTTTTTTATGTTATATGAATTATACACTAGATTCCTATAATAAAGTAAGAAAGAAAGAAAAAAATGGGAAAGAAAATGTGATTAAGAAAATCATAAGAAAGATAAAATGTATTTACTATTAAGTAGAAATGGCTCATCATGAAGATCTTCATCCTCACCATCTTCACATAATGTAGGCTGAGGAGGAGGGGGACGAGGAGGGGTTGGTCTGGCTATCTCAAGGGTGGCAGAGACAGAAGAAAATTTTAAGTGGACCCTTGCAGTTCAAACACATGTTATTTAATTGTATGGAACATTTTCATAACCACAGAACATTCCCTTTTCCCCCTCTATAGGCAATCAGCCACTCCCGAAACAACTACTATTCTGATTAAAATCACCATGGATGACTTTTGTCTGTTCTAGAAATTCATGCAATTAAACAGTATGTGCTTTTTTGGATCTGGCTTCTTTCACTAAATATAATGTTTTGCAGATTCTTCCATGTTGTTTCTCATGTAAGTTATTTTCTCTCTTTTATATTTAATAGTATCCCAATGTTTGAACCTGCTAAGGTACATTTATTATTTTACTTATTGACTGATAATTTTGGCTTTTTTGAATAAAGTTGCTGTAAACATTCATGTACAGGAAGTTTTGTGGACAGACATATGCATGTATTTCTCATTCTCAAAATCCTGAGGGGTACTGTTGTGTCATAACCTAAATAGGTATTTATTTGAAATTTTTTAAGGTAACAAATTATTTTCTGAATTGATGCTTCCATTTTATACTTCTATAAGCAATGTATGAGAGTTTTAGCTGTTCTCTACCCTCACTAATAATTTCTGCTGTCAGACTTTAAATTTCAGTCATTTTAGTAGGTGTGTTGCAGTATCCCATCATGGTTTTGGTTGGTGTTTTCTTGATGAATAATGCCTGTAACTCATTGGCCATACATATATCTTTTTTCAAGAAGTTTCTATTCAAGTATTTTATCAATTTTTGTCTTTCTATTATTGAATGATAATAGTGCTTTATACATTTTTGATACAAATTCTTTATTAAATACATGTATTCTATTGTATTGTGAATATTTTCTCCTACTCTGTGGCTCACCTGCATATTTTTCTTAACTATATATTTTGATGAGCAAAAATGTTTAAATGAGGATGCAGTGAATTTATCCATTTTAATAACTAATGCTTTCAATGTGTTCTTTAGTAAATATTTGCCTACCAAAACTTATACAAATATTTCCTATTCTTTACATCTAGGAACATAATAGTTTAGGGTCTAAAGTTTAGTTATTTGTTCTCTCTTGCATTATATATGTATATCATGTGAGGTAAGGGTCAAGGTATGCTTATTGTTATTTTTCCTTCAGAACAGATACTCAGTAGTTGCAGCACCATTTGTGGAAATGTTTTCCTCCCCCCCACCACTCCTGCCTTAATTTATATTGGTGCTGTCCTTGTGTACCAAAATTTATGTGTGGATTTACTTCTATTCTACTGTATTCTATTGACTTACTTATTTATCCTATCACCTATATTATACTGTGTTGATTACTATGCTGTAGTTTCATTTTATACCTTAAAAGTCAAACAGAGTAAATCTCCCAACCTTGCCCTTCTTTTTCAGGATAGCTTGATTATTCTGTCATTTGCATGTCCATTACAACTTTAGAATCAACTCAACCATATATTCCAAAAAAGCCTACAATTTATATTCCTTTTGTTATATACCCAGTAATGGGATTGCTGGGTCAAGTGGTATTTCTACCTCTATGTCTTTGAGGAATCATAACACTTTCTTCCACAATAGTTGAGCTAATTTACTCTCCCACCAACAGTGTATAAGCATTCTTTTTTCTCCACAACCTTGTCAGCATTTGTTATTTTTTTGACTTTTAAGTCATAGCAATTCTGACCGGTATGAGGTGGTATCTCATTTTGGTTTTGATTTTCATTGCTCTAATGATCAATGATGTTGAGCTTTTTTTCATATGACTATTGGCTTCTTTTGAAAAGTATCTGTACATGTCCTTTGACCACTTTGCTATGGGGTTGTTTATTTTTTTCTTGTAAATTTGTTTAAGTTCTTCATAGATGTCAGATATTAGACCTTTTTGGATGCATAGTTTGAAAAATTTTTCTCCCATTCTGTAGGTTGCCTGTTTACTCTGTTGATGGTTTCTATTGCTGTGCAGAAGTTCTTTAGTTTAATTAGATCCAACTTGCCCATTTTTGCTTTTGTTGCAGTTGCTTTTGGTGTCTTTGTCATAAAATCTTTGCCAGTGCCTAAGTCCTAAATGGTATTGCCTAGGTTTCTTTTCCAGGGGTTTTACAGTTTGGGGCTTTACATTTAAGTATTTAATCCATCTTCTGTTAATTTTTGTATATGGCATAAGAAAAGAGTCCAACTTCAATATTTTGCTTGCCAGTTATCCAAACACCCTATATTGAATAGGAAATCATTTCCCCATTGCTCATTTTTGTCAGGTGTGCTGAAGATCAGACAGTTATAGGTGTGTAGCTTTATTTCTGGGTTTTCTATTCTGTTCCATTAGTCTATGTGCCTGTTTTGGGACCAGTACCATGCTGCCAGGTTTTGGTATTGAGATGATGCTAGCCTTATAGAATGGGTTGGGAAGGAGCCACTGCTCCTATTTTTTTTGTAATAGTTTCAGTAGGAATGGTTCCAGCTCTTCTTTGTACATCTGGTAGAATTTGAATCCATCTGGTCTGGGGCATTTTTTGGCTGGTAGCCTGTTTATGACTCCCTCAGTGTCAGAGCTCATTATTGATCTGTTCAGGTATTTAATATCTTTCTGGTTCAGTCTTGGGAGGATGAATGTGTCCAGGAATTTATAAAATTTTATAGCTTTTCTAGTTTACATGCATAGATCTGCTCATAATACCCTCTGATGGCTTCTTGTATTTCTGTGGTTTGGTGGTAATATACTGCTTGTCTTTTCTGGTTGTGTTTATTTGAACCTCCTGTCTTTTATTCTTTATTAGTCTAGCTAGCAGTCTATTTTATTATTATTTTTTTAATAAACCAGTACCTGTATATATTGGTTTTTTGAATGGTTTTTCATGTCTATATCCTTCAGTTCAGCTTTAATTTTGATTTTTTTCTCTTCTTCTGCTAACTTTGGGATTTGTTTGCTCCTGATTCTCTGGTTCTTCTAGTTGCGATGTTAGGTTCTTAACCTGATATCTTCCTAACTCTTTATGTGGGCTTTTAATGCTATAAATTTACCTTTTAACAGCTCCTTAGTTCTGTCCTAGAGATTCTGGTGTGTTATATCTTTGTTCTCATTAGTTTCAAAGAAAATATTGATTTCTGCCTTAATTTCATTATTTACCCAAAAGTCATTCAGGAGCAGGTTATTCAATTTCCACTTGATTTTATAGTCTTGAGTGAATTTATTAGTCTAAATTTCTAGTTTGATTGTGCTGTGTGGTCTGAGAGATTGTTTGTTATAATTTCAGTGCTTTTGTAGTTGCTGAAAAGTGTTTTGCTTCTGATGATGCAATCAAATTTTAAAGTATGTGCCAAGTGGCAACGAGAAGAATGTATATTCTGTTGTTTCTAGACACAGAGTTCTGTAGATATCAGGTCCATTTGAACAGTGCTGAGTTCAGATCCTGAATATCTTTGTTAATTTTCTGCCTCCATGATCTGTTTAATATTGCCAATGGGGTGTTAAGGTCTCGCACTATAATTGGGTAGGAATCTAAATATCTTTGATGGCCTTTAAGAACTTGCTTTATGAATCTGGGTGCTCCTTTGTTGGCTGCATACATATTTAGAATAGTTAGATCTTCTTGAATGGAATGTTTTAACATTATGTAATGCCCTTCTTTGCCTCTTTGATCTTTGTTGGTTTAAAGTCTGTTTTATCAGAAACTAGAATTTCAATCTCTGCTTTGTCCTGTTTTCCATTTGCTTGATAGGTTTTCTTCATCCCTTTATTTTGAGCCTATATGTGTCATTACATGTAAGATATGTCTCTTGAAAACAGCATTCCAATCAGTCTTGTTTCTTTATCCAGCTTGCCACTGTGTGCCTTTTAATTGGTGCATTTAGCTTATTTACATTTATGGTTAATATTGATATGTGTGGATTTGATCTTGCCATGATGATGTTAGCTAGTTATTATGCAGGCTTGTTTATGTGTTGCTTTATAGTGTTACAGGTTTGTGTATCTCAGTGTTTTTGTAGTGGGTGGTAACGGTCTTTACTTTTTATATTTAGTGCTCCCTTTGGGAGCTGTTGTAACACAAGTCTGATGGTAAAAATTCTCTCAGCATTTGTCTGAAAAAAATCTTATATCTCTTTTGCTTAGGAAGTTTAGTTTGGCAGGATATGAAATTCTGGGTTGAAATTGCTTTTCTTTATAGGCTCAAAATAAAGGGATGGAGGAAGATCAATGAAGCAAATGGAGAACAAAAAAAGGCAGAGGTTGCAATCTTAGTCTCTGATAGAACAGTCGTTAAACCAATAAAGATCAAAAGAAACAAAGAAGGCCATTACATAATGGTAAAGGGATCAATTCAACAGGAAGAGCTAACTATCCTAAATATATATGCACCCAATACAGGAGCATCCAGATTCATAAAGCAAGTCCTCAAAGACTTACAAAGAGACTTAGACTCCCACATAACAATAATAGAAGACTTTAACACCCCACTATCAACAGTAGACAGATCAACGAGACAGAAAGTTAATAAGGATACCCAGGAATTAAACTCAACTCTGCACCAAGTGAACCTAATAGACATCTGCAGAACTCTCCACCTCAAATCAACAGAATACACATTCTTTTCAGCACCACATCACACTTATTCCAAAATTGACCAAATAGTTGGAAGTAAAGCACTCCTCAGCAAATGTAAAAGAACAGAAATTATAACAAACTGTCTCTCAGACTGAGTGCAATCAAACGAGAACTCAGGATTAAGAAACTCAATCAAAACCGCTCAACTACATGGAAACTGAACAACTTGCTCCTGAATGACTACTGGGTACGTAACAAAATGAAGGCAGAAATAAAGATGTTATTTGAAACCAATGAGAACAAAGATACAACATACCAGAATCTCTGGGACACATTTAAAGCGGTATCTAGAGTGATATTTATAGCCCTAAATGTCCACAAGAGAAAGTAGAAAAGATCTAAAATTGACACCTGAGCATCACAATTAAAAGAACTGGAGAAACAAGAGCAAATACATTCAAAAGTTAGCAGAAGGCAAGAAATAACTAAGATCAGAGCAGAACTGAAGGAGATAGAGACACAAAAAACCCTTCAAAAAATCAATGAATCCAGGAGCTGGTTTTTTGAAAAGATCAACAAAATTGATAGACTGCTAGCAAGACTAACAAAGAAGAAAGAGAGAAGAATCATATAGACACAATAAAAAATGATAAAGGGAATATCACCACTGACCCCACAGAAATACACACTACCATCAGAGAATACTGTAAACATCTCTATGCAAATAAACTAGAAAACCTAGAAGTAATGGATAAATTCCTGGACACATGCACTCTCCCAAGACTAAACCAGGAAGCAGTTGAATCCCTGAATAGACCAATAACAGGCTCTGAAATTGAGGCAATAATTAACAGCCTACCAACCAAAAACAGTCCAGGACCAGATGGACTCACAGTCGAATTTTACCAGAGGTACAAGGAGGAGCTGGTACCATTCCTTCTGAAATTATTCCAATCAATATAAAAAGAGGGAATCCTCCCTAACTCATTTTATGAGGCCAACATCATCCTGATACCAAAGCCTGGCAGAGACACAACAACAACAAAAAAAGAGAATTTTAGACCAATATCCCTAATGAACATCGATGCAAATATTCTCAATAAAATACTGGCAAACCGAATCCAGCAGCACATCAAAAAGCTTATCCACCATGATCAAGTGAGTTTCATCCCTGGGATGCAAGGCTGGTTCAACATGTGCAAATCAATAAATGTGATCCAACATATTAACAGACCCAAAGACAAGGACCACATGATTATCTCAATAGATGCAGAAAAGGCCTGTGACAAAATTCAACAGCCCTTCATGCTAAAAACTCTCAATAAATTTGGTATTGATGGAATATATCTTAAAATAATAAGAGCTATTTATGACAAACCCACAGCCAATATCATACTGAATGGGCAAAAACCGGAAGCATTGCCCTTGAAAACTGGCACAAGACAGGGATGCCCTCTCTCACCATTCCTAATCAACATAGTGTTGGAAGTTCTGACCAGGGAAATCAGTCAAGAGAAAGAAATAAAGGGTATTCAATTAGGAAAAGAAGAAGTCAAATTGTCCCTGCTGCAGATGACATGATTGTATATTTAGAAAACCCTATTGTCTCAGCCCCAAATCTCCTTAAGCTGATAAACAACTTCAGCAAAGTCTCAGGATACAAAATCAATTTGCAAAAATCACAAGCATTCTTATACACCAAAACAGACAAACAGAGAGCCAAATCATAAGGGAACTCCCATTCATACTTGCTTAAAAGAGAATAAAATACCTAGGAATCCAACTTACAAGGGATGTCAAGGACTTCTTCAAGGAGAACTACAAACCACTGCTCAATGAAATAAAAGAGGCCACAAACAAATTGAAGAATATTCCATGCTCATGGATAGGAAGAATCAATATCATGAAAATGACCATACTGTCCAAGGTAATTTATAGATTCAATGCCCTCCCCATTAAGCTACCAATGACTTTCTTCACAGAATTGGAAAAAACTGCTTTAAAGTTCATATGGAACCAAAAAAGAGCCCACATTGCCAAGACAGTCTTAAGCCAAAAGAACAAAGCTGGAGGCATCACGCTACCTGACTTCAAACTATACTACAAGGCTACAGTAACCAAAACAGCATGGTACTGGTACCAAAACAGAGAAATAGACCAATGGAACAGAACAGAGCCCTCAGCAATATTACCACACATCTACAGCCATCTGATCTTTGACAAACCTGAGAAAAACAAAAAATGGGGAAAGGATTCCCTATTTAATAAATGGTGCTGGGAAAATTGGCTAGCCATAAGTAGAAAGCTGACACTGGATCCTTTCCTTACTCCTTACACGAAAATTAATTCAAGATGGATTAGAGACTTAAATGTTAGACCTAAAACCATAAAAACTCTAGAAGAAAACCTAGGCAATACTATTCAGGACATAGGCATGGGCACGGACTACATGTCTAAAACACCAAAAGCAATGGCAACAAAAGCCAAAATTGACAAATGGGATCTAACTAAACTAAAGAGCTTCTGCACCACAAAAGAAACTACCATCAGAGTGAACAGGCAACCTACAGAATGGGAGAAAATTTTTGCAATCTACTCATCTGACAAAGGGCTAATGTCCAGAACCTACAAAGAACTCAAACAAATTTATGAGAAAAAAACAAACAACCCCATCAAAAAGTGAGCAAAGGATATGAACAGACATTTCTCAAAAGAAGACATGCATACAGCCAATAGGCACATGAAAAAATGCTCATCATCACTGGCCATCAGAGAGATGCAAATCGAAACCACAATGAGATACCATCTCACACCAGTTAGAATGGCAATCATTAAAAAGTCGGGAAACAACAGGTGCTGGAAAGGATGTGGAGAAATAGGAACACTTTTACACTGTTGGTGGGATTGTAAACTGGTTCAACCATTGTGGAAAACAGTATGGCGATTCCTCAAGGATCTAGAACTAGAAATACCATATGACCCAGCCATCCCATTACTGGGTGTATACCCAAAGGGTTATAAATCATGCTGCTATAAAGACACGCGCACACATATGTTTATTGCAGCACTATTCACAATAGCAAAGATTTGGAACCAACCCAAATGTCCATCAGTAACAGACTGGATTAAGAAAATGTGGAAAATACACCATGAAATACTATGTAGCCACAAAAAAGGATGAGTTTGTTTCCTTTGTAGAGACATAGATGCAGCTGGAAATCATCATTCTCAGCAAACTATCGCAAGAACAGAAAACCAAACATCACATGTTCTCACTCATAGGTGGGAATTGAACAACGAGATCACTTGGACTCTGGAAGGGGAACATCACACACCGGGGCCTATTATGGGGAGGAGGGCGGGGGGAAAGGTGGCATTGGGAGTTATACCTGATGTAAATGATGAATTGATGGGTGCTGACGAGTTGATGGATGCAGCACACCAACACGGCACAAGTATACATATGTAACAAACCTGCATGTGGTGCACATGTACCCTAGAACTTAAAGTATAATTTAAAAAACAAAAAGCAAAAAACAAACAAACAAACAAAAAGCAGTCTGGGCACATTTTTGCAGAGCAGCTTGGCTATGCTGGGACATTCCTTCTACCCCTGGTCGGCTTGGACTCTACAAAGCCAGAAGGTTGCAACAGCTAAACTCCCCGAATAGCAATGATGGCAGCCTGACTCTCTTCCTGGAAGCTTCATCTCAGGGAGATGCAATGCTGCTATCAGTGGCTGGTTGAAATTCCAAGCCAGTGGGTCTTATGCTGTGAGATGCTATGGAAGTGGGGCCTGCACACTGTTGCTGCGCACCCTGCTGGCTTCAGCCTCTTTCCTAGGGGGTACATACAGGGGTCTAACCTTCCACTTTGCAGTTGCAACTACTTTTTCTAGGAAGCTCAGAAAACTCCAGTATCTGAGGCTCCCATGTCTTTGCATATGCCTGAGTGGCTGCTCTGCCAAGATTCCATGTAGCTCTGTGTGTCAGACTGAAGGCTCTGGTAGAGTGGGTTCATGACGCAAGGGTTGCAAGATCTGTGGGAGAAGCATGAATTCCTAGAGTCACACCTTCACTCACCACTTCCCTGGGTCGGAGAGGTTTTCTTGGCTCCATGTCACTCCTGGGTGGGCCATTGTCCTGCCTTGTTTTTCTCCATTTTCCAGGGGTAGAGTTGTTTCCTTGATTAGACTCAATGCCAGTACCTGCATGTTTCAGTTGAAGGTGCTGTATTTATTCTCCCCTGCTGTTCCTTTCCAGAGAACCACACACACTAGCTGCTGCTCCTAGCCGGCCATCTTGGCCACACCAGCAAAAGTTTCTCTTGCTAGAAGGAAGAGTTTTTAATAATAGAATTCTCTGATGTTTTTCAAACTGGTTACTTTTCCCCTCTTCTTAGTAAAATCGGGAGGATATTTTGTTCTAATCTTCACGATGAGAACCAGATACAGCTAAAAGGAAAAGTCAAAAAAAGCGTGGGTGCCCCCCTTTGCCTGGCCTCCACTGGGGTTTGTAACCCTCAGACTTGTCTACGCTAAGCCTACTGTCATTTTTCAGTTGCAGTGGTTTAATCTGCGAACTCACTTCTCTGATGTATCTAAAAGAACACATCTGTTACTGATTTTTCAGTTTGTTCAGCTTTTTACTTGTTATTAGGGTGGAGTGATGACTTCCAAATTCCTTTTTATGTCTACTTTCAGTTATTTTTATAGTATTCATAACTAACATCCTAAATTTACAACACCTAGCTTAAGCTGACATGAAGTTCACTTCAATAGCATGTATTAACTATGCTTTTGTCTAAATACAGCTCTTCTTTTTAAGTTATTATCACAAATTATAACCATATACATTAAGTGCCTGATAATGTAAACTTATAATTACTTTTTTAAGCTTTGTCTTTTAATTTGTGTATGAAACCAATAGTGTTACGTAACAAAAATATAATACTAGGTTTTATATTAATCTATATATTTAAAGAGATCTTTATTCTTCATATGACTTTGAGGTACTATCTATTATCTCTTTGTTTTTGCTTAATGAAATTTCTTTTGTAAGTCTTGTAGAAAAAGTCTGCCAGCAATAAATACTTTCAGCTTTTGTTTACCAGGTAGTATCTTAATTTCCCTTCCATTTTTTCAAAATAGTTTTGCTTGGTACAAAGTTTTGGTTGACAGTTCCCTTGTTTTTCCCTTCTTTCGGCACTCTAAATATATCCTCTTCCTGCCTGCTGGAATTCATGGTTACTAATGAGAAAATGATGAGTTCGTGTCCTTTGTAGGGACATGGATGAAGCTGGAAACCATCATTCTTAGCACACTATCGCAAGGACAAAAATCCAAACACCGCATGTTCTCACTCACAGGTGGGAATTGAGCAGTGAGATCACTTGGACACAGGAAGGGGAACATCACACACTGGGGGCTGTTGTGGGGTGGGGGGAGGGGGAAGGGATAGCATTAGGAGATATACCTAATGTAAATGACAAGTTAATGGTTGCAGCACACCAACATGGCACATGCATACATATGTAACAAGCCTGCATGTTGTGCACATGTACCCTAGAACTTAAAGTATAATTAAAAAAGAAAAAAGAATCCCTTATATATGCTATATGCTAAGACTCTTTCGTCTTGCTGCTTACAAGTTATCTTTGTCCTTGGCTTTTGACAACTTGATTATAGAAAGTCTCAATATTGCTTTCTTACTGTTTGCTCTGCTTGGAGGTCATTGAGAAGCTTGAATTTGGGCATAAATGTCTTTTGTATTTATAAAGTTTTAAGCTACTATTTTTTCATATATCTCTTTCCACTTTTCTGTTCTCCGGGGATTACGATTATGCGTATATTGGTATGTGTGATGGTGTCTCCTAGCTCCCTTAGAATTTGTTCATTTTTCTTTATTTTGTTTTACTTTTGCTCCTCAGAATGAGTAATTTGAATTGCCCTTGCTTTAGCTATATTCATTCTTCTGACTGCTCAACAATGCTTTGGGCATCCTTTAGTAAATTGCTCATTTATTGTATTTTCTGCTTCTGAATACTTTTCATAATGTCCATCTCTTTACGTATTGATATTATCTATTTATTCACACACAGTTCTCCGGTTTCCCTTTAGTTCTTTGTTCGGGTTTCTTTCAGCTTTTGAGCATATTTAAAATAGGTAATTTAAATATTTGTATCAATTAAATTGATGTCTGTGTTTCTTAGAATGGTTTCCTGTCAATTTATTCCTTTACTGGGCCATACTTTATTGTTTCTGTGTATGCTTTGTATTTCTCCTTGAGAACTGGATCTTTTGACTGTAATGATATGACTCTCAAAATTCAAATTCTTTTCCTTCCCACGGATTGGTGATGTTACTTGATGTACCTGCAATCATCTTTTTTTTAGTGACTTTTCCAAATTATTTTCACAAAACCTATTTTTCTTATTGGATATATAGTCAATAATGACTCTCTTCCATTACTTTATGGCCAGCAGTGCTTTAACAGAGATTTCCTATATTATTTGGATCCAATGTAAATTTTTTTAAAAACGTGTTTATCTTTTCATATCTTCTCAGACTGATATTACTGGTAAAGCTGCTTCAGTCTGAGGTCTTGAAACAGTGGCCAGTCTCTGTGCCAGATGCTTAGCAATCAAAAGCAATTGTCAAAACATACTACCATAATTTTTGAAGTACAACGTACCTATCATCCACCCATGGATGATATCAGCACCAGCAAGCCACGCTGGAATTGTCAGCCCCCATCCACATGGTTGTTTACTGTGGGACTGAAGGGTAGAGAATGGGGGCCATTATAGAAAACAGTGAAATTCACTGTAATGGACCCTGACTCTTTCTTCATAAAGCTATCATCTGGTGACTACAAATGTCCAAATAGACTCGAGAATTCCAAACTAGTTTCTCTAGATGCTTCTTGTCAGTTCAGTAACTGTTTTGGTAAAGGGACTAAGTTCTGGAGCTTCCCACTTTGCTATCATCTGTTATGTCATTCAAATTTTCTGCTTTCTACATAAAGATTGTGTAAATCTTTAAAGTGACTTTTGAAAAGCTGCTTTTTCTCTATTTTTCTGAAAGAGTTGGTGTATTGTTTTATCATTAAATATTTGATAAAACTCAACAGCAAAGACATCTCATTTATGTAAGTTAAATGTTTGTATATGTGCATGTGTTTAATAATCCAATATTTATTTCTTTAAGGAGTGTAAAGTTATGTATTTTATTATTCATGGTGTGTCCATTTTAAGTAGTACTTTTCAAGGCATACCTAATTTTTTTTAAACGTCAGTAAAATTTGTAAAAAGTCTTCTTTTTCACATATTGCAGATGTGTGAATTTTAGTTTTTCTCTATTTCTCCACATTTTCCGTTTTTTAAAATATGGTAGCATATGTCATTGACTTTAAACATGTCTTCTTCATTAATAGAGGCATTTTAATATGTAAAATACATTCTAGTGTTTCCTTTGTCTACATCCATAATGCCGCTATGAACATGAGTGTACCAATATTTCTTTGAGTCCCAGTTATCTTTTATACCTTATCTACAAGTGGAATTTCTGGGTTATATGGTAATGCTACTATTTATTTATTTATTTATGTAATGGCATATTGATACTATTCTTCATGCTAGTTGCACTGTTTTACACTCCCATCAGCAATGCATGAAGGTTTCAATAGTTCTACCTCATTACCAATCTTATTATTTTCTATTTTCACAGTAGATATTCTAATTCATGTAAAAGGTATGTCATTTTGATTTTGATTTGCATTTTCCTAACAATTAGAAATGTATTTTTTGGTAAAACATACACACACATACATGTAACATTAGATTTACCCTTAGATCTACCCTCTTAACACATATTTAAATATGCAGTCCATTATGCTTCACTATGGTCATGATGTTGTACAGTAGATCTCTAGAATTATTTTATCTTTTATAATTAATGCCTTACACTCATTAAACAATAACTCATTTTCCCTCTTCCCCTACCCTGGCAACCGCCCATCATTATAATTTCCTCTTCTGTGTATTTGACTATTTTATATACTTCATATAATTGCAGTATTTATTCTGCTGTGTGACTGAGATTTTTTTTTTTTTTTTTTTTTTTTACTTAGCATAATATTCTCAAGGCTCATCCATGTTATGGCATATGATAAGATGTTCTTCTTTTAAAGCAGGGGTCCCGAACCTTTTTGGCTTGAGGGACCAGTTTCCTGGAAGACAATTTTTTTCAAGGATGAGGTGGATGTGGGGTGGTTTCAAGATGAAACTGTTTCACCTCAGATCATCAGACATCAGATTCTCATAAGGAGCCCACAACCTAAATCCCTTTCAACCTAGATCCCTCACATGTGCACTTCACGATAGGATTCACGTTCCTATGAGAATCTAATGATGCACCTGAACTGACAGGAAGCCGATCTCAGGAGGTACTGCTCTCTCACCAGCCGCTCACCTCCTCTTGTGGTTCTTAATGAGCCACACACTGATACCAGTCTGGGGCCAGGGTTTAGGGATCCATGTTTTAAAGGCTTAATTATAGATAGATAGATAGATATGAGATATATATCATATGTATCACATTATATATGATTCAAATAAAAATTTGAATCTTAAGGAGTTCTATATAAGGTCGTTTCTTCTACATACATGGATATACATGTACTTACATACATGTATATAATATCCATACCATATAGATTATATACATATCATTTATATAATATACATATCATATATATAATATATATCATATTTTCTCTATCCATTCATCTGCCAGTAGGCATTTAGGTTTCTTCTACATCTTGGTTGTTGTAAATAATGTTATAATGAACAAAGCTGTGTAAATAAATACCTCTTATATATCTTGATTTCAATTCTTTTGGCCAAATATCCAGTACTAAAACTGCTGGATCATATGATAATTCTATTTTTAATTTTTTGAGAAACCTCCCTATTGTTTTCCATCATGTCTATACTAATTTACTAGGGTTTCCTTTTCTAGATATCCTTGCCAACATATTGCCTACCTATTTATTTATTTTATTTTTGAAAAAGCCGTTATATATGTGTGAAGTAGTATCTCATCGTGAGTTTAATTTGCATTTCCCTAATGATTAATGATGCTGACCATCTTTTCATATACCTATTGGTCATTTATATTCTCTGTTAAATAAACATCCACATCTCTTAGCTGATTTTGTGCTGAGATAATGGATATCTGAGACTGGGTAAGTTATAACGAACAGAAATTTATTGGCTTACAGTTCTGGAAGCTGGGAAGTCTAATATTGAGAGGCTGGTATCTGGCAAGAGATTTCTTGCCCATCATCTCATGGTGGAAGGGCAAAGAGAGCATGAGAGAGAAAGAGAGACCAAAGGAAGTTGAACTCATCCTTTTATGAGGAACCCACTCTCATGATAACAAACACACTGTTTCAATAACAGCATTAATCTGTTCATAAGGACAGATCCCTCATGGCCTAATTAAATCTTAAAGATTCCATATCTCAGTACTGTTGCAGTGCAAATTAAATTTCAACATGTGTTTGGGCAGAGACAAACATTCAAACTATAGCAATGTTCTTTGCCCATTTTAAAAATCAGGTTATTTGTTTTATATTTGCTTATATTTCTTTGCTTGGTTTTTATTTTATTTTTAGTTTTTTGCTATTGAATTCTAGTTTTTATATATTTTGAATACTAACCCCTTATTGGATATATGGTTTGCAAATATTTTCCCTATTCTGTATGTTGTATTTTCAATCTGTTGATTTTTTTCTTTGCTCTGCAGAAGCTTTTTAGCAGCTCCACTTGTGTATTCTTGTATTTATTGCCTGACTTTTCACTGTCATATAAGAAAAATGCCAAGATTAATGCCATGAAACTTTTCACCTGAAAAGTTTTTCTTCTAGAAATTTCTTTTCTTTCAGAAATTTCATATTTCAGTTGTTACATTTAAGGTCAGGGTCCACTTTTATTCTTTCATTTGTGAATATTCAGTTTTCCTGCATTTGAAGAGATCATAGCATCCCCATTGTGTATTCTTGGCACCATTGTGAAAAACAAGGCTTGAAGGATATATAAGTGGGTTCACTTTGGGGCTCTTTACTCTGTAGAGGAAGGCCTCTACTTCCATTTTTATGACACTACCACACGGTTTTGATTATTTTAGCTTTGTAATATATTTTAAATCAAGAAATGTGAGGTTTCCAGCTTTGTTTTTCCACAAAACTCTTTTGGCTTATCAGCATCCTTTGTGTAGCCATATGAATTTTAGAACTGCTTTTTTCTATTTCTATAAAATATGCCCATATGATTTTGATAAGGATTGCATTGAATCTGTAGATTACTCTTGGTATGTGGACATTTTAACAATATTAAGGCTTCCAGTTTATGAACATGCAATGTCTTTTATTTTTTTCTTAAATTCTTTTGTCAACATTTTGTAGTTTTCATTGTTTTAGTTTTTCACCTCTTTGGTTAAGTTTATTTTTAACTATTTTTTGAATTTTTGTTATTAGTGTATAATTAAATTGGTTTATTAATTTTCATCTCAAATTGTTATGGTTATAAATGCAAATGCACAACTAAATTCTTGTATGTTGATTTTGAATACTGACACTTTATTAACTTTATTAGTTTTAAGATTTTTTTAAAAATTTGAATCTTAAAGAGTTCTTCTATATAAGGTCATTTCTTCTACATACATGGATAATTTTACTTGTGTCTTTAAATTTGAATTCATTTTTTTTTCTTGCCTAATAGCCATCCTGCCTATGATATGAAATAGAAATGGTAAGAATGAGCCTTATTTTTTTGTTCATGATTTAGAGAAAAGGCTTTCAGTTTTTTACCACTAAGTAAAATGTTAACTCTGGGCTTTTCATATATGGCCCTTTTATGTTGAGGTAATTTTCTTCTGCTGCCAGTTGGTTGAGTGTTTTTATGATGAATTTGTGTTAAATTTAGTCAAATGTATTTTCTGCATCTATTAAGGTGATCATATTTTTTATCCTTTGTTATGTTAATGCAGTGTATTACAGTGATTTATTTTTGCACTGATCTAAATAAATCAAGGAAATATTGGCAGAACTAAAGACAGGAATAGACAGCAACATAATAAGAGTAGGAAATTTCAATAATGCATATTCAATAATGGATAGAACATCCAGACAGAAGATTAATAAGAAAATGGAAAACTTGAACAACACTGTAGATCAAATGAACCTAAAACACATGTATAGAACATTCCACCCAATAGTAGTTTGCAGAATTCACATTCTTCTCAAGTACACATGGAACATTCTCCAGGATGGATCACAGGTTGTTACAAAACAAGTGTTAACAATTTAAATTGACTTCATATCAAATATATTTTCTTACTGCAATGGAATAAAACTAGAAATTAATAGCAAAAGAAAAACAAAAAACTACAAATATGTAAAAATTAAACAGCACATTCTTGAATAAACAATAGGTCAAGAAGAAATTAAAAGTGAAACTGGAAAGTATCCCGAGGCAAACAAAATTAAAATACAACATACCAAAATTAATAGGATGCAGCAAAAGCAGTACTAAGAGGGAAATGTATAATGATAAATGCCTACATTAAATGGAAAAATTCTCAAATAGAAATCTAACTTTATGCCTCAAATAGCTAGAAAAATAAGAATAAACTAAACTGAAATTAACAGATAGAAAAAAGCAGTAAAATTATAGTAGAAATAACCAAAATAGAGGATAAAAAGAACCCTAAAAAAGGCAACTAAAAGTTTGTTTTGAAGAGCTCGATAAAATTGGAAAACTGCTACCTAAGAAAATAAAACAGAGGACTCAATTTTAAAAAATAGAAATGAAAGAGGAGACATTAAGTTGAAACCATAGAAATACAAAGTACCAGATGGGACTATTGTGAATAAATAAATGCCAAAAAATTAGATAATCTGGAAGAAATTCCTAGAAACATACAGCCTATGAAGACTGAGTCATGAAGAAACATAAAGCCTGAACAGACTAACAATAAAGAGATTGAATCAAAAAACTCCAAACAAAAGAAAGCCCAAGTTCAGATGGTTTTACTACTGAATTCACCTAAATATTTAAGAAATAAATGTAAATCTTTCTCAAACTCTTGCAAACATCTGAAGAGGAGGGAATGCTTCCAAATTCACTTTATGAGATCAGCATTACCCTGATATGTAAACCAGACAAACGTAAAAGAAAACTACAAGCCAGTATCTCTGATGAATATAGATGCAGAAATAGTTCAACGAATGCTAGCTAATGGAATTTAATGGCACACTAAAAGAATCTTCCAGCATGACCAACTGAGTTTTATTCCTAGGATGCAAGGATGGTTCAACACACTAAACACTCTTTATGTGATGTTTGTTGTTCTCTATTAGAATTACATTGACTACAAATCAATACAACCTACTGTTAGGTTAATCTCAAGACTCCCCTTTCCATACCTCTAATCTCTCTTAGAATGTGGATGAACCAGGATCTAGGATTTGGGACATTTCATTGGAAAAGAAATTGGATTAACAGCCTATTATTGCATGGTATCTATTTGATTTACAGTGGCCATTCTGGAGGCCAGTTCTCTATTTTCTTCTTAGCATCCTTTACTGCTCATTTGGCTAATAAATACAAAAAAGAGTTTGGAAACTGGTTATCTTTCCATTCTTCTTCACAAAATATTTTAGAACAAATATGGGAACTAGAATAAAGAAAAAGACATGACTACAATTGGTAGTGTAAGCTCTATAGCTTACGGAAAACTCATTTCTTAATACCTTTCTACTTACCATTTGAGTTTTACTATGGGCTGCTTTAAGAATAAAGGCATATTCAAAAAGTATTAAGTTAAACATAATGGGCATGCATTACCTTTTTAAGCAGTGATCTCACCTCAGGTGGATATATGTCCAATATGACAGTATGACTGTCATCAATTAATTATCTACTTCTCTTCCTGCAAGAATAAGAAAAGCAGTTATTAGAGTGAGAATATAAAAGTGTTTACTTTTACACTAAGCTATCATCCCTTCATAATTATCTGGAAGTCCCATCTGGTGTGACAATAAAGAAAACCGACCCATCTTAACAACAAAGACATGTAATGATTTGTATATGTAAAATGCAAACAAAACTAAGTGATCAAATGTAAAATATTACATAATTTTTCAGCATATACCACAGTGCATAGAACATAGTAGGTATATAAATTGATTTCAACTTCACATAGAAAGTAAAATGAAAAAATATACATCGACTGGTGTATTTGTGTGACCTTTTTGGAAGAGGTAGCTTTTCCTTTTTAAGTAGTGAAGAATCAAGTATATTTATTGCAATCACTGAGCCAAAGATACGACAAATAGCTTTTATTCTTTAAAGGGGCTATAGATGTTGGCCAGTGTACATCCCAGGTAAGCCTTGACTGACTCAATGATGTAAACTTTCCAGGAGCATGGACTAGGAAGAATGTTAGTACCTCTAATGTCCAGTGGTCTTGGGTCTGATTGTAATGGAATTGTAATGGGACTAACTGATGTGAAGGTTGCATAAGGAGAATTCTGAAATACAAACCTGCTTATGTGCTATTCTGCCTCAGTTTTAGCATAATTATTATAAGAGTTTTCAGCCCTCTATTCCTATTTTAACCTACAGCCTATGTGTGTTTGAACCATCAAACCAATTGAGTGGAGTTATGTAGTGAAAAGCTTTCAAATGAGAGTTTCACTCACATTTAAAAAGTCATATTACTGTAGCTTTCTCTGCTTTGCCTTGGGAAAAGAAAAAAAGTCATATATCAATATCTAAGTGCTGCAAAAAGCACTCCATGCACTTTCTCCTTTAACTGCTTCATAAAACTGAATTTCTGTCTACAGAACAGAAGCTAAATATGAACTCATTCTGTGAGGGCAGAAAGACTAATTTTCTTTTTAGTGTTCCATATGGCTAAATTTCACATAAAAATCCTCATGTGACTAGGACTAAGGCAATGTCTTATGGTGCACCACCACATACAAGGAAAATTTCAAGAAAAACTGAGAAAATACATGAGTCAGATCAAGGTGTTCACTTGCTCAATCTTTTCTTAATAATAGTCAATACCTAATACGTGATAAGAAGTTTGAGACACACAAAGCAAAAGTCCAAGCCTAAGACAGTGCACTGAATTATTAAGTAGATAACATCAATATGAGAAAAGAATAGTATAAGCAAGGATACAATAATATGCTATAAATACCACTAACTTCGATTTCACCCAGTGAAAATGTATAGTTCAACCTTGGTTATATCTTTTGAAAATCGTATATATCCAAACAAACATAGCTCCCTCTCAGTCATTTAACTGCTAGCTCTAGCAGTTCTTTTCCATATCAAGAACTGTTACTAGCCATACATGAGGGACCAATAAATACTAATTCTTTAGCATTTTCTATCATTTAAAAATTAATGTTATATGCATTATCTCTCTAAGATCATGGGCTTGCCCTAGGTTCTCTGATCTGTATGTAACAAGCCTGGGTCAAAACCAAAATTATTTCTAGGTTATAAAAACAATGAGGCTAGAGATTGGTACCAGATCTGGGTTTTGGTAAGAATATGGCAGTGGCTTGTATCAAGTTTTAGCATATTTTTCTCCCTGGAGTAAGGCTCACTTGCATAATTGGAAGACATTTGATGCTTTTTTGCATTTTCAGGGTGCTATTGAACCATTCTGGAGAACCAAGTTCTCTCTTCAAGGACCAGTTGGTCTCTCAATAAATGATTCTCCTTGACTTGTACTAGAAAACTTTCTTTTAGCTTATGTTGAATGTTAGGGGGTTCACACAAAACATTTCATTCCAATTCATCAGGAAGTCATAAAAATATTATTCATTGCTTCATTTAGTGTCTCCTATAGAAAGACCAAAAAAGAGAAAAAATAACCATCATATTTAAATGCCAAGGAAATATCTGTTCCCTTGAGAAGCTTTCTTGATTTTCCTTTGGACATTATGAATCATGTAACTCACTGCTTCCATTTTTGCTTTGGCCTTCCAAATATCAGAGTTAAATTTATGATTTGGTTTAAAAACTGTGAATTTTTCTATAGCCTGGATATTATTGTGTTAGGAACAAGTTCTAGTCCCAGTTTCAAAATGGATTTGATATTCCTTTGTATCATTATTTCCCAATCTTCTATTATTTTTTGCTTCATGTTAGGTTATCCAAATCTTCTAATAAGAATGTGAAAAATTCAAAATAAGTAATAAGAAGTTCAATTATTTAGAATTTTAATGATTATTTGCTATGACAAAGTAAGCATACTGTAAGAATTTGAACTTTTTACAGGGACTTTGCTTTGCCTATCAAAAGGCAATTCAGAGTTTATGAACCTAGATTTTTGACAGAGACAGTTTCATGAATTAAAAGGTCAGTTCTGCTCAGTTACTACTATTTTGAAGGTGAATTTGATTTTAGAATCTGATTCAATGGCCCAATCACATTTTCCTTCTATTTTTATCTCTCTAGCCATTTTCATGCTTGTTGGATTAAATATCTATAAAGGAATGCTTGACAAAATAAAAAAAATACATATATAATAAATTGAGCACTGTCAGCTCACCACTTCATTCCTGCTTTGAAATGAAAGCGATATAGCACCATCACTGTAAAAAGTGACAGGGCAGACAGAGGCTTATTAAAAATATATTATCTTTACAGTTTTACATGCATTAAATATGTCAACGCTTTTCCAATTCTTTTACTTTGTCAGCCTGAAACAGAAGTGGATTCAACAGGGAACATCTTTTGTGCCAGGGCTCGTCTGAGTTATTGCATTTCCTAATCCAAAAAAAAGCAGATTTCACTATTTTATGCAAACATGAATCTTGTTAAATGTCTGTATTGTTTTTTCTTCCGAAAAGAGTCTACTCCTTTCTAATACTACTTTGCAATTAAAACACATAAATTAAAAAAAATTATCTGTAAACTCTTGCTAAGTTTGTTCGGAAGCAAAGTATCAACCTCACAATGAGAAAATGAGTGTTAGACCACAAACCTAAATTCCAGAGTCATGGTGGGATTTGGGATTGATGTATAGGAAAATGAAAAAGCCGTTCTATAGGCTCTGAGGTGTTCATTCTACTTGGGCTGATTTTTCACAAGACTGCCCTCCACTGACTGTACAAAATTCTCTATCGGGGAAACATGCCTCTGGGCTACTAGATCCCTGCAAACCACTGTGATATCAAGTCTGTATCAAGACCTCTTCCCCCAGCCATATTACTCCTCAGATCTTATTATTTGTGGAAGGAGTTAAGAGCTTGGCACTACTTTCACAAATAATTTTAGTTTTAACTAGAACAATAAAATATTAGTAGAGTGATGTTCAAGAATGCATTGTGGAAAAATTTAAAGGAGTGGCAGACCGAAAATCATGCCATATAGAGAAACACCTAATATTGATGCTGTCGTCTCAGACCACAAAATCCAGACAATGAGGAGAAATGTCCTTTGCTAATGAAGATGTAATAGTGCGCTCTTTAAATTAGTATTTTCTCTGCATTGCAGTGAAAATTTTGTAACAATGTAAACGCTTAATTGGTTAAACTAAATATTCTCTACAACAACTACCAGGTAGTCATTCAAAGGAATAGTGGAGAAAAATGTTTATTGGGAAAAATGTACAAGATAAATTACTGACTAAGAGGGCAAATATACAAAAAAACTATTTTCCAAATTTTCTAAAAGTAGCATGGTAATAACCTCATGGGGGAGAAAATACTCAAAAACCTTTATTCTATTTTCTTCCTAAAATAAAAAAGACAATTTACTTTTCCATTTTAAATAATGTTTCTCAATGAAAAAGAAAATATCTACTTTTCTTAGTCCTCACTTAAATTTGAAGAATATGCTAATTTAGAGACCTAATTAGATACCTAATTTTTTTGATGAATCTCTTATCCCTGTTCTAATTAAAATGTAAGATGTATGGGTCTCACCTGAATACCTCAGGTCTATAGCAGTGATTTAAACAACAAAAGCAATAATACACTTCAAGTAGCAGTGATCATCAATCTCTATCAAAGAATCTTACATCAGTAAACCACACATTGATTTAAGAATATCAATTAGGTCACTTATAGTTTAGCAAGAAGTTGAAAAGCTGCCATCTTGTTTCTGAATCTGTGTCAAAGTGATTGAGCCACTGATATAAGAAAGGCCCCTGATATGAGAAGGGAAAGCAATTGCAGTCAGAGAGGAATTTTTTCGTAGTGTTAGATCCTAAAGAATAAACGTGACTTGGCAGCTCATCAGCACATGAACTTTTTTACTAAATGAATCTTGGGTAGACAAATATGGCCCCAAGATGAGAGACTAACATTGCACATAAGCCCTATTTTAACACTAAATTAGGAGATCATGGTGATGCCACATTTCAGCCAACAACCATATTCTGGTTTTGTTCTCATGGTGAGCTTTCTGTCAAAATAAGCTAGTGAGGAAAAAGGGAATTCTCTTTTGTTGGCCCTTGAATATGAGCTCCACCATGAGAACGGAGCAAAATGTTGCCTTTAGGCCAATAGTCTTGTCTGTTTTGTTGACAATCTAATATGTGCCATGATTTTTTCTTATGGTGTTTGATCTTATCTGCTTAGTAACCCCATAAGATGGCCACTCTTCATTTTAGAGAAATGGAAGTTGAGATTTAAAGGGATTCTTTTATTTCCTAAGAAAAGATGGAGCCTAGATGTCAAATTTACATCGCAGCGTGGTGAGGTTCAAGGGAACATTTTCTGAGACTATCAGGTACAGGTAACATCTTCAGAGGATTTCTACAATTTTCATATATGTGGACTAAATAAATTATTTTCAGTTAACATACAATAATAACGTATTTTCAATATGAGATTCATCATAAAAAGTCTACTTTCTCTTTTCCCACCAGTTTCACCTATTACATTTGTAATATACCAATGGCCCGCTTCTAATCTGTTTATTCATAGTACCACTTATTGCCTATGTCTGAATTGCTCTCATTCTCTTGTGAAATTTTGTAGAATATTTGTTTATACATATATTTATTAGTTAATGCCTTTCAGAGTGTTTTCTTACTTTAGTTCACTCTTACATGGCCTCTTTATTTTACTTAATTCTAATCTGCATTTTACTTGACATAACTATGTGAATAACATCAACCATTTTTTTTCAATGCTTACTATTAGTATGTGGTGGCAAAGTTATTAAATGTATTAAAATATCACTTCATGTAATAACCATAAAACTTCTGGGGCAGATAGTATTACCCTTTTTACATTTTTGAAACGTTCAGTGAGATTTAGTAAAGAGATTAAATGCTTGTGATACAGTTTGTACATTTGTTCCCTCCAAATCTCATGCTGAAATTTGATCCCTAATGTTAGATATGGGGCCTGCAGGCAGGTGTTTGAGTAGGCGGAGGCAAATACCTTATGAATGGCTTGATGCCTTCCTAAGGGTTTTCAGTGAGATATTACATTATTAGTTCCCTTGTATTTTGATTGTAAAAAGAGCCTGGCCCCTCCTCCCTTCTCTCTTGCTCCCTTTCTCTCACTGCATCATGCCTAGTTCACTCCACTTTCCACCCTGACTGCATGCTTTTTGCGAGCTGGTGCTACAGTGCTTGTACAACATGAAGGACCATGAGCAAAATAAGCTATTTTTGTTAAAGAAATTACTATAAAGAAATACTCAGGTACTTCTTTATAGAAATATAAAGAATCTAAATATAAATTTAAATATATTAAATTTCTTTAAATATCTATCTAAAGAAATATCTGAGTATTTCTTTATAGCAAGATCAAACAGACTAATACAGGTAGTATATTGTGGTAGAGGGAAAATATTTCCTAAATTGCATCTGAAGAGGAATTGCAAAATTAAAAAATTAGATGTTTGGAAATGATCTGAGAAGTCACTAAGTGGCATATTTTTCTTACTGCACTCTGCAGCAACTACCAGTGATCCATGTTGCTATCCATTTGGAGAAAATCAATGAGCAGTAAGAATTCAAGGTCCTCCACTTCCTAGTCTATTAAAACACTTTTCCTCTATCTGTTTTATATTTCATATATGTACAATTGCATTTAATAAAAGTAATCTAGGCTACAGCATTTTGGAAATGGACAACCAAACCAAATAGTGAACTGTAACATAAAGGTCTTTAGTTGATCAGTTGAGGTTTGCATTTCAGTTCTTCCAGTAATTAGCTATGACCCAGTTTCCTCATCTATTAAATAACAAAAAATTTTCTCATCTCAGTAGATTTTTAAAATAGAGGTAAGAATGCATGGAAATACAGAAATATGTGGACAGTACCTAAAACCCAACAACGAGATGTTTCAATTATTACCTGATTACCTTTATCCTCCCAGAACATCCCATCAAGTGACATTGGAGGTGTTTCAATACACATAGTGAGAGGGAACTCATTGTCTATAGGGAAGAAATCCACTTCTACCTTTGAATAGTGCTGACTGACAGCAACACTAATTATTTAACAATAAAAATTATAACAGAAATATGAGTATACATTATTGCTTCTATTGCAACTAAAATTGAGGCAGTTTCTCAAACTTCTGTTCCAGTTCTTAGCTTGGCATTTTCCCTCATCTTTTGATCTCTTTGGAAAGCATTATGTGATCCTGCGATGCCTTTGATAAACTGCCACCTGAAGGCAGAAGTTACTTGTAGTTAGTAGGATATTCACTAGATTTCAATTTTGCTTTCTAACATTTTATTTCAAGCATTGTTTATCCTGTACTTTGTGAAGGGAATGCAGAAAAATCTTCTTACAGCCCCTTTCCAACATTCACATTTTATATGAATGTGACTAGTGGGTCTCCATGGTAGCAAAAGTAAGTAAGCTCATTCACTCTCAGAGGTTCAGTATCAAATTGGTAGAAACATGGCATCTCCTCCCACATATTTCTCACTCATATACCCTAGGCCTGTCTTCATTGAAAAAAATAGGAAGTTGAAAAATAATGCATGAAATATGCTGCATTTTTAAAAATATATTTTCTGAATCCCAAATAATAGAGGCTAATTTTAAAGACTTTGAAATTTTTAAAGTGGAGATATAAAAATACAGCAAAGATATGTTAAAAAAATTAAAAATTGTCCATAATCACATAACTCAGGTATAAACACGGTCAACATTAAGATGGGCTTTCTAGGCTTATGGTGTTGTTATCTATCTCATTTTAATGTTTCTGAGGTCATGCTACAGAAGTTTATATAAGCTTTTATATAATATTATGCCAATCATTTTCTTTATGATTGAAGATACTAACATATAAAAGAATGAATGTAAAACGTATACAAAAATCAGCTTTACAAGTTTGAAAATTGTTTAATTTCTACTAAACTTATATATTTATTTATTTATAAATAAATATTCACTTATATATGTACTTATAAATATTTATTTATATATTTATAAATATTTACTTTTATATATAATATTTCCTTATATATTTATAAATAAATATTTACTTATATATTTATTTATTTATTTATATTTGTTTATATATTTATTTGCATTGATCAAGTTTTAGATTCTGAAAAATTCTAGCTAATTAATGAAACATGCACACATTCTGTCTACAAATTGACAACATAATAAAAAGAGTTTGTGTTGCACCAGATAAACTAACAATGTTAAGAAAAGTTTAAGTTACTGTTGGTTATAGGAATCTTATTTTAGAGATAATCCTTTTTGTTCAGCACTAGAGAGATAAATGTACACATTGACATCTAGACTACTGGGTAGGACACTCACATTAGGTCCCAGGACTTCTCATCCTTCAATTATTCTAATTTTCTTAGTAAGTTTTATACTTTGCAAACAAATTTCTCCTTTTCGTATTTTTCAAAACCCTGAGAGAGACATTAAATTGTATTAACTTCATTTATCCCTCATCTGAATACCTAATAATTTATACAAATGGCAAGAGTTAATTCTCACACATGACAATTTCAAGACCAGAGGCAAACTTCACAAATCTCAAAAGGGTTTTTTCTGCCTATCTCTCTACTAAAGAAGTAATTTGACCCAAATTACTTCTCACAGGAATTATCCACTTTTATCTTTAGAACTTCCTATTATAAAGAATGAACAGATAAAAATGTGTGTGTGTGTGTGTGTATACAACACAACATTTTTGCAAGAAAAAACAAAACAAAACAAAATCGGTGCCTATACTTAGGAAACTAATTAAATGTAATGCTTTAAAATATTCCAGAGAAGTTCTCACTGCCAGACTTAATACTTAAAATTCTCTTCGTCTTATTTCTTACTGAATATTTAAATGAATCCTATAAGTCCTAATTTATCTGCAGTTTAGTCTAAACAAATTCAGGAGTGCACACCCACAAGAAAGCAGAGTGTTTCACACACAGAGAGCGATGCATTCTTGAAATGGAGAATCTTCCTGATGGGAGGAAACAAAGGTTGGTTTTGGAAATGTAGTTCCTCCGCTCATTTGGTAACATAACACTGAGTTGCTAATCTGAGGTCAGTATAAGAATTGGCACATTTAAAAGGCTAATGCCAGAAGCCTTTTATTTTCTAACGAGGCTGTTTCCTCAACCAAAGTTCTAGGTATTACAACGTTGTCTAGGAGTTCACTTTTCCATTTGTACATAAATATGTAATGTTAAGGAGACATGTTACTCTCATAAACTCATTTCATGTCATGCCAGGTTCTTTATTCCTGACCTAAGTACAACTCTGCACGCTGAGAACTCAGGGAATAGTATGTTATCTTCTATGTCTGTGTTTGTAACATTTTCCCAGTAATCCCCACGTTATATTTATAATGTATAGTGTTGGTAGGGTGGTGTCCCTGCCTCGTAGCAAGACTGTTTATTCCATCAACAAATGTTTAGTGGCCAACTACCAAACATCAGGCAGAATAGCAGGGTCTTGAGATACAGTGATTAAAAAATATGCAGATCTTTAAGGAGAACATGGTTCAGTAGAAAGAAAATAAGCTAGTATAATACAACTCTAGTTACCAACTGTGTTATAGAACACTAAAACGTACTCCTCCTGTCTAACTGTAACTTTGTACCCATTAATCCCTGTTCCCTTTATTCCCTCCATTCCCTGGCCTCTGGTAATTACTCTTCTACTCTCTACTTCTATGACATCAACTTTTTAAGTTCCCAATATAAATCTACAAAGAATGTAAACAAACATTTCTGTGCCTGGCTCATTTCACTTAACATAATGAACTCCAAGCTCATCCATGTTGCTACAAATAACATCATTTAATTCTTTTTGATGGGTGAATAATATTCCCTTATGTATGTATACCTCATTTTCTGTATCCATTCATTTGTTGATGGACCCTTAGTTTAATTTCATATCTTGGCTATTGTGAATAGTGCTGCAATAAACAAAGGAATGCAGATATCTCTTCGGCATACTTATTTCCTGTCTTTATGATATATACTCAGTAACGAGATTGCTGGATAATATGGTATTTCTATTTTCATTTTTTGAGGAATCTTTGTATTGTTTTTCATAATGGCTCTACTAATTTACATTGCCACCAACAGTGTATGAGAGCTCCCTTTTCTCCTTTTCCTCACCAGTATTTGTTACTTTTTGTCTATTTATTTATTCATTCATTTATTTATTTACTTTATTATACTTTAAGTTCTGGAGTACATGTACAGAACATGTAGTTTTATTACATCAGTATACAAATGCCATGGTGGTTTGCTGCACCCATCAACCCATCACCTACATTAGGTATTTCTCCTAATGCTATCTCTGCCCTAGGCCCACACCCTCCAACAGTCCCAGGTGTGTGATGCTCCCCTCCCTGTGTCCATGTGTTCTCATTGTTCAACTTCCACTTTTGAGTGAGAACATGCAGTGTTTGGTTTTCTGTTCCTGTGTTAGATTGCTGAGAATGATGGTTTCCAGCTTCATCCATATCCCCACAAAGAACATAAACTCATCCTTTTTTACGGCTGCATGATATTCCATGGTGTATATATGCCACATTTTCTTTATCCAGTCCATCATTGATGGACATTTGGGTTGGTTCCAAGTCTTTCCTATTGTGAATAGTGCTGCAGTACACATACATGTGCATGAGTTTTTAGAGTAGCCTGATTTACAATCCTTTGGGTATACCTAGTAATGGGATCACTGGGTCAAATAGTATTTCTAGTTCTAGATCCTTGAGGAATTGCCACACTGTCTTCCATAATGGTTGAACTAATTTACACTCCCACCAACAGTATAAAAGCGTTCCTATTTCTCCACATCCTCTCTAGCATCTGTTTTTTCCTGACTTTTTAATGGTCACCATTCTAACTGGTGTGAGATGGTTTTCTCGTTGTGTTTTTGATTTGCATTTCTCTAATAACCAGTGATGATGAACATTTTTCGTATGCTTGTTGACTGCATAAATGTCTTAATTTGAGAAGTGTCTGTTCATATCCTTTGCCCACTTCTTGTTGGGGTTGTTTTTTTCTTGTAAATTTATTTACACTCTTTGTAGATTCTGGATATTAGCCCTTTGTCAGATGGATAGATTGCAAAACTTTTCTCCTATTCTGTAGGTTGCCTGTTCACTCTGATGATAGTTGCTTTTGCTGTGCAGAAGCTCTTTAGTTTAGTTAGATCCCATTTGTCAATTTTAGCTTTTGTCGCCATTGCTTTTGGTGTGTCAGACATGAAGTCTGCCCATGCCTATCTCCTGAATTGTATTGCCCAGATTTTCTTCTAGGACTTTTATGATTTTCGATCTTACGTTTAAGTCTTTAATCTATCTTGAGTTTTAATAATAGCCATTTTAACTGGGGTGAGGTGATATCTCAATGTGGTTCTGCTTTAAAGTTTTTTTGATGATTAATGATGTTGGGCATTTTAAAAATATATCTATTGGCCATGTGTATGTCTTCTTTTGAAAAAATGTTCTTTCCAATCATTTGCTCATTTTTCAGTTGGATTATTTGGTTTATTAGATATTGAATTGAGTTCCTTATATATTCTGGATATTATTCCTTTGTCAGATGTATGGTTTGCAAATATTTTATCCCATTCTGTAGCTTGTCTCTTCACTCTGTAGTTGTTTCCTTTACTGTGCAGAAGCTTTTTAGTTTGATGCAATTCCATTTTTCTACATTTACTTGTGGTGCCTGTGTTATTGAGGTCTTAGTCAGAAATAGCTTTCCCCAGACCAATGTCCTCGAGTGTTTCCCCTATGTTTTCTCTAGTAGCTTCAGAGTATTCACTATTACCTTTAAATCACTAATCCATTTTGAATTGATTTTGGTGTGCGTTGAGAAAGAGAGGTCTAGTTTCATTCTTAGGCATATGGATATCTCATTTTCCCAGCACATTTATTGAAGAGACACTTATTTTGCCACTATATGTTTTTGACACTACTGTCAAAAATCCATTGGCTATAAATGTGTAGTTTCATGACATATAACATTTTTGAACAAAGGCTACTGGACCTAAAAGTGAGGATATTTTTAACTCATAGTCTGGGGAAGTCCTTTAGCAAAAGTGCTGTCATTGCAGGAGGGGAGTCTTCCAAGCACAAAGAATAGCATGCAAAAGTGATTAATGAAAAAATCCTGGAGAAATCCACTGAAAAATTATGGCTTCTTAGTATGAGGAAGAAGTGGCCCAGGAATGACCAGGTATTACAGACTGAAAGTGTGTGCCCCAGGAATATTCCTATGTTGACACCCCACGCCCCAATGTAATGATATCAGGAGATAGGGCTTTCGGAGGTAATTAGAATTAGATGAGATACTGAGGGTGTAGCCCTCATGATAGGAATAGAGTTTTCACAAGAAGAGACACAAGAATGTCTCGTCTCTCCCTACCCTGATGCCCTCCATCCTCCCATCTCTACTTCCTGTCACTGAAGACACAATGAGACGACCATCTGGAAACTGGAAAGCAGCCTCTCACCAGACATAATATGCTGCATGTTGATCTTGGACATCCCAATCTTCAGATCCATGAGGAATAAATATTTATTGTTTAAGCCACCCAGTCTGTGGTATTTTGCTATAAGCACTTGAACTGATGTAAGATACAAAGTATTTCTATTTCAAGAAAAATATCGGATGATTTTCATGTTCTAGTGATTTAAGAACTAGTCTTTCAAAACATTTAAAAATTGTTAGGTATGTGTGTCAATCTTCTCCTACTTTTTCCATATGCTGTTCTCTAATCTTTCGTTTTCTTAAGTGTCTATATCTATGTGATACGCTTCTGAGAGGAGAATCCCATCTTCCAGACAACTAAGATTATGACATTTTTAAAAAATAAAACACCAAAAGTGACAAAGGACTCAGTGGTTCTTTATGTGGCAGATTAACTTAATTAGTAAAGAATACAGAGGAAAATAAAGTTAAGGCACCATTGCAACAAAATAAACTACAGTTAAACTACAGAGAGGTGGTTATAAATGTAAGTTAAAAAAAAGAGGGGACATTTGAATTATCCTTACCTTTGGGCAACAAAATAAATCATGATTTGATTCTGAGATACCGAGAGCTGTTCACTTATTGAATGATGGATATGTACAATTACCTTGTTATTAACAAAATAGAATGAAAGTGCTAAATGGAAAATTCAGCCAAAAAGAAAAGGTGCTAATATTATTAATCACAATCTTTTTTATTATTACTATACTTTAAGTTCTGGGATACATGTGCAGAAGGTGCAGTTTGTTACATAGGTATATATGTGCCATGGTGGTTTGCTGCACCCATCAACCCACCATCTACATTAGATATTTCTCCTAATGCTATCCCTCCCCTAGCCCCCCACCCCCTGACAGACACCGGTGTGTGATGTTCCCCTCCCTGTGTTCATGTATTCTCATTGTTCAGCTTCCACTTATGAGTGAGAACATGCGGTGTTTGGTTTTCTGTTCTTGTGTTAGTTTGCTGAGAATGATTGTTTCCAGCTTCATCCATGTCCCTGTAAAGACACGAACTCATCCTTTTTTATGACTGCAGACTATTCCATGGTGTATAGGTGCCACATTTTCTTTATCCAGTCTATCATTGATGGACATTTGGATTGGTTCCAAATCTTTGCTCTTGTGAATAGTGCTGCAATATACATATGTGTGCATATGTCTTTATGATTTATGATTTATAATCCTTTGGGTATATACCCAGTAATGGGATTGCTCGGTCAAATGGTATTTCTGACTTTAGATCCTTGAGGAATCACCACAGTGTCTTCTGCAATGGTTGAACTAATTTACACTTCCACCAACAGTGGAAAAGCGCTCCTATTTCTCCACATCCTCTCCAGCACCTGTTACCTGACTTTTAAATGATGGCCATTCTAACTTGTGAGAGATAGTATCTCATTATGGTTTTGATTTGCATTTTGCTAATGACTAGTGATAATGAGCTTTTATATATATATATATGTTTGTTGGCTGTCTTCTTTTGTATAATTGTTTTTATTTGTATAATTTTGTATAAAAGTTTGTATAACTATCTTCTTTTGAAAATTGTGTGTTCATGTCCTTCACCCACTTTGTGATGGGTTGCTTGCTTTTATCTTGTAAATTTGTATAAGATCTTTGTGATTCTGGATATTAGACCTTTGTCAGATGGAAAGATTGCAAACATTTTCTGTCATTTTGCAGGTTGCCTGTACACTATGATGATAGTTTATTTTGCTGTTCAGAAGCTCTTTAGTTTAATTAGATCTCATTTGTCTATTTTAGCTTTTGTTGCCATTGCTTTCGGTGGTTTAGTCATGAAGACTTTGCCCATGCTTATGTCCTGAATGGCATTGCCTAGGTTTTCTTCTAGAATTTTGATGGTTTCAGGTCTTATATTTAAGTCTTTAATCCATCTTAAGTTAATTTTTGTAAAAAGTGTAAGGAAGGGTCCAGTTTCAGTTTTCTGCATATGGCTAGCTAGTTTTCCCAACACCATTTATTAAATAAGGAATCCTTTCTCTAGTGCTTGTTGTTGTTAGGTTTGTCAAAGATCAGATGGTTGTAGATGTGTGGCATTATTTCTGAGGCCTCTGTTCTGTTCCATTGGTCTATATATCTGTTTTGGTACCAGTACCATGCTGTTTTGGTTACTGTAGCCTTATAGTATAGTTTGAAGTCAGATAATGTGATACCTCCAGCTTTGTTCTTTCTGCTTAGGATTGTCTTGGCTGTATGGCCCCCTTTTTAGTTCCATATGAAATTTAAAGTAGTTTTTTTCCTAATTTTGTAAAAAAAAAAAAAAAAAAAGTCAGTGGTAGCTTGATGGTATAGCATTGAATGTATATATTACCTTGGGAAGTATGGCCATTATGGCCATTTCACACAATTGATTCTTCCCATCCATGAGCATGGAATGTTTTTCCATTTGTTTGTGTCCTCTCTTATTTCCTTGAGCAGTGGTTTGTAGTTCTCTGTGAAGAGGTCCTTCACATGCCTTGTAAGCTGTATTCCAAGCATTTTATTCTCTTTGTAGCAATTGTGTATGGGAGTTCACTCATGATTTGGCTCTCTATTATTGGTGTATAGGAATGATTGTGATTTTTGCACACTGATTTTGTATCCTGAGACTTCGCTGAAGTTGCTTATCAGTTTAAGGAGATTTTGGGCTGAGAAGATGGAATTTTCTAAATATACAATCCTGTCATCTGCAAACATAGACAATTTGACTTCTTCTCTTCCTATTTGAATACCCTTTATTTCTTTCTCTTGCCTGATTTGCCCGGCCGGAACTTTCAACACTATGTTGAATAGGAGTAGTGAGAGAGGGCATCCTTGTCTTGTGCCGGTTATCAAAGGGAATGCTTCCAGCTTTTGCCTATTCAGTATGATATTGGCTATGGTTGTGTCATGAAGAACTCTTATTATTTTGAGATATGTTCCCTCAATACCTAGTTTATTGAAACTTTTTAGCATGAAGGGGTGGTGAATTTTATTGAAGGGCTTTTCTGCATCCATTGAGATAATCATGTTGTTTTTTTCATTGGTTCTGTTTATGTGATGGATTACATTTATTGATTTGGGTATGCAGAACCAGCCTTGCATCCCAGGTATGAGACCTACTTGACCATGGTGGATAAGCTTTTTGACATGCTGCTAGATTTGGTGTGCCAGTATTTTATTGAGGATTTTCACACCAATGTTCATCAGGGATATTGGCCTGAAAATTTCTTTTTTGTTGTTGTTGTGTCTCTGGCAGGTTTTGGTATCAGGATGATGCTGGCCTCCTAAAATGAGTTAGGGAGGAATCCCTCTTTTTCTATTGTTTGGAATAGTTTCAGAAGGAATGGTACCAGCTCCTCCTTTATCTCTGGTAGAATTCGACTGTGAATCCATCTGGTCCTGGGCTTTTTTGGTTGGGAGGACACAATCCTAATGTTTAATCTCAATTATAACAAATAGCATGTTTTGGAAGTTTACCATGTTTAAAGCATTATACTAAGTACTTATCTGCATAGCTCCTTAAATTCTCAGTATAATCCTAAGAAGCTGTTATCATTATTTTTTCTATTCTGTAGATTATAAAGCTAAAAACTATTAGAAGTTTAAAAAATGACACAAGTACCTTAAATCTGTAAATGTTCCCAGTAATCAAGAATATTTTAAGTCATCGATATAATATTTCTCTTTCTAAATAAATACCATATTTTACTTCTTATTAGATTATTTTAAAATATATGTTCTTAACAAAGAAAAAATTAAAAACACAATGTTTTTCTTCTGAGAGTAATTGTATACTAAACTGATTTGTATCATTTAGGTATTACAAAGTAATGGCAACAGCATTAATATATTTTACTGACTAAAAATAGAACATAAAATTGGGCAAGTAGATTTCCTCCAATAGAGCTGAAAGTCATGAATTGTAGAGTGGGTGCTATAAATTAGAAGTTTAGTTCACTACAGTTCATCAGTGTTGGAGACGTGCACAATAAGCAACAAGAATGAATGACTCTGCCTCTTGTATTGAAATTAGTTGATTAATGACAGACTACATTACTATTTTTTTTCCACACCTTGTGTGATCCTGTTAATTAGAAAAATTCCTCTTGCTCATTGAAAATGTGCCATAAATTCACTTTCCTTCTGTATATGTTGCCCCAGGACAGAAATAATGTTATATTTTGAAAAACATGCACATTTCAGAATGGACTCTTCTTAATCAGATGACAACAGATGGTCTTAAGTGAGCCAGCTTCTTTCTGTGTTGTCAACCACTAACAAAAGAACGAAGAACCACACTCAATTAAATGAGATATAACCCAACCTTGATATTGTTTTGGGTACAATGGTTAAAATGTACATCCTTTTGCCGCAATTGACATTTTGTGTCTATTCAGACCAAAAAATTTCCATGATTACACAACACAAAAAGGAAAGGAACAGATTCAGTATTTTATTATGAAATTAATTAAGATACTCTACTCTCCAAACCCTACAGACTTATGTTGTACAATTGAAATACGTTTCATACACATAGAACACAATATCCTGGCATGTTTAATATATAGAGAGAGTCATAAATAAAATCATTCATTTGAAATATCAATTGTTCCAGAATACAATAAACTCAAACTATGGATTTATAGAATCTTACAACTGAAACTGCCTACAAGTTTTCTCTGAAAATCATGTTTTGGAGTAGAATTCATTGCTATTATCTCTTTTACTCAGAAGCTTAGCACTCAGATGGCCCTTATTTAAAATAAATTATCTGCTGTTGTCAAATGAACAGTTGCACCATTCAATAAGTATCTATTGAAACCAGATACAAGACTCAGGACATGAGATGAATTTTGAGCAAGATAGGAACAGAATTTTTTCTTAATTTGGAGTCTCAAATTAAGCAGATGATACAAAAACTAAATTAGCAATCACAGTGCAGAGTAATAAGTTCAGTAGAAAGGAAAATACAGTGTGCTATAAAAATATGTATAAAGGATACATAATCTGGCCTTAGAAATTTAGAAAAAATTATCTGTTCAGGCAATGATTGAACTGGGACTCAATGGTCAATTAAGAGTTAGCTTGGTGAATAGGAGAGACAATAGTGTTTCATGCAAAAAGAACTGATATACAACCTTCTAAAAATGGAGAAGGAACATGAAAAGTTCAAGAAGCGGAGAAAATCTGAATGTTGCTGCATCTTAGGGTACTAATGAGGGTGTAACAAAAATGAGACTATAGAAAGATAGGATACAAATCATATGGAACATTTTAAATGATGTTTTATCTTAACCTGTATCCTGAAACTATGAGACACATACAAAAAGTTGTATTTGGGGCAATAAAATAAGTTTATTCATATTTTAACCTACTTATAGGCAGAAAGCAGGAAACATGATAATTTTATAATCAGTTCCAGATATTTAGCTTGTATTTCAACTTTCAAACTCGATTAAAAATAGTTTGAACCCCTATGCTTTAGTTAATTTTGTGCTGATGTAACAGAATACCACAGGCTGGATAATTGACAATGAACAGAAATTGATGGGCTTACGGTTCAGCAGTCTGGAAAGTACAATATCAAGGTGCCAGCTTCTGGCTGAGGCCTTCTCACTGTGTCATAACATAGCTGAAGATGTCACAGGGTGGAAGTGCCAAGAGAGCAAAAGAGAATGAGCAGGAGGCAGAGAACACACTCCCACCATAAGGAACCCAATTCCAGGATAATAGCATTTGTACATTCATGAGGGCAGAACCCTTACGACCCAAAGACCTCTTAAAAGTCCCACCTGTTACTGTAGTTACAATGCCAATTAAGTTTTAGCATAAGTTTTGGAGAAGACAAACATTCAAATAATATCATCTCAGTTCATCTACATGCAGCATACTAGGCTATAAAAATACACCTGGAGTCACAGAGATCTTCGTTAAAATGACAGTGTTGAAACCAGTTGGATAACCTGGATAAAGTATAAAATCTCAAATAACTTCCTTACATGTAAAAATAAATATAACAATGCCACCTTATAGTTTATAACTTTTAAAATAAAATTAAATGAGACAACATATATGTACACATACATAAATAGAATAATCACATGGAGATAGATGATAGAAAGATAAATAGATAGATAGATGGTAGACAGATAGATAGATAGATAGATAGATAGATGGATAGATAGACAGATAGATAGATAGATAAAGAATAATCCCTTAAGGCTATGAACAGATGAATCATATGTGTTCCACAATCCTCTGGCCCCACTTTTCTTAACAGGAACATTTCTTTCAGTAGTAAAATACTATACAATATTTCCACAAAATTTACTTAAAATTATAAGTAGATTTTTTTTTACCTCCTAATGTTTTTAAAGTGAAAAAAAAATCATCTTAATGATATAGACAACTAAGTAAAAGTATACTTTCTGAAAGCACTTATGTCTGTTAACAACTGGAACCTGTTGCCTCGAACAGCACTTGACATGCAATAGCCAAATATTCACTAAATTAATTTCTTGCTATTCAGACGTTTTCTTTAATAATTACCTCCAGAGAAGGGTATATAAAGTAATTATAATTTATAAACATACATAGATTATGATATTGATAAAAAGTATAGAAATATAAAATTTGCAAATATGAACCCATATGTATCTATGTGCAGCTCCTGTGATAGCTTCATGTATTGGTAAATAAATATTCTTAGCCAAGTAATAGGGTAACCACTGTATTTTCCAATACCAATAACAAAAGGATGAAGCTCATATTTTTGTGAATAGATTATTTGAAACAAGTACATTAGTGGCTCCTAAGCACACAAATGTATTACAATTAGAGAATTGTAAATCAAAAGCAAAGTTTATAAGTAAATATATAAGTAAACATATTAACTAAAATATTGCAAATAAAATGTTAAAATGCATTATGATTGTTTATTTAATAATTCAGTTAATTTGTTACCCACGTGAAAAAAAGTTAAAAAATCAAAATCCAAGAAAAAATAGTTTAGGTCAAGTCAGTAACAGAAGTTTTAGTATCACACCTACACAGCCAATGTAAAATATAATTAGCTTATTAAAAGGGAAACTCTGAGGAGGGACGATGAGAAAAAAATATCTTCTAAGAGAATGCATATTCATATAGAAAAGAGCATGTCTAAAATAATGAAGGCTTGATATTTGTTGTTGGTAGAAAAAAGGGAAAAAAATAATGGTCCAACTATGAGTAAATTAAATTGTGACATCATTTTGATCACCTTATAGTGATACAAATTTAACACATTTGTTCTATAACACTTGTCATACCTGCTTTGAATAGCAGTGACTGGATGACAAGGAAGTACAGAATATTCTGTCTCACTACTTAGTTCTGCAGTGAGTAGCATCTAAATTATAATAATGTATATTAGGACCCCCAATTCAAATAATATGAGTGTAAACCATATTTATTTTAATTCAGACTCTTTAGTTGTACATAACACAATAAAAACTGAAAGTATAGTCATGATAATAAGGACTTGACTCAATTTATTTGGAAGTCCCAGGGTGGACCTGTATTTGTGAATTGCTGAATCTAAGGACCCTTATTTCATGTTCAGTTCTACTTATTTATTCACCTATTAGCTGTAATCGCCTCTGTCACTGGTATCATTCTACAATTAAGCTTCCTGAACATTGCAGAAAAGATAGCTTCTACCAGCCCAAGATTTACTGTCTTCAAACTTGGAATCCCCAGTGGAATCAGGCGTTGTTCTCATCCAGCATTTATCCAGGAAGATCTGTTGCATAGGCCTCCAGTGATTATGGTTGCCATGGCAATGAACTGCAATGAATAACTTAACATGGAAGACACATGCTCAAACAGAGATCAGAAGAGGAAAGAAACTGTAATTTTTATTTCTTTCGAGACTAAAGAGGCATTTCTTCAACATAATTAAATAAACAGTCCAAAAAGAAAATTGTTGATAACTTGCATAATAATAATGTAGATATCATGACAACTGACACAATGTGGAGGACGAAGAAAAAAAATGACCAAAGCATATTCAAAGGTATTAACTTGTTAGTCATTTTGCATAATTCAGAGTTAAATGATATGATAAAATGATCAGAGAATTGAGGCTTAATCTGTAAAAACTTGGAGATTTTGAATAGGATTTTGGAATCTACATAAAAAGAAAGAAATTGACATTCTGGTAGCTCAGGCTCAGATACCTGAATGTAAAATTTCATTGGATGGAAATGTAAAATCTCATTTCTTTTTAACAACAGATTTTTCTAAGAACAATATAGAAGTGGTCTACTCTAAAACAGAAAAATAAAATATATGGAAGCAGAGAAGAACAAACAGCATAACTGAAACATAAGAAACAGAAGGTCTAGCTTAAGCTTAACTGAATTCCCATAAGGACAGAAGAGGCCCATGGAGCAATAGCAATATTGGAGGAATAATGCAGAAGATGTTCAATGCTATAGAAAGACATTAAGCCAGTAGTTTTAGAAGTACCTCTACCAGAAACAGTAAACACAAAGGAAATCTTACTTAGGCATATTACTGTGGTAATTACAAAGGCTTTACATGACTGGCTTTATGGGATTATTGAGCATGTGGGTATCCAGTACTTCAAGCAACATTTTTTGAAAAGGCTATTTGTTTTTCTTCGCAGAATGTTTAGTTGCCCTTGTCAAATGTCAATTGACCATAACTGCAAGGATTTATCTTTGGGAAATGAATTCAGTTTCATTGGTCTGCATGCCTATGCTTATGCCAGTGCCACACTGTTTTGATTAATGTTGCTTTGTGTTAAGTTTTGAAATTGGAAGAGGTTCTTTTCTCACAAGATTGTTTGTTCTTTTCTCACAAGATTGTTTGGCTATTCTAGATTATTTGTATTTCCATAGGAATTTTAGTATCAGTTTTACATATTCTGCAAAAAAAAAAAGTCAGCTAGGATTTCGATAGGGATTCTGTTGAATCTCTTAATCAATTTGGTGAGTGTAGCCCTATTAACAATATTAAATATGATTCACAAAAATTGGATGTCTTTCCATATGTATAGATATTTTAATTATTTTATGTACATTTTTTAGAGCTTAGCGTACAACCCTGGAATGCTTGTTACATTTATTCCTATGTATTTTAATCTGTTTAATGCTATTATAAACGGAATTGTTTTCTAATTCTAGTTTTGCATTATACATTGCCAATGTGTAGAAAAATAATTCATTTTTGTAAATTGACCTTGTTTCCTACAAACTTTTGCTCAACTTGTTTATGAATTTGAATAGTTTTTGTGGATTCCTCATGATTTTCCATACACGAGACCATGCTATCTGCATATAGAGAGAGGTTTATTTCTTCTTTCACAGTCTGGATGGCTTTCATATTTCTTCTCCTTGTCTAATTACCCTGGCTAGAATCTCTATTATAATGTTGACTAGAAGTAGCAAGAGGACACATCCTCATCTTTCTTATTTCTAATATTAGTGGAAAAATAGTAAGTATGATGTCAGCTGTGGGTTTTGGTAGACACTCTTTATCAAACTGAGGAAGTTCCCATTTATTTCTACTGTGTTCTGTTTTTATGGTAAATGCTTTAGATTTAATTGAATGTTTTTTCTGCATTTATTGAAGTAATCAGGGTGTTTCTACCCTTTATTATTTTAATTTGTGTATTGCATTTCAGATTTCAAATAGAACTTGTATTGATAGGGTAAATTCTACTTAGTTATAATGTATACTCTTTGTTTATATATTGCTTAGATCAATATATAAGTATGTTTTGAGAATTTTCAAGTCTATATTAAAGATATATTAGTGTGTAGCTTTCTGTTTCTGTGATGTCTTTGCAAATTTTGGTATCAGAAAAATATTGGCTTCATATAATTAGTTGAAACAATTTCTTCTACTTTTAAAAGAGTTTGTGGAGGATTGATATTAATTCATTATTAAATGTTTCACCACTGTAACATATCTGAGCCTGAGCTCTTTGTGAGATGGTTTCAAATAGCTAATACAATAATGAAATTGCTACAGGTCTGAGCACATTTTAAAATCTAGGTTATATTATTTCTTGTTTGTCATAATTAATAGGATTTTCTTATAATTATTTATATTTCTATAATGTCAATGATGCTCTCATTTGCACTTATTTTAATAGGAGTTACTTTTATTAGCTAATCTGTTTACAAATCAAATATACTTGTTTATGCTAAAGAACCAACATTTGATTTACTGATTTTGTTGTTTTTCTCTCTTTAATCCCCCTGTCTATTTTCTAATCTGTATTTTTACTTCCTTCTGCTTCTTTGGGTTTAGCTTGTTCATCATTTTATAGTTTCAGAAGGTGAAAAATTAGGTTACTGTTTGATATTTTGTTTTGTTATTAAATACAGTCATTTGCATTATTAATCCCCTCTAAGCACTGCTTAGCTACATCTCAGACATTGTATTTACTGTTTTCATTCACATTCATTTCAATTATTTTCTAATTTCTTATATTAAATATTTTTAGGCCCACTGACTATTTAGCTGTGAGCTATATAATTTACATAATTATTTAATTTCCTATTCTTCCCTCTGTTTTTACTTTCTAATTACTTATGTTGTTGTACAACATACTTTCCATTATTTTAATCAGTTTAACTTTATTGAGTTTTTTTTTTTTTTTAATGGCCTAGCTTATGGTCTATCCTGGAAAATATTCCAAGTGTGATTGGGAAAATGTGTATTTGTTTCTGTTGAAGCATTCTATAGATTTCAGTGAGTGTTAGTTGATTAACGGTATTGTTTAA
This sequence comes from Trachypithecus francoisi, assembly GCF_009764315.1. Taxonomy (NCBI): domain Eukaryota; kingdom Metazoa; phylum Chordata; class Mammalia; order Primates; family Cercopithecidae; genus Trachypithecus; species Trachypithecus francoisi. The sequence goes on along the minus strand of NW_022681458.1, from coordinate 123,958,464 downwards.
ATCTATTTCCTTTTTGATCTTTGGGATAGTTATTCTATCCATTATTAAAATAAGGATATTTAAGTCTGAAACTATTACTCTGTTTTTCTTTCTTGAATTCTGATATTTTTAAAATACACATTGGGGCTCTTTTCATTTCATGTATATGTTAATAATTTTTCCCATGGATTATTTCATCATTATAAAATTCCCCCCTTGTCTCTAGCAATAATTTTTGGCTTAAAGTTTATTTTGTCTTAAATCAATGAAGTTTTAGTTTCTTTCGTTACTATTTGTGTGATCTTTCTCTAACATCTTACTTTTGAACTTTGTGAGTTCTAATCTGAAGTCTATAGTTGAATCATATAATTTTTGTTTTTAAATGCATTGTGCCATTCTGGTTTTCAATCATGTATGTCATCCATTTATTTCTCTGTAATTATCAATGAAGTAGAATTCATGTCTGCCATTTTGCTATTTGTTTTCTGTCAGTATCTCAGTCTTGATCACTTCAGTTAACCTGTCTTCAATTCTTCTGATGTTTTGTTCTGCCTCTTTATTCTCTTTATTAGTAAAGAGCCTCTTTACTAATTTCTTTCTTTCAACTTCACATTTTTACTTGTGTCCTTTTATAATTTTATCTCATCTTATTATCTTATATATTTAATGAGGAATTTTTGTCATTTTTTTCTTTAATTTTTTAGACTTGGTTTTCTTTACTATTTTCAATAAATTTATAATCTCTAATTTGAAATATTTGTTTAGTAAACTCAACATCTCTTCTTTCTCAGGGGCAATGGTTATTGATTAATTTTTGCTTGGCCATATTTTTCTTTTCATTTGCATTCCTCATAATTTTTGTCAAATCATGGAAATTTTAGAAAATAATATATCATCTCTGGAAATGACATTCTGCATATTCTTTGGCTTTGTTGTTGCTCATAAGGTGTTGGTTGTTGTTGGTTTTGCTGTCTGTTGTTATTGTTATTTAATGTCTTTCCTGCACTAATTTTATAATAGCTGTATTCCCTGCAATGTGCATCCTTGGAAGTCTCAGCCAATGCTTGTATATCGATTTTCTCAAAATTTCTGCATTGTTTTAGGGGACTCTGTATGTAGGTTAGAACCGCTCTCCAAGGCTCAAGCGGTTTAAAATGCTACCTTAGCCCTTACATGCTATTAGTTGTACATGCCCTCAAGGTCAGACTGAAGCTTTATCAGGTATTTCTTGGCCATCCATACAGTTTTGTACAAGCATGCATACCTCTGTAGGCCCAAGAATATAACGTAATACCTGTACACCACAAAAAATAAATTTATGATACCAGACTTTCAAGTGAAACGAAAATAGGACATTAAAAATGAGATAGATAATATAATTTATTATAATTATAAACTTCTATTAAACTGATATATTAAGAAAATGGGAATATAAATCAGAAAGTAAAAAACTATATTTCATTTTACATACTTGATGATAATAGACCCTTGTCTATGGCATGCAAAATTTACTACAAACCAATATAAAATTGAGCCAAATATCTGATGAGTCATTGTACAGAAGAGGATATTCGAATGAGCAGTAGACACATGAGACAGTGGCTAACATTAGTTATAAGAAAAATGCAAATACAAGAACATAAGGTATTATTACACAAACACAAGTTTACATCAAGATAAAGAAAAAATAAAACCCAGACATTATCAGTGTCTGGTGAGGATTTGTAGTCATTGGTACAATCTTTCTGAAACGGTTTGGCTATGTTATTAAAGATTGTCATATTACATTCTATGAATCTTCAATTCCATATCTAGAAATATACCAAGAGAAATGAGTGGTAACAGTTTCCAAAATATTTGCATTATGATAGCTCCAAACTGGAAATGACTCAAACATCTGTTAGTAGTAAAATGCAGATTTTACTTTTAGGTATAGTTATATAATGGGGTATTACACAGCAATAAAAAGAAGGCACTATTAATAGGTGCAACCACATACATAAATCTCCAAAAATAATTATAGCTTTGTACTTATTATTTTGTTACATTATAATTAATAAAGTGTCAAAATACTTAAAAATTATAAAGCAAATATTATAAAACAAATATGATTGAAGTTTTGGCAGGAAAAATATTTTTAATCTTTTAATTTATGTCATTTTATACTGTCATGACTTTTATTTTTATGTGCATGTGTTATATGTGGTATGATAATAATAATGTGTGTAAACAATTTTTAAATATTTATGTTTGCATAGAAACTAATCTGAGAATATCCACACCGAATTCCTCTTTTGATAAGAGGTTTAACTGACAAAATATTCATAAAATTGAAACTTTCATTTTATGCAATTCCATGAGATATCTCCAAAATACAAATTGCATTTATAATATGAAAAATAAACTAATAATTGAATCTTATGATATGCATACCATTATAATTAGCAATCCATTAAAATCTATGGCTTAATCAGTTAAATCAAATCCATGAGAAGAAAATGAATATGAAAATACCAGTTGACAAATTGACTCACACTAATTGATTCGTTGGCTATTTCTGAAAGTCACCTTTCTTTAAAGAAAGAGGCATACTTTTTTGTTAATATTGTAATGTGTCATTCATCTTGTGCTTAGTTTTCAAAGCAAATCTAATAGTTGGGTATTATTTTCCTCATTTTATAAACACAAGGTTCTGAATAGGAAACACTAATAATTTCTTTTTTTTTTTTTTTGAGACGGAGTCTTGCTCAGTCACCCAGGCTGGTGTACAGTGGCTCGATCTCGGCTCACTGCAAGCTCCACCTCCTGGGTTCACACTGATAATTTCTAAGGCTCACAAACATGCTGGCTTCAACTGCTGGTTGAACACACATTGAAAGTATATATAAACCAATAACCTTTTCAGTATATTAACCTACCTTTCTTTATATTTTTTATCTATTTATTTGTTGAAAAGAGATTTTTTCTCTGTTTATGAATACATGTAATCAAAAGCAGATTTAAACAGTATTTGGATAATTAAAAATAATCTGGTATTTAAAACATTTTTCTTTTTTTTTTTTTATGAGACAGAGTCTTGCTCTGTTGCCCAGGCTGGAGTGCAGTGGCCGGATCTCAGCTCACTGCAAGCTCCACCTCCCAGGTTTACGCCATTCTCCTGCCTCAGCCTCCCGAGTAGCTGGGACTACAGGCGCCCGCCACCTCGCCCGGCTAGTTTTTTGTATTTTTTATTAGAGACGGGGTTTCACCGTGTTAGCCAGGATGGTCTCGATCTCCTGACCTCGTGATCCGCCCGTCTCGGCCTCCCAAAGTGCTGGGATTACAGGTTTGAGCCACCGCGCCCGGCCTTAAAACATTTTTCACTAAAAACTTGCCATTGATTAAATTGATAAGACAGTGTGTCAGTTTCTAAATCCAATATTGTTCAAAAACATTTTATGTCCTCTGTGTTTACAGAAGGAAGCCTGATTCTCATCCTGATATTCGATGCCCTTAACAATTGTCTTTATTTATTTATTTATTTATTTATTTCTAGAGTAAATGTGATGTCTCCTGTTCTCTACTTTTGCCTGAGAGATTCCTCATTGTTCAAAATCACATCACACTGATGTCTGCAACCATGCTTTGGCTTGGTTTATTTTCCAAATAGTAATTACCCTTATTTCTCTTTTTATTGTGTCAAATTACTCTCATACTGAAAGCCTGAGTAACTAGAACAGCACCTATTACACCCAAATCACATGCACGTACTTTTATTTGTTTAAATGTTTTCTCTTCACCTAAATTACTGGAGACCAGAGTTATTGGTTTTCTTTTTCCATCTCCACTTTGCATTTCCAGTACCCAGCTAGCCAAACATCTAGCTGCCAATCAATAAATATATGCTAAATACAAAACATGTAATTTCCCATCTGCTACATAAAGGCTTCTAGTTATATTGATCTGTCTGTTTGTTGTCATTATTCTATTTCCTTTAAGGTCTGTACCACAGAATTTAGTGTTGTTTTTTTTTTTTTAATAAAGCTCAATCTAACTTTCTGAAATTCTACCTACTTAAATTTTCTTGGCTAGATTATACCTTTCTGGAGAGCATATTAATCTTTATCATAGAACAAATTGAAATGTAAACACTATGCTGGAAAAATATGTGAAAAAAAAGAATCTGAGAAAAAGCCAATTGTTAATGTTTAAAGAGTTCAATGGTTAAGCATTTTTAATGTTTAAACTCATGACCTTTCATTCTTGCTTCATGGTTGTTATACCTTCAAATCTCTTTGACTTCCTTAATGATTGCTTTTTGAGACTTTCTTTTTTTCCTTGCATAGTATCTATTTTTTCCACTTTGATGTATTTCAGTTTGATTTTTGGTCTTTATCTTTCATTTTAGAGGTTTTTCTTAGAAATAAATGTTTATCATGTTAAAATACTAATAATGTTGGAATGCAACCTCAGCATAACCTATCTTGATTAATAGAGAAACTGGTACCTAGAAAAGAGTTGCTGCCATAAATAAATAAAACATGTGGCATTAGCTTAGCAATCAAATTACTGGTACCAAGGAAACTAGTTAGGGAAAGTGTAGGAAAAGTGATCCATTTTCAGCAGCAGCTAAACATGACATTGCCCTCAGTAACTCTGAAAGCCAACAATGAGCGTGATACATTTTAAGGTCTAGAAGAGGTTGAAAACCAAACATTAGTGGTGTATGTTGGTTTCTGCTGACTTCATTTGACAATGGACAGAGAAGAACAGAGAAGTTCAAAAAAAGCATTTGACTGTTTGCAAGCATAACAGGGAAAAAAGGAAGTTCAGAAATTGGGGACTTAAGAGGTTGGAAAATCTATTGCTTTTCAATCTGAAAATGTAAAAGCTAAAACTTAAAAAAATAGTTTATATAAATTGACTTCAATACAGCATTTAAAAATACATTTCAAAGAATAGATGTGCTAACTGCATCACAATGCTTACTTATCAGAATAACCCTAAATCACTGAAAGGTGGTTTAGGATCAATTTTTGAATCCAAAAAGAAATGTCCAATGTTGTTAAATGGATTGCTTTGCTTTTTAGTTTGTTTGGAGTCTTAGATAACTGAGAATATTCCAAGGCATACTTCTATACTAAGGAAAGAATTTCATTAACTAGCAATCATATATATATAACACATATATATGTACACTATATATATATACCACATATATATATATGTCATATCGGTAACAGTGAGTTGACTAAGCACAGTCTAATGGGTGTGCACACCAACAGTGATTGGTGGTTTACATTTTCAAATGCAGCAAAAGGGTGATCTACCACTAATGAACAATTCAACTACACAAATAGATATTAACAGCATATACAAATTACCCTGAACAATTTGAACCACTGGAAAATAATATTACCATGCAAACCATTCTAATTATCTCACTCAAGGCAAATTTATTTTAGAACATGTGCTAAATATGAAATGTTAGCATTTTTTGTTCTTTAAAAAATTCCAGTTATGGTAGACTGCCCTTTAGCCATTTTATTTTATTATTTTCAATTCTTAGCTTTTCTTTCTTATTTAGATTGAGAATTAGTGTTTTTAATTAGAAACACTTTTCTTATTTGCATCCCAATTACATTTTGTGAACTATTCTGATAATATATAACATATATCCCTCAGCTTGATTCTGTTCTAAATTATTGTGTAGCGTTTACTCCTCCCACAAGGACCTAGAAATAACCATAGAAAAGTAAGTTCCTGAGAGATTTCCCAAATTTTGCACAATGACACACTAGTTATACAGGCTAAGAGCCATTCTAAAGATGTTAAAGTATACAAGTTTCTTTAACTTATGTTGGCTCAGTGTCTTGTATTTGTAATTCCACTGGAAATGTATAAGGTAGGATGGATTAGTATAGCATACAGTATTTTTCAGTCATGTTGGCCACCGGGTGATAGTTTTATAGAGATTGTTTACAGTGAAAACTATTTTGAGAAATAATAAGCTGGAGAGATTTTGATTTTGAAATGAAGCAAACTTTGTTTCAATATTTCCAGAGGTATAATATGCTGTAGAAAATAATTCTTGCCTGGGCGTGGTGGCTCATTCCTGTAATCACAGCACTTTGGGAGGCTGAGTTGAGCATATCGCCTGTGGTCAGGAGTTCGAGACCAGCCTGACCAACATGGCAAAACCCCATCTCTACTAATAATACAAAAATTAGCCAGGTGTGGTGGCGGATGCCTGTAATCCCAGCTACTTAGGGAGGCTGAGGCATGAGAATCACTAGAACCCAGAAAGCAGAGGTTGCAGTGAGCCGAGATGGTGCCACTGCATTCCAAACAAACAAACAAACAGACAGACAGAATTCTTGGCCAAAATTCTTGGGGTTTGGGGTCATGGGTTGATTTTATCCCCTTCTTCATTTGCTGAAACCCTTCGCATTCCTTCACTCTGACTTTTCTTCCATCTGGTTTCAGGTTGGAAACTTCAACATCTGCTTTTCCCATTTGTTCTTTTCTGAAAAGAGCACTACATGTATCTCATATTTCCAAATTTGCCTTTACCATAAAATTATGAAGTTGCAATTACTTTGATAGAGAAAGAATTGAAGAGTGTAGAAAAGTGGACATTAGAATCAGGCAATTCTGGGTTCAAGTTCCTGGGCTGTCCAGTCCTGGCTGTGCATTCCATGATTCAAGTCCCCACTTTTCCCTCTCTGGGCCTCATTCCACTGAACTCTGTCTGTGGAGTGTCATGAAATGCTTCTACAAATATCATCAAGGAAGCATGTGTTTATGCCATCAGTAAAGGAAGACCATACATAAAATAAATATCAATTTGAAATAATTTGATTTTCACATTGTCAATAAATGACTAGTTTAAAATGGCAATCATGGAACATTTTTTTTCAAGTTCTTTCTTTATTTTAGGGATTAGTGTTGTTATTCCATTTCGAATTCCACACAAGGAAATGTTCCATCATTTTTAAATTGCCAAGTCACTAGAAATCTACATGTCTTTTCTGGGTCTCTTCTTTCTTTTTTTTTTTTTTTTGAGACGGAGTCTCGCTCTGCTGCCCAGGCTGGAGTGCAATGGCCGGATCTCAGCTCACTGCAAGCTCCGCCTCCCGGGTTTACACCATTCTCCTGCCTCAGCCTCCCGAGTAGCTGGGACTACAGGCGCCCGCCACCTCGCCCGGCTAGTTTTTTGTATTTTTTAGTAGAGACGGGGTTTCACCGTGTTAGCCAGGATGGTCTCAATCTCCTGACCTCGTGATCCGCCTGTCTCGGCCTCCCAAAGTGCTGGGATTACAGGCTTGAGCCACCGCGCCCGGCCTCTGGGTCTCTTCTTTCTAAATTGCACCACATGTCCACTTGCTTCAAGTCCTCTGCATTTCTTCCTCTCATATATTTTGGGTGTGTCTCTATTTCCGACCTTGATGTATCTCCAGCTCTTTCACAAGCCTTTTCTCAAACATTCATTACACAGCTGGGCTCATCTAAATTTTCTTTAGAGTATCAAAGTGGGAATAAGTGCTGAGACAATAAAAAAGGAGTCTCTAAGACAAAAATAAGCATATACATACATTAGTTAATATTTAAAAAATATATTCAACTGGGTGCGGTGGCTCGAGTCTATAATCCTAGAAGTTTGGGAGGCCCAGGCAGGTGGAGACTTGAAGTCAGGGGTTCGAGACCAGCCTGACCAATATGGTGAAACTCTGTTTTTACTAAAAATACAAAAACTAACCAGGTGTGGTGATGTGCCCCTGTAGTCCCAGCTACTCAGGAGGCTGAGACAGGAGAATTGCTTGAACCTGAACAGCAGAGGTTCCAGTGAGCCAAGATCGCACCATTGCACCCCAGCCTGGAAGACAGAGTGAGACTCCATCAAAAAAAAAAATCTATCTATCTATCTATCTATCTATCTATTCTGCCCCCAAAACCTAGTTTTGTTTGACTATGCATATGCACTATAGGAAATGTCCTATCTATGTCTATTTCTGAGAGTCTGTCTTCAGGTGTAAATGCCTTGAAGTAAACTTAGCAAATACAGCATATACAAAACTAATTGTGAGATTTCTAACAGATTGTCACATTCAGTGGAAGTTAAGGAAGTCAACAGGTAATGGGAATGATAAATACAAAACTATTGAGTTAAACGCATAGTTAGATTTCTAATGGCTCTGACATTATAGGTAGATATCAGCAGATGAAGTGTCTACTTGAAAAATATCACAAACTTTCCAAGTTCTTGAAAGACACAGGCGGCCGGGCGCGGTGGCTCAAGCCTGTAATCCCAGCACTTTGGGAGGCCGAGACGGGCGGATCACGAGGTCAGGAGATCGAGACCATCCTGGCTAATACGGTGAAACCCCGTCTCTACTAAAAATACAAAAACTAGCCGGGCGAGGTGGCGGGCGCCTGTAGTCCCAGCTACTTGGGAGGCTGAGGCAGGAGAATGGCGGAAACCCAGGAGGCGGAGCTTGCAGTGAGCTGAGATCTGGCCACTGCACGACAGAGCGAGACTCCGCCTCAAAAAAAAAAAAAAAAAAAAAAAAAGAAAGACACAGGCAAGTTACTAGGAGTCTTTATTCATCAGTATAATCTCTAATATTGCCCTGAACGGTTCAAAAGTCTTTAGAGTCAGAATATTTGTATGGTTAGTAGAATTTCAGAACTGAGGGGACACTATTAAGTAACGTTCCAATTCCCTCACTTTTATAGAAATTTTTTCAACATCATGTAATAATTAAGTTGCATGATCAGAACAAAGCATATTAGATAACTTTGTTTTTCATTATAAATATAGAAATTCAGCTGGAATGACTTGCTTGAATAAAGGGTTATTATTATTATTATTATGCAACAAATAATCTAAAAGTAGCCAGTCCAATTACTCCTCAGAGGTCATTAATTGAGGACATTATCAAAGATCTAGGCTATTTCTTTCTTCCTTCAACGCTATCCTTAGCAAGTGACTTTCATCCTTGTGGATCCAGCCTGGCTCCAGATTCTTCAAGCATTTTGTCACATTCCAGGAGGCAAGAGGCTGAAAAGGTCAAGTTTAAACATCAAGACAACATACAAATCTCTTCACTGTTATCAAAGATAAACAAAACTGGACACTAAAGTGGTAAGGGCAGATTTTCATCCGTAATAAACTGTTGCAATAGGGAAGAAGATGCTTTTGAACTGAATTCAACTTCTATGTGTGCAGAGGGAATTGGGTACTTCTAAGGTAAGAGGGCATTGGAAGCAGGATCTGTGGAGGCCTTAGCAGAGCCAGGGAAGCAGACATTTACAAAAATCAAGAACAGGGTGTGAGTCCTAGTGAAACCCATCTGGGTTTGTTAACTGGGCCTATGTGAAATTAGGCTACTACCCTCCACAGAGGGCAGGAGATTGGGGCCCTTTCTCTAGATGTCGATGGAACAAAATAGCAAATTCTTCTAGCAGCCTTGAGATTTCTGAGGCAGGAACTTACAGAAGTTGCAGTCGTCATCCTAGGGATGCAGTACTGAGCTGTTAGAAAATTGTTCATGCTTTCTAATGGGATGGTGGGAGCTAAATTATTTGTACGAACAGCCTACAGTTTCCACAGGTCAAGGTTGAGGCCTAGTAGAGAAGAAGGCTGAGAGGAACCAGCCTCAGGTCTAGTCAGAGAGTCTTTGTAACTGTATTTTGTCTTTTTATTTCAGAAGAGAAGTCTCATGTGTTAGAAACGCAGCATATGGCTATCCCCACGGCTGTGAATTGGCATTTTTCTCATCTATAGAGATATAAACTTTATGAATATTTATTGGACATTGAGTGTTTTTTAACTGTTGTATTGTTTGTTACTGTTTTTACTAAAAGTCTTCATATCCTTTGCACATGTTTTTCTGTTGGGTTTTCTTTTTTTCTTTTTTTTATTTTTTCTTTGAGACAGAGTGTTGCTCTGTTGCCCAGGCTGGAGTGCATCTCGGCTCGCTGCAACCTCCACCTCTCAGGTTCAAGCGATTCTCCTGCCTCAGCCTCCCGAGTAGCTGGGATTACAGGTGCACGCAACCACACCCAATTAATTTTTATATTTTTAGTAGACACGGGGTTTCACCATGTTACCCAGGCTGGTCTTGTAAGTCCTGACCTACAGCAATCCACCCACCTCAGCCTCTCAAAGTGCTGGGATTATAGGCATGAGCCACCCCGCCTGGCCAGGTTTCCTTTTTTACAATACAACATTTTAGATCATATAAGTGTGTTCTCTATGTGTGATCTAGATTACAGTTTTACAGATTACAGCTCATTCTGTAGCTTAAATTTCAGCTTGTTTAACTTTTATATAGTCAAATGTATTCGTGTTTTCCTTTTCATGTGTATAAACAAATATTTCTGACTTTTTTGTTTCATAAATGGCATATTTTCATCCCTTCACACATTTATTTAACATACCATGTTGCCATTATCTACATGCACTTAACATAGGACTACATTTACCATAGCTTTTTTTTTTTTTTTTTATACTTTAAGTTCTAGGGTACATGTGCATGACGTTTATATCATGTATAACTCCCCAATGCAATCCTCCCTCCTCCCCCCTCCCCATGATAGGCCCCAGTGTGTGATGTTCCCCTTCCCGAGTCCAAGTGATCTCATTGTTCAGTTCCCACCTATGAGTGAGAACATGCGGTGTTTGGTTTTCTCTTCTTGTGATAGTTTGCTAAGAATGATGGATTCCAGCTGCATCCATGTCCCTACAAAGGACGCAAACTCATCCTTTTTGATGGCTGCATAGTATTCCATGGTGTATATGTGCCACATTTTCTTAATCCAGTCTGTCACAGATGGACATTTGGGTTGATTCCAAGTCTTTGCTATTGTGAATAGTGCCGCAATAAACATACGTGTGCATGTGTCTTTGTAGTAGAGTAATTTATAATCCTTTGGGTATATACCCAGTAGTGGGATGGCTGGGTCATATGGTACATCTAGTTCTAGATCCTTGAGGAATCGCCATACTGTTTTCCATAATGGTTGAACTAGTTTACAATCCCACCAACAGTGTAAAAGTGTTCCTATTTCTCCACATCCTCTCCAGCACCTGTTGTTTCCTGACTTCTTAATGATTGCCATTCTAACTGGTGTGAGATGGTATCTCATTGTGGTTTTGATTTTTAAGTATAAAAAATAATTTAGCAAAATGTCTTTTACAAATAGGGACCTACATCACTTCATATTCTGTAATTCTAATTATTAATAAATTATCAGTAACAGGACAAAGTATGACTTATGCACTGGGGCAAATATCAGTTGTATTCTAATACAGTACTAGTAGAAAATACATTGTATATTTGATATGATGCCCACATTGTAACAACTTAAAATTAAAGCACCTTAAAGTTAATTAAGTGATAAATAGAAAAGCGTGTCTCTTCATTAACCTTTTTAATAGGCTACTGAAATCTCAAGATGTAATAAAAGTTTTAGACTAAAAGATATTTCAGTTTTGAAAAAATTTTACATTTGAATGACTGAGTGTTCTGGATTTCGATTAATCAAAGAGAGTGTGTTTTCTATAATTGCTAAAATGTCTAAAAATTCTATATGAAAGCACATTTTATTATATCATAACCTCTTAGCATTCTTTTAAAATCAGATTTACCTCTTCAAGAAAATTGGGAAATGTCAAACCAATTTAATATTTAGATGTCCTTCCAACTGAAAATCCTTTCTTCTCCATTTGTAAGGAGACATTTCCAACATATTAAAAACAGGAAATTATAAAATAGACTGTTAGCTTCCTAGGCCTAAATTTAATATTTTGGAAAATATATATTTTATTTTTATATATATGTATATAATTTGTTGTCTCTTTTTTCCATATCTCTGATACAGCTAACTACCACAATCTCCATACTTTTCCAGCAAAATTTTGTGCCCATCATTGCCATCCATGATTTTAACTTAATAATGGGGTGTGTGTGTGTGTGTATATATATATATATGTGTGTATATATGTGTGTGTGTGTATATATATATATATAAATATACAAATCTCTTGAAATAATGAAAATGGTATGATACTGTGCATATTCTCCTGCAAATTGCCATTTTCCCTCAACGTTGTTGTAGGATTTGTTTGTGTTGATATGTTTATATAAAGTGCATTCATTAGCTGCTTTGTAGGATTTCTATCCAATGTGTAAAAATCAGTATATTTCTGCAGTCCCCTAAATTTAGCAAATTAAGATGCTTTTATTTTTTCTGTATTACAAAAAAAAAAAAAAATGCATTGGGTGTTTGCTAGAGTAAACCCTCAAAAGTAATTTTTTTGTTACTGATGCATGCGGTTGGAAACATTAATATTCCTGATTGTGAAGCTTTATTTATGTCATTCCCCTATATTACTGCCAACACATCAGACTTTGAGAAAACAAACAAAAACGTCATTTCTAATTTAATTCCACTGTGATCAGAAGACATTCTTTTAACTATTTCTAACCTCTTAAATTTACTGAAGTTTGTTTTGTAATCTAACACATGGTCTATCTTGGAGAATGTGCACTTAAAAATAACGTCCAGCCTGTTTTGGGGTGGGGTGTTTCACAGGTGTCTGTTGGGTCTAGTTGATTTATAGTACTCTTCAAGTCTTCTATTTCATTTTTAAACATTCTAGTTTTTCCATTCATTATTGAAAGTTGGGTATGAAAGTCTCCAATGATTATTGTTGAATTGTCTCTTTTCCCCTTTGTCAGTTTTTGTTTCATGTATTTTGGTAATCTCTCATTAGGTGCATGCATGTTTATAATTGTTATGTCTTCCAGATTTGCTGACCATTTTAGCTTTATATAATATCCCTCTTTATCCTTAATAATACTTCTGTTTTAAAGCCTTGCCTTCATTTTCTAGGGATGCTCTTAAAAAATACCACAAAACAAGAGGCTGTAAAAATATACATTTATTTTCTCACAGTTATGGAAGCTACGCATCCAAAATTAAGGTCTTAGCAATTTTAGTGTCTTCTAAGGGCTCTTTCCTTGGCTTGGAGTTGGTCACTTTCTTGAAATGTACTCACATGGTATTTCCTGATCACACACATCCCTGGTGTTTCTCTGTGTTTACAATTTCTTCTTTTCATAAGGACTCCAGTCAACTTAAATTAGCACCACCCAAAAGGGCTCGTTTTAACTTAACCATCTTTGTAAAGGCTTAGCTCCAAATACAGTAATTGTAAAATGACAGGTTTAGGGCTTCAAAATGTGATTTTTTTGGGCGGCGCATGATGTGGGACATAATTCAGGCCACACCAAGTCTACTTTTTCTGATTACTATAGCTACTCCAGCTTTCTTATGCTTACATTTTAAATAATATATCTTTCCCATTCGTGTATTTTCTTTGACTCTCATTGTGTCTCCTATAGATAGTATATAGTTGAATTGCTTGGTTTTTAGAAAATCCAGCCTGACAATTTTTATCTTTTTGTGGAATTATTTATTTTGTTCATCAGTAATATTATTACTGATACAGGTTAAAAATTCAGTGTTATTGATATAGCTGTATTTATATCTGATATTCTACTTTTTACTTTCTACATGATTTACCTTCCACTGTTCTTCCTTTACTATTTTTTGTTACATAAAACAAATATTTTCTAATGCAGATTTTAATATCTTTATTTTTCACTATATTTATTAATTATATTTACTATATTTATTAATGATATTAATTAAATTATATCTTATGTATTAATTTATCATATTAATTTATACCATGTTAATTTATCAAAATAAACTTCATATATTAGTCCATTCCACTGATGTATGAAAACATTATAATTATATATTTCTATTCTTTTTATCCTCTTCCATTATTTTATGTTTAATATTTATCAGTGTTTCACTCTCACATTTAAAAATACATTTTTATCTCTTGTCATTTCCTTAGTAAAATACAGCTTTGCTCATTTTAACTACCTCTTTTGTTCTGTCATTTGCAAACATGTTGCACATATGTTGTATTTCTACAGACTCAACAAGAAATTATAATTTTATTTATAATTTTATTTAATTTTATATATAATTGTATTTAATTTCTTTTGAAATAAATTGAGAAAATCAAGGAGAAAAATGAATTGAACTGTCTTTTACAATTATGTGATTGCATTTTATTAACCAATGTTTTTATTCAAATGTGAATTTGAGTTATTTTCTCTTCCTTTCAGCCTGTTTAACATCTGTTAGTATTTTGTGTAAGGCGGGTTTATTAGCAACACATATAATCAGTTTTTTTCATCTTGAAAAGTCCTTATTTTACTTTCACTTTCAAAAAATAACTACATAAGATTCTTGGTTAATAGTTATTTTTAAATGAGCAATAAAAATATGTTATCCCCCAGTTTTCTTACCTTCAATGTTTCTACTGAAAAATCAGCTGTTAATCTTATTGAGGTTTACTTGTAAGAAACAAGGTATCATTTTCTTGTTGCATTTCAGATTTTCTCCTGGTCTTTGACTTTCAATATTTTTACCATCATGGGTCTATTTGTGAATCTCTTTGGGTCTTGTAGTTTGTTGAATTTTCTGAATGGGTAGATTATTGTTTTTTTTTAAATAAAATAGGGAAGTGTTCAGCCATTATTTCTTTGAAAAAGATTTCTTCTCCTTTCTCTCTTCTCCTGCTGGTCCTTTCCTTATGCATATATATTGGTGAACTTAATGGTATCCCAAATTTTCCTGGGGCTCTATTTTTCTTCATTTTTTTCTCTCTGTTCTTCAGTTTGCATTATCTCTATTAGTATAACTTTGATTGTAGCTGTTCTTTCTTCTGTTTGTCGAATTTTACTCTTGAGGTTCTCTATTGATTTAAAAAGACTAGCAACTTTACTTCTCAACTGATTGGTTGCATTCAATAGTAAATTGGACACAGCAGAAGACTGGGCTAGTAAACTTCAAGATAGAAATTATCCAAACAGTGAATAAATAATAATTAAAACATAAAACACAATAGGGTTGAATAAACATGGACTTAAGTCTCAAATAAAGGAGAGAGAACAAAACAGAGCGGAATCAATATTGAACACAATTATTAAGATTTTTAAAAATCATTAAGGCTATCTACCCACATGTTTCAGAAGCTCAGCAAAAAAAAGCAGGATAAAGATCAGGCAAAATGAAGCAATAAAACCTAAGAAAAGGAGGAAAAAACTGCTAAAACACCATAGTCAATTCCTGAAACCAAAACAGACAGAAGAATCTTTAAACCACTCAGAAAAAAATTAAATACAAACATAATAATAAGTAGTCAAGTAAACAGAATGATATAACTATACTAAATAAGTATTTAAAAATATATCTTAAAATATATATGACAAAAATGATAGAACTAACAAGAGAAACAGACAAATCTATATTCATAGCTGAAAATTTTTGGAGATGATAGAATAAGCAGGCAAAAATATCTGGAGTAGGTACATAGATGAATTGATCAATGCTATTAACCAATATGGACTATTGGATCAATCAATGATGAGAAAAGTAGGAATAGTAGATACTTCTGAAGGATAGATTTTAAAAAGTTGTAAGACACCATATGAAATATAGAAACGTTCTATATGTTTTCTGAGTGAATGACATATGGCTGTAAACATATAAAAACATCATTAAGCTATGTATGCAAAAATATTATACTTGTGCACTTAACTGTTTTCTGTTATTCTTTAATTTAATAAAGATAAGTATGTAAGAATAAAAAATTAAACTCAGAAGTGAGGAGTAAGATGCTAGAAAGAATGGCAGCTAAATTACTTGTGCTTATTAATAATAATTGTATAAGCAAATACAGAGAATTGTTGACATCCACTTATGGAGTGAAAAAGCAAGGTAATAAAAATAAAATACTGGAATGGAAGGGTTTATTAGGTTTAAAGCATTCTAAGTTCCTTTTATTTGGTGGCTGTGGGTGGTTAAATTAGTAACTTTCAGCCTTCTAAAATCAAATATGTCTATTAAAATACAAAGCTAGCTCTCTACTTTCAGGAAGGGTAGATATGGTAATTCAAGACAGCTGTACCAGCGAAGACCCTAGAAAACAGACAGTATTTGCTTAAAGACATTCTAAACCACCAAGACAGACATGATTGATTAGACCTCAATTCAGGAGAATCAGATACCCAGACACATGGGCTCTATATGTCAGCTCCCTTTTAACTTAGAATAATATGTGGCATCTAGAAGAGGGGCTGAAAATGCATTTCACAGCTCTTCATAGTAACGGGTACAACACTGGAATCTAGGCCAGCCAAAAGCCTGGCAAATGTGTGCTGTATCCTGAAACCTCTAAAACAATATTCTCTGAACACTTCAGTATATTTAAGGCAGGATTCTTCAATTCTTTGTCAGCCATCTGGTCATCTCTATCATTGTTAAATCTTTTTTTCTATTGACTAATTTCTTTTTTTCTGGTCATAGGTCAAATTATTTGGCTTATTTTTATATCTAGTAATGTTTGGCTAGGGGATGGATATTGTTGATAGTATGTCGCTTAATAGTTACATTTTCTTTTCTTTTTTGAAAGTGTGATATGGTCTTTTTGCAGGGAGGGTGGGCAGGCAGTTACACTACTTAGAGTGTAGTTTGATCCTTTTGAGGTGTTCTTAAAGTTTGTTATGGCAGGAATAGAGCAGCCTTCTTTGTAGGGGTAGCTTAGCCCTGTAAACTGTGCTTATTTTCTCATCACAAAATAAGGGTAAGATATCAAAAGTGCTTACATTACAGAGTTATTTTAATAATGAAATTATGTAACCTATAAAATCTCTTAGAATAGTACTCTGTTCCCCTGTTATCTATTATTAATACTATTATTTATGTTATTATATTATTGGAACCAGTAGAGAGAAGAAAGGAAAAGGAGTAAAGAAAATGTCATCAATAGAATTGAAAGCAACAAAGAAGGAGAAAAAGAAGGAGGAGGAGAAGGAGGAAGAGGAGGAGAAAAATCTATTGGAAAGTTTGGATAAAAAGAAAGCATATATATATAACATGTTTTATATAAATTCAAATATTTAATACACATATAATTAAAGTTATAGTAGAAAATTAAAATAAAAATGGTTTTCTAATAAAAAATACATTCCAAATATATTTTACTAATAGGTAATACTGCTAAGAACATAGAAATAAAAATTGATAAAACTCTTAATATAAGATGAAATAGACTTAAAAATAACATTATTGGGGTAAAAACTGTACCCTTGTATCATTCCTCTTTCTTAACATGTAATAACTATAGTATAATATGATGTACTCCAGACTTTCAGCACCTCATTCAGATATGATTCTTAAACATCATCATTCACAAATTTCTTCCAGCTAAAATGACCATCTGATCATCTAAGCACAAAGTCAAATCTCAGCAAGTGCCTGTTTATCTACAAAAAGAAGAAACTTACAAGGTCTATGAGACTTATATTCTTGAATTTCTAAAATCTTTTAAGATTTTAGAGATTAAACATTTGATGCTAACTTTGTTTTTTGGTAACAATTTAGCTAACAATGCACTATTACTCTTTACTGCTACTACTATTTACTATTACATGGCATAACAGCATTATAGGGAAATAGCTTATATCTGGTTGAGTACAGAAACATTCAGTATGATCATTTTTAATTCATAACCATTTCTGATTATATCTGTTATATTATCATTTCTATCTCATATGTAGATAGGTTTAATTGTTCAAATTTGGGTTAACCATCTAGTTTTTCCACATTAATTTCCAAGTCAGAGATATATAATTACCTAAAGTGGAAACACTCATTTCTAGAGAAGTGCAAATGAAATCTTTAATTAGTTAATTTCAAAATGGCTATTCCTAGCTATAGCCATTAACAGCCCTGCTATGCCTTATTCATAATATGCAGAACTGAAGACAACCAACTTTCATGCCTAATGCTTTCAGTGATTAGGTTTCTCACACAATGAATAAATTACCAAAAGAAGAGGAAATTAAAAGTGAGTTAAGTAAATTGAGTATTTGCATCTATTAATGTAGTAGTGGAGAAGAGTTTCTTTCTTTAAATTTATGAAAAAGAAAAGAGTCAGAAAAAAAATCTCCAGAGGTATACAATGCTTCTCACAGCCTTTAATGTTTTTTTAAAAATTATATATTGTCAGTACTTCTAAAATGTGAAATCCAATAAAAATTACCCTTTGGGTTTCCTCTGGCAAAATACAGATTTAAAAGACAAGACTTTGGTTGAATTACTCTTAGATCGACCTTTTGGAAGAGTCTGGAATGTCAGGACATGTCAGGGTGTGTGGGTAAAGCCATGACCAGAACAAAGCAAATTATGTATTGAAACTTTTAGCAGACTGTATTGCAATTATCCAATAGGCTCTGCCTACTTTCTTTGCTTTTCTGGGATTTGTGTGTTTAACTAACTTCATTTTAATTAGTTTAAAACTGGCCACCGAGTGTCCAAATAGACACATGTATTATCAGCTGAATCATCATTTTGGATCAGCAAACTGATGAAATTTGACTCTTGCCTCCATACATCACCAGTCAGTCTGCCCCGTGGATTCTCCCCGCCAAGTAGGGATGTATCCCAGTCTTGCTAGGCCCAGACTTATACTATTTTTAGAAGCTCTTTTTTCAGAAAGATTAATAAATACAATTAGTTATAAAAGTAGATGCTTATTTAGAAAGATGAAAGCAATCACAAATACAATACTTAAAAAGTTGGCAAATACAAAAAGAAAAAAGTAATGTTTCTTCGGCCAAATCCAGAAGGTAGAATAATTATTTAATTAACCTTTTTACACAACTCTATGATATGATTTTACTATACATTTTAAATTTTCAGTCTTTGATTTCCTTTTATACAGTTTTGCCATGCTTTTTATAGATGGAAGAAAATATTTTCCTCTTTTTTCACTTTCCTTTAGCATGACTGATTTATTTTTTCATAAATAGTTCTTTAAGTGTGACAACTTGGTAATATAAAAAAATCAGATTACTGTAAAATTTGAGAGAAACTATGAATTTTTTTTACATGAGCTGTAAGATTTTAGGACATTTTCTTAATAATTACATGTGCAGCAACTATTGCTATATACTCTGAATTAAGGATTGCTTACTAACCATATTGCCAAGCTCTAGGGTTCCTGGGTAAATGTATCCTGGTTGTTAGTTACCTCTCACATTTCTTCCTTTTCTGCATTTCCACTGCTAGAGAAGCCTAATTTACAACCTTCATTATGTCTCCTGAATACCCTTGAACGTAGACTAAAATCTAAACTTCACAACGGAATAAGAATAATTTATCCATCGCAGCTCTTCAAGGCTTCTCTAGAGCTTTTGTCCAAAATCTCTGAGTTCCATACGTCTTATCAGATAGGGTCCTGATGTTCCTCTCTAGCCCCATAAGTTTTCATCACTTGATGAATAAAAGAATCACCTGGAGAGCTTAAAAAAAATCTCATAGAAGCCTAAATAAATGCATATACTTATTCCTGAACATAAAACATATATTTGAAGGCACCTATGTGTTTGTAATGGCATCGCCACAATTGGAAATGTCTGATAAAACTAATTTCACATTATCCTCTTTTGTGGGATCCTTTGCCTTATCTGGACAAAAGAGCTTGCAATTTATGAACTAATATTAGTATTTTGAGTCTTGAAATACATTCCAGCAACTTGGCTTGGATGCCGCTTCTCCAACTGGCTATGATCTTGGAGGAACTCCTAACTACGCCTGCAGGCAGGCACAGGCTAGTTTCCCTTATGACCCCTTCCCGTGAATGTTCCAAAAATTTCAACATCCCCTTATGTATGGGGTTTTGATCAGCCTCGTGATGCCCCTGTTATTCCTTCTGTAGTTAATCCCATTCCTCACCTTGTTATCTATCCCCATATGGTAATGGCTTGAGATTGCATCATTTAATAGTAGACAAACAATTTGCATTGGTGTAAATATTGCTAAAATAATGTCTTACTTTTCTAACAGAATATAAATATTAATAATAAAAGCCTTCAGAGCCCCAATGCAAACATATGCTTTCCTTTGTTCTTAAAATATTTTCCATATTTTATTTTCTACCTTATTTTTTGAGAGCCTTCAAAACTCACATGAGCATTAGCTGCTCTAAGACACTTTGGTCGAGTGAGAATGAAGTTAACCTACAAGTTCACAAAGATCTGTGGGAGTTTCTCATTCATTCACAAGGAATAGTGAGCCTCCTATGAGCAAGGAAACTTTCTATGAATGATCTAGACTCTCTCAACATCTACTGCACTAGACAAAAATTCAAGAAGAGGCTGAGGTACTGAAGATATCTCAAGCCAATTTCTTCTGGTTTCCTTCTTTACTTCTGGTGTGTCACTTCTCTTTACACATTTCACCTCTTCATCACCCAGAATGACTTAGAAATAAGACTCAGGCCAGACGATCTTTAGAGAACAGTGAGATGTGGGGGTGGAGGGGAGTATGGAGAGCCAGAGAAAGACAGGGAAAGTTCATAAGGTAATATAGGGAGAGAAAAATGCCCAGAATTGGGTCAGGCAACTTTGGGTAAAAATTGTGTTTTAAAATGTCAAATGTATTTCTTACTGCAGGAATTCTTAAGTCTCTAATAACAAAATTATAAATCTTTGAGAACATAAAATAGCAGATCCCTCAAAACAAATTTAACCACTAAACTTTTTTTTTTACATTAGCACCCCATTATTATACCTTCACTCAGGTCCTATTATTCTCTCCTTTGATCTCTTGCCTTCCTTGTTGTTGCTCAAGTATATTACACATGATTCTGCCTCAGAATCCTTTTTACAAGCTATTTCTTCTGCCTGTACAAAGGTAATCTCATAAGTCCTTCCAACATTCACCCAAATATGATCTTGCAAATAAGGCCTACCCTGACTTAATGACCTAAAATCGTAACTTTGTCATATCAACAACTCTAGATATTCTTTACTCTCTCTCTCTCTATATATATATATTACTTTTAGTCTGACTTCTGGCACTGGTCACATATTCTATGTTACAACTCCAAAGTTTGGCACCTTTACGCTGTTCACTGAAGCCTAGCACATTATCTAATACATAGTAGGCATTCCATTGGAATCCCTGCATGTCTTAGTGTATAGCTCAAATATGTGAAAATACACATTCGTTATTCTGGTTAAAAGCACTGTAAAAGTAAGAATCCCAAAACTAAAGATTGATTTTGAGAATAGAAGAGGAGACATAAATACAATCTATAATTTTTCTCATGTTTCTCAGGCTTAGCAAATTTGCTATCATGGAAACATCAATGATACAAACAAACCACTATATTTGGAAAAGGGTCAATAGAGTACAGAAACTCCAATTTTACTGATAGTTGATGAGTATTAGCTGATTGACAGTCTTAGATAGTGACCCCAGCAGAACTCATCAGTCATCCTTTGTCAACATATCAAGGTATTTTATTTGATATGAGGGGCATGATTTAGTGCAAAAGATTTTTCATTTCCTTTCCTATTTGGAACCAATTTTTTCCTTACACCACCTGCCCATAGACATACTTCTCAATAATTTATTTTAGTTTGCTTTGTTCAGCTGTCCCTTGACATTTTTGTATATCCTAGAAGTTGATGGTCTCTAAATGTCTGAAGTAAGAAAAACCTTTTCTGTAATTGTACCCTGTGTCCTGATTCTTTGAAACATACTAAAAAAAGGTAATAGACTTATTTCTACATTTTCAGATAAAACTCTCACTCAATTCTTTAGTTCAAGTAAATGAGAAAAAATTTATACCCTAAAAATGTACACTTCATAACAGATTCCTTTGCTTTTTTAGGAAAAACTCACTTATATTTGATTTTTTCTACTTGAAATGACAAATATTTCATGTGTGTCCAAGCAAAGTTTAATGTACATAAACTACTTAGCCCTCATAAACACATAAATGTGATGTGATTACTTATGAATGGGATGTCTCACTTACTGATAATTATCAATTCAGAATAAGAGGTAAATTAACCCTCTAATGCCATGTTTCTCAACCTGGCCCCAAAACACTGACCCTAAAGATAGTCTTCCTACTAAAGCTAAGGCGTCTACTGTCTTTGCTGAAAGCTCTATATTCCAGCAGTCTTCATTATTTTATATAACAAATTCCAACCAAACACTTTGAAGGGTCAGTACTTTTCTTCTTATCAGAATTGATACCTAATCTTGATGTTATGTCTACCTTGCTTCCAGTGTGTCTGCTTGTGCAACCTTCTGAAGGCTTATAGGATGCCCAATACAAAAACATGAATTTTAAATGAATTAGCTGCTGTCCAAGAGACCGTTTTCTGTCAGAGGAGGTATAAGTATGCATACCTGGTCATAGAGACCATTTGTCTTGTCATGTACTACATCGCTGAAAGTAGCTAAATTAATAGAACATTGCCATATTCTATTTAAAATAAACTGAAGCATTCACTTGCGATATCCCTTGAAATTTGAGGGGCTGTTCACTTTGATGGAATATTTATATTATACCAATAATCTATACATGGAAGTGTGTCCAAAAAATTAGAGTACATGGGTCAAACAAGCAACAGGTAGAAACTTCACATCATCCTTCCCCCAATTCTTAATGTATGCATCCTGCACTGGTAATGGAGGCTAAATTGGAAGGATTTGTTCCTAGAAAAGGCCATTTTTACAAGGGGACACAGTATGAGTTTCACTTAACCTGCAGCTAGGACTATTGTGTAGCCACTTGAGCTATGTGATGTGTCAGTGGACTAACAAGCAATGACAGGAGTTAAGATATGGATGGAGTAACTAACCCAAAGAGCTAAGGTAACCCCAAAATAGTAGCAACAAAGAGAACACATGGAACCCAAAAGATTAATCTCTTGATGTTTCCATGCCTAATTATTATTATAAACAGATAAGTACAGCAACTGCAGACTTAAAAAGAATAGAGCAATGACTCCCTATCCCTGTGGGGTAAGGTCAGAGGTACTCTATAAGTCAAGAAACTTAGATGTGTTCAAGTGCTCACTGAGTGCTGGGAAAATCAAGATTGGATGGTGGTAGAGGAAAATGATAAAAACCAATGATTAACTTTGACCTGTTGTTGCATAAAGAACTGTATCTTGTTATACTATCTCTCCTGTGTTAAGTCTTGCATAGATTTTGTGGTTCTGTGATGGACAGGACTCTATGTAAGGCAGAAGGGGATCTGAATGGTGCAAAAGACACACTACCAAATAGGATACCTATGGTGTCCTATCATATGTCCTCTTGCTCCACAATGTTGCTGCTACAGTTAATTGCACATGGGTATAAGGGGAAAATGTTGTCACCTCAGTAAAACTTTATATCTCTGCTCAGGACTTGTGGATACTTGTTCACCCAATTTGACTCATGTGCAAACATGTGGTTAGATGCTGTATACAGCTGTCTTTAAACAATTGAAAACAGGAAAGGTTGGAAAAATCTCTGTAGTTGACAATTGTAAAGTTTCTTCCACACAGCTTCTGAGTGGGTCTTCACTGGATTCAAGTCCCAATTGTCCATAGCAAAGACCAACTCTATTATGTAGTTATTAATTATCTTAGCTCCTTCCTCATTTCATGCCACCCAGTTTCCTGCTTCTGTTTCTTGGGATCACTTAAAAAATAAACCACATAAGACCATGTCTCAGAATCTGATAATAGGGTAACAAAGCTGTTGAACCTGTTGCAGTTAACCAAATAAAATATCTTACTCAGATGGCAATGTGGTAAGTTGAGAAATGAGAAATACTCTCAGGAAGATACTAAGTTTATCCCAAGATTATACATTATTTATATCCTCAAAAAACCAATTAATGAATTAGTATTTATTTACAAAGTTAACTTACTCTATCTCAATTATAATATGATTTCAGAAATTATTAGAACTCAGACTTCAAAGTGTTGGCTTTTACATTCTGACTAACGATGATTTCAATAAGATAACTTTAGTGTGTTTCAACATACTACCTGAGTCTTGAATTCTAGTGATATTCTGATAAAATAAGGTTTCCCAGACTACAATTTCCTGAGCCAATACCATTCTGATAAAGACTTCACTATGCAAGCCCCTCAGGTCACTAAAGAAACTGGTTGAATGACATCCCCATTACAAGCTGTCCTAGCTACCTTGTTGTTGAATGCTTCTCTATGGTGAAAGCTAATGTGAAACACAGAAATGTACATATGTTGAACCCAATCCCATAGTGAGGACTCTGTCAGTTTCCATGTATAGCCATTTTAATTATACATTGAGGGTCAGGTAATAATATTGGGCCAATTATGAGACAAACGTGGGCCAAAACTTCATTATCATCTTGTCTCCATTTCATTCCAATGGGGAAGGCATTGTGCATATCTGGTTTCAATGTCAGCTCAGACCCTGTATTCAAGAGCCCTCAAGAAATCCAAGTGTTCTCTTTTCTCTATTACATGTATTTTCTTGAAAATAACAAATACATATGGAGAAGAATTTGGGGAATATTGCTCATATATGCATAATTCATAAGAAAAGTCTTTTTTGTTTTTTTTTCTGAAAAGCTGTTGGACTCTCCTTTAATTCATGGGTTCTAATTCTGAGAACATGGAAACCGGGCAAGAAATTATAATTCTTCCAATGTGGCAGCTGATTTTAGCCTTTGGCTCACCAGACTTCAATTGGTCCTGGTTACAACACAGTAATTTTAAGTAACATAATACTCAAACTACTCAATTTATCTTATCCCTGGAAACATTATTATCTATTAGCAAAAATTTCAGACCCATGCAGATCAAGATACCATGATTGCTTCTCCAGCATTGCTGCCTGCATTGGTACTTACTTCTGTCTTGCCTTTTTTGGTTCAAATCACTACCTAGCTTTGGCTGTTTGGGAACTCCATAATCCTATGTGACATTGGGGTGTGTAGTTTTAATAGGGTATCTCTATTGCCAATACTAACATACAGAAGATAGTCATCAGAGTTTCTTAAAGGTGCCAGAAACTTTCTCTTATGAATCCCTATCAATGAATCCCTTATCGCCTTAAGGTAGTAAATGTCTTCTGGTCACTTCCAGGAAGCAATCAGGTAGAGCATTCCTTAGATTGTAATCTGTTTTATCTGTTCTCACCTATGTCTTTGAATTCTTTTCTCAATACTCCATAAAAGTCAGTTCTGGCACCACCATATACTTTACTGAGGTAAAGCAGCAGAAGACCATCCTATTAGCATAGCACAACCAGTTTCAGATATCCTTGAATTACGTTAAGCCAATCCGAGAAGGAGTGTTTTCAACCAATAAAATTTTTCTTATCTAGCCTAATAATGTATCTTTTTTTTTTTTGGTTTTTATATTTATTTTTTTTTGATGTTTCTAAATTATATTTATTAATTTTTTTTATTATACTTTAAGTTCTAGGGTACATGTGCATTAACGTGAAGGTTTGTTACATATGTATACTTGTGCCATGTTGGTGTGCTGCACCCATCAACTCGTCAGCACCCATTAATTCATCATTTATATCAGGTATAACTCCCAGTGCAATCCCTCCCCCCTGCCCCTCCCCATGATAGGCCCCAGTGTGTGATGTTCCCCTTCCCGAGTCCAAGTGATCTCATTGTTCAGTTCCCACCTATGAGTGAGAACATGCGGTGTTTGGTTTTCTGTTCTTGTGATAGTTTGCTAAGAATGATGGTTTCCAGCTGCATCCATGTCCCTACAAAGGACGCAAACTCATCCTTTTTGATGGCTGCATAGTATTCCATGGTGTCTATGTGCCACACTTTCTTAATCCAGTCTGTCACAGATGGACATTTCGGTTGATTCCAAGTCTTTGCTATTGTGAATAGTGCCGCAATAAACACATGTGTGCATGTATCTTTATGGCAGCATGATTTATAATCCTTTGGGTATATACCCAGTAGTGGGATGACTGGGTCTTATGGTACATCTAGTTCTAGATCCTTGAGGAATTGCCATACTGTTTTCCATAATGGTTGAACTAGTTTACAATCCCACCAACAGTGTAAAAGTGTTCCTATTTCTCCACATCCTCTCCAACATCTGTTTTTTCCTGACTTTTTAATGATTGCCATTCTAACTGGTGTGAGATGGTATCTCATTGTGGTTTTGATTTGCATTTCTCTGATGGCCAGTGATGATGAGCATTTTTTCATGTGTCTGTTGGCTGTATGAATGTCTTCTTTTGAGAAATGTCTGTTCATCTCCTTTGCCCACTTTTTGATGGGGTTGTTTGTTTTTTTCTTGTATATTTGTTTGAGTTCTTTGTAGATTCTGGATATTAGCCCTTTGTCAGATGAGTAGATTGCAAAAATGTTCTCCCATTCTGTAGGTTGCCTGTTCACTCTGATGGTAGTTTCCTTTGCTGTGCAGAAGCTCTTTAGTTTAATGAGATCCCATGTGTCAATTTTGGCTTTTGCTGCCATTGCTTTTGGTGTTTTAGACATGAAGTCCTTGCCCATGCCTATGTCCTGAATGGTACTACCTAGGTTTTCTTCTAGGGTCTTTATGGTATTAGGTCTAACATTTAAGTCTCTAATCCACCTTGAATTAATCTTTGTATAAGGAGTAAGGAAAGGATCCAGTTTCAGCTTTCTACTTATGGCTAGCCAATTTTCCCAGCACCATTTATTAAATAGGGAATCCTTTCCCCATTTCTTGTTTCTCTCAGGTTTGTCAAAGATCAGATGGCTGTAGATGTGTGGTATTATTTCTGAGGACTCTGTTCTGTTCCACTGGTCTATATCTCTGTTTTGGTACCAGTACCATGCTGTTTTGGTTACTGTAGCCTTGTAGTATAGTTTGAAGTCAGGTAGCATGACGCCTCCAGCTTTGTTCTTTTGACTTAGAATTGTCTTGGCAATGCGGGCTCTTTTTTGGTTCCATGTGAACTTTAAAGCAGGTTTTTCCAATTCTGTGAAGAAACTCATTGGTAGCTTGATGGGGATGGCATTGAATCTATAAATAACCTTGGGCAGTATGGCCATTTTCACGATATTGATTCTTCCGATCCATGAGCATGGTATGTTCTTCCATTCGTTAGTGTTCTCTTTTATTTCACTGAGCAGTGGTTTGTAGTTCTCCTTGAAGAGGTCCTTGACATCCCTTGTAAGTTGGATTCCTAGGTATTTTATTCTCTTTGAAGCAATTGTGAATGGAAGTTCATTCCTGATTTGGCTCTCTGTTTGTCTGTTACTGGTGTATAAGAATGCTTGTGATTTTTGCACATTATTTTGTATCCTGAGACTTTGCTGAAGTTGCTTATCAGCTTAAGGAGATTTTGGGCTGAGACAATGGGGTTTTCTAAATATACAATCATGTCATCTGCCAACAGGGACAATTTGACTTCTTCTTTTCCTAACTGAATACCCTTGATTTCTTTCTCTTGCCTGATTGCCCTTGCCAGAACTTCCAACACTATGTTGAATACGAGTGGTGAGAGAGGGCATCCCTGTCTTGTACCAGTTTTCAAAGGGAATTTTTCCAGTTTTTTCCCATTCAGTATGATATTATCTGTGAGTTTGTCATAAATAGCTCTGATTATTTTGAGGTACGTTCCATCAATACCGAATTTATTGAGCGTTTTTAGCATGAAGGGCTGTTGAATTTGTCAAAAGCCTTTTCTGCATCTATTGAGATAATCATGTGGTTCTTGTCTTTCGTTCTGTTTATATGCTGGATTACGTTGATTGATTTGTGAATGTTGAACCAGCCTTGCATCCCAGGGATGAAGCCCACTTGATCATGGTGGATAAGCTTTTTGATGTGCTGCTGAATCCGGTTTGTCAGTATTTTATTGAGGATTTTTGCATCGATGTTCATCAGGGATATTGGTCTAAAATTCTCTTTTGTTGTTGTGTCTCTGCCAGGCTTGGTATCAGGATGATGTTGGCCTCATAAAATGAGTTAGGGAGGATTCCCTCTTTTTCTATTGATTGGAATAGTTCAGAAGGAATGGTACCAGCTCCTCCTTGTACCTCTGGTAGAATTCAGTTGTGAATCCATCTGGTCCTGGACTTTTTTTGGTGGGTAGGCTATTAATTATTGCCTCAATTTCAGAGCCTACTATTGGTCTATTCAGGGATTCAACTTCTTCCTGGTTTAGTCTTGGAGAGTGTAAGTGTCCAGGAAATTATCCATTTCTTCTAGATTTTCTAGTTGATTTGCGTAGAGGTGTTTATAGTATTCTCTGATGGTAGTTTGTATTTCTGTGGGGTCGGTGGTGATATCCCCTTTATCATTTTTTATTGCGTCTATTTGATTCCTCTCTCTTTTCTTCTTTATTAGTCTTGCTAGCAGTCTGTCAATTTTGTTGATCTTTTCAAAAAACCAACTCCTGGATTCATTGATTTTTTGGAGGGATTTTTGTGTCTCTATCTCCTTCGGTTCTGCTCTGATCTTAGTTATTTCTTGCCTTCTGCTAGCTTTTGAATGGTTTGCTCTTGCCTCTCTAGTTCTTTTAATTGTGATGTTAGAGTGTCAATTTTAGATCTTTCCTGCTTTCTCTTGTGGGCATTTAGTGCTATAAATTTCCCTCTACACACTGCTTTAAATGTGTCCTAGAGATTCTGGTATGTTGTATCTTTGTTCTCATTGGTTTCAAAGAACATCTTTATTT
Source organism: Trachypithecus francoisi (assembly GCF_009764315.1). Taxonomy (NCBI): domain Eukaryota; kingdom Metazoa; phylum Chordata; class Mammalia; order Primates; family Cercopithecidae; genus Trachypithecus; species Trachypithecus francoisi. The sequence continues at coordinate 123,929,859 of NW_022681458.1, read as the reverse complement.
CTGCCTTCATTTCGTTATGTACCCAGTAGTCATTCAGGAGCAGGTTGTTCAGTTTCCATGTAGTTGAGCGGTTTTGATTGAGTTTCTTAATCCTGAGTTCTAGTTTGATTGCACTGTGGTCTCAGAGACAGTTTGTTATAATTTCTGTTCTTTTACACTTGCTGAGGAGTACTTTACTTCCAATTATGTGGTCAATTTTGGAATAAGTGCGATGTGGTGCTGAGAAGAATATATATTCTGTTGATTTGGGGTGGAGAGTTCCATAGATGTCTATTAGGTCCACTTGGTGCAGAGATGAGTTCAATTCCTGGATATCCTTGTTAACTTTCTGTCTCGTTGATCTGTCTAATGTTGACAGTGGAGTGTTGAATCTCCCATTATTATTGTATGGAGTCTAAGTCTCTTTTTAAGTCTCTAAGGACTTGCTTTATGAATCTGGGTTCTCCTGTATTGGGTGCATATATATTTAGGAGAGTTAGCTCTTCCTGTTGAATTGATCCCTTTACCATTATGTAATGGCCTTCTTTGTCTCTTTTGATCTTTGATGGTTTAAAGTCTGTTTTATCAGAGACTAGGATTGCAACCCCTGCTTTTTTTTGTTCTCCATTTGTTTGGTAGATCTTCCTCCATCCCTTTATTTTGAACCTATGTATGTCTCTGCATGTGAGATGGGTCTCCTGAATACAGTAGACCGATGGGTCTTGACTCTTTATCCAGTTTGACAGTCTTTGTCTTTTAATCGGAGAATTTAGTCCATTTACATTTAAGGTTAATATTGTTATGTGTGAACTTGGTCCTGCCATTATGATATTAACTGGTTATTTTGCTCGTTAGTTGATGCAGTTTCTTCCTAGCCTCGATGGTCTTTACATTTTGGCATGTTTTTGCAATGGCTGGTACCGGTTGTTCCTTTCCATGTTTAGGGCTTCCTTCAAGGTCTCTTGTAAGGCAGGCCTGGTAGTGACAAAATCTCTAAGCATTTGCTTATCTGTAAAGGATTTTATTTCTCCTTCACTGATGAAACTTAGTTTGGCTGTATATGAAATTCTGGGTTTAAAATTCTTTTCTTTAAGAATGTTGAATATTGGCCCCCACTCTCTTCTGGCTTGTAGAGTTTCTGCCGAGAGATCTGCTGTTAGTCTGATGGGCTTCCCTTTGTGGGTAACCCGACCTTTCTCTCTGGCTGCCCTTAAGATTTTTTCCTTCATTTCAACTTTGGTGAATCTGGCAATTATGTGTCTTGGAGTTGCTCTTCTCGAGGAGTGTCTTTGTGGCGTTCTCTGTATTTCCTGAATTTGAATGTTGGCCTGCCCTAGTAGGTTGGGGAAGTTCTCCTGGATGATATCCTGAAGAGTGTTTTCCAACTTGGTTCCATTTTCCCCCTCACTTTCAGGCACCCCAATCAGACGTAGATTTGGTCTTTTTACATAGTCCCATACTTCTTGCAGGCTTTGTTCATTTCTTTTTCTACTTTTTTCTTTTGGTTTCTCTTCGCGCTTCATTTCATTCATTTGATCCTCAATCGCTGATACTCTTTCTTCCAGTTGATCGAGTCGGTTACTGAAGCTTGTGCATTTGTCACGTATTTCTCGTGTCATGGTTTTCATCTCTGTCATTTCGTTTATGATCTTCTCTGCATTAATTAGTCTAGCTGTCAATTCTTCCACTCTTTTTTCAAGATTTTTAGTTTCTTTGCGTGGGGTACGTAATTCCTCCTTTAGCTCTGAGAAGTTTGATGGACTGAAGCCTTCTTCTCTCATCTCGTCAAAGTCATTCTCTGACCAGCTTTGATCCATTGCTGGTGATGGGCTGCGCTCCTTTGCAGGGGGAGATGCGCTCTTATTTTTTGAATTTCCAGCTTTTCTGCCCTGCTTTTTCCCCATCTTTGTGGTTTTATCTGCCTCTGGTCTTTGATGATGGTGACGTACTGATGGGGTTTTGGTATAGGTGTCCTTCCTGTTTGATAGTTTCCTTCTAACAGTCAGGACCCTCAGCTGTAGGTCTGTTGGAGATTGCTTGAGGTCCACTCCAGACCCTGTTTGCCTGGGTATCAGCAGCAGAGGTTGCAGAAGATAGAATATTGCTGAACAGCAAGTGTACCTGTCTGATTCTTACTTTGGAAGCTTCCTCTCAGGGGTGTACTCCACCCTGTGAGGTGTGGGGTGTCAGACTGCCCCTAGTGGGGGATGTCTCCCAGTTAGGCTACTCAGGGGTCAGGAACCCACTTGAGCAGGCAGTCTGTCCCTTCTCAGACCTCAACCTCCGTGTTGGGAGATCCACTGCTCTCTTCAAAGCTGTCAGACAGAGTCGTTTGCGTCTGCAGGGGTTCCTGCTGCTTTTGTTGTTGTGTTGTTAACTGTGCCCTGTCCCCAGAGGTGGAGTCTACAGAGACAGGCAGGTTTCCTTGAGCTGCTGTGAGCTCCACCCAATTCGAGCTTCCCAGCGGCTTCGTTTACCTACTTAAGCATCAGCAATGGCGGGCGCCCCTCCCCCAGCCTCGCAGCTGCCTTGCAGTTAGATCGCATACTGCTGTGTTAGCAATGAGGGAGGCTCCATGGGCGTGGGACCCTCCCGGCCAAGTGTGGGATATATTCTCCTGGTGTGCCCGTTTGCTTAAAGCGCAGTATTGGGGTGGGAGTTACCCGATTTTCCAGGTGTTGTGTGTCTCAGTTCCCCTGGCTAGGAAAAGGGATTTCCTTCCCCCTTGCGCTTCCCAGGTGAGGCGATGCCTCGCCCTGCTTCAGCTCTCGCTGGTTGGGCTGCAGCAGCTGACCAGCACCGATTGTCTGGCACTCCCTAGTGAGGTGACCCCAGTACCTCAGTTGAAAATGCAGAAATCACCGGTCTTCTGTGTCGCTCGCGCTGGGAGTTGGAGACTGGAGCTGTTCCTATTCTGCCATCTTGCTCTGCCCTATGTTATAATGTATCTTTTTTGACTCAATATCCTCAAGATCCACTTTCACATATTTTCTTACTTCTTGCCATTGCCCTTTCACCATGACTACAATTTAGGAGGGCATATCAACTACTCTAGCAGGTGCCTGGACTCAGTTGGAGTATGCTAAGAATTAACCTACTGCCTAACGTCAGACCTAAGAGGCAAGATAGACATTGGTGAAGACAGACGTCATCTTTGGAGAATGGTGCCTCACATTAGACCTTGACAGAATCACTCAGTGAAGAGTTGTGGTTTTCCCATATCAGCCAGATGAGAGGTTCCAGGAAGTTTAAAAATATCAGATATGCAAATCCACATAATTCAAATCCATTGATAGTTTCCTTCTCTTTCTTTTTTGTGTTCCTAAATTTTGCATAGAATGTCTACGGATGTAGTTAATTATGAAACATGTGTAGTTCATTATGAAATATACTTTTAAAAATATATAAATAATAACTCATGAGCTAGGTTTATTCCAATATTTTATGATAGGCCTAATATTTTAAAGAATCAAGCAATTTAATTTACAGCTGCAGTAACACAAAAGATTAAAAATAGTATATTGTCTATTACACACACACAAAATGATGAAATTCAATATCATGTAATGATAAAACAAAAATCTTTCTCAGTAACCTAGGATTAGAAACAAACTCCCTCAATATAATAAAAGGCATTTATAGCTAATATCATATTTATTGGCAAAAAATTGAATGATTCTTCCCTAAGATATGGAATAAAGCCATCATTTCTATCCTCACCAATAAAAGATCTACACAGTGACATGTGGCAAGAAAAAAAAAATACAGATCAGAAAAAATATGTGCTTTTTCATATGGTATAATTATTAATATAGAAATTCCTAAGGAATCTACAAAACTGTTATTGAATTTAATTGTTGAATTTAGAAAAGTTGCAGAATAGGAAGTCAACATAAAATCAATTATATTTCTATATAATAGCAATAAATATGTTTAAAGAGAAAGATTCATTTATAACAGAGACAATAATATTCAGCAATTAAGTGAATAAACTATATGGCATTTCTCTGCAAAATGCTGTGGAGAGTACTCAAAGAAATGCCAAATAAAGAGAGGTTATACTATGCTTATAAATCGAAAGGCTGTGTTGCTAAGACATCAGTCATCTTAAATTGCCTTATATAATCAATGCAATACAAAGATATTCTAGAAATTGTTTTAATGACAGGCCGGGCGTGGTGGCTCAAGCCTGTAATCCCAGACTTTGGGAGGCCGAGACGGGCAGATCACGAGGTCAGGAGATCGAGACCATCCTGGCTAACACAGTGAAACCCCGTCTCTACTAAAAAACACACACACACAAAAACTAGCAGGGCGTGGTGGCGGGTGCCTGTAGTCCCAGCTACTGGGGAGGCTGAGGCAGGAGAATGGCGTAAATCCGTGAGGCGGAGCTTGCAGTGAGCTGAGATCTGCCACTGCACTCCAGCCTGGGCGACAAAGCGAGACTCCATCTCAAAAAAAAAAAAAAAAAAGAAAAGAAAAAAAAGAAATTGTTTTAATGACAAGAAAACTTAAAATCTATTTGGAAATTCAAAGTATATGGAAGAGTCAAATAATTTTGAAAAGGAAGAAAACAGTGTGCTTGCCTATACTGCCTATTATGAGAATAAACTATAGTAATCAAGAAAGCATAGTTATAACCGAAGGAAAAACAATTAGAACTATGAGACAGAATAGGAAGTCTAGAAATAGACATATGGTAAAGTAGACATAGATGGTCAAATGATTTTCGACAAATTTGAAGGAATAATTAAAAGGAGAATGTATAGTCATTTCAAAAATCGTGCTGAACAAACTGAGTATCTATATTTGGTGAGACATCAATACCTATTTTGAAGCAATAATTAAGACTTTATGGATTAGCATATGAATTGACAAAGGTAGTAATATAAAAGAATCAATTCCAGAAATTTACATCTACATATAATTCTAACTGATTTATGAAACATGTGATAAGGCTATATAGCAGATAAATATTTTTTCAATAAAGGTTTAAATCAATTAAATTTCCATATAAACAACAACCAAAAATGTTCCAATTGGATCACAGTGGTTGAAGTCGTAAAACTAAGGCCCACTATTTTGTGCTGCCTTGACCTCTGGCAAAACCTGGGAGTGGGGAGGTCAAATGACATAACTGCAAGATCCCTCCCCACTTTGCTCCCTTAGAAAGAGCCTGTAGAAAGGCTAAACAACTTTCCTTATCAAGGGAACCAGGCACAGTTCCTGCTAATCCTTGAGTAGCAGATTTCAGTTCCCCACCAGCCCACAACACAGGTAACACAAGCCAATCACATTCTCCTATGGGATCAGTGGACAATTACCCTCTTGATATTACTAAGCCTGTTTCTCACAGCCTCGCGGTTTTCATTCTGTTTCCAGGTAAAATCTCCTTAAGAAACTGCATGACATGTCCTCCTCCCTATGCTGTGAATATATGTGACTAATACATTTTTGTCAATCTCATCAGTCCATTGCTAAGTGTCACGTGCTTGGAGATCCCCGTAAGTCTCAGGTCATAATGCCTCTTTTAGCAAAGGGAGGAATGGGAGGTGATTAAAACATTAGAATATAATCATTAGGAAAAAATACAAAGAAAAATATTAAAAAAAAGAAGTCATAACATAAAATATGGTGATGGAGCTAAGAACAAACATTTCTGTCATGTCAATAAAGGTCTGAATTTTCCTATGAAAAGAAACAGAGTCCTACTGAGCCACAAAGCCAATTCTAACTACACACTGTCTTCAAGAGAGTCACACTTAGAACAAAACACCTATACCCAGAGAGAACCATACTCAGTAATGAGGTGCCAGATGAATTGTTTATTTCCCATACCTTCCCAATCTGAATGAAGTGAGGGAAGGAGCAAAGCTAGACTATAATTCCCTGGGCTAGAGGAGACTTAATGAGCTGTACTCTGTAAATAAATCAACTGATGCTAGTGTTCTATTTGTTTTCTGCTAAAGATCTTTTTGGAAATTTAGACCTCCCTTTTGCCGACAATAGCGCCAGCCTGTCTGTGTGCCAAGCCCTGTCTGCCCTGCATTCCCCCTCTCCAGGCCTCTGAGCTGCCTCTAGATTAAACAGACACATGATGCTTATGGTTGACTGACATAAATACGACTAGTGGTGATCTGACACAACAACAGTCAATTTCTCCCTTCTCCAGAGCAGCGGCTGTGCTCTATTTGTCTCAGCCCTTCCCCAGGGGGCTGCCTGTGCTCTTGTTTATAAGAAGAGGGGTGGGCCGGGTGGGTGGGGTAGACTAGAAACAGCAGTGTTTCAACTTGACCTTTCATGGAAGGGCATGATTAAAAGAACAGTTGCGGCCGGGCGCGGTGGCTCACGCCTGTAATCCCTGCACTTTGGGAGGCTGAGGCGGGCAGATCACGAGGTCAGGAGATTGAGACCATCCTGGCTAACACGGTGAAACCCCGTCTTTACTAAAAATACAAAAAAATTAGCCGGGCGAGGTGGCGGCGTCTGTAGTCCCAGCTACTCGGGAGGCTGAGGCAGGAGAATGGCGTGAACCCAGGAGGCCGAGCTTGCAGTGAGCTGAGATCTGGCCACTGCACTCTAGCCTGGGCAACTGAGCAAGACTCCGTCTCAAGAAAAAAAAAAAAAAAAAAAAAGAATAGTTGCATGAATATGAATAAAATATTTGGTGAAAAAGAAAGATAGAATTGTGAAGGATAAAATAATAAAGATTTTCTAGTAAAACAAAGGAAAATACCTCATGACATTGGAAGAGGCTCATATTATCTTAAATCTCACATTAACATCCACAATCCCTAAGGAAAAAAAAATGGTGTAGCTTAAAAATTATAATATTTGTTCATTGAAAGACACAATTCAGAGAGTAAAATTTTAATCACAGATTGAGAGAAAAGTATTGATACATACAGCTAACAAAAGATTTGTATCTCAAACTTATAAAAAATTCATAAAATCAATAATCAATCAAAACAGATAAATACAGTAAAAGTAAGCAAAATTTGGAAGAAGCTTTAAAAAGTAGCTGCTTGAATAACCATCAAGCCTATAAAGATACACAACATCATCCATCCTCAGTGTACTCTTTCTAAAATAATTGCACACCTCAAATACATGTGCTAGTGGTGGGAGTGGATATTGTTTCGATCGCTGTCTTTTTTTTTTTTTCTTTTTTGATGGAGTCTCTCTCTGTGGCCCAGGCTAGAGTGCAGTGGTGAGATAGCTGGGACTACAGGCGCCACCACGCCCAGCTAATTTTTTTGTATTTTTAGTAGAGACGGATGGTCTCTTATCCAGGATGGTCTTGATCTCCTGACCTCGTGATCTGCCCGTCTCGGCCTCCCAAAGTGCTGGGATTACAGGCGTGAGACATTGCGCCCGACCTGTTTCGATGGCTATTTATGGCAGTTCGGTAGGATATAAGAAAAAGGGTGTTTGCATACTGAAAACAATATACATATTATATTTATATATATAACCTTATTGATAGCATAGTCAATTCGCACGTTTTGCATGTTATATATATTATTTGAAAATAAAATTTTACTAAGAAAATCATAAGGTAGAGAAAATATATTTACTATTAAGTGGAAGTGGATCATCATAAAGATCTTTATCCTTCTTATCTTCATATTGAGTAGACTCAAGAGGAGGAGGAGGAGGGCCTTGTCTTGCTGTCTCAGGGGTGGCAGAGGCAGAAGAAAATGTGGGTGTAAGTGGACCTGTACAGTTCAAACTCGTTTTGTTGAAAGGTCAACTGTTCAAAAGTCTTGTGCGTGTGTATATATAAGCAAACACAAGAATGTTCATACATCACTATGTGTAATACCTAACCGTTTGAAACTACCCAAAAGTTCATTAACATCAGAAAGGATAAATAATACCATAAGCATTGAATTAAATAATGTGAATCAGAAGCAAAAAGGATTAAATTATATGCAACAACATGAATAAAACTCACAAACAAAATGTTGAGGCAGAAAAGCCAGACATATAAGTTTGCATATAGTTTACATGAGTATATTTATGTAAATGTAAAAAACACATCAATCTTTGTCATTATAGCAGTTATTCTAACATGTTGCATTGAGTGCGTATTGAAGAGAATAGATTATGGATACTCTAATTGCTAATTACATGAGTATTTGATCATGAGAAAATCTAGTATCTTTATACTACTTTTCTGCATATATGCTATATTTTAGTAGTATACTCTTTCTTGAGACTATAAATATTGAAACTTTAGGCAAATGAGATTTAGTACCATAAGGGTGGTTTAACAATCAATAGTCAAAATAGAGTAAGTTAAATACTGGATATTTTTAATCCCTTATTGAAACCTTATTTAATATTAAATACAATTATACCTAAAGCTATGTTTTCTATAAAATATTAAGCCCTTTCATAGAGAGAGAGAGCGAGAGAAAAGAGAGAGAGATCCTTGTTTTATAAATGAGAAAATTAAGACATAGGGAATTGTACCATAAAAAACATGGTTGAATACACAATTGTATCCCAGGTCCATTTCATTCTTTCCACTGTATTAACATAGTTTTCATTGACAAGTTCACTTAAATTATTTATCATGAAAGAAAACAGAAAACTTAATTGTCTATATTGAGTAAATTTATTCTCTCATGTTTCACTCAGCTTTTTATTTCAGTTTGTGCTCCATGTCCTCATTAAATGCAAAAGTGCTAACCATACCAGATTTATCTTCTTTTGGAATGTTTTCTTTAGAAAAAGTATGCATATACATTTGCTTAAATATGATAATATTTTATACTTTAAATGATAAGAGTCAAGAGGAAATTATATCTATGTTGGGATCTTCGCAATTCATTTTTAAGGGTCTATGGGTGTGATTATTTCTGAATTTTTATGTATAAAAATATATGTATTTAGTTATAAGTATTTAGACCATAATCAGCAGGGCTCATTAATTTATATAGCTGTTTTGTGTGCATTGGTTTGTTCCTCTTAAAAACACATAGAACTTAGAATTAAATAGGCATGAAAAAGATTATTTTCTTCCCCTAGGGCTCTCTGTTTTTGTTACCAACAGCTATCGCTTTCACAAAATGAGAATTGAATTGAGGAATTGTGAAGGCAAATAGACCATAAGCACGTTTAAATACAAGGATTGAGTAAGCATTATATATTTAACACTTGTAATATTTCTCTCTTTAGCAGAGATTTGTGATTGAAGAGCAGGTGTGTAGTGATGTTATACTATCACCAAAACTCTCTGCCTTGTCGTTATCAATAGTATTAAGAATAAAGATAAGAATTGTCAAAAGCAATAGTTAGCATATCACCGGCAACGCTCAGACTATCAACTACTACATTTTTTTCTCCACTCTCTCTAATAATGTGCTTCAAGCAATTCAATCACCCATCTTGGACTAACAGCTCTTTGATCCCACTGATTATTATGGCTGTGAAAGCTTCAAGGCCTCTCTTTCCAACTGAGACAGGCCAGATTCTATCAATGTCTTGCATATACTCTTCCCTGACCCCTTTGTTCTTCATAATACATAATAATATGACAACCTTGACTGCATTCATCTCTCTATCAACCCTGCATCTGTACTTAACAGCCAAACCTAGATTAGTGGGAACAAACCGTGCAAATATGACGACTGCTATGGTTTGACTATAACCCCCAAAACTCACATGTTGGAAACTTAATCCCCAAAGAAACAATGTTGGAAGACAAGGCTTTTTGGGAGTGTTTAGGTCATGAAGGCTCTGCCCTCATGAATTAATAATTTTATTACAAAAACGGCTTGCAGGAGTGGGTTTACTCTCTTCTGCTCTTTCTGCTACATACATAAGGATACAAAGATTTTCCCCTCTAGAGGATGCAACACTTAAGGCACCAGCTTGGAAGCAGAATCTAATGATCTCCACGTTGCTCAATCCAATGGTAAATTTTCAAATTCAATCATATTTAAATTCTCAGTCGCATTTAGCATACTTGATAATTTCCTCCATTTTAACATTTTTTTCTAAACTATAGAGACACCATCCAATCTACATTACTGGCAATTCTTTTTCAGTCTTCATTTTTCCCCCGTATCTCTCCAGCTTGGAAATATTGACATACTTCAGAGTTTGCCTTAAAATATATATTCTTATTTGTTTATACATGATCATTTATTCATCTCATACAATCTCGTTTCAAATACTCAATTCTCCTGGACTCTACGCTCTTATTTCCAGCCAAGACCTCTTTCTTGAATTATACAGACTTACATTCAATTGCCTACGCAACATTTAGAATTAAATTTCTGATGGACTTCAATTCAATTCAATGTGCCCAACTAAAATTCTAATTGTTCTTCCTGCCTTGGTCATTTCAATCTTAGTAAAATATGATCCCATCCTTCCAGATGCTCATTTCTACCTATTAGTCACACATGCTCTAGATTATGCCATAGTAACAAAGAGCCTCCAGAACTTCAGTGAACTGGAACAACAAAATTCATTTTTCTCTTTCGTGCTACATCAACTTTGAAATAGGCTAAGGACCTGTTCTATTTTTTCCTTCAGAATCCATGCTGATGGAATAACCAATATCTGTGACATTGCCAATTTTGGCAGGCAGATAAAGAATATTGGATGAATTAAATATTGGCAATTTAAAGTGCCACCAAAAAGGATCACATATCCCTTCTATTCATATTTCAGTGGACAAATAAATGTATGAGCCTATACCCAAATGCAAAGGGTATGGAATACACATCTCCTATGTATCAAGAAGAGGAAAGAAAATCCGTTAGTTTGAGAACAATCAGAAATGTTTGGTGATCTATATTAATGACTACATTATCAGGCCTAAATTAGGAGCCACCATTGACTCCTTGCAACCACTGTGTGTTTCCAGTCCTGTGACAAAGTTTCTGGGCTTTCTTTCAAAATATATCCAGAATCTGGCCATATTGTCCCCTCCACTGCCATCACCCTGGTTTACGCTACATTATCTCTCACCTTTTTTACTGCAGTAGCCTCATAATTCGCATTCCTCTTCTGTTCAAACACTAATATTTTCTCCTCTCATTCTAAAGTGATATGCTTTTACTCTGGACCACAGATCTATAAGAACAGGACCCCTGCTATGTCTCTGACCTCGTTTTAAATACTTTCCATCTGATTCATTCTACTCCAATGCACCAGCTCTTTATTGTAGCTTTCATTCAAAAAGGGTCCTCCTCAGGATCTTTGCACTTGCTGTTCTTGCTACAGAGAGATCTTCCCTAGGATGTCTGTATGCTCATGGTCTCTCTTCTTTCAGGCAATCTTTATTCAAACACCACTTTTTCAATGAGAACCTCTCTGAAAACTTTTTTACAAAATAACATCCATGCTGGCCAGGCGCGGTGGCTCAAGCCTGTAATCCCAGCACTTTGGGAGGCCGAGACGGGCGGATCACGAGGTCAGGAGATCGAGACCATCCTGGCTAACACGGTGAAACCCCGTCTCTACTAAAAAATACAAAAAAACTAGCCGGGCGAGGTGGCGGGCGCCTGTAGTCCCAGCTACTCGGGAGGCTGAGGCAGGAGAATAGCGTGAACCCGGGAGGCGGAGCTTGCAGTGAGCTGAGATCCAGCCACTGCACTCCAGCCTGGGTGACAGAGCAAGACTCTGTCTCAAAAAAAAAAAAAAATAAAAAAATAACATCCATGCTTTGGCATTCTCCATTTTCCTTACCTTATCTATAACCTCATCATGTGACATATATTTGCTCTTTTGTTTATTTCTTGTTTCCATCCTTTAATGCATAAGCTCTGTGAGGAACAAGCATGTCTTGCTCACTAACATATGGCTGCTAGTATTTTCTCTGTATAGTAGATACTCAAATCATACCTGTAGAATCCATAACTGAATGGAAAAATAGCCACATATTTATGCACCAAGATTTTTAAGTCTTATATTCTAAATACTGTGTTAGGTAGATCTGTGCACTGAAATGTAATACAATTTTCAATGTCAGCTTACTTTTAAGTGGAAAAACAAAGAGTGCAAAAGACAATTACAAAAAATAAAAATAAAAAACCTAACAACTCTGACAGGTTAAACTACAGCTGTGAAAGAATAGAAGATGTGTTTAGTTTTGTCAATAGGTTTTAAGCAGAAGAATTGTAAGGACTTCCAGAAGTTTATGCTTCCACCACACTTTCTCTTCCTCATTTCCCTCTGGAAGTAGATAATGCAGAGGATAGTCCAAAGGACTGAGTAGAGCCTGAGTCCATGAGCAATTTTATTCATGATACATCTTGTGCATATGTAATATTTTAGCTTAGTATCAAGAAGAATGCCTACATTTTTTTCCACTGGATGAGAGTTATTTAGGGGCCCTAGAAGAAAGAACAAATTTGGGAAGGGAAGGTGGGGAACAACAAGCTCACTTCTTTCGGTTGCTGATTTTCAAGGTATGTGGGATACTCAAGAAGATACATCTATATCTGAAGCTCAGCTCACATATTGAGATAGGGACTTTTGAACATCATAAATATACGTAAGTTAAAATTCACATGTGGTTTAATCTGAATATGATAGTGTAACCTAAGGGAGTGAGTAGCGAGGATAAGGCCAAAACTATAACTAGGGAGAGACACCAAAAGAAAAAGAACCTGAAAAAGACTTGCCATGCATCGTGTCTAATATTCTATCAGCCAGGAAGGAAAGTATTTTCACCCTCCTATGAGGGGTAATGGAGCAGACATTTCGTCTTCATAGACTCTAGACACTAATTTATTTTGTGTAGAAAAAGTTGTTTGAATGTTGTAAGACATGAATACCTGATAAGCAGATTTATGTTACAGAAGCTCAACAATGTTCACATTAAAAGGCTTATTTAGACCACAGTATTTTTAATTAGATGTATTTTTGTAAACTGTTAAATATTCTAATTAGAGTTGGTATTCAATGGAAAAAGAACTGAGAAATATACCTGTTAGCAGACTGTGGCAATGGGTACTTTACTGTCTACAATACAAATACTAGTTCATCTTCTCGAGGCTAGTTTAAACTCCCAATAACACAAGGGGCCAATCATGCAAACCATGCTTTTTTAAAAAATGGAATCCAGCACTAAATTATAATCTCACTGAACAGGGTGACATTTCCTTTATTTATTGCAGCATCTTAAGTTCACAGTTCTTTTTAAGAATTACTTTTCATTATTTTGGGTACATTATAGTTGTATGTATTTATGAAGTACATATGATGTCTTCAAACAGGCATGCAATGTGTAATAATCAAATTAGAGTCACTGGGATAACCAACATCTCAAGCGTTTATTATTGTGTTAGGAACATTACAATTTCACTCTTTTGGTTATTTCAAAATATACAATAGATTATTGTTAACTATATTCACCATGTACTACTGTATACTACATCTTACTCATTCTAACTACATTTTTGTACCCATTAGGTATCCTCACTTTATATCACCCTCCTTGTTACTTTTCCCGGTCTCTGGTTACCATCATTTGAATCTATCTCCTTGAGTTTAAATTTTTTTTTTTTTTTTTTGAGACGGAGTCTTGCACTGCCACCCAGGCTGGAGTGCAGTGGCACAGTCTTGGCTCACTGAAAGCTCCCCCTCCCGGGTTTATGCCATTCTCCTGCCTCAGCCTCCCGAGTAGCTGGGACTACAGGCGCCCACCACCACGCCCAGCTAATTTCTTGTATTTTTAGTAGAGACGGCGTTTCACCGTGTTGGCCAGGATGGTCTCCATCTCCTGACCTTGTGATCCGCCCCAATGTTTGGCTCCCACATATGAGGAAGAACATGGAATATTTGTCTTTTTGTATCTGGCTTATTTTACTCAATGTAATGTCCTCCATATCCTGGAATGCATGCGGATATATAAGATACATGTTAAATAAATTAATGCAACAATAAAAGGGAATTTATTAGTTTTGTCTCTATCTGCATTAGCTAACATTTAGCTGCTATTTAGAATAGAGATATCCTTGCCCCATTATGATCTCAGATAAATTCATATAAAATATTAAATGATGACTCCAGCCTAAATGTTGCTCACTCTTATCTACCAGCAGAGTGTATGCATGTAATAAATAAAAACTGTTATGGGTTCTGAACTCTTCTCCCATTCTCTTTTTTTAAATTGGCATTTTACAAAAAGAAAAGAAAATCCTCCTACAATTACATCTATATGAATCTGAGTTCCTCTTCAAGAATACAAAACACTAATATTCTATTACTTAAACAATACCATAATACAAAACTTGGATTAAACAAAGATAAAAGGAGTTATTCATAATTATACAAATCAAAATAAATTGTTGATTTTAGAATTCTGATATCCTGAGGAGAGGACAATCCATGTAATTGTCTTTTCATACATTAGTGTTTTTTTTTTGTTGTTTTGTTTTGTGTTTTGACGGAGTTTCACTCTTCTTGCCCAGGCTGGAGTGCAATGGCGCAATCTCGGCTCACTGCAACCTCCTTCTCTCGGGTTCAGGCAATTCTCCTGCCTCAGCCTCCTGAGTAGCTGGGATTACAGGCATGTGCCACCACACCAGGCTGATTTTGTACTTTTAGTAGAGACAGAGTTTCTCCATGCTGGTCAGGCTGGTCTCAAACTCCTGACCTCAGGTGATCCACCCGCCTCAGCCTCTCAAAGTGCTGGGATTACAGGCTTGAGCCACCATGCCCAGAACAAACATTAGTCATTTATAATAAAATTTAAAGATGTAATTTCTTTAAATGTACTTATCTGTACTTTTCCTTTCCCTCTCATGGAATTGAGTGAAACTTCTCACATACTGGGTGAAGAATTATTTCTAATGGGTGCCAATATATTATATTTCACAGTTTTGTTTCCTCTAAAAACAGCACAGACACTTGTCTGTCTAGATTAGTTAATGAGAGTGAAGAGTTACATTGTAGATTTTCAATTTTGCTTTTAAATGATTTATCACAAGATAATAGGATGAAACTTAGTAACTGCATGAACTATAATTTAATAACATTCTAAACATTTGCAATTTGTGTTACTGCTCGAAATTACCAAGATCGAGTGGTAGAAAAATTTATATTAGTCTGAGTATGCTAAGTACTTTACCATGTATGCCACCTACTCCAGCGTAGTTGGTGGCTGAGAATGAAGGGATCTAGAATCTGTAGTAGAGATGCAGAAAATGACAAGTGCAACTGAGGCACCAGAAAAAGCTGAGTTCTGTTATATTTTGCTCAGGCTTCCATAAGAAACTAACACTCAATGGATAGTTCAAACAGCAGAAATTTATTTTCTCACAGTTCTTGAGACTAGAAGTTCAAGATAAAGGTGTTGGTAGGTTTGGTTATTCCTGAGACATCTTTCCTTGGATTACAGATGGCCACCTTCTGGATATGTCCTCATATGGCTTCTTCTCTGTGTGTTCTCATCCCTGCTGTCCGTTTATGTGTCCAGATGTTCTCTTCTTATAATGCCACCAGTCATATTGAAGTAGGATCCTATCCTAAGAGCCTCATATTCACATAACCACCTCTTTAGTGACTTTATTTCTAATGTAGTTCCATTCTGAGATATTGTGGGCAAGAAGTTGAACATATGAATTTGTGGGTGAGGGAGACACAATTCAACCCATAACAAGGTCTACAACATGTCCAATTCATTTTGTATTTTTGTAAGATTTCCCAGGACAAGACCCCAGGCAGAATTCTGCAGAAAGTGTTTCTTACATTTATAATGCAAAGAATTGAATCCAACTAGCACGAGATTTGAATTGTAGTGCAGGCTGTGCTGTGATGCCCAGAGCAGTCTTTATTTCCCCACTTATATCAGACATTGGGTTAGGCTGCTGACAAGGGGGCAGGAATGATCTTAGGGGAGGTAGCAAAATTTTCTATCTTATGGAGATAGAAAGTAGGAGTGGGCAGAGTGACAAACAGGACAGTAACACATTCAAAATGAAAATATTAGCTGTTTCACAGGAATGTAAGAACCCACTCCCAAATTTCTATCTTCATAGGATTCATTTTTATAGATTACAGCTACATGAAAACATCAAAATTGTTGTAACATTAGAGTACATTTCACCATGATTCTAGTAATGGTCTGAAAAGAGACACTGTTATTTCCTGAAAAACTTCATTAACTTTATAAGTATTTTCAGGATGTAGGGAATCTTAGCAAAGCTAAGATGGTTCCCGCCTTCTTGTCAGCAGCCTAACCCAATTTCTTATGTATGTGGGGTTATAAAGACTTCTTTCCTTGAGGCAAGGTGGAGCAAATATGAGTGCCACCCAGCTCCTGCCTCCTACAAAATCAGCTCATGTTTTCATTTTGAATGTGATGCTGTTCTACTCCTCCCTCTGCCCCGCCACTTTCTTCAAACCCCACAGGTGTGTTGCCTCAGAATGCTCCCTAAGCATATTTCTGCATGTTATTTTCTATCTCGGTGTTACTATTGTAGGATAGAAAGCTTTGCTACCTCCCCTAAGAACATTCCCACTCCCCGTGTCAGCAGCCTAACACTTGGAAAGCCAAAGTATCCATAAGAGCTTTTATAAAATTCTCATCATCTATTGTTATTTATATTGACGTTCAGTCAAGGAAAGTGGAGTGACATAGTAGAAACAGAGTTGACAGTGATGTTAGGCAGGCTACTCAGCAATTTCAAGCTTGTTTGAACAGTAACAAAGTATTTAATATCTGCAAGTTCTTGTTTTCACATCTAAGGTAATACTAATTCTTTTTTTTTTTTTTTTTTTTCTTTTTTGAGATGGAGTCTTGCTCTGTTGCCCAGGCTATAGTGCAGGGGCACCATCTTGGCTCACTGCAACCTCTACCTCCTGAGTTCAAGCGATTCTTCTGCCTCAGCCTCCCAAGTAGCTGAGACTACAAGCACCACCATACCCAGCTAATTTTTGTATTTTTAGTAGAGACAAGGTTCTGCGATGTTGGCTAGGCTGGTCTCAAACTCCTGACCTCAAGTGATCCCCCCACCTCCCAAAGTGCTGGGATTACAGGCGTGAGCCACCATGACCTGGTTAAGGTAACAATAATTCTTAAATCAAAAAGTTGTAAAAATGTAAAGAGAAAAAGTACTAAAACAAAAATTTTGGCACAAGAATCTTATAATTAGTAGGCACTCAATAAACCAGGATTTGTCAAAGGAAACAGGACCAAAGTGAGCAATGTGGACTTGTTGTTCCCTACATGTCACTAAGGGGCTCAATATTACTATCAGATGAGTAAAAATAGGCATGAGTAATTATACCATTAGAATGATTCTCCTTTTGTATGCAAGTGACCCTGAATCTGACTCTGACCAATGCCAGCTTTGTTACAAAAGGAAAATATAATGGACTACAAGGAGAATGACTGTTCGTTTTAAAGGAAGAAATGAACAAACATGACTCAGTAAAAAAGCAATGCAAGCATTTAGAAGGCAATAGCAGCAGGGGTATGAGTGTAAAGGTCTTTGTTTAGATTATACCTATCATTTATGATATGGTTTGGCTATGTCCTCACCCAAATCTTATTTTGAATTCCCACATGTTGTGGGAGGGACTTGGTGGGAGGTTATTGAATCATGGGGCAGGTATTTCCCATGCTGTTCTCATGATAGTGAATAAGTCTCATGAGATCTGATGGTTTTATAAGGAGGAGTTTCCCTGCACAAGCCCTCTCTTTTCCTGCTGCCATCCATGTAAGACATGACTTACTCCTCTTTGTCTTCCACCGTGATTATGAGCCCTCCCCAGCCACTTGAACTGTAAGTTCATTAAACCTCTTTCTTTCGTAAATTATCCAGTCTCAGGTATGTCTCTATCAGCAGCATGAAAACAGACTAATACAATTTAATAACATCAGTGATTTTCAGGATCTGTCTTCATTTTTCTGCATTCCAAATCCTAATATGAGAGAATTCAGTTGGCCTGGATCAATCACCAATATTTAAGGAAGTAACTTAGTTAAATGGGATAGTCACTGGGTGCCTATCCTCAGAGGATCCATTTTCAGAGGTTGTAGCTACATTAGAACATCCAAACTGTTGTAATGTTAGAGTACATTTCACCATGATTCTAGTAACGGACTGAAAAAAGACATCATTATTTTCTGGAAAATTTCTTTAACTTCATACATAAACATTTTCAATTAAGCTTCATTAAATCGTTCTTATGTGCTAAATATCCAAAATTTTTATGTCAGGATCATTGAGATAAAGAAACTGAAAAAGAGAGAGGTGCAAGCTATTTACTACAAGTATCATGATACCATAGTTAAAATTGAACCAAAATAGATACCCTAGTTAAAATTGGAGTACAGGGGAGATAAAGACTAACTTTGTATTATCTCCTGTGTGTTGTACCCCCACAAAGGAGTTGGTTTCCTACAAATGTACATGGAAACTAGTTACAAGCTAGTGCTTAAATTAGCAATAAAGCTGAGCTAGAAAGATAGGGTCATAGCCATGTTTCTACCACATTATACTGCCATTGGACCCCAGCACCCACTCACAGCATGCAAACGGCTGGTCTGTTCATGAATGTACACATTAGAAGCTCCATTGCCCAGGGGTTCTGGTTTCTCCCCTTCCGTCTACTCCTAAAACTCTGGGAACCACGCTAGGAAGAAATGGGTAAAGGGAAACAGCATACCTGTGATTATATCATTCTCTAAGTTTTCTCAGTGAATTCCACTGTCCTAATTTCTGGTGAGGATTTCTTGGTAATGGACTCACCATTGCCCAATATATGCTTTACTGTTAATGTCAGAGATGTAAAGAAAATCTTCAAATCTAGTTGATGTTCTAAAAAAGCAGAAAGAGAAGAAATACATAATTTGCAAATGAATAAATAAAAATAGCAGAAATGATGCATATAAAAAATTTTAAAAACTATTTTTTGTTCCTCTGGGTTAAAAAAAGAGTCAAAAATGAATTCCCCAAATTTGTTTAACCATAATTGCACGGTTATAATGGGGGAACAAAGTACAAAATTATTAATAATTTTGGAAAGACAATTAGATAAAATTTACCAGACAATATAAATATGTCCTTTCTTGTTTATATAGTGGTTGCTTTTGAAGAAATATGTCAAGTTGAAATTGTCATGAAAAGTGTAATATCATATAAATGTCGTTTTTTTCTGTGGTCTTTAAGAGAGAATTATTGAAAGCAAACTAAAATTTCAGCAAGAGGGTAATAAAAATGATGTTAATTTTACTTAATTGAATGGTATGCATACATTAGAAATATTATCCATACAACAAAGTCATAAGTGAATATTGTATAAAACATAATGACACAAGAAAAGTCAGAACACTGTGAATGAAGTAAGATATTAACTAGGAAGAACAAACCATGAAAAACGGTTTTATTCTGATGCTGGGTGATGGGATTGTAAGCTAATTTGAAAAAAAAATTTTCTTCAATCTTTTCTATGTGTTAAAGCAAGCTCGTTCAACCCGCACCCCATAGACTGCATGTGACCCAGGATGGCTTTGAATGTGGCCCAAAACAAATTCATAGACTTTCTTAAAACATTGTGAAATTTTTTTGCAATTTTATTTTAGCTCATCAGCTATCATTAGTGTTAGTGTATTTCATGTGTGGTTCAAGGCAATTCTTCTTTATCCAGTGTGGGCAAAGGAACCCAAAAGACTGGTCATCCCTGTGTTAAAGTTTATTTAATAGTCATATGTTCATATATATTTGGTTTATTTTGAAGAACATGGGTGAAAAACAAAGCAGTGACTCTGTTTATTCATCCTACATCCATTCAAATATTTGGTTCTACAAAAAATTGTGCAGTGAGCTAAATAAATAAATAAGTAAATGGTTAGTATGTGAACACTGAGCACAGAGACTTGAGTCAGCAGGCAAAAGCTTCCACTTCCACAGATGGAAATGCTGGGTAGTTTGACTGGCTCGTGACTAGAATCACTGTCAGCAAGCGTATGAGTTAGGATGAGCTTGTCTCTAATGCTCTCTTGGCTTCCTTTTTTAGTATATGTGCTGCCGAAGCGAGCACTTGGCTTCCTTTTAGGTCATACCATGGCACCTTATCAGGCGTGGTGCTTTCTTTTGTCCCTGAAAAGTTCATTCTCTGACTTCAGCTGCTAATCTCTATTGAGGTAGTAGGTGATCTCTGGCTAAGGAGATAATGTCTTTTTTATGTGAATAAAACACTTCTCAGATTATTGACCTTCAGAAAATATATGTGTTAGTTAAGTAGTTCAAGTGTCATAGAAGACTATTAGAGTAGATTTATTTAACGCCTCTCACAGAATTCCTGAAAATGCATTCATTCACAGATATTTCTTTTGATACGGATAAGATTGTCATCTTCCCTGCTGGAGGTTGAGATTGGTGTGAAGACCTTACAGTTTGGTGCCAAAGAATGTAAACAGAAGTGCTAAGCAACAAATCCTATCAGTTATAAAGAGCATTAGAGTCCCATGACTGCTACTTTCTTGGAAATAGTTAAAGAAGTCTCATAAATATGAGCAGAAATAAAATTCAGAATACAAAAGAAAGCACCTCTATGCCTACAGATTTCCTTTCAAGCATTGCTCTAGTTATCTGTGTTGAGGGGGAGTAAGAACAACTAAATATTCAGACCCAAGTTCTTCTAGTCACTGATGTGTGGACTTTAAAAGAACACAAAAGAATTAGGTTGAAAGAAAAATTACCACCCTGAAAGGAGAAATGTTACCCCAGAATCTGAAGTGACAGGCACTTCCAGTGGGATATTGCATCTGAGCTCTGCTTACTTGGAGCAAAAGTCACTGGTCACAGACTTGTAGCAGCAGATAAATGATCATTCTGATTCATTCCCAAGAACTAAGTAAGGATTAGCATGAGAGTTAAAAATGCATTAGGGGCAGCAGTCTTAGGGAGGTCTCTCAGTTTTCATGTACTTCCAGGAATGCCTTCAGGTTCTCATGATAAAAATCTGAAAAAAAAAAAAAAAATCCCCTTTTAGCTCCAGTAGGGGTGGAGAAGGAGCAATTATCACAAAATACACTTGGACCCTTTTCCATAACAAAGACCTTCACTCTGGAAGAAAAGATTTTGCAAACATTAGCTCAGTTGAGGAAGAATAGTATTTCTACTCCATCCCCTCTAGCTTTATATCTCACCTAGGTAAGAGGGAACACAGTCAACAAGGATTAGGGACTGATACTTAATCAAAGTGTTGTAAAAGACTGCTCTTCCACACCTTACCACCACACTTAAAGGGACCCAGCATAATAAGATAATTCCAGCTAAAAGAGTTTCAAGATTCAGACTTTATCTTAAGGGAGGAGACCAACCCTCATATTGTCTTATGCCCAATTTCTGCCTCCAAAGAAAGAAGAAGTAAAAAACTAAAAGGTAGAAATGAAATCCATAGGCAGACAGCCCCGCGCCGCACCCTGGGCCTGGTAGTTAAAGATCGACCCCTGACCTAATTGGTTCTGTTATCCATAGATTACAGACATTGTATAGAAATGCACTGTGAAAATCCCTATCTTGTTTTGTTCCGATCTAATTACGGGTGCATGCAGCCCCCAGTCACGTATCCCCTGCTTGCTCAATCAGTCAGGACCCTCTCACAGGCACCCCCTTAGAGTTGTGAGGCCTTAAAAGGGACAGGAATTGCTCACTCGGAGAGCTTGGCTCTGGAGACTGAAGTCTTGCCGATGCCCCTGGCCGAATAAACCCTTCCTTCTGTAACTGGGTGTCTGAGGAGTTTTGTCTGCCACTCCTCCTGCTACATTTCTTGGTTTCCTGACCGGGAAGCGAGGTGAATGGTGGAGGCAGCTCCTTAAGTGGCTTAAGCCTGCCCTGTGGAACATGGCTGCAGGAGACGCCCACCAGCCCCAGCGACCCGGAACCTGAGAGCACTTCCGGGTAGGCATTTGCCCCTGTGGGACGCCTGGCCAGAGCAGTGTGTGGCAGGCCCCCGTGCAGGATCCACGCAGTGGCTGAACACCGGGAAGGAACGGAAACTTGGAGTCTGGACATCTAAAACTTGGTAAGACTAGTCTTTGAAACTTGCCCACTCCGTTTGAGCAGAAGCGTGGCCTGATCATCCATGGCGTGCCTTTATGGGCACTTTGGTTTTGGTTTTGATTTGGTTTGAGTTGCTTGATACTTTGGTTTTGGTTTTGACCTGGCTTGGATTTCTGGATACTCTGATTTTGGTTTTGATTTTGGTTTGGTGTAAACTACAAAAGTGTGTGTGTGCGCTTTTTTTTTTTTTTTTTTTTTTGAGGTGGAGTCTCGCTCTGTCGCCAGGACTGGAGTGCAGTGGCGGGATCTCAGCTCACTGCAAGCTCCGCCTCCTGGGTTTGCGCCCTTCTCCTGCCTCAACCTCCCGGGTAGCTGGGACTACAGGCGCCCACCACCTCGCCCGGCTAGTTTTTGTATTTTTAGTAGAGACGGGGTTTCACCGTGTTAGCCAGTATGGTCGCGATCTCCTGACCTCCTGATCCGCCCGTCTCGGCCTCCCAGAGTGCTGGGATTACAGACTTGAGCCACCGCGCCCGGCCTGTGTGCGCTTTTTACCCGTTCTTTGTTTTGTGGTGTGTGTGTGGTGTGAGCGTGGTGTTTTGTCTAGAGGAAACATGGGTGAGGCACAAAGTAAGCCCATCCCACTAGGAACTATGTTGAAAATTGTCTAAAAAAGGATTTGAGGGAGACTATGGAGTACTGTGACACCAGGAAAACTTAAAACTTTGTGTAAGATAGACTGGCCAGCATTAGAGGTAGGTTGGCCATTAGAATTAAGCCTGGACAGGTCCCTTGTTTCAAAGGTATGGCACAAGGTAACCTGTAAGCCAGGGAACCCAGACCAGCTTGTTTTAGATCCCCCGCCCTCAACACACGGCAGTTGAGAGAACAGCAGCATAAGCGGCTGGCAGAGGCAAGGAAAGATCAGCAGAGAGGGAGAAAGGAAAGAGACAGAGAGGAAAAGAGGCAGAGAGAGAGGAAGAGATGGAGCGGAAGAGACAGACAAAGAGGGAGTCAAGGAGAGAGAGAAAGACAGGCAGAGAGAGAGAGGAAGAGACAGAGGCAAAAGGAAAGTCAGAGAGAGACAAAGTCAAAGAGAGAAAGAAAGAGATATACAAGTAGTTAAAAAAAAAAAAGTGTACCCTATTCCTTTAAAAACCATCATACCAATTCTAACTTGGACAAAACAAGCTCTTATTAATAGCAAAGGATAATTAAAATCCCAAACTTAAAAGATTTTCAACAAAAGTAAAGTTTGCTAAAAGTTAACGGTGTAACATGTATTATAGTAATTCTGTTCTTGTGGCCTTAGACAGTCTAGTCCACAGACATAAGAAAAAAAAGTTTCATTTTGGAAAAAAAATGGTTATCATCTTTGGGAAAAAAAAACGGGGAGGGAAGGGAGGGCAGAATTTATATAAAAAGAGTGTTATATGGTAAATTCTTGTCCTGAAATAAATTAACTGGTTGTTTAAAGAAAGAAATGTTTGTAATAAGTCAGAAAGTTAAGGCATATCAAAAAATTGCCTGTAAAAGTCGTAAAATAAAAAAAAAAGGTTATAAAAAAAGTGTGTTAAAAAAGGATTTATGCAAAAAATGTTGTGTAATTTAAAAGTACTAGGCCTCCTTAATGTAAAACTATTAAAAAAAATAGTTTATGTGCAAGGTGTATAAGAAAAGCAAAATATACCTTTGGTAAAAGGATTATAAGGAGGCATAAGAATGTACATTTTTATCTACATTAAAAAGTTAAAAATTGCTGTTTTGAAGGTTTAAGCAAGGTTTAAAATGTTAATTTTAAAGAACATTCTGTGCGTAAACATATTAGCTAAAGTTAAAGAAGTATCATCCAGTTTTTCTGTGAACTGGACATTAAAGTAAAAGCATAAGAGGTTTTTCTTAAAGCACCAACCTGCTCTTTAGCAAAAATTATAAAAGATTAAAAAGAGTCTATAAAATCTTACCTTATGATCAAACATTAAAAATTAAATAAATATGTCCACAAGGTTTTATTAAAATTAGGTTTAACATTAATAACCCACTAATACAAAGATAAAATTTAGCTTACCTAGTATAAAAATCATAAGAAGCATTGTTAAATGTAAAATAGTATTTGGCTTTCTTTGGTTTAAAAACTAATAAAAATAGGTGCTAAAGGAAATTTCTCAGTAAAAAGGCACTAAGGACCATAAAGTCCACTGCCAAGGTCCCCACATTTAAAACAAAACGTCAATTTCTTAAAAATTATATACTTTGGTTTATCTTCCACTTTCCTTTCTCGCAAAAGAAAAAAAAAAAAAACTAAAAGTCTTTTAGCACATGTACCACCCCTAGAATTTCCAGTAAACCAACACCAGCCTGAAGATCACATTCTCATCGAAAGGTGGAAAGAAGAAAAACTCGAGCCAGCCTAGTAAGGACCCTACCTTATGCTGCTAACCACCAAGACTGCTCTTCATACAGCAAAAAAAAAAAAAAAAAGGATGGACTCATCACACCCAAGTCAAGAAAGTGCCACCCCCTCCAGAGTCGTGGGCCATAGTCCCAGGGGAAAACCCTACTAAACTAAAGCTAAGAAAAATTTAACTCTTTTAATCTAGTCTATTACTCTTTCTTCTTTCCTCGTTCTATTGCTGACCATCTAGTTATTAATATAACCAAGTCAATTTCGCCTCAAACTATTGCTTTTAATGCTTGCTTTGTTACACCCTGTGAGGACTTGCCAAGTCAAAGACAGCTTTCTACTTCAGAAAAGTACTTCTGTCCCTCCTGACTCTCCTCAGACTAGGCATTAGTAACTAGGACCATTTAATCTGAGGAGATTTCGATAAAGACCCCAGTGCCCACCAGGAGTGTTGCCCCCCGATGTACAGCTTTCATGCCATAGTTAGTCCAACCTTCTGTGGACCACTAAAGAGCAAGGATGGACTGCCCCAACTAGTTTTTGTAATTTCCCTAAAACCATGCATTCATTTTACTAGAGGATTATAGAAGTTAAAGACTTAAGGCCGGGCGCGGTGGCTCAAGCCTGTAATCCCAGCACTTTGGGAGGCCGAGACGGGCGGATCACGAGGTCAGGAGATTGAGACCATCCTGGCTAACACGGTGAAACTCCGTCTCTACTAAAGATACAAAAACTAGCCGGGTGAGGTGGCGGGCGCCTGTAGTCCCAGCTACTCGGGAGGCTGAGGCAGGAGAGTGGTGTAAACCCGGGAGGCGGAGCTTGCAGTGAGCTGAGATCCGGCCACTGCACTCCAGTCTGGGCGACAGAGCGAGACTCCGCCTCAAAAAAAAAAAAAAAAAAAAAAAAGAAGTTAAAGACTTAAAACAAACTTTAGCAATTCAGACAGGATACCAAGATACAAATGCTTGGTTAAAATGGATCAAATATTCCCTCTACACATTAAACAAAAGCAATTGTTATGCTTGTGCACATGGCAGGCCAGAGGCCCAGATTGTCCCCGTTCCACTAAGGTGGTCCTCCAGTCGACCAGGCGTAGGCTGCATGATAGCTCTTTTCCAGGATTCCACAGCCTGGAGTAATAAGTCATGCCAAGCTCTCTCTGCTATATCCCAAAGTCCCTGCGGATCAGTCCCTGAGAGGTATCCAGCTTCTGTCTCCTAACGCTAAGTTCACTTCGTGTCTCTCATGACAGGGAGGAAACTTAGCATTCCTTGTAGATTTGAAAGGATGCAGTGAGCTTAAGAATTTTCAAGAGCTTATCAATCAGTCAGCCCTTGTTCATCCCTGAGCGGATGTATGGTGGTATTGTGGTCAACCTTTATTAGGCACTCTGCTAAATAACTGGAGTGGCACTTGTACTTTAGTCCAATTGGCCATCACTTTCACCCTGCCATTTCATCAACCAGAAGGAAATAATAATAATAATAATAAGACATCATAAAGCGAGAGCAGCCCCTTATGGGTCTTTCAACTCTCATATCTATTTAGACACAATTGGAGTCCCATGAGGAGTACCAGATCAATTTAAAGCTTGAAATCAAATAGCTGCAGGATTTGAGTCAATATTTTAGTAGGTGACAGTTAATAAAAATGTAGATTAGATAAACTACATCTATTGCAACCAATAGCACCCAGCTTTTCATGAGTTAAAAGAAAAACTCATGTCGGCCCCAGCCCTGAGGCTACCTGACCTGACAAAACTCTTTAATCTCTATGTGTCAGAAAGAGAAAAAATGGCAGTTGGAGTTTTAACCCAGACTGTGGGGCCTGGCCAAGGCCAGTGGCCTATCTCTCAAAACAACTAGACAAGAGTTTCCAAAGACTGGACCCCAGGTCTAAGGGCCCTACCAGCAAACGCCCTGTTAGCACAAGAAGCAGGTAAACTAACCCTTAGGCAAAACCTGAATATAAAGTCCCCCCATGCTGTGGTAACTTTAATAAATACCAAAGGACGTCCTTGGTTAAAAACTGCTAGATTAACCAAGTACCAAATCTTGCTCTATGAAAATTCCCACATAACCATTGAAGTTTGCAACACCCTAAACCCCACCACCTTGTTTCCGGTATCAGAGAGCCCAGTTGAACATAACTGTGTAGAGGTGTTGGATGAGTCTAGCAGGCCCAACCTCCGAGACCATCCTTAAACATTAGTAGACTGTGAGCGGTACCTGGACAGGAGCAGCTTCGCCAACCCCTGCAAAGTGACTCTGAAGAAGACGACAAGCCCTGCTCCAGTCACACCCGGAAGCTGACTGATCCACACACGGCCGAAGCATGAGTAAATTCATCGTGGGACTCATTTTCCTTAAAATTTGGACTTGTACTGTTAGGACTTCAACTGACCTTCCTCAGACTGAGGGCTGTTCCCAGCGTATACATGAAGTCACTGAGGTAGGACAAAAGGTTGCTAAGGTCCTATTATTTTACGGTTATTGTAAGTGTACTGGAACTCTAAAAAGAAATTGTTTGTATAACGTTATTCTATACAAGGTACGTAACGCAGGAAATGACCAACCTGATGTGTGTTATGACCCATCTGAGCCTCCCATGACAACAGTTTTTAAAATAAGATTAAGGACTGAGGACTGGTGGGGGCTCATAAACGACATGAGTAAAGTGTTAGCCAAAACAGAAGAAAAAAAGGGTGCCCAAACAAGTCACCTTAAAATTTGATACCTGTGCTGTCATTAATAGTAATAAGTTAGGAATAAGGTGTGGTTGTCGTAATTAGAAAAGAGACTATATGGCAGAAAATAAGTACATCTGTCATAAATTAGGACTGTATGAAAATAAATGTAAATACTGGTCTTGTGTCATTTAGGCCACTTGGATAAAAGAAAAAAAAAAAAAAATGATGAAAAGGATCCAGTCCACCTTCAGAAAGGAAAAAGTGGCCCTTCCTGTACTAAGGGACAATGTAACCCCTTAGTAATAACCAATCCTGGAAACAAAAGGGAAACATGTAACCCTAAAAATTGATGGAGCTAGACTGGATCTTCAAGTAAATATCATGGTTTGAAAAAAAGTTTATAAACGCCGTCCTAAGCCAGTATTTCAAACCTTCTATGATAAACTAAATGTGCCAGTACCAGAAATTCTAGGAAAAACAAGAAATTTGTTTTTGCAATTAGCCGAGCATGTAGCCCAGTCTCTCAGTGTCACTTCATGTTATGTATGTGGAGAAACTGTAATAAGAGATCAATGGCCATTGGAAGCCCAAGAATTAGTACCTACAGACCCAGTTCCTGATGAATTGCCAGCTCAAAAGAATCACCCTGATAATTTCTGGGTCCTACAAGTCTCAATTATTGGACAATATTGCATAGCTAGAAAAGGAAAAGAATTCACTTACCCCGTAGGATGACTTAGTTGTCTGAGACAGAAACTATATAATGGTACCACAGAAACAGTCACTTGGTGGAGTTCAGATCACACAGAGAGAAATTCATTTAGCAAATTTCCAAAGTTGCAAACTGTGTGAACCTACCCGGAGTCCCACTGGGACTGGTCAGTCCCCACTGGATTACACTGGATATGTGGGCATAGAGCTTACGCCAAATTATCTGACCAGTGGGCAGGTAGTTGTGTTATTGGCACTATTAAACCACCTTTCTTCCTACTGCCCATAAAAACAGGCAAGCTCCTGGGCTTCCATGTCTATGCTTCCCGCAAAAAGAGAAGCATAGCTATAAGAAATTGAAAAAAAGATAAATGGCCCCCTGAGAGCATCATACACTATTATAGGCCTGCTACTTGGGCACAAGATGGCTCATGGGGATACCGCACCCCCATTTACATGATCAACTGAATCATACAGTTACAAGCTGTCTTAGAAATAATCACTAATAAAACTGGCAGAGCCTTGACTATTCTGGCCCGGCAAGAAACTCTGATGAGAAATGCTATCTATCAAACTAGATTAGCTCTCGACTACTTGCTAGCAGCTAAAGGAGAGATCTGCAGGAAATTTAACCTTACTAATTGCTGCCTACACATAGATAATCAAGGGCAAGTAGTTGAAGACATAGAGATATGACAAAACTAGCATGTGTGCCCGTGCAAGTGTGGCATGGATTTGATCCTGGGACCATGTTTGGAAAATGGTTCCCAGTGCTAGGAGGATTTAAAACTCTTATAATAGGAGTTATAATAATAATAGGAACCTGCCTACTGCTCCCTTGTTTGCTACCTGTACTTCTTCAAATGATAAAAAGCTTCATCACTACCTTAGTTCACCAAAATGCCTCAGCACAAATGTACTATGTAAATCACTATCGATCTGTCTTGCAAGAAGACATGGTTAGTGAAAATGAAAGTGAGAACTCCCACTAATAAAATGAGTGAGAGTCTCAAAAGGGGTGAATAAGGGAGGAGACTACCCCTCATATTGTCTTATGCCCAATTTCTGCCTCCAAAGAAAGAAGAAGTAAAACACTAAAAGGCAGAAATGAAATCCACAGGCAGATAGCCTGGCGCCGCACCCTGGGCCTGGTAGTTAAAGATCGACCCCTGACCTAATTGGTTCTGTTTTCTTTTTTTGGGGGGGCGGAGTCTCGTTCTGTCGCCCAGGCTGGAGTGCAGTGGCCGGATCTCGGCTCACTGCAAACTCCGCCTCCCGGGTTCACGTCATTCTCCTGCCTCAGCCTCCCCAGTAGCTGGGACTACAGGCGCCCGCCACCTCGTCCGGCTAGTTTTTTGTATTTTTTTTAAGTAGAGACAGGGTTTCACTGTGTTAGCCAGGATGGTCTCGATCTCCTGACCTCGTGATCCGCCTGTCTTGGCCTCCCAAAGTGCTGGGATTAGAGGCTTGAGCCACCGCGCCTGGCCTGGTTCTGTTTTCTATAGATTACAGACATTGTCTAGAAATGCACTGTGAAAATTCTTATCTTGTTTTGTTCCGATCTAATTACTGGTGCATGCAGCCCCCAGTCACATACCCCCTGCTTGCTCAATCAGTCATGACCCTATCACATGCACCCCCTTAGAGTTACGAGCCCTTAAAAGGGACAGGAATTGCTCACTCAGAGAGCTCGGCTCTTCAGACTGAAGTCTTGCCCATGCCCCCAGCGGAATAAATCCCTTCTGTAACTCTGTGTCTGAGGAGTTTCGTCTGCCACTCGTCCTGCTACAGTCTGAGAAGTACTTAGGGAAGACCAAAGTCAAGAGGGGAGGCATAAACAAAGACAGTAGAAAGATTTGAATAATTTCATACCTATAGCTACATAAAACAGAAAACAGCCCATTCCAGCTGGTTTACAAAAATCTTCAAACTAAAACTTTTTTTTTTTTTTTTTGCTCTGTCTCTCTGGCTGAAATGCAATGGCATGACCTCAGCTCACTGCAACCTCCACCTCCTGGGTTCAAGCGATCCTCCTGCCTCAGTTTCCTGAGTAACTGGGACTACAGGCATGCACCACTAAACCCAGCTAATTTTTGTATTTTTAGTAGAGACGAGGTTTCACCATGTTGGCCAGACTGGTCTTGAACTCCTGACCTCAGGTGATCCGCCCACCTCAGCCTCCCAAAATTCTGGGATTACAGGCGTGAGCCACCACTCTTGACCCCAAACTAAAACTTTATCCCAATTCTTAGCACCTTCTGCAATGGGTGTCCTTTTAACAACAAAAATTTAAGGTATAAAAAATGTCAAAATTAGTCTGTAGAGGCTTGAGTCTACTTTTGAAAAAGCAATAGAGAGGATGAGCGCGGTGGCTTACGCCTGTAATCCCAGCACTTTGGGAGACCGAGATGGGCGGATCACAAGGTCAGGTGATCGAGACCATCCTGGCTAACACGGTGAAAACCCGTCTCTACTAAAAATACAAACAAAATTAGCCAGGCGTGCTGGCAGGCACCTGTAATCCCAGCTACTTGGGAGGCTGAGGCAGGAGAATGGCGTGAATCTAGGAATTGGAGCTTGCAGTGAGCTGAGATCCAGTCACTGCATTCCAGCCTGGGGAACAGAGCGAGACTCTGTCTCAAAAAACAAACAAACAAAAAGAGCAATAGAGAATAAATAAATAAAACCCAATTTAACTATTAAAACTGAGATAAATTAAAAGTGAAATACGTTTAATGAAAGACTTTGCCAACACCAACCTAAAGAAAACAGAAGTAGCTTCTGTTTTCAATTTCAGACCATGTAGAATTTAGAATAATGAAACTTATAAAGGATAAACAGGAGCATTGCATAATGATAAAAGGTCAATTCTCCATTAAGAGATAGCAATCCTAAATGTGAATGCACCTAAAAAGATGGTGTTAAAATCCAAAAGGAAAACACTGATAAACATGGATAGAACTATTAGGAGAGACAGGGAAAACTAATACTATAATCGAGGACTTTTGCATGCTTTTCTCAGTTATTGACAGATTAAACAGAAAATTAATAAGAATATAGATAAGTAGCACTGTTAATCTACTTAATCAAACTGATATTTACAACAACCACAATATTCAACATCCATCCACAAATAAAATATACATTCTACCCAAGCTCAAATAGAACATTCACAAGATAGACAACATTTTGGTTCCAAAAATACACATTAACAATGTAAAAGAATAGAAGCCATAGGAAGTATTATTGAAATCGAAATAAAATTTTGTAGTGAGTTCTGTCCAACTTTTAAGAAAAATGCATACCAATTATCCATAACCTCTTCCCTAAAATAGAAACAGAAGCAACATATCATAATTCATCCTATGAGACCAGCATTATTCTAACTTTAATGTCAGATACATTTATTAGAAGAAAGGAAATCTTAAAAACAATATCTCACATAAACATAGGTGCAACATTCTAAACAAAATATTATCAAATCAAATACAATATGTAAAATTATTATATACTATAACTTATTCTATCTGTTCAAGTGGAACTCATTCCATCTGCTCAAATCTGTGCAACATTAAAAACTCCATGAATGTAATTCATCAAATCAATAAACTAAATAAATAAAGCCCTATGATTGTATCAATGTATACAGAAAACAATTTGAGAGTTATTTGAGCATGAAAGCATGAGAAGCTCCACTGACCTGCTTCCTAGTGAAATTGATAAAAATTATTTAAAGAAAATCAGTTAAAAATCTCTGGCAATTTTTCTGAGGGCCCACAGTTAATGAAGAAATATCTATTCAAGATAATCTATGATAATTTGATAAAATTGAGTCTGTGATGTTTTAGTCAAGAGCCTTCCACGCCCCAACCTCCCAGATGAGCAAGATGATAACTCCATTTTAGACTGTAACACATATAAACACAGGAGTCCCTCTGTCCCAGCTCCCAGTCAGGTGGGTTTTACTCTGGAAGGTAAAAGAATTTGGCTTTCTTATTACATCTCAAATTAGTTGGTTTTGAGGATAAGATTTAGGTATTTGTGGTCAAGAGGTGGGGGCTTCCTTCTTCTGTCCATTTCCATTTTTGGAACTGAGACTCTATGTGATTGTGACATATTGAAAAAACTACAGCCCAGATAATGCTTTCCTTGACCATGCATGATACAATGGTTTCATGACAGGACAAAAAAGCCCAGAGGATCTCAACTTTCCACTTTGTTTCCACTAATTGCTCGGATCCTGGAGAGAAGATGTTACTCACAAAGAAGCTTTTTGTTGCCATACTTCCAGCTTTAGAGCTCTAGCTTATTACAGATTTTTGTCTAAGAAAATAAGCAGACAGTAAAATAAATACTTCTCAAGCACTTAAGTAATGAAAAAAAAAAAAAACCTGACTTTATTTACAACACAAAATAGGAAAGTTCAAGTCTAAGGACACTCTCAAGAGTAGTGGAGGTTGTGGTGAAAGATCATTCAGATGGGATTTGTGTATTTAATAATATCACAGCCTATACTAGTTTTCAGAAGAAAAGGAATAGTTTTAAGGAGACATTGAGATACTAGGAAAAGTGGAGGATCTTTCTCCCCAACAGGGTAAATAAAAGTATCAAATAATGAAATAAAAAACTATTCCACTGAATAAATCACATTAATTTTATCGAATTAGTTTGTAGTTCAATTTGTGTCACAGTGAGCTGTTAAAAATAATAGACAATTAGCCAGCAATGAGTGGTGCAATTAGCAAAATAGATGAAGAGAGTTCTTTTAATACTACTGTCATCTCAGAGCAACTCAAATTTGCAAGTCCTTGAGGAGCAATATCAAAGGTTTAAACCAGGGGGTGATAGACTTTACTAAAATAAACCATCTAGTGGATAAGCAATAGAATAAAAATAACAAGTTCCTGGGTTCAAAGGCAATATCTGGAGTTGTTACAACACATTGTTACATATGTCCAGTTTCAAATAAAATAGAATAAAGCAAGCAAAGAAACAAGAAAATATTAGTTATACACTAACAACAACAAAAAAATAAGTAGACAACTTCAATTACCTGTCACAGTGACCACATGCCAGTCTATAGAAAAAAAGAATACAAAGGAACAATGATATGCACTGTTATTTAATTAAAGGAAATCATAATTAAAGAATTAAAGAAATGTATGGTGGAAATGTTATAGAAGTAAAGAATGTCAACAAAAATAAAATGTAAAGGGAATAAAATACTAATTTTGGAGTTGAAAACTACAATGACTAGAATTACAAAATAAAAGCATTGCTAGAAAGTATCAGCAGTATATTTGAAGTGGCAAAAAAAGAAGTAACTAGCAAATCAAAGACACATTAATAGAGATTATGGATATTATGTGAGTTGAGGAACAGAGTAGAAAAAATAAATAAAAATGAACAGAACCTCAGAGAAATGTGTAACACTATTAACTGAACTATACATATACATATAGAGCATAACAGGAAGACAGAAATAAAATGGAAAAAATGAAAATTATACGACTAAAAATTTGCTGAATTTATTCAGAAATAATAACATATATTCAGGAAACTCTGTGATTTCCAATTAGGACAGATACAAAAAGATTCGTAAAGAGATGTTTCATAGTAAAATATGAAAATTGAAAGACAAGGAAAAAATCTGCAAAGCAGCAGGAGAAAAAGTGGCATGTCACTTAGAAAGGAACATCAATAATATTAACAGCTAATTCCAAGCAGAAATAGCAGAGGCCAGTGGGGGGTGAGATAACATATTAAAGTGCTCAAGAAAAAAAAAAAAAAAAAAAAAAAAAAACAGTCCACCAGGAATCATTAATCCATCAAAGGTATATTTCAAAAATGAAAGAGAATTAAATATTTTCCCAGAAAAAAACAAGAAATAAGAGAATTGATAGCTAATAGACATATCACACGTGAAATACTAAAGAAAGTTATTCAAGCTGAAAGGAAGTGAGACAAGAAAATAATTGGAATCCACATGAGCAAATGAAGAGAACTGGTAAAGGTAATTATTTAAAAAATATTATCAAGGAAATTTTTTCTCCTTTCTTTTCTTAACTAGCTTAAAAATGAATTGTATACAACAATATGCATCCAGTGTATTTTGGGGCCATATAACATATCAAACATAGAACTGCACAAAAGAGGTTGAAAGGGAGCAAAGCTATATTTGGATAAGGGAGTGAAAACAAATGGTAAAATCATAAACATAATTTGTTAAATTTGTAATGATGATAGGTGTATTATATATAATAATATCACTAAAAGGAGAAAAAGAAATAGTTATATAAGGATAATGTTTCTCTATTTCACTGGAATTTGATAATTATTAATCTGAAGTTAATTCTGATAAGTTAACATGCATTTGACAAATCCTAGAGAAATCATTCAATTATAACTCAAAAAATAATAAATTATTAAACAAGTTAAAGGGCATAATAGAATATATACACTTAATGCAAAAGGAAACAGTGAGGAGAAATGCATGAATAAAATAGTCGACATACAGAAAACAAAAAGTAAAATAACAGATATAAGTATAAGCATACCTCATTTCATTTTTATTTTCATTTTGTACCTCATGCTTTGCTTTATTACGCCTGACAAACATTGTGTTTCATACAAATTGAAGGTGTGTAGTAACCCCGAGTTCATATCTCTTTCCAATAGCATGTGTTTTTCATGTGTTTGTGTTCCATTTTGGTATTTCTTGCAATATTTCAAACATTTTCATTATCATTATATCAGTTATGGTGATCTGTAATCAGTGATCTTTGAAGCTGCTATTGTAATTGCTTTGTGCCTCCATGACCTATGATCATGTAGAATGGCAAAAGTAATAAAATTCCGTGTGTGTTCTCTCTGTCACGTGGACCAACTGTTCCGCCATCTTTCTTCTTCTCCTTGGGCCTCCCTGTTTCCCAAGACATAAAAATATAGAAATGAATTTACCCCTAAAGTTCTCTGCATTTTCAAATCAATGGAATCATTGAATGTCTCTCATTTTCAGTCAAAAGTTAGAAATAATTAAGCTCCGTGAGGAAAATACGTCAAAAGCTGAGATAGGCTGAAAGCTAGGCCTTTTGTGCCAGTTAGCCAAGTTGTGAATGCAAAGGACAAGATCTTGAAGGAAGTTAAATCTGCTATTCCAGTAAACACACAATAAGAAAATGAACCAGCATTATTGCTGATATGAAGAAAGTTTTAGTGGTCTGGACAGAAGATCAAACCAACTGCAACATTCCTTAAACAAAAGCCTAACCCAGAGCCAGGTCCTAACTCTCTTCAATTCTATGAATGCAGAGAGAGCTGAGGAAGCTATAAAAGAAATCTTTGAAGATAGCAAAGTTAGTTCAAGTGGTTTAAGAAAAGATGCCATATCCATAACATAAAAGTGCAAACTGACATGTATCCCAGAACTTAAAGTATAATAAATAAAATAAAATAAAATTAAGTGTTCATCAACAGATGAATGGGTAAAGAAAATGTGATATATATATATATTATATAACATATATATGATATATCTATATACACACACAATAAAATACTATTCAGGGGAAAAAAGTGCAAAGAGAAGCAGCAAATGCTGCTGTAAAAGCTGCAGACGTTATCTAAAAGATTTAGCCAAGATCATTAATAAAAGTGGAAATATTTTTAAAAATAGGTTATCTGAAGTTGTGTATCAGCTTAAGGAGTTTTTGGGCTGAGATGATGGGGTTTTCTAAATATACAATCATGTCATCTACAAACAGAGACAATTTGACTTCCTCTCTTCCTATTTGGATATCCTTTATTTCTTTCTTTTGCATGATTGCCCTGGCCAGAACTTCCAATACTATGTTGAATGGAAGTGGAGAGAGAGGCCATCCTTGTCTTGTGCTGGTTTTTGCTTCTAGGTTTTGCCCATTCAGTATGATATTGGCTATGAATTTGTCATAAATAGGCCTTATTATTTTGAGATATGTTCCATGAATACCTGGTTTATTGAAAGTTTTTAGTCTGAAGGGCTGCTAAATTTTATCGAAGGCCTTTTCTGCATTTATTGAGATAATCATGTGATTTTTGCCATTGGTACTGTTTATGTGATGGGTTACGTTTATTGATCTGCATATGTTGAACCAGCTTTGCATCCCAGGGTGAAGCCAACTTGATTGTGGTTGATAAACTTTTTGATATACTGCTGGATCTGGTATACCAGTATTTTACTGAGTATTTTCACATCAATTTTTATCAGGGATATTGGCCTCAAATTTTCTTTTTTTGTTGTGTTTTTACCAGGTTTTGGTATTAGGATGATGTTGGCCTCATAAAATGAGTTAGGGAGGAGTCTCTCTTTTTCTATCATTTGGAATAGTTTCAGAAGGAATGGTATCAGCTCCTCTTTGTACGTCTAGTAGAATTCGACTGTGAATCTGTCTGGTCCTGGGTTTTTTGGGGGGTTGGTAGGCTATTAATTACTGCCTCAATTTCAAAACTTTTATTGGTCTATTCAGGGATTCGACTTCTTCCTGGGTTAGTCTTGGGAGAGTGTATGTGTTCAGGAATTTACCCATTTCTTCTAGATTTTCTAGTTTATTTGCATAAAGGTGTTTATGTTAATCTCTGCTGGTAGTTTGTATTTCTGTGGGATCAGTAATGATCTCCCCTTTATCACTTTTTATTGTGTCTTTTTAATTCTACTCTCTTTTCTTCTTTATTAGTCTAGCTAGTGGTCTGTCTAGTTTGTTAATCTTTTCAAAAAAACAGATTCTGGATTCATTGATATTTTGAAGGATTTTTTGTGTCTCTATCTCCTTCAATTCTGCTTTGATCTTAGTTACTTCTTGTATTCTTCTAGCTTTTGAATTTGTTTGCTCTTGCTTCTCTAGTTCTTTCAATTGTGATATTTGGGTATTGATTTCAGATCTTTCAAGCTTTCTGATGTGGGTGTTTATGGCTATAAATTTTCCTATTAACAGTGCTTTATCTGTGTCCTAGAGATTCTGGTATGTTGTGTCTTTGTTCTCATCGGTTTCAAATAAATTATTTATTTCTGCCTTAATTTCGTTATTTACCCCATAGTCACTCAGGAACAAGTGGTTCAGATTCCATGTAGTTGTGTGGTTTTGAGTTGTGGCTTTTTTCTTTCTTTCTTTTCTTTCTTTCTTTCTTTCTTTCTTTCTTTCTTTCTTTCTTTCTTTCTTTCTTTCTTTCTTCCTTCCTTCCTTCCTTCCTTCCTTCCTTCCTTCCTTTCTCTTTCTCTCTTTCTCTCTCTCTCTCTTTCTCTTTCTCTCTCTCTTTCCTCCCTCCCTCCCTCTCTCTCTTTCTCCCTTTCTCCCTTTCCCCCTTTCTCTCTTTCTCTCTCTCTCTTTCTCTCTTTCCTTCCTTCCTTCCTTCTTTCCTTTCTTTCCTTTCTCTTTTCTCTCTCTCTCTTCCTTCCTTCCTCCTTCCTTCCTTCCTCCCTCTCTCTCTCTCTTTCCTTCCTTCTTTCTTTCTTTCTTTCTCTCTCTTCCTTCCTTCCTTCCTTCCTTCCTTCCTCCTTCCTTCCTTCTTCCTTCTTTCTTTCTTTCTTTCTTTCCTTCTTTTCTTTCTTCTTCTTTCTTTCTTTCTTTCTTTCTTCCTTCCTTCCTTCCTTCCTTCCTTCCTCCTTCCTTCCTTCCTTCCTTCCTTCTTTCTTCTTTCTTTCTTTCTTTCTTTTCTTTCTTTCTTTTCTTCTTTCCCCTCCCACTGTTGCCCAGGCTGGAGTGCAGTGGTGAGATCTTGGCTCACTGCAAGCTCCACCTCCCAGGTTCATGCTATTCTCCTGCCTCAGCCTCCCAGGTAGCTTGGACTACAGGCATCTGCCACCATGACCAACTAATTTTTTGTAATTTTAGTACAGACGGGGTTTCACCATGTTAGCCAGGATGGTCTCGATCTCCTGACCTTGTGATTCACCTGCCTCGGCCTTCCAAAGTGCTGGGGTTGCAGGCATGACCCACCATACCCAACCTGGAGTTATTTTCTTAATCCTGAGTTCTAATATGATTGCACTGAGGTCTGAGAGACAGTTTGTTATAATATCAAGTTTTTTGCATTTGCTGAGGAGTGTTTTACTTCCAATTATGTGGTCAATTTTAGAAAAAGTGCTATGTGGTGCTGAGAAGAACGTATACTCTGTTGATTTGAGGTGTAGAGCTCCATAGATGTCTATTAGGTCCACTTGGTCCAGAGCTAAGTTCAAGTTCTGGACACTCTTGCTAATTTTCTGTCTCAGTTATCTAATATTGCCAGTAGGGTGTTAATAGTAATAATAGTGATAATAATAATAATAATAGTCTCCGCTATTATTGTATAGGAGTCTAAGTCTCTTTGCAGGTCTGTAAGAAC
This sequence comes from Trachypithecus francoisi, assembly GCF_009764315.1. Taxonomy (NCBI): domain Eukaryota; kingdom Metazoa; phylum Chordata; class Mammalia; order Primates; family Cercopithecidae; genus Trachypithecus; species Trachypithecus francoisi. The sequence goes on along the minus strand of NW_022681458.1, from coordinate 123,891,734 downwards.
TTGTTTTATGAATCTGGGTGCTCCTGCATTGGGTGCATAGATATTTAGGATAGTAAGCTCCTCTTGTTGCATTGATCCCTTTACCATTATGCAATGCCCTTCTTTGTCTTTTTTGATCTTTGTTGGTTGAAAGTCTGTTGTATCAAAGGCTAGGATTGCAACTCCTGTTTTTTATGCTCTCTTTTTGCTTGGTAGATATTCCTCTATCCCTTTATTTTGAGCCTATGTGTGTCTGTGCATGTAAGATGGGTTTCCTGAACACAGCACACTTATGGGTCTTGACTCTTTACCCAATTTGTCAGTCTGTGTCTTTTAATTGGGGACATTTAGCCCAGTTATATTTAAGGTTAATATTGTTATGTGTGAATTTGATCCTGTCATCATGATGCTAGCTGGTTATTTTGCATATTAGTTGATGCAGTTTCTTCATAGTGTCATTGATCTTCATATTTTGGTGTCTTTATTGCAGTAACTAGAACTGGTTTTTCCTTTATATATTTAGTGCTTCCTTCAGGAGCTCTTGTATTGGGGGAACTCACCCCCAGTATTTCAATGTAGGTTCCTTTTATTTTTCATAAGTGTTGGCTGGTCTGAGAAATAAAGAGAAAGAGCACAAAGAGAGGAATTTTACAGCTGGACTGCCAGGGGTGATATCACATATCAGTAGGACTGTGATGTCCACCTGAGCCTTAAAGCCAGCAAGTTTTATTAAGGATTTCAAAAGGGGAGGGGTGCAAGAACAGGGAGTAGGTCACAAAGATCATATACCTCAAAGGGCAAAAAGGAAAACAAAGATCACATGCTTCTAAGGGCAAAATCAGAAACTCCTGATAAGGGTGCAACAAAGATCACAAGGCAAAGGGCAAAAGCAGAATTACTGATAAGGGTCTATGTTCAGTGACGCATGTATTGTCTTGATAAACATCTTAACAGAAAACAGAGTTCAAGAGCAGAGAACCAGTTGGTCTGACCTCAAATTTACCAGGGTGGGGTTTTTTTCCCCCTCACCCTAGTAAGCCTGAGGGTACTGCAGGAGATCAGGGAGTATTTCAGCCCTTAGCTCAACTGCATAAGACAGACACTCCCAGAGTGGCAATTTATAGACCTCCCCCAGGAATGCATTCCTTCCCCAGGGTATTAATTATTAATATTCCTTGCTAGGAAAAGAATTTAGTGATATCTTCCCTACTTGCACATCTGTTTATAGGCTCTCTGCAAGAAGAAAAATATGACTGTGTTTTACCTGACCCTGCAGGCAGTCAGACCTTATGGTTGTCTTCCCTTGTTCCCTAAAAGTTACTGTTATTCTGTTCTTTTTCAAGGTGCACCGATTTCATATTTTTGAAACACACATGTTTTACAGTCAATTTGTACAGTTAACACAATTACCATAGAGAGCCTGAGGTGATGTACATCCCTGGCTTACAAAGATAACAGGATTAAGAGATTAAAAACAAGACAGGCGTAAGAAATTATGAAAGTGTTATTTGGGAACTGGTAAATGTCCATGAAATCTTCACAATTTAAGTTCCTCTGCTGTGGCTCCAGTCAGTCCCTCCGTTCAGGTCCATGACTTCCCACAACCCTCTTGTAAGGCAGGCCTGGTGGTGACAAAATCCCTCAGCATTTACTTGTCTGTAAAGGATTTTATTTCTCCTTTACTCATAAAGCTGGATATGAAATTCTGGGTTGAACATTCTTTAAGAATGTTGAATATTGGCCCTCTCTCTCTTCTGGCTTGTAAGGTTTCTGCAAAGAGATCTGGTGTTAGCCTGATGGGCTTCCCTTTGTAGGTAACCTAACCTTTCTCTATGGTTGTCCTTAACATTTTTTCCTTCATTTCAACCTTGGAGAATCTGACAATTACGTGTGTTGGGGTTGCTCTTCTCAAGGAGTTTCTTAATGGTTTTCTCTGTATTTCCTGAATTTGAATGTTAGCCTGTCTTGCTAGGTTGTGGAAGTTCTCTTGGATAATATCCTAAAGTGTGTTTTCCAACTTGGTTCCATTCTCCCCGTCACTTTTGGGTACACCAATCAATTGTAGATTTGGTCTTTTCACATGGTCCCACATTTCCTGGAGGCTTTGTTCATTCATTTTTATTCTAGTCTTGTCTTCATGCCTTATTTCAGTAAGGTGATCTTTAATCTCTGATATCCTTTCTTCCACTTGATCAGTTTGGCTGTTGATACTTGTGTATGCTTCATGAAGTTCTCGTGCTTTGTTTTTCAGCAACATCAGGTCATTTATGTTCTTCTCTAAACTAGTTACTCTAGTTAGCAAGTCCCATAGCCTTTTATCAAGGTTCTTAACTTCCTTGCATTGGGTTAGAACATGCTCCTTTAGCTCAGAGGAGTTTGTTATTACCCACCTTCTGAAGCCTACTTCTGTCAATTTGTCAATCTCATTCTCCCTCCAGTTTTGTGCAGTCATTTGGAGGAGAAGAGGCAGTCTGGTTTTTGGAATTTTCAGCATTTTTGCACCGGTTATTCCTCATCTTTGTGGATTTATCTACCTTTGATCTTTGAGACTGATGATCTTTGGTTGGGATTTTAGTGTGGGGATCTCTGTTTGCTGATGTTGATGTTTTTCCTTTCTGTAGGTTAATTTTTCTTCTAACAATCAGACTCCTCTTCTGCAGGTCTACTGCAGTTTGCTGGAGGCTGCAAAGATTGCTACCTGCTCCTTTTTCTGGAAGCTTCATCCCAGAGGGCCATTGGTCTGATGTCAGCTGACACTGTCCTTTACGATGTGTCTGTCCACCCCTTTTGGGAGTTCTCTTCCAGTTAGGAGGCACGGGGATCAGGGACCCACTTGAGGAGGCAGTTTGTCCCTTAGCAGAGCTTGTGTGCTGTGCTGGGAGAATCCTACTTGGTAGGATTAGCTGTACTCTTCAGAGCCAGCAGTCAGGAAAGATGAAATGCACTGAAGCTGTGCCTACAGCTGCCCCTTCCCCCAGGTGCTCTGTCTCAGGGAGATGAGAGTTTTATCTGTAAGTCCCTGACTGGGGCTGCTGCCTTTCCTTCAGAAATACCCTGCCCAGTGACGAGGAATCTAGAGAAGCAGTCTGGCCACAGCTGCTTTTCCACACTGTGATGAATTCCATCCAGTCCAAACCTCCCAGCCCTGCTAGCACTGTCAGGAGAAAACCGCCCAGTAAAGTCTCAGTAATGGCAGATGTCCCTCCACCCACCAAACTTGATTACCTCAGGTTGACTTCAGATTGCTGTGCTGGCAGTGAGACTTTCAAGCCAGTGGTTCTTAGCTGGCTGTGCTCCATGGGAGTGGGACCCACTGAACAAAAACTACTTGGCTCCCTGGCTTCAGTCCCCTTTCCAGGAAGTGAACTGTTCTGTCTCACTGGAGTTCTAGGCAAGACTGGGATGCCAAAAGAAAAATAAAAAACTCAAGCAGCTAGTTCAGTGTCTGCCCAAACAGCCACGCACTTTTGTGCATGAAACCCAGGACCTTGGTAGTGTAAGCACACGAGGGAATCTCCTAATCTGTGGATTGCAAAACCGTGGGAAAAGCATAGTGCCCAGGCCAGGTAGTACAGTCCCTCACAGCTTGTCTTGGCTGGGGGAGGGAGGTCCTACAGCTCCTTGCACTTCCCAGGTGAAGCAAGACCCACCCTGCTACTGCTCACTCTCCGTGGATTGCACCCACTCAATGTGACCAGTCCCATTGAGATGAATCAGGTACCTCAGTTGAAAATGCAGAAATCACTCACCTTCTGCATTGGCCTCACTGGGAGCTGCAGACTGGAGCTGTTCCTGTTTGGCCATATTGGTCCTTCCCAGAATGGATTTTATTAAAAAGTAAATAATAATAATAATAGTAATAACAGATGCTGATGAAGCTGCAGAGAAAAGGGAATACTTATACCCTGCTGGTGGGAATGTAAATTAGTTCAAGCACTGTGAAAAAAAGTTGGGAAATTTATCAAATAGCTTAGAACTGCCGTTTGACTTAGCAATCCTATTACTACATTCATGGAAGTGATGTTCACAATAGCAAAGACACGGAATCAATGCAGGTGCCCATCAGCAGTAAATTGAATAGAGAAAATGTTGTACATATGCACCATAGCCTACTACACAGCCATCTGAAAGAATGAAATCATGTCCTTTGCAGCAACATGGAGAGAGCTGGAGGCCATTATCCTAAGGAAATTTACAAAGAAACAGAAGAAACCAAATATCATATGTTCTCACTTATAAGTGGGACCTAAACATTGGGTATGAAAAAGATGGGGACAATAGACAGAGGGGACTACTAGAAGGGGAAATGAGGGGGACAAGAGCCAAAAAACTACCTACTGGGTACTATGTTTACTACCTTGGTGATGAGATAATTCATACCCCAAATTTTAACATCAAACAAACTACACATGTAATACCTGAATCTAAAACAAAGATTGTTATTATTATTAATATATTTTTTGAGACAGTCACCCAGGCTGGAGTGTAGTGTTGTGGTCTCAGCTGACTGCAACCTCTACCTTCTGGGTACAAGTGATTCTTGTGCCTCAGCCTCTTACTCAGGAATTACAGACACATGCCACCATGTCCAGCTAATTTTTGTATTTTCAGTAGAGATGGGGTTTTGCCATGTTGGTCAGGCTATTTTCAAACTCCTGACCTCAAGTGATCTGCCCATTTCAGCCTTCCAGAATGCTGGGGTTACAAGCATGAGCCACTGCACCTGGCCAGTCATAATTATTTTTAAAAAGAAAATAATTCAATTAATAATAGTACCAAAAGAACCAAAATAGGAATAAATGTATCTAAAGAAAAAGAAATTTATGTACTGAAAACTATAAATCATTATTGAAATAAATTAAGAAAGATCTAAATAAATTGAAAAAATCCCATATTCATGTATTAGAATACTTAACATTATTAAGATGCCAATACTTCACAAATTGATACAGATGCAGTGCAATTAATCAAAATCTAAGCTGTCTTCTCATAGAAATTGAAAAGCTGTATCTAAAATCCATATGTTGCAAGGTACCACGTATAACCAAAACACTCTTTCAAAGGTCAACACAAAATAAGGAGATTCACATGTCCCAGTTTCAAACTGGCACAAAGATGACACACATAGATCAATAGGACAGAATTGGGAAACCCAAAACGTATCCATATCTCCATGATCAATTAATGTTTTTAAAGAGATGGGGGTCTTCTCTATTGCCCAGGTTGGAGTGTGAAGTGAGATTGCAGCTCACTGAAATGTTGAACTCCTGGTCTCTGGGGATCCTCCCACCTCAGCCTCCTGATTACCTGGAACTACAGGCAGGGGCTGCCATGACCCAGTGATTTTTAAAAATTATTTTATAGAGATGAGGTCTTGTGATCTTGTGCTGGATAGTCTCAAATTCCTGGGCTCAAATGATCCTCTTGCCTCCATCTTCTGAAGTGCTGAAATTACAGGTGTGAGCCATTGCATCCAGCCTAATTTTTTACAAGTGTGCCAAGTCCACTCAATGGAGAAAGAATATTCTTTACAACAAATGGTACCAGAACAACTGGATATCAACATGCAAAAAGTTGAAGTTGAATCATATCTTACACCATGTATAAAAATCAACTCAAAACAGGTCAAAAATCTATATCTAATACTTAAAAGTATACATTATTTTTTATTGTGGCAAAATAGACACGACATAAAATTTACCATCTTAATCTTTTTTAAAAAAAAGTTTTAAGTGCTGCTGGGATACATGTGCAGAATGTGCAGGTTTGTTACTTAGGTATACATGTGCCATGGTGGTGTGCCACATCTATCAACCCATCATATAGGTTTTAAGCACCACTAGGTATTTGTCCTAATGCTCTCCTTCCCCTTGCCCCCCACCCTCTGACAGGCCCCGGTGTGTGATCATCCCCTCCCTGTGAGTTCTCATTTTTCAACTTCCACTTATTAGTGAGAACAGTTTTCTGTTCCTGTGTTAGTTGGCTGCTAATGATGGCTTCCAGCTTCATCCATGTCCCTGCAAAGGACATGAACTCATTCTTTTTTATGGCTGCATAGTTTTCCATGGTGTATATATGCCACATTTTCTTTATACCATCTCATGCCAGTCAGAATGGCTATTATTAAGAAGTCAGGAAACACGAAATGCTGGCGAGGCTGTGGAGAAATAGGAACGCTTTTACACTGTTGGTGGTAGTGCAAATTAGTTCAACTATTTTGGAAGACAGTGTGGAGATTCCTCAAGGATCTAGAATGAGAAATATCATTTGACCCAGCATTTGAAATACCATGTGAACCAGCAATCCCATTACTGGGTATGTACCCAAATGATTATAAATCATTTTACTATAAAGACACATGCACACATGTGTTTATTGTAGCACTATTTACAGTAGCAAAGACTTGAAACCAACCCATCTTAACCATTTTCAAGTGTACAGTTCAAGGGTATTAAGTATTTTCAATTTGTTGTTCAATCATTACCACCACCCATCTCCAAAACTCCATTCATCTTGCAAAGCTGAAACCCTGTGCCCGTTAAACAATAACTACTGTTTATTCCATTCCAGCAGTGGCCACCAACCACTATTCTACTTCTGGCTCTATGAATTCGAGTATACTAGATACAGAACATAGGAAATGTATTGTAGATCTGAAATACAAAACTATGAAACTTCTAAAAGATAACATTAACAAAAATCTTTGACTTTTGGTTTGGCCATGAGTTTTTAGATACAACACCAAAAGCATGTTCAATTTTTAAAAATGACAAGTTAGACTTTATTAAGATTAAATCTTCTCTACAAGGAACATTTTTTAAGAGCATGCAAACACAAGCCACACTGGGAGAAATATTTGCAAAACACCTATCTTATAAACAACCTTCAAATCTCAACAACCAGAATACACCCCAGTTTTAAAATGGGCAAGATGTTGAAAATGCAATGAAAAGATAAATGGATGCCAATAAACCAAAGCAAAAGATCTTCTGCATTATCTGTCATTACGGAAATACAAAATAAAATAATAATGAGTTACCACTAATAATTTTAGAATGAATAAATCCCCTAAAACTGACAATGCCCAATGCTAACGGGGATGTAAAGCATAGGCACTCTCACTCATTGCTTGTGCAATGCAAAGCGGTATAACAACTCTGGACGGTAATTGGGCAGTTTCTTTCAAAGCTAAAAATAGTTTTACCACTTAATACTTCAATCATGCTTCTTGTTATTTACCCAACTAGTTTGAAAACCTATGCCTATCCAAAAGCATGCATGTGCAAACATTCATAGTATCTGTATTTATGATTTTCTTTCTTTTCTTTTCTTTCTTTTTCTTTCTCTTTCTTTTTCTTTCTTTCTCTTTCTCCTTCCTTCCTTCTTTCTCTTTTTCTTTCTTTCTCTTTCTTTCTCTTTTCTTTCTCTCTCTCTCTTTTTCTTTCTTTCTCTCTTTCTCCTTCCTTCCTTCTCTCTTTCTTTCTTTCTTTCTTTTGCTTTCTTTCTTTCTCTCTCTTTCTTTCTTTAGTTCTTTCTTTCTCTCTTTCTCCTTCCTTCCTTCCTTCTTCTTTCTTTGTTTCTTCTTTCTGTTTTTTTTTTTTTTTTTTGAGACAGAGTCTTGCTCTGTTGCCCAGGCTGGAGTACAGTGGTGTGATCTCTGCTCACTGCAAGCTCCACCTCCCAGGTTCACGCCATTCTCCTGCCTCAACCTCCTGAGTCGCTAGGACTACAGGTGCCTGCCACCACACCTGGCTAATTTTTTTGTATTTTTAGTAGAGACAGGCTTTCACTGTGTTAGCCAGGATGGTCTCCATCTCCTGACCTCGTGATCCACCTGCCTCAGCCTCCCAAAGTGCTGGGATTACAGGCGTGAGTCACCACTCCAGCCTGTATTTATGATTTTCAAAACCTGGAAGCGACCAAATCCACCCTCAATAGGTGAGTGGATAATCAAACTGCAGTACAGCTAAAAAGGGAAGTGAGCTGGCCAGCTCCGTGGCTCATGCCTGTAATCCCAGCACTTTGAGAGGCCAAGGCAGGAGGATCACCTGAGGTCGTGAGTTCAAGACCAGCCTGACCAACATGGAGAAACCCCATCTCTACTAAAAAATACAAAATTAGCCGGGCATGGTGGCGCATGCTTGTAATCCCAGCTACTCAGGAAGCTGAGGCAGGAGAATCACTTGAATCTGGGAGGTGGAGGTTGGGGTGAGCTGAGATCACACCGTTGCACTACAGTCTGGGCAGCAAGAGTGAAACTCTTTCAAAAAAAAAAAAAAAAAAAAAAAGAAGTGAGCTATCAGACTACACACTGAGAGATGAATTTTAAGTGCCTATTGCAAATTGATAGATGCAAACCTTCAAAGCTTCAAAGCTATGTGCTATAAAAATAGTTAACAAATGAGAAGTTGTCAGAGATTAGTGGTTGGGGGTGTTAAATAAATTAAGTGCAGGGGATTATTTACAATGGTGCAACTACTCTGTATGATACTCTAATAATAGATACATGGCACAATTTTTTAAATTCCATGCATGCAACTTTACACCACAAAGTGAAGTATTTAAACTTACAAAATCAGGAATTCAGGGGTTTCAGTGGTGGAAAGTAAATGTGTCAAAATAATCTCTGTCACAAATGCATGTGACCAACTTACTGAAAGTGGGGAGCAGAGGTGCTGGACTAATAACGTGGAAATAAGGAGAGTTAGAATGATTGAAATCCAAAGGAAACCTATGTAATCAGTGTACTCTTCTTGATAAAGTCATTTCCCATGGTATATAGGTTACCAATTCTGAAACCACTGTAAACCATATATACTAGAAGTAAACAAGTACATGGATGGCAAATAGTGGGAGCCAAGTTTCTCACAATTGGAATAGAAGATTGTAAGTAAGCAAGAGTAATAGAATAAAATGATCCATATAGCAATGGATCTGAGTTGCAAAACTTCAGTGTGAATTCTCCTAAAATCAGTATATTAAGTTTCTACTGCAGCCACAGCAAAGTTTCACAAAACTCAGTGGCTTGAAACAACATAAATCTATTATCTTAGCGTTCTGTAGGTGAGAATTGAAAATAGGGTTTGTTCTCCAAAATGAAAGTGTTAGCAGGATTGCATTCCTTCTACAGGTTCTAGGGGGAAATTCACCTTCTTGTTTTTCCACCTTCTAGGGGCTGCCAATATTCTATGGCCCTGGTCCTGTCTACTATCTTCAAAGCCAGCAATTGCATCACTTAGACCTCTCCTTTCATCTTCACATCTTTTTCTCTGACACTGACTCTCCAGCCTCCCTCTTACAAGGACCTTAATCTCATTTTAAGATTCCTAACTTAATCATATCTTCAAAGTTCTGGCTAATCCACACACATGTGTGCACACACACACACACACACAACATATATATATATATATATTTTTTTTTTCCTCAGTCAGTTGAGAGGGACTAGAAGCAATGACTCTCCAGTAACAACATGCATATTTTATACTCAGATTCTGATTTCTAATGTCATTCTCCCATAAAAAGGAACCAGGGCTTCCTCGAGAAATGGCTGACTCTAGAACTGAGACAGAAAATGTATAGGTCTAGGCTGTAAGAAAGGAAGTGCTAAGCATGCAAAAACAAACAATGATTGGCTGAGTGGAATGACACAGAATCCACTGAAAGAGCTCTCAGTCACCAAGCTGGGCCAATTTGAGCAACAAAATTAACTCAGTATCAATGAGTCTGTAATAACACAAATAACTATTGAATAGAGTTGAGAATATACAAACCTCTCCTGCAGAAGAATTCCACATAATGTGTTAGTTTTCAAGGAGGTAGAGAATAATTCGCTACTACTTGAGTGATTTAGAAACCAAATAAATTGTTCTTTAAGTATCTCCATTACAGAAAATTTTCTCCAAATATGTTGAGTTTACTTGTAATGAGAAATGAGGATTATAACCCAGGATGCCACAAGGGCATACTGTGAAGGAAGAGCAAAAGGAAGCTTTTCCTAACAGAAAGGGAGAGGGTCACTGTAAAAAGGGAGAGAGAAGCTGCTTAGAAATAGAGTTCATTGGTTCCAGAGACTCAAAGCCAGAGTGGTTATCAGTTCATTGGTGGAGATGCTGTTACTGGGCAAGTGTCTTTTGACAACAGCTTGTCTGAATTACTGCAGTTCTAGGGAATGTCTAAGGAATATCTACCTTATCATAGAAACAATAGCATATGTGTGAAATATGTAAGCCATGAAAAGGACATGCATGAAGGATATAAAGGAACTTCTTGTGGGATTTTGGAATGTTCTTGGAAACAGTCCTCATCCTGGATGTGTAGGTATAAGCTTCCTCTCTTCATGCCTTTCTGGCCCTATTTTGTCTGGGTTTGACGAGACAAACATGTCTGGGTTTGCAACTTTCACCCATATTATCCTGTTTTTTTTTTTCTCTCATTTTGGATTATTGAATAGATCTTATTAAGTTTTTGTGTGTCATGCTGTTTGGTCCATTCAACCTCTTGATGTGCTTATTTTGTTTGTCTTTTATTTGTACTTCAGTGGTGGATAGTATCTTTCAAGATTATTTTAATAAATCCATCAATCCTAAAGATATAAGTAGATGCTATTATTGTTTTTGTTTTTAGTTCAACTATCAGTGATATGCTTTAAGTCTTCAGTGATTTAGACATTCAATCCAAAATTTAGAAGACCAGGCTTCTTTTCTTTAATTTCTGCCATTACAACATAAAGTCTGTTTATTCTATTTCTAGAGCAGAAATATGTAAAATTATTTGAACATTCAAGATTTCCCACTTCTATTAGTTCTCTATTCCCACCTAATTAATATTCTAAAAGAAAGGACATAAATATACTGAGTATCCAATATTCCTAATTCTATATAATAATCATGTTTATATTATTTTTCCTCTACTTCCAAATAGTTTTTTTCCTGCTGAACTTTAAATTTAGTATCCTAGGTTACATTAAACAAATAAGTATGTTACAGTTATATTTATCATATCATTATTAAAATATGTGCATATGGCTATTTAATGCTTCTTTATATTTAGTCCCAACATCTGAATTCCTTCTTTTAAAAGAAAAAAAGAAAACAAACTATAAAACCTAAACATAATCTCTTCTGACTACAGAAATATTTTCTTTTTGATCACCCATAAAGGTTCATGAAAATAGAAGAAACGAACTTCCTTAAATTTAGAAAATACATCAAAATGTGTTCAGGTAATTGGAATGTGCGTGAGTTCAAGATAAGAATGAATAAACTGGTGAATTTTAAATAAGTGATGATATTTTCACAGAAAATTAAATATCTAGTCAGTACTCACACAGGGAAACAGGAGTATGATTATGTAGTTATCTAATCTTCTTAAAGCAGGGTTAAAATTCATTTCAAGTGTTTTGGGGAGAAATGATTCCCTTTTAAAATTGTCTTTACTAAGTTAATGAAAATATACCTTAACTATCTATGCCTCACAGGAATGTCCAGACCAGTTAAGATGGCATAGACTCATCTCTTCCTGTTCTTCATCAACTATACTTTCTGGATATAAGGTAATATGCAAGCAAAGGAGAATGCTAAGTGGAAAAAAATAAAGACAAACTGGTTAGGGACTGTAGAGACTAAAGAAAAAATAGAGCAGCAATGAATCTTATGATTCTACACATAACAGAAAAATGGTGACCCCAGCCCAGATTTGCTGATTCTCAACAACACAAAACCACCCAGGTATGCACATATTTTCATTTAATGGGAGTTCCATCTACATTAATAAAAAGATCAATGATGATCTGTTCTATGGGAAATCTCATTAACAAGTGCCAGAAAAAGTGCTCTTCTCTCCTGCTGTGCCTGAGACTCACTTTCATACAGAGAGACCACACAACTGAAAAACATAGACAAGGGAAATGTCACCATGACAAGTGTCTGGTTCAAGGAAACTCTGTCATTGCAGCCTTAAAACTCTCTTAGTATACAAAGTGTCACCAGGAAGCCAGGTCATCTCAAAAATGGTGATCCCAATTTACAAAAAGCTAGCAAATGACTCTATGTTTCTGTAAGAGAGACCTTGACACTCCCTTCACCCGTTACAAACACGAGGCAGCACAGCCAGAGAAGGTCCATTATTTTCCTCAAGCAACATCAGTAGGGAGCAGTAAGAGCTCCAGCAGCATGAGGTAAAATAAGTAGACCAGAATGCATTAAAAATATTCTAAAAATTAGAATATCATAGGAATACCAGCCCACAGAATACATCAGAACCTGTGTTCAAAATCTGCATGGTGATTATGTAATAAAATTTAGAAAAAAGCTAAAAAGAACATGGAGTTTCTGAAAACAAGAGACAAAACACTCGGTACAGAATAGACAGCCACCTGTCATCAATGAACAAGAACAATTATCATATGAATATGAAAAGACATTTATATGACATAAAAATGAAAATGAACTAGATATTTAAATGTTTTAATGATTTTAAATCACCACTCTAAAAATTAATTCAGCAGAAAATTACAAATTCTCTTTAAAACAAAGAGACAAATAATATCTCAACAAGACATGAAAGTTATAAAGAAAATGAAGTGAAGCTATAGAACTAAAAAATTAAATAACAGATATTTTAAAAATAAATTTGCTGAACATGCTTAATGATAGAACGAAATGGCAGAAGACAGAATCTGCACACTTGAGGGTGGTCTCATAGAATTTATTCAGTCTGAACAATAGAGAAAAAATTGAAAACAAGATGATCAAAGACCTCTGTATAATTATAAAGTATCCAAAATTCAGATTATTAGAGTCTCATAAGAAGAAGATGAAGTGGAAATAGCACAGTATTTGGAGAAATACGGCTGAAAGCTCCCTAAAGTTTGGGACAAACATAAAAGTAAAATTTTACTTTTACATAAACATAAAAATTTAGAAAGCTTAAAAGTTTCAAATAGAAAAAATGAAATACATCTATATTAAGACATGTCACAATTAGAATTATGAAAATTGTAAGCAAAGGAGAAATCTTGAAATCAGCCAGAGGTGACTGATGCATTGGCTGTTGGTGTACACTAATTTCATTGGAGACATTCATGACCTGAAACCATGGAGGCCAGAAGGAAGTGGCATAATATTTTTTTCAGTGCTGAAAACAAAGAATTATAAACCACATATATATATTTATGTATTTATATATTAACCATATATAGGAGCCATATATTCATACATATAGTCATATATATATAGAGAGAGAGAGAGAGAGCAAATCTGGTGAACCTTTTTTTTAAATAAGGAAAAAATAGAGGCAATGTCAGATAAGGTATAACTACAATTTTCTGTCACAAGCAGATAAACAATAGAAGAATGACTGAAGGAAATTCCTCAAACACAATGAAAATCATAGAAGAAGAAATCTTGGAGCATCAGCAGAGAAGCAAGAAAAACAGAAAGTAGAAATGTTAGTACCTATATAAGACTATCCTTCTCCTAAAACATTTTCTAATTTATATGTGATAATTGAAATAAAATTTACAAATTACATTATAATCAAGACAATAATATTTAAAATTCTGAATGGAAAACAGATCTAGAGAGTACTTAGGTTTTCATACTGCAATCAAAGTAAACAGTGATGTCATGTAGGTATTTGGTAAAAGAATTAATTCTGACAAATCAGAAAAGTGGCACACTCAAAAGCCCTGCAAATAAATAAAGATAAAATCTTAAAGAAAAACATTTAAGTAACTCATAAAAATGAGATAAGAAAGCAATAATAAATACTAGTACACAAGATAAAAACAAGATATAATCTTTACAACATCAAATATTGCATTAAATATAAATGGTCTAAATACACATATTAAGAAGAGAGATTGGCAGAGCGATTAAAAACCATAGCTCCAAATATATGCTGTTTATAACAACTTAATTCAAATTCAACAAAGCGATAGGTTGAAAGTAAAAGAATGAGAAAAGGTATATCATGCTAACTTTAATTTTATAATGCAACATCGTCTATATTAATATCTGATAAAATAGAACTTAGAATAAGAAAATTACTAGAGGCAAAGAGGGACATTATATAATGATAGAAGAATCAGTTCTCCTAGAAAATACGATGATTCTGGATGTGTGTACCCTCAACAGTGTAGCCTCAAAATATAAAAATTTGTTTTGAAGAAATAAAACAAATAGAATTAAAGGAAAAGTAGGAGTATACACAATTATAACTGGGAACTAAAACACCTCTCTTTAAAGAATTTTTAGGCAGGTATCAGCAAGCATATAAAGGATCTGACCACATAATCAACCAATGGTATTTAATTAAGATATAGAAAACTCTATTCAAGAATAGAAAAATCCATAATTTCAAGAATACATTAAATATTCACCAAGTTAGACCATATTGTGGTACATAAAAGTAGCATCAACACATTTAAAATAATTAATATGGTGCAGAGTTAAGTTCTTGTACCATAATGGAATGAAACTAAAAAATTTCGTTTCATGAAGATAATGAGAAAATGTCTAAATAGCAATGAAACAGTACACTCAGAAATACTTCATGGTTCAAAGACCAAGCTTAAAAGAAAATAAACGACTAATAATTATAAATACAGCTAATAGGTAAAAAAATAAAAAAAAAACTACGGTAAGAAGTACAATACAGAGTACAAAAAGAAGTACAAAACACAGCTCAAAGAAATCTGCAATGACAAAAACAAATGGAAAAACATGCCAAACTCATGGATAAAATGATCAATATTGTTAATATGGATTTACAGATTCAAATGCTGTTATTAACAAATCAATGACATTCTTCACATAATTAGAAAAAACTATTTTTAAAATCCATATAAAACCAAAAAAAGAACTTGAGCAGTCAAGACAATCCTAAGCAAAAGGATAAAAGTTGGTGTCATCATGTTTCCCAACTTCAAACTACACCGCAAAGCTGCAGTAACCAAATCAGCATGGTACTGCTCCAAAAATAGACACATAGACCAATGGAACAGAATAGAGAACATAGTAATAAAGCCACACACCTACAACCAACTGATATTTGACAACATTGAAAACAATAAGCAATAAGGAAGGGAATTCTTATTTAATAAATAGTCCTGGGATAACTGGCTGCCATATTCAAAAGTTAAAGTTGGACCCTTTCTTACACCATATACAAAAATCAACTCAGGATGAATTAAAGACTTAAATGTAAAACTTAATACTATTAAAATCCTAATAGACAACCTAGGAACTATCATTCTGGACATAGGCCTTGCAAAGATTTCATGACAAAGACACCAAAATAATTACCAAAAACCATAACGATTGACAATCGTAACCTAACTAAACTAAAAAGCTTCTGCAAAACTAAAGAAGCTGTCAACTGAGTTAAAGACAACCTACACAATTGGAGCAAATATTTGGAAATTATACATCAGAGAAAGCTGTACTAATAAACATCATTAACTATTAAATACATGTATGTTATACCCATAATTAGATAATATTATATGCTATCAGAATAAATAATTATAAAACTATCCAGATATGTATATCCATATATAAATATATATCATTTAATATCACTTATCCATGTATGTAGAGATATATGAATCATTTCATGACTATTTTACTTGTGCCTATTGTAAATGGCATTACTTTTTAAATTTCTTTTTCAGTTTATTGTGAGCATATGTATGTGCTACTGATTTTTGAACGTTGATTTTGTATCCTGCAATTTTACTGTATATATCAGTTCTAATACATTTTGTGTGTGTGTGAAGTCTTTAGGTTTTTCCAAATATAGGAAACTATCATCTGCAAACAAGGATTATTTAACTTCTTTCCAGTTTTGATGTCCTATATATCAGTCTCTTGTCCAATCGCTGTAGCTAGGACTTCCTATTTTATATTGAATGAATTACAGTGGTGACAGTGAGCATTATTTTCATATTCCAAATCTTAGAAAACAAGCTTTCATTTTTCCCCATTCAGCATGATAATAGCTGTGGTCCTGCCCTACATGATTGTTATCAGATTGAGGTATCATCTTTCTATACCAAGTTTTTTGAGGATTTTTATTATGAAGGATGTTGAATTTTATCAAATGGCTTTTTTGACGTAAATTGAAATGATCATATGGTTATTCCCTTCACCTTTACTTTACTTCAACTTTACAATAGCTTGAATAGAGTTAGTGTTAGTGTTTCTTTAAATGGGTGTTAGAATTCAGCAGTGAAGCCATTAGGTCCTGTGCTTTTCTTCACTAGGAGACATTATTATGGCTTTGATCTTATTACTTGTTATTGGTCTTTCCAGGTTATTGGATTTCTTCATGCTTTGATCTTGGTAGGTTTTATGTGTCTTAGAATTGGTCACTCCCTCCAGAGTTTCCAAATTATTGGCATAGAGGTGTTTATAGTAGCCACTGATGATCTTTTGAATTTCTGCAGTATTAGTAGTAATTTCTCCTTTTTTATCTCTGATTTTATTAGTTTCAATTATGTCTCTTTTTTTCTTACTCTGGCTAAAGTTTTGTTAATTTTGTTCAACTTTTCAAAAACCTTTTTGTTTTATTGATTTTTGGATTGTTTCCTTATTTCAATTTCATTTATTTTTGTTCTTTATTATTTCTTTTCTTCTACTAATTATGGGTTTGTTTCACTCTTACTTTTTTATTCTTTAAAGAATAAAATTGATATGGTTTGGCTGTGTCCCCAGCCAAATATCACCTTGAATTATAATAATCCCATGTGTCAAGATATGGGGGCAAGAGGAGAAAATTGAATCATGGGGGTGGTTTCCCTCATACTGTTTTCAGGGTAGTGAATAAGTTTCATGAGATCTGATACTATTATAAATGGGAGTTCTTCTGCATGTCATGTATTGCATTTTCTGCTGCCATGTGAGACGTGCCTTTGCTCCTCCTTTGTCTTCTGCCATAATTGTGAGCCACCCCCCACCAGCCACATGGAAGTGCGAGTCCATCAAACCTCTTTTCTTTATAAGTTACCGAGTCTCAGGTATGTCTTTATTAGCAGCGTTGGAACAGACTAATACAGTAAATTGGTACCAGTTGAGTGGGGTGCTGCTGTAAAGATACCTGAAAATGTGCAAGTGACTTTGAAACTGGGTAACAGGCAGAAGTTGGAACAGTTTGGAGGGCTCAGAAGAGGACAGGAAGATGTGGGAATGTTTGGAATTTCCTAGAGACTTGTTGAATGGCTTTGATCAAAATGGTGATAGTAATATTGACAATGAAGTCAAGGATGAGGTGGTTTCAAGATGGAGATGAGGAACTTGTTGGGAACTAGAATAAAAATGACTTTTGCTATGTTTTAGCAAAAAGACTGGTGGCATTTTGCCCTAGCCCTAGAGATTTGTACCAGTTTGAACTTGAGAAAGAAGATGATTTAGGGCACCTGGCAGAAAAAAGTTTTAAGTAGTAAAGGTAATTTGGATGTTGTTAAAAGCATTACATTTTAGGTACTCACAAATATAAGATTTGGAATT
The DNA here is from genome assembly GCF_009764315.1 of Trachypithecus francoisi. Lineage (NCBI taxonomy): Eukaryota > Metazoa > Chordata > Mammalia > Primates > Cercopithecidae > Trachypithecus > Trachypithecus francoisi. The sequence goes on along the minus strand of NW_022681458.1, from coordinate 123,874,245 downwards.
GGAACTTATGTTTGAAAAGGAAGCAGAGCATAAAACCTGAGAAAAATCACAGTCTGATGATGCAATAGAAATGAAAAATCCATCCCATTTCTGAGGAGAAATTCAAGCTGGCTGCAGAAATTTGCATAAGTAATGAGCCAAATTTTAATTGCCAAGAAAGTCTGGAGAATTTTTTCTGGGCATGTCAGAGATCTTCATGGCAGCCTCTCCCATCACAGGCCTGGAGGCTTAGAAGGGACAAATGGCTTTGTAGGCCAGGCCAAGGGCCTTGCTGCTTTGTGAAGTCTTAGGACTTGGTGCCCTGCATCCCAGCCATGGCTAAAAGGGGCCAACATAGAGCTCAGGCTGTTGGTTCAGAGGGTGCAAGGCCCAAGCCTTGGCAGCTTCCACATGGTGTTGGACCTGCAGGTGCACAGAAGTCCAGAATTGAGGTTTGGGAACCTCCACCTAGATTTCAGAGGATGTATGAAAATTCCTGGATGTCCAGGCAGAATTATGCTTCAAGGGTGGAGACTTCAAGGAGAACCACTGGCAGGGCAGTGCAGAAGGGATATGTGGAGTCAGAGCCCTCACTAGAGTTCACACTGAGGAACTGCCTAGTGGAGCTGTAAAAAGAGGGCCTTCATGCTCTAGACTGTAGATTGGTAGATCCACCGATAGCTTGCATTGCACACCTGGAAAATCTGCAGACACTCAATGCCAGCATGTGAAAGCAGCCAGAAGGAGGCCTGTACCCTGCAAAGCCACAGGGGGTAGAGATGCCCAAGGCCATGGGAGCCCACCTCTTTCATCAACATTATCTGAATGTGAGACATGGAATCAAAGGAGATCATTTCAGAGCTTTAAGATTTGACTGCCTCATTGGATTTCTGACTTGCCTGGAGCCTGTAGTCCCTTACTTTTGGCCAAATTTCCCCATTTGGAATGGGTGTATTTAACCAACGCCTGTACTCACGTTGCATATAGGAAGTAACTAACTTGCTTTTAATTTTAAAGGCTTATATGCATAAGGGACTTGTCTCAGATGAGACTGTACTGTGGGCTTTTGAGTTAATGCTGAAATGAATTAAGATTCTGGGGGACTGCTGAGAAAGCATGACTGGTTTTGAAACATGAAAACATGAGATTTGGAAGGGGCTGGGGTGGAATGATATTGTTTGACTGTGTCCCCACTCAAATCTTACTTTGAATTATAATAATCCCCAGGTGTCAGGGACCAGGCAAGGTGGAGATCATTGAATCATGGGAACAGTTTCTCCCATACTCTTCTCGTGGTAGTGAATAAGTCTCACAAAATCTGATGGTTTTATACATGGGAGTTCCCCTGTGTACCACGTATTGTATTACCTAGTGCCATGTAAGATGTGCCTTTGCTTCTCCTTTGCCTTCCACCATAATTGTGAGACCTCCCCAGTCATATGGTAGTGTGAGTCTATTAAACCTCTTTTCTCCATAAATTACCCAGTCTCAGGTATGTTTTATTAGCAGCATGAGGACAGACTAATACAAAGATGAATTATTAGGTTGTTTTTTAAAGTTTTCCTTCTTTTTTAATGTAGGCACTTGCAACTATAAACTTCCCTCTGAGTACTGCATTTGCTGTATCTCATAGGTTTTGATATATTCTTTTTCTGTTATCATTTGTTCCAAATAATTTTGAAGTTTCCTTTTTAACTTCTTCATTGACCCTCTGGTTACTCAAAAGCATATTGTTTAATATCCATGTATTTGTATAGTTTCCAAAATACCTCTTGTTATTGATTTCTAGTTTTATTCCATTGCAGCTGGAGAAGATACTTGATAGCATTTCAATTTCTATGAACAATTTAATAATCGTTTGTGAAATAACATGTGGTCTGTCCTTGCAAATGATCCATGTGCTGAGGGAAAAAAATGTGTATTCTACAGCTGTTGGATGAAACGTTCTATAAATATTTATTTGCTCCATTTGGTCTATAGTGGAGATTAAGTCTGATGTTTCTTTGTTGATTTTCTGTCTTGAAGAACTATACATTCCTGAAAATGGAGTGAAATCTTGAACTATTATTGTACTGGGATCTCTCTCTTTAGCTCCAGTAATATTTGCTTTACATATCTTGGTGCTCCAGTGTTGCGTGTAAGTATTTTTAAAAATTGTTATATCCACTTACTGAATCAACATCTTCATCATTGTATTGCGAGATTCTTTGTTTTTTTTTTTTTTATAGTTTTTGTCTTGAAATCTCTTTTTTCTAACATGAGTATAGCCACTGTCACTCTTTTTTAGCTTTTATTGGCATGGGATATCTTATTTCATCCCTTTATTTTTAGTCCATGTGTGTCTTCATATTACAGAGTTTAGTTCATTTACCTTCAATATTGATAAACTATTACTTACTTCTGACATTTTATCATATGTTTTCTGCTTGTTTTGTGGTGTTCTCTTCCTTCTTTCTTTTCTTCCTGTTTTTATTTTAGTAAAGGTGGTTGTCCCTGCTGACATGAATGAATCTCTTGCTTTTTATTTTTTTGTGTATCCATTGTATGTTCTCTGGTTTGAGATTACCATGAGGCTTGCAAATACTATCTTAAAACCCGTTACATTAAGTTGATATCAACTTAACACTTCCTAAACAACACAAGCAAACAAATAAGTAAAAAGAAACCTAATAAAGACTGCATGTCTTAATTTTGTCCCCCTGACTTTTTAACATTTTGTTTATATCTTATTGTACTGTCCATCTCTTGAATGGTGGTTGCAGTTGTTATTTTTGACTGGTTCTTCATTTATTCTTTCTGCTTAAGACAACAGTAGTTTACACACTGCATTTACAGTGCTATAATATTCTGTGTTTTTCTGTGTATTGCTATTACCAGTGAGTTTTGTGCCATAACGTGATATTTTACTACTAATTAATGTTCTACATTTTCCTAATGTGAGTACTCCCTGTAGCACTTCTTGTAAGAAAGGTCTGGTGTTGATATTCCTTAGCCTTTGTTTGTTTGTGGAAGTTTGTATTTCTCCTTCTTTTCTAAGATTTTTTTTTTTTTTTTACCAGATATACTAGTCTATGATAAAATATTTTTTTCTTCAGTACATTAAATATGGCATGCCACTATCTCCTGGCCTATAAGATTTCCACTGAAGAGTCTACTGTCAGACACATTGGAGTTCCATTGTATGTAATTTATTTCTTTCCTCTTGCTGTTTCCAGGATCCTTTCTTCATCCTGGACTTCGGGAAGTTTAATTATTAAATTCCTATTGTACTGTTAACTTCTCTGAGTTAACTCTGCTTGGTGTTTTATAACCTTCTTATATTTGGATATTGATATATTTTACTGTGTTTAAAAATTTATTATTTCTTTAAAGAAACTCTCTTCCATATCTCTTTCTCTATGTCTTCTTTAAGGTTAGCTGTTAGATTTGCCCTTTAGAGGCTATTTTCTAGATCTCACGAGTGTGCTTCATTCGATCTCCTCTGACCGTGTATTTCTATTTATTTTGTTTTTGTTTGTTTCCTGATACAATGTCTCACTCACATTGCTCAGGCTGGAGTGCAGTAGTGTAATCATGGCTCACTGTACCCTTGACCTCCTTGGCTCAGGTGATTCTCCCACCTCAGCCTCCTGAATAACTGGGATTACAGGTGCATGCCACCAAGCCAAGCTTCTTCTTCTTCTTCTTCTTATTTTGTATTTTTAGTAGAGACAGGATCTCACCATGTTGCCCAGGGTGATCTGAAACTCCTGGGCTCAAGCGATCTGCCAACCTTGGCCTCCCAAAGAGCTGGGATTACAGGCATGAGCCACTATGCCTGGTCTCAGATTATGCATTTTCAAATAGCCCATCTTCAAGCTCGTGGATTATTTCTTCCTCTTGACCAATTCTGCTGTTAGACGGCTCTGATGCATTCTCCAGTATGCCAATTACATTTTTTTCAGCTCCAGAATTTCTGCTTAATTCTTTTAAATTATTTCAATGTCTTTCTTACATTTATTTGATAGAATTCTGAATTCCTTCTCTGTGTTACTTTGAATTTCTCTGAGTTTCTTCAAAACAGCTATTTTGAATTCTCTATCTGAAAAGTCACATACCTCTGTTTCTCCAGGATTTGTACCTGGTTCCTTATTTAGTTCATTTGGTAAGGTCATGTTTTCCTGGATGGTCTTAATACATGTAGAAGTTCATCTGTGTATGGGCGTTAAAGAGTATTTATTGTGGTCTTCACAGTCTGGGCCTGTTTGTACCCGTCATTCTTGGGAAGACTTTTCAGGTATTCAAAAACTTTGAGTGTTGTGATCTAAGCTGTGTCTGCTTTAGTAGGACCCCAAGCTCTGTAATGCTGTACTTTTTGAATACTCATAGATGAACTGCCTTGGTGGTCTTCAACAAGATCTGGAAGAATTATCTGGATTGCCAGGAAGAAACTTATTTTCTTCCCTTACTTTTTCTCAGACAAGAGGGACCTCTCTCTCTCTCTCTCTCTGTGTGTGTGTCTTCTAAGCTACGTGGAGCTAGGGTTGGACTGACACAGGCACCCCTGTGGCTACCACCTCTAACACTGCACAGGGTCAGACCAACACAGTACTGGGTCTTGCTCAAGGTCTGCTCTAACCACTTTCTGGCTGCCACCTATGTTGCTCAAAACCATGCAGCTCTATAATCAGGAAATGGCAAAGCCAGCCAGGCCTGTGTCCTTCCCTTCAGGGCAGCGAGTTCCCACATTCCCCAGGCGGGTCTAGAGGTGCTGTCTAGGAGCCAGGGACTAGAGTTAAAAACCTTAGAAGTCTACCTGGCGCTCTATTGTACTGCAGATGAGCTGGCATTCAAACCACAAGATGCAGTCCTTCCCAGTTGTTCCTCCACTTTCCACAGGCAGAGGAGCCACAGTCCTTGACTGCTGCCTGTTTAGATCCATGGGAGTACAGCCTGACTACCACGAATGTGCCCTTGAGGCCCAAGGATTCTTCAGTCAACTTGTGGTGAATACTGCCTGTTCTGTGTCTCACGTTTTGGGGTAGAGGGCTCACCTCTGGAAAGGCCATATCCAGAAATGTTGCCCAAGAGTCAAGGCCTGGAATTGGAGACCCAAAGACCCCACGTGGTGCTCTGCACCACTGTGGCTGAGGTGGTACATAAGGTGTAAGACAAAATCCGCTTTACTTTTCCCTCCACTTTTCTGAAGCAGGAGTCTCTCACTGTAACCACTGCATTTAGGAATGTGCTGAGTCTCACCTGAAGCCAGCAAATCTCATAGTCTCACCCAAGGATCTTGATGTTGTTCCTAGGATCACTGCTTATTATTGGGGGACCAAGAGATCTTCAGTTAGAAGGTGATGAAGCCTTGCCAAACTGAGTTCTTCTGTGGAAGGTACCTGGGTCCCCTCTGGCCCACTATGAGTCTAGAAAAGTTGTCTGTTAGCTAGTGAATGGATAGTGGGTTCCCATGACTCTGACCAGTGCCCTATTCCTGCTATGGCTGAGTTGGTGTCCAAGTGGCAAGACAAAGTCCTTCCCACACTTCTATCACTTCTCCTCAAGAAAAACGAAGAGGTCTCTTTTGGGACCATGAACTCTGCAGCCTGGGGTTAGGGGAGAGTTGATGCCAGCACTCCCTTAGCTGCTTCTGCTTATATCTCCATAAGTCATGTGGCCCTCAGCCCAGTGACTCTGGGACCAGTTTAGCACTAGGACTTGCCTAGGATTTGCAGTCCTTGTGGTCAAGACTGCCTTTCAACTTCATTTGGGGCCCCAGAGAACATTAGTACATGGTAGCAAGGCTTTCAAGAACTCAAGTTCTGACTGCTGGGAATGGTGGTTGCCCTCTGGCTAGGGCTAGTTTAAATGCTCCCTCTGTGGGCAAGCGTCAGCTGAGTTTGGTCCAATTTTGCTTTCTGCTATAACAAGGGCAGCCCTGAGAATAGTGCCTCATAATTGTTGGCTTTCCCTCTCCCCAGGACTCAGAATCACTCCCTGAACCATGCTGTCACTATCAAGGGATGGGGGAGGGGTGGCATCAGTGATTCACAACTGTTTTTTCTACTTCTTCAGTGTCTATTTTAGCGATATGAACAATATGAAGTTAACACCAGGTACTGTGAGTGCCCACCTGATTTTTGGCTCTTACAAAAGTACTTTTTTGTGTGTAGATAGTCTCCTTGCATGGAGGGATGATTCTATTCTGCTATCTTGCTTTGCTCCTCCTTTGGATACTATTAATGCACTTATTTAGATTTGGGTAGGTGGAGTGGAAAGGTTGTAGTTCACAGTTCAATTGGATGGTTTTTCAGGTTGATATTTAATAACACTAACATTAAAAAATAATTTGTCCAGCTAACTTGAGCCTAAAATAATTTGATTAAGAATGTGAATAAGAATATCCGGTAATGAGAATGTTATATTATCTAGTGCAGATTAAAAAATAAAACAAATTCTTTAACAAATACATTAGGAATATGACTTAGTATAAACTCATCAGAACACATGGAATGCCAATAGATATTATAAGTTGAAAATCTTATTTTATAATGATAAAAATTAGAGTAGTTCAGAAATTATTGGAAAAGAGATGTCCAGTATAGTTTATTATCTTATATCATCAAAGAACACTACACTGCAGTGTAGTGGTCTTCATTTTATTGTTAGTTGTTGGAATACAAAAACATTAATGATGCAATATCTTTGAAGCTTTCTAGCTCATGTCATACCATAAATCTAGAAAATTTCATACAATTTCATCTTCCACATCTACACCACTGCCCAAAGTGTATAAAGTCTTTCTTGAGAATCCAGTTATACAGTAACTTATTGCAAGTGTTTGAAGAGGATAATCTTTTACTAGAGATGTAAGGTGACAACATTTACAATTGTATGTATTTTAGGATAACACTCTTGAAAATATCCATGAATATATCTGTATCCTTGTAGTAAAGCATACAGTGCCATGAAGCAGTCATCTTAGATCTGTGAAAAGTATATTTTACAAGCTATTTTAAATTTCTTTCTGTGATTGAAGGCTAGATAATGTAGGAAAGGGAGACATAATATAATAAATGTATTTGGCTTCAGAAAGATTTTGATTCTATCCAACATAAAAATTTCTCTTGATGAATTAGAATCAGAAATTCATGAGATTAATAATTTTATTTTATTATACTTTATTTACTTCTCTTTCTTTTTTTGATAGGAGAAATATATGCAGAAAGAGAAGTAAGCTCCTATGTCACGTCTCTGATCCTCTTAATAACTAATGCAGAATCATTTTCCCTAACATTGGGAAACTGGCAAAACTAACAATTCTCTCCTAGAATTTCTAAACTTGGTGAAAGAAAACCTGACAGTAAAGTTTAAAGTTGGAGAGGGAAAAAAGTCAGAAATGCTGAGGTTAGACTGTTAGAGATCAATATGCAGTGAAAGCCACCAAGAAGGAAACTAGCACTACCCATGGCTTAAAATTGAATGAAAAAAGGATAATGAAGATATAGATGCATGAAGATCCCAAGCTGAAAAAATGTCAACTCGAATATGTTTACGTAAATGAGAAAGTAGAAAATAAGACAGGGAATGTAATTAATGTTTAGTCAGTTCAATTACGTTCTATCAGGGGACTCATAATTTTTCTTCATTTATATTCGTGATATATTTTTGAATGTTATTTTGTTCTATAACAAATATAACTAACATTTTGAATCATAAACTGTAGAGGGACTTATTTTCTCGTTATCTTCCTTCCACCTGCCTTCATTCTGTAAATTTATAAGAAGGGGTTTTGGGATCCATTCCTACATTTAGTAAACAGTAACAGAAACTAGACGGAAAAAGAAAAATGATCATATTTTAGAGGCATAAATAAAAATGACAAGTATTTAGAGTGAAAAAGATTACGTCTATAGATCATAAAGACATGTAAAAATTATATAATGATAATTTCTGGTTGCATGGTCAAGACAAATTAAGAAATACTGAGCTTAACCTTCTAGTATAAAAAATTATAATACTGTACAAAATACATGAAACAACAGTTTTTGGACATTGGTCAAAAGGCAGTGTAGGAGAGTATTCCTAAGAAAAGACAATCACACAAAGTGAGTTTCATATTCTTGCAGAGTTTATGCCTTAAGAAATGTTCCATAACAGAACCCAGAGAAATAGGGCACAAACAGCAACCAGTAACCCTGCACACTGGAAAAAATAGAAATTAGAGGTTTTGTATGCCAATAGAGCTGTAATTTCTTTGGATAATGAAATATAAAATATGCATATACCAAAGTCAAATTTCATTGAGGTCTGACATAAAAGAGATACTGAAAGGTTCTACGATAGGTGGATATTATAAATAATAAATAGTGCTAAAGGTACTGAAGTTATATTTAGTCAGAGTAGAAAGATCTTAACCAAATATCTTAGGCATTTAAAATTTCATAAAAGTCTCATCTTAAGAATGGTCATACCTAATAATTATTAAGAGGAAGCCATAGTCCATCAGAGTATATCACACAACAAATTATTGCCAGTCAAAATCAATTTTAACACTCGTTAAAGGAAGACAAATTCAAAATTTCATGGAATAACAATGCCTAGAATAAATTTTTCAAAAAGTTATTAGTTATGTGAAGATGTTACAAAAAAGTCACAAGTAGTTAAAACAAATGAATAGGAGCCAATCTTGAAAGGTCACGAGATCTGGAGTTTTTAGATTAGAACCTTAAAACCATTTTATTAATGTTTAAGGATATAAATGAAAAGTTGTATACCATGAGTGAACAGATTGAGATTTCAGCAAAGAAATGGAAAATAGAACCAACTAAGAATTATATATTTGAAACCAGAATACCTACAATTAAACATTTACCAGTGGGACTAACAACAGACTAGAGAGTGTAGAAAAAAGAAGAAGAAGAAAAAAAAACTACACAAATTGCAATGTGAATTAAAAATGAACAGAATATCAGTGCTTTCTGGGTCAATATTAAGCAGTTGACATATGAGCAAGTGGAGTAGTAAAAGACAGAAATTCATTCAGAATATGTATTTGACAGAAATAATAGTTGATATCTGTTTTTATCTTAAATAAAATAAAGGGTATCAAACCACAGATAGAAAACTCTCTGTCATCTCCAACAATAAACACACTTAGTGGTATGATAATCAAATGTTTAATACCAAAAATAAATACAAAAACATAAATATAACCAGAAAATACAACACACACACACACACACACACACACACAAACACACACGAAGAAGTTTCTAGTTCCAAAGAAAATGGCGTCAGATGGAAATCTGGAACTATATAAAGGAATAAAGATACATGGAATGGTAAATATATATGTTATTATTTAGAACATTATTTATAATGTAAATAACATGTTATTATTTATAACATAATTATATGTTATTATTTATGCATTTTTATATCTTACTGTTTAAAAGGAAAAAGAAAATTAAATATTTAAAATAAAAATAATGGATTTTAGGCATGTATGGTATAATATTTAGGAAAAAATATATATACACACATATACATATAGCACAAAGGGTGGAAGGATATACATAGAAATGTTGAGTTGTAATTTACAGTTCTAACATTGATTCATTGAATTAATGTTCATTCTTAAAGCTAGAATAACTCCCCAAAATATGTTTACATGAAAAGGCAATAAAAGTAAATAATTTGAAATACTGAATTATATTCAATTAATATTAAAGAATGCAGGAAAGGAAGAAAATAAGAGTAAAGGACATCAGGATAAATAAAAAATTAATCCCAAAGTAGTAAGTTCATAATTTGTCATAATTGTAATTATATTAAATGTAAATGCATTGAGCAATCCAATTAATAGGTTAAAATTGTCACTATGGGGAAATAAGGCCTAATAATAAGATATTCATAACCTATGCATCTTAAATATAAAGATACATAGATCAAAGATAAATGCATGAAAAAACAACACTATGCCACAGTAAACGTAAGAAAGTTGGTGTACCTATATTAAAATCAGACAAAAGGAAAAGAATAGCCACTTTGGTTCTGCCATTATCTTCATTATTACATAGACACATTAAAAATACTTATTATTCTAATTAATTATCTGTATGTCTAAAGTGCTTCTTTGCTCTCAGCCTCTCAGCCAGTTGTGACAGTTTCCTTGAAGGGAAAAGCAGTAAAACATTTTTTATTTACTTTTTTAAACTACCCTAATTCCATCTGAATTCTGATCTGCAAACCTTCACAGTTTTCAAAGTCCTCTGGTAGCTTCAATAATAAGTTTTGTTAAACAATATTTTCTACATTTCATGTACTTTTTGTTAGTAGAATTGGTTTGAAACAAATCAATCCAACATTGCCAGCCGTGGCACTCATGTATCAAGTTTTTATGATACTTGAAACTCTACAGCCCTACACGTACCAAGTCACCATTCAGTCCATTTTAGAACAACTTCTACAGTGAGGAATTACCTACTTTAGCTATCTCATGTTTTTTCAAACTATGTCTACTATATTATTATTCATATTTCCGCCGTAGCAGTCTGCATATTGAGTTGTACATAGTAGATGTTCAATATATGCTTGTTGAATTAATGTACAAATAAAATGACCATATTTGGCTTGTCAGTTATATCTTTCAGTTATGTCTTTTTGGTCTGTCAGTTATACCTTGCACTTATGTCTTTTCAGTTTATCTAGAAAAAGCTCAACTTTTATCTGCAACTGTCTTTCCAATCATTATTTAAAGACAGTTATTGCTTCTCCTAATTACATTTTTCTCTACAGGTTAAATGTTGCTAGCGCCTTCCATTGTGTTCCTATTAATAGTATAATTTTTGCGCTATTATGGCCACTTACTACTTCATGTGTTCTAGTTTTTTAAAAATTCCTCTTAACACTTTGCAACGTCAGTCAATTGCCATTCCAAAGCTGTTCTACCTCACTTCCACATTACAAGCTCAAGTTTATGCTGGGAATAGCTCTGCTCATTCAAATATTGATTTTGTTTCTCTCTTTCTCAGTACTATCTCTTACTCTTGTTTTGATTATTCAACCATACATCTTGAAAAAATGTCTATACTGTTATTTCTTTCAATGTTGTTTATGACTAAGATATAACAAACCCCCTGAAAATATTTGTCTGAAACTAAGCTGTCTACTACAGAAGATAGTAGCCACATATTGCTACTGAGCAATTAAAATGTGGCCAGTTAGAAACCTCAAGCTCTGTAAGTAAAAAAAGAATATTTAATTTCAGATGATTAGTAAAAAGATATAAAATATCTCATAATTTTTGTGTAGATTACATGATACATAATATTTTGGATAAATTGAGTTAAATCAAATATAGCATTGGAATTAATTTCAACTCTTTCTACTTACTTTTATAAATGTTTATTAGAAAATTTAAAATTGTATAGAGGTTTGCCTTTGTGGCTCACATTTTATTTCTGTTTGATAACAGTGGCCCAAAACCACATATGTATCTAGTAACAAATAGAGAATAAAAGTGAGTTCCTCTGATTTTCAGGTCATGTTAACTACATCTGCACGTTGCGGCTTGAGAAGAAACCAAATTCTAGGCATTCAAATGCCTACGAAGGTCTAGCTTTATTGCAAATGTTCTATAGTAGAATCACCATTTTCTGTCCTGAGTAATTTCACAAATTGACTTCCTTATGCTGAATAGATGAAAAAAGACAATAATTGGAAATATTCTGTCTATTAGGATTCTGGAGGCAGGATTGGCACAAATATACCTCACATTGATTCCTATTTAGAACCTGTTTTTTAAAATGCCCTTGGGAGAGACCCAGTGAGGGAATCAAGTCCTAAGTGACACTCTCACTTTTAAGCCTTAGTACAATGACATGTGATACATTAAGTCTAATTTGTTCCTTCATTGAAAGTCACCCTACAGCAAGGTTCTGACTATAATGCTCTTTCTTAGATCCTTTCGCAGGCACATTTTGCAACACACAAATGAAATGAAGATATGATTTGTTCCCTCATTCTGCTGGATTCAGACTTGCAGTGGACAGAAGTTTATTTTTATCTTAACATTGGAGGTTGCCCCTAAGGCTGCTGAATAATTAAGGTCCATGTTTTCTGTAGTTCTTCACTAATAAAATACATACCAAGGCCCTTTTCTATCATTAATAACAGAACACAGAGTTAAGGCTGCTGCTTAGGAAAGTAGTAGCTTTCTATTAACTAAGGTTGGCAATTACATCACACCTTTTTCCTTTTAAATTTGCAAATTCCTTGATACCTCATCAGTTTGAAAACTCACCTGCTTCTTGTGACAGAAGTGATATTTATTTAACAGTTACAGGTGATCTCTAAGTGAAAATTACATTGTTTTATATCTTTGTTAAATAATTTTCTAATTTATATTAATCTAAGTATAGATACTTTATGCAGAGATCTGAAAAACTTTCTGCGTTGTACTAACAGTTTAACTTTTACCAGTGTCTCAGAATTGTTTTGCTCATGTTTGAATGATAAATTTTCTTCTCCATTCCTTGCCAATTGCTCCTACTGTATGTTACTCTTAGGTTCACTGAATATCTTTATTATGGCGTGCACATATTTGATAAATATGGGCATTGTGACTTAAACCTAGTGACTACATAGCATAACATGCCTAAGGACAACATATAATAAGCCCTGACAAGATGACACATTGAAATATTTGATATAAACTGATGTCCCCTTTATTAACTATAATCTTTGCTGAAAAAGGTATGGTTTGCACAGATCCTCCCCCACCCCCAAACACACACACACTCACCTGCATACACGCATGCGCAAACTCACCCACACATACGTATATCTAAAATATTATTGGGGATTTTTTTCAACTGAAGAATTGATAAACAAAAAATATTTTAAGTAAATTAAATGTATTTTATATACTGCTGATCAACAAATTGTAATCTACAAATCTACAGCATTGAAATCTGTAACATGTTATTTGTAATTGGTATTAACCCTTTAATGTTTGTTGACTGGCTTTAATATTTAGCCAGTAAAACATGTTCTATATTCTGGACCAGTCTAGATTATTCCTCTTATAGTTCATAGTTTGCAGACACTCTTGTGTGGGTCTTTAATTTTATTGTGTCATTCTTTCAATATTGGTCACCTCTTTTGTTAGGTCATTCATTACTACTATCTGCTAATGTGTTTTTTCTTTTTGGAATGTGCATCTTTAAATGATTAAAGCAGAATGGAAGAACTGAGGAGTTATGTGAACATTAAGAGTGATTTGTTTTCTCCAATGATATCTTCAGTAGATCTCACCTACCTGCTTTGTTCATTTTTCTGATATGATGTGTGTATATTTGCCTTGTGGTATTTTTAGCCGTGTGCTTATATATAGTGAAGGTGTGTTCTGGAGATCTTGTAGGTCTGGAGAGGAGGGGAACAAATGTCTTTTAATGGAAACAATCTCTTACACAATTCAAGAATTAAGTCAAAGCTGAAAAGCAACACAGCACATCCTCTATCCTCATTGTCCTTCTTCAACTCATTTCAATGTAAGCAGGCACCAAAACAAACAATACAGCAGCATTGCTTTTAATTGTTAATAGTTTCTAGGGTGCAAAACAGTTAGGATATAAGTATAACTGGTAGACTTGTACTATTTCTGAGCTTCTAATGACAGTAACATGGCAATTTTAACTAATATGGAATTCTTTTGAGAAAGAGGCAATAGGATAACCTGAAATAATCAAATTAATGTGTTTACAATGAGTATGGATAAGTAAAACACTATAAAAATGACATATTTACAAAAATAACATTTATAAAAATAATGTAGTAGACATCTAGATACTTAAAAAAACTAGATATTAAAATTGACAACTTACACAATTAGTCAAAGGCTTAGTAAAATTTGATGTAAATAGCCCGAAATGCAGCATTAAGAATTAAAGAGATGCATAGAAGTTTAAAGATAAGGAGTATAAAGTGAGATTTCCAACTTTAGTTTAAAATTAATAAAAATTAAAAGTAGTATAACCTATTACTAAATATTACAAGCAACATTTGATAATATAATTATTAAATTTTTATGATTATAGATATAAATCTAAAACTAAATACATTGTTACAAAAAATTAAAAAAACATAAAATAAAAATAAAACTTTTTTTTTTTTTTTTTTTTTTTTTGACACAGAGTCTCTGTCCCCCTGGCTGGAGTAAAGTAGCGTGACCTCAGCTTACTGCAACCTCCACCTCCTGGGTTCCAGCAATTCTCCAGCCTCAGTCTCCCGAATAACTAGGATTGCAGGTAAGTGCTACCACTCCCAGCTAATTTTTGTAATTTTAGTAGAGACAGGGTTTCTCCATGTTGGCCAAGCTGATCTTGAACTCCTGACCTCAAGTGATCTTCCTGCCTCGCCTCCCAAACTGCTGGGGTTACAGGCCTGACCCACCGGGCCCAGCTAAAACTTTTTTTTTAAAGAGGAAAGATATGTTTCCCTAAAGAGAAAAATAACTAAATAGCTCTTTCAATAACTCCAAAGCGTTTGATAGACAAGGGGAACATATTCTTAAACTGATTCAGAAAATACATCCGCATAAACTATCATTCAAGAATGTAAGTAATTCTTTTGAAAAAAAAAGCATGAGGACATGTGACTCAGGACTGTGCTAAAAGATTTACTAAAAAATTCGTATGAGGAGAAAAAATGTATATCTAAAAAGACAAGAAATTTAAAAACATTCTGAATAAAAAATCAAATAAATGAGTTAATTTAAATGAACATTTTTATTTTCCCTTTGATGTTATACTTTTTCATTTACTGTGAAATTTTCTAGCCTATCAATGCTCAACTTATTGATTTTATTCCATTCCGTTTGCTTCTCTTCTACAGTGAAATAAAACAAATGAGTTTGTTTGGTTTGTACGGTAAGGATAGCATCTTATTGGGAAGAAAAATAAATGTCACGAATATTACGCTGTAATGCTGTGATGTTAATTATTTAACCATTTTGCAATATGTGTGACATCTTAATCCAAAAACAAATAAATTGGGAAGGAGATACAAAGTCCACTCAAGTGCTCTTAATTGTTAATACGTAAACAAATTAGCTTATTAAAATGTGGGCTTGAGTAATTCTAAGTGGAGTTGAAGGGTCTGAATCTCCTACAAACTCCAGGTGACACTGATTCTTTGTTGCTCTGAGCATGTGCCGAGTGGCAAGTGTCTCCATATGTCCTGAACAGAGTAATATTTACTTACAAGCTATATAATAATACAAAAAAAAAAAGCTATTTAAAAAAAGCTTTACTAAGTTGTAAACACTGTTGTGTATTTCTGTGCTGAATTGTCATTCCCTTTTCAAATCTTGTCTTTTCAAATCTTACCTTTGAAACTTCCTTTCTACAAGGTTGGAGGGCCAGACATCTTCCCTGGTATCATGTCAGATAAGCCTCAAGTCATTTACACATGCTTTAAAATTCTAGGAGTAGTGGAGTGGTTTTTGTTCCTATTTTAACTACAGTCAGATTCTCAAGTAGTGGAGTGGTTTTTGTTCCTATTTTAACTACGGTCAGATTCTCAGTTCTCTCTCATGTAAGTAAACTACTTGACAAAAAATGATTATGCAAAATAGTTTCACACAAGTGTGGGGATATTTCACTGAACCTTCTCATCTTCTCACGCTTTTTTCTCTCTTTGCCTTCCTGTTAACTAACTCCTGCAGTTCTCAAGTCTCTAATTAAGTAATTAAGCACATGTTTTGGAATTGTAATATGTAGAATGCTTTTGTCATTACAGGTAAAACAATAAGAATGAGGTTAATTGTATTTTTTTCTGCAGTAGATGAAAACAATGCCAGATGGGATGAAACTATTTGTTCCTAAGTCTGAGGCAGTTGATAGTAACAGATTTGTGAAGAATACCAAAACCATCAGAGATGGCTGTCATTAGATAATACTATGATATTGGATAATTGGATGATTATACTATTGTATCAAAGGATAGAATAGTAAGGTGTTTAAGGAGAAGTGTTCTTGAAGTTCTATTGTGGTTGAAAAGAGCTACTTTGAGATTGTTTTGAAATGGCCAATAAAACTCTTCCAGTATAATTTTAAATTAAATTTATGTATCATATGAAAGCTACAAGGATTAAGAAGACAAATTTATCTAATAGAAGAGCTAGGCTTAGATTTCATTCCAAATAAGATGAAAATATGTCTATTATTCCAGAGGCTTGAGGTTGTACCTTCTTTTCTCTTTCCATGTTCTCAGGCTGTGTTTGACTCCATTCGCCAGTCTCCATACTGATACCCAAAATTTTCCTAGGATTGAGAGTTATATGCATCTTCCAGATTATGAAAACCATTTGGAATAATAATTCCACAGAGAAAAGATCAGATCAGAATGTATTTATTTTAAGGAACAGATCAATGATTTTTATTTTCTAAGACAATTTTTAATGGATGAAAAATGTGCTCGGTGTATTTTAAATAATGGAAGATGTCAAGAAGTGGAAACTGGTTCAGTCAAGGAGATTAAACTCACAGTTTGAATAGCCAGTACTAGAAATAGTAAATAACACAAATTCCTAGCATATTTTATTAGTTTGTAAAAGCAAATTCAAAACTTCATTGGCTGTGTTTGGATTTTTCTCATTTTCCAAGCCGAACTGTTTATCATTTCTAACCTGTAAGTGTTCTCATGTGGAACAACTAAAAACACTTCCCTGTAATTTTTAGTTTGTTGACCTACGCAGAATCTCTTCAAAGTCAATAGCTGTTATTTAGTTTCTATCTAAAATGCCTGGAATGAGGCTTTACATGTATGAAGTATTTTAAATGGAATTTCTAAACCTGACTTGAACATATAACTGACTTGGGCAATGAAAATTAAGATCAGTTCAATTTTTACAATCAAAACTGATGGGTCTGTACTGATTCCCATCTATGGCCAAGTGCAGTCCCGTATTTAATCTAAAACACTCAAGGTAGACATCTGCCCTGAATTATCCCTCTTTAAGAAACAATAAACTAGAGTTCCTGTAAATATAGGGATTGTAACCTAGCCCTAGATTACAGACACCTCCAAAGTAGTTGTCATCATTATTATCCCCTGTCATTTATCATCATCATCACCATTATCACCAATAAATGTTGTTGAGTACTAAGTATCGGATCCTGTGCAAAGGTCTCTGTAAGGATTATTCCACTGAATTATAACTGGAACACTATGTAGAGGAGCTGATTAAAAAAAAAAGACTTATGGGACACTAAGAGGATTTAAACAAAGGTGTATAAAACCCAAGTGTGAATTCATGTTACTTATGCATCTCTATATACCCTGCAGTGCAGACAAAAGGCAAACTCTAGAATTAAAAAAAAAAAAACAAAACTGTAGAGTTGACCCAGTTGGCATCTTTCAGATAATATTTTCTTTTATCTTCCATACTCAATGCATTTTCATGATTAGATAGAAAATACTTTCTGACAAGTAGTTGAAATTTTAGTGAGATCTTTTATAAAACAGCTAGATTTAGTGACTGTCATAAGCCCTTATATTGACAGTATGCATCACTTGGAATCATCATCTTATAGAGAATCACTGGAAACTCTTCAGCTGCATTTGTCCAGTTGTATATTCTTTAAATGCTGCTTGGATATTATTTTTCTCTTGTAATGAAAAAGTTAAAAAAAGTTCTGTGGCTTATAAACAGTTGAAGAGACTCAAATAAAGACAGCTTGGATGTACAAACTTAACATTTTATTTAAAGAAAACACTCAATAAAAATAACTAGTTGATCTTGCGTAGCTCATCATGCAGTACCAAGGCACTGAAAGCAAAATTATTTTTGAGTTGTGAGATTAGAGCAAGCATCTGGAAATATACTTCTGTGGCCAGCTTTCTTGTTCTTTCTTGTCTTTTAAAACTTGAAGGGAAATTCCCACACCTTAGTATATTAAAATGCCTCTTGATTTCATATTCTCTCTTATAAAGACTGAGGTTTTATATATCAAGCAACAACTATGGAAAAGTTTCCTGAAAAAAATTATAGAATTACCATATATCAATCCCAGGTTTTGGAGATAAATAGAACCAGGTTAGAATCTACCCTTTGCTGGTCACTTGCTGTGTGACCTAGCACAAGTTCTCTCCTTGCATACTCATGATGATGATACATAAATGGGAGACACATGGATAGGTGATGAACATTATGATGATACATAAATGTGAGACATGTGGATACATGGATGCATAGATGATAGAATGTATTATGCTTAACATATACTGTATATTTTATATATATATTCACAATGTATGTATGTATACACACACATCCTTGTATATCATATATTAAAAAAAATTTTAGAGATAGAGTCTTGCCTAGTCACACAGGCTTGGAGTGCAGTGGTGAAATTATAATCATGGCTCACTGCAGCCTGGAGCTCCTAAACTCAGTGATCTTCCCACCGCACCACTGCGTCTGGGACTACAGGAATGCACCACCCTGCCGGGCTAATATTTAAATTATTTTTAGAGTTGGGTTCTCGTTATATTGCCCAGGCTGATCTTGAACTTCTGGCCTCAAGGAATTCTCTTGCCTCAGTCCTCCAAATTACTGTGATGCTGGCATTAGCCACTACACCCGGTCCCTATATTATATATTTAAATAAGAGTTACGCATATGTATATATGTCAGGTTCCATGTTACAGACCTCTCCTCTCCCCATAAAAGTCATGTATTTCAGCTGAACTTCCCTATTGTGAATAGATGAATTTATGATAAGAAAAAAATACTATCAGTTTAATGTATATTTCTTCCGGAAATACTGGCACTTTTTAACGGCCACAATAAAAGCACTGACACTAGGGAATACAAATAAGGAAGATATCTTGGGTAATTTTTGGTAAGCAAATGTCTATTCTGCCAGTGCCAACATGAAAATAGTACCCCAAGTGGCACTGCAGAAGGCAATAATGAGACTAGAGGTAATTGCTATAGCTATTGCCTTAGGCCCCTCAACGGCAGAGGCAGATGGACTGTGGGTTCTGATGACAGGAGAATGAGTGGAGATAAAAAAATAAATAAAATAAGTAGAAAGTTGCCAAACACACATCATAATCTGTGCTAAACAATTATGACCCAAACTCAGCAATATCTTTGAGTTGATTTAGATCTTTTCTCCACCTGCAGTATTTAATAATAGGATTGCTTCAAAATTCTTTACAACATAGAATATTATACTGTAAGCCAGTATCACATACACATTTTGATTTGTTTGGTACTCACAGAAGATCTTTCAGGACAAAAATTTAATCTTCATTGGAACATAATGAACACAATTTAAAATGAATGAAAGAAAAAAATATAGAAAAAGAAGGTAATAAAGAAAATGATAACTGCTATGAGCCTACTCAGGGAATATCCTAGGGGTCTTAAGATCATGAGTTCATTACTCTTCTTTGTGTTTTTGTGTTTTTTAAATTCAATTTTTATTAGTTATTTATTCATTCAATTAGTTACTCTTCAAATAACTCTCTCGGGTAGAATTATTTTCCCATTTGTTTTTCAGGAATAAAAATAAAAAGCTCAGAGAGTTTAGGCAATTTCTTTCCACATATAGAAAGATAGTCAAAAGCCATGCTGGGGATTGAATCTGTCCTTCGATGCTTTCAAAATTAACAAATAATTAGTATATCAAACATGTCTGATTTCAAGTTTGTGCTCTTGCCATGACATAATTTGTGTTTGCCATATGATAGCCCCACATGTCCAGTCTCCAAGCAAATGGCCCTCTCTAAAACAAGTCCCCTCATAAATCTTAAGATACTTTGCTTCAGGACTCTGTTCTTCCTCACTTTAAGGTTCTAAGGCAATGTGACATTGTAAAGCAAGGAAAATTTTGCTGAGATTGCTTTAAGTCTTTCTTTGTTATTATTACTATTATTAGTAGTAGAAGTATACCATTTTCAGGCATCTTATTCTTACATTTCTGAAGAAGAATAAAATACTTGTTTTAAACTCTGGTCCTTCAACTAAAGTCCCAGGAAGATGACTTCAGTGAATTTCTAGGTTAAATAAACAAGCGTGTTCCCTTCTGAACACCATGCAATGAAATTATTACCCACTCTTTCAAAAACGATTGGGCACAGTGGCTCACGCCTGTGATCTCAGCACTTTGGGAGGCTGAGACAGGCACATCACCTGAAGTCAGCAGTTGAAAACGAGCCTGACCAACATGGCCAAATCCTGTCTCTACTAAAAAAACAAAAATGAGCCGGATGTGGTGGCGCACACTTGTAATCCCAGCAACTCAGGAGGCTGAGGCAGGAGAATCTCTTGAACTCAGGAGGCGGAGGTTGCAGCGAGTTGTTGCACTCCAGCCTGGGCAACAGCACAAGACTCCATCTCAAAAAAAAAAAAAAAAAAAAAAAAACAGTGGGGGAGTTATATTTATTTAATACTATAATTTCAACAATGTAGACACCTACATGGTAAATATTGTTTGTTTTGCAGCTAAAAGAAATACAGAAACAAAGAAAAATATTAAGTTGACTGTAGTTCAGTTAGCTTGGGAATTGATTTTTGATGAAATTTGTAAGAACAAAAACTGCACATTGATTTGTGTTTGTACTCTACATTTCTACTCCAAAGACACCTTTCAATGCTTATTCACAAACTGCTGTCAGCATCTGTCTTCAAAGATAAAATAAAGAAAAGAAAATGACAATAGAATGCAACTATTGCATCTCTGGGGAAGTTCCATGTTAATTTCCCTTAACTTACTCTACTTAATTTGACAGTTGGAAACTTTTGTCTCATTTTGTCTCCAGAATTCAGTAGTATACATAGCTCAGTGAGCTTAGTTTTATTACACATATTATCCAAATGCTTTTTAATCATCTAAGATCATGATGAGCACCAGAAAGGCAATGTTATTTAACAAAGACACTTAACAGTGAATTAAATGGAGATGGTACTGATAAATAAAGTTGTCTGAGTTTCCTGCTGCAGACACACTCTGTCTGCAATTATTTTGGGGATGAAACTGGGATGGCTTGAATCCTGAGATTCAGCTCTCCTTTGAGGATGTATTAAAATCACATCGATTATAACCTTTTAATCACAATATGTGTGATAATTCCCATAGGGCCTGAGATTGAGTTCAATTTGGTGTGAACATCACATGAAGGAAATGCTGATAAACAATGCTGGGATAAAAATTTCTAAGCAATTTGCAAAGAAGTCTTAATTTCAAGCTTATTTTGGAAATAAGAGGTCAAATCGAAAGGAGTTTAATCATCAGTCTATTCAAATATTCACATAACAAATATGTCAACAGGGCCACCTTGAACATAGCACTTTCTTTGTTGCCAGTAGGCAATATTTGTGTTTGAAAACCATTTGTCTACATTTCAATACTAACGGCTACCAATTAAAATGTAACTGGAATACATACATAAATATGTTAGAAAATAATTTAAAAGTGAAAAATATACACCGTATAGGCATAAATATGTGCAAAAATAAGGGAAGAAGCACATTTCTGGATATTATCATTTGTTTGACTGTTACATAGAGTTTACCCCTTAGTGAATATTTAAATTAATCAAATCAAATGTCAAAGGAAGAGTAGCAAACATTTTTATTAAAGTCGTGACTACTAAAATTATTCATATGACAAAATGTGTTTATTTATGCTTTTGCCTGTGAGTAAAAGGGAAAAAAATACTCATCTCATGGTGTCACAACTTTGTCTTTTGAGGAAGAGAGAGAACATGAGTAGAAGGAGAAAAAGAACAGGCAGGAAGAAGTTATGACTGAATGACAATGTTGGTAAAGAACTATGAATAAAATTAGCATTTCTACAGCCATCAATTCAGTTCATAAACATTCATTATAGGGAGTGGAGTAAAATGGACGAATAGAAATTTCCACCTACTTCACCCTGCAATGAGGACATCAGTTTAACCACTATCTAACCAAAAAAAGCACTTTCATAAGAAACAAAAATGAAGTGAGCACTCACAGTACCTGGTTTTAACCTCACATTGCTGAAAGAGGCACTGTAGAAGGTAGGAAAAGAGTCTTGAATCACCAAGGCCACCCCTCCTCCATACCCCCTGGCAAGGATTGCACGGCAGGGAGCATATGTGCTTTTGTGAGAGGGTGAGTGCGGCAATTATGAAACTGCATTGAACTCAATGCTGGCCTGTCACAGCAGAAAGAAAAACCTGGCTGAATTCAGCTGACACCTGCCAATAAAGGGGATATTTAAACGAGCCCTAAATACTCCCTTTGTGGGGAGGCATCAGCTGATTCCAGCCCTGTTTTGCTGAACTCAGCAAAAGTTCCAGGAGATGGGGCTTGCACTTCCCAGTGGTCAGAATCTGAGCTTCGGCAAGTCTTGCCACCATGGGCTAAAGTACTCTGGGCCTCTAAGGAAGTTGAAAGGGCAGTCTAGACCACAAAGACTGCAACACCTATGCGACTCCTAGTGCTGAACTGGGCTGGGAGACAGTGGACTTGGGGGCACATGACCTGCTGAGATAACAGCCAGGGAAGCAAAGGGAGTGCTTATGCCATCCCTCCTCAGATGCACAGCTTGTGGTTCCAAAAGAGACCCCTCTTTCTGCTTGAGCAAAGGAGAGGGAAGAGTGAGGAGGACTTTGTTTTGCATCTTGACTACAAGCTCAACCACAGCAGGATAGGACACTGGTCAGAGTCATGAGACCTCTCTTTCTAGGCCGTAGTTTCTGGATGAAATTTCTAGTAGATACATCCTGGGCCAGAGGAAACTTTTTGGCTTGAACAGAATGACCTAGTCTTGGCAGGATCCATCACCTGCTGACTACAAAGCCCTTGATCCCTGAATAACCAGCAGCAATAGCCGGGTAATACAATGTGGGTCTTGGATGAGACTCGGACTTGATGGCTTTAAGTGAGACTCAGCACGTTCCCAACTGTGGTGGCTATAGTGAGAAACTCCTTCTGCTTGAGAAAAATAGAAGGAAAAGTAAAGGGGACCTCCTCTTGCATCTTAGGTACCAGCTCAGCCATGGTGAGGGTGGAGTAAAGAAATAAGTGGGCCTCTTGGGTTCCTGATTCAGGCTTTGACTCTTGGATGGTATTTCTGGACCTACCCTGAGCCAGAGGGAGCCCAGTTCCCTGAAGGGTGAGCCCAGTGCCTAGGCCAGGTAGCTGCAAGCTGACTGAAGAGCCCTTGGGCTTGAAAGGAACACTGACAGTAGCCTGGAAGTATTGTGGCCAAGGAACCACAATAATAGCCAGAGATTTCAACACCTTACTTTCAGCACTGAACAGATCTTTCAGATGGAAAATCAACAAAGAAAGACCAGACTTAATCTGCACTATAAAGCAAATGAATCTAATAGATACTTAAAGAACATGTTGTTCAACAGCTACAGAATACACATTCTTTTTCTAAGTACATGGATCATTCTCAAGGATTAATCATGTATTAGGTATCTTAAATCATTCAAAAAAGTTGAAAGAATGCCAAGCATATTCTACGAGCACAATGGAATAAAACTAGAAATGAGTAACAACAGGAATTTGGAAACTATATAAACACATGGAAATTAAACAATATGCTCCTGAATAACCAGTGGGTAAATAAAGAAATTAAGAAGGAAATTGAAAATTTTTCTGAAACAAATGAAAGTGGAAATACAACATACCAAAACCTATGGGATACAGCAAAACCAGTATTAAGAGAAATTTTATAGCTATAAATACCTACATAAAATAAAAAAAAAACTTCAAATAAAGAACATAATGATACATCTTAACTAGGAAAGCAAGAGAATACCAAACCAAATTCATAGAAGACAAAAAGTTAAGAAAGATCAGAGCATAAATAAGTAAAATTAATTTCACTTATTAATTAAAATAATACAAATACAAAAAATTAATGAAACAAAAAGTTTATCTTTTGGAAAGCTAAATACAATTGACTATTGACGTTTGTCAGACTTATGAAAAAAAAAGAGAATACCCAAATACATAAAATCAGAGATGAAAGAAGAGACACTAAAACTAATACTGCAGAAATTTGGAGGATCATTGTGGCTATGAGCAACTATAAGCCAATATATTGAAAAATCCAAGATAAATGAATAAATTTCTAGAAAAAAAAAAAAAAACTCTCAGGTTTGAACCATAAATAAATCTAAAACCTGAACAGACTAATAACAAATAATGAGATAGGAGCCATAACAAAAAGTCTGTCAGCAAAGAAAAGCTCAAGACCTAATGCCTTCACTGCTGAAACTGATAAAACTTTTAAAGAAGAAATAATGCTTACCCCACTCAAACTATTCTGAAAACTAGAGAACGGAACACTTCCAAATTCATTCTAAGAGGACCATTTTACCCTGATTTCAAAACCAGAAAAGGGATATCAAAAAAAGAAGCTACAAGACAATATAACTGTATATATTGATGCAAAAATCATCAACAAAATAAAAGCAAACTAAATTCAAAAACAAATTAAGAAGATAGTGCATTGTGACCAGGTGGGATTTATTCTTGGGATGAAAGGATTGTTCATTATATGCAAATCAATAAGTACGATACATCCTATCAACACAATGAAGGACAAAAACACATGATCATTTCCACTGATGCTGAAAAAGCATTTGACTAAATTCAACATCTCTTCATGGTAAAAACTCTAAAAAAAACTGGGGATGGAAGAAACATACCTAATAAAACCCATATATGACAGAATCGTAGCTAGTATCATACTAAATGGGGAAAAAACGGAAAGCCTTTCCTCTAATACTGGGAAAATGACAAAGATGCCCACTCTCACCACTGTTATTCAACGCAGTGCTGGGAATCCCAGCTAGAGCAATCAAAGAACAGAAAGAAACAAAGGGCATCCAAATTGGAAAGGAAGAAGTCAAACTATCCTTGTGTGGAGAGGATATGATCTTATATTTGGAAAAAGCTACAGACTCCTCCAAAACGGTATTAGAACTGATAAGTACATTTAGTAAAGTTGCAAGATACAAAATCAGTAGCATTTCTGTATACCAACAGCAATCTGAAAAAGAAATGAAAAATGTAATCCCATTCACAATAGCTACAAATAAAATAAAATACCTGGGAATTAAGGTAACCAAAAAGTGAAAGATTTCTAAAAGATTATAAAACATTCATGAAAGAAATTGAAGAAGACACACACAGACACACACAAGTGCAAGATATCCATGTTTAGGCGCAGAAAAAATAAATATTGTTAAACCGTCCATACTACCCAAAGTGATCTATAGATTCAGTGCAATCCCTAACAAAATACCGGTGACATTCTTCACAGAAATAGAAAAAAAATCTAAAATTTATGTGAAACCACCAAAGACCCAGAAGAGCCAAAGCTCTCCTAAACAAAAATAACTAAACTGGAGGAATCACATTACCTTACTTCAAATTATGCTGAAGAGCTATATTAATCAAAACAGCATGGTACTGCCATAAAAACAGACACATAGGAGAATGGAAGAGGATAGAGAACTCAAAAACAAATTCACACACCTACAATGAAATCACTTTTGATAAACGTGCCAAGAACATACATGGGGAAAGGACAGTCTTCAATAAATGGTGCTGGGGAAACTGGATATCCATATGCAGTAAAAAGAAAACTTGACCACCATCTCTCCCCATATACAAGAATCAAGTCAAATACTTAAATCTAAGACCTCAAACTATGAAACTAGTTAAAGAAAATGTTTGGGAATCTCTTCAGGATTTTGGACTGGGCAAAAATTTTCTGAGTAATACCCAGCAAGTACAGGAGACCAAAGCAAAAATGAATAGTGACATTACATCAAGTTAAAAAGTCTCTGCACAGCAAAGGAAGCAGTCAACAAACTGAAGAGACAACTCACAGAATGGGAACAAATATTTGCAAACTACCCATATGACAAGAGATTATTTCAGAATAAGTAAGGAACTCAACAACTTTGTAGGGTAAAATCTAATAATCTGGTTTAAGAACAGACAAAACACCACAATAAACCTTTCTCAAAAGAACTCATAGTAATGGCAAACAGGTATATAAAAAGATGCTCAACATCATTGATCATCAGAGAAATGCAAATCAAAACCACAATGAGATATCACTGTACCCCAGTTATAATGCCTTTTATTCAAAGTCAGGCAATAGCAAAGGCAGGCAAGGATGTGGAGAAAAGTGAACCCTCATACACTCTTGGTAGAAATGTAAATTAGTATGTTTGCTATGGAGAACAGTTTAAAGGTTCCTCAAAAAACCAAAAATAGAGCTAACATATGATCTAGCAATCCCACTTCCTGGTGTACACCCAAAAGAAAAGAAATGAGTGTATTGTAGACATGTCTGCACTTCTGTATTTATTGCAGCACTATTTACAATAACTGCAATTTGGAAGCAACCTGATTGTTCATCAACAGATGGATGGATAAAGAAAATGTGGTACATATACACAATGGGATACTATTCAGCCATGAAAAGAATGAGATTCTGTAGTTTGCAACAACATAGATGGAACTGGAGGTCCTTATATTAAGTGAAATAAGCCAGGTACCAAATGACAAACTTCACATATTCTCACTTATTTGAGGAAGCTAAAAATTAAAATAATCGAATTCATGGAGTAGAAAGTGAAAGGATAGTTACCAGGGACTGGGAAGAGTAGTGGAGGAGGGAGGGTGGGGAGAAGTAGAGATGGTAAATGGGTACAAAAAAATAGTTAGAAAATGTGAGTAAAACATAGCATTTGCTAGCACAACAGTGTCGACATAGTAAAAAATAATTTAATCGTACATTTTAAAATAACCAAAAAAAAAAATTGGATTGTTTGTAATACAGAGGAAAAATGTTTAGGGTGAGGGATACCCCATTTTTCATAATATAATTATTATCATTGCATGCTCACATCAATATATATCATGCAACCCATAAATAAATAAATAAATATATATATATACCTACTATGTACCCACAAAAATAAAAAATCGAAACAAATTTAAAAATAAAGAAATAACAATTATAATAGTTCCTTTAGAGTGCATCGATTCTCATTGGTCCTCTCATCAGTCAGTACTGCAAGCTTGAGATGTGTGAGGAGCAAATCAGTGGCCAATGTGCTGTCTCATTCCTTGTACAGCAAACTAAATAAGGAGTTTCACGCACACACACAAAAATAAAAAATAAAAAATAAATAAATGATGCTACTGTATTGGAGTACACAGCAAATTTAAATTATGCCCCAAATTATTTCATTTGGATTATAGTGTTTTCAAAGCCTAATGTCTAAACCTCCCTTAGTGTTTATTATCTTATACTGAGATTCTCTAGGCATTTTACCTTTTCCTCTTCTAATATGTAAACTACACGAAGGTTGGGACTGGGACTATATTCATGTCATCTTAAACCAGAGAAAAGCAAGAGATGAGCCGTCACTGTTAAATATTTTTTTGTTGCTGTTGGTGTTTTTGTTATTTTTCCCTTCTAACTACAAACTGGAACATAATCAGTGCCAGTTTAGATGAAAGAGCAACAAGAAAAAAATTCAGGTAATTTTGCCAACCAGAAATAATATCTGTTAATACTTTTGTTTATTATTTTCAGATAAATATTTCTCCATAATCAGTTGTAATTTCAAAGGCCCAATTTCACAAATAGTTTTCCCAGCAGTCACTTACTTTTTTTTACAATATTCCTCTTTCATATTATCATATCTTTATTTCTAAACTACATCTTCTAAACAGATTTAAATATACAAAGTATCTTGAATCTTTCAAATGTTATCTATTTTAGCAATTTCATTGCTTACAGTTTCTCACTGTTTCATTAACCATTTAAGACAACCTAACTCCTGACATTACTGTACTGCAGTGGTTCGACTATTGCCACCAACAGTACTGTGCTACTGATCAGATAAATACATCCTTCAGTCTTCATCTGATTTTCCTCACAGAAACCTTCAATGGTATTGAATGCTTCTTCCTGAAAACACTCTTGGTGTTATCAAAGCTTCTGTATTTCCTTCTAATACTCTTGATGCCCCAACTCCTTTGCTGGTTTATCTTCTATGTGGCTGTTAAAGACTGACTTGTTGGGCTTGATTCTAGTTTCTATTCCTTTCAATAGCCTATAGTCGTTACCAAGGCAATCTCATCCATGACATTAGCTTTAATTACCGTGTACAAAGGACACACAAACATACCAGTCATCCAGGCAGCTTCATAAAGTTCCAAATCCACACATATATCTGAACATTATATAATGAGCTTATTCATCTTCACTCCCTCCTTACAAAAAGACAAAGTTGCACAAACCCCAAACCAGTAATTTTTCTTGGAACAATGAGAAAAGTGAAGTTTCAGGACAAACCACCACCCTGCAATCTGGAATGGCAGGAAAATCCAGACAGTCACAGCAGAGGTCCATTGATCTGGAGCAGAAGCTGCTACAGCTATAGAACAGCAGGTAGCTGACGATACTGCAGTGGTAATTTTGGTGAGACTATTCTGTATGGATGGTGAAACTATCCTGTATAATCTTGTAATTGTCCAGTTGGTTAAGCAGGTTTCAAAACCCAGAGAACTTTCAGTACAATGAGTTAAAAACTAATATAAGCAATATTTCAAAAGTCAGAGGATTCCATGATGAAATGCAAAATGTTACAAAACAATATAATGATATTACAAATGTGTAATGGGGCGGGAAAAGAAAGAAGAAGAAAAACATACATAGCTACTGTACTGTAGTAGTTGATGAAGTCATTTGCTATAAAGTGATACCACTTATGATACCACTACACATGTATACTGGAACGGAACAATCAGGAAAATGGATGGGGCAGGGTAGAAGGAGTCAGTTGTCTACTATTGGAGTTGGAGGTTACAGGTAAGCAAGGTGCAGAGACTAGAATGACATATATTGTAATGGATTCATGTTAGAAACATCAGTGTGGACACATTTTGCATAATTTAGATAAAGATATTTATATGTAAAAATATGTATAGCTATGTGTGTATTCATGAGTTAGGACACACACATAAATCTTTGTTCTGTCAGCAGGGAGGGGCTGGAAGCAATGATTCCTCCGTAATGACAAACACACCTAGTTCTCAGATCTTGGCTTCTGGTATCATTCTCCAATGAAAAGAACCAAGGATCTATAAGTAAATGCCTGATTCTAGGACTAGGGAAGGAAATACATTAAAAAAGCCAAACAAGGCCGGGCGTGGTGGCTCAAGCCTGTAATCCCAGCACTTTGGGAGGCCGAGACGGGCGGATCACGAGGTCAGGAGATCGAGACCATCCTGGCTAACACGGTGAAACCCCGTCTCTACTAAAAATACAAAAACTAGCCGGGCGAAGTGGCGGGCGCCTGTAGTCCCAGCTACTCGGGAGGCTGAGGCAGGAGAATGGCGTAAACCCGGGAGGCGGAGCTTGCAGTGAGCTGAGATCTGGCCACTGCACTCCAGTCCGGGCGACAGAGCGAGACTCCGCCTCAAAAAAAAAAGAAAAAAAAAAAAAGCCAAACAAAAATATCTGCTCTGCTGCAGATAGGCACAAGTAGAAGAGACATAACCATCCACTCTTTCAGTGTAGACTATAAATAGGGACTTTCTTCCAAAGTATACAGTATACAAAGGGAAAAAAGCAAGATATGTTATAGTACCTAACAAAGTTTATCTCAGCCAGGTGAGAAAGATCTATATGTAGTATATACCCTTCATAAGATGTGATGAAAACTTCGCTCTGTGATCTATTCCCAGAAATTGATAGAACAGGTTAATCCTGAGAACATCAGACAAATCCTAATCTACACAATTTCTGATAAGTATTCCTTAAAACTGTCAAGGCCATAAAAAACAAGATAAATTTGAGAACTCATCACAGCGAAGAGGAGCCTAAGGAGACATGACAACTAAATGCGATGTGGTGTCCAGAATTAGGTTATGTAACAGAAAAATCTGAAAAATGCCCTGGAGTTGAGTTAATGAAAATCTAAGCTGTCAATAAATGTGGAAACTGGATGTGGGGTATAGTTCAACTCTCTATGCTATCTTTGCAATTTTTCTGCAAATCTAAAACTGTTGTAAAATAAAAAGTGTATTTTAAAAGTCGTTGAAATTTTTATGGAAGCACTACATTTAGTTATTGTCAAATGTTTTCATAGTCACTTCCTGAAACCTCATTAAGTCTGTTATATTAATAGGAAACGCCTTATTTTTAAAATTAGCAATGAATTTAAAATACTTCAATATGCCAATAAATATTTCTTTGAAAACGGGCTTGATTACCTTATAATAAGTATGTACCATAATTTACATAGCCAGTCTTCTGCTGTTGGGAATTTAGAAACATTTTCTCAAATTGTCATAGTCATAAATTAAAATACCATATTTATGATTGTGAATAATTTTTATATACATCTATGATGACTTCCCCATAATATGTATCAAAAAAGTAATAACTAATTCAGAGTGTGCAAAGTTTATACTTATGATTTCTGTTTTCTAATTGCCACCAGTCATTTATGAAATTTAGTTTCCGGAACTTTCAATGAAATTCCAGTATCATTTTGGCATTATGAAAGTACATAACTTTGTTATTCATATAATTATTAATGAGATGGGAAATGATTTACATATATTTATTAAACATTTGCATTAATCTTATGAATTAATTGCTTATATCATATGCTCAGTCTTCCTTTTCCTTTTACTTCTTAAGAGTTTTTTTAATTACATAACTCTTCTTTTTTAATAAATATACTTAAAAAAAATTTTTTTTTATTATACTTTAAGTTCTAGGGTACATGTGCATAACATGCAGGTTTGTTACATGTGTATACTTGTGCTATGTTGGTGTGCTGCACCCATCAACTCATCAGCACCCATCAATTCATCATTTATATCAGGTATAACTCCCAATGCAATCCCTCCCCCTTCCCCCCTCCCCATGAGAGGCCCCAGTGTGTGATGTTCCCCTTCCTGAGTCCAAGTGATCTCATTGTTCAGTTCCCACCTATGAGTGAGAACATGCGGTGTTTGGTTTTCTGTTCTTGTGATAGTTTGCTAAGAATGATGGTTTCCAGCTGCACCCATGTCCCTACAAAGGACGCAAACTCATCCTTTTTAATGGCTGCATAGTATTCCATGGTGTCTATGTGCCACATTTTCTTAATCCAGTCTGTCACAGATGGACATTTGGGTTGATTCCAAGTCTTTGCTATTGTGAATAGTGCCGCAATAAACATACGTGTGCATGTGTCTTTATAGCAGCATGATTTATAATCCTTTGGGTATATACCCAGTAGTGGGATGGCTGGGTCATATGGTACATCTAGTTCTAGATCCTTGAGGAATTGCCATACTGTTTTCCATAATGGTTGAACTAGTTTACAATCCCACCAACAGTGTAAAAGTGTTCCTATTTCTCCACATCCTCTCCAGCACCTGTTGTTTCCTGACTTTTTAGTGATTGCCATTCTAACTGGTGTGAGATGGTATCTCATTGTGGTTTTGATTTGCATTTCTCTGATGGCCAGTGATGATGAGCATTTTTTCATGTGTCTGTTGGCTGTATGAATGTCTTCTTTTGAGAAATGTCTGTTCATATCCTTTGCCCACTTTTTGATGGGGTTGTTTGTTTTTTTCTTGTATATTTGTTTGAGTTCTTTGTAGATTCTGGATATTAGCCCTTTGTCAGATGAGTAGATTGCAAAAATGTTCTCCCATTCTGTAGGTTGCCTGTTCACTCTGATGGTAGTTTCTTTTGCTGTGCAGAAGCTCCTTAGTTTAATTAGATCCCATTTGTTAATTTTGGCTTTTGCTGCCGTTGCTTTTGGTGTTTTAGATATGAAGTCCTTGCCCATGCCCATGTCCTGAATGGTATTACCTAGGTTTTCTTCTAGGGTTTTTATGGTATTAGGTCTAACATTTAAGTCTCTAATCCACCTTGAATTAATCTTCGTATAAGGAGTAAGGAAAGGATCCAGTTTCAGCTTTCTACTTATGGCTAGCCAATTTACCCAGCACCATTTGTTAAATAGGGAATCCTTTCCCCATTTCTTGTTTCTCTCAGGTTTGTCAAAGATCAGATGGCTGTAGATGTGTGGTATTATTTCTGAGGACTCTGTTCTGTTCCATTGGTCTATATCTCTGTTTTGGTACCAGTACCATGCTGTTTTGGTTACTGTAGCCTTGTAGTATAGTTTGAAGTCAGGTAGTGTGATGCCTCCAGCTTTGTCCTTTTGAGTTAGGATTGTCTTGGCAATGCGGGCTCTTTTTTGGTTCCATATGAACTTTAAAGCAGTTTTTTCCAGTTCTGTGAAGAAAGTCATTGGTAGCTTAATGGAGACCGAGTCTCGCTCTGTCGCCCAGGCTGGAGTGCGTGGCCGGATCTCAGCTCACTGCAAGCTCCGCCTCCCGGGTTTATGCCATTTTCCTGCCTCAGCCTCCCCAGTAGCTGGGACTACAGGCGCTGCCACCTCGCCTGGCTTGTTTTTTGTATTTTTTAGTAGAGACGGGGTTTCACTGTGTTAGCCAGGATGGTCTCCATCTCCTGACCTCATGATCTGCCCGTCTCTGCCTCCCAAAGTGCTGGGATTACAGGCTTGAGCCACCGCGCCCGGCCTAATAAATACACTTTAAAAAAAACTGTTCTTAGGGCACCAGTTTTACTTCCAGGCCGGCATGATTTGGGAAAAACAGGCTTTTACGTAATTAAGACAAATATATGAGGACTAATTTTGTATTTGATGGGTGGTCAAAGTAACTTAGGCATAGTTTATTGCTCTTGTTATTTTGTTGCTTTCATGAGTCATTTACCTTTCAGAGAGGATTTCAACTGTCTCACATCAGCTGTTCCAATACTTAGCCTTCAGCCATAACAATCAGATTATTTACTCAAAGAAAATGTCATATATGCTGACTTGTCGGGATGAATTAAGAAATGCCAAACAAGGGCTGTTAAAGGCATGAACATGATAAATATTTAAAAATTTGTTTTAGTTTTATCATCTGAATATTTTTTGTCAGAAAATATGCAGTTATAACTATATTAAAAATTTTTCTAATTTACATTTTTATTTTGAAAGCTAGATATAGAGGAAAATGACAAATGTAAACAAATGCACCTAACACTAAAGAACAAAAAGCAAGATTCCACTGTCATATTTCCAAAAAACATATTTTGGGGGTAAAAATAGAGGAAAGAATTAGTAAATTACAAATTATTAGTAGTAAAGAAAATTCAAAACAGTGAGTCAAGTTTTGCAAATATTTCCTCCAGGGCTTGTCAACCATTTTGGAAATAAGTTATACTCACTTAAAATGTAGTTATTATACTCCTCTGATGAATGAGAATCTTAAAGTTATATAACACAGATGAGTAGAATGATCATTAGTCAGTAGTGATCTTATGAATATTTTCATTGTTTAATGCTCGTTAAATAAATCAATAAAGACAACAACATCTAGGTAATTACATAGATGCTTACAAATCTTGGATTAATAATAAGGAATACTGCCAATTACTATCTTTTATTTGATAGAAACTTCACTATTGCCCAAGATGCTTATAAATGTGCTTTGCTCTGTTGGAGATAATATGCATTGCACAAGCACATTTTCTACTTTCTTGTTCTTAATTGAAATTCTCAATGTCGTTTTTTATTTGAAGAGTTAGAAACCCCAATATTACATTATGGTATAATAAAAAGTAACTCATTATTCTTACATAACACAATTCTAATTTGTTAAAATATGAGTAAATTCAAATAAATAAAATTTCTCAAAAAGATGGCATAAAATTAGGAATATCATTAAATATTCTTCTAAAACTCTAAGTATTTTGAAGGAGCTGAGTAGGAAATAAGATATAATTCAGAATGAGAAAACAATTCTACTGAATCTTGGCATTGATAAAAGACAAAGTCTATAACACTGGGCCAGTTTTTTTCACTTTTAGAAAGGGAATAATAACTTGCATTTTCAGAATAATTATTTCACAATTGCTGTATATTTTATGAAAACTGAAAAGCAAAATGTGATATGTTAATTTAGGGCATATAAATAATAGGTCAAAAGTCTTGTACAATTTCTGTAGTATTGTATTTTTCTAAGTTTATATAAGTTTAGCTAAAAAAATAGATGCTTGGTGTATTTATAAATCCAAAAATTAATCACATTTAATATTTTTGAGGACCTATCATCTGGCAAGCTCTGTGACCCCTTACTCAGTAAAATATGGTGCCCCCATGGAATCATAAGCCATCACAGTATTTAAAGCCATGATATTCAAGCCACTGTTTTAAATTATTGATAAAGGCTTACACAGACCACTACACATCAGATGAGATATTGCTATTTAATGTTATCCAATCATAAATGACTGATCCTTGACTCTAAGTCTCATGAGATCTAAGTCCTCGTTCGTTTGTTGTATTGTTTTCTTTTCATTTTAGTCTTGACATCGCTCTCAGGAGAGTGACTATAAACACGAGCCCTGCCCTGATAGAGCTGCAGGGGATTCAGCCTTCCACATTTACAATGTACCTTTTACAGGATACTTCCTTATCCTGGAGGATGGCCTAATGGCTAAGTGTCTGACCTGGTAACCAAGTGCTCCTTTCACAGGAAACTTGTTTATAAAGGTAGATACTCTTAAGGCTCATGACTGATTTATATCGAGTTCATTCCCACCAAGATAGCTACTATGTCAAAGAACTCTGACCAGAAAAGAAGTTAAGTTCAGATGTGTCAGTCAGGGGAGACACAGAGCAGGCAAATCATGTGAAATAACAAAAGCAGTGCGTTACTTGCAGAACTTATAGGGAAGTGGGGAACTTGCCTCGCAGGGCCAGTGGGAAGTGGGCAGCTGTCTGGGACACTCTTAGACCATTTTTGTTGCTATAACAGAATACCTAAGACAATAAATTATATTAAAAAAATAAGTTTGTTTAGCTCAATGGTTTTGTAAGATGGGCAGTTCAAGAAGGATGATGCTGGCGTCTGCTCAGCTTCTGCTGAGAGCTTTGGTTCTGAGTCAAAACATGGAAGTAGGTCCCAGGGGAAACAGGCACATGTGAACAGGCATAATACTAGGGGAGTCCGGGCTTTACAACGACTCATGCTGGTGAGAACTAATTCATTCTAGAACTAATGAGAACTCACTACTGTGAGAACAGTAATATACCCCCATGACCCGAAAACCCTCCGCCAGACCCCACCTACCAACACTGCTACACTATGGATGAAAGTTCAACATGAATATTGGCAGGGATGAGCCATATCCAAAACACAGCACATTCACACCACAACCAGCAGGTGGATTGAAGAAAGAGAGAATGAGGAACCTGTGGGCCAAAGCCATTATTGGGGTCCAGAGTGTTGGTCAAGCAGATATTCCCTGGAAAGTGCAAATCGGTGAACTTAGAACATAGAGGCATAAGTTCTGTAAAGTAACACCTGTGACCGAGAGATGGTCACTGTGGTATATCTGTGCAGCCCATGCAGGGCATAGAAGTCAGTCGGTTCTATAGTTTGTATATTTGACCTTCCAAAACTCGTGCTGAAATCTGGAATCTCCAAGTTTGGAGATGAGGCCTAACGGTAGGTGTTTGTGTAATGGGGGCGAATTCTTCGTGAATGGCTTCATATCATGATAGTGTTAATGAGTGAATTATTGTTCTACTATTTCTCATAAGAGTTAGTTGTTAAAAAGAGCCTGGAATCTCCCTGTCTCTCTCTGGCTTCCTCTCTCACCATGTGATATCTGCACTTGGAGGCTCCTCTTCTCCTTCTGCCATGAATGAAAGCAGCTTGAGGCCCTCATCAGATATAGATGCTGGTGCCATGCTTTTTGTACAGCCTACAGACCATGAGCTAAATAAATATCTTTTCTTCATAAATTACCCAGATTCAGATATTCCTTTGTAGCAACACAAGTGCAGTAAGACAGTGGGGTGAGTCAAATAGGTTTTATCTAGCAGGGAGGTAGGCACAGGAGGAGACTGTATAGGGCAGATATCTGGATCAACCACACTGAGGCACTGGGGGGAGGTAGAGAACGGGAAGCTGTCAAAGTTGCCTAAGCCTTGCCTCTGGTCTGAGAAAGTTAACTTTATATTCAAAATGCATGCCAAGGCAACATAAAATTACAAGAATTCACTATACTGTTTGAAGTGGGTCTTACAAGCCCCCCAAGAGAAGATAATTAGTTTGAGCACCAATATTTACGTGCCTCTGCACCTGCTACTCAAGTCAGTGGTGTCCTAACACCTACAAATTATAGCAGTCATCTTTTCCTATCCATGATTCTTTACAATCTACATGTTTCACTTTTGCAGAGTGGTTTTTTTTTTTTTTCTACTAGAACTGATGTAATAACCTTCCTTCCAAATAGAAATGGATTCATCTTCCTTGCAAAGAGTGAGGCAAGAATTATTTGAGCTCTCTCCTTGGTACCTTCTAGGCTTTGGAGTTGAACTTAGGTGAGGCAAAGTCAAATATGTTAGCCCTCGTCTACCTTATATTCAAAAAGTTACCTCTATGTATCAGACATGACCTGCCTTTCAAGACCTAATAACATAAAAACAGATGAAAAAAAGTAACAAACACTAGTTGATATACCCCAACATAGTTTAACAACTATTATAATAAAGGTGCAAAGACAATGACAGAATGGGTATGGCAAAGATTATTTAAAACTGAGACAAGCCTTATAGAAGATTTCTGACTCAAACTGGGATTTGAATTCCACTTCAAACAAGACCTTGATTAGCAGCAATATTTGGGAAAATATCCATTTTCAATTTCAGCAGAGAAACTTTAGAAAACAAATATGAACCCATGGACTAATAAAAAATTTCCTCCACATTGGAAATATGTGAGATTAAAATAGTACTAATTTCTAGGTTAGCATTTGAGGCTTTTTTTTAAGGCAGTGGAAGCACTAGGGCCTTTAGACATAAGATTGTCATTTTGAAGCGAGAGTTTAAGGAAAATGACTCTTGTCACTTAAAATATATGAGTAGAAACTTTAAGAGACTGGAGGCAGAGATATAAGCTAAACTAAAGACAGTAGAAATAGAGTTAAAATTCTGTCTGTGACTTCTAAAGCTCAGAAAGAGGAAGTGGAGACATCTGTGTGTGAGAGAGAGATATATATATATCACATACATGTGTATATATACATAAATACATATATATGTATACATAATACATATATAAATACATATACATACATAAATGTATAAATACATGGATACATATATAGTTATTTTCTTATGCTCCTAAATACACCCAAATAATCTTATAATAATGTTTTACTTATAAGGAATCTTGAAACAGAAAACCCAAACAATTAAACTAAAACAAATCTTACTCTCCCAAATTTCCATTGAGAGTATTAGAGTGCAAAGTAGAAAACCCTTCCTTGCTAATCCTAGCTATCATAGAAATGCATAACTTTCCAATTGTGTAGAAACACATGAAGTTTAGGATACAGAAGATTAGATTCAGAGGATCAGAGTAAATGGTATAAATTTAATTGTTCAAAATATGAGTGGAAACAAATCATCATGAAGTCACAATAAATAGCAATAATTGGAAAATGAGAAAATTTGTCTGCACTTACTAATGAGGGATTTCATATCCAAAAATAGAGTTTAGGTTTTTACATCCCTGAATTAATTAGTGCACGCGTACATACATCCATAGTAGGCATTTGAATTTGGCCTTTGAGACTGGTATTACATTCTCTTGGGGTTTCATATCGTGTTTCTTATATACGATGATATTTTGATTTTTATGGGGTGTTATGTGTGTATGTTACAAATAAACAGTTTTGGCATTTCAGTTTGGTATTGAGAGCAGCCACATAAATTTATCAAAATATACATGCCATATGTAGCTATTAACATGTTTCAAAAACAATTTGCTATATCCCAGTATTCATGGCCAGATATTCCTCAGTTTGATAGTCCTATGACAATCAGCATCGTAGATGAGTGAATAAACATCTACGCATCACTATAAACGTTGGATAAAATACCTGAATTCAATTACTAGTGTCACACACACACGCGCGCGCGCACACACACACACACACGCAGTTGTCATTAATAATTCCATGGCACTAACTACTCCACAAACAATCTTTAAATCTTCACAAGCTTTCTCCCTTTAGCCATCAATATGCGCATGCAAAAAAACATCATCACCAATGACTAGCCCCACCTTTACACTCTGAGTATCTTGGATTCGTGCTTTGCTGAGCTCTGAATTTCCATAAAATTAAATGTGATATCCAGCGTTAATTGATTCTGGATGGTACTTTTTTGCATAATTATGTTTAAGAAGGGCCTGTCAATACAATTTGCTCTCAATTGTCACAGTAATGGTAAATAAAATAGGTTCAGGTGCAAAGATAATAATTACTCATTTCAATTATTATAACACCATCATCCTAAAGAAACACAGCCAAAAAGAATAAGACGAAAGAAATATCTGGTGAAACATTTTGGCGTTTGTGGTAATACATCACATTGCTTTCATACTTCAGCAATCTCTGCATGTGAAAGTTCATTCACATCAAGAATTTTACCTTTTATAAGTAATTTCATGTTGCATTATGGAGGATATGGTTGTGTTCTCTGTTGAACATGTGCAGTATGATAGAGTTTCAGAGCTGAAGTTATTCGTGACTAAAGTTGATACTTACATCCTTCTTCTGAGGGTTTTGGGTCATGATCTCATTACTATGGCCACATAAAAGATCAGTTCCATTTGTCAATTAAGTAGCATAAAGAGTGAGCGGAATCCAAGGAAACTGCTTTCTCTGTACATTTGCCATAGTATACGTGGGTACCATTTGGTGAAGGGAGATTAACTGCAATTCTAGTTGCAATGAATTTCCATTGTCTTCACCTTTACTTAAGTTTGGGATTTGGGAAATATGATGATTTTTCTCTGTGTTAGTGACTTGTTTGTTAGAAGTCTTGCTCCCTCCAGTATGTTACCCTCTCAAGCTTTCTTGGCTCAGCGATTATCCTGTTTCAATTTATTATTCTTTCTTTTGGTTTTATTTTATTTATTTATTTTTTTGTCTGAGGAAACTTTTAAAACTTTTGCTATAATCATAGATTTTGATATAAACTTTTGAGATAATCATAAATTTACTTATAATTGTAAGAAATATTGCAAATAGATCCCATGTATCACTTACCCAGTCACCTCAATGGTAACATCTTACAAAACTGTAGTACATTATCACAAACAGAATGCTGGCATGGTTGTGTCCAATATGCACAACATTTGTATCCCCAAAAGGAATTGTCATGTTGCTTTTTTATGGCCACATCCACTTCCCTCTTGTCTGCTACCCTTCCTCCTCAATCTATGGCAACCATGTATCAGGACTGTATTTCTATAGTTTCACCATTTCACAGTTTTATATAAATGGTATCATAATAAATGTAATCAATAAACGTAATCCAGCATATAAACAGAACCAAAAACAAGAACCACATGATTATCTCAATAGATGCAGAAAGGCTTTTGACAAAATTCAACAACCCTTCATACTAAAAACGCTCAATAAATTCGGTATTGATGGAACGTACCTCAAAATAATAAGAGCTATTCATGACAAACCCACAGCCAATATCATACTGAATGGGCAAAAACTGGAAAAATTCCCTTTGAAAACTGGCACAAGACAGGGATGCCCTCTCTCACCACTTCTATTCAACATAGTGTTGGAAGTTCTGGCTAGGGCAATCAGGCAAGAGAAAGAAATCAAGGGTATCCAGTTAGGAAAAGAAGAAGTCAAATTGTCCCTGTTTGCAGATGACATGATTGTATATTTAGAAAACCCCATTGTCTCAGCCCAAAATCTCCTTAAGCTGATAAGCAACTTCAGCAAAGTCTCAGGATACAAAATTAATGTGCAAAAATCACAAGCATTCTTATACACCAGTAACACAAACAGAGAGCCAAATCAGGAATGAACTTCCATTCACAATTGCTTCAAAGAGAATAAAATACCTAGGAATCCAACTTACAAGGGATGTAAAGGACCTCTTCAAGGAGAAGTACAAACCACTGCTCAGTGAAATAAAAGAGGATACTAACAAATGGAAGAACATACCATGCTCATGGATAGGAAGAATCAATATCGTGAAAATGGCCATACTGCCCAAGGTTATTTATAGATTCAATGCCATCCCTATCAAGCTACCAATGAGTTTCTTGAATTGGAAAAAACTGCTTTAAAGTTCATATGGAACCAGAAAAGAGCCCGCATTGCCAAGACAATCCTAAGTCAAAAGAACAAAGCTGGAGGCATCACGCTACCTGACTTCAAACTATACTACAAGGCTACAGTAACCAAAACAGCATGGTACTGGTACCAAAACAGAGATATAGACCAATGGAACAGAACAGAGTCCTCAGAAATAATACCACACATCTACAGCCATCTGATCTTTGACAAACCTGAGAGAAACAAGAAATGGGGAAAGGATTCCCTATTTAATAAATGGTGCTGGGAAAATTGGCTAGCCATAAGTAGAAAGCTGAAACTGGATCCTTTCCTTACTCCTTATATGAAAATTAATTCAAGATGGATTAGAGACTTAAATGTTAGACCTAATACCATAAAAACCCTAGAAGAAAACCTAGGTAATACCATTCAGGACATAGGCATGGGCAGGGACTTCATGTCTAAAACACCAAAAGCAACGGCAGCAAAAGCAAAAATTGACAAATGGGATCTAAATAAACTAAGGAGCTTCTGCACAGCAAAGGAAACTACCATCAGAGTGAACAGGCAACCTACAGAATGGGAGAACATTTTTGCAACCTACTCATCTGACAAAGGGCTAATATCCAGAATCTACAAAGAACTCAAACAAATTTACAAGAAAAAAACAAACAACCCCATCAAAAAGTGGGCAAAGGATATGAACAGACTTTTCTCAAAAGAAGACATTCATACAGCCAACAGACACATGATAAAATGCTCATCATCACTGGCCATCAGAGAAATGCAAATCAAAACCACAATGAGATACCATCTCACCTCAGTTAGAATGGCAATCATTAAAAAGTCAGGAAACAACAGGTGCTGGAGAGGATGTGGAGAAATAGGAACACTTTTACACTGTTGGTGGAATTGTAAACTAGTTCAACCATTATGGAAAACAGTATGGTGATTCCTCAAGGATCTAGAACTAGATGTACCATATGACCCAGCCATCCCACTACTGGGTATATACCCAAAGGATTATAAATCATGCTGCTATAAAGACACATGCACACGCATGTTTATTGTGGCACTATTCACAATAGCAACGACTTGGAATCAACCCAAATGTCCATCTGTGATAGAATGGATTAAGAAAATGTGGATTAAGAATGGATTAAGAAAATGTGGCACATATACACCATGGAATATTATGCAGCCATAAAAAAGGATGAGTTTGTGTCCTTTGTAGGGACATGGATGCAGCTGGAAACCATCATTCTTAGCAAACTATCACAAGAACAGAAAACGAAACACCGCATGTTCTCACTCATAGGTGGGAAATGAACAATGAGATCACTTGGACTCGGGAAGGGGAACATCACACATCGGGGCCTCTCATGGGGAGGGGGGAGAGGGGAGGGGGGAGGGATTGCATTGGGAGTTATACCTGATATAAATGACGAATTGATGAGTGCTGACGAGTTGATGGGTGCAGCACACTAACATGGCACAAGTATACATATGTAACAAACCTGCAGGTTATGCACATGTACCCTAGAACTTAAAGTATAATAATAAAAAAAAACAGAAAAAAAAATCATTACGATTGTGATAAACGAAGCTACAGACTGACGAGATTTTAATTCAAACTGTTGAATTGCATCTATTTGCAGGTGTTTTGAAAATAAATATATCTATGATAAATATTTTTGCAGTATTTCATGTATAGATTATATAAATGACTCATAACCTTTAAAAAAAGGCCAAAAACAAAGCTGAAAATGAGAAAAAGTTACAAACAGCTATTACTTCACACTAGAGGAAATCAAAATAACACATGAATGTGTTAGATAGTGCTCAATCTTCTTAGTTATATTAGGAAGATGCAAAGGAAAACCTGACTGAGGTCTCACTGGCATACCTGCCAAATGGCTACAGAGAAGACAGAAGGCAAGGTCGTCGGAAAATTAGAACTTTCACGTGACATTGTGGAGGTGCCCATCGGTCAAATTCCCTAGGAAAATAATTTGGCAGAATCTCCTGTGACCCAGACCTTTCACTCTCAACACACCTGAACTCTAAGTATATTCAAGCAGAAATGAATTCACATGGTCAGAAAAGACATGTACACAAATAATATCACTGTTCCTAATACCCGAAGCAGAATCATCTCAATATTTACAAATGACAAAATGTAGAAATAAAGGGCTCTATAACCATCTAGCAATGAAACTGAAACAAAAATATGCTGTGAATCTCACCAACATGCAGTTGAGCAGAAGAAGACTGAAATAAAAGAGTACATGCTGTATGATTCCATTTATATGAAGCTCAGATAAAGGCCAAATTGGTCTCTGAGGACAGAAATCACGATAGTTAACTTTAGTGGGGACAAATGACTTGGTGGAGAAATTCATGATACTTTTATTCTATTTCTAGGGCGATGTGCTATTTGGCTCACATATTTGAGTTTCCTGAAGTTGTTTTTCTGCTGTTGCCTTGCATTCTATGATTCTCTTCCAAAATCAATCTACTCCTCTTGTTTTCTTTCACTGTTGTATAACTCATTTGCTTGGTATGAGGGTCTAGATAATTATTTTTGTCTTCATTGCCTATTAGTTCTGTTAAGATACAAGAACCACTGATTCTACAGAGAACTACAAGACGCATTACGGTTGACGACACAAACATGTGTATATGATGGGGTCTCATTCTGTTGCCCAGACTGGAGTGTAGCAGCGTGATCCTGGCTCACTGCAACCTCTGCCTCCTGGGCTCAAGTGATCCTCCCACCTCAGCCTCCCAAGAAGCTGGAGCTACAGGCACATGACACCACACCTGGCAATACACACCTTTGTATTTCTTGTAGATATGGTGTTTTGAACTGGTCTTGAACTCCTGGACTCAAGTGATCCATCTGCTTCGGCCTCCTAAAATGCTGGGATTACAGGCATGAGCCACCGTGTCCACTCTGTATTATAATTTTAAATAGTAGTTCTATATAAAGTCATCCCTCAGTAGCTACAAGGCATTGGTTGCAGGACACCTCCCTAACCTTCATGCCCCCTCATACCAAAATCTGAAGATGTAATAGTCCCTGATATAAAACGCCATAGTATTTGCATACAACCTACACACATCCTCTTGTATGCTTTACATTATCCCTAGATCAGTTACAATTCTTAATACAATGTAAATATCATGTAAACAGTTGTTATATTGTATTGGCTTTATGTATTTTTATTGTTATATACTTATTTTTAATATTTCTTTTCCTGAATACTTCTCTTCCACAGTAGGTTAAATTTCAGACATGGGACCCACAGATGTGGAAAGCCAAGTTTATACTGTTACCAAGTGGTATAATGTTTCACTGTTCTTCTCCAGCATTTTTATTTATTTCTGGGTGCTTATGCTTACTTTCTCTATCCTTTAAACTCTTTTGATGCTTACTACCCATTCTTCATTCATGTTCTAAAACCTCTGCATATTTTGAAGTATTCCCTCAGTCTTTTTCAGTAAAATCTATCCTTCCTTTATCATTTTGGGATTCAGCTTTCATGATCCAAGTGGTTGTGTGCTCTTCTTCAGTTTTCTTGGTCCATTAATTTAGGTTTTACACTTTCCTTCCATTTGTTCGTTTCTATTCTGAGTTTTTAAAATTTCTAGATTTAGTTGTTCTTCAATATCTTCAAATGTCTGATAATATTTAATTTAAAAAATTGTGTCTGTTTTGTACCTGGTGTTGGGGGTTGTATTTTTATTACTGAAAACTGTAGTCCCTATTTTATTTTTTCTTCCTTAGCATAGGCTATTTATAGATTTTTGCGTGTCCTTTTCTGTTTGTTTTCATAGACATTGAGATTTTCAGGACAATAAGCATGCAGTGTATCCATGGCTTATCATTATTTTACCCATACTCCATCCTTTTGCATTGGAACTGTGAAGTGCAG
This sequence comes from Trachypithecus francoisi, assembly GCF_009764315.1. Classification (NCBI taxonomy): domain Eukaryota; kingdom Metazoa; phylum Chordata; class Mammalia; order Primates; family Cercopithecidae; genus Trachypithecus; species Trachypithecus francoisi. The sequence goes on along the minus strand of NW_022681458.1, from coordinate 123,830,048 downwards.
TTTATTTACAGTACAACTTTATTTTTTTCTTTTTGAGGAATGAGGGGTTTGGTGAGTTTTGTTGTTTACACATCCTTTAATTTCTACCAGTTGCTTCCTTTTTTTCCTTTCCTGCCAAGGCTGCCTAGTGCCTTTCTCTTTTAGTTTAGTCTCAGCATCAAAATCCTTTGGTCTAAGCAAGTGCATTATATTCTCCTGATTAATGGAAAAGGAGGCTTTGGAGTTTAAAAATGCTTTTAATGTGAAATGGGGCTTATCTTAATTTACTGGAAGCAAAATATATTTGTTTTTCTTTTATTGCTATCTTTTGTAAACCCATCTTTTGCACTTTTAAATGGACTTCTTGTTACCTGTGAACTGTTCTTCCAAAGCCAAAAATAAATTGAAACTCCCTTCAAATCTTAATTGCCTCAGATGTTTAATCTGCACAATAAGGCCAATAACCCTGACACACTTCACAGGACTGCGGAGAGAGAAAGCAAATAAATATCATGAATATACACACAATTGTAAAAGCTCTTGTAAATAAAATACAGCTATATAAATGCAAAATAACAATAATACTTGTAATTGCTTTTGAGCACTAGAATTTTAGAATGCAGGTTTTGGTAAATACCCACCCCCCACCCCCGCGTTTGTGAATTCACAGTCATAATAGATCATTGTGTTTTCCTAGGTTGCATGTCAAGAGCCAACCAGAAGAGCGGAAACTAGTTTTTATTATTGTACACACATTGTCTGAAGAAAGCCAACAGCAATGAATCTTCAAACTTTTGGGATTTACTTAGATGATTTTATATTTCCAGTATTGCTTCTATTTTCTCTTTGCAGCTCTGAATCTAAAATAACATACAAACCGTTCTCTTGATACACAAACTTCAACAGGACCTAGAATCACTTATGTCCTCTACCCAACTGCACAGATTCAGACTACGGGCTCCTCCCCGTTCCTGGGCTGCTGCTTGCCCTTTTCCACTTCTGAGCTTTGGTTTGCTCTTCTCTCTCCTAGGCTTATTTTCCTTTCTCATGATGTTTCTTGGATACTGCCGTGAAGTCTAGTAATAATTGTGTTAGGAAAATATCATCTTTGCCAGCCTAAAGCACTTCTTATCTCTACTGAAACTCTTAACAAATTGTATCTTCTATTACAATGCATCACCTGAATCATTTCTTTCTCCTAATGATTTGAAGAGAAAGTATTGCCCTATTGCTTTTTTTCCTCTCTTAGTATTGTTCAGTAGAGTGGTATCAACAGAGAGATGTCCAATATGTGTTTAATAATTGAGAGTAACCAAAGACTGTCTTAGGAAATGAAGAGAAGAAAGTTATCTTTTCTTTAAATGTTAGTAACTTGAGACAGAAATCCCCTCAGGCCTGTAGACAGTACTAGAAAGAAAGAGAAGTATTTTCACTTATGATTTTCAAAGAAAAATCTTACACATTCATACAGAGTCAGGTCAGTCTTACTGATGTAAGCACATGGAATATAGATAATATCTAATAATACTGTATTTGAATTAAATTGAATACTCTCTAGTGTGATTTCGTGAAAAGATACTTTTTAAATTCTAAAAATTATACTAAGAAATTACATATAAGAAAGTATGCATAATTATGCAAACACATAGAAATGATAGCGTATCTTTAAGGGGTAATTTTTAGTTGAGTTTAAAAGAAAGAGAAGATATTTTCAGGTATCAGACAAAGGGAAACTTGAAGACAACACAGTCAGCTGCCAAACTAACAGAGAGCAAGGCTGAGAATGACATGAAAATTGTTATTGATCTAATGAATTAACATCTATACAAGGGAAGAAAATTTGTCCTTAGATACATGTGAAGTGGGGATCTGAAACTAAAATCTCAGCAGAAATCTGAAACCAGAAAGAAGTGCCCTCTTGGGGATAGAAAGCCTAAAACGGACTTCACTACTTCAGGAAAGCCCCGAGGAAGTTTTGCCCTGCATCAGGTAAATGAGTGGTAAAAGAAATCTCCCTTGAGAAATACAAACTCCAAGTGGATAAAATCAAACTTTGCATTTGGGTCACCCAAGCTGAGATATTCATTTAAAAACTAGGCTCAGCAATGATTACCCAGGGAACCCAAGAGAGGCTTTCAACATCCATGCTCTAGAAATGTTAGAGTAGGTGGTTAGGCAGACATGAGCAGGGAAGCAGAGAACCATCCCAGAAATGACAGGTGATCATCCGGTAATGGTCAGGCAGTTGTTCAACAGTCTGTCTGAAATGATAATTGATCACAGCTGGTGCCAAGGGAAGACCATCTCTCAATAGATAGAAAATACCTGCAGCTAGTGATGAGTAGCTTCTGGATAAGAGCTCAGGAGTTAGGTCAGCGGGCTCAAGAATATGCACTAAGAGGCAAAATGGCAGATGTATGACCTTTCTTTGAGGGTGTTCAACCAGTAAAAGAAAATAGCCCTCAATAGAGTAGGCACACAACCTTAGTAAATACATTACACATGCAATCACCCTCCCGAGTGCTGACCAACAGTGTCCATGTGGAAGCTGAGCAATAGCCCGCCCCAAGGGGAGGATCAAGGGAGGAGAAAATAAAACGTTGGATCATGCCAATGTATAAAACCCCATGTCAAGGACTGGGTGACACACTCTCAGGTACCCCCCTCAGCCCTCCTCCAAGTGTATTTTTCTTCCTTTCACTCCTGCTCTAAAACTTTTAAGTAAACTCTCACTCCTGATCTAAAGCTTCTCTCAGTCTCTCCCTCTGCCTTAAACCTACTTCTGCCCCTCAGCTGAATTCTTTCCTCTGAGGAGGTAAGGATAAAGTTTGCTTCAGCCTTGTATGTTTTCACCTCTGGTAACAGAACCACTCTCATAGCCAAGGGAAAGATGGACTGGAGAAGAAGCCATGGGTAAATATGGCTTTATATGCTTGCACAGAAATTACAGATGATGTGGCCAAGTAGTCTACCAGGCATAAGTTTCATAAAACACACCAAAGTTGATGCTGAATACCATAAAACTTAAAAAAACTACACATTTAAAACATAAGTGCTATAAAAATAAACAACCTTGGTATAAGAAAAAGGGCAAATTATCATGGAAAAAATAGCTAGGTTTGCAAGTAAAAACAATAAAGTTGGATAAAACCAATCAGTAAATTTTAAAAATCAATAATATGGATAAGTATGGGTGGAGGCTACATGGATATGGTCTATCCTCTTTTTGCAGCTTTCTGTGAAATCTTAAGTTTAAAATAGGGAGTTATAAAAACTCAGTAAGATACATGACAGGATATAGCAGCAGAGTGGTAGCACAATCTGATAAATTTACACACAAAGAAAACAATAGACTAGGCCGAGATGGGCGGATCACGAGGTCAGGAGATCGAGACCATCCTGGCTAACACGGTGAAACCCCGTCTCTACTAAAAAAATACAAAAAACTAGCCGGGCGACGTGGAGGGCGCCTGTAGTGCCAGCTACTTGGGAGGCTGAGGTAGGAGAATGGCGTAAACCCAGGAGGCGGGGCTTGCAGTGAGCTGAGATGGGGTCATTGCACTCCAGCCTGGGTGGCAGAGCGAGACTCCGTCTCAAAAAAAAAAAAAAAAAAAAAAGAAAACAATAGACTAATGTCACTTACAGCTGCAAATATAAATATCTTAAAACATTAATAGATAAAACTCACCAAATATTTGCGTCCCCAGAGGATCCCTTAAAGAAACAGATGGCACACTCAGAGGGTTTACTTGAGTGAAGATTTTAAAAATGGACTATTTCCATAGGTCTGAACAGTGTTAAAAATACCAAGAAGATGTGTGTAGAACTCAAGGCTTGTAAGAATGAGAAGGAAGCTATTAGGAGCCCTAAATCATATTGGAAACTCAAAAGATAGTAGCTCTGATAGAAAGGTTGACTGATGACCTGTGAGGATAGAAAACCATGGTCATTGCCAATTTGTAGAGAAGAGACTGTGGGAATAAGATGGCCGTGCCCTCCTCTGAATGTGGAAGACAGAAGACAAGAGGCCGAGAATAACCAGTCAACAGCTGTGTTTCCTACAGAGCACAAAGCTGAGCAGAGACGGATGGAGAATGGATGTGTGGGCATAACACAGAATAAATAGTAGAGACCATTTATTTTGTCCTGTGGCATTGATCTTGTCCTTCCTTCGGAAGTAAAAATGTGTCTTCAAAGCATGTGAAACAAATCCAGTCAATATAATGGTGGCATTAATTCCAACACATTCCATTCTTCATATTGGTGTCTGACTGATGTTGAATATCACCTGTGTTCTTCATATACAGTAGAAAAAAAAAATTAACACAAGCATCATCACTAAAGTCCCTGCTTGTGTAGCTGGTCTTGAAGTCCAACTAATAATTGTAGCTATCTTTTCTCTCTTGCTAGTCTGTGTTCCTGTTGCCCTCTTCTACATCCTTGGCACCTCAGAAATTTTTCCTAATGACTCAATTTTCAGAAAAATCAACGTTTGTTAGAAACAGTGATTACTTTTGTTTCCTTGTTGTATTTTGGTTGTCATGATGTCCAGCTGACTTTTATTACTGGAAATAAAAACATTCCAAGGTGTTGGGATAAATCCTGAAGGATATGCACATACTCCTTTTTGCACCCACTGTGTAAGACTCATCCAGTTTCTCCATCATATTTATAATCAATCACACCAGCCACTTCAGTTGACCCTTGCCCTGCTTTTTGATTCAGTGGCATGAAGTACCCCAAATGGTGAGATCTCAGTTTCAAAATTCAGTTTTTAAAATCATAAATGTGTTTCATGGTGGGAGCCATCCTCCCTCAGTCATCAGGACTTTTGAACTCATGGAGCCATGGTTGAGAGGACAAGGAGCAAAAGTTTCTTACACATTGTATTAGATGTAATAATGAGACATGGAGCTCCACCTACCACCTCTTTGATATTCTAGCTATAGCTAGAATTTCCTATAGGGAAATTGCACCAGATCCTGGATAGCTAGTTTGAGATTTATATTGCATCTTGAAGGAATGGTCATTAACCTGTCTTCCGATTGACTTTGGGTTCAATTATGTAATTATGATAAGGAAATACCAGAGAGTTTCAAAAGTCTGAGCCCATTGCCAGGCTTCTTTATCCATAAAATGAATATCTTGGTAAGAGGTGATCGTATGTGAAATTCCATGCCAATTCATGAGGCAGAATGTTTGTGCTGGCTAGGGTCCTGTGTGGTAGAAACACAAATCACTTTCCAAAATAAGCTCATATTTCCCTAAAGACAAATCAATGTCTTCTCCACAAACAAAAGGGACAAAAGTAATCGACCTCCTATGAAATGTCTTCTATGTCCCCTTGGTAAAATGACACGAATAAGGAGCTTGTTTTGGGCATCCAGCAGGCGTGACTGTCACATCAACTCCAGGGCATAAAATTTCAAGTTGTTGAGCTCACAGATGCCAAGGCATCTGAAATTTTTCGTGTATGCTGTCGGCAAGCACCAGGATGTTAGAAAGAAAAAACCACTAAATGTCCATAAGATGGGTCATCTTCACCATCTGATCAGTGCCCAGTGACTCACGCTTGTAATCTCAGCAATTTGGGAGGCCAAGGCGAGTGGATCACTTGAGGTTAGGAGTTTAAGACTAGCCTGGGCAATATGGTGAAACTCCATCTCTACTAAAAATTCAAAAAATTAGCTGAGCATGGCGGTGCATGCCTGTAATCCCAGCTACTCGGCAGGCTGAAGCAGAAGAATTGCTTGAACCTGGGAGGTAGAGGTTGCAGTGAGCCAAGATCACACAGTGCACTCCAGCCTGGGCAACACAGTGAGACTCTATCCATGCCCACCCCCCCAAAAAAAATCAAAACAAAAAACAACAACAACAAAACCTGTTCTCTCAAACATTGGCTATTAGGGCAGATACATTACAATTTAACTCTGATTTAGGGAAATTTAACCAACTAGTTGTACTTTACAAATGTCTAGATTCTTAAGGTAATGAGAAAAAGTAAACTAGAATATTACGTAAGAGCCAGCCAACACATGTAAGTTAATAAAGAACTACCACACTTAAAAGAATACATATACACAGGTAATGACTACTAAAATGTCAGGTGCAAGATTGTGGGCACATCCTGGATTTGACAGACAAAGCTATCAGGTTAAAATATGGAGAAATTCTGCAACCATGGAAGAGCACACGTTTTTAGGATTCAAGTAAATTCCTCTGGTGTCCACTGTTGATTCAACCAATGGAGATGAAGGGACTTGGAAAGTAGAAGTAGGTTCTTTAAAATATCTGACCACAGACCTTTCTCTCTATATTATAAAGCAGATACACACTGGATGGTTCAGTGACCTGGCTTTTTGCTTGTATAAAAACCACATGATTTGCATCGTGGGGTAATTCCTTAATGTTTTATTCTATTTAGACTCCCAGCTCCTTATGTAACACTCAGCTTACAAGTTTTTCTCAAAAGTATAATCTATACCCATCTAGGTAATGGATTATACAGAAACCGTGATGATGGTGCTTCAGGAAACAGTCTGTTCTAGAGCAGTCAAGTATGCATCAGCACAGAGAGACACTTTATTTGCCTTATGAAATATTTCCTTGCCCAGGGTCTTTCAAAGAGAGTAGAAAGCCACACATCTTCAGAGACCTCTTTCAGGAAAGAAATATGCAATAAAAGACTGCAGTAAGGTCTATGCTAATTATTAGGGAACAATAATATGGATTAATTAGGATTAATTAGTAGGGAGCCATAACAGATTAACAAAAGAAAACTAACATCAATTTGCTATGTACTAAATGTCAGGAACTGTGTTTTCACATCCATCACCTCACTGAATCATCTCAATATGTCTCCTCTTGTTTAGTTTAACAGCATTCTCGCAAGTTTTGGTCATATTATTAACGTTTCACAGATGAAAAAACTAACCCTAGATTGCTGAAGGAAGTTCCCCCAGGTCACACAGAGCATATGTGACAGTCCAATGGTGTAAATATAAAGCCTGTCTCCTACAAAACCACATTCATCTTTTAAAGATGATACCCACCAACACTTGCTTGATCAGAGACTGCTTAGTAGCATGTGATCTCACTCCCACACGGGTAAACACGTTTGATGGTAGGCTAGCTTCCTAATTGCTCTTGTGTTAGGGTAATATTATACACATGAAGGCTGGCAGTAAGAGGTGATGCCTAGGAACAAGATGGGCGGTAGATGAAAACCATTTTATGTTTAAAATTGTTTCCAAACGTGATTATGCCAGACTGTACGAGGAATGAGACTGCTCTTTACTTGTTTCTGCCTCTCATCTTAGCCAGGCTCTTTTTCTAGCTCAAATCAAAACCCATTTATTGGAACCCTGTTTCCCCCCTGCACTCTGATTGACACTGTCCTTGTAAAGGTTCCTCATTAGTTAATCACAGGCATGCCTCCTGGCCCTTGGCCAGTCATTCTTTACCTAATTTGCACAAGGACAAAGCAAAAAGAGGAAAATTCATTGAGCGTCTTCGGTTCTTTTATCAATATGAGCTCTGTGATGTGGTAGGACAAGTCAAATTCGTGTACCTTCTAATTGGTCCAGAGATTCTACATTTCTTTCTTGAGGACACTTGGTTAGGCAGAAAAAAAGTTCATATTTCAGCGGGGCTATAATCAATATATCAACTATATTGGCTTCATGTCAACACACAAGTGTTCATTATTAAGTAGATTCTGAAGGGCTCACTGAATATTGCACTTTGAAATGTGTGTCTGGTGCCTGGGAGCAATTTTAAACTTCTCTTCTGGGAACTAGGACACAGTTAAAAGGATTTAGGAGTAGAAATATTTCACTTAAGAAAATCCATTTCAGCAATTTGCACATTAAGAAAACGGGAAATGTTTCTTTACCAACTTCACTGGCATTTGATGGGAGATCTACTAAAACACAGGTAATTTTATTCTAGTTATTATGGCTATAGAAGCATAAGTGCTCTTCTACTCTCTTGTGAATATAGTATGGCACAATCCATCATAGTCATTGTTTATTACATCCATATTCTGAGAACAAGTTCCTTTTATTTAAGTACTAGTAACATTAAACATTTAGGAAGTATCAGAATTTTGCCAAGAACTTTAAAACCCTTAATGTTATTTAATCCTCACAGCAATCAAAGGAGGTGGTTGCTGTCACTCTCTGCATTAACCATAGGAATTTAGAGAGGTTTAAATAATCTGTTCAAATTTACGTAATTTGTGTGACCCAAAGCTTGAATTTAAAGATAATGTCCCATTCTAAAATCTGTATATTTAATCTCTGAGTTATACTACCAAGAGAATAATATTAATAGCTAATATTTTGTGTGATTTTTGTGATCCAAACACTAATGTAGGTTATATTTACATATATAAACACACACGTATACATATACATGGGTATATATACACATATACCACTTTAAAACATGAGCTGTACTAATAACTAAAATAATGCACAGGACAAAGATCAAATATTCATTAAAATAATCAGTGCAAGGACCAGTAAAAATAGTAAGCTAGTAGCAAAACATTGAGGAATGATGGATTTGCACCACATGAAAGAGAAGAGAGAGAAAGTGAGAGAAGAAGGAAGGAAGGGAGGAAGGAAGGAAGGAAGGAAGGAAAAGGAGAAGGAGAAGAAGGAGAAGAAGGAGAAGGGAAGAGAAAGAAGGGAAGGAGGGGAAGGAGGGAAGGAAGGAAGGAAGGAAGGAAGGAAGGAAGGAAGGATTAGATTAAAATGAGTTAATCCTATAATAGGCAATGAAAATCTATTCCTGGGGCTTGTCTTTACTATAGAAAATAAATTCACAGGTTAATATTCAACTTCACAACACTGAGCTCTACTCAAATAGTAAATTAAAACATCAAACCTAAATTAATTCTTCTAGAGAAATAACTTTTGTCAGGCCTGGTAAGCAGTACTACTACCATGTGGTATTTTAAAGGCATACCCCTAAGTATCATCACCTTATTTACAAATTTTGAATATTCCAAGTTCTTAAGAACATTTAGAATATTCTTAATATTTTTCAATATGGATGATGATGGTATGTATTTCTGTTTACTCAGAAAGGTCTGCAGATAATATATTCTTTCACAATATTAAAAGACTACAGAACTTGGATGAAACTTGGGTTAAATGTAAATAAATGAAGTTATTACCTGAGTACTTTATTTTTCTTATATCAATTCACTAATATAATGTTTAAAATTATACAAGAAACTTATTTCTTTTAATTTTAGTATTTAATTTTTTAGGAAAATTCTTTAGAAATATCTAATAGAGTAGTATAATAATCACTCATTCTTTTAATTTTTGAATAATAGTGATTTAGATGTTGGAGGCTACAAATTGCAATGCACTAATTATAATCTCTTAGGTGAAATTTGAAAAACAGTGACAGTAATCTAGCCTACTTTATTTGTTACTTTTCAATTTTATGGTACCTCATGTCAATCTTGTGAAGTAATTAACACAAACATAATTGCTCCTCCTGAAATATGAAAGAAACATTATACGTAGTCTCTAGGCTAGGACTGCCAGCGAAACGAATCACCACAAAACACATGTGGTGCGTTTATCAAGAGCAATATGATCTTCACCAACAGGCACAAAGATTTAGTCACGTTACTGATGAAAGATGATATTAGTTTTATAAAGGTAGACTCAAAGAAGGACACCCACAAATAAGTTCGTAAGTAACCAAGATTTAATTCAGACTTCCAGTTTTGTCATTGTACATTATAAATGCAGCGATTTGTGGATTTAAGAGATTATCCTTTGGCTCACACTTTCCCCTTCCATGAGTAGAAATAGCATTGAGAAATCACTGTGCAATTCAAAGGTGCTAGGCAAGGAATACTTTGGAACAGAGCTAGATGTTTAAAATATTTGCTCATGTCAGTTGTGAAGACATGATGACTCCACTCACACTGGCGACCTCATCTCTTCGGAAAAATCCCTGGAGGGGCACTTGTCAACTTGGCTATTTAAGATCTGCTTAGCCTTTGTTTGCTCATTTCTTTTGTTTTGAAATGCTTTTGCTTTTAGCTAAATAGCTAAGTTTTGTACATTCCATTCTTTTCCTGAGCAGCCACTTTATCTTTTGCCTGTGTGTAGCCATTAGAGCTTAACTCTTGAAGGCAACTATGAGAGGATTTGGATGGCTTTCTCCACTTATAGCTGCTAGTTTTCATTCTCTTGATGCTGAAGTTGAGGAAAACAGAGATGGAACGATTCATCCAAAGTGACAAAGTGTCTAGTAGAATGCAGTACGATCCTTGGACGATGATTCTCTACCCGCTTTCTCCATACTGCCGTATAGCAACCACTTGTACCATGTGATAACAACGTTTAAACTATTAAAGATTTAAGATTAGTAAACTTTAAGTCTACTTTCAACCTGCCCACTTAGCTGACAGCAATAATCAAGATAATTACTGATAAAAATTGATAGGCAGGTAGAAGGTGCTAAGCTAATACAATTGGCAGTAACCTATATATCAAAAGTCAGTTGAAATCAGGACAGTATAATGGGAGTCAATCAGTGATTCTGATGTGGAAAAAACCACACTGACATCTCCATTCTTCATGAAGAGAGTCTGCGGTGTGTTAGAGGATGTTTGTCATTGACAAAGTCCAAATGATTTACAAGATCCACGTTATTCTGTCTTTTGTGGATTTCTCCAGCCTTCCTTTTCCTCATGCTCCATTTCACACCTAGAACCACATCCATTTCCCTAAACATGTAGTGATGTTTAAAATCTCACATTGGCCTTCACTGCTATCTCAATTGTCATGCTTTTCTTCATCTTAACCACCTCAAGAAGATTTTCCAATTTTTCAAGATTTAAAGTACCACTTTCTCTTTGAATTTCTTCCTAAGACATTTCTAGGAAGGTTTGCCATATTCCACTCTGTGTCACACTGTAACCTTGCAGACTTCTGTTATGTTACTTGTATATACTTCATTGTATGTCTCTCTCTCCCCTCATGGAAATAATATTATAAAAAGTGCAGATTGGAATCTATTTCCCAAATAACCCAAAATAAATCCACAATAACTTGTTGAGAAAATAATAAACATATGAAAAGAGAATTCCATATATTCCATTGACTTTTTTGTGCTCTCTGCGTTATGTTTTGGAGACTTACAAACACTTAAAGAGTGCAGCTGTGTTATTTATCTGCTCTCTGTTTATTTCTGTACATAAGATAGAACTGTTGGCTTTCAGTGGGCACACAGTCAAAGCTTATCAGTGATAGTATAAGAACAATTGCACAATGCATTTATTTCTCTGTCAGTCTTAAGAGTACATGCTACAGAATATCTTCTGGGATCCTGCTGACTCAAATAGCAACCCCTAGAGAAAGAAACTGACAACAGAGTATTAGAGGTTTTGATTGTAGCATATTATGCATTAGTATCTTAAATTAGGTCAATTTTGGCCGGGCACGGTGGCTCACGCCTGTAATCCGAGCACTTTAGGAGGCCGAGGCGGGCGGATCATGAGGTCAGGAGATCGAGACCATCCTGGCGAACATGGTGAAACCCCGTCTCTACTAAAAATACAAAAAATTAGCTGGGCGTGGTGGCGGCGCCTGTAGTCCCAGCTACTCCGGAGGCTGAGGCAGGAGAATGGCGTGAACCCGGGAGGCGGAGCTTGCAGTGAGCTGAGATCCGGCCACTGCACTCCAGTCTGGACGACAGAGCGAGACTCCGTCTCAAAAAAAAAAAAAAAAAAAAATGAAAACTAAATATTATAGATTGTGTCTAATGATATTTTTGTACCCCTTAACCACTCCTATTTTCTACACTCTCCCACTACCCTGCTGAGGTTCTGACAACCATCATTCTACTCTCTGTCTTCATGGGTTCAATTGTTATAATTTTTAGCTTCTACAAATGAGTGAGAACATGAGAAATTTGTCTTTCTGTGCTCACCTTATTTCAAAAGCACAAGCAAGCAGAACAAAAATGGACAAATATGATTACATTAAGTTAAAAAGTCTTTACTGCAAAGTAAATAATCAACAAAGTGAAGAGACAGCCCACAGAATGGAAAAACACATTTGCAAATTATCCATCTGACAAGGGATTAATAACCAGAATATACAAGAAGTTCAAAGGCCGCAATAAAAAATCTAATAACCCTACTAAAAATGGGCATAAGGTCTGAATAGATATTTCTCAAAAGAAGATATACAAATGAATAAAATCTTTGAAAAGTGATTATTTTGTATTTGGAGAACACTCTTTTTATAATTCACTTTTGAAATTATATTTTCAAGCCCCTCACTTTATCTGTTTCTATTGGTCAGAATTTCAAAGGATTCAAAGTGGTGCTCTCATTTATCTATCTGTTTTCAGTATATTGCAATATATTGTAGCTTTTATCTGCCTGGATAAGTCAATTTACAATTTGGTATAATTTCAACTCAGGTAACTCTTACAAAATAGACATGGAACTTCAATAGACACCTGCAAGTAAATTGTAAATTGAAGATAATATCAATAATGCAAGCTAAACTAACAATAAAAATTGTCAGAGCTGACACTTCTAATTCTAGTATAAATGCTTCACTTGAAACATAGTGATGAATAAATAAGGCTCTAATCAGATGTAACAACAAGCAGCAGTAAAACTGTAATAATAAAAAAAACTACTTAAAATGTGAATACAGATACATTATCACCATTGTTAATAAGCAGTGTGCCTAAGTGGATATTTTGTAAATTGTTTCATCCTGGAGGGTACGTTTTTTATATATGACAATCATTGAAAGCAATACCAAAATAAACTCAACTCAGAAGCAGCTCTTTGAAACGCTGTTTCAAAACTGTTACATCAATATTCTCAAAAGTAATTAAGCATAAGCAATCTTTTTTTATATATATACACACACACACACACATCCACATATATGGAGAGAACACATATGTCTATACCTATCTCACACATATATGATTTTTGTATCTATCGAGTATTCAAATATTTATATAAAAAATGTATATACTGACAACACACACATATTGTAATAAAAAGTTCTTTAAACTAAAAGACATTGATTATTTAAAAGGACTTACTTTTACCTTTTCAAAATAATTTTAAAATTCAGCAAGTGCATGTTTTATAAGATGTATTGCATGTTACTGCAACAGGCCATACATATATTATATAAACAAATACGCCTTTACTGGGATACCCTAAAGTTGTGGTTTTTTTGTTTGTTTGTTTGTTTGCTTTACTGACAGGGTGTGCTACTCAAAATTTTAAACATCACTTTTTTTCTGAGGATTTTTTGGCTATTCTGAAAATAGTGAAAAACTGCTAAGACTGACACCTGAGTAGGCCTGGACCTTAAGTGAGGTGTTATAAAAGATGCAGAGGACAACGCCATGGTCCTCGTGGTGGAGGTTGACAGATGGAAAAATGATAGAGTTGGAGGCAAAGCACCTTCCAGCTGTCTCATTTTTATCTATCACACACACATCTACCTTGTCAGTACTTGTCATTTCTTCCCTAAAACTCTCCATTTACAAACTGTGTCTTCTGTAGGGATAAAAAATAAAATAAAAAAATAAAAATAAATAATAATCATCTCCATGTTTAAGCAGGCTATATACATTTTGATTTGATCTTTTAGTTTAAATTTGGTTCTCCTTATCTTTATGACTTTATTTCCTGCCATGTGCCTGTTGCATTTTTGTACAATAGCAAGAGCAAAGTGTGGTTCTACAACTCAAACTGTCATTTCATGCTTCCAGGCCTGAGTCCATTTTCTTATGTTGTTTCTCTGCCAAGACTCCGTCTCAAAAAAAAAAGGAAAAGAAAAGAAAAAAACAAGTACTTTTATTTTTCCTCATTCTATTTGCCAACTTCTTATTTACCTTTCGAAACTTAGTTTCAATTTTCCTTGATGAAATGTGTGTGTGTGTGTGTGTGTATGTGTGTGTGTGTATTTTAAACATGTTTTCCAAGGTCTGGAGATCCGTGGAGAGGTATAGGTTGAAGACAAAATTCAGGGAATCATAGAGATAGTAATTTGGTTAAGAAAATGTAGACAGAGAAGTGCAGAAACCAACAGTTTTGCTAGTTTTTATGGAGAAGCAAAAATAAAAACTGTTAGTAGAAAATTTTTTTAAAAATTATCAGAAATATAGGAGAGAATCCAGCAGAGAGTTTTGGCACAGAAGCTACAGGAGGGGACTTTTTGAAGAGGAGAGATGATCTATCACTGGCAAAGTAGCAGAAAACAAACAAAAACACGAGAAGTACTTGAACTAAGTACTTTGAAAATGAAGTTTATTGGTGATGGTAAGTATTAGTGTTCTCTAGAGAAACACAACCAATAGGATATATGTGAATCTATAAAGTGACATTTATTATTGGCCTTGGCTCACAAGGTTATAAAGGCTGGGAAGCCCCTCCAAGGATGGGATGATGCCTGCTCACATTGGTGACAGTGGATCTTCTTTACCCAGTCTGCTGATTCAAATGCTAATTCTTTCTAGAAATACCCCCACAGAACACACCCTGAAATAATATTTCATCAGCTCTCTGGAAATCCCCTAGCCCAGTCAAGTTGACACATTGAACTAACCATCATACCTTATATACAATATTTATGCTACAGGACAGGAAGAAAAGCTAGATGGAAAAGGTAAGAAGGGAAATTGGCAAGTGTGATACATAAAGATTTTGATTTCTCGAAAAACTTTGTCTGGTTTCCACACCCACCTGTGAGTATTCTTATAGTTATTCACTTCCTCCTTTCTGCTATCTCTGTCTTGCATATAATTTTTTGTAATGCACTCTAAATGGTAATTTGTGATCAATGTATCTACACACAGCCTCTTTCCTCAATTAGCTCCAAATTATCTGAGGTGTTGAACTGTGTCAAATTCATCCCCACATTTCGGGCATTATACACAGTGCCTGCCATATCTTAGGCTCTTAATTTGAGCTTTCCTTTTGGAATAATAATCTGAAGAGTATATAACAAATATTGCAATGCATTTTACATGCTATCAATGGTGTTGAAATTCTGAAAAGTCAGATATCTGTACCTAAGCCTCTCATCAGTTGAGAAAGTGCTTTAATTTTATTGATTCATTGATATTGACTGTTGAAGGGAGGGACCCAAACATTTATGTCTCCAGACTCTTGGGAGATATTTACAAGACAGCTCACCTGATTTACAGGTAAGGTCTATTCCCCTTCAGGGCTATAACCTAAAAACTTGACTTCATTAGTGATACACTCCAGTTAACTGGGCTAACTCAATTGGAACAGCCCTTAGATAATCAAGAGTCAAAGCCCTCTGACTTCAAAAATCAGAGAAAAAAAAAATTACAAAACCTTCCTATATCAAAAGATAATGTAATGAGAAAGACTGAATGCATAAAAATAGTTAGTTGGAATTTGAGCTGCCTTGTCTGTGAGAATGAATATCATTATCTAGAAATCAAAATCATTAAAATACAGTTAAGGACATTGGAGAGAAAATAAAAGGAATAATTTAAAGTAGCTTCCTAACTAAAACCATTATCCCTCAAAGCACAGCTATATAAAGGAAACTGTGAAACCTTGCTTGGTTCAAAGATCTCTGGGCACACCATGCATCACAAACTGAATACAAAATAACCTGCATAAAAGTCAGTGTTTTCATAAATGCAATAATAAAGAACTTCTTATTATTCTTTCTGTAAAAATTTAAAAAGTAGCCCACAATTCAACATTAATTGTATCTAAATAGTCATATTTTAATCATCATTATTGTTGGAGTATAATTGTAGATTAAAAACCCATTCCAGAGAGAAGAAAGCTATATTAATTAAAATAACTCAACAGTACTTTTCTAATAAAGACAGTGGGGAGTATGTATTTTCTGTCAACAGTGTAATAATTGGAATGAAATTCAAAAATATCTTATTATAAATCTGCATGAAAATTGATTTCAACTTTGCTCCTGGCCAACTATTATAGTCTGTAGGGAAGCTGGAAACCCCCGGTTCTGTCCACTAGTTGCTGTGGAACTAGTCGTAGGAAATACAAACAAGGCTACCCTGGATTGCCCTTTCACAAGCTTCTTAAGACCCTCCTGGCGAACACGGTGAAACCCCGTCTCTACTAAAAATACAAAAACTAGCCGGGCGAGGTGGCGGGCGCCTGTAGTCCCAGCTACTCGGGAGGCTGAGGCAGGAGAATGGCGGGAACCCGGGAGGCGGAGCTTGCAGTGAGCTGAGATCCGGCCACTGCACTCCAGTCCGGGCGACAGAACGAGACTCCGCCTCAAAAAAAAAAAAAAAAAAAAAAAAAATCACAAGTTAGCACTAAATCTGTGGAATTATTCTCTCTAATACAGAATTACAAAATTAGGAGCCATGATTAAATTAATTGTATTAGGTATTCACGTACTACACTAACACACACAACTCCTAAGTATGCAACATGTGAATTTTTACCAGTACGTGCAGCACAGAGATCAATAAAGGCAGCATTTCCAGCATCCCAGACATTTCATCATAATACTTCCCAATAAATATTTCCAAAGCCCCCAGAGACATTTTCTAATTTCTAACACCATAGGTAAAATTTGTCTATTCTTAAACTTTACATGGATGAAATTATACATATGCCTTCTCTTGGGTTTGACTTGTTTTGTACAATATTGCCTGTGAGATCCATCCATTGTCTTGCATGTTACTATAGTGTGCTTCTTTCATGGCTCTGTAGTATATCATTTATGAATATACATGGATTTGTATTTCCACTCCATTGCTAATGGACATTTGGATTGTTTCCAGTTCTGTTATTATGAACAGTGCTTGCACGTGCATTTTTTACACATCTATTCAAGGGTATATGTAGTCATTTTTTATACACACAGCCATATATTTTGAGAAAAAGTGCTGAGTCACAAAATGTCTGATATTCAATTTTATTAGGTATATAATGCTTACTATAACCTTGATTTACACAATATGTACTGGTATGGATAATTTGGGATCATAATTGTATGTATGTTTATAAAACTTTATTATCTAATGCATTACAAATTTATTTACATATTTATGAAACACAAATTGTATATATCCAAAATGTATCTAGGTGTTCAATATGTATCTACTTTTAAAACTTCTAAGTGGCAGGAGATTTTCTTAATTTGCAATCACACAGAAACACAAGAAAACCATTCACATTTTGACAGGGCATTTCATCAGTGACCTGCATAAAATAGAGCTGAAATAATTTTATTTGAAGCCATCGTTTTTGACCTTTTCAGAGAGAGATTTGGCTTTTAATCAGAAATCTGTGTTTCATTTTCAACAAGAAACACATCATCCCAATTCAGCTATTTCCATACAAATGAACTATTTTCCATATCATAAGATTAATGATGAACAGACTTGCATTCCTACAAGTGTATGGAGGAGTTCGTGCAGGAGACCACTTTATGTTCTAGTTAGATATGAAATGTGTCCAATGTGTTTGAATTGTCTAAACTGTCCTTGGATTTGACGGATAAAGGAAGATTCGCTTGGCAATGATTAACCTCCATAGAGTCAACCACTCCTGAATTTGTTAAGAGATACGTTGAAAAACCCTGCAGGCCAAGTCTCTACCCTATCGCATATGGAAAAAATAGATAACGTATTGGGACTGGTCCATTGTAAATGGAGAAAGGGAATGAAAGAAAGATGAAAAGTCTTCACTAAATTTGCATATATATGAAATTGTGGGTTATAAATAGTTCTGTATTTAATTAGCTATGTACATTTAGATGAATAAGAATATGTGTGTTTGTAATATTTTCTTTGAAGTAATATGTTTTAAATGTGATGAACTAAGTATTGCATAAATGAAATATATTTGTCATAACATGTTATGAGGATGATTAATATTAATATTATGCTTTTCAAAGCAGTTTATGATTTATTATTTCATTGTATCAACAATACTTTGAGAATGAATGGAGCATGTGCTACCACCCCTGTGTGCAGAGGGGAAGCTCTCTACTAATTTACATTATGATTCGTGAGAGCCATGTGGCAAGGGTCAATCTCTCCTTCCTCTTAGTTTAATTGTTTTTCTTACTCCACTTTTCTTTTCTTCTAAAAAATTGATTAATAAGTGAATTATGTTTTCATCCCATTGGACATGATTTTCTGTGTTTTTAAAAGGTTCTCATATTTCAGTCAGACACTTTACTTCCAGTCCACTAGTGCTCAGCTGTAGGATAACTTTTTGCTGCTGTTGTTGCTTCACATATTAACACTACTGTTCTTTCTCACCTCTTTGATTAGAAAACTTTTTTGGACTGGAGAAGCTGACAGAATATTCAGATT
This sequence comes from Trachypithecus francoisi, assembly GCF_009764315.1. Lineage (NCBI taxonomy): Eukaryota > Metazoa > Chordata > Mammalia > Primates > Cercopithecidae > Trachypithecus > Trachypithecus francoisi. The sequence continues at coordinate 123,811,694 of NW_022681458.1, read as the reverse complement.
CTTTATTTTATTTCTTTCACCACCACTAAAGTAGGAGGAAGGAAGGAAGGAAGGAGGGAGGGAGGGAGGGAGGGGAGGGGAAAAGAAAAATAAGCTAAATTTCTTATTTGCTCCCTTTACTACAATCACTTTCCAGAAATCCAGCATTAATGCAGTTCTTTCTCAGCTGGGAAGCCTAGCCTAGTTAACCAGTATAGTTAACTCATAAACCTGCAAGCATGGCCATATATTTTAACCTTGCCTACTCAACTTATTTGCACAATTTTCAAGTTTGCGTTCTCATGGTAATTTGACGGGTGCTGCTTTTCCAGTCGTCGCAACCTCATCAAACTAATACAGGGGACTGCACTTATTGGCCAGGACTGAATCCCAAGTCTTTCATTGTCAAGGAAGATAGAATGATCATGGCTGGTTTAAATTAATCCAAATGTACCTCCTGGAGCTGGTCATGGACACGGCCCCTCCTGAAGCGCATGCCTACTCCTGGCAATACTGGAAAACAATTCAGGTTCTATTTCAAAAGAAGAAAGGGAATACCTGTTGATTACAGAACCAACAGTGTCTGTTCTGCCAGATCTGTTCCTGTCTGGGGTGAAATATGTTATAGAAGTAAAAAGTTGGCCACAAATTTCTCATGGACCTAATTCCTCTTCTTTTGCTAGTTCATTTCATCATTGTGAATTGCTAAGAGCATAATCATTATGAAGTACCTCGCCTTGGGCTTGCTGAGTGTTTTGAATATTGTTTCTATATCTAAATAGCAGAGGAATCTTGGGCAATTTACTTAGTATAATCTTCACTCCCTGTCCCAGAGCAGGTAGTCAATGGATTTTGCTGTGGACTCTTGTGATTTGTAGCAATATTTTCCCTCTCTTTCAAGGCCCCACCCGACACAATTCCTTCATGTTGCACATTTTCCATTTTGGTGAGTGCCTTCTGGGGCACTCCAATGAGCAGTTTTTCATAGATTATTGCTTTAAGTACTTATTTTTTATTGGTCTTATTATTAAATAGCCTGTTACTATTGGTGTTTTTGAAATTCATCTGCCAGATAATTTATCATAATACTTTGCAAGTTTATGTTACGTCTCAGAGTAATGCTAAAGAGAAATGAGTTTTCATTGTTGCAAAAATTTAGTTTCAGCTTCACGAAAAACTGACTAGAGAGGATATTAGCCTCTGAATTATCTGCTGAGAGAGCCTTGAAGCATCTTCCTCAGAGATCTTCCATAAATGGTTATGTGTGACCACAAAAATTTAGAAATTTTTAACTGCCTGGAAGGGAGAGGTGATATAATATTTAAATGATGAGCCAGATTATATCCAGTTGTTGAAAGTCTTCAAATCTATAAGGCATGTAGATTGACCAGCTTCTAATAGCATCCAAAATCTTGGGGAGTCTCATGTCCCATGTAATACAAGGACATTCCTTCTGGCCAAACACTGAATAAGGTGAAAGCATGTATAGGCTGTGAGAGGTGGCCTAGGATGCTCCATAATTCTCTGGGAAAGAAACTAATCCAGGAGGCTTCCTTCCCTAAGAGAATGGAGGGATGGTATGCCTAAGAATAGTACTAGTGATGGTGTGTAAGTAGTAAAACTTTTATCATCTGAATCTTGGAAGAACTCTTTGCAGTGCAGTATATCAAGAGTTGTGAGTCTTCAGTCTAAATCATTGCACCTTGAGGACATCTCCTTAACTCTTTGACATTCATATTTCTCATTCTTAAGAACTAATAACGTTTTAGACAACTCCTATAAACATTAAATTCTATAAATGCCTGAAACAATCTGTAGTGCTATAGATTCTCTATTAAAGTTACTTGTTTCAGTCTTTCCATTTCGTGTTCCAATAATGTTGGTAATAGACTAGAAAATCATTGAACAGACTCTCTAGAAAATAGAACTTGAAGTATGTCCTTCATGCTGAGGCGTTTCAAGTATTGCAATCTCAGGACAGTAGGAGGAGGAAAAATGGGATGCAAGCAAATACAACATAGTTCACAAGTAATTTGGGTGAACAGCCTTAAGAAAACACACACTATTGTTTGTTTCCATGGCACATTATCTAGGTAGGTTCTGTTAAGCTACCGTTGACTAGAAACAGTCCATTAAAGAAAGGAAGGGGCAAGGTGCAGTGGTTCATGCCTATAATCCCAGCATTTTGGGAGGCTGAGGTGGGAGAATCTCTTGAAGCTGGGAGTTTGAGACCAGCCTGGGCAACAAAGAAGACCCTATCTCTACAGAAAATTTAAAATTTAGCCAGACATGGTGGTGCACATCTGTAGTTCCAGACACTTGAAAGGTTGAGGTAAGAATTTTTCTTTTCTATTACATGTTTCTATTTTCCAAGTTATGTATCAGTTTTCAAAGTCAATTAATAAATATTAATTGATTACTAGCATGTATTCTTTAGAAAAAAATACAGGATGAGAAAAATATAAATAGAAATCTAGTTTTGGATAAAAAAAGATAAATAATTTAGAATAATATTAGCACAAATTTAGTAATCCAGATAACAAGCAGTATAAAAACTGAGCTGAACAGAGAATACTGTGACCCAGAGTGACCAGGAAAGGGTTGGGCTTGACTTAGTCTGGGGACTATATCTAAAATGTATTAAGCAGTGATGAAGGAAATAGGCATGGCCACAGAGGCAAGGCCAATGTTGTAGGCAAAAATTAGATTGTGAGGAAGGACAGATACTATGTATTTATGGTTTCTTGTAAACCAATATGGCTGATGAGATAAGCTCTTGTAATTAAGCTATGGAACATAGATTGAAAAAACAAGATTGGGTCAGATATTGGAAAGTTTTGAATGTCAGATTCAGAAATTTAGACATTTTCTTACAAATCATAGAGCACTGAATAAGATTTCAGTGAGTTAATATCAAAAATAGCTAACATTTATTGGGTGCATATTTTATGCTGTCAATGGTCGTAATGCTTCCTGTGTTTTAACTCACTGGATAATTTCAACAACCCCTACTCCCAAACAATGTGCCATAGTTTAAAAGGTCATCTTTTTAAATTTAAAAGCACATCTTTCCATGTAAGGCAAAAAAAAATCAAGGACTGCAGAAATAGAAATTCTTTCTGACTAAACTTGTTTCAAAACACACCCAGAAAACAAGTTCCCTTTAGATGGTCTCTAGCCTGATGATACTCTCAGCAACAGCAGAGCAGGCCTTAATTTCCTATATCTACTTTCTTTCTTTTTTTTTTTTTTGAGACGGAGTCTCGCTCAGTCGCCCAGGCTGGAGTGCAGTGGCCGGATCTCAGCTCACTGCAAGCTCCGCCTCCCGGGTTCACGCCATTCTCCTGCCTCAGCCTCCCGAGTAGCTGGGACTACAGCGCCTGCCACTGCACCCAGCTAGTTTTTTGTATTTTTTTAGTAGAGTCGGGGTTTCACCGTGTTAGCCAGGATGGTCATGGTCTCCTGTCTTCGTGATCTGCCCTTCTCAGCCTCCCAAAGTGCTGGGATTTCAGGCGTGGCCACCGTGCCCAGCCTATGCCTACTTTCTATTCCAGTTTCATTGATTTTTGTTTGATATTGAATTTAATTCTCTCAAACCAGAAAATATTCCCTTGGTAGTTCTCATCTCTGGTACATTATATATAGATGAAGACAGGTGAGATCACTAAATATCGAAGTGTTCATCAATGTGATGAGTTTTTAAATTGTTCACGATTAATATATTCCCTATAGCATTTTTTTTTTACTATTTCAAATAAAAAGTGATCATTGATTATTTGAGGAATTTTCTTTCTCTTTAAAGAAAATATAAAGTAAATGTTGCTTCAGTTCAGAAGCGTTTTTCCAGCCACTTAGAAATTTGTTTTTAATTACTTGAAAATAAATGTGACAAAAGCATCAAATTGTCTAAAGTTTTATCATCTTTTGATTTATATTCAGTTGTTGAGGTTGGGTATGTGGAATGCCAAATCTTCAGAAGAAAGTGAACTTGGTGAGAAGCCTAGAATTTTTCTGGACTACGTCTACCATTTGAATTAGAAAAGGCTACGTCCATCTGAACATCCATTCACTTAATGGCAAATGAAGCTACTGGTCAACTGCAAATAATTGCTGTTGGAATAAAAGAGAAAAGACAAACAGTTTGTTGAGTATAATTAAGTGAATCATAATAAACATGTTAGGGTTTGTTTTACTAGACTAAATCTTTCATTTAAGTTGTCCAACATTTATCAATAATCAATTCACAGGGGTAAGTTCTTGAGCTGAAGCACACACAGACATTTTCTCTCAGTTATTAACATAACTGAACTTGGAGAATTCTAAGCTCTGTCAAAGAATTATATTCATTTATGAAAGCAGTCAACAGAAAAACCTAGAATAATCATTTCTCACAGACTGCAAAGATAGTTAACAGCAGGCTGAGAATTTATGCAATATTGAAATCTGACCTATTTAACCAAAAAGTACAGTTGGAATCTGTTAACTCTAAATTTACAAGATTTAGTGCTCTCTAGATATCTATTAAAGCTTTGAAATAACTTTTAATATCTCCTGTCACTCATAGAAGTATTTAATAAAAAGAAAAATGCCTATTCATATGTGCAAAATGAAAATAGAAACAAATGTAAACACATGGGAAGCATCAGGAAACAGAAGCAGTGAAGAACTTGTTCAGGTAGCCAGTAACTCATCTATTAGCCAACTTTTGTCTGCAATTTGATTATTCTTCTTAAACTCTTTAAGATTTTAGGCCGGGCACGATGGCTCAAGCCTGTAATCCCAGGACTTTGGGAGGCCGAGACGGGCGGATCACGAGGTCAGGAGATCGAGACCATTCTGGCTAACACGGTGAAACCCCGTCTCTACTAAAAAATACAAAAAATTAGCCGGGCGAGGTGGCGGGCGCCTGTAGTCCCAGCTACTCGGGAGGCTGAGGCAGGAGAATGGCGTGAACCCGGGAGGCAGAGCTTGCAGTGAGCTGAGATCCGGCCACAGCACTCCAGCCTGGGCGACAGAGTGAGACTCCGTCTCAAAAAAAAAAAAAAGATTTTATATAAATCCAACACCTTCACTTTTTTGAGATGAAATTTACTTGGTATCAATTAATCATTTTAAGCCAAACTACTCACTGGCATTTACTGCATTCACATTTTTGTGCCAACACCACCTGTTTCTAGTTCTAAATATTTTCATAATGCCAAAATAAAATCCTGTACGCATTAAGCAGTTATTTCCATTGCTCTCTTCCCACAACCTCTTGACCACCATCAGTCTGGTTTTTGTATCCGTGGATTTTCCAATTCTGCATATTTTATATAAATAAAGTCATACCTTTAGTCTCTGGCTTCTTTCACTTTGAACAGTGTTTGTGAGGCTTATTCACATTGTAGTATATATAACTATTTAATTCTTTTTATGGTTAAATAATATTTTATGGTTAAATAGTATGCCATTGTAAATATTAATGTCCTAGAGGAACCATAACAAAATGTCACAAACTGGGTGTCTTAAAACATAAGGAATTTATTCTCTCATAGTTAGGGAGACTAGAAGTCCAAAATCAAGCTGTCATCAGGGCCATACTTCTTCTGAAGACTGTAGGGAAAATTTCTTTCTTGCCTTTTTCTCATAACAAATGGTTGCTGTTAATCCTTGACATTCTTTGGCTTACAGCTGGATCTCTCAATTTCTACCTCTGCCATCACATGACCTTCTTCACTGTGGGTCCTCTCTGCGTCTTCTCATGATCTTATAACGACACAAATCACTGAGTTAGGACCCACTGTAGCACAGTATGATCTCATCTTTACTTAACTAATTTATCTTCAAAGATCCTCTTTCCAAAAATGTTCATAATCATAGGTACCTGGGGTTAGGACTTCTGTTCCTAGATTTCTGAGTGCTGCGTTTTGTCCAAGGCCTTTCCTTTGTTGATTGAAATGATCATGGTTTAGTTTCTTTCCTCTCTCTCAGTCTACTAATGTAGTGTATCACATTGATTGATTTTCTTATGTTGAACCACTTTAATATTTCTGGAATAAATCTAACTTGATCATTGTCTATAATTCTTTTAAAATATTGCTGAATCCAGTTTACTAGCATTTTCTGAGAATTTAACACCTTTACAGTCAGAAGTAGGAAATAGTTGAACCAAAAAAAAAAATGTGAAAAAAGAGTCATAGAAGTAAACAGTGACCAAATCCGTCCAGTAGGCTCCTAGAATTATGGTTACCATTGGGAAGGCCAGACCTGCTGGGTAAATACATACATCCCCCTATTTAAGTTGGATACAATTAAACATTCTGTTTTTATTATGGTTCATTTTATTCTAATTGAAATAGTCAACGTTAACCTTTTGATTACTGTTCAGCTGCGTATCTTCGAGGTCATGTAAAATAATACTTTTCTATTGTAAATTAATGAATTGGCATTCACAGAATCTGAGACATTATTTGTTATCAGTATAACAGAGAAATGGATCTATTCTCGGTGAATGAGAAAAACAGGATTTCTGAGCCTACAGAAATAAGGAAGACATTGGATTGTAGTAAATTTACAAAGGTAATGCATTTGTAAATGGCACACTTTGCAGAGATAGATATATAATCCGTTCACCTAACACAATTTTGTCATGCATTGTATGAGCCATTGTTGGCCTTTGGATAGTACAACTATTAAATTGTGTAGTGCACAGAGGTTTCATAATCAGAAAAAAATGAATTCAAAGCAGACTGACCACCATCTATTTAAACTTGACCATTTACTGAATTTTTCTGAGCTGCTTTTCTCCTTATGGAAAACAGACAAAATGATGCTCAAATTGTAAGGCTGTTATAAGGAATAAATGGAATGTAAGTTCCCAGCAGATGGACTTACATTAGATTGTCTTTCAGTAAGTATTATTTATCTTTTCTTCTGTATTTCTAGGTCTAGCAGCTGAACCTGGCTTAGTAGAAGGGACTTACCGGGATGAAAAGGCACAGTTTCAGTGCAGATTTCAGAATCTGAACTAGTTAGTAAAGTGGCCAGTCCTTATTCTCCAGTACATATTTCATCTTTTCATTCTCCATATTTCTTTTATACCAGACTTGGTGGGATCACTTCTCTTCTTTATGGTTTTGTCAAAAGCAAATATTAATATCTCATTCACTATGCCATATAGAAGAGTATATGTGTTAGCTCTCACAGCAGGACCAGTATCTGAACAGTGAACATAGATCCCAGTGTGTGGTTTGGGCATATTGCCTGGGTCTCATCAAGTCCCAATAGCTATTCATGCTATACCAGTCAGAAACACAGTACATGGTCCTGCAACCATAGCCAAGGATGGATACTCAGAGTTTGTCTTGTCCAGGTAAGAATACAAAATCCAACTGTGCTCCCTTACTTTATATTTTCTGTACTTCTGATATACAATCACTAAAAATGATGTTTAGCCACCTTCTCATTGGCTAATTTAAAAATTTGCTTCTCTAATAGCTATAAGGTTTAAAAACAGAGAGTGTAAAGTCACTTACTCAGAGCTTTAGGCGTGCAAAATACATTGATATTGGTTGTTTCCGTTGTGTCTTTGCCACTATTAAACAGATACAGAAATGGGTAGATAAGGGTCACTTCCTTTTTATTATTGCTATTTTTAATTTTGGAAAGGGATCTAAGACCACACCATAATTTGAAATATTTACGTTTATGGGATCCACATTAGAATGCATTTCAGATTAGGATTTCATAATGACAGATCTTTTGTCTGTGTGTCTACAGAAGTGCGTGGTATGTGACATTGAGCACATGAATATTAAGAAATTGAACCAGGCCCTACAGCTTGAAGCATAGTATAGCTTTGCCAGTAAATGTTATGCCTAATAGTAAAGCTTATTGATGATAAATATTTGATCTTTTATCTAAATAGAAGTAAAGTATACATCCTTGGTATAGTGTTCTATATTCTGTCTCTGGTTTCTTTTGTTTAAAAAAAAGACAGACTTGAACTAGTATATGTGGAAGGTAAATTTTCTGGCTCATTGGTTCTGTGCTGGGCATCTTATATTAATTTGCCTCTTTATATCTGTTTCTGCCTAAATCTACCTGCTCTGTCCCCGGGAAACTGATCCATACAAACTGTACCAATGGGATCTCTTGCTCTTTGTTCTCTTGTGCTTTGGAGAACTGCATTTTTCACTGTGTCAATCATTAGCTCTGGTAAGGGCTTACATATTTGCATATATCTTGGACCCCTGCCAAAACTGATTAATCAGGGAAGGTAAGGAGAGTCACTTCACCCAAGGTCACTTGGTTATTTTTTAAAAATGGACCTCAGAAATAGATCCATCACTATTAGTAAAGAGTCTGTGGGACTGTGAGACTCTGGGGTTAACACTGTTTTTTTTTTTTTTTTTTCTTGCTTTCTGGAGTAAGCAATAGTTTAAATTTTTTTCAATGAGAAGTAATTAAGCCCATATGATGGATAAAAACATATACAAGTCAGAGAAACAATTACCGGTAGCTTTCGGTTGTGGTCCTAGTTATTGCAAAACACAACCGCATCCCTGAACTTCCAATAGTTACAGTTGTTCAGTTCTTACTTGAAGATAATATTAGTCAAGATGCCAATAGGAAAGACATGGTTCCTTCAAGCCAGGTAATCAAGGGAATTTCAATCAAGTGACTGCAAATATGAAAGCAGAAGGCATGGTGCAGCAAGAAGGGAGAGTCACTGCCATTTCTAAGCTTGAAGGAAGAGGGGAAGGGAAAGATGACCGGAAGGCCGAGTGGAAATTCCATAGAGAAAGCTTTATGACTATACCTCTGACCTTTTGTAAGAAAGGTAGCTAAAACCAGTGATGCAAAGCAAGTGCTGACCTCACTGTTCTCATCTTTATAATCTCCTGCCAGTGCCAAAACAAAAGAACAAAGAGCAAGAGATCCCATTGGTACAGTTTGTATGGATCCGTTTCCTGGGCACAGAGCAGATAGATACAGACAGAAAAAAATATAGAGAGGCAAATAAATATAAGATGCCCAGCACAGAACCAATGAGCCAGAAAATTCACCTTCTACCTATACTAGTTCAAGCTGGGTTTCTATCATTTGGAAACAGGAGCAGCCATGACTTGAAATTCTTCTTTCTAGTTTTTCTCAAGTGTCTGCTTTGTCCACTTCAATTATCTCTAACACAGGACTCATGCAAAAAGGGTAGTGATTAAATAGACAGGGTTAGCAGCAGATATATTAACGAGTCACCTAATCCATGAGAACCACTCTCCTTTTTCCGGAAAACAGGCAGTAAAGACAGCATGACTTAAAACAGTCTCTCTAAGCCAGTGAGACACCTGCTCATTTCTGTTCTCTCACTCAATCCTGACAGCAATTAAATCTCTCCAAATTAGTTTTCTACATCGACAGGTCTGCCTATCTAAATCACAAATGTTTTACTTGATTCCGTCACAGCACATTAACCCACTGCCCCACCATAGTAGATTCCACGGGAGCTAAATCATGTCGTTTCTCTACTCTGAGGTCAGATATACACTTGAATATGCTTGTAGGAGAGTTCTGTATTTAGCCAATGTCACTCCTCATCACAGTCTTGTAGTTAGGCATAATAAAAAGGTGAAGCTATTTACTGTATTTTTTAATAGGAAAATTAAAGAAAATGGACCAAGAATTTCTAATTCCTGAACTCTGGAATTCAACCAAAGCTGAAACAAAGTGAAACCACAATTTTGCCAGAAGGACCACTCTCCATCTGTTCCCATTGTTTGTTTTACCCTCTATTTCTGCTGAGGAAGACTAAGACTGAATGGGTAAATTGAGGGAAACTTTCTCCTAAAAACAGCTGGATGCTGGCAGGGGTTCAGAGCAATCCAGCCATGCTATTGAACATAGCCATGTCCTGAACACTACCTCATTTTTAAAATAAACAGAGAAGACGTCAATATCTGCTGTTAGTACATGATTAAAAATGAGTAATAGAGAAATGAACCAGCATTTAGTAGTGAGATCATGGGAAAATATGGGAAAAAAAGAAAGAGGGAATTGGTTTTCTTCTTTCTGTCTCTCACTCTCTTTCTTGCTTGCTTTCTCTTTCTTTTTTTCTTCTTTTTTTTAAAGTCATATTCTTTATGTATAAATCACTGATATGTGTTTGCAATAACATGCTTTTACTAGATCTTGAGAACACCCAAATAAAATATATACTATTTGGTTTTGGGGCAGTTTACTTGTACCTAGCCCAAGCCAAAGCAGGGCAGTTCAAAGCAAAAGCTATAAGGATTATAGGTTTCCAGGGTGTCTTTTGTGAGTCATTGTGGAACATTTGCAAAAGACCACAAAATGAGATGGCATTGTATATTAGTTTGTTTTCGTACTGTTGATAAAGACATACCCGAGACTGGAAAGAAAAAGTGGTTTAAATGGACTTACAGCTCCACATGATTAAGTGGGCCTCAGAATCATGGCGGAGGGTAAGAGGCACTTCTTACATGGCGGTGGCAAGAGAAAAAATGAGGGAGAAGCAAAAGTGGAAACCTGTGATAAACCCATCAGATCTCATGAGACTTGTTCACTATTATGAGAATAGCATGGGAGAGACTGGCCTCCATGATTCAATTACCTCCCAATGGGTCCATCTCACAACATGTGGGAATTCTAGTTGAGTTCAAGTTGAGATTTGGGTGGGGATACAGTCAAACCATATCACATTAGAAAGTTATGAGCATCCTCTATGTGTCAGGTACTATTCTAAGCACTCTACGTTTAATTCTTTAGCCACTATCATTCATGTATTCAGCATAGAGGAAAACTGACGCACAGAGATTAAATGACTTTCTCAAGATAGTATAAAATAGAGCCATGGTTCAATCTTGTGCAGACTGAGTCCAGATAAATACAAATACTCTTTAGAAATTATAGGCATTGCCATTTTCCATAAAGAATAAGCTAGCTGAAGTACTATGATATTTCAATAGTCATCTTCTATTTAACATGCTTTCTAATGTTCAGAAAAGTTACATATTATGACCATTGTGTATTTTAAAGACATATAAGAAACCAATGTTGTGATATTTCATATAAGAAGTTATGGAAATATTTAAATTCTAGTTATTCCAGTGCTTAATCCACAGCATGGCTTAAATATATTACAAATAAAGTTATTGAATTACATGTATTCTAAAGTTCCAAGGGATCTCACGGCTACTTCTATGTAGAAATCACAGTCTTAAGAGGTAAGTGGTGTGTGAGAGATCAATACACAAGCTTATATTTTCTGTGAAATCTCAGCTTGATTGCAACCTAAAGCTGAGACCTCCCTCCAATGTAGTGCAGTTGATGAGTGTATTAGTCCATTTTCATGTTGCTGATAAAGACATACCTGGGACTGAGCAATTTACAACAGAAAGAGGTTTAATTGGACTTACAGTTCCACCCACGTGGCTGGGTAAGTCTTACAATAATGGCAGAAGGCAAAGAGGAGCAAGTCACATCTTACACGGATGGTGGCAGGTAGAGAGAGAGAATTTGTACAGGGGAACTCCTCTTTTTAAAACCATCAGATCTCATGAGACGTATTCACTATCATGAGAAGAGCATGGGAAAGACTTGCCCCCATGATTCAATCACCTTCTACTGGGGCCCTCCCACAACAGGTGCAAACTCAAGACGAGATTTCGGTGGGGATACAACCAAACCATATCAGTGAGTCATGACTTTCATTTTTATACATAAATGAACAGAGATTCGTTGATTGAATTACATATTCAAGATCACAAAGCCAACATCAGAATCACAAATTAACCTAACTATGTCTGACTCTAATTTGAAAGTTGAAAGTCAGCTAATCCAGAAATGTTCTTGAAATCACAATGATATCCAATTATTTATTTTAAAACTATGGAAGGTTTTGGAAAGTCTATCAGGAAAATCCAGTTCAGTTTATATTATTAACAGGACACTAAATATTTATTGACTTTATAAGGGTAAAGTTATCTTCAGTACAGTAGCAATTATTCAAGATGGGTCCAAACTTATCTCTCCCCGTGTCCCTGGTATATGGTGAAAAACAAACCAACCAACAAACAAAAAGCCTCTCATGATTCTTCTACTGTATAAGGTGTATGAAGTTTGGTATAGCACAGCAAGATGTACAAATAGATTTCACTTGCTGAAGAAACCTGATGAAGAAAATCTGCTAAAAACAACATAAAACTCTATGACAGAAAGATGCACAAGGTGCTATTGGAACACAAAAGTGAGGCATCCAAATAAATCCTGGAAAATTATAGACTTTGTAGTGTGGCGAAGTAATATTCAAGTATTCAAGTTGCCCAGGAATCACACAATATGCAGGAAAACTAATGTCACAATGTGTTCGATTTACCATTGATTTTCTCAGTACTTAGTAAAAGTGCCTATCTCAAAATTAGTGCTCAATAAACATTTTCAGAATGTAAGATGCAAAGTACATATATCTCTAAATAGATATTTCTTTGACCTAGGAGCACTATGCGTACCTATACTTCTGTCATGCTCCCTTATACCACCTATAAAAGAAATGCTAGAAGTATCTGAATACACTCAAAAAAATTAAAAAAAAATGAGGGGTAACTGCCTGGAGCTTTCAGAGTACAGTGTAGTGACACCAGGCATACTTTGAAGGGGCCAGGGAAGGTAGTCAGGAAGTTCCTTTGTTCACTTATTTGTTCTGCAAGCATTTAGTGAAAGTCTACTGCATGCCAGGTATTAGAGCACATCAGGATAAATAGATGATGATGTCTTAACTCCAGATAGGTCTGACAGATGCTGATCCTTCAGTGTGAATGGTCTTTCCTAGTCTTCAGGGCTTTTCAAAGGCAACACGTTAGCACCTCTAGATGGGAAAGTTTTTGTTGTTGTTGTTGTTGGTTGTGCGGAGCAGAACAATGCAATTAGCAACTGCCTCATACTTAGCAAATGGCAATTGCACTTCCCACTCATTGGGCTAGCTAAAAATGCATATTGAATTTTGAAATGCCCTCTTCGTCAGGTTGATTTGCTTCTGGTTGAGAATTACATTTGGCAAACATAAAACCTATACCTTAGTTGAATTTAAAGATTTAAGCATCAGTGATCCAAGAGAAGCAGGGAGAGTATGGGAAGATATCTCAGTAAGCACTGTTGTTGCTGCTGCTCCTACTAAAAGCCAACACATGCCAAAGCCAGCGCATCCCAAAGCCAGAATACATAGAAAATGTTGAACTTTAGAAAATGACATGCAGTTTAGCTCATCTGAAACCTAGTTTTCAATGGCAGCAGGGGCCAGAGGAATGATAAGTGGTGAAGAATCAGAATTTCACAATGGCATATACATACACACATGTATACATATGCACACATATTTATATATTCATATTACATATGTTATACATATGTATATTCTGTATGAACATGGCAAGTACCATTTATATGCTTAATAATTATAGATGTTGAGTGGGGTGTAGGACAGAGCAATAGAAGACAGAGCCTGTGGTATAACCTTCCTTTGTTCCCAGAACTTCATGGCCCGGGTATATAGTAGGTATTAAGACAATGCATTAAGTTGAATATCTTCGTGTCTTTTATTAGGAGCAGTTAGGGCCTTCTAAATTCAGAATTCTTTATTTATGATTCAACCACAGCTGGTGCCATAACCAAGGCCGTATCTATGATGATGTCTGCACATACTGTTATCATCCACTTTACCTGTGATCCAGGGGCTAGCATTTCATCTACTAAATAAATATCACCTTATTTACCAGGCAATAATATAAAATAAGCATCAAATTTAAGGGCAGTTGAAAAGGGAGTATCTATATGCTGTGCCATTATTGTGGAATTATTAACTTTGCAATAGAGAAATAATTTTTTTCTTTATTCAGGAACGATAATTTTACAAATTAGACCTGTCAGTTAACAGGAGAATGAAAAATGCAGGTGTTTTTAGGGGATTACTACTGTGGCTTATAGAGAAGTTGACTGAGAAGACTGTCAGACATCTATTGAAATAAAAACTGTCACAGAAAAAGCAGTGCTAGTTCTATGAAATTTAATTTTTTGTTATTTCATGAATGCTAAAATTAGCAGATAGAGGAAGGTGTCATTTATTTACATTTATTCAGAATGATGTTTGTAGAAATATGAGTGTATATTCAGAGGAAAGTTATGGAACAAGATTACTTTTACATTTTGCAGATGTAGTTTAATGTGTTTGTAGATACACGGAAATGTGTGAGTTTCTAGGAAGCATTTTTAATTATATCGTTGTTTCTAAGCATTTGTGTTTATAAGTGAATACACGTAAAATATATTTTTGTTTCTTAATTTATGGATTATCTTCTGATTTCCTTTCATTTTTTAATAGCTGTTTTAATCTGAGGATTAAACCTGAGGATTTAATCTGATTTCCCTTCATTTTTTAATAGCTGATTTAATCTGAGGATTTAACCTGAGGATTCTAGCCCAAATTAAATTATTACTTCTTTTATTTTATTTATTTATTTATTTTTTGATACAGAGTCTCACTCTGTCACCCAGACTGGAGTACAGTGGCATGATCTCGGCTCACTGCAACCTCTGCCTCCTAGGTTCAAGTGATTCTCCTGCCTCAGCCTCTTGAGTAGCTGAGATCACAGGCATGTGCCACCATATTCAGCTAATTTTTGTGTTTTCAGTAGAGACGGAGTTTCGCCATGTTGGCCTGGCTGGTCTTGAACTCCTGACCTTAGGTGATCCACCCTCCTCTGCCTCCTAAAGTGCTGGTATTATAGGCATGAGCTACTGTGCTCGGGCACCCACTTGAAATTATATCTACTCCATTGGGCCAATAGTATATCCTCTGGCCAGGAATACACGTCAGTTTTTGCTCTTCTGGGACAATTATTTTTTTTTCTTTTTCATTTGCCAGTATTTTAGCGTTTGAAACCTGTCTCCTGATCGCATAGCAGAAGTCTTGACAGTACAGATTATCATACATATTATTTAAAATATGCAGTGATCCTCTACCTGACCATAACAAAGTCTGCTTTGTAAACCATGTATTTATTAATTACAATGTTTTATTACTCTCAAATAAAAGTATTAAGATAATCCAGGGCCTGTTTATTTTAATTTATTTTTCTTCAGTAAAAATACTGGTTTAATAATGATGGATCCATAGAAAAAAATAACATAGTCTTCTGTTGTTAGATCTATTACATTTAACCTTAAAGATGTTATTAACATAATCAATTAAAGAGGCCTTGATTTGAATAAATAAATACATGTAAAAACTGAAAATTTACTTAGATGTGCTTCATGCTCATTTTCTTCTCACTAATAGCTGGAATACACACTGTAAGAGTAAACAATAAAATTTTGTAATCACAGTAAATTGACTGATTCACTTCAGCACAAATTTTATTCCAAATAGATATTACATAATAAAATCAGATTAAATTTTAGCTAGGAATGGATCATTGTGGGGCCATTTATTGCTACAAATCTGTGTGGATGCAACTTTGAAATGTACTGAGTAGTAATTTAAAAATCCCTCCAGATTACAATTTCCAAAGTACTAACAGTCTACTTTTCAGGTATAGCACAGTTTCAAGTAGGTTGGCTGTATCTCATTATAGCCGCTGTAGATAGAATTGTGCTATGGAGTTGTAGGTAATCAAAATAAAACATCCTAAATCTTTACTTCTATCATGTGAAGGAAAATTGACATTCACCAAATACAAGCTTTCCATGTGAGCAGTACATAACAAGACCCCTGCTTGTTGTAATACCTACAGGCTCTGTAGGATCTTGTCAAGTACTCCCGCACCAAAAAAAAAAGGGTATATGAGGAAATAATATGAAGCTAATGAGTATAATTTTATTTATAA
This sequence comes from Trachypithecus francoisi, assembly GCF_009764315.1. NCBI lineage: Eukaryota > Metazoa > Chordata > Mammalia > Primates > Cercopithecidae > Trachypithecus > Trachypithecus francoisi. The sequence continues at coordinate 123,795,837 of NW_022681458.1, read as the reverse complement.
CATTTGTCTTCTTATTAATTTACATTTTTAAGGCTTTTTATTTTATTTTTCAACTTTGCACTTCTTGTGTAGACAATTTCTTGATTTATCAGCTAGGAAAAAGTTATGGATATTTTTAATGTCTGGCATTCATCATAGTTCCTGTCGAGTTTGGTTTCTTTAGCTGCTTAATTCACTCTGGGGAGCCGTTTCTATAGTTAATCAATCACTCGTCTATCTATGTATTTCTTGGGTGGCTGTCATCTAAACACCTAAGAAATCAGACAGAGGGAAAACAAAACAGTGAAATAAACTCATCACTTCTCTTTGAAGATCTAGCAATTTTTAAAGAGGAAGACTTTCCTAAATATTAAAATAGACCATACTGAAGACTGTTTCTGTATATGCATGGGGTGGGTGAATATGTGCTAGGGATTAAAGAAAACAGAAGAGATGTCCAAATATCTACGTGCAGCTATTTTGCTATGCTTTATTTTCACTCTAAAAGTCTTCTATTGCCAGAGACATTACCTGAATTAAACTTTATTTTTTAATCAGAAAAAAATAGACTCGTTGCTAGAGTTAGTTTATCAGTGATACTTGATTTCTATTCCTTGTGGCAAAACATCAAGCAGAGGCATGAAGGTTCATGATGGCTGTAATGTTGTGGAGGGTGCAGGTGTGATTAAGATGATACGATGCTGTCATTATTTGGCTTAAGGAGCTTGTCATATTATGAAGGAATAAAATATATTTAGAAGAAAATGTGAAATGGTCAGTTGTTTTTCTGATAGATTATGGTAGTGGGATTTTCTTCTTTCTTTTCTTTTCTTTTATTTTTTTTGAGACGGAGTCTTGTTCTGTCGCCCAGGCTGGAGTATAGGGGCACAATCTTGGCTCACTGCAAACTCTGCCTCCTGGGTTCACACCATTCTCCTGTCTCAGGCTCCCCAGTAGCTGGGACTACAGGTGCCTGCCACCATGTCTAGCTAATTTTTTGTATCTTTAGTAGAGACGGGGTTTCACCGCATTAGCCAGGATGGTCTTGATCTCCTGGCCTCGTGATCCACCCACCTCGGCCTCCCAAAGTGCTGGGATTACAGGCGTGAGCCACCATGCCCAACCAAGGGATTTTCTTTATAAAAGAAAATAAGAAATAGGTTAATATTTTGGAAACGACAATGGTTTTAGTGCAATTCTTTTTTTGTTTCTCATGCTAATTAGCTGATTTTATTTTAAAACATCTTTGTTACAATGGCCTCATTTTTCAATGAAGTAGTTACATGTAATGATATTTAGTGTCCTTTGAAATACTGCAATTTTGGGATGCATAAATCATATTCAAGAAAATTGTGAGTGAAAGCATTTGTGTGTGAAGAGATTGGTTTGGGAAGAAGTGATACCCACGTTAGGCCTTTAGTACATATTACTATGTTAGTTGCAATTATTTTAATAGATAAACTTTTATGATCAAAAATGAATTATTCTGAACCTAAATGTACATCAGTGGTAGGCTGGATAAAGAAAATGTGGCACATACGCACCATAGAATACTATGCAGCCATAAAAAAGAATGATATCATGTCCTTTGCAGCAACGTGAATGGAGCCAGAGGGCATTGCTGTGAGCAAACTAACACAGGAACAGAAGAACAAATACCATGCGTTCTCATTTATAAGTGAGAGCTAAACAGTGAGAATAAATGGACATAAAAAGGGGAAAAATGGACACAGGATTACTTAAGGGTGTAGAGTGGTACAAGGAAGAGAATAAAAAATCTACCTACCAAGTACTATGATTATTACCTGGGTAATAAAATTATCTGCACACCAAACCCCCAAGACAAGCATTTTGCCTATGTAACAAACCTACACATATACTCCTGAACCTAAATTAAACATTTTTTAAAAAAACAAAATGAGTGATTCTGTGTAACTGAATAAGAGTCAAGGAAATATTTATAGGAACATTACTTAGAATTGCCTATAACCTGGATTGTTCCCGGAGTGAACATCTCTAGCATAGCATCCTCACATGCTCTTGCATAGTGCTTGCAGAAAGTAGTGGGTTTCAGAAGGAGTTGAGAAGAAGCAATGACTAAAGAAGATGACCCCAATTTACCAATCATTTATGGAGAGTCCTAAAAAGAGGAATTTTGTATCCTGATTTATCATCTATGGTATTATACTATGTAGAGAGTCATGGAAGAAGGTATCAAAAGTCATTTGGAAATCCAGTCTCATAATTGAGAAGAGGATATCAATATAAACATAAGCTCTTATTTACATTTTCATAAATTTTCTCCAGGTACCTAGACTCTACTCTTAGCTATTTCTTTGTTTTATAAATTTTTCAAATTATTTAAAATAAAAAAACAAACATTGTTGAAACAAGGTTAATTTCACATGTGAAAACTGAAATATTAAGCATGTGTTACTCTTTAATAATAGTGTTTTCTGCTGAATGAAAACTGAGGCCTCACCAGTTTCAAAGTTATCGAAATATTCTCTTATATGTCTTGACCATTGAAAGTTCCACAGATGACACTAGTGCCTCTAGCACACAGGGCACCCTAGATCATAGAGGCAGTTAGAAAATTCCCTGCATGGGATACTTGAGGGCCAAAAGAGAAAGCTTAAGCAATGTTATCTGATGTTTAACATCCAGAAGTGGACTCTCAGAAGAGGATCCTTGCACAAGTGATTCATTGAGGAAGTTTTCACAGGAAGAACTCTTAAAAGAGAGGAGAGGTAGGACAGGGAAAAGAAAGAAGTCACACCAGGTGTAGGTCAGTTGACATGCTGCAGAAGTAGCTTCAGTCATGTTGCAGACTTGCATGACAGTTTGTGTCCTCCTGCCAAATGTATATGTTGAAATCATCAACTCTAAGTTGATTATGTTAGGAGATGGGGCCTTTGGGAGGTGATTAGGTCATAAATCAGCTATGATGAGGGCCTCATGAATGGGATTAGCTCCCTTATAAAATAGATCTCAGGGAGCTCCATCTTCCCTTTCACCATGTGAAGATACAGGAAGAAAACAGTAGCCTATTAACCAGGATATGGGTACTTCACCAAACATCAAATTTATTGTTGCATTTCTCTTGGACTTCCCAGACTCTAGAACTGTGAGAAATAAATGTTTCTTTTATAAACCATCCTATATGTGATATTTTGTAATGGCACCCTGAATGGCCTAAGACAAGCCTCTTCCCACAAGTTAACTATGTCACATGCTACCAAACATAGGTTATGATTTCTAGGCTTTCTTTCATACTGTTCAGCAGGCAGTCACTGGCTAAAATATGCTGTAGGGGATACCACACTCTTTTCTTTTTTTTTTGAGATGGAGTTTCACTCTTGTTTCGCAGGCTGGAGTGCAATGGTGTGATCTTGGCTCACTGCAACCTCCGCTTCCCGGGTTAAAGCAATTCTCCTGCCTCAACCACCCTAGTAACTGGGATTACAGGCATGTGCCACAATGCCCGACTAATTTTGTATTTTTAGTAGATATGGAGTTTCTCCGTGTTGGTCAGGCTGGTCTTGAACTCCCGACTTCAAGTGATCCACCTGCCCTGTCCTGTCCTCCCAAAGTGCTGGGATTACAGGCGTGAGCCACTGAGCCAGGCCTACATACTCTGAATTATTTCTAGCTTCCTACATATACTGGCAAAGAGGCTTCTGGAGTTCAAAGGCTTCCTTCAAAGAAGACATGCAGATATAGGCTGTAGTAGTCATGGATCTCCAGAGAAACAGAACCGTTAGGGTGTTGTATTAGTCTGTTCCAATGCTGCTAATAAAGACAAACCCGAGGCAGAGTAATTTATGAGGAAAAAGAGGTTTAATGGACTCACAGTTCCACATGGCTGGGGAGGCCTCACAATCATGGCAGAAGGTGAAGGAGGAGCAAAGGCATGTTTTACAGGGTGGCAGGCAAGAGAGTGTGCAAGGGAACTACCCTTTTATAACACTGCCAGTTCTTGTGAGACTTATTCAATATCACAAGAGCAGCACAGGAAAAACCTGTCCCCACAACTCAGTTACCGCTGACTGGGTCCCTGCCACAACATATAGGGATTATGGAGGCTATAATTCAAGATGAGATTTGGGTGGGGACACAGCAAAACTTTATTATTCCACCTCATATCTTTACATTTCCAAACCAATCATACCTTCCCAACAGTCCCCCAAAGTCTTATTTCAACATTAACTCAAAAGCCCGTAGTCTAAAGTTTCATCTGAGAAAAGGCAAGTCCCTTCTCTCCATAAGCCTGTAAAATCAAAAGCAAGTTAGTTACTTCCTAAATACAATGGGGTACAGCCACTGAGTACATACACTCATTCCAAATGGAAGAAATTGGCCAAAGCAAAAGGACTATACAGCCTTAGGGAAGGCCAAAATCCAGTGGGGCAGTCAAGTCTTAAAGCTCCCAAATGATCTCCTTTGACTGTATGTTTTGCATCCAGGTCACACTCGTGCAAGAGGTAGGTTCCAATGGTCTTGGGCAGCTCCACCCCTGTGACTTTGCAGGGTAAAGCCCCTCTCCTGGCTTTCACAGGCTGGCTTTGACTGTTTGAGGCTTTTTCAGGTGCACAGTGCAGGCTGTCAGTGAATCTACCATTTTGGGGTCTGGAGGGTGGCGGCCCTCTTTTTATAGCTGCACTAGGCAGTGGCCCAGTGGGAACTCTGTGTGGGGACTCCCACCCCGCATTTCCCTTCTGCACTGCCCTAGCAGAGGTTCTCTATGAGTACACCTCTGCCAGGACATCCAGGCATTTCTATATATCTTCTGAAATCAAGATGGAGTTTCCCAAACCTCAATTCTTGACTTAAGTGCACCCACAGGCCCAATACCAAATGTAAGCCACAAAGATCTGAGGCTTGCACTTTCTGAAGCAATCACCTGAGCTGTATGTTGGCCCCTTTTAGTTGCAAGCTGGATATTCAGTACTTGGGATGCAGGGCACCAAGTACTGAGACTGCACAAAGCAGCAAGGCCCTGGGCCCAGCCCATGAAACCATTTTTTCCTCCTATGTCTCCTGGCTTGTTATGGGAAAGGCTACTGTGAAGACTTTTGACATGCCCTGGAGATGTTTTCCCTATTGTCTTGGCAATTAACATTTGGCTCCTCATTACTTATGCAATTTTCTGCAGCTGACTTGAATTTCTCCTCAGAAAATGGCTTTTTCTTTTCTATCACATCGTCAGGTAGCAAATTTTCTGAGCTTTTATGCTCTGCATTCCTTTTAAACATAATTTCCAATTCCAATTGTATCTTTGTGAATGAATACAACTGAAGGTTTTTAAGAGCACCCAGCTCACTTCTTGAATGCTTTGCTGCTTAGAAATTTCTTCCACCAGATACCCTAAATCATGTCTCTAGAGTTCAAAGTTCCACTGATCTCTAGGGCTGGAACAAAATTGCCAGTCTCTTTGCTAAAGCATAGCAGGAATTACCTTTGCTCCAGTTCCCGGGAAATTCCTCATCTCCATCTGAGACCACCTCAGCCTGGACTTTTTGGTTCAAAACCATTCAACAAGTCTTTAGGCAGCTCCAAACTTTCTCACATCTTCCTGTCTTCTTCTGAGCCCTCCAAACTGTTCCAACCTCTGCCTGTTACCCAGTCCAAAAGTTGTTACATTTTCAGGTATCCTTATAGCATCATCCACTCTACCTGTACCAATTTACTGTATTAGTCTATTCTCATACCACTAATAAAGACATACGCAAGACTGGGTAATTTATAAAGAAAAAGAGGCTTAATGGACTCACAGTTCCACACGGCTGGGGAAGGCCTCATCATCATACCAGAAGGTGAAAGAGGAGCCAAGACATGTCTTACATGGCAGCAGGCAAGAAAGCATGTGCAGGGGAACTGCTCTTTTACAAAACCATAAGTTCTCATGAGATTTATTCACTATCACAAAAACAGCACGGGAAAAACCCACCCCCATTATTCAGTTATCTCCCACTGGGGCCCTCCCGTGACACATGGGGATTATGGGAGCTACAATTCGAGATGAGATTTGGGTGGGGATACAGTCAAACCATATCAGGCGTATGTGGTTTATACACACCTGATATCTTATCTTGTATCTAAGATGAGATATAAGATATCTAAGATGATATAAGGCATATACGATATATCTTATATCTAATATGAGATTTATTATAAGAAATTAATTTGCATGATTATGGAGGATTAGAAGTCCTGCAATGTGTCATCTGCAAACTGGATATTCAGAATAGTCATGGTGTACATTCTATTCTCAATCTGAAGTCCTGAGAATTAGAAGTGCCAGTGATATAAGTCCTACTTTGAGGGCAGGAAAGGACTTATGTCCAACTGAAACAGGCAAAGAGAGAGTTTCAACCTTTATCGGCAATTTATTCTACTCAGACTTTCAGCAGGTTTAATGTGGTCTATCCGTATTGAGGAGGTCAATGTGCTTTACTCAGCCCATCAACTCAAATCTGAATTTCTTCTGGAAAGTCCCTCACAGACACATTCAGAAGTAATGGTTCATCAGATATCTTGGCATTCCATGGCCCAGGCAAACTAGCAAGTTAATCAAGGATGAAAGGTGTTAATCAAGTGTGTGTGTTTCTCTATGTTTTTGTGAGCCCTTATGCAAGAGATTGAGGACCATCCAGGAAAATCGGACAACAAAGAAATGATGGCTATTAGTGCTAGTAAACAACTGGAAAATTTAAACATTTCCAAGATGCATTAATTAGCAAAATAATTATGATGATATTTATATTATACTTTGTACTTTCAAAGTACTCTTCTTCAATTACTAATTGATCTCTTAGTCCAATGTTATGAAATGGCTAAATAAGCTATTATTCTTCTTTCATAACACATAAGAAGACTGAGTACAAAAAAAATAAGTAAGAAGTTGTGTGGAAACCCTTGCAGAGTTAACAGCAGAGCTAGAACTTGTCTTTCCCCTAAACAAATACTTTCTGTACCACTCACTGCACTTTTTCTCTTTTTGCTTTTTTCCACATCTATTCCTAATTTTCTCTTTCCTCCCGTATCTTTTAAACAAAATAATTTATAATGCCTCATTTAGAGTTTGAGAATAAATCTTGGTAAGATGTACTTGCAGTGGTCAAATTGATTTAAAATGAATTACTTTAAAAGCAAATTTCTGGCCCGTGAACATGTGACAATTTTCAGATCAGAACTAATATTGAAGTGACTGCATAGAAATGGAGATTTGTAAGAGTGCTAGTGATAGCATCTTCATTACGGATGTGCTGGAGGGGACTGCAAACCTCTTTCACAACCTGCCTCTAAGATGTTCTCATGGCTGCAGAACCATTAATTTAGGTGCTATGTAATAATTAAAGTATTTTAAATTGGTGCTGTTCAACCATATGCAAGCATATCTTTGAAGAAGTTTCTTTATGGCTTCCTTCTGTTTATTTTTGACAAGCCTTTGTTGTGCCAAAGAAAATGAGTCATCACACTGCCCATTTGACCCAAGCTGAATACCTTGTTCTCTATCATTAGTATGCCCAGATAATTAGGACCCATTGCTGGTTTGTCACATTAGCCAGTAGGGATGGAAATCATAGGCATGAAATGACACTATTCATAAAAGAACACATGCATTTGAGGGCAGGAAAGTGTATATCGGATAAAAGAAACAGAGAAGAGTCCATTCTTAGAGTGAGGTTTTATGTATATCTGGTTAGGAGTCTGGCAGCACTTACTGTTGACTGTAGCAGCTCTGTCAGAGGCTAAAATTACCTTTAGTGTCCTGTTATCATCTCCCCTGCTGTCTCCGCATCCTTTGAGACTCGTTTTTAAATAGGGTTCTAAGCTTAAAGTTCTTTTAGCTGTCATCCCTTGTTGTTATACAGGAGCCCTGCTAATGTGGCAGTAAGATGCAGGGTTGTGGGGCGTTCTCTAGTCTTATAATTAGCTCTGAATCTTTTGGTAAGCCTGTGTCCAAGGGCTGCGATTTCTGCAAGTGCTTCTTTAGATTCCCCTCTCCTCCTCTTTACAGGAGACAAGAAGGCTAAAGAGAGCTGGAGTTGAGTATTTCTCTTCCCTCAGGCAAATTAGGCCTGTGTTGGGCTCTGATAAAATAGCTTCCCTTGAAGGCAGGCCTTCGTTAAGAAGAAAGGAGCTCTCTGGGTATATTTCAAAATTGCTTTTCCTTTCCTGCTGCTAGAAGTAGGAAAAGATTTTTTTTCTGATTTTCACTCTGATAACCTGGTAGGGCTGCTGGAGGTAAAACACACTATAGTTGGGGAGGGGGATCCACTAAGGTTGTCCCCCAGGAGTTTTAATCTCTCTGACATGCTCATCTTTAGCAGGTGGTCACCTAATCTTTATGTCCTCAGCATGCTCCAGGTCGTGATTCCATTTTACCTGTGTGTCTCTCCAGATTCTAGAGCGGTGGTTTGCTCTATAATCTTACTTCTCTAATGGATATAAGAAGGGTTATTGACTTTACATGTTTTCAGCCTGTTTTCTTGTTTTGGGGATGAGAGTGATGACTTCTAAGCTCTTCACAGTCAAACCAGAAAATAGAAAGGGCAGTTTCCTGTTAGTGTTTTACGTTTGTCTATGGTGTTCTTCAGTGTCAGTGAGGTATGTGTAGGTGTGCAATTGATTTTATTTATTCTGCCTGGGATAATTTTAGTATTAATATCTTTCTTAAATTTGGAAATATCACTTCATCTTAACTTCTTAAATACTTTATTTTGTTCTCCTTATTCACCCTTCTAGAACCCTAATTGTGTTAGCCTTGCTAATTGCATCTTTTATGTTAGCCCTTTTTCTCACGATTTCCATCTCCTTATCTATTGCAACAATTTCCTTGAATCAATTAGTCAATTCTTAAATTCTTTCTTCAGCTCAGTATAATCAACTGTATCTCATTTAAAGTGACTTTGATATGATTGCTAGCTTTTTGTTATTTTTCTAGTTGATTCATTTTCAATTAAACTTTCTTTCTCATATCATGTAATATTTTCCTAAGAGATGCTACTATTGTTTTTTTACTGATTTAATCATTTTAATCAATAATTTTGTGGGCTTCTCCTGATAATTTCATGATTTGTCATTCTTGGTGCGTTAATTATATTGTTTATTTTGCCCACTCACCTTCCAAATAGAATTATATTTATATTTCTAATTTTATTTCTATTGTAAGCTTATCTTCACTGAAGTTGATTGTTCTTTGCATCTTGCAAGGTCTGAAGTATAAACAGTTTATTATATAGCAGTTTGAAGTTTATTCCTACTCAAGCCTCCAGAAGTTTTAATGACCCAGGATCAGATTTCATTTAATTTTGAGGCTTGGGAATCATGCATAATAAATTCATTTTAAATTTGAGTTACAAACCTTAATAAAGAAATGCTTGAGCTTTCAGTTTTTGATTAGTAACATTTTATTTTGCTACACTAAGCTCTAGAAAAATGTCAGTATGTCTCATTATTTCCATAACACTGAGTTGAAAATTTTCTATCCTATTTTTTGAGAACTGAATAGACTTTTGAAGCTCCAGGTTCTAAGAAGATACCTGTGGTGTAGCTTCCCCATGTTAGGAAATGTCCTATAGAGTCCTGGCATTTGGACTTTTCTCTTTCTCTGGCATCAATATGCAGTCTGAGAACATGGTGGGCCTGGGCAAGAACATGTGGCACTTACTTCTTTAGACATTAGTTTCCTGCCTATCTTTCAAGCTCAGCAATGTAGTATTTTTAATTATAATTTATGTAGCATTTCAATGTGGTGGAGTTGGAACGACAGCTGTGTGCACTCAGTCTGTCACGTGGCCCAAAGACATGACTCAATTTTATACACTATGTTAATGATGCTGTATCTCCAAAAAGCCATCTTTTAATTCTGTGAGGTTGTTGTTCTCAGCAAAGAGTCATGGTAAAGTAGAAAGAGCAAAGTCTCTGAAATAAAGCACTTCTGGCTTTAATACTCACATGAATTTGTGACCTTAGGGAAACTGTTTAAACCTTCTGAATTTGACTTAAAATGGCAATGTGGGGCCGGGCATGGTGGCTCACGCCTGTAATCCCAGCACTTTGGGAGGCTTAGGTGGGCAAATCACAAGATCAGGAGATTGAGACTATCCTGGCTAACACGGTGAAACCCCGTTTCTACAAAAAAGCTAAAAACGCAACAAATTAACTGGGCTTGGTGGCAGGCGCCTGTAGTCCCAGCTACTCAGGAGGCTGAGGCAGGAGAATGGCGTGAACCTGAGAGGCGGAGCTTGCAGTGAGCCGAGATCACTCCACTGCACTCTATTCTGGGTGACAGAGCGAGATTCCATCTCAAAAAACAAACAAACAAACAAAAAACTGGCAATGTGGACTACTGATTTTATTGTGTCTGTAATCACCTAAAGGAAACAAGAAAAGGGAAATGTAGGATTCCTAGTGTTGATTAAACATATAGAAATGTCCATGAAACATATATATATATAGGACAAGTTATCTAATTTGTGGTACCCAGTCCTAAATGAAAATGTGAGACTTCTTATTAAAAATTATTAAGACTTTAAGGAAAGTGATGGCAAAGCATTAGACCAAGCAAGAGACCCTTCCAAGCTTAGGGCCCTGTATTCCTCCTGCACAAGGACAATGCCCATAAAACCACATGTAATAAAATATGTGAATAGCTTCTAAATGTAATGTTAAACGGGGGATAGAAAGACTTGGTGAGGGGAACCCACAGCAAAAGATCGCAGGTAAAGTTGACAGAACACAGGTTAAAGTAAATGACACATTCTGAGTGGTAGAGGGGAATACTAGCAAATTCATGGGGAAATTCTTCCAGCGAGTATCTTGTCATGGTAAAAAGCACATGGACTTCAGACTTAGATGGCCTAGTTTTGCATCTCAGTGCTGAGACCAGCTCAGTTGGGGAGACCCTAACCCCGTGGCACTAGCAGAATTAAAGACACACACACAAAAATATAGAGGTGTGAAGTGGGAAATCAGGGGTCTCACAGCCTTCAGAGCTGAGATCCCTGAACAGAGGTTTACCCACATGTTTATTAACAACAAGCCAGTCACTAGCATTGTTTCTATAGATATTAAATTAACTAAAAGTATCCCTTATGGGAAATGAAGGGATAGGCCAAAATAAAGGGATTGGTTGGGCTAGTTAACTGCAGCAGGAGCATGTCCTTAAGGCACAGATCGCTCATGCTATTGTTTGTGGTTTAAGAATGCCTTTAAGTGGTTTTCCACCCTGGTCGGGCCAGGTGTTCCTTGCCCTCATTCTGGTAAACCCACAACCTTCCAGCGTGAGCGTTATGTCCATCATAAACATGTCACGGTGCTGCAGAGATTTTGTTTATGGCCAATTTTGGGGCCAGTTTATCACCAGATTTTGGGGGGCTTGTTCCCAACATCTCAGCACTACCCCTACCAGTTATATGAATGTGGTCACATTATATAACCACTTTGTTCTTTAGTTCACATTATTTGTAAAATAAAGAAAATCACATAACTTTTCTCATAACGATGCTAGGATGATTAGATGAAAGGCCTTAGAAGAGTGAGTGGCATATGCAAGTAATAGGAAAGAGTGAGCTATTTGTTTTTCTGGCAGAGATAATTGTAACACTATTTAATTTTTCAGAAAATATAGAAAATGGATGAAATCTTCCAAGAAACTTTGTGAAAATCTAAAAAGAAAAAAATAAATACTGCCATAATTTTCACCAAAATACATTCCAAATAGAATGCCTATGTGTAAAAAAAAAGTCATAAGAAATTTTAGATAGAAACAACCTGAGTTATTGTTTTCAATAAACGTGGTGTTTAGAAGGCCTAAGTATCCCATAAAACTTATCAATGAAGATAACAAAATATACCATATAATGTTTTAAAGTTTTGTGCATGGTACAATCACCACAAAAACACCAAACAGATACACTTCAAACTGGCTAAGAATACTGGCAAACGTTTGCAAAGAACAAAATTGTGTGTAGTAAAAATAATACATTGTTAAGTAAATCATTACTTTTTAAAAGAAGAATGTTAATATTCTTTCAGGATATGAGCCCCAGGCTAATTTTCTTTAATGTATTCTCTATATTTTTGCATATTTCATATTGGATGCAAAATAAAATTACAAACAGATACTATTTTTCTGTCACTTGGGCAAAAATGTATTGAACAGTACAATATGTAGACAAGAATAAAAAGAAACAGGAATTCATAAATATTGCTTTAAAAAGTATGTGTGTATTAAGATAAATTTTGAAACATCTATGAAAATTTAAGACACTGCTTGATCCAATAATTCAGCTATATTTTCTACACACATATTTATACAGTTTGCAATGACTTATAAACAAATGTCCTTTCAGCAGTTTCTGTTATAGCTAAAGATAAAAATTGCTTACATTTCCATCAGTATAGGTCTGATTTAAAAAATTATTGTTTCATATTATGGAATATTAAATAGCCATTAAAATAAATGTGGTATTTATTTTAGCTACTGTGGAAAGTAAATAAAATGCAAAAGATTAGTCTATCTCCATTATTATTTAATATTTGATTGAAAATATTAGACAATACAATTAAACCAGAGAAAACAATTAGGCAATCAAATGTAGAAAGGAGAAATAAAATGATTTCCATTTGCAAATGGTATCAATGGTGAAATAAATAATTTAATGGAAGATAAAATTAACCTATCCAATTAATAGCATTCACATAAAGAATTGGTTAAAAGACAATAAAACATTAAGTCATATTTAAAATAGCTACACAAAAATATATAATACTCAAGGATACATTAAATGAGAAGCTTAGGGAAAATCACAAAACTTTACTTATGGAAAGACACAAAATGAGACTTGAACAAAGGGAAAGATATTTTAGCCTCTGATATAATAAGTAAACATAAATACACCATTTTTCTCAAAATTTGAAAATAAGGACTTTTTAATGAGGCTTTTTGTTTGTTTCTGGAGACAGGTTGATTCTACTGCTCATTTGGAAGTAAAAAACATTTAAGCATAGCTTGAAAAACCCTGAAAATAGAGTGGATCTGCCAACCAGTAAATAAATAAGCTTGTTACAGAATTTCTAAAATTACACTGGATGGTACTGGCACATGGTAAGAGAGAAAAAAAAAAAAATGACGGGTGAAACAAAATAGAAAATCTAGAATTAGAAAGCAAAATCTTCAAAGCACTGGAGTAAATAAGGACGTTTAGTAAATAATAATATTTACTGTAAAGTTTGGATAACCTTTCGGAAAAAGGTAATATTGAATCCATACCTCATAACATACACCATAATAAAGCCTACATACATGAGATATAAGCCAGGCGCAGTGGCTCACGCCTGTAAACCCAGCACTTTGGGAGGTCAAGGAGGGCAGATCATCTGAGGTCATGAGTTAAAGACCAGCCTGGCCAACAAGGTGAAACCCCATCTCTACAAAAAATACAAAAATTAGCTGGATACAGTAGCACGTGCCTGTAGTCCTAACTACTCAGGAGGCTGAGGCAGGAGAAATGCTTGAACCCAGGAAGTGGAGGATGCAGTGAGCTGAGATCACACCACTGCACTCAGGCCTGGGCAACAGAGAGAGACTCTGTCTCAAAAATATATAAATAAATAAATAAAAAGAGAGATATAAATGTAGAAACAAAAAAACCCTGAAGCACTGTGAATAGTTAAAAAAAAGGAAAAAAAGATAAATTACTTCCTTCATTACTTGGGTAGAGGTGTTTTTAACTATGACCCAAAATTCAATCGCAAGAAAAGATTGATAAATTAAGTGGACTTTGAATGCATTACAATAGAAAGTTAAGCAAAATATATATATATTTCCTTTATATATATATAAAAGAAAAGCTGGAAATATTTGTAATGTGTGTATTACAGATAGGAAACTAATGACTTAACATGTAATGATTTTTTAGCCATCCAGAGAAAAAGTGCAAATACCCAACAGAAAAGAAAAAAAAAAAATGGGTAAAGAGGCAATTCCTAAAAAAAAAAAAAAAAAAAAAAAGAACATAATGAATCTTAAACAAATGGAAGGTTCAACTTTATTCATAACAAAACATGCACACTAAAACTACAGTGAGATACCCCTTTTCACCTATTAAAACCTTGACCACATGCTCCTTTGGCAAATCTGTGTAGAAACAAGCACTCTCCTGCATTTCTTGTGAGTGTATAAGGTGGTGCAATATAGTTAGAGAAAACTGGCAAAATCTAACAACTACTGCACCTATGAAGGACACTTTGGGCCAACATTACTGATTTCTGGGAATTTATCATAAATATACTCCCACACATATAAAAAATAGACAAAATATTGAAAACAACATACATAGCTATGTAGAAGAAATTGGTTGAATAAGGTATGGTGCATTCCTATGAGTACTACGCAAATGTAAAAAAATAGATCTGTGTAGTAGAAATGCAATAAATTTCAGAATATGTTAAGTAAAAAAATAAGATGTAAATAAAATATCCTATGTAGATTACAAACTTTTGTGTAATAAAGTTGGGAACAATTTATATATTTCCACAAAAGAGGGCACAAGAAAGATAAACCAGAAATGAATGATTTGGTTATTTACAGTGGGGAATAGGATGAAAGAGATAAGAAGTATCTCTAAGAATACATTTTAGGTAATTATTACTGTTAAACCATGATCATGTTTTACATGTTCAGAAGATAATATTAAATCAAGAAAGATTGCTTAAAACCATAACACAAATATGAAATATAATTATAACTTATGGAATTATTAGAATTACCACTTGCAAAAAATAATCAAACCACATAATTTGAACATAATTCTGACTCTTTGCTAAATTAATATAGAGTTCCCACTTTAAGCTACACAAAGAAATCCTGAACTATATTTAGTTTCTTGTACATTGTGGTACTCGTGTAATAGTTTCAACAAATTATATGCTTACTGATCATACAAGTAAACACATTGACATTGTTTGGAATAAGATTCTTATTATGAAGATGGGAAATAAAAATACCTAATTTGGGAAGTAAAAGGTGAATCAAGAGATATCAGCTGAAGTAGGAAGTATAAAGTATAAAGTATAATCATTTTTTAAAGTTATATTACATAAATTTGGTACATAAAGTTATATTACATAAATTTGGTACATAGAACTTACTTTTTTATAATGTTAGCTTTTTTATAATGTTAGCTTTTATTTTAGGGTAAGGGATGCATGTGCAGGTTTGTTACATAGTATGTTGTACCACTGAGGCTTGGAGTAGGAATGATCTCATCACCTAGATAGTGAACAGAGTACCCAACATGTAGTTTGTCAGCCTTTATCCTCCTCCCTCTCTGCCCCCTTTAAGAGTCCCCAGAGTCCACTGTTTCCATCTTTATGTACATGCACCCAATGCTTAGGTGTCATTTATAAGTGAGAAGATGTGGTATTTGATTTTCTGTTCTTGCATTAAGTTGTTTAAGATAATGGCCTCCAGCTCCATCTATGTTGCTTCAAAGGACATGATTTTATTCTTTTTGATGGCTGTGTAGTATGCCATGGTGTGTGTGTGTGTATGTGTGTGTGTATGAATTATATATAATTTATATATATTATATATTACATATATTTATATATAATATATAATACATTATAGCATATGCCATATATATATAATTTACTTTATCCAATCCACCACTGATGGACACCTAAGTTGGTTACATGTCTTTGCTATTGTGAATAATGCTGTGATGAACATACAAGTTCATGTGTCTTTTGATAAAACTATTTTCCTTTAGGTATATACCCAGGAATGAGATTGCTGAGTCAGATGATAATTCTGTTGTAAGGTAGTTTAGAAATCTCCAAAATACATAATCAACAGAGTAAACAAACAATATGCAGCATGGGAGAATATATGTGTCTTTCCACAGTGACTGACCTAATCTACATTCCCACCAACAGTATACAAGCATTACCTTTTCTCTGCAGCTTCATCAGCATCTGTTGCTTTGTTGACTTTTTTATAATAGCCATTCTGACTGACGTGACAGGGTATCTCATTATGGTTTTGATTTGCATCTCTTTGATGATTAGCGATGATGAACGTTTTTTTCAGATCTTTGTTGACTGCTTGTAAATCTTTGGAAAAGTGTCTGTACCTGTGCTTTCCCTACGTTTTTAATGGGGCTATTTGTTTTTTCGTCCTACAATTGTTTAAGTTCTTTGTAGATTATGAATATTAGACCCTTGTCAGACACATGGTTTGTACATATATCCTCCCATTCTGTGTATTGTTTGTTTACTCTATTGATTATTTATTTTGCTGTGCAGTGTTACTTAGTTTAATTAGGTCCCACTTGCCAATTTTTCTTTTTGTTGCAATTGCTTTTGAGGACTTAGTCACAAATTCTTTGAGAAGGATGATATCCAGAGTGTTATTTCCCAGGTTTTCTTCTAGTAATTTTATAGTTTTAGGTCTTACATTTAAATCTTTAATGCACCTTGTGTTTATTTTTGATATATGGTAAAAGGTGGGGTTCTGGTTTCATTCTTCTCTATATGACTAGCCAGTTGTCTCAGCTCCATTTACTCGTTGCTTTCCCCATTGCTGATTTTTGTTGACTTTTTTGAAGGACAGAGGTTATAAGCGTCCAGCTTTATTTCTGAGTTGTCTTTTCTCTTCCATTGGTCCATGTGTCTGTTTTTAAATTTAGCTTTTATATTTTATTATTTTATGTTATTTTATTCATTTTATTTTACCAGTATCATGCTGTTTTGGTTACTGTAACTTTCTAATATGCTCTGAAACTGGGCTCTTTCGAGGTCTATATTTTTTTGTTTGTTTTCTTGAGACGGAGTCTTGCTCTGTCGCCCAGGCTGGAGTGCAGTGGTGAGATCTCGGCTCACTGCAAGCTCCACCTCCCTGGTTCACGCCATTCTCCTGCCTCAGCCTCCCGCGTAGCTGGGACTACGGGCGCCGGTCACTACGCCCGGCTAATTTTCTGTATTTTTAGTAGAGATGGATTTCACCGTGTTCGCCAGGATGGTCTCCATCTCCTGACCTCGTGAAACGCCCACCTCGGCCTCCCCAAGTGCTGGGATTACAGGCGTGAGCCACCATGCCTGGCCTGTATATTCTTTCTAGAATATAGAATTTAGAACAGATTTTTTTCTAATTCTGTGGAAAATGGGATTCGTAGTTTGATAGGAAAAACGTTAAATCTGCAGATTGCTTTAGGTAGTATGGTTATTTTAACGATGTTGATTCTTCCAATCCATGCTCATAGAATACTTTTCTATTTGTTCGTGTCATCTATGATTTATTTGAGCAGTGTTTTGTAGTTCTCCGTGGAGAGATGATTTACCTCCTGGCTTATATGTAATCCTAGATATTTTATTTTTTGTGGCTATTCTAAATGGAATTGTATTCTTAATTTGGCTCTAAGTTTAAATGTTAATGTCGTGTAGAAATGGTATTGATTTTTGTACATTGATTTTGTATTCTGAAACCTTACTAAAGTGGTTTAAGAGTTCCAGGAGTCTTTTGGTGGAGTCTTTAGGTTTTTCTGTGAATAGAAGCACGTCATCTGTGAAGGGAGATAATTTGACTTATTTTCCTATTTGGATAACTTTTATTTCTTTCTCTTGCCTGATTGCTCTGGCAAGGACTTACAGTACTATGCTGAATAGAAATGGTGTGAGTGGGCATCCTTGTCTTGTTCCAGTTCTCAAGGGGAATACTAACAGCTTTTGCCCATTCCGTATGATGTTGGCTGTGCATTTGTCATAGTTATCCCTTATTATTTTGACATATGTTCCTTTGATGCTTAGTGTGTTGAGGATTTTTAACATAAAGATATGTTGAATTTTATTTAAAAACTTTTGTGTATCTAATCATATTATCATGTGGTTTTCTGTAGTTCTATTTGTATGTTGAATCATATTTACTGATTTGTATATATTGAAGCAATCTGGCATTCCAGTAATAAAGCCTACTTAATCATGTTAGATGATGTTTTTGATATGCTTTTGGATTTAGCTTGCTAGTCATTTGTTGAAGACTTTTGTCATCTCTATCCTCATCAGAGATATTGGCCTGTAGTTTTAATTTTTTGTGTGTGTCTTTGCAGATTTTGGTATCAGAGGGTTGCTGACTTTGTAAAATCAGTTAGGGAGGAGTCTCTCCTACCCAATTTTTTGGATATTTTCAAGAGGATTAGTAGGATTAGTACGAACTTTTCTTTGTACCTCTGGTAGAATTTGACTATGAATTCATCTGAGGCCTTTTTTGGTTGGTAGGTTTTTTTCTATTGCTGATTCAATTTTAGAGCTTGACATTGGTCTGCTAAGAGTTTCAAATACATCCTGATTCAGTCTTGGGAAGTAATGTGTTTCCAGGAATTTAACCATTTCCTGTAAATTTTCTAGTTTGCATGCATAGAGGTATTTATAACAGTCTATGAGGATTCTTTGTCTTTATAGTTGCACATGTTACCTCTGTCAGTTGTAATGTTACCTTTGTCATTTCTGATTATGCTTATTTAGATCTTCCCTCTTTTTCTGTGTTAATCTAGCTAGTGGTCTATTGCTCTTATTTATCCTTTTCAAGAAACCAACTTTTGATTTCATTGATCCTCTTTATAGGATTTTTGGGGTAGAAATTTGTTCAGTTCTGCCCTGATTTTGTTTTTTCTTTTCTTCTGCTAGCTTTGGGGTTAGTTTGTTTTTATTTCTCTAATTCTACTAGGTGTGGTGTCATATTGTTAATTTGAGATATTTCTACCTTCTTAACATAGATGTTTAGCGCTATGAACTTTCCACTTAACACTGCTTTTACTGCATTCCAGAATCTTTATTATGTTGTGTTTGTGTTATTAATTTGAAATTTCTTTTTATATATTTTCCCTAATTTTGTTGTTTACTCAAAAGTCATTCAGTCCCTGGAAATCTACAATCTCCCAAGATTGCAATAGGAAGAAACTGAATCCCTGAACAGATGATTAATGAGTTCTAAAATTTAGTCAGTAATGAAAAGTCTACCAACTAGAAAAAGCCCATGACCAGATGGATTCATAGCTGAATTCTATCAGATGTATATCAAAAAGCTGGTACCATTCCTATGGAAACTCTGAGGAGAAAGAACGTCTCCCTAACTTGTTCTATAATACTGGCGTCATCATGATTTGAAAATCTGGCAGAGGCCGGGCGCGGTGGCTCAAGCCTGTAATCCCAGCACTTTGGGAGGCCGAGACGGGCGGATCACGAGGTCAGAAGATCGAGACCATCCTGGCTAACACGGTGAAACCCCGTCTCTACTAAAAAATACAAAAAATTAGCCGGGCGAGGTGGCGGGCGCCTGTAGTCCCAGCTACTCGGGAGGCTGAGGCAGGAGAATGGCGTAAACCCGGGAGGCGGAGCTTGCAGTGAGCTGAGATCCGGCCACTGCACTCCAGCCTGGGCGACAGAGCGAGACTCCGTCTCAAAAAAAAAAAAAAAAAAAAAAAAAAAAAAAAAAAAAAAAAAAAAAAAAAAAAAAAGAAAATCTGGCAGAACAACAACAACAACAGCAACAACAAAAAATTTAGCCCAATATATTTGGTGAGCATAGATGCAAAAATTCTCAACCAAATACTTGCATACCAAATTCAGGAACACACCAAAAAACTAATCCCCCATAATGAGGTAAGCTTTATACCTCACATGCAAGGTAGGTTCAATATATGCAAAACAATAAATGTTATTCAACACATAACAAGAACTAAAAATGAAAACCACAAGATCATCTCAATAGATACAAAAAAGGCTTTCAATGAAATTCAACGTCCTTTCATGTTAAAAACCTTCAACATACCAGACATTGATAGAACTTACTTCAAAATAATAAGAGCCATCTATACAAAATCCACAGTCAACATCACACTGAATGGGCAAAATCTGGAAGCATTCCTCTTGAAAACCAGAACAAGATAAGGATGCCCTCTCTCACTACTCCTATTCAACATAGTACTGTAAGTCCTTGCCAGATAAATCAGGCAAGAGGAATAAACAAAAGGCATCCAAATATAAAGAGAGGAAGTCAAGCTGTCCCTGTTTGCAGACAATATGATTCTAAACCCTATGGTCTCTGCCCAAAAGCCCTTTAATTTAATAAATAACTCCAACAAAGTTTGGGAGTTGTACAACAAAATCATTATACAAAAATCAGGAGCATTCATTTACAGCAACAATATGCAACCTGAGAGCCAAATCAAAAATGTAATCCCATTTACAGTAACAAAAAATCTATGAAATACGTAGGAATACAGCTAACCAGGAAGGGGAAAGATCACTACGATGCGAATTACAAAACACTGCCCAAATAAATCAGAGATGATACCAACAAATAAAAAAAATTCCATGCTCGTGGATAAGAAGAATCAATATTGTTAAAATTACCATACTGCCCAAAGCAATTTACACATTCAATACTACTCCTATCAAACTAACAATAACATTCTTCATCAAGTTAGAAAAAAAACTATCTTAAAACTTATACGGAACCAAAAAAGAGTTTGAATATCCAGGGAAATCTTAAGGAAAAGGAACAAATCTTGGGGCATCACGTTAGATGACTTCAAACTACACTAGAAGGCTATAGAAACCAAATCATCCTGGTACTGGTACAAAAACAGAAACACAGACCAGTGAAAAAGAACAGACAGACTCAAAATAGTACCACACATCTAAAACCATCTGAGATTTGACAAAGTTGACAAAAACAAGTAATGGGGAAAGAACACTAAATTCAATAAATAATGCTGGGATAACAGGCTAGCCACATGCAGAAGTTTGAAAATGAACCTCTTCCTTACACCCTACACAAAAATCAATTCAAGATAAATTAAAGACTTAAATTTAAAAGCTAAAACTACAAAAACATTGCAAAGTATCCTAAGAAATACCATTCTGGACATAGGCCCTGGCAAAGACTTCATGATGAAGATGACAAAAGTAGCTGCAACAAAAACAAAAATTGGCAAATGGGACCTAATTATACTAAAGAGTTTCTGCACAGCAAAAGAAACTGTCAACATAATAAACAGACAACCTACAGAGTGGGAGAGAGTATCTGCTAATCATTAATCCAATGAAGATCTAGTACCCAGAATCTATAAGAAACTTAAATAAATTGAACTGCAATAAACAAGCAACCCTATTAAAAAATAGGCAAATGACATACACAGACACTTTTAAAAAGAAGACATATACTTGGCTAATAAGCATATGAAAAAATATTCAACATCACTAATCATTAGACAAATAGAAATCAAACCCACAATGAGATATTATCTCATATCTCTCAGAATGGCTATCACTAAAATGTTTAAAAAAAATAACAGATCTTAGCAAGATTGTGGAGCAAAGGGAAACTATACACTTCTAGTGAAAATGTAAACTGGTTTCGCCATTGTGGAAAGCAGTGTGGCAATTTCTAAAATATCTTAAAATGGAGGTATCATTCAACTCAGCAATCCCATTATTGTGTATATGTTCCAAGGTATAGAAATTATTCTACCTTAAAAACACATGCACACATATGTTTATTGCAGCAACATGCACAATAGCAAAGGCATGGAATCAACCTAAATGCCTATCAATGATGGACTAGATAAAGAAAATGTGGTACATAAATATCGTGGAATACTATGTAGCCATAAAAAAATGAGATCATGTTCTTCGCAGCAACATGGATCAAGTTGGAGGCTGGTAGCCTAAGCGAACTAACACAGGAGCAGAAAACAAACACTGCATGTTCTAACTTAAAACTGTATAACTTACTTACACACTAACTTCTAAATGGGAGCTAAACATTTAGAATGCCCTTCATTGTCTTTTTCCTTGTGACGTATAACATACTTATACACTAACTTATAAGTGGGAGCTAAACATTGGGAACACACGAACACAAGTAGAAAACAACAGAGACTGGGTCTATTTCCGGGTGGAGAGTGGGAGGAGGGAGAGGATCAAAAAATTACCTATTGGTTATTATGTTTATTACCTGAGTGAGAAAATAAACTGTATACCAAACCCCTATAGCATGCAATTTACCTATATATAAAAAAAAAACCCTGCACATATACTCCTGAACCTAAAATAAAAGTAAAAACAGGAGCAAGTTGTTTAATTTCCACATACTTTTGTGGTTTTGAGAAATCAACACCAATAATTTTTTACTGAATTTATTAAGCCTTACTTTATGGCTAAGCAAGTGGTAAATCTTAGAGTATGTTCTATGTGCACATAAGAAGAATGTATGTTCTGTGGTTGATGAGTAGCATACTCTGTAGAATTCTATTAGGTCCATTTGGTCAGGTGTCAAAATTATGTCCAGAATTTATTTGTTGGTTTTCTGCCTCAATGATCTGTCTGACACTGTCAGTGGGGTGTTGAAGCCCCTCCTCCACAACTACTGTGTGGCTGTTTAGGTCTTTTTGCAGGTCTAAAAGTATTTATTTTCATGAATCTGGTGCTCCAATGTTGGACGCATAAATGTTTAGAATAGTTGTAATATGTCTTCTTGTTTAATTGAACCCTTTATCATTATGCAGTGCCCTTCATTGTCTTTTTCCTTTTACTGTTGTTGGTTTAAAGTCTGTTTACTCTGATACAAAAACCACAACCTCTGCTCTTTTTTGGCTTTCCATTTGCAGAAGAGAATTTTCTCCAATCCTTTACTTTGAGCTTAGGGCCATCATTATGTGTGAGATGGGTCCCCTCAACACAGCAGACAGATGGGTCTTCTTTTTTTTTTTAATCTAACTTGCCATTCTGTACCTTTTAAGATACTCAAGGATAATTTTTGATATGTGATGTTTTAATCCTATTATTATGTTATAGCTGATTGCTTTGTAGTTTCTACTTTGTAGTTGCTTTATAGGGCCTGTGGACCATGTGCTGGTGGGTTAAGTGTGTTTTGTGGTAGCAGATATCGCCCTGTTATTTCCATGCTTAGAACTCCCTTGTGGATGTCCTTGTAAGGTTGGTTTAGTGGTAACACTTCCCTTAGTGATTGCTTGTGTGGAAAAGATTTTATGTCTCCTTCTTTATGAAGCTCAGTTCGGTAGGATATGAAATTCTTAGTCGGAATTTCTTTTATTTCAGAATGCTGAAAATAAGACCCCAAACTCCCTGGCTTATAAGACTTTTGCTGGGAAGTCCACTGTTAGCCTGAAGGGGCTCCCTTTGTATATTATCTGACCAATTTCTCTAGCTGCATTTAAGCCTTTTTCTTTCACATCGACCTTGGACATTCTGGTGACTAAATGCCTTGGTGATGTACATTTTTAATAGTATCTCACAGCCGGGTGCGGTGGCTCACGCCTGTAATCCCAGCACTTTGGGAGGCCGAGGCAGGCGGATCACGAGGTCAAGAGATCGAGACCATCCTGGCTAACACGGTGAAACCCCGTCTCTACTAAAAATGCAAAAAATTAGCCGGGCGTGGGGGCGGGCGCCTGTAGTCCTAGCTACTTGCAGGAGAATGGCGTGAACCCGGGAGGCGGAGCTTGGAGATCGCGTCACTGCACTCCAGCCTGGGCGACAGAGGGAGACTCTGTCTCAAAAAAAAAAAAAAAAAAAAAAGTATCTCACAGGTGTTTTCTGGATTTCTTGTATTTGGATGTATATCTCTCCAGCAAGATTAAAAAATGTTTTTAAGATTATTCCCTTAAATATATTTCCAGGTTATTTGCCTTTTCTACGTCTCTCTCAGAAATGCCAGTAATTAGTAAGTTTGCTTGCTTTACATAATCCTGTATTTCTTGAAGATTTTATTTTTAAAAATTATTTTCCTTTCTTTTTTTGTCAGACTGTTTTAATTCAAAAGACTAGTCTCCAAGCTCCGCTGCTTGTTCTAGTTTATTGATAATGGTTTAATTGTATTTTGAAATTCCTTAAGTGAGATTTTCAATTACAGAAGCTCTGATTGATTTTTTAAAGATGTTTATCTCTTTCTTCATTTCCTGGATTGCTTTAAAGTTTCTTCGTGTTGAATTTCGGTCTTGTCTCAGATCTTGTTGGGTTGCCTTGCAAGCCGTGCTTCACATTTTCATTAATCATTTCTAATCATTTCTCAGTTTCCATTTTGGTTGGGACCATTGCTGGAGAGCTAGTGTGATCCTCCGGTGGGGGTCACAGCATGGTTTATTATTCATGGTGCCAGAATTTTTCTGCTGATTCCTTCTCATCTGTAGACACTGGCACTTCTAATTTTTCTCATTATTTTCATGTGAATAGAATCTTTTTCTTTATTTCTCTATAATTTTTTTTTTCTTTTCATTTCCCTCCCTCCCTAAGGGGTGCGACTGGGTAGGGCCTTTGGGGTTTGCTTCTGCTCTTCTGTTGGCAGGTTTTATACTGAGCTGTGCAGTTTGACCTACAGGACAGTAGATGATGCTTATGGGTTAGAAGTTGGCTGTGGCTTATGTGGCTGTATGTATACTTGATCCTTGTTTACCAGAAGAAGTTCTCTATTGCTTCAGGCAATGGGGTCATCTGTGAAGTGCATAGTGGGGTGAGCTCCCTGCTCAGTCTGGAGGTGAGGCATGATAGGTGATATGGTTTGGCAATTCAAAATCTCATTTTGAATTGTAGCTCCCACAATTCCCATGTATCGTGGGAGGGACCCAAAGTGGGAGGTAATTGAGGGCAGGTCTTTCCTGTATTGTTCTCATGGTAGTGAATAAGTCTCACAAGCTCTGATGGTTTTATAAAGAGGAGTTCCCCTGCACAAGTTCTCTCTCTTTGCCTGCCGCTGGGTATGTAAGATGCGACTTTTCTCCTCCTTGCCTTCCACCATGATGGTGAGGCCTCCCCAGCCCATGTGGAACTGTGAATCAATTAAATCTTGTTCCTTTCTAAATTAGCCAGTCTCAGGTATGTCCTTATCAGCAGCATGAAAACAGACTAATACAATAGGCATGGCGAGACTAGGAAGGCCCACTTACCGGTCTCCTGAAGGCAGGCACAAGCACCAGCACCAAGGGAAAATACACTGAGCAGCCGACAAGCACCTAGAGGTGTGCTTGTCTGTAGAGCTGGCGTACCTCCTTGGCCTCACATTCTCTTCACTGAGCTTGGGAGGGGCCTAAACTCCTAATGCAGGTGGGTAGCTACTCCAAGTGTCTGAATATCTGTTTCAGTATGGAGCAGAGAAGACTATGCTGTACCACAATCTATGCCCAGGAAGTGTGGGGCCTCTCAGGCTGCTGATGCAGGCAAGTGGGCACTCCAATGCAGGTTGGCATCATCCAGTCCGTTGAGAGTATGGATAGAACACAATACAGTACAACAAAAATGAAATATAGGCAACGATTTTCAATGGTTTTCAAAAGAAAGTGATTGCTTTAAATTATACCTCATTGTGATATACCTTTGGAGAGACAAGAAGAAAATAAAAGAAGAATGAGAAATGAAGTCAATTAAAATAGTTGTCACATTAAGATGAACTGATTTAAATCATACAATAGAAAAACAATTTTAAAGAAGTAAGAATGTATAGAGTATTATATTTATTAACCCAGTCTGAGGAAGTTAACAAAAGATGGTCTTTCCAATAAAGAGATAGCCAAGGGAAACTTGCATATTATAAAAAGTTTTAATGTATGGTTACATGAGTCTATAAAGTTAGATTTTTCTAAATGCCAAAATAAATACTATTAAACAAAACAAAACAGCAATTAAAAAGGCAGAGAAAGGGCAAATTTTCTATTTAAGGCTGGGACATTTCATGTTTTCCTTATCTCAGACATCAGAACTCCAGGTTCGTAGGTCCTGGGATTCTGGGACTTATACCAGTGAGTCACACAGGTTCTCAAACCTTTGCCCTAGGACTAAATAAAAAAGTAAGACATTAAAGCATTAGACAGACATTTTTTGATAGTTACCAACAAAGCACTGTATGATATGCCATTGTGTGGATACACCACAGTTTATTTATCCATTCACCTACTAAAAGACATATTGGTGGCTTCCAAGTTTTGGCAACTGTCCATAAAGCTGCTATAAACATCTGTGTAGAGGTTTTCTTTACGGACATAAGTTTTCAAAGCCTATGCGTAAATTCCAACACCACAGTCGCTGAATTGCATTATAACTACATGCTTAGATTTGTAAGAAACTGCCAAATTGTCTTCCAAAACGATCGTACCATTTTGCATTCTCAGGAGCAATGAGTGAGAGTTCCTGTCGCTGCACATCTTCATCAGCATTTGGTGGCATTCTGAATTTTGGCCATCCTAAAAAATGTATAGTGACAACCTTTTAGGTTTCGAAAGATACAGTCCAGCTTTTTAGAAAAATAAGTCTGGGTTTTTCTGAGGTATTGTCAAAATTCAATTGGGATTGAAAATTTTAGAGGAGAACTCCACAGTGTGAAGTGCCCTTTCATTGCATCACACAGGGGGTATATGGTATCAACATGAGTTCTTGTTGGTGATGCTCACATTGATTATTTAGTTAAAGTGGTGTCTTCCAAGTTTCTACACTGAAAGTTATTCTTCTCTTTGCATAATCTATTGATGAGAAAAGAGAAACCAAGTACAACCCACACTCAAGGGAGGAGGAATTAATTTCCACCTCCTAGAAGGAAGATTCACCAACAATTTGTACACATGTGCTAAAACCACCACGTTAATTAATAAATAATTTGGGGGGTTACTTTGAGTCTGGGCAATGACCTTTTTCTTTATAATGTCTCCCACACTTTGAGCTTTCACCAATGCATCGTGCCTGCTATACTTACTACAGTTACATCCTCATGGTGATTTTCTATATTCCTAATTCCTTCTATATTTATAAATTGGGTGTGAGCAATAGATGTCCCTTATTCCAGATGTAGATACTCCTCTGTATTTATTTTATTATCTACCGGTATGCATGATAAAATAAGCTGTAGTGCAGAATGATGTCTGATTCTAAATTAGTACCACAGTGTTTATTCCAGCTTCCACTCCCATGCCTTTTTACAACTGCTTTTTGTGTAGTGAGAAACCTGGTTCCCATTATCTGTAATTTATTTGCTTATTTGTTCAATGCTAGTATATATACAAACCATTTTTCAAAATTGCTTACCCATAGTCCTGTGAGAAACGAAGGTATTGACGAATTAGAGGATTTATTTTTATCTTTAACCTTACAGAATGTAGTTAAAATACTCTTTCCAAAGTTATAAGTTCAGCTCCTTTTTATTACTTTCTGTTGCTTATGGTTTTACCTTTACAGAATGCCAGATAAAGGAATCACACAGTAAATAGCTTTTGTGGCTTTGTTCTTTCACTTACCTAAATGCCTTTATGATCCATTCATGTTGACACATAAATCAATAATGAGATCTTTTTTATTGCCTAGTGATGTTTCATTGTATGGATGTACCACAGCTTATACATTCGGCTGTTGAAGGACATTTATGTTATTTCCAGGTTTTGGTCATTGTAATTAAGTCTGCTATAAATGTTCTCATATAGTTTTTGGTGTGCATATAGTTTCTAATTCACTTGGATGAAAATCTGGAGGTGCAAGTCCTCAGTCTTATGATAAACATATGTTTGTGTGTGTGTTGTGTGTCTGTGTGTGTGTCTAAGGTTTCCTTCAAAAAGTTGCTAAATTATTTTCTAAATTAACAGTGGCATTTTTAACTGAAACAAAACATAAGTGAGAATTTGTGTTGTTCTACAATCTCACCAATATTTTGTACCGTCAGTATTTTGTTTATTGTTGTTGCTGTTTTACTTTGTTTTTGCCATTCTAATAAGGTTTATATAGCATCTTAGTGTGATTTGATTTTATGTTTTTTTCTTAATGACTAATATTGCTGAGCATAATTTACAGTATTTATTTTCTACATAAATATCATTATTGATGAAATATCTCTTCAGATATTCTATCTATTTATTATTTGGTTTGTTGTTTTGTTATTGTTGGGGTTTGTTTGAGTTTTTGTTTTTCTTAATATTCTAGATATGTGTTTTACAAGACATAATTTGCAAATATTTCCCCAGGATATGGCCTCTTTTTAATTGTAACACTTTCTTTTAAAGAGCATGAGCACTAAAATTTAAGGTTTTAAATTTGATAAAATTATTTTGTACAGCAAAAGCTCTTAAACTAGAAAATATTTTTTTCTTATGAATAATATTTTTGAAGTAATAACTTGTCAAATTCAATATCCTACAGACCATTTCTTATAATTTCTTATAAAATTTTTATAGTTGTATATTTTGTACTTATGTTTATGATCAATTATTAGTTCAATATAGACTGTGAGGTATAAGTTAAGGATGTTTGTTTTTTGTTTTCTGTTTTCTTATTTATTACACATAACTGTCTGAATTTTAGTAAAGTTATTCCATCTATTCTTTGTTAAATTGTCTTTGCATCTTTGTCATAAATCTGTTCACTATATGTGCTTGGGTATATTTCTAGGGTCTTTATTTTAGTTCCTTTTGATTTATAGATCTATCCATTCAGCAGTGCCATAGATTTGACTATAGTAACTTTATGTGAAGACCTAGAGAACGACAGTGAGTGTCCCGAAAATTATTTTTTTTGTAGAAATAGTTTTGCTATTTTAGTTTCTTTACCTTCCCAGATATATACTTTAGAATTAGTTGTTCATACCCTCAAAAATATTGCAGCAATTTTGAACAGGTTTTCATTAATCCTTGGATCAAATTGGAGATAATTGACATTTTAATAATCTTGTATTTTTCTATCCACAAATATGATATATTTCTGTATTTATTTAAATCCTCTTAGAGTTCTTTTTATATATTGTGTAAAGAGTTATTATATATTTTTTCTTACATGATTTGTAGAATGAATAAGTGAAGGCATCTGGGCTTGGGAAAATGTTTAGCTAAAAATTCAATTTCATTAATAATTATAGGACAACTCAGGTTATCTATTTTTTTGTTAAATTTTCTTAGGGAAAGGGAGGAGCAAGATGGTGGAATAGGAGGCTCCACTGATCATCCTCTCTGTAAGGACACCAATTAATCAACTCTCTGCACAGAAAAGACATCTTCATAGAACCAAAGATCAGGTGAGCCCTCATAATACCTGCTTTTAACTATGTATCACTGAAAAAGGAATCAAAGAGATAGAATAAATAGCCTTGAATGGTGGATGCCACACCTCCCTCACACCCAGGAATCAGAGGCATGGTGCAGAGAGTGTGTCTCTCGGTGGCAGGGGAGGGAGAACAGGGCAATTATGAGGCACTCTGTTGTGAACATAGCAATTGTGAGTGCTATTCTGTTAGAGCAGAAAGGAAAACCAGACCAAACTTAACCAATGCATGTCTGCAAATGGAGCATTTAAAGCGACCCTAGCCAAAGGGGAATCACCAAGCCCAGCAGTCTGAACTTGAGTTCTGAAAAACCTCGCTACCAAGGGCCAAAGTGCTCTGGGTCGCTCAGTAAACTTGAAAGGCAGTGTAGGCCACAAGGACTGCAGCTCTGATGTGCTGATGTGAGTCTTAGGGTTGAACTGGGTCCAGAGACAGTGAACTGGGTGGGTGGGGGAATATGTGACCTACTGAGACACCAGCTAGAGCAGCTAAGAGAGTACTCATTTCACCCCTACCCTAACCCAAAACTTCACAGCTCATAGCTCCAAAAAGAGACCCCTTTTTTCTGCTTAAAAAAAAGAGAGAAAAGAGTGAGGAGGACTTGTCTTGCATCTTGAATACCAGCTGAGCCACTAGTAGGGCACTAGTCAGAGTCACGAGATACCCCTTTTCCGGCCCTAGTTCCCAGATGGCATTTCTAGACACACTGTGGGCAAGAAGGGAACCTGCTGCTTGAAGAGAAGGACATAGTCCTGGCAGCATTTATCCCCTTCTAACTGAAGAGCCCTTGGGACCTGAACAACCAGCAGCAATAAACAGGTACTACATCAAGGGCCTTGGGTGAACCTCTGAGACTTGCTCACTTCAGTTGAGTAGCAGTACATTCCCAGCTGTTGTGGCTATGAGGAAAAGCTTCTTCTGCTTGAGAAAAGCAGAGGAAAAAGTAAAGGAGACTTTGTCTTGCACCTTCGGTACCAGCATAGCTACAGGAGGGCAGAGCACCAAGTGGGATCCTGGGGTCCTTGATTTCAGGAATTGACTCTTGGACAGTATCTCTAGATCTTCTGTGGGCCACAGGGGAGCCCACTGCCCTAAAGAGTGAGTCCCAGGCCAGGCAGCATTTATCACAGGCTGACTTCAGAGCCCTTGGGACTTAAGGGAAGATTGACAGTAGTCTGGCAGAATTCCTCACGGCCTGGGGTGGCAGTGGCTATGAGGGAGGGAAAAGTGGAAAGGACTGTGCCTGGTGGTTTGAGTGTCAACTCAGCCACAGTACAATAGAACACCAGGTAGACTTCTAAGGTTTCAACTCCAGTCCCTGACAGCCGGATGGCACCTCTGGAACCACCTGGGCCCTGGGGGTACTTGCCACACTGAAGAGAATACAGGCCCGGATGGCTTTGCCACCTGCTGATTGTAGAGCCATAGGGCCTTGAGCAAACATAGGTAGTGGCCAGGGAATGGTTACAGCAGGCCTTGGCCGAGACCCAGTGTTATGCTAGATTCCGGTTTGACCCAGCACATTCATAGTGGTGGTTACCACAAGGGGGCTTCTGTCCCTCCACCTCCAGCTTTAGGTGGCTCAGGAGGGACAGAGAGAGAGAGAGAAAGAGAGAGAGAGAGAGACAGAGAGAGAGAGAGACTCCATTTGTGAGAAAGTAAGGGAATGGAACAAGAGTCTTTACCTGGTAATCCAGAGAATTCTACTGGATTTTGTCCACAATCATTAAGGCAGTATCTCTACTAAACTGCAGGGACCACAGCGTTACTGAGATTAAGGTGCTCTCTAAAGTAGATACAGCTTAGATCACAACACCCAAATTATTTCAAATTTCCAGAAAGCCTTCTGAAGAAGGAAAGGTATAAACAAGCCCAGATAGTGAAGACTACAATAACTACCCAACTCTTCAATGCCCAGACACTGAAGAACATCTGCTAGCGTCAACACCATCCAGGAAAACATCACCTCACTAAATGAACTAAATAAGAAACGAGAGACCAATCTTGAAAAAACAGAGATATATGACCTTTCAGACCAAGAATTCAAAATAGCTGTGTTGAAGAAGCGCAAATAAATTCAATATAACACAGAGAAGTAATTCAGAATTCTATCAGATAAATTTAATAAAGAGATTGAAATTTTTAAAAAGCAGAAATTTTGGAGCTAATATATGCAACTGGCATACTGAAAAATGGATCCGAATATTTTAATGACAGAGTTGATAAAGCAGAAAAAAGAATTGAGGAACTTGAGGAGCAGCTATTTGAAAATATACAGTCAGAGCAGACCAAAGAATAAAAGAATAAAAAAAAAATGAGGGACAACTACAGAATCTACAAAACAGCCTCAAAAGGGCAATCTAAGGGTTATTGGCCTCAAAGAGGAAATAGAGAAAAAGATAGGAGTAGAAAGGTAAAGTGATAACAGGGAATTGCTAAACCTAGAGAAAGATATTAATATCCAGAAACAAGAAGGTTATAGACACCAAGCAGTTTTAACCCAAAAAAGACTACCTTAAGGCATTTAATATTCAAACTCCCAAAGATTAAAGATAAAGAAAAGACCCTAAAAGCAACAAGAGAACAGACACAAATAACATACAATGGAGTTCCAATATGTCTGGCAATAGACTTTTCAGTGGAAACCTTATAGGCTAGCAGAGAATGGGATACTGTTTTCCTTTAAAGTGTTGAAGGAAGAAACGTTTACCCTAGAATAATCTGATGAAAATATCCTCAAAACATGAAAGGGAAATAAAGCCTTTCCAAAGCAAGCAAAAGCTGAGGGATTTCATCAACACCAGACATGTCCAACAAGAAATGCTAAAGGTGGCCGGGCGCGGTGGCTCAAGCCTGTAATCCCAGCACTTTGGGAGGCCGAGGCGGGCGGATCACGAGGTCAGGAGATCGAGACCATCCTGGCTAACACGGTGAAACCCTGTCTCTACTAAAAAATACAAAAAACTAGCCAGGCGAGGTGGCGGGCGCCTGTAGTCCCAGCTACTCCGGAGGCTGAGACAGGAGAATGGCGTGAACCCGGGAGGCAGAGCTTGCAGTGAGCTGAGATCTGGCCACTGCACTCCAGCCCCAGCTACAGAGCGAGACTCCGTCTCAAAAAAAAAAAAAAAAAAAAAAAAAATGCTAAAGGTAATATTTCAGTTGGAAAGAAAAGTAAGTAATCACCTGAAGGTACACTGGTAATAATGAATACACAGGAAAACACAGAACGTTACAACAGTATAACTGTGGTCTGTAAATTAATCTTAAGTGGAACGATTAAATGATGAACCAATCAAAAATAATAACTATGACAACTTTTCAAGACATAGACGGTATAATAAGATATAATTAGAAACAACAAAATGTTAAAAAGTTGGGGTATAAAGTTAAGGCAAAGAATTTTTACTAGCTTCCTTTTTGCTTGCTTAAAGTTTGTTTATGCAAACAGCATTATCAGGTTAAAATAATAGGTTATAAGATAGTATTTGCAAGCCTCATGATAACCTCAAGCCAAGAATCATACAATGCATACACAAAAAATAAAAATCAAGAAAAAGTTGATTACATGTTTTTGCAGTTGGGATTTTTGCCACAGTAAATATATGCATGCAAGTGTGTTTTTGATATAATGATTTTTTTTTTTTTGCATTCAGTAGATACCCAGTAGTGGGATTGGTAGATTGAATGGTGGATCTTTCAGTTCTTTGAGAAATCTTCATATTGTCTTTCATAGAGGCTGTACTAATTTACATTTCCGCTAGCAGTGGATAAGCACTCCCTTTTCACCACATCTCCAAGAACATCTATTTTTTTTTTTACTTTTTAATAATGGCCATTCTGACTGAAGTAAGTAAGATGGTATCTCACTGTAGTTTTAATTAGCAATTTCCTGATGATTAGTGATGTTGAGCATATTTTCACACGTTTGTTGGCCATTTGTATATCTTCTTTTGAAAAATATTTATTCATGTAATTTGTCCAATTTTTAATAGGATTATTTATTTTTCCTTGCTGATTTGTTTGAGTCTCTTGTAGATTCTAGATATTAGTTCTTTGTCCAGTGCATAGTTTGCAAATATTTTCTCCCATTCGGTAAGTTGTCTGTTTACTCTGTGGATTATTTATTTTGCTCTGCAGAGCTTTCTAGTTCAATTAGGTCTCACTTATTTATTTTTTATTTTGTTGCATTTGCTTTTGTCTCATTGCATTTTGGTCTCAATGTAATAATTTACATAATTACTTTTTCCTCTAAGCACTAGTTTATCTTAAGCTCCAGAGGTTTAAAATATTATATTTTACTTTTATTTGCACCAAACTAATTTTCAATTTTTCTTGATGTGTCCCCTTTGACCTATGAGTTACTTTGGAGTGAATAACTTAATTTCTAACCATTTAAGAATTTTCTAGATATACTTCTGTTGTTGATTGCTATTAATTTAGTTGTTGACTAAAAATTAATCCATACGATTTAATTTCCTTCAAATTTGCCAGGATTCGTTCTATTGCTACCAATATGAACTATTTGGATCAATGGTCCTTGTACGCTTAAGAAGATTGTGTATTCTTTTGTTGTTTGTGGAATGTTCTATGAATGTCAATGTGGTCAAGTTTGCTAATGATTATGTCTAGATCTCTACAAACTTACTGATTTTCTCCCTAATTCTTCTGCCAATTACTGATAAAAGAGTATGGAAATCTCCAACTGTTATTATGGATACATCTATATCATTAATCATAATTTTAATATACATCATATATAAAGCTCTGTTCAAGACCCTCCTGGCCAACATGGTGAAACCCCATCTCTACTAAAAATAGAAAAATTAGCTGGACCTAGTGGAGCTACTTGGGAGACTGAGGCAGCAGAATCGCTTGAACCCGGGAGGCAGAGGTTGCCGTGAGCCAAGATCACACCACTGCACTCCAGCCTGGCCAACAGAGAGAGATTCCATCTCAAAAAAAAAACAAAAAACAAAAAACAAAAACAAAAACAGAAAAACGGTCTGTTGTAGAACAAGTTAGCGTTGTCATATATTCTTAGATAATAGAACCCTTTTAAATATGTTCTTTTCATTTTATTCCATTGTATACACCCAAGTTTCTGATCTCTTATCATATTTCTTCTCACCAAAGAAATTTTAAAATTCTTTGTAGTCTGTTGGAAATGGATTTCTTCAGTATTTATGTTTTTTTTTTCAGCATTTTAACAATGTTTTTCTTTTTCTTTCTTGTTTGCTTGAATTATGACTATAGGTTACCTATAATTCTTATGCCTTTTAGTTATAGGTAATGTGCCTCCCATCACCCATGGATACCTTCAGAAGTTTCTCTTTCTTTTTGATTTTAGTAGTTTGTATATGATACATCAAGACAAAATTTATTTGGTTATTTTCTGCTTAGTGTTCCGTGAGCTTTTTAGATTTTTGATTTGGAATCTGTTATTAATTTTGGAAAATTTTTGACTGTCACTTTTTAAATTACTTTTCTGTTTTATTTTCTTTTCCCCTGCTGGGTTGCCAACTATGGGCAATTTAGAATGGTTTATATTGTCCCATAACTCTTGTATGTTGCTTTTCCACCTGTGTTACCTTTTCTTTTCATGCTGGGTAATTTCTATGGACAGATCTTTAAGGTCAATGTTTTTTGTTTGTTTGTTTGTTTGTTTTGTTTTTTGATGGAGCCTTGCTCTGTCGCCAGGCTGGAATGCAGTGGTGTGATCTCGGCTGACTGCAACCTCCACCTACTAGGTTCAAGCAATTCTCCTGGCACAGCCTCCCAAGTAGCTGGGACTACCGGCACGTGCTATCATGCCCAGCTAATTTTTGTATTTTTAGTAGAGATAGGGTTTTACCATGTTGTCCAGGATGGTGTCGATCTCTTGAAGGTCAATGATTTTTATCTTGTCTGTATTGAGTCTACTGATGATCCTATTAATGAGCACTCACATTCTCATTACAGTGATGTTTTCTTAACATTCTTTCTTATACTTTTACCCTTCTGATTAATTTGTCTCTTTGATTTTGTATGCTGTCAACTTTTTCTATTAGAGCCTTTAATGTATTAATCAAGGTTACTTGAAAGTATGTCTGATAGTGCTATCAATTGTGGCATATATTAATTTAATTCTGGTGATTGTGTTGTGTCTTCATAATCTGGTATTTTTTTCCTTTTTTTTTTTATTTCTTACTTAAAGCAGAAAATGTTGTAGAGGACATCAGATACCATTATGTAAGTTAGACAAGGCACTTCTTCTCCCAGGTTTTTAATGTGAGAATTTATGGTAATCCAACGGGTAGTTGAACTGAGAGTAACGTCTAGTGTTGATAATGTTGCCTGAAGTACACCACAGGCTTCATGTTCTGCTTGTGAGTACTTTGTGTTATCTTTGCTCTGATGCTTTGAATTTAATGTGTGGGCTAATTTGCCAGGTGATTTTTATCAAGTTTTCTTCTTGTCAGTGAGTATCTCTGCTTTGGATTTTTCTTTTGTATTGCTTATTAAATAGAATACACCTCTTCCTGCTCTCCAAGCTGCATCAACTGTAACTTTTTCTTGTCCTTCCTTGTAGCCCATGTCATCATGGTGATATGGCATATAATGGTATTCTTAGGTATTTTGACTGTCTGAATTTTAAGAAGGCACTATAAAAATTTGTCTTGGGGTTGTGGTCTTCAAATGTATTTCTTGCTCCCCTTTAATTGAAATTCTTATCATACTATATATTCATGCCTCTCCCCCCTGCCATGGATAGAGAGGTTTTTTTTGTTTTTTGTTTTTTTTTTTCTTCTTTTCCTATTTACCACCTTCTAGCTGCAATGGGTTTCCATCAGATCCCAAAGCTATAGTTACTTTTTACCTTCCTTCTGCAGAGTAAGC
Organism: Trachypithecus francoisi; assembly: GCF_009764315.1. NCBI lineage: Eukaryota > Metazoa > Chordata > Mammalia > Primates > Cercopithecidae > Trachypithecus > Trachypithecus francoisi. The sequence continues at coordinate 123,759,884 of NW_022681458.1, read as the reverse complement.
CTTTTGTTTCATAAATGAAAGAAAGAAGATTGATCTGTACTGGTGTCTTCTTACAACTATCATTATGAGAAAACCTTTATCAAAATTCTCACTGCTGTTTCCTGTTAGTGCCTGGTAGGGAAACCCTATAAGTAGGTCAAATAGGTCAAATTCCTCTATGTCTAAGGTCACCATGCAAGCCCACAATTGGCCTTTAACAATTCATTGAATTGCAAGTTTGATCTTCTCACCAGCTTACCTGTTATCTGGCAGCATCTGCTCCAGCAAGCAAGCCCTCAGGTCCTAATTCCCAGCAGGTGCCTGTCTCTCCCCAGATTGTTGGTTAGCTGTTTGCCTCCAACCTCAGTTTCTGATGGATCCCAGAAAGTGAACTGATTTTCTTTTGTCCAAATTTCTTTCTTGTTGTAAGGGTAAGAATAATGCTCTTGCTTGTTCTTTGCACGCCTGAGGTAAAATAATAATAACAATAATAACTCCAGTCAACTAAATTCTGAAAGCAGCAAAATGATTTTATATCTCTAGTGAGCTATACTGTAAGAACAAATATAACTGCAAATAAATACTAAACTTCAATAGTAGGTTTATTTTTAGAAGTAGTATTGGAGTTATAATTCTGAATTTATTTTATGAGCATAATATTAAGTAGATACATTAATGTTAGTAAGAACCAAGATTTCTATTATAAGATAAAATTAATACAAATAATTTTAAAAAGAAAGGAAACATTTTGCATTGTTAAATCTGAATTGGGAATGTCACCAATGTGAACTCAGATATTTATACACATAAGTGTAAATATATAGATCATTTTTTCTAATTCCATCCAATGATGTGTTTGAAATACAATTATCTAATCCAGATATTTGTTTCTAGATACAATTATTTTTCTAAGAGTTACTTAACTATTATAAAAGTAGTTTACTTCTAGTCTGTGCAGGAAAATATATCGACTTAGAGCATCTTGCTTAGCAAGAAAGCAAGGAGGTGTTCAAAAACTAATGAGGTAATATCTAAAAGTAAAATAAACTGTAATTTGAAAAATCATCATCTTGTGACCACTAAACTAATAATTAGGCAAGAACTATGATGTATTCAAAATTATTTGGTGAGAAGCCACTGGAGAATAAGACAACCACATTGTCTCAAAATTCTGTCCCACAGGTTGCTTAAAAATTGTATTTATAAAGGCACAATATACCTTTAAAATAGAAATATCTGGGGCTTACCAACTTAAACAAATGATCAAATTTTGCATCGATAATTTTGGAACAATCTGTGTGCCCCCTGACATAACACATTGAAAGAACCATCTACATTTTATTTTTGCCAGAAAATGTTTAATGTAAAACTGATAATTAGTAAATAATTTTACACATCTAGAATATGATTTGATTAATTATACAAAATAATGGACTTAGATGCCTCAAAAAATCAGTATCTTGAGAAGGCTCATGGGCAATGTTCTTCTAGCTGTAAAGAAATTAAAGGGACAATAAATAAATACAACTTATAACATTACCTGGGTCAGAAATTTTGTAAAAGACAATGAAAGCCACTTTTAGGGTAATTGAGAAGATTTGAGTGTGAATTTAGAAGTGGTGATAACACAATTTAACTGAAATGTTAGAGGTGTGGTACTGTGATTATATAGGAAGTTTTTCTTATTCTAAGAAGGCACATGCTCAAGTATAAAACATGAAACATAATGTCTGCAATTTACTTACAAAAAACATACACGCATATATACACATGTGCATTATATATGCATGAGTGTGGCATTTAATGTTAAAGTTTACAAATGGTGACGCTAGATTAAGAATAAATGCTTGGCCATGGTCCTATTCCTTAGATTTTGTATAAAGATAAAAATTCTCCAAAAAAGTCTGAGAGATAAAAATCTGTAAAATATCCACAATGAAATGAAAACAAGTTAATTGTGATTAAATGACAAATACATTGTACAGAATAGCACTTTCTCCACAAAAAGAGTAAACATGGTACCCCTAAAGTCCATGAATATTGGCATAATTATTTATACTTGTGCTATGTGTTTGGGCATATTTATTTTTGTTTTCTTTTTTTTTTTTATAATGAAAGCAGTGCATGTACCTGTTTACAAAACAACGTATTCTGATGAATAGTCACATTCTCTATCCTCACTTCTCGCCATCTTAGTCTTGTTCTACAGAAGTAAGTTATTTTAACCATTTCTGTTTTAATTTCTCTTCTACTATTTCTACTGTGATACCCCTAGAACGTGAATTCTTTTTTTTTTTTTTTTTTGAGACGGAGTCTCGCTCTGTCGCCCAGGCTGGAGCACAGTGGCCGGATCTCAGCTCACTGCAAGCTCCGCCTCCCGGGTTCCCGCAATTCTCCTGCCTCAGCCTCCCGAGTAGCTGGGACCACAGGCGCCCGCCACCTCGCCCGGCTAGTTTTTGTATTTTTGGTAGAGACGGGGTTTCACCGTGTTAGCCAGGATGGTCTCGATCTCCTGACCTCGTGATCCGCCCGTCTCGGCCTCCCAAAGTGCTGGGATTACAGGCTTGAGCCACCGCGCCCGGCCTAGAACGTGAATTCTTATGGTTCTATTTAGCTTTAGCTGAATACATAAGTCAGAAGGCCTAAAAATACCTTTAATTCCTTAAACATGGCAACCATCACATTATCAGCAAGATTTAGAAATACAATTTTTTTTTTCTGCATGGGCATATAAGCAGAGGACTCAAAGTTAGAAGATAAGGAGGATTAACATGCAAGATAAATAATATAAAAGCTGTGTGACTGGTGTGAAATTAGCCCATAAGCTACAGTGTGTACATTGCAAACGACTTCTCAGAGCAGGTCCTCATTAAATTATTTACTGATTCAGTGGTAAAAAGTGCAGCACAAGTTTAAGATGTTTATATGATTAATAATAACATTAATAACCAAATAGCATTTATCAGTGACTTTTTATTTTTTTATTTTTATTTTTTTTTTAATTTTTTTTTTTTTTGAGTCGGAGTCTCGCTCTGTCGCCCAGGCTGGAGTGCAGTGGCCAGATCTCAGCTCACTGCAAGCTCCGTCTTTTGGGTTCACACCATTCTCCCGCCTCAGCCTCCCGAGTAGCTGGGACTACAGGTGCCCGCCACCTCGCCCGGCTAGTTTTTTGTATTTTTTAGTAGAGACGGGGTTTCACTGTGTTAGCCAGGATGGTCTCAATCTCCTGACCTTGTGATCCGCCCGTCTGGGCCTCCCAAAGTGCTGGGATTACAGGCTTGAGCCACCGCGCCCAGCCTTATCAGTGACTTTTTAAATCCCTACTTTCTCTTTCTCTCTCTGTTCTAGCGAAGCTCTGTCAAATAAATGTTCAAAGTCTCTCTGCTAAAGAACTCAGCTGGCCTCAGTTTCTCAGCATAGTAGCTCCAACAAACAAGTTTTATCAGAAATTATCAATCCTCTATGCATTCACTCAGAATTTCATCCCTGCCTTACAAATTGCCATGTATTGTGCTAAGGCAGTAGTTCTCCATATGTGGCCTCTGGGATCATGTGGAAAACTGTCAGAAATGCGAATTTCATGGGCTCATTCCAAACAAACTGAATCAGTAAATCTGGAGATGGGCTCAGCAGTCTACACTGTAACAAGCCGTTTGTATGATTCTGATGTACAAAAAATAATTAACTGCACATTACTAAAGAAGACTATATGTATATGTCTACATATCTATATTTATATATCTGAAGGAGAGTGTGCTAGTGTGTGTGTGTGTGTGTGTGTGTGTGAAGAAAATGACCAATTCTAATTTGAAGGAAAGATGGTTTATTCATGGAAAATATGATGCTTGTAAGCCAATTCATGACCTGGACTTAGCCACAAGAGGAATTTGGTTACCTATGCAATTTTTCAATAAACTTCAGTATAGCCAAACATTGACTCTAGACTTCGGAGCCGGCCCTCATCCTAGCTCACATAATTTAGTGATGAAAATCTATTTCCGATTACCTCTGTTTCAGCAGGGATCAAAGACGTATTCTGACTTCAGTGTGTGGTGAGGCCTTGTGCTCTTGTGTTTCTTGCTTCATTCCTTTTGCAGGTTCCCACCTGAGTCCTACTCCTTATGGAAATAGTGAATGATGTTGTCGGCCCCAGAGTTTCCTGCTATCTAGTTTCCCAATGCTGAGTCTCAACAACTTCAATTTGTCAAAGCTCCTGCTTTGTTACAGAATTGAAGGAAATGACCTGCACATCCTATCCTTAATTCCCACAATATACTTGAGATATGATTTCCAGTAAATGTTAAACTAGAAATGGAATTCAGATTTTTGAACTTCCAGAATGCATACTCATTCTCTACTTTTCCTTATAACTTTTGATGACTTTTTAGCCTATACCTTTTAATGTGTATCTTTCTCTGTTGCTCTGTCCTCTATATAGTATTATATGTGATTTGATTTAAATATTCATTACAGTGTGCATAACACATTGCAAATATGTGAGTGTGTAAATAAATATCTATATATACTTAAAAACATATTTCTTTTTTAAGTGAATTTGTGAATATATTAGGGTTCTCAGGAAAAATAGGACCGATATAATACATGTATGTGTGTGTCTGTGTGTGTGTGTATATATATATGCATATGAATGTATATGAGAGTGGACAGAGGAAGGAAAGATTTATTATGAGGACTGGCTCACATGATTAAGCAGGCTGAGACATCCCAAGTTCTGCAGTAGGCAAGCCAGAGAACCAGGAGAGACAATGGTGTTATTTCAATGTGAGTTTGAAGGCCTGCAAACTTAGAGAGATAATGGTGCTGATTCATTTCCAAAGCCAGCAGATTCAAGACCCAAGAAGAACTGATATTTCACTTCAAGCCTGAAGACAGGAAAAGACTTATGTCCCAACTCAAGATAGGCAAGAAGAGGTCCATCTTACTCAGACTTTTTGTTCTATTCAGCTCTTCAACTGACTGAATAAGCCCACCCATACTGAAGCAGAGGGGAGGCAATCTGTTGTGCTCAGTCTAGTGGTTCAAAAATTAATTGCATCCAGAAACACTCTCACAGACAATAGAATAATATTTGGTCAAATATCTAGTCACATTTGGCCAAGCCAAACTGATATATAAAATTAACCTTCACAACACATAATCAAATACAATTAATCTCTGTATTTGAAAATTCACCAAGAATATCATTACCTTCATTTAAAGAAAATCTTTATAAGCACATATGACTATGTTAACTGCAAAGCTTGCTATATTCTAGAGAAGAAAACCTGCACTTCCTGTTTTGTGTTCTAGGCTAAGATGTTTATTTTATACGATTATAATTTTAAAAATATATCTGGAAGTAGGTCAGTGGAAAATCAGAAATTCTCTTAAGGATAAATTCATTAAAATAGCAAGCTAATCAATATCCCATTTGTTTCCTACCCCTACTCTCGAAATAACAGGTTTTATGTTCTTTATGAGTTTGTGCCTTTTCCTTAACTTCAGTGTTTTATTAAAAAGAAAATATTCAATCTTCAGGTGTTTCTTTGAGCATCAGGTTTTTTTTCTACTCTATTTTAATTATCTACCAGTTACATAAATATCTAAAAAAGTTATATTTTTATAATAAAATTAAAATAAAATAAAGTTCCTTTTAAAACAACATGTGGAACAACTCCAGAAATGATTCACATTTATTCTGAGAATATCCTGCCATATATGGATCTGCCACATGGGATTTTCTCGTTCTCCTGAAACTATCAACTTCATTACTAAACCACTGAGACTGCATTTTTCTCTCTGTCATAGCTCATATTCTTTTTTCTTGTTGCCAAACTCTTACTGACTTTAGAGAAGAGAAGAAAGACTTTCTTTAATTCTTGAAAACGGGGGCAGAGGTGCTTTTTCAGCATTTAACAATACAAAGAAGGAGGAAAAAGAAGATCATAGCTAACTTTAAGCAGCAACTGCTTGCAGGGGAAAAACTTACATCAAATAGGAGCTAGATGCTTTCAGGCTTTGCCTGGTACTGCTCCTCTCTCTCTAGCACAAGCAAAGGAAAAGAGATATATTGCCGTCATTTTATTTTCTGCTGTTATTGAATAGAGACACTCATCCAAGACAAATGGAACTTTATTAGGTAAAAAGTGGTGCAAATGCGACTCATCTACTCTGTTCTTCTGAAAGGCCTCCCTTTATAGTTACTCTGGATTAATGAAACAATCACTTTATTCTGAGTACTGTTAAAACACCATTAGAGTCACAAATTTACTTACGGATCTTATCTTCTGAGAAGATCTACGTAATGAAAGCAAGAACTGATGAAGAGGGTAAAAAGATGATATAATATTCTCTCCTCTTGCGTATAAGAAATGCTCAATAGGGCGGGACGCGGTGGCTCATGCCTGTAATTCCAGCACTTTGGGAGGTGGAGGAGGGTGGATCACAAGGTCAGGAGATCGAGACCATCCTGGCTAATACGGTGAAACCCTGTCTTTACTAAAAATACAAAAAAAATTAGCCGGACGTGGTGGCGGGTGCCTGTAGTCTCAGCTACTCGGGAGGCTGAGGCAGGAGAATGGTGTGAATCCTGGAGGCGGAGCTTGCAGTGAGCAGAGATCATGCCACTGCACTCCAGCCTGGGCGACAGAGGTAGACTCTGCCTCAAAAAAAAAAATAAATAAATAAATAAATAAATAAATAAATAAATAAATAAAAATAAATGTTCAATAAATGTTGTCCACATCATTGCTATTATTATTAGTGTTATCATTTACCACCTTTGAGACCTGTAAGCCATAGCAATGCTGCCATCAAACACGCCTGTGCACACAATGGCAAAACAATGACAGGAACAAAAACAACAAAAACCCCACTCATTTACATTTATACTCATCTAATGTGAAAAGATTCCACTTGACCCACTCATGAGAGGAGGACTGATATACCAACCTTGCACCTGAGGTAAACTGTAATGTCATTCTCATTCTTCCACTCATAAAATTGCAAGACTATGATAATTAAAAGTGTAAACTTTCACTTTCTCCTTTAATATTTCCAAGAAGTATTCGTATGATAAAATGGACTAAGTAAAGGTTTGAAAGTCAGAGAGTCCTTGATTTTAATCTCACCTCCTGGCCTTACCAAATCTGTGATCTGAGTTTAATATACTTATGTGTAAAATAGAGCTAGAGAAAATCTATGTCCTATTTTTTTCTTCCCAAAGGCATGTCTCTGGGATTGAAAATCAGTAACCATGGATTTGAATTCAGCTAAAGTTTCCATCGATTTTTTCATATGGAAGATCAGGGCATAGGGTTAGATAATCTCCTTCATGGTTCCTTCTAACACTATGGAATTGTTATACGGAGATTCCTAAAGTTTCTAGTAATCAGATAGCCCTTAGTTGGCCCTTAGGAATTCCCATTATCTGGAAATCAATTTTGTTTTAAAATTTCTCCAGCGATGTGACTTTGCTTTTGTTTAATATCTTGTCAGACTGCCAGAGTTCAGTGCGTGCAAACTTGGTCCTTATGAATTTAAATACTTTCATCCCATGAGTTTAAGAGTCAAAGTGCGGATTCTGCCAGATGCTAACATATTTATTCCAACTCTATCTTTAGAAATTAAGGAATAACCACAGAATGGGTCTTCAGAATTATTCTGAGATGCTCTCAGTTAAAACTCCATAAGTCCTGAGTGGTGACTCAAGAGTCTTAAAACCCCTAAACGTGTTGGCAGCCACCTTTTTCTCAAAACACCGTTTCTCTTTTCTTTCCTCAAAACAAACAAACAAACAAAAACTCTCTGGATCCTTTGAGAAAGGCCACTGGAACTGTTTAAGTTTGCATTTGTGATCCTATTGCTGTACCTTTTGTGAAGAGAATCAGCTTCCTTTTCTTATCAAGGATTCTAGGACTCTGAATGTACCCAGATAATGCAACTACAAGAGGAGCATTCATTATTCTCTATCAGTATGACTCAAGTCAGAATTAGTAGCACTAGACATTAGTATTTGGCTTATATAGAAACAAACAAGACTTTAATAGGCTACTCCTCTACTTTGATTCTAGAAACCCTACACTTAGTCACTATCAAAGATCCCTTTAAGTCACTCTCTTCTACATCAATACTTTTCTTGGTACATATTATCGTAGCAATTCCCAATCTTTCCTTTGTTCTTAAGTGCTGTCATTTGGCTTCAGTCACCCCAGTATCCACCATTCTCACTGGACTCACCAGCTCATTTCCAAGGCAGCACCTTCCACCTTGTTTCTGTTATATAGAGAATAGTCACTGGAGCAGTTTTCATATATGTTGACACTCTTCTTACTGATGCATTTTTAATGCTTCAGGAAAGAGAGTGTTGAGGTCTCTTCCGTAAGATAAAATTAGAGGATGGTTGAATAAACTGTATATGCTATCTTATCTCAGCCAGTTTTATTTCCTTAAGTTTTGGGGTTCTATTTTCCGCGTTTTAAGATGGATTTTTTTTTAAATCAAAATTTCTCTTAGTATAGTTCACTTTGAATACAGTTTCATTCAACAAATTATACCCAAAATTTAAACTGCCAGCATCCAAGTGTATCAATTTTGACAATTTCTTTCCTGTATTATATTTCCTTTTGGACTTGCCTAGTGCTCTCAAAATCAATTTCCCCATATATTCCCTTGATGTTTTGTTGATTAGTGTTAGAAATATCTTGCAATTATTTGGTGTGCAGATTTTGCTACCTGGGTTGGACTTTGAAATTGGTTTCTGAAGTGTGGTAGGATACAATTTTGATTATGGAATTGGTGGAAATATTGAAAAGGCATGCAGAAAAAAGGAAGAGTAAATCACTGATCGTAATGTTAATTGGGCAAAACATCCTGACAAGTCTGTACGTCAAATGAAATACATAGGAAATTCACAGGAACAAACCTTGATTATGGTTTCTAGCTATTTCTGCTGATTACCTAGGCAAAACTTGTAAGTAGCCATTGCATTTAACTCTATGTCTCGATGTAAGAAATTAAATATTTCAGTTTATCATTATTTTTCTTTAAAAAATATTAAGCTATCTAAATTGACTCAGGCTTCCATAACAAAATACCATAACCTGATTGGTTTAAACAACAGAAATTTATTTTCTCACAGTTCTGGATGGTGGAAGCCCAAGATGAGGTTGGCAGCAGAGTCAAGTGAGGGCTCTCTTTCTGACTTATAGATGACTGCTTTTTTGCTACGTTCTCATACGCCAAAGACAGAGAGAGAGAGAGAAAGCGCTCTAGTGTCTCTATTTATAAGGGCATTAATCTCATAATGGGGGCCCCTACCCTCATCTAAATCTGATTACCTCCCAAAGGTTTTATCTCCACATACCATTATATTGGGGGGCCAGGGCTTCAACATATTAATTTGAAGGGGGCAAAATTCAGTACATTGTATAAAGCGGCAGTCCCCAGTATTTGTGGCACCAAGCCCAGTTTCATGGAAGACAACTTTTCACCAGGATCCTGTGGGGGAGGGAGGAAGGTTTCAGGATGAAACTGTTCCACCTCAGATCAGCAGACATTAGCTAGATTCTCATAATGAGCACTCAGTCACCTACATGCCTTGCATGCGCAGTTCACAATAGGCTTCTCACTCCTGTGAGATTCTGACGCCACCACTAATCTTAAAGGAGGTGGAGCTCAGGCTGCAATGCTGGCTCATGGGCGTTCACCTCCTTCTGTGCAGCCCAGCTCCAAACAGGCCACGAACAGGTATCAGTCCAAGCCCTTGGGGTTGGGAATACCAGGTATAATATTTACATACAACATTTTAGTAAGTAATCCAGCCTCGTAACCACTCCCACAATCAAGATACAGGACAAATCCCTTATGCTGAAGAGGTTTCTTACATCCTTCTGCAGTTGATCTCCTCTCCTACCTGTGGTCCCATAGAACCACTGCTCTGCTTTTTGCCTTTATAGTTAGTTCTCTTTTCTTATGTTTTATATAAATGAGATCATATAATAGTCTCTTGTGTCTTACTTTTTTAATTTAGCATAATGTTTGGGGAAATAACTGTGTTCATTTATATTGCTGAGTATTTACTATTCCATAGGCTTGGGAATACGATTTGTGTTAGTCTGTTCACTCACTGCCTTAAAGAAATACCTGAGACTGCAAAGTTTATAAAGCAAAGAGGTTTGATTAGTTCACAGTTCTGCAGGCTATATAAGAAGCATGGCTGGGGAGGCTAGGGGAGCTTTTACTCATGGCAAAAGGCAAAGCCAGAGCAGGCATCTTTACATGGCTGGACCAGGAGAAAGAGAGAGTGGGGAGGCGCCACACACACACAACCAAAATTTGTGAGAACTCTATCATGCGAACAGCATCAAAGCGGGGAAATCTGCCTCCATGATCCAATCACCTCCCACCAGACCCCACCTCCAACATTAGGGATTACAATTTGACGTGAGATTTGAGCAGGGACATACATCCAAATCATATCACCATTATTGTTTGTCACCAACTGATAGCCATGTGTGTTGCTACTAGATTTGGGCTGCTTTCAAGAATGCTGCCATGAACATTCACATACACATTCTTTTGTGAATATATATATATTTTTTCATTTCTTTTTGAGTAAATACCTAGAAGAAGAGTTACTGGGTCATATGTAAGCATATATTTAACTTTATAAAATACTGCTATATTGTTTTCCAAAGTGGCAGCTTAACTGTGCATTCCCACCTAACACATGAGTTTTCTGTTGCTCCACATCTTCAGAAACACTTGGCATGGTTAGTCCTTTTAAATTTAGCTATTCTTATGAGCATGCAGAGGTATCTTGTTATTTTTATTTGCATTTCTCTGATGACTATTGATATTAACAATCTATTCATATGCTTATGGGCCATTCTTTTGCTAAGTTTCTGTTTAAATATTTCACCCATTTTTGTTGTTATTTGTCTTATTAATATGAGTTTTCAGGTTTTTCTTTAGCTTTTCCAAGATATGTATAGCTTTTCCCAAATCTGTGGCTTGATTTTTTGTTCTCTTTTGAAGAGTGAATATTTTTAATCATAAAGTCTTTTAAAATTTTTTTAAAAATCAAAATGTTAACAAAATTTTATATTCTTATGAGTAATTTTTGTCTAACCCAAATATTTTATTCTATTTTCTTCTAAAAGTTTAATAATTTTCATTTCTTATATTTAGGTACGTGATCTATTTTGAGTCGATGTATGTGTATAATTTGAGGTAAGGGTCAAGGTTTTTTTTTTCCTTATACCATATTGTGTTTCATAATTAATTTTTCTAACTAAGCTTTTAAATGGCGAAGTCATCACAACCTATTTCACTTGAGTTCCTCAAACACATTACACTACTGACTTAATTCCAGGTGACAATAGTTAACTCAATTAACTGCTTCAACCAAAGTAAGCTATAGGCTAATGCATACCCATCTCTGAATAGTTATAGTCGTTATTTTAGATTTTATTTTGTTCTAACTAAGCCAGATGACTAACGTTAGAATCACTGTATTTCTCTGAAGATCATTTGCCAGGGTCTTTTCTGCTGCAAATTATGTTACACATAGTGTTCTTGATTGCAAGCAATAGACCCTGTGATTAGAATACGGGGACAGGGACAGATGGCCAGGATATGTAGTTAGCTTGCATTAAGCGATGTCAATCATCTAGGCCTAGGTCTAACTGAAGAGAGAGAATTCTTCACATATTTTAGACCAGCTCAATAAAGGACCTGACTATGCCTACCTTCAGGACCCTCCAGAATAATCGTAGGAGTTCGAGAGTTGGCAGTGGCATGTGACAGGTCGGTTGTGACAGGAGTATTCAGAATCAGGCCAAATGCCACTATGTCACCTTCCTTAAGAAAACTGGGTTTCATGGGAAGCGCCTTTGTGAGGGCAAGCTAGTTAAAGCCTAGCCTCTGAGAGCAATGATCCAAGAACAAAGAGAAGAAATTAACTCTTATTTACTCTCTACTGTGTATCATATATGTGCTTGGTAACCTTTAGCTGTTATTGTATCAATAATCATCTTGGTAAGCAAAATAATCCTCATTTAAATACCAGAAAACTGAAACTCTTGTGAGTTTGAATACATTTTCCAGTAAGTGGCCGGGCCAAAATTTGAACTCAGGCCAACAGGATGCCTAAGTATATGCCTTGAGATGTGGAAAATGGGAAGGGGTGTTTTTTTAACTGAACGGGGGAATAGGACACTTATAAAACGAAAACTAGCATCAGCGTCCCTGTTCATAGGACAGAACATGCAGGTTTTACTGTTTTTAACCAAATACCTCGGCAAAACTTTCCTAAGTTTCTGAATTAGGTATTGTTATAGTCATTAAATTGCATATGAGTTTAAACAAAGAGTTGCTGAAGGCAGAGAGGAACAGACTGTGCATTCCAGCTTCCAGGTGGACAATAACCAGCACCTCATTTGAGTGTTTACTCCAGGCTTTCACAATTTTACACAAGAGGAAGAAAAGGAGGACAATCTCTTCAAAAACACACAACAGTGCTGTGCTCAGGCAGTCTCCCTTCCCGCCTTGTGACTGCGGCAGGCAGCCCACAACATTGAGTCGGTCCCAACTACAGCTCCACTTCCACTCTCTACTCTCTCAAAGAGCTCCTGACTATCCAGGACAGCTCAATACACCGTTTGTCTTCCTTTGAATTATGTGGCCGTGGTTGCGTTACAGTCACAAGGCCAGGAGGGCCATCCTGGTATTGCCTGCCTGACTCCACAGGTCCCCATGGGGCATGCCAGGATGGACTCCCATCTCAGCTCGTCGGGATGAGGAGCTAGAATCCATGGTCTTTAAGTTAAAGGGTGCTTAAGGGCAGACGGTCAGGGGATGGGAAGGGAAGGAAGGGATGGGCAAGTGGAGATGTGAGTGATCAGCCACCATCAGAAAACGCTGGCAACCTCTAGAATCTGGAAAAGGCAAGAGTTTCTCATCTAGAGCCTCCAGGAGGGACATCCCTGCCAACACTGTCCCTTTAACCCGTCAGACCTACTTTGGATGTCTGCCCAACGGAGCTACAAGATAATAGAATGTTGTTGTTGTAAGAGACTGAGCTGCTGGTAATTTATTACAGCAGCCACAGGAAACTAATATGATACCTAAGGATATGCAGGTGTGAGAGCTAAAAAAAAAAAAGTAAAATAAAAAAAATAGAGCTGCTAAAGGAAACAGATATCAACTTGAATCTGGTAACACAGAGAACAATAAATAAGATGAGGACTAAGCTCTGATTTTTTTCTTTTCTTGCCCAAATTCCTATCCAAGGGGCCTGGGAAATCATGCCCTACAAATGATAAATTCTCACCAGATGGGTTTTATTTAACCCTATAACTTACTTTTCAATCTGATTCTGATTTACTTTCCAATCTGACTCTGGTGTAATGTTATGTAACAAGGAAGAAAATAAAAATATTTTATCCCAAAGCGTGTTTCTTTGCCATATTTTGAAATGACCCTGCAAAGCCATCCTCCGTGGGGGGAAAATTTGCATCTGTGAAGAATCTCTATTACATAGCTAGATGTTTTTCTTCCAGGCCCTCCCAATCCTGAAGAGATTAACCAAGAGTCTAACACCTTTTAAAGGTTTGAATAATAAACACTACTTGTCATCTATTGTCTCTAAAGGCAGTCACTATTGGACTTCGAAAGAACCTTGGTCTTCACAATCTTTTATTATTCCTTTCTATTGAATCCAGGTCTTTAGACAAACTTCACAGATTGTCAACCAGAAAATATTTAAATTTACCTATAGCCTGAAAGCGCCCCCTACCCTCTGTCCCCCCCCCCTCGAATTGTCCCAATTTTCTGGAGCAAACCAATGTATTTCTCAAATTGTTTGATTGAAGTTTCATGCCTCCCTAAAATGTATAAAACCAAGCTACACCCTGACCCGACTTGGACACATGTTCTCAGGACCTCCTAAGGGCTGTGTCATGAGCCATGGTCACTCATATTTGGTTCAGAATAAATCTCTTCAAATATTTTACAGAGTTCGACTCTTTTCATAGATAAAGAAAAGAGGGGAAATTCAAATATATCACAAAAGAGGGGAAATTCAAATACATCACAAAGACTGATGGTTAAAAAGTATACTTTTAAAAGTTTAACGAGAGGAATTGAAAAGAGAGTTTCTGCTGAGAGTTAAATTAGAGTTCAGTAAAACGGCCAGTATTTTTCACCAACATTTTCACATTTTGTGTGTGTTTAAAATGAAATAGAGGCAATCGTTTCCCTAACCTCAAAGAGACATGGGCTGTGATTATAAGAATAACACTGAGCTCATGGTAGGATTGATGACAAGAGACATTTAAAACAAGACATATGCTTAGATATTCCCACATAATAATTCTGAACTCTAAGAAGAAGAGAAAATTTTTTAATTTTCCAGACATAAAGGACTTATTCATTATAAGTAATTCATTATAAATAACAAGAAATTGAACTCACATGAAAATTCTAATTTTAACCTGAGGTTGTTGAAATCATTTGCATGGGTCACAAAGAGAATCAGGTGATAACACTATATCATCCTCCAAGATAGTATTTGTCAAGATAAAAGAAAATATTTACAGTCAACAATAGGTATCTCATAGAATATAACACCAAAGTAACTCCAATGAGGGAATGATTCAAGAAAGAACTCACACAAAAGTCACTAAATGATTCAGAGGGGAATGCAGCAGCCATGTTTGGAGATCAGAGAGCAAAGCAAAAGCCTTTACTGGGTTTCACGTGTCGTGCAAGCATAGGAGAAATGGAGAGCTTAAAACCCTCTAAAGGTATCTGCAGCTTGAGAAGAAAGACTAGGAAAAAAGTAAACAGTCTGGAAGGAAAAATAGCTGGTCTATTGATTCCATAAAATTGTTCAGATATATCTTTGATTCGATGCATAAATTAGGTACTTTCCTTTAAGAAAATATAGCAAAATTCCCAAGTTAACAAGAAAAAAAAATGAGAATACATTCATAGTTACAGATTTAAGCCAATGACAAGAAGGATAGTTGTAAAGAAGATACAATGAAATAAATAGAATGGTAAGGATAAAATGAAGAGCTAAATGAAAACATATCAGACAGTTGCACTAAATATGGATAGAGCTGAATTTCCAATTAAAACGCAAATACTGTCAAACTTGGTTAATGAGCAAAATTAATTGAGATGCTGTTTATAAGAAACAAGTATAAGAAAAAAATTGTTTAAAAAAGCTAAATATAAAAGGTTATTCAAAGATATACCAGACAGATAGATGTCTACCAAACAAAAGCAAAAGTGACAAAATCAACATCAGACAAAATGAAATTTATGATTAAAAACGTTGAGTAAGAAAGGGATATAATGCACTGTGACATTAACAATGGGATAGTCAGAAAAGTTTGTATTTCAAACAACAAAGCACCTAAATTTATTTTGTCAGGGTTCTTAGATACAAAAAGAATCCACTTAAGATAGCATCAGCAAATGGGAGTTTATTAAAAATTATTTGATCATTTTCACAATCTCTAAAGGCCAGCATCCAAATTAGAGGCTCCACAGGAACACAGAGCCAAGAGCACCGTCCCACCACTAAGCCAGACTTTATTAGCAGAAACTTACCTGTTGTCTCTAGCAATCATGTTATCTCTGATAGTAAAAGCTGAACTCTAGAAGCTTCACAGTTGCTGTAGAAAAGAATGCATTTGGTATTGTTGCACCTGGACATCCGAATGTGCAGTGAGGTTACCACTTTCTCTTTTTTGATATACATCAAAAATTTTGTATAGAGGTTAACTTCTAAACTAGCAGGAAGTAGAAAACAATAAAAATAAGTATTCAAAGGCACAAGAAAAAAAGAAATTGAAGAGATTTGATAAATAGAAAGCATGCAAGCACACAATTAACATAGAAAAAGTCCAAATATACCAATAATTATAATAAATATGTAACTTAAATGCTCCAGCTAAAGGATAAATCTGTAAGACAGGATATAGTATCAACCTATATACTGTTTAAAGCAGACAATTCTAAATTCTAATGATACAGAATGGATGAAAGTAGGACATAGAAGACTGTATGTCAAAAGTTGTAGCCTAAAGAAGTATTGGCCACCTTGAACACCTCTTAGGCACCACAATGGAACACCTCACCCTCACTTTCCTAGTGGTCATGGCCATACCTTCTTCTGTAGCTACTGTGGATGATGACTATTGCTAACCAACCGCATGAAGGCACAAATGACATCTTCTCATCTCGCATGTGTGCCACGGACCTCTTAATTATTTCCTGCAGAGTGTCCCTGTCAAAGTGTGGGACATTTGCTCAGTAAAGGTCTAAATGTGAAAACAAAAAAAACCTCATAACACTTCTCTAATGATCAGAAAAATGTCAGACATATCAGACATATTGCAATAGAAGAGCATCCTATAACACACCTGAAAATGTATTTTTCATAAATGTCAAGGTCATCAAAAACAACCAAAGTCTGAAAAATGGCATATCCAAGAAGAACCTAAGGAGATACAACAGTTAAGTGTAATGTAATATCTTGAATGGGATCCTAGAACAGAAAGAGGCATTAAATAAAAACTAAGAGATCTGCATATAATCAACTTTAGTTAATAATATATTAATATTGGTTTATTAATTGTAAGAAATATGCCATACTAGCCGGGCTCGGTGGCTCAAGCCTGTAATCCCAGCACTTTGGGAGGCCAAGACGGGCGGATCACGAGGTCAGGAGATCAAGACCATCCTGGCTAACAGGTGAAACCCCCGTCTCTACTAAAAAAAATTATTTGCATAGATATTAAAGCATCTTTGTCAGGAACGAGATGGAGAATGGTGTTGACTTTTTTTTTTTTTTCGAAGTGTAACAAATACAATTGTTAGGTAGGGCTTTTGGGTAACCCAAAAGTTTTATTAAATCACATTATGATATTTTTGTCTATATTGCTATCAAGTCCCTGAAGAAGACAATGTCTAATGAATGGGAGTTGGAAACTAAACAACCTCCCTCAGTGACTGGAGGAAAAGAGCAGCTAGACCCAAAAGAGGCTTTGAGCATATCTAACGAATGCTATATCGCTATTTTATATTAAGGCTTATTGTGACATAATTTACATACATACAATTTACCACTTTTAGTTGGGTAGTTCTGGGAATTTTAACAAATGCCGATACAGTACATGTAAACACCATCACCATTCCCATCAACCTAACAAGCTCCTATTTTCTTTTTGGCAGTCCAATGCAGTTCCGAAACACTATACTCTCTCAACCACAGAGTATTCTAGTCACATGATTTTGCCTTTTCAGGAAAGTCACATAAATGGATCCATTTTGTAGCATTTGCTTACGGCTTCTTTTACTTTGCACAGTTTTTGAGATTCACTCCTGTTTTTGCATGTATTTTTTTCCTTTTTAAAAAAATTGCTAAGTTGTATTTTGTTGTACACATGTTACGCAGTTTATCTATTTACCAGATGGTGAACATTTGCACTGTTTCTACTTTGTGATTCTTAAAATAAAGGTGCCATAAATATTTGAGTATTGGTTTATGATATCTGTTGCATTTGCTTTTGGTAAAAAAGTAAACTTGGCATTGGTGAATCCATAGGTAAGCAAATGTTATCTTCTCAAGAGACATCTAAATTGTTTTCCAAAGTAGCTAATGATGTGTTTCATCACCACCAGTAATGTAAAGAGTTCCAGCTGCTCCAGATCTTCTCCAGCAATTGTTTTTTTTTTTTAATTTTTAAAATGTTAGTCATAGTACATATATTGTAATATTTCATTGCAATTTAAAATTGTATTTTCCTTATAATAAATAATGAGTATATTCTCATGTGTATATTTGCAATTTTTATATCTTATGTGGTAAACTGTTACAATTTGTGCACTTTTTTCTTTTGAGTTGATAAGGTATACTTATGGAAGTGTATTAATTCTTTATCCATTATGTGCTTTTGTAAATATTTTTCCCATTCTATGGCTATCCTTTTGATTTTCTTCATAATACCTTCAAAAGAGCAGATCTTTGTAACTTGGCTGATATTTAATTTATCAATATTTCACGGAGTGTGATTCTTAAATCTAGTAATCCTTTGCCTAGCCAAAGATTATGCATCATTTCTTCTATATTTTATTTTGGACTTTCTATAATTTGTTGTTGTTCTGTATTTCTATCTTGGATTCATTTTGAATTGAATGTTATCTACAGTGTGAAGGCATAAGATGTTTTTTTTTTTTGTTTTAGTTTTTTTTTTTTTGGAGAGATACAGGGTCTTGGTCTGTCATCCAGGCTGGATGGAGTACAGTGATGTGATCCTAGCTCACTACAGCCTTGAACTTCTGGGCTCAAGCAATCCTCATGACTCAGCCTCTCAAGTAACTGGGACTATAGGCATGCACTACCATATCCAGCTTAAAACGTTCTAATATGGTTATGCCATTAATCCAGTACAATCATAGGAAAAGTCTACTGTTCTCTATTGAATCTGCTTAGCACCTCCATCAAAAATCAACTGATCATATATGTGTGAGTCTTATTTCTAGACTTTGTAGTTGATTTTATAAATATGTCTACCCTTAGGCCAATACCACAATGTCTTAAATAATGTTCTTTTGTGTTGTCTGGAAATAAGACATTTGTTCTTTAAGTTTATTTTTAAACCTTTTGTCTATTCTAGATCTTTTACTTTTCCTTATATATATTAGAATTAGTTTGTGAATTTCTATAAAAATATCAGGTTAGATTTTGAGTGGCATTGTGTTGAATCTTTCAAGACATGGATATAGTACATTTTCCCAATAATATCAGTATTCCATTATTTTCTTCTTTAATAATTCATAAATTTTAGCATAAATATCTAGAACATATTTTGTTACTTTATCCACAGAAATTTCATTATTTGATACTGTTATAATTAGTATTTTTATTAAAATTTTAGCTTGAAATTGTTCATTTGTAGACTACAGAAATATAGCTGATTTTTTTATTATCCTTGAATTTTGTAACATTAATACACTCATTTATTGCTTTTAATAGCTTTTTTGAAAATACTTATCTTTCTAAGTTAATAGTCATGAGAGTAGCAAATAAAACCATTTATTCTCTTTCCTTCTGATTTTTCTGCCTTTTATATCTTTTTCTGTCTCTATTGCAGTGGCGGTATCTTATCTCAAACAATATTAAATGTAACTGGTAAAAGTAGACATCCTGACTTTGTGTTGTCCCCAATATTAGGAAGAAGGTGCTTAGTTCATTAACTTTACTAGACATAATGCTAGTTGCAGCTTTTTAGAAGATTCCCTTTACCAGGCTAGGAAATTTCAGTTCCGTTCTAGTTTGCTGAGCATTTGTAGGCTTATTAGTTATATTTTGTTTTTATTTATATATAATTAGTCTTTCATTAAATTAAAAAAATTCTTAGCCATTTCCTCTTCAAATCTGTTTTTCCTAGATTATCTCTCCCCTCCTACTGATAATTCAATTGACAGTATAATATACCATTTATATTATCCCACATCACTTGATATTTTCACTTCTTTTTGTTCTTCAAGTTAAATAATAAGCATAACCTGCCTTCATGTTCATTATTCAGTCTGCTCTCTGACAAAATTCCCCTCCTTCATGCATTTTTCTACCTTTCATATTTAGATCATTTGACATACATACTACAGTTATTTTAATTTGCCTATGTAATAGTTCCCAAATTTGGGGAATGTTTGGGTATGGATTTGTTTATTCTTGACTATTTTCTTGTCATTTTTATTCGATTCTGGGCATTCAGAACAGTAAAGACTGAGCTTTTTAGGGATGTTAGAGGAGAAGCATGACTGAAATGTTTGTAAGTTAAAGGGGTTGAGCAGCTTGAATTCTGTGCATCTAGGAATGGCTTGCAAATACTCATTAGGTCTATAATTTCCAAAAATAATAAGGAAAGATTTCAAGATACCTCTTGCTATCCCGGTTGTCACATAAGATCTTGAGTTTGCTGATATGAATTTCTATTTTTAACTTTTTATTGTGATTAAAAAACACATATAATGATATCTACTTGTTTAACAAAGCTTTAAATACACAGCACAGTAGGATTACCTATATGCACAATATTGTACATCTTCAGACTTGTCCATCTTGCATGACTGAAACTCTATACTCACTGAGCACAACTCCCCGTTCTACTCCCCTGCTGGCCCCTGGCAGCCACCATTCTACTTTTGTTTTTTTGTGATGTTGACAACTTCAGATACCTCACATAGTGTAACAAGGCAATATCCGTCCTTCTATGACTGGTTCACTGTACACAATGTCTTCAACATCAGTAAACCTTGAGGCTATTATTTTTAACTTTTGCTCCCAATCTCTTATTCTAGCAACACCAGAATACTCATTGTAATAGGTCATTCTTGCATTGCGATAAAGAAATACGTGAGACTGAGTAATCTACAGAGAAAAGAAGTTTAATTTGTTCACAGTATTGCAGGCTGTACAGGAAGTTTGGTGCCAGCATCTGCTCAGCTTCTGAGAAACCTTCAAGGTGTTTTACTCATGGCAGAAGGGGAAGTGGGAGCAAGCATATCACATGGCTCGAACAGGGGCAAGAGAGAGGCAGGCAAGGTGACACACAGTTTTAAACAACCAGACCTCCTGAGAATCCCCTGACTGTTCTGAGGTAGTACCCAGCCATGAGGGATCCACTCCCATGATCCAAACACCTCCCACCAGGCCCCACGTCCAACACTGGGGATTACCTTTCAACCCCAGATTTGGGCAGGGACAAATATCCAAACTCTATCACCCATCTATCTTCCATTAGGGAAATTTGGTGTATTAAGGCTAAACATTGTTTGCAGCATCAGAAGTTAAATAAAACCTCAAAGACAAATCCATTCTTCTCTTTGATCACATCTTTTTAAAAGTAAATCTTTGTATTTTCTCTTGTATCAAATAGTCTTAAAGTGAGCAATGCCACAATAAGAAAATGACAAAACTGAAATTAGTTATTAAGCATCTCTGCAAGGTTAAATCCCAGAGCAGAACTTGTGGGAAATTGCAACCACAGTTAAATTGGTGGCCAAAAACAAAATTAAGTCAGTGAGTTGAGGACAGAACATGGAAAGAGAAAATAATTGAAAATAAATAATTGAAAGTGATAGCATCAAAATGTCACATGTGGAAGTAATGATGGTTAAAATTCATTGATCTGATATTATCAGCTGTTTCACATTACTGATTCTGCCAAACAAACAAGTATACCAGATGTTAGTGTGATGTGATTGAACAGGAACAAGATTCAGAATCATCACCATAATTTATATTCTGTATTCAATTGTCAAATGACTTGAGAGCAACTATTTATCCGCAAATCCTGGTTATTCATCTTTAAAATTAGCAATAACATCTAGCTCCTGGAGTTCTGAAATTTAAAGAAATTATTGCATATAGAACACCTAGTACTGTTCCAGTCACATAGGAAGTACCAACTTTCGCTTTTTTAATCTTATAAAAGTTTTCAAAGGTCTTTTGTAGTGCTTTGTTCTTCCACATGCGTTTTCAATGGAGAGGCACCTGGCCCAAGTTCACCTCTGGATAACTCTGGGTCATCATACACTCTCTTCCTTCTTTGAAGTCCTCTATCAATTACTGTCAATGTAATTCAAGTAGCAGTTAATCACTGCCTACCTTGTGACACCTCTTCTCTTGTGATCTTGCACTGCTAATCAGCAGCTCGAGTTTTATATTAACTCTTGATGACTTTCTCTATTAGTTTGTGAGCACCTTGAAAGCTGAGGCTTTCTTTAAGGTTTTGTCTTTCCCACAATGTTTTAGCAAACATAGTAAAAGGAAAAGTTGTTGTTACTGCTACTTTTTAAAAAATAAAGCCTGTTTATATAAATAAATATTTTAATAAGATACTTAGGGTCTCCAAATTCATACAGGATGGCTTGTCCCTGCACCAAATCGCCCCATTAAAAATTTTTTGTTTGTTTGAGGTCAGGAGATTGAGACCATCTTGGTTAACACAGTGAAACCCCGTCTCTACTAAAACACATACACATAAACACACAATTGGCCGGGTGTGCCTGTAGTCTCAGCTACTCAGGAGGCTGAGTTAGGAGAATTGCTTGAACCCAGGAGGCGGAGGTTGCAGTGAGCCAAGATCACGCTACTGCACTCCAGTCTCAAAAAAAAAAAAAAAAAAAGAAAAAGAAAAATTGATTTTGCTTAATATCACATGTGACCATATGTTGTAGATCTTTTTTCTAAGTGAGATTTACATCATTTTTCAAAACGTAGTGCTTCGGTAGTTGTATTGAATCATTGGAGAGAATTGTTAAAAATACACGTTTTTGCCATACATAAATATTCTGATTAATGAAATAACATAGTGGTAATATAGTTGTGATTGCTAACTAAGAAATCACAGATGACCTAAACTTCAAAAACTTTTATGACCTTAGCAATTTATTGTGCCAAACAACCTTCTCTTTTACCTTCCTAGGTGATATGCTACTTCTTGACTGCAACTTTGATTTCTTTATAATTTTCATTTTTGTTCATTTTTAATTTCTGTTTATTTATTCTACATATGTTTTATTGATTTCTATTTCTGGCCCTTCATAACGATCTTTTCCATAGTTTGTACTCACTCTTTCTGCCATAAATATGTTACAGGTAAGCACGTGTGCATGCACACACACATGCACACACACACACACAGACTTTCAAATCTTAACTATACACAAGTTTTACGACAAGGACTTCCTACCTTCTCTATAATTCTGTTCAAATCTCACAAATATCCTGTTTCTGAAGAGAATTCAATATGTAAACAGAGATAAGTAAAATAAAGTCAGTTACCCAATGTCATGTAGCTGGAATTTATCAGAACAAAATTTTATGCTCAAGATCTTCTATGTTCAGAGCCATTCTACTGTTATCCTCCCCAGAGAGAGATTAAGGAGTTTCAGAATTCCTTCTTTAGATATTATGAGCAATGCTTAAATAATCATGTATATTGTTTATGGCATCATTTACTAAAGAGTAAGTTGATGTGTGTTGGCAAGGAACTATAATGTTATCTGGTTTCTAACAGCTTCATTTCTGTAAAGTTGAAATGAATAGTAACTGAAATTCTTTAAAAAAGCTAAGTCAGTGGCTAAAAATTTTCTGCATACAAAAATGAAATGGATATTTAGATTTAGTATGTACTTGTTATTGATCCTGTATTTTCCTGTCACTCTTCACTAAAATACTTTATGTTTATGAACACGGTGATGATAATCCAGCAAATTCACTGTGCTGAGTAGATGTAGGTCCTGTCCATTTTATTCATCTTTTTCTCAGAGAAATAATTCCCTTTGAAGTTGATGTATAGGTAAAACAGGTTAAGGAGATGAGACATGAAAGAAACTTAGGGGAATTCTGAGAGGCATTTGCTTTGACAGCCAAATTGAATAGTGGACATCAATATAAATTGTGTTCTAACATGACTGAACAATGAAAGATTTGAACACACACATAGAGGGAGAGTGAGAGAGGCTATATATATTTTTTCACCTGTCATGCCTAACTATTAAAAGAAAACTCAGATGACATTACTATGTCATATATATGCTAATGTCTTTACTCTTCCAAATCTGTTTCTTTTGCTTTTGCATCAAATGACCATCTCCTCATAGTTGCCTAACCAAATCTTTCCCATCCTTCAGGAAACTTCTCAGGTAAATGTCCATAATTTTTGAGTGGTTTTTCAAAATCCTCAAGTTTTTTCTCCCATGAGCCTTATATATTTGCAGATATATTTGCAGTCATCATCTAACTACCATTTAAGACGGTGGCTGGTATAGGCCTTCTCAGCATCACTTATTGTTCTTATACTTGACCAGCATTAGATTGAATTATCACTGTGATTTTCATCTGCTTGAGTGTAAACTCCCAGAAGATGGCGACTTTTTGATTTCATTAAAGATAATGTACATAATGGACATTGCTAACCAATGGTTTAAAATGTACTAATAAAAGGAGACTAAAATGTCTGTAGATGTGAATTTAAAAATACTTCCTACACGTATCTCACGGGTAATGATGGTTGATTTACAAACAGTACCACAAAAACTGCATGCCCAGTTCTCTGTACAAATTTAAAGTATTTTCACACTAGTCCTAATCAAAATATAAACTTGTATTAATAAGCCAGGAGAAAATTCAGTGCTTCTACTTAGTAGAAGTAGAAGCTGATCAGGTTTTGTTTTCTTTTCTTTAAGACAGCAGTTTTTAAATTTTTTTCTGCATAAAATCTTCAACAGGTGGGGAGGTAAATTCTTCAAATCTTTATGTGAAAGATAAAAATCACAAAATCAGTGAAGTTAAAATAGTATCTCTAAAATAGCAGTTAGTCAATGAAAGCTGTAAAAATAGGACCAAATAGTGTTTTGCAGCATTTCATCACCTGGTGAGAAGTCTGCTAATTAGATGTTGGTAGCCATAGGTCTCACGTGCTCTCTTTTGGTTCTGTAAAACACAGCTACAATGAAGTTCAACTATTTCTTCCTTTCTTCTTCTTCATTGTTGTTGTTGTTGTTGCTGGTGGTGGTGGTAAGGTGTGTGTTTGTGTGTGTGTGTGTGTGTGAGTGTGTGTGTTAAACTGTCCCTATTTTAAATCATTATGAGACTAGATTATAATTTTGTGGGAAAAAAGTCTCCTGCAGGATCATGGAGAACTGAAACTTTCCATTGCTTTTTTCTACTGACAGATGCCATCCCAAATTTTCTGTATGTGTCTGCATGTGTGTGCATATTATCATTTTAATTTTTAAATTCTTAGACTCTGACTTTGAGTGTTTTTATTAGACATGGATATTTTGTGTGCTGGCAAAATAGAAATAAAACTCCTGTAGCATACCAGTTGTTCCTTTTCCTCATAAGAAATTATCAAATCTTTCTTCTAGCTAAATACAATACTGACATATTTAATATTAGTCTATTGAAAATAAAGGATGGGTTCTTATTATTACAAGTAAGAATAAAAATGCCTGCCATCTAGAATCTAATATTCTAGAAGAAAACAGAGCAGCATGTCTGGGTCATACCTGGGTGTTCACTTTTTTCCCCACTATTTTACTTGCAGCTGAGACATTCAGAGAATCCATGAATCATGAAATTTTCTGGAATCAATGGACATGTAAAATAACCTAGAATCCACATTTTTCTAACCATTTTGGCCCAACACCCTTCTCACTGTAACAGATAGCATTTATAAACATATTTTTTAAAAATAATATTATTGTTCCATGATACATAAATTATTGGGCAATTTTTTTAAAGTCTTAATTTGTTTTAATTTAACTATGAAATGAGAATAAGATAGCACTTATCTCGTGATATTGTTCGGTAGATTCATTTTTATTAAACTATACAGCATACAAAAATCTCTGGAATGCAGCAAAAGCAGTGATAAAAGGAAATTTTATAGAGCTAAATGCCTATCACAAAAAGTTAGAAAAATCTCTCAAGCATGTGCAGACCTGCCCTCACCCTGCTGAGAGCACACATGTGAGCTCCACTGCTGCCCTATCAGAGCACTCTTGCCAGCTATCCCCTTCATAGTGGTGTTGCCAGTGAACTGGTAACACTTCTGCCCTTGTAGACAGTAGGTGCTTAACTTTGAGGGTCCAGAGTACAAATCTGCAGGCCTAGTCCTAGCCCCTAGGATTAAAGTATGCACCCCAGGAGTGCTGAACTGAGCCTTGGTCCCTAAAAGCATCCGAAATAAAGACAATCAACTAAACCAACTCATACCGTAGCTCAAAGGCCAGAGTGTCTTCTTACTTCCAAATGACCCGCTAGCTCCCCAGCAATTGTTCTAATCACAATGAATCACTGTGCTCAATAGCACATGGGACCGAATAGAATTCAGAATCTGGATAGCATAGGAGCTGATTGAAATATAAGAGAAGGCTGAAACCAAATCCAAGGATAACACTAAGTAGCCAAGAGTTGAAAGATGACATAGCCATTTTAAGAAAGAAGCAAGGTAAACTTCTAAAAGTGAAAAATTTACTGAAGGAATTTCATAATTCAGTTGGAAGCAGTAGAAACAGAATAGACCAAGCTGAGACAAGAATCTCAGAGCTCAAAGACTGCTATGTTGAGTCAATGCAGGCAGATAAAAATAAAGAAAACAGAATTTTTAAAAATAAATAAAACCTCCTAGAAATATAGGATTATGTAAAGAGACAAAACATACAACTCATTGGCATTCCTGAAAGAGATGGAGAAAGAGCAAACAACATGGAAAACACATTTGAAGACGGAAATTTCCCCAACCTAGCTGCAGATGTTCAAGTGCAAATTCAGAGAACTTATGCACTATACAGGATGACCACTTCAAGACACACTCATCAGATTCTCCAAAATCAATGTTGTTAAAATGACCACATTGCGCAAAGAAATTTATAGATTCAATGCTATTTCTATCATACTGTTAACATCATTTTCAAAAAAAAAAAACTTTAAAATTATATGGAACCAAAAAAACAGCCCTAAAATACAAAACAATCCTATGCAAAAGAACAAAGCCAGAGACATCACACTGCCCAACTTAAAATTATATTGTAAGGCTACAGTAACCAAAACAGCATGGTGATGGTACAGAAACAGATCTATAGACAAACAGAACACAATGGAGAACACAGAAGTAAAGCCACATACCTACATCCATTCAAACTTTGACAAAGTTGACAAAAATAAGCAAAGGGGAAATGACTCACTATTTAATCAGTGGTGCTTATATAACTGAAAAGTCATATGCAGAAGAATGAAACTGGGCTCTTACCTTTCGTTATGTACAAAAATTACCTCAAGTAGGTTAAAGTTTAAATGAAAGCCCTCAAACTATTACAATCTTGGAAGAAAATGTAGGAAACACTATTCTGGGCATCGAACTTGGGAAATAATTTATGATTAAGTTCTCAAAAGCAATTGTAACAAAAATAAAAATTGACAAGTAGAATTTAATTAAACTAAAGAGCTTCTGTACATAAAATAAGTATAAACAGAGTAAACAGACAACCCACATTATGAGTGAAAATATTCACCAACTATGCATAGACAAATGTCTAATATCCAGGATCTATAAAGAACTTAAACAACTCAACAAGAAAAAAACCATATAATCTTATTAAAATGTGGGCAAAATACATGAATGGGCACTTCTCAAAAGAAGACATACAAGTGGCCAGCAAACATGAAAAAATATTCCATATCACTAATCATCACAGAAATGCAAATCAAAACTACAATGAGATACCATCTCACACCACTCAAAATGGTTATTATTACAAGTCAAAAACAACAGATGCTAATGAGGCTGTGTAGAAAAGAGAACACATACACACAGTGAAAAGCAGTTTGAAGATTTCTCAAAGAATCTAAAACAGATCTACCATTCAACTCAGAAACTCCATTACTAGTTATATGTCCAAAAGAAAACAAAACATTCTAACACAAAGACAACTGCATTCATATGTTTATTGCAGCAGCACTTACAATAGTGAAGACCATGAGATCAGTGTAACTACCCATCAACAGTGGATTGGATGTATACTGTACATATACATCATGGAATACTACACAGCCATCAAAAAAGAATGAAATCATGTTCTTTAGAGCAACATGAATGCAGTTACAGGCCATTTTCCTAAGCAAACTAACACAGAAACAGAAAACCAGATACCCATGTTCTCACTTATAAGTGGTAGTGAAACATTGAGTACTAGTGGACATAAAGATTGCAACAATAATTTGGGACTACTAGAAGGGGGAAGTAAGGAGGAAGGCAAAGGTTACAAAACTGTCAGGTACTATGCTATGATTTGGGTGATGGGGTCATTCATATCCCAATCTCAGCATCACACAACATACTATGTAACAAATATGCACATATACCTCCAAATCTAAAATAAAAGTTGATTTTTTTTTAATGAGAAATAGGAAAACATACAAAATAAATTTTAAAGCATTGGAAATAGTCTGTCACTTAGTTACACTATTATGATGTATATATACACACATATATATGTTTGTTCAATAAATAAATTATATATTAGGTAAATAAATTATTAGTAATTATTATATAAAGTTCAAAATAATAAAATAATTATTTTCTTAATGCAAATATGAAATACATGTCTTCCCTTATATAAAATGTGGCACATGATGTTTAATCGTAAGTACTACTTTAAATTATTTTTCTATGAGCATGCTCTATGAAGACATACATTTAAGATAAAATACTATTTTTCTTGGCAAAGTCAAGCTCATATTAAAACATAGATTGAACCTCAATTTGACAGGCAAAAACTTCTTTCATTTTTTGAGTTCTTTAACTATTTTCAAATAAATTATAAAAATATATTTTCTGATAGAGGTTTGTAGCACTTACTTAGAAATAACATATTATGGGTGTGCATAATTGTTTTCTCACTAAAAAGATAGATGTAATTATCTCTCTATGTCCTTTTTTCAACACAGTTTTCCATAGTACTAGGATCATCCTGAAGTAGCCAACAAATTTGATCAAATAAATGAGTCTATTGTACTCATAGAACATCTTGAGGCACATTAAAATAATTATTACCAACTTTATGTTCATCACTAATTTCTTACATTTAATATTACTAATGCTTCCCCATCTTTAACCACTGAACTCTAGTGGATCTTAAACAAAACGTAAAACTGAGGATAAAAACAATTTAAAACTATAGATTAATCAAAGTAACTTTGAGTGACAAACTATTACCAGCCACATGTGACTCTAAATAAGTATATTTAATAGATGGAATAAAAAGTTCCAAGATCTTGAACAAAAATAAATGAATGCTTGATGCATCCCAGTTTAATTGCCTCAATTCATGTATATCCTGTCCTTTCTTTATAGATACATATCCTTTCTTTATGGATATATTAATGACAGGCCCCAATCTCACCAACAGTTATCTGTTGAACATTTACCATTGAGTAAGTGAGTGATCCCTGAACAGGGCTTCAAAGCAAACAGCGTTTTGGAGCTACAGTATTCCTTTGGTCCCCAGACTATTCCTTAATGCTGTTGAACCCTAGGGGTCCTATATGTAATGGTGGCTGATGCAATGTGTTGGTAACATAATTTGAAATTTTGGCATGTGGTGACTTAAAATGTAACTGTGTGATTGAGTTTAGCTATAGGTTTTCAATAGGTTGGTGCACTGTTTTTGGTTGGAGAATGACCCCTCACTCAGCCCTTCTCCTTTGCCTACTCAATGCTAGCAATATGAGTCAGATAAAGGTTGGAGAAGAGGGAAGTAAGGCCATCTTGAGAGACATTTAACTATTTGATTAACCAGAAGAAATTGATTCTAGGTGATTTAAAAGATTTTCTATCTTACTAGAAACTAAAGAAGTAAATCATCCTCCACGTGTAGCCAGGAACCCAAAGAAGAGAGGTTGAAAGTGATTTTAGGCAGAACTTCTTAGAATGACTGAATTAAAGGTCTTATAGAGACTAAATATGAGACTTGTCTCTTCTGGCAAGTGTGGGGGGCACATAATCTTCCATATCATGTTGTGAATTGTTGCAGCAGGAGATCAGGAAGCCTCTCCAGGATATTAACAAACAAATTTGGTGGGGTACGATGGATCACCTCTGTAATCTCCCACTTTGGGGGAGATCTGAGGAGGATCGCTTGAGAGCAGGAGGTCCAGAACAGCCTGGGCTACACAGCAAGACCTACTAAAAATAACAAAAATTAGCAGGGTGTGGTGGTGTGTGCCTATAGTCACAGCTACTTGAGAACCTGAACAGGGAGGATTGCTTGAGCCCAGCAAGTAGAAACTGCAGTGAGCTGTGATTGTACCACTGTACTTCAGCCTGCGCAACAGAGCTAGACCCTGTCACACACACATGATGGATTTCCTACTTTGCTAATCCCCTGAGCTCAGTTACAGGATAAACTATTATTAGCTTGTTTGCTGGCAAAGTCTCATTGATGCTTTGTCAAGATTAGGGTTAGGATTTGGAAGCCGGCTTCTTCCAACGGCAATTACAGATGTATATGCTTTTTATTTATTTATTTATTTGTATTCCATGCACCTATTTCTGTAACTGGAAAAAGAAAGTTTGTTGGTAAAAATAAAATTAGTTGGTCTAGTCCAGTGTTCACATCATCTTTATGTTTTGGAAGCCTATAGAGTGCTGTGAATTGAATTTTAAACTGAATCTACTGAATGATCAAGAATGAAGGCCTTCAGCAGGAAATAGAGATAATGTAAAATTAGAGTCTGAACCAAGGTTTTACCAGAAAACCATCAAGCAGAACAGTTATCTTGTATTCTAGCATGAAGAAAGCATGGTGCCATGCAGAAATCCAGGCAAATAAAAAGAAGTAATTTGGAAGAAGGCTGTTTATATGGTGATTATTAGAGAAAGTTGTTTATAAGATGGAACTTAGAGTAATATAGTTAACATAATAAAGAAAACCAAACTAGTCATTGCCTTGGCCTTACTGTCTGAGACATGAAAAAACTTTTTCCAGAAACAAAAATAAATGTTAATATCGCATATTAACATGTCTAACTAAGAACCATTTAGCCTTAAAGCTTTGTTTCTAATCACTTAGGGACTTATGGTCACCTAAAGTCTTATCTTTCTCTAGCATCTTAATGTGTGGAAAGAAATATTATCTCTAATTGTCATCAATCTACAGAGAATTGTTCTTTGAGAAGTTATTGTAGCCCAATCCCCACTTCACATTTTCATAAATTCTAGCTATGGCTAGAACATAATAGAGAATTCTATTGAAAGCAGGCAAAAGAACTACCAAAAGGATAAATTTATTTCTCCCATGTTCAGTGTGTTCAAAAGAGGGTATAAAAAGCAAGATTGTTGTTGTTACTAGAGTAGTGGCAAGTAAAAGCCATAAAATAGTCAAGAGTTAGAGAAGAGACAGAGCTTGTGATAAAGAATCAGTATTGATTTTAATCCACAGAAGTAAGTATTTTGGAATCAATAACTGGACTGCCTGAGGGAACAGGACTTTTGAAAGTACCATTGTGACTCTGAAAACTCCAGGTTAGTCCCAAGTAATTCAAATCCAATTAACAGCATAGTCATCACATTGGAGATTTTCCAGTTTTAATGATCACAAAGATATCAGTTGAAGGCTGGGCTACCAGAAAGGCAGAGAAGAGACAGTAGCCATGAGGAAAATCAGCTTTTCATGGGTTGAATCAATGGTCATAATTAAAGAAGAAAAATCTTTGAAAGATAATCTATCAAACCGTGTAGAAAGAGAATGTGCCAGACTGAAATACAGCAAACTCAAGCTACTAAACTATAGTGAAATAACTTGAATATCTGAAATAATAGGTGATTGCACTTTGAAAATCACAATCAAAATGGAAGAAAACACTGTTTCTATCCCAGGGACTCACTGTCTTTTGTGTCCTCTACCCAGTGCACAAGCTCTCAGGATCATGGCCAGACATGGGCATCTGTTTTTGTTTAAGTGAACCTGCTTCAACCACTAAAAGTGAATGTAATATGTACCGTATTCGTTCCACAGTTTTAAACCATACATCCATTTTCCACATACCCTAGAAAAATAATTACATCTAATTTCTTCCTGAAATGTCTAGAACTAATAAAAGTATTGCTTCCAGATATATTTTAGATATTTCAGACAAACTAATTATTTCCAATAAGACAAATATTTAGAAGTCCAGATATCCAGTACTTTAACTGGGTATCCTTTGCTTGTATTGATTTTCTAGGCATCTTTGTATGGCATAACCTACCTCATAGTTCAAGGCCCTGTTCTGATCCTGAGCCTGTTAAGAAGCATTTTGTTGCTACTGAAACACCCAGGAATCTCTTCTATTTCTTCCAAAATCTTACTGTCCTTAGGATAAAATATACATAATCAAAAATGTGCTGACTTCCAGAATGGCAATGTAAGGACTCAGTGGACTTTCTCCCCAGTGAAACACTTTTATTAATAAAATAATAATAACAATTCAAATGATCTAAAATATTTGTAAATAGCATTAGCAAATTTCAAAAAAAAGTTTATTAAAAAAATCTACTAGATATGGATAGAACAACAATAATATTTTTTGTAGCATTTGAGACATGATTTGCTGCGATGGCCACCCCTATACCAAGTTCAATGTGAAAGAAATTCTACTCTGGGTGTCTGTGGCCAAGAAAATCAAGCTCCTTCTCCCAACACCCAACCTAGAGCTATGGGACACCAGAGAGGGTAGGCAGCCAAAATCTTTCATCTTCCTTCAACACTATGTTGTAGAAGCTCTGTTCCTGGCAAGAGGATCAGAGTTTCCTCCCTCACGAAGTCCTCACTCATAAGGCAGGAGGGTATTCCTTGCCTCTGCTCCAGCCTGCTTGGAGGTGAGAGGTTCCACAGTGAAAGGGGCAAGCCATGAAGATCAGGGGCTACTATCCCTATCCAATACCTCGTTCATAGAGTATATGTATAGAAACATATTGGAGAAACAGGACACTCTCTCCAACCCCAGGTCCAATGCAATGGCAAAGACATTCTTCCCAGGGGATGAGGAATACTTTAAGAAAGGAGATCTCTGCAGCTCTCCATAAGGGAACTGATTTTATTTGAAACACACTATGAAAAGTTTATGCCTGAAGAATATCTAGTGGTAAGTAAATAAGAGAAGGTTAGTAGCCTGTGACAGTGATAGCAAAAAGCAAAATATTAGCGTGGCTAGAGGGTAAGCAGAAAGAACTAGAGAAAGAGACAGCTAAGAAGAGCCCTCCTGGAATCGAAGCAGCTTCTGAGACAGGCAACGCCCTTCTCATGCAAAGTTGCTCACTTTCATTGGATTATATTGTGAAGCAATTTATGCCCCCAGAGCGTTGCCATAAAATAAATAACTAAAAAAACAAACAAGCAGACACTTAGCTGGTAAATAATAAAGGCTATTAGCTGGATAGAATACTGAAAGAGGAAGCCCAGCTAAAAGCTTAAGGGACTCTTCAGCAAGATACACTTAAAAAGAGGCTGGCTAAGACCACAGCCATCTCTGACAGTCAGACAGAATATGCACAAAATGCCAAGTACGGCCCTCTAAGGAGTGACATCAGAAACCACACACTGTTGGGGGAAAAGACCTCACTGAACTAATTCAGCCAGATCACTAAGCAAATAATAACAAGCCCTTGAGAGGGAGATGGGCTGCTGGTGGGTCAACTTCATTTCCAGATTGGCTACAATCTGTTATCGAACATGTCCAATTTTTAACAGAAAAGAGGCATATAAACGGAAAAGTGTGACTCATACATAGAAAGAGAAAAGCATGCTAGAAACTTTTTCTAGAGTGTCCAGATGTAGGATTTAGCAGAGGAAGATGTCAAAGAAGCTATTATACCTATATTCAAAGAACAACAGGAAGCCATGTTTAATGAATTAAATGAAAGTGATAGCAATGTCTCATAAAACAGAGAATAGCAATAAAGAGAGAGAAATAACAGAAGGAACCGAGCAGAAATTCTAGAGTAGAAAGTGCAATAACCAAAATGAAACATTCACTGCAGCGGCTGAACGGTAGGTTTTAGGTAACAGAAGTATGAATCAATGTTTTTTGTTTGTTTGTTTGTTTTGAGACGGAGTCTCGCTCTGTTGCCCAGGCTGGAGTGCAGTGGCCAGATCTCAGCTCACTGCAAGCTCCGCCTCCCGGGTTCACGCCATTCTCCTGCCTCAGCCTCCGGAGTAGCTGGGACTACAGGCGCCCGCCGCCGCGCCCGGCTAATTTTTTGTATTTTTAGTAGGGACAGGGTTTCACTGTGTTAGCCAGGATGGTCTGGATCTCCTGATCTCGTGATCCGCCCGTCTCGGTCTCCTGCAGTGCTGGGATTACAGGCGTGAGACACCGCGCCCGGCCGAATCAGTGAATTTGAAGACACAGACATGGAGATTATGCAATCTGAAAAACAGAAAAAAGAGCAAATAAGGAAACGTAAACAGAGCCTCAGAGAAATTTGAAATACCGCTAAGTGCACCAACATATGCATAATGTAAGCTGCGAGAGGAGGGGAAAGAGACAAAGTCAAAAATATACTTGGATAAATAATGGCTAAAATCATATGCATTTTGATAAAAATCATTAATCTTCACGTCTGGGAAGTTCAATAAACTGTAAGGAAGAAATGCAACGAGCTCTACGATTAGACATACTGTAGTTAAAATGTTGAAAGAGAAAATCTTGAAAGCAGCAAAAGAAGAAAACACTCATCTTGTACATCTGAATGCTAAAACCAACAGGACATAAGAATAAGTTGACTTATTTTAATTGTATCCTGCTTTCCGATTGAAAAAAATGTAAGTAATTGCAATAATTATTTATTTAAAATTATAAGGCAATTCAACATAAAGGTATACTTCTAAGTGATAGGGACTGCAAAATTGTTTGATAACAGTCTCTCAGAGTCTTATTTTCTTTACGTTTAAAATGATACCCATATAATCTCAATATATAAATCATAGATCTTGATTTATAAGAGCTTTTATTTTTTAGTTCATGTAGGAAATAGAAGATGGCAGTAAAAATATTCATACTGCAAGGTAGCATATATGAAGTACTAATTACCATAAGTGTTGGTATAGAAAATATCACTTATTTTACCTTGTAGCAGATATTGTATGCATGACTGCCTTTCATGGCCACCAAGGTCTTATGGAGATAACAAAAAATAATTAAAAATGTATAACATCACACGTGAAGTTTAATGGGAAGGTAGATGACACATTTCAACAATATTTTGAAACAAAAGCCCCAGTTAATTAATATGTTGGACTATGGCTGAGGATGTAGCTGAACTATCCTATGTAAATGGAAATATGGGCTATGGGTTTTGGAATCCAGATTAAACACATTCTTCTTCTGGCAATTCCAGGGTCACTGTACTCATCCAGTAGTGCAAAGCTAATTAGCCTATATGTTGGGTCACATCCACAACCCCTTGGCATACTTGATATTCTCTTATTACAATATAAGTGAGCATACAAGAGTCAACATATATTTGAAAGTAATCACTAAATAGTGCTAAGATAAAAAAGGTAAGATTTTTACCAGAGGACAGAGAATAAATTGAGAGAACAAGAGTTTGATCAGGCAAAGGATTTTTAGGAAGGCTGAACCATTCTGTGTAATACTATAATTGTAGATATATGACATTATGCATTTGTCAATACTCATTGAACTGAATAGTACATGGAGGGAAATCTGTGTCAAAAGGTTTCAGCTAAACACAAACTAAAAGAATGGACACTTCAGTGAGCACACTGAACAAGGAATAGTCTTGCAAATAAAATTGTTTGGAAAAGAAAATAAATGTAAAAGAAACAGAATATGAGAGGGGGGAAAAAAGAGACTCAAAGATCAGGAATGATTCCAACACAGGAAATTAGAGGACGAAACAACAAAGAAGAAATAGATGCTCCAGGAGAGCAAGATGGCCGAATAGGAACAGCTCCAGTCTCCAACTCCCAGCACGAGCGACACAGAAGACCGGTGATTTCTGCATTTTCAACTGAGGTACTGGGGTCATCTCTCTAGGGAGTGCCGGACAATCGGTGCTGGTCAGCTGCTGCAGCCTGACCAGCGTGAGCTGAAGCAGGGCGAGGCATCGCCTCACCTGGAAGCGCAAGGGGGAAGGGAATCCATTTTCCTAGCCAGGGGAACTGAGACACACAACACCTGGAAAATCGGGTAACTCCCACCCCAATACTGCGCTTTAAGGAAACAGGCACACCAGGAGAATATATCCCACACCTGGCCGGGAGGGTCCCACGCCCACGGAGCCTCCCTCACTGCTAACACAGCCGTCTGCGGCGATCTATCCGCAAGGCAGCAGCGAGGCTGGGGGAGGGGCGCCCGCCATTGCTGAGGCTTAAGTAGGTAAACAAAGCCGCTGGGAAGCTCGAACTGGGTGGAGCTCACAGCAGCTCAAGGAAGCCTGCCTGTCTCTGTAGACTCTACCTCTGCGGACAGTACACAGCTGCAGTCCAATAGGGGAAAGAGCGGGGCCGGTGCAGACGCGAACGACTCTGTCTGACAGCTTTGGGGAGAGCGTGGATCTCCTAACGTGGAGGTTGAGATCTGAGAACGGACAGACTGCCTGCTCAGGTGGGTCCCTGACCCCTGAGTAGCCTAGCTGGGAGACATCCCCCACTAGGGGCAGTCTGACACCCCACACCTCACAGGGTGGAGTCACCCCTGAGAGGAAACTTCCAAAGAAAGAATCAGACAGGTACACTCGCTGTTCAGCAATATTCTATCTTCGGCAACCTCTGCTGCTGATACCCAGGCAAACAGGGTCTGGAGTGGACCTCAAGCAATCTCCAACAGACCAACAGACAGTCCTTCTGACTGTCAGACGGAAAACTATCAAACAGGAAGGACACCTATACCAAAACCCCATCAGTACGTCACCATCATCAAAGACCAGAGACAGATAAAACCACAAAGATGGGGAAGAAGCAGGGCAGAAAAGCTGGAAATTCAAAAAATAAGAGCGCATCTCCCCCTGCAAAGGAGCGCAGCCCATCACCAGCAACGGATCAAAGCTGGTCAGAGAATGACTTTGACGAGATGAGAGAAGAAGGCTTCAGTCCATCAAACCTCTCAGAGCTAAAGGAGGAATTACGTACCCAGCGCAAAGAAACTAAAAATCTTGAAAAAAAAGTGGAAGAATTGACAGCTAGACTAATTAATGCAGAGAAGATCATAAACGAAATGACAGAGATGAAAACCATGACACGAGAAATACGTGACAAATGCACAAGCTTCAGTAACCGACTCGATCAACTGGAAGAAAGAGTATCAGCGATTGAGGATCAAATGAATGAAATGAAGCAAGAAGAGAAACCAAAAGAAAAAAGAAGAAAAAGAAATGAACAAAGCCTGCAAGAAGTATGGGATTATGTAAAAAGACCAAATCTACGTCTGATTGGGGTGCCTGAAAGTGAGGGGGAAAATGGAACCAAGTTGGAAAACACTCTTCAGGATATCATCCAGGAGAACTTCCCCAACCTAGTAGGGCAGGCCAACATTCAAATTCAGGAAATACAGAGAACGCCACAAAGATACTCCTCCAGAAGAGCAACTCCAAGACACATAATTGCCAGATTCACCAAAGTTGAAATGAAGGAAAAAATCTTAAGGGCAGCCAGAGAGAAAGGTCGGGTTACCCACAAAGGGAAGCCCATCAGAATAACAGCAGACCTCTCGGCAGAAACTCTACAAGCCAGAAGAGAGTGGGGGCCAATATTCAACGTTCTTAAAGAAAAGAATTTTCAACCCAGAATTTCATATCCAGCCAAACTAAGTTTCATCAGTGAAGGAGAAATAAAATCCTTTACAGATAAGCAAATGCTTAGAGATTTTGTCACCACCAGGCCTGCCTTACAAGAGACCCTGAAGGAAGCCCTAAACATGGAAAGGAACAACCGGTACCAGCCATTGCAAAAACATGCCAAAATGTAAAGACCATCGAGGCTAGGAAGAAACTGCATCAACTAACGAGCAAAATAACCAGTTAATATCATAATGACAGGATCAAGTTCACACATAACAATATTAACCTTAAATGTAATGGACTAAATGCTCCAATAAAAGACACAGACTGGCAAACTGGATAAAGAGTCAAGACCCATCAGTCTGCTGTATTCAGGAGACCCATCTCACATGCAGAGACATACATAGGCTCAAAATAAAGGGATGGAGGAAGATCTACCAAGCAAATGGAAAACAAAAAAAAGCAGGGGTTGCAATCCTAGTCTCTGATAAAACAGACTTTAAACCATCAAAGATCAAAAGAGACAAAGAAGGCCATTACATAATGGTAAAGGGATCAATTCAACAGGAAGAGCTAACTCTCCTAAATATATATGCACCCAATACAGGAGCACCCAGATTCATAAAGCAAGTCCTTAGAGACCTACAAAGAGACTTAGACTCCCATACAATAATAATGGGAGACTTCAACACTCCACTGTCAACATTAGACAGATCAACGAGACAGAAAGTTAACAAGGATATCCAGGAATTGAACTCATCTCTGCACCAAGCGGACCTAATAGACATCTATAGAACTCTCCACCCCAAATCAACAGAATATACATTCTTCTCAGCACCACATCGCACTTATTCCAAAATTGACCACATAATTGGAAGTAAAGCACTCCTCAGCAAATGTACAAGAACAGAAATTATAACAAACTGTCTCTCAGACCACAGTGCAATCAAACTAGAACTCAGGACTAAGAAACTCAATCAAAACCGCTCAACTACATGGAAACTGAACAACCTGCTCCTGAATGACTACTGGGTACATAACGAAATGAAAGCAGAAATAAAGATGTTCTTTGAAACCAATGAGAACAAAGATACAACATACCAGAATCTCTGGGACACATTTAAAGCAGTGTGTAGAGGGAAATTTATAGCACTAAATGCCCACAAGAGAAAGCAGGAGAGATCTAAAATTGACACTCTAACATCACAATTAAAAGAACTAGAGAGGCAAGAGCAAACACATTCAAAAGCTAGCAGAAGGCAAGAAATAACTAAGATCAGAGCAGAACTGAAGGAGATAGAGACACAAAAAACCCTCCAAAAAATCAATGAATCCAGGAGTTGGTTTTTTGAAAAGATCAACAAAATTGACAGACCGCTAGCTAGACTAATAAAGAAGAAAAGAGAGAGGAATCAAATAGACGCAATAAAAAATGATAAAGGGGATATCACCACCGACCCCACAGAAATACAAACAACCATCAGAGAATACTATAAATGCCTCTACGCAAATCAACTAGAAAATCTAGAAGAAATGGATAATTTCCTGGACACTTACACTCTCCCAAGACTAAACCAGGAAGAAGTTGAATCCCTGAATAGACCAATAGCAGGCTCTGAAATTGAGGCAACAATTAATAGCCTACCCACCAAAAAAAGTCCAGGACCAGATGGATTCACAGCTGAATTCTACCAGAGGTACAAGGAGGAGCTGGTACCATTCCTTCTGAAACTATTCCAATCAATAGAAAAAGAGGGAATCCTCCCTAACTCATTTTATGAGGCCAACATCATCCTGATACCAAAGCCTGGCAGAGACACAACAAAAAAAGAGAATTTTAGACCAATATCCCTGATGAACATCGATGCAAAAATCCTCAATAAAATACTGGCAAACCGGATTCAGCAGCACATCAAAAAGCTTATCCACCATGATCAAGTGGGCTTCATCCCTGGGATGCAAGGCTGGTTCAACATTCGCAAATCAATAAACGTAATCCAGCATATAAACAGAACCAAAGACAAGAACCACATGATTATCTCAATAGATGCAGAAAAGGCTTTTGACAAAATTCAACAGCCCTTCATGCTAAAAACGCTCAATAAATTCGGTATTGATGGAACGTACCTCAAAATAATAAGAGCTATTTATGACAAACCCACAGCTAATATCATACTGAATGGGCAAAAACTGGAAAAATTCCCTTTGAAAACTGGCACAAGACAGGGATGCCCTCTCTCACCACTCCTATTCAACATAGTGTTGGAAGTTCTGGCTAGGGCAATCAGGCAAGAGAAAGAAATCAAGGGTATCCAGTTAGGAAAAGAAGAAGTCAAATTGTCCCTGTTTGCAGATGACATGATTGTATATTTAGAAAACCCCATTGTCTCAGCCCAAAATCTCCTTAAGCTGATAAGCAACTTCAGCAAAGTCTCAGGATACAAAATTAATGTGCAAAAATCACAAGCATTCTTATACACCAGTAACAGACAAGCAGAGAGCCAAATCAGGAATGAACTTCCATTCACAATTGCTTCAAAGAGAATAAAATACCTAGGAATCCAGCTTACAAGGGATGTAAAGGACCTCTTCAAGGAGAACTACAACCACTGCTCAGTGAAATCAAAGAGGACACAAACAAATGGAAGAACATACCATGCTCATGGATAGGAAGAATCAATATCGTGAAAATGGCCATACTGCCCAAGGTTATTTATAGATTCAATGCCATCCCCATCAAGCTACCAATGACTTTCTTCACAGAATTGGAAAAAACGGCTTTAAAGTTCATATGGAACCAAAAAAGAGCCCGCATTGCCAAGACAATCCTAAGTCAAAAGGACAAAGCTGGAGGCGTCACGCTACCTGACTTCAAACTATACTACAAGGCTACAGTAACCAAAACAGCATGGTACTGGTACCACAACAGAGATATAGACCAATGGAACAGAACAGAGTCCTCAGAAATAATACCACACATCTACAGCCATCTGATCTTTGACAAACCTGAGAGAAACAAGAAATGGGGAAAGGATTCCCTATTTAATAAATGGTGCTGGGAAAATTGGCTAGCCATAAGTAGAAAGCTGAAACTGGATCCTTTCCTTACCCCTTATACGAAAATTAATTCAAGATGGATTAGAGACTTAAATGTTAGACCTAATACCATAAAAACCCTAGAAGAAAATCTAGGTAGTACCATTCAGGACATAGGCATGGGCAAGGACTTCATG
This sequence comes from Trachypithecus francoisi, assembly GCF_009764315.1. NCBI lineage: Eukaryota > Metazoa > Chordata > Mammalia > Primates > Cercopithecidae > Trachypithecus > Trachypithecus francoisi. Next base: position 123,719,296 of record NW_022681458.1, on the reverse strand, counting down.
TCTAAAACACCAAAAGCAACAGCAGCAAAAGCCAAAATTGACACAAGGGATCTAATTAAACTAAAGAGCTTTTGCACAGCTAAAGAAACTACCATCAGAGTGAACAGGCAACCTACAGAATGGGAGAAAATTTTTGCAACCTACTCATCTGACAAAGAGCTAATATCCAGAATCTACAAAGAACTCAAACAAATTTACAAGAAAAAAACAAACAACCCCATCAAAAAGTGGGCAAAGTATATGAACAGACATTTCTCAAAAGAAGACATCCATACAGCCAACAGACACATGAAAAAATGCTCATCATCACTGGCCATCAGAGAAATGCAAATCAATACCACAGTGAGATACCATCTCACACCAGTCAGAATGGCAATCATTAAAAAGTCAGGAAACAACAGGTGTTGGAGAGGATGTGGAGAAATAGGAACACTTTTACACTGTTGGTGGGATTGTAAACTAGTTCAACCATTATGGAAAACAGTATGGCGATTCCTCAAGGATCTAGAACTAGATGTACCATATGACCCAGCCATCCCACTACTGGGTATATACCCAAAGGATTATAAATCATGCTGCTATAAAGACACATGCACACGTATGTTTATTGCGGCACTATTCACAATAGCAAAGACTTGGAATCAACCCAAATGTCCATCTGTGACAGACTGGATTAAGAAAATGTGGCACATATACACCATGGAATACTATGCAGCCATAAAAAAGGATGAGTTTGCGTCCTTTGTAGGGACATGGATGCAGCTGGAAACCATCATCTTAGCAAACTATCACAAGAAGAGAAACCAAACACCACATGTTCTCACTCATAGGTGGGAACTGAACAATGAGATCACTTGGACTCAGGAAGGGGAACATCACACACTGGGGCCTATCATGGGGAGGGGGAGGAGGGAGGGATTGCATTGGGGAGTTATACATGATATAAACGTCATGCACATGTACCCTAGAACTTAAAGTATAATAATAAAAAAAAAAAAAACAACAACAACAACAACAAAGAAGTCACCGAGGAACAAATCGCTATGTAGTAGCAATTATTCCTATGTGGTTATAATAACTCACATGTAACGGAAGTGGCTATGTGACTATAGTAAGCATTTCCTTAACTGGATAAAGATATAATCCTTGAGACTGAATGGGTAATGAATACCCAGGAAGGTAAATGATATTTTAAAAAATTATCACTTAAACATATTGTTAGGAAATAAAATTGAGTTTTAAATAAAATGTTTTGAGCTGTGTGAGTCCACTTATATGTGGATTTCCTTCTTCCTCTGCCACTCCGAGACAGCAAGACCAACCAGTCCTCTTCCTCCTCCTCCTGAGCCTTCTCAATTTGAAAAACTTTATGAAGATCTACTTCTATTTTGTCAATAATAAATGTATTTTATTTTCCTTACGATCCTCCTGATAACATTTTCTTTTCTCTAGCTTACTTTATTTTAAGAATACAGTATATAATAGAGATTACATTCAAAATATGTGTTAACTGACTATTTTATTGGTGGTAAGGCTTCCAGTCAACAGTAAGCTATTAGTAGATAAGTTTTGAGGGAATCAACATTTTTATGTAGATTTTAGAATGTGAGGGGTTGGCACCTGTAACCCCTACATTATAAGTTTCAACTGTATAACACCATAAAATAATGTCTTTAAAGTGTCCAGGATGAGAGAAGAATAAGAATCATTTTAAAAAATAAAATCCATAGATGATTGCTAAAACACGAGTACTGACTCATGAATCTACTAGACTATAATATGAATATTATATAATATTAATAATAAATCACTGTTTAGTGATTTTCATCTGTTAGAAACAAAATATTTAAAAAGTGCAGAAAACTTTATGGTTACAGAGCCGACTATAGTGACATCCTCATAATATGAATATGCAGCCCACAAAAGTCAACACGTAGAAGTAGAGAATGAATGGGCTTTAGATAATTTAAGATATTAATATATGCCAATGTATAAAAGAAGTTGAGACATAAAATTGATGGAATAAGAAATACAGGCTTAAGTATATATGTGTACAATCTCCACGAATATGTGTGTGTTATGTTATGAAGGTAGCTAAAAGAAAAAGAAAAGGTAGAGATATAAGTATACATTTGGAAATTGAGGAAAAGGAGACAACATTTTAGCAAGTTATATTTTCAAATTTCATTTAAAAATCTGTATAATTACTGAAGTTCATGAAGGAAAAAATGAAGGTACAAATTATATTATTTGCAGTTGGTGAGAAGTGTCTGCTTCCATTGCCCGTGAATCCCTAACAGAACAGTGCCAGGCTCCACCACCAGGAGACCTTCCTGAGTCCCATCTGAAAGTCTTCACTTGAATGCATCCCTCGTTTTAATGACCTAGCAAGCCTACCTCTGAAGAGAAGGGCGGTCCTCAGCAGCCTGAGGGGTGCTGGTGGAGACATACTAAAAGGTAAGAGGAATTAGAAGAAGGTGCTCCCCAGCTGTGTTTGTGTCTCATAACCTATACAGATGCTTCTCAAATGTAGTTTCGCTGCTTTTTCAGTCCAGAAATTCAAGTTACCTGTCTTGATGAGCAAATGGAGAATAAGGGCTTAGAAACTTGCCTAGCAATTTGACAGTGATGGTTTTGTCTGTTGAATATAGTAATTACATGTTTGGTTTATAACTTTTGTTTATTTATTTTTTGTACTATATTGCACAAAATAGCACCGGTCTCAAATAGACTGGGGCAGGGAGAGATCTAACCCTTCACATCAGTTGCTTGAAAACTAATGATCTGCAGCTTTTAACCCCCATGTCTGTTTTCTGTCTATTTCAAATTCAAATCACTAGTGCCTAGTACAAGGGCTGTCATATTTGTGACTCAAGTAATATTTTTGAGTGAGTGAATGGAGAAGTGCCTCAACCATAATAAAATTAATAACTATTTATTGAGTGTTCAAAGATAAAAATTGGCCTCTTCTAAGGATCCTGACTGGGAGAACAGATGGATGAACAAGGGGACTGCCTCTCATTGTGGACCCTTTTTATCACTTAATTTTTATCACTTAAATGTGAGCAAGAATAAGTATTTTAAATGTAGAAGATAGGAAAGGTAGGGTTTTTAGACTGTGATGTCCTTTTTAGAAAAGGGTATAATGAATACATAGGAAGGAATGATGATTATAATTCAATTTAGGCATCCCATAAAAATTAACTGAGAAAAGCTAACAATAATAATTTGTATTTTAAACATGTTTTGTTCCCTTCTTTTCGTACAATGAAAGTAGCATTCACTAAAGTTCCAGGGTTGTATATACATATATCTTTCAGCCTAAGAATATTATCTAATATTAGAAACATTGGTAAACTAAGAGAATTCTGTTGTATCTATGAGCAACTCAAGGGCAGGCTCTGTATCTTTTCCCTTTCGTTTTACTCTGTCAGTACTAAAGTTTCAGAAACGGAAAATTTCTTCAGACACCAACCTTGGGCAAATCTAGAAAAGAAGAAAAAAGCAGTCTCCTCTCCTCTCTGTGTTACCGTGAGATACTCCAAAATCGTCCTCAGTGGTTTTGTATTTTCGAACAATGGGAGAATTACCCTGTTCTCTGAAGAATATGAAGGCAGGTCATTCAAGGGGCCCCTTGTTTATTCAGAATCCTTCACAAAAGGATTGGATGAAATAGTATGGAGCATGTGTTTGTTGTCTGCTGTTGCTAGCCTTGTGATTTTGGAAGATAGGTGTCAAATGCTTATGCTGTGCAGAATCGTAAGGGACTCACTCAAGTGAAAAAGAATAAAGCTGTGGAATCGCCTGTTTTGGAACCTGTTTTCAACCATCACTAACAAGATGAGAATCATTAGAAGAAGCAGAAAACTACCATATAAAAGAAAATACCAATTATTTTGCAGTGAAGGATTCCAAACCATTGTAAACAGACCATAGAAATGTAAATTAGAAGATGCTGAACACGGGACTTTTCAGGCTCATTTCAATTTACCATTTTACCTTCTTTCCCTTTTTTATGACACCCAGGAAAAAAATTGCCTCGACTTTAAAAATTATTGTATTATACATATATGCAACATGAAAAATGTTAATTCTTCAGGGATACTTTCCCCTAGGCCTTCAATTTGATTTTGAGATTGATGAAGTGAATGACAGTATTTCATTACTGAAACCCCCCTAGGAAGGTACTTTGGCTTGTCTAGTAAATTGTGAATGTCATGTTGATTTTATTACTCCACTAAAGGATGATATTGACTCCTCGTGGAAATTGGGAGTGGGGGGAAAATAAACTACAAAATGTCTGTCCTTAATCTTCTCTTTTCTCAGTATAAAAAAGCAAGAAAAAACTAATACGTTCACCCTGTGGTTGTAGCTATAGTTACTTACCCTAACTCCTGGTATTTAAAAACACTCATGCACAGGCCTGGCTAAATAATAAAATAAAATTACAGTTACTCCTATAAAACTTCTAAAAGTGCCTTTGTATCTTACTATATTTGATCATTCCTTTAATTCATAAATTATATTGCAGAGGGAGTTTTTATTTACTACTGAAAGATAGGTGAGATCAAGCAATGTGACCAAGACCAGCACATTGATAAGGAGAGAAAATATTGCATTTGGAATCCACCTTCTAACTCTAATCCCTAGCTTCTTACCAAAAGAAATCAAGATAAACCCCTGAAAGTTAAGCTTCCTTGTAAGGATCACTCATAGGAAAGTTTGCAATTTGCAGGATGAGTTCGCTTTAGATGTTTTCCCTTGTTGTACTGAGCATTCAGTTTATGTTCTGGCAGTGTTTCTGTCCTTTGTATATTTAAAAGATTATGTGCCACCCTTACCTCCACTCAGAAGGAGTAGAACCTTTCAGGCCCCCAGATTTATTTCAAACACGTCTTCCCTCCCCAATATTTCCCACCTGGACTTCGAGTCAATGCCCCTCACCTCATTAGTACAGATTCAGTCCAACCGTAGTTCCTTACATGACACTTGCCTGAGACCGAAACGTATCAACAACCTCAACTCTGCTTTCTGGATGGGTAAGACCTAGCACTTATATCACATTTTGGATACCCTGTCCAAGTTAAAACCACTACCAAATTGACATCTTAAGGTCTCAAGCGTATTCAGAAGTGTTCTCTGAGGTCGTTGTCAGTGGTTCTCCATGTAGTTCACTCAGACCAGCGGCATCAGCATCAGTTGTGAACTTAATAGAAACACAGATTCTTGAGCCTTCCCCAGACCTCAGAAACTCTGGAATTGGGGCACAGTGACTTATGTGTTAGCAAGTCCCCAGGTAATTCTAATTAACAAAATTTGAAATTAAATTTTCCCTTCTATTCTTTATTGGATTAATCAATGGGACTGGATTTTAACTTTTCTCCCTACTCATAGTTTTCTCTGGAATCAACTAAGCAGCCTGTGGGATAGATTAAAAGAAAACACAGACGTTAAAATCAGAGGAACATAACTTCAAAATGCCTCAAATATTGCTCTTGTTTCTCAGTATGAGTTCTGAAAGGTTGGAGTCACAATATACAGGCATATAGATGCCTTTATAAACATATAAACACCAAGCATTCTATATGTAGTCATTCTGTAAATGATGACCAGCATTCAGTTCTGCTCTGAAAGGTAATCATTTAAAAAAGAGCTAAAAAGAATGTATCCTTATGACAAATGTTTGTCTGTGCATTTGTGTGCAATCTCTGGCCTTTAATATATCTCTTCTTGTTCACCAGTGTTGTCGGTGCCACCTTTTTGCAAGAGATGAAGAGAAAGTTCCCCTGTAGGCAATGTTAGATCACTGTACCATGAACAGCAATCGGAGTATTTGGTCACTAAGAATGTTCACCAAAGGGATGTATATACTTTTCTCTGATATTTGCGGACATCTACTTCCTTGACAAAATGGCAACTTATAAAATTGGTCTTGATACAGGATTAGCAAATACCTAAATAGATACAATTTAAGATATACTTGTTACCTGTACATTGGAATGGAAAGATGCAAGCACACATAGAGACAGATGAGCCAGACAGGAATCTGATACCTTACATCCACGTGATTAAATATCAGACAAAGGACGGAATGCATTCATTCTTTAAAACAGAAAAATAACTTAAATGTAAATTGCAGTAAGCGTTACTCAGGTTATACTGGAGGAAGAACTGAAATCATCATCTTCATCATTACATTGGGAAATTAGAGAATATGTTAGAGCAACTTCAATATCATCTAGTTAATTTCTTCATTTTACAAATGAGGAAACACACTGAGAAAGGAGGCGTAATTATCAAGAGAGTGGCAGTGTATTCTGTTTTTTAATCTTGGCCCGTCTTCTTTTAAATATCTACATCATTCTTAGATTCTGTATTACTTTCCTAGGAATTAAGTTGGGTGGCTTAATACAATACACATTTATTCTCTCATAGTTCTAACGGTGAGAAGTCAAACAGCCTGTTGGCATCCCTCAGAAGACGCCAGTGGAGAATCCTTCCTTGCCTCTTCTGGCTTCTGGTGGCTCCAGATATTCCTTGGCAGCATAACTGCAATCTCTGTCTCTGTCTTCACATGGCATTCTCCTTAATGTCTGTACCTTCTCATCTTCTCTCTCTTATAAGATACAGTGGATTGGATTGAGGGCCCACTGAATAACCCATGATGACCATGTCTGAAAATTCTTTATTTCCTTACATCTACAAAAATCCTTTAAATAAGATCATATTCAATGGTTCAGGAGTTATGATGTTTACATATCTTTGAGGCAGGGGGCAGAATGCAATCCACTACCTACCCTTTTGTGTTGTAGGGAATGAAAGTTAGACATATGAAGTAATGGAGGCGAGTTACAATATATGACTGGAACCTTTGATTTGTTATAATGTGAATTCCTTATAAAGTCAAGAGACTAAAATAATGCATTCCTCAAGGCAGTGTATGCTATTATACAGAACTTTCTCTAATCCATTTGATTCTCAATATAGCACAAGCATTTCAAGATCTTTGGATATATTTTATCAAATTGTAATTGTATTAAGTTGTCAGTTTGATTTTCCCAGAAAGTACAGAGAAACTACTAGCAATAGGGTCAAAAATCAAATGAATTCATTGGTTCATTTAAACATTCATTCATTAAGTACACATTCGCTAATTTGCTTTTCTGTTAGATATAATAGCAAGCACTGAGTGTTCAAAGATAAACACACAATCTCCATCTTTGTGGAATCCAAATCATGAGATTATTTTGTGGAAAAGCTATTACAATAAAATAAGATTTGACAAAAGGAGGAAACTACAAGGTTCAGTGGTAAGAACACAAGATTAAAGAATTCCTTAAATCTGTCTGGGAGTTTGGAAAAAGAAATCATTAGAAGAGTTAGCATTTAGCTAGTGAAGACTTTTAGATAGAGTATATAATTATCAAGGAGCAAACACAGTTTGGTTGTCCAAGAACAAGACAGATCACATTCTGAGGCTGACAGACATGAGAGCTATTTCCAGGAGTCCCACATAGTTTAGTCTTTCTTTAGCACAAAATATGAGCGTGTTTATAATAGAAAATTAGAGAAGAGTTAACAGAATCCAGATCAAATTTAAATTGGATTCTCATGGAATGATTTTGAAAACATTCATTTCTGAAATGATTAATTGTAATTTGTTCATAAACTAGGAGCTACAGGTACAGGTTTTCTATGGCTGTTGCTGTTGTAATTGTTTTTGTTGCTATTGTTTTAATAGCAGCCTAAGCATTTTTTGAAAGATTATTTTGTTGAGGGATGCACTGTTTAGCCACAGTTCAATCACATCCTGGTAGTTTTATACCTTTCCAATTTGCACATTTTTTCTCTATCAAGATCCTAAAGGCATTTGAGTTTGCAAATCTAGAAAGACAAATTCTTACATACAAATTAATTATATTCTTCTGATATCCTTGATAGGTAACAGGACTTATATATAAATTTAGTGACTTCCCTGATGGAATTAAAGAAATTGAAATCACCCTGTTGCTATCAGAACTAGAAAACTGAATAATATCATATGATACAATGATTTTCAGATGTTTATTTATAGGCAGTACACAAGGATGATTCTTAAGATAAAGAAACAAATACGAGAGCACTATAATTACTCCAATTTATTTTTAGGAGAAAGTTTCCAACCACAGCATAGTGAGAAGGAGACAAAACTGTGGCCAGTAATGTTCAGTTTGGGCTTCCAGAGACTATTCCAGCCAGAATTTGCAAGACAAAGTAGCAAAGGATGGAGCTGCACAGAGAGAGCGTGAGAAGTTTGTAGAGGGACCCCTGTCATTTATGGCTGAGTGATGAACTGCGTATCTGTGAAAAGAAACTACTTGAGGTTGAAGAAATAATAACGTCAATGCATTAGGAGGAGCAATCCCTACAGATAACACTGAACTTGAGAAACTATGCGTTCAATCAAGCCAGACTAGAAAGATCTCAATTCATTGTTTCAGAATATTAGCAAATTGACTTTCTGGTTACATATATATATAGTTACAGATATTGTTGTTTGCACTTCCATATAAATTTAAGAATTAATTTGTAATTTTTACATTTTAAATATATAAAAATATTATCTATATTATCTCTATAAATATATATTATTTAAAATGTAAAACATATAAATTTCACTTAATCATGATGTATTTTATGTATACCATTTAAATTTAAATTTTAACTATATATGCAAACTATACATCATGATTAAGTGAGGTTTATTTCAATAATTCAGTTGAGCATTCAAAAATCAATTAATCGTATCATGATCTCAAGAGATGCAGAAAAAAAATTTGGTGAAATGCAAAATGAATTCCCCGTTAAAAACATTCAAAAAAACTGGTTGAGTGTGGTGGTTCACGCCTGTAATCCCAGCACTTTGGGAGGCCGAGGCAGGCAGATTACTGAGACCAGGAGTTCCTGACCAGCCTGGCCAATGTGGTGAAAGACCCTCTCTACTAAAAATATGAAAATTAGCCAGCTGTGGTGATGCGAGCCTGTAGTATTGGATACTTGGGAGGGTGAGGCAGGAGAATCACTTGAACCTGGGAGGTAGAGATTGCAGTTAGCCGAGATCACACTACTGCACTCCAGCCTGGGCAACAGAGTGAAACTCTGTCTCAAAAAAAAAAAAAAAATATATATATATATATATACACACACACACACACATATATTTATAAAATATACATATACACACATATACACACACACACACACACAAACTGAAAATAGATGTAAATATTCTCCACTTGAAAAGAACATCTATTGGAAACCCCATAGCTAACGTACTTTAAAGTATAAGACTGCATGTTTTTAGCCTTAGTATTGGGAAGAAAGATGGTTGTTTATTTTTTACCATTGTACAAGTAGTACACTTCAATAAAATAGAAGAAAAACCTGAACACAAACAGATTGGAAAGCAAAAAGGCAAACTACATTTATTCAGATGACATAATAAGATAAGTAGAAAATCCTATGAAATCTACAATAAAATGTTACAAATGTTCAGTGAATTTAGCAATGCTGCAATATAGAAGGTCATTATAAAATTGTTTCATATATATGCACTAGCAATAAATTAGTAAAAAATAAAATTTAAATTTAAATCAATAATATTTATAAAACCACCAAATTCACACAGAAACATTAAAATTTTTAAATAAAATATGACATTTTTATATAGCAAATTATAAATCAATACTAAGAGAAATTAAAGAAGACCTCAATCAGCAAAGAGAGATATCATGTTTACACATGAGAAACTTTAGTATTGTTAAGAAGTCCATTTTCCTCTATAAAATTTCAACCAAAACTACAGAGGAGTTTTTAAAGACAATTACAAGTTAATTCTTAAGTTTATGTGGATGTGCAAACAACTTTGTTTTACAAAATGTTTTAAAAGGGAAAAAAAGATTAGAAAATGTGTACAATCTTATTTCAACACTTATTGTAAAACTGCAATAACCAACACAGTATAATATTGTTTTAAAGATAGTTAAATACATAGGTCATTTGAACACAATGGAAAAATTACAAATAACTTCACACTTACATGGTCAGTTATTTGTCAACCAAGAGTCTGAAACAATTATTAAGGAAAGCAAAATCTTTTCAACCCATAATGATGAGAAAATAAAGAAAACTGGCTTATAATCATATCACACACAAAAATTAAGTCCAATTTAATGCTAGATCTAAACGTACAAGTTAAAATTATAAAATTATCTGGAATATTGTATAAGTTACTATTTTTATAAGAACCTTGGGGTAGAAAAATATTTATTGGGAATGACAAAACTAATCACAAAGGAAAATATGATAAAATTGATTTTATCAAAATTAAAAATGTCTGTTCATCAAATGACAACATGAAGAAAATGAATAGGCAAACTACAGACTGGAAGAAAATATCTGTGTCTGAAAAGGGGATTCTATATATTCTATATAAACAATTTCTATAGTTCAGTAAGAACAACAGCAAAAGATGCACAACCAATAAAAATGTGCAAGAGACTCGCATAGGCACTTTCAAAGAAAGACAGATAAAGGGTCGAGAAGCAAATAAAAATACTCAAAATCATTAATTATGAGAGAAATGATCATTAAATACTTCGCTGTGATACCAGTACATATTATTAGAATGGCTTACATTTGAAAGACTGACAATACCAAATGTCAGATGACTTGTAGGGCAATTTGAACTCTCATGCATTCCTGTGTTAAGTGCAAAACAGGAGAATCACTATGAAAATCAGTATGGGAGTGTCTCAGAGAATTAAACGTATATCCACTGTATGTCTCAGAAATTCTGTTTTTAGATATTTTCCCCAAATATTAAAATATGTACACATAAAGACTATTACCAAAATGATTATAAATACTTTATTCATAAAACCCAATCAAAATTAAACAAAGCTGGACATTAGTTAAAGCAATGAAAAGAGAATTTATTCAATAACTACTGAGAGTGGGAGAAAGATTTCAGCTTCTTTCCAATTTGGGCATTTTAAAGGGAGACTGAAGGAGGAAAGGGGAGAGAGAGTGAGGCTCATGTGAAAAATTCCAAAGGGTTGGTCGGTGTAAATGTGATTAGGCCAGTTGTGACTGCAAACTCGGTATGATTAAAATTGGGATTTTTTCCTCCCACAGAGATGGGAAAACAGAGACTCTAGCCTTCCTTATGATTTCAACAAAGGAATGGCTTTAGAGTCCTTAAGAAAGACAAGCTTGAGTGGTAGCGATACACATAAGTTTCAAAGAACAGAGGAAGACTTCACAATTGTAACTTTAGTAAATGCTCTAATGAAGAGAATCAGGAGCATACAGAGCAAGCAGTAAATTCTGCTGGTTGCATTGAGCTTTCTCAGGCAAGCATTTTAATGTTGGCTGGGGTCATCCTAGGGACCTGGCCTTGTGCTGCTAGAAGTCATGCTAGAGTTTGGTCATCTCTTAGAGCAGAGGTATGAGCAAGGTTGATACTTGCTGAGCATTCTGCAGTTCTCACACCCAAACTAGAAACAACCTAAATACCTAGTAACAGAACACTAGAGTATATATTCATACAATAAGGCATCCTCTGCAGCAATAAAAAGAAATTGTTTCAATACACGTGCAACACAAATAAGCCTCAGAAACACGATTCTCTGAAGAACATGTAGGATATCAGAGTCCAGATAACAACACAGGTTTGAACTGCATGGGTTATAAAAAAAATTATCACTAAATATGTTGGAGAAATTTTTGGAGACGTACAACAATTTGAAAAACTCCCACACAAACCACATAGTCTAGAAATATTTTTAAAATTATGAAAAAGTTAGGTATGTCATTAATGCATAAAATATCTATAGATATTAGTGTACTGTATACTTACTACCATAAAATAATCATATTATAAAATGTCAAAATTTATCAAAATGTATGCACACACTTGTAGACTACATGGCATCATTTGCAACAGGAAGAGACATATAAACAAACAAAATGCAGTATCAAGTCATAACTGCATAAAATTAACTGTAGTATATGCTGTACTATAATTTTTTAGGGCCCTCCTCTTGCAGTTGTGGTGAGTATTAGTTTAAAATGCCATGTAATATTAATTATCTCCTCATGAGCAGCTCATCTCTCCAGGAAACTGCATGTCACTGTAAAATGTGACCTTTCTCAGTTCTTGCATATTTTTACCATGTTTAGTACAGTACTGTGAACCTTGAAAAATACATTGGGACCCATATGCAATGTCACTAATGGTGCTGGAAGTGCGTCCAGGAAGCCTAGAAAAAGTCATGGCATTATTTTTAAAAAAAAGAAAAAGTTGGATTGCTTGATATGTTAGATTAGTTCTACAGCTTAGATTATAACATAGATTGAGTTCTACAGCTGTGGTTGCCTGCCATTTTACAGCTGCACCAGCAGGCATAAAAAGATTGCAGTTTTTGCAAAATGCCTTTTACCTTGTATTGAAAATGTAGCTTTTATGTGGGTCCCAGGTTACTATAACAAAGGCATATATATTAGACTTTAATATGGTTTGAGAAAAAGCCAAGCTGTTATATGACAAACCAAAAGACAAGTGAAAAACATATAGCTAGAGAATTTAATGCCAGCAAAGGATGGTTTGATAATTTTAGAAAGACGCTTGGATTTAAAAAATGTCAAGATAATAGGAGAAACAGGTTCTGCCAACCAGGAGGCAGCAGACGAATTCCCAGACAACATTAAGAAAACCATTGAAAATAGATACATACCTGCCTGAAGAGATTTATAGTGCAGACAAAAATGCTCTATTCTGAGGGAAAAATGCCCCAAGGGGCATTTATCAGTAAGGAAGAGAAGTGAGCACGAGGATTTAAGTCAGGAAGGGATACGCTAACTCTATTGTGCAAATGCAGTTGGGTGTATGAGGACTGCCTTTAACTTTAAAGCTGTTAATTCCTGAGCCTGAAAGTAAAAAGATAAACACCAGCTGTCAGTCTTTTCATTGTACAACAAGAAGGCTTTGGCGATGAGAATCCTTTTTCTGGATTGATTCCATTTATGCTTTGTCCCTGAAGTCAGAAAATATCTTACCAGTAAGGCAGTGCCCTTTAAAGTTCTTTTGATATTGGACAATGCCCGTGGCCAATCAGAACTCTGATTTCAGCACCAAAGACATCAAAGTGATCTATTTGCCCCAAACACAACATCTGTAATTCAGCATGTAGATCAGAGGGTCCTAAGGAACATTAAGGCTCATTACAGGTGGTACCCTATGGAAAGGATTGTCAGTATTATGGAAGAGAACCCTGATACAGAGAATATCATGAAAGTCTGAAAGGATTAATGAATTGGAAATACTATCTTTATTATATTTTTTAGAAAAGCTATGAAAGCCGTCAAGTCTGAAAAAGCAAATTACTGCTGGAGAAAACTGCCCATGTGTTATGCATGACTTCACAGGATTTATGACTAAGCCAATCAAGGAACTCATGAAAGAGATTGTGGATATGACAAAAAGGTGAAGGGGGACATGATTAAATGTTTTAAGAAACAGTTCTTGGAGAAACTTGAGGATTAACAGACACCACACAAAAGGAATTAACAGAAGACTTGACGAGGGCTTTAGAATCAGTGCCAGATGATGAGGAAGAAGATGTAGAATAAACAATGCTAGGAAACAAATTAACATTAGATAATTTGGCACAAGGCTTCCGACTTTTGACTTCTTTTATGACATGGACCCTTGTATGATGTGGGTTCTGAAATTAAAGGAAATGGTGAAACAATTAGTACCATATAGAAATACTTTTAGAGAAATGAAAAAGCAGAAAGGTTAGATAAAAGTTATGATCTATTTTCACAAAGTTACTCCGAATGTACCTGCTTCTCCTGCTTCCCCTTTCACCTTCTCCACCTCCTCCATCTCTTGTCTCTTTAGAAGGCAGAGACAGCAAGACCAACCTCTCCTCTTCTTCCTCCTCCTCAGCCTACTCAACATGAAGATGATGAGGATGAAGACCTATATTATGATCCACTTCCACTTAATAATAAATCTATTTTATCTTCCTTATGATTTTTAATAACATTTCCTTTTTTCTAGATTGCTTTATTGTAAGAATATGGTATATAACATGTATAATACAAAATATGTGTTAATCAACAGTTTGTTATCCATGAGCTTTTTGCACAACAATAGGCTATTAGTAGTTAAGTTTTAGGGTAGTCAAAAGTTATACTCAGATTTTTTATTTTGCAAGATGTTGGCTCCCCTAACTTCCTCATTGTTCAAGACTCAAATATGCATCTCCTCTGCTTCTATTCTTATGATGTTCCGGGAAAGTTGAAACTAATCTGTGACTTTAAGAAATCAGAATAGTTGTTTATCTGTGGAGAGAAGGAGGTCTCTCTGTGTGATTTCTCCTGATCTTTCACTTATAGCACTTTTATAGACACTGATCTGTAATCAGCTATTAAGTAGCTCTCCCTGCTCTTGTCTCTTACTTAACTTCCAATTACCAGGAATTTTATCAAGCCGTGGTGCAGGGTTGCTGACAAATTAGTTTATGGAACCAAATTGAAGATCTGGTCTCATCAGGTTTGGCAGCAGCATTTCCAAAAAAAAAAAATTTTCAGTTTTTTCATCACTCATTTCTTAGCAAATAAAGAAGAATACATGAGAAGTCATCGTACTTGAGGTATATCTCTGTTTCTCCATTAATATCAGTTATTTATTAAAAACCATCTTAGAGGGCATGTCCTTTTCACAATGTAAACTTTCTAACTAGATGTGAAAATAAAAACACAGAGAAACTCATTTAATTACTGCAGTAATGGAAAAAGCATAAAATTCAGGACATAAAAAATCCTGAAGTAGTTAATGATTTCCTGGCAATTCTCTTGCTTCAAATATAGCCTTTGAAATAAAATTTTAATTTTTCTGAAATAAAAGATATGTTTGTATAAAAGGCTAGAAAAAATAGCAAAAGATGCCAGTCTTAGTAAATGTTTAAAACAAAGCCTTTGAAAATCATAGAAAGTTATAATTAAAAAACAGGGTACCTCCTAAAAAAAGGATTCCAAAGTTTCCGCAGGATGCTACCTTTTAGGTGTTATCATAATAAAGAAATAAAAGAGCAAAAAAAAAAAAAAAGATATTGTTTTACATTCTCAGTTACAATTTATTTAGTGAGAAATGCTGATTTGCCACCTTCTTTCAAGTGATGAAAAAAGGTGAATGCTAATTTGCTAAGAAGACATATAGAAAGGCCAGACATAGCCATGCAGAAAACTATGATGAGAAAATATGAGAGGACACTGCGCTCCAGAATGGAAATGAAAAACGCATCATGTGTTTCATAATTTTAACGGTCTGGCCAAGGCGATGGTTTCTGGGCCATTGGTTAGGCAAATGTTAGCATTTTGTTCCTTTATTTCTTTATACCTGTCTGCAGATTCAGTTCAGGAACACACAACTATTAAATATCAAGGCACGGCTAAAAATAATAAAAAAAAACAGAGTCCAGAGTGACAAATGAGCAAATCATAAATGTTGACTTGTTTGTGCAGAACCCATCAAAGTCCATTTATTTTCAAATTACCCTTTAAGGTTATTTCTTTTCAGTTTTTTTTCTTTCTCTCTAGATGATATTTCTAAACAATGTAAGGGAAAAAACACCAAAATTTGTAGTATAATTGATCCAATCTGTGCTTTTTTTAAAATAATCACTCTGAATTGACACTTTGAGTTCATTTTTTTCTCCTGTGGGTATCATATGAGTAAATGGAATCGCTTCCATTCTCAACTCTAAATTCAAAAATCATTAGGAATACCAGCTCTGGGGCATTTTCTGACCCAAGTCTTCCTTTTTGAGGTTGGATCACAGCTGCTAATGATTGACAGGCAGACAACAACACAGCTGCAGGCACCCTCCTCTCTCTTTCTCTTGCTTGTGTGTTAGCTTTGGGCTAAATCTTCTAAAATGAATGGGGAAGCTCTTGATCTCACATCTCTTTCAACACTTTGCCTTGGTTGGAATTCAAGAAACTTGCAGAGCTACTTAGAGGAGAATATAAGCTTTCCTGAGGTCTTTCAAAAGCATCAATTCAAAAGACCTAAATCAACAGCAACAGTAACAACAACAAAAATGCTTCACTTTCTATTGAAGGGAGAAGCTCAGCTAAAAGGCCTGTCCCCCCAGAGGGTTCCTTTTCTCTTTACATAGGTAGGAGCCCCTTAAAAGCAAGAAGTCAGATGGAAACCCCAACTGCCAGGAGAATCTCAGAAACAGCCATAGAAAGTGTTGTCAGAGTCCACTTATAAACTAAATACTTTTATATCTGTGCTTTGTTTCTGATTGTTACAAATATACCAGTTATTTAAGTAGTACCATCTAACATAAAATACAATTTTTGTAGGTGATAATGTTTCACTATCATAAGTGTTATATTTGTTGCGATTTTTGTGTTTAAAACTATCGGCAACTCATTAATACGAAAGCTAGTTACACAGGCCTACATTTAATATCAGGTTAAAAGTTATAAAATACATATAAAATACTGTGTAAAGTCCACATCCCTAGGCATACGTGTTCTATACCCCTGTGTACGAGCAAGAGCTACTGAAAATAAGTGAAAATGGTTATAATGGTGTCCCAAAATCCAAGCAGCGAGTTAGGACTTCCTTAAGTGCACCCTCCCATACCTCCATCTTCTGTATGTACCCATTTCTAGCTCCTTTGAATATTTCTAGAGGCCTTCTTCACTTGATATGAAGTGAGCAAGCACAAATTTCAGTTACCACAGTTTAGTTTAACACCACCAGTCCCTGTCCACATGGTTCGAATTGCAATTACCATCATATATTAACAGTGAGTAATTGCATGAAGTACAGACTTCCCTGCTCACTCTTCAATGCACACATCACTGTGTAACTAACAAATGAACAGCAGGATCAATGGCCAATCAGGTCAGTTTTCTGAAGTATACTCTAATCGATCACTGAGCGTGTTACTCAGCTTGTGCCTAGATAAGAAACTGTGTAGTTGTGTTGCTCCCTTGTTTCTCAGTAATAAACCCATGTGACATTTTACAAAAATAGATAATTGAAAAAGACAGTGTACCAATGAAAATGAAAGCACAGCCAAAGGAAAAAAAAAAAAAAACAAAAAAATAGCAAAATGTGATAATACTAGGAGTGAAATTTGATTGACTGAAACATTAAGTTATATTAGAAGAAATAGCTGACCATGGATATGACACTTCTGTCGTGTGAGAAACTAAATCTGCAGCCTGAAGAATTTAATGAAGGTGACTTTATCAACATCAATGAGGAAAGCAGTTGTGACAAAAAGGAGAAAGATGTCTCAAAGGAAGGGATGACAGTGAATGACTTCACGTTAAGAGAACTCTCAAGAGTTATTAGACATTAAAAGAACAAACAATAGGCCAGGTGTGGTGGCTCACACCTGTAATCCCAACACTTTGGGAGGCTGAGGTGGGTGGATCACCTGAGGTCAGGAGTTTGAGACCAGCCTGGCCAACATGGTGAAACCCTGTCTCCACTAAAAATACAAAAAAATTAGCCGGGCACGGTAGTGGGTGCCTGTAATCCCAGCTACCCAGGAGGCTGAGGCAGGAGAATTGCTTGAACCAGAGAGGTGGAGGTTGCAATGAGCCAAGATCAGACCACTGCACTCCAGTCTGTGCAACAAAGTGATACTCTTGTCTCAAAAAAAAAAAAAAAAAAGAATAAAATTCTGAAAGGTAATCCAAACTCAGAAAGGATATATAACAGTTTCTATAGACATAAAAAAGATATGCACTCCATTTCTTAATTCATGTGACTAAAAGAGAGCGAACACTACTTTTAACAGTTTTAAAAAGAAATAAAATTCTTTAATTTTCAATATTTCTAAAGTTTTTAAATTAATATACTAAATTAATATTAGTTTTGCTATTTAAAAAATCTTATACTTTTATAACACAGTTCCTATCATTTCATGTGTTCTCTCTTTCCCTCTTGTCTACCTGGCAAATGGCTTCTCATACTTCAGGACCCAACACACAAATGTCTTCAGGAAGCATTCTCTAACTTCAAGATAGTGCTAAATTCTTTTTGTATTATGACATTTTGACGTAGTTTTTCAAGTTCCTATAGAATTCCTAATTTCATATTTATACAGTTGTGTCTTCTCAGGGCTATGGACTGCAAAATTGATCATTTGTTTATCATTAGCATATAGCAACTTATCTAGAAAAATGGACTCTTGGCCGGGCGCGGTGGCTCAAGCCTGTAATCCCAGCACTTTGGGAGGCCGAGACGGGCGGAACACAAGGTCAGGAGATCGAGACCATCCTGGCGAACACAGTGAAACCCCGTCTCTACTAAAAATACAAAAAACTAGCCGGGCGAGGTGGCGGGCGCCTGTAGTCCCAGCTACTTGGGAGGCTGAGGCAGGAGAATGGCGGGAACCCGGGAGGCGGAGCTTGCAGTGAGCTGAGATCCGGCCACTGTACTCCAGCCTGGGCGACAGAGCAAGACTCTGCCTCAAAAAAAAAAAAAAAAAAAAAAAAAAAAAAACGAAAAATGGGCTCTTATGCAATACGTACCAAAAAATGAATTTGCCATTTCTTTTTATTTTATTACAACAAAACCACAAGTCTAATGTGTGCAATTTTGCATATGCATAATTAACCCCAAGTCTTCACAGTGTTGTCTTATCTTCTTAAGATCTAAATTTGAATATATAGCAAACTTGAAATTTAAGAATAAGTCTAACACATTACTGTTTCTAAAGGGCATTAATTAACGCTTAGTGTGGGCAAGATGAAATTTTTCAGCAATCTTGCAGAGAGCAATTGTGGTTGAGTTGTGAGGAAGAAGGCCAGCTTGGAGTATATGAAAACAAAGAAAAAAAATGTGTATTGATTAGAAAGAGCAGACTGGACACATTTATCCACAGTCGCAATCTCCCAACATACCACTAATGGCATCAAGAGGATTTTTGGTAAATATATACCTACAAAAAGAGAAAACTTGAGGGAAATAAAAGTTTTTAAACAACAGTTTATTTGAATAGCACATGGAAGAGAACATATACTAAAAAGTTTTAGCTGATCCATAAGAAATGAAACCCCAAACCCTAAGGGAAAGCTGAGAAATAAACTTAGTTACATGATGCACTCTTTTATAAAGGCAAGCATTGTCAGTGCCACTTACTGATGGAAGTAAAGAGGTGAGCAAAAAGAAGTGGAAATAGCTAAAATGTTCTTTAATAACAATCAGATCTATCAGGCAAAAGATACATTCTCTGGAAGGGTGTTCAGACATGCAATTTCATGTATGGTTGAAGGTAGGGTAGCCTTCTGAAATTAGATTGATTAGATATGCATGTGGGTAATGCATGGTGAAATCTACAGTATTTCCCTTCACTTAGCTCCAAAATTCTGATAATCACACTTTATTTGACTGCAAGAAGCTGTTAAAACTTAAACATAGATAATATAGATTATTAAACATAGATAACAAAAGAAACAGAGAAAGTAAGTGCAACTTCTACTGTCCCAGAAATATATCTTTAAATACTACAACATTAATATTTTAAAATGTATTTTTTTTTTTTTTGAGACGGAGTCTTGCTCTTTCGCCCGGGCTGGAGTGCAGTGGCCGGATCTCAGCTCACTGCAAGCTCCGCCTCCCGGGTTTTACGCCATTCTCCTGCCTCAGCCTCCGGAGTAGCTGGGACTACAGGCGCCCGCCACCTCGCCCGGCTAGTTTTTTGTATTTTTAGTAGAGACGGGGTTTCACCCTGTTAGCCAGGATGGTCTCGATCTCCTGACCTCGTGATCCGCCCGTCTCGGCCTCCCAAAGTGCTGGGATTACAGGCTTGAGCCACCGCGCCCGGCCTTTAAAATGTATTTTTAAAATATATGACAACTTAAAAAGTGATCTGTGTGCTAAAACACATGTAGTAATTGGAAAACTTTTTAGAAATTAAAAATATGGTAGAATAAATGAAAAACAGAATTAGATAATTGGAAGATAAAGTTCCCTGAAAATGAGGGCAAAAAAAAAAAATTTTAAAGATGGATAAACAGTTTCCCAAGAAACTGTTTCTGAATAAATAGAGGCATGAGACTTACTAAAAAAATACTTTTAAATAACTGTCTTATACATGTTCAAAGAGCTAAAGGGAATCATGGACAAATAACTGAAAGGAATAAGGAGAACAATACATAAATAAAATGAGAATATCAACAAAGAGATGGAAATTGTTTAAATAAAACAGATGTTTGGAGCTGGAAAGCACAATTACAGAATTGGAAAACATACTGAAGAGATTCAATAGCAGATTTGAATGGACAGAAGAAAGAACAAGCTTGGTGTAGAAGTATTTGAAATTATTGAGTCTGAGAAGCAAATATAAAAAAAATTAAGAGTTAACATAACCTATAGGACTTATAGAACACCACAAAACAAAGCAATATACCCATTATGGACATCCTAGAAGGAGAAGAGAGAAAGAAATGAGTATAATGATTATTTGAAAAAATAATGGCTAAAAACCTTCAAAATTTGAGAAAGAATACACATGTAAAAATCCAGTAAACTCAATGATATCCATGTAGGATAACCTTAAAGAGACTCATGCTGAGACACACTATATTCAAACTCTTCAAAGCCAAAAACTGAAAAAGACTCTTGAGTGCAGCAGGAGAAACGTGATTCATTATATATATGAGATCTCCAATGAGATTATCAATACATTTTTTAACAGAAACTTTGTGGCCAGAAAATAATGGTATGATATATTTAAAGTTCTTTGAGGGAAAAAAAAGTCAACTGAGAATTCTATATCCAAGAAACTATTCTTCAGAAATCCAAAAAATTTATTATTTAAAAATTAAGATATGCCAACACAAACAAAATCTAAGGGGGTTCAACACTAGACTTGCCTTACAAAAAATGCTGAATGGAGTCCTACAAGTTAAAATGAAAAGACTCTAGACAGCAACTCAAAGCTACATGAAAATATACGTTTTTCCAATAAAGGTAAACACATGAACAAATATTGCAAAGTATCACTATAATTTTGATTTGCTCACTCCACTTTTTATTTACACAAAATTTAAAGGACAAATAAATAAAAGTAACTATAAATCTATGTCAATGTGTACACGATATGTAAAGAAGTAATTTGTGACATCAGTCCCTTCAATGGGAGACTGTAAATAAGCCAAGTTTTGCATGGCACTGAAGTTAAGGTGGTGTCAGTGTAAGATAGATTGCCATGACTTTAGGATGCAATATATAATCTCCATTTAATTAAAAAGAAATATTTATAGGATATACACAAAAAGAAATGAAAGTGCAATCAAAATGTGTCAAAACAAAAAAGTCAACTAAATGCAAAAGAAGATGGTAAAGGGCAAACAATTAGACAAAAATGAAAGCTATAGACTAGAAACAAATAACAAAATAGGAAAATTGTGTGCTCCTTTATTCCTGTATTAGTAATTTATTTACAGGTAAATAATTTAGGGTTCCCAGACAAAAGTTGTTGATTGGCAAAATAAATTTTTAAGAAGTTTCAATCATACGGTATCTACAAAGAACATATTTTAGATATAAAAAAATAGATTAAAATGAAAAGATAGAAAAAGAAATTTTGCACAAATAATAACTGAAGTAGAACCAAGGATGGCTATACTAATTTCAGACAAAATAGACTTTTAGCCAAATACTGTTACAAGAGACAAATAGGGACATTATATAACGATAAAAGTTAATTTATCAGAATAATGAAAACTTATAATCATATATATGTCAAACATCAGAACACTAAAATATGTGAACAAACACTGACAGAATTGAAGGAGGAAAATAAACAGCTCTGCAATAATAGTGGTCTGCCTTATTACCCAACTTTTAATGATAGAACAAAAAGAAGATGAATAAGAAAATATAGAACTTGAAAAAGTCTATGGATCAGTTTTAGTATTACCAATTGGATACTGTACTAAATAACAGTATAATGCACATTTTTCTTTTCTTTTTTTTTTTTTTGAGGCGGAGTCTCGCTCTGTCACCCGGACTGGAGTGCAGTGGCCAGATCTCAGCTCACTGCAAGCTCCGCCTCCCGGGTTCCCGCCATTCTCCTGCCTCAGCCTCCCGAGTAGCTGGGACTACAGGCGCCCGCCACCTCGCCCGGCTAGTTTTTGTATTTTTAGTAGAGACGGGGTTTCACCGTGTTAGCCAGGATGGTCTCGATCTCCTGACCTCGTGATCCGCCCGTCTCGGCCTCCCAAAGTGCTGGGATTACAGGCTTGAGCCACCGCGCCCGGCCTAATGCACATTTTTCGAA